>NC_140678.1:12934476-14166976 GCF_054131305.1 Coturnix japonica | reverse complement strand
CTAAAGGCGACAATATCTCATCTCTACCTAAAGGCGACAATATCTCATCTCTGGCTAAAGGCGACAATATCTCATCTCTAGCTAAAGGCGACAAAATCTCATCTCTGGCTAAAGGCAACAATATCTCTGGCTAAAGGCGGCAGAATCTCTTGCTAAAAGCAACAATATCTCTGGCTAAAGGCGACAATATCTCTGGCTAAAGGCGACAATATCTCATCTCTGGCTAAAGGCGACAATACCTCATCTCTGGCTAAATGAGGCAAAATCTTTGGCTAAAGGAGACAATATCTCTGGCTAAAGGCGACAATATCTAATCACTGGTTAATGGCAACAATATCTCATCTCTGGCTAAAGGCGACAACATCTCATCTCTGGCTTAAGTTGACAGTATTTCATCTCTGGCTAAAGTCGTCAATATCTCATCTGTGGCCAAAAGGCGACAATATGTCATCTCTGGCTAAAGGCGACAATATCTCATCTCTGCCTAAAGGCGACAATATCTCATCTCTGGCTAAAGGCGACAATATCTCATCTCTGGCTAAAGGCGACAATATCTCATCTCTGGCTAAAGGCAACAATATCTCATCTCTGGCTACAGGCGACAATATCTCATCTCTGGCTAGAGGCGGCAATATCTCTGGCTAAAGGAGACAATATCTCTGGGTAAGGCGACAATATCTCTGGCTAAAGGCGACAATATCTCTTGCTAAATTCGGCAATAGCTCATCTCTGCCTAAAGTAGACAATACCTCATCTCTGGCTAAAGGCGACAATATCTCATCCCTGGCTAAAGGCAACAGTATCTCATCTCTGGCTACAGGCGACAATATCTCATCTCTGGCTAAAAGCGACAATATCTCTGGCTAAAGGTGACAATATCTCATCTCTGGCTAAAGGCGACAGTATCTCATCTCTGCCTAAAGGCGACACTATCTCTGGCTAAAGGCGACAATATCTCTGGCTAAAGGCGACAATTTCTCATCTCTGGCTAAAGGCGACAATATCTCATCTCTGGCTAAAGGCGACAATATCTCATCTCTGCCTAAAGGCGACAATATCTCATCAATGCCTAAAGGCGGCAATATCTCATCTCTGGCTAAAGGCGACAATATCTCATCTCTGGCTAAAGGCGACAATATATCTGGCTAAAGGCAACAATATCTCATCTCTTGCGAAATGAGGCAATATCTCATCTCTTGCGAAATGAGGCAATATCTCACCTCTGGCTAAAGGCGACAATATCTCATCTCTTGCTAAATGTGACAATATCTCATCTCTGGATAAAGGCAACAATATATCATCTCTGGCTAAAGGCGACAGTACCTCATCTCTGGCTAAAGGCTACAATACCTCATCTCTGGCTAAAGGCGACAATATGTCATCTCTGGCTAAAGGCGACAATATCTCATCTGTGGCCAAAAGGCGACAATATGTCATCTCTGGCTAAAGGCGACAATATCTCATCTCTGGCTAAAGGCGACAATATCTCATCTCTGGCTAAAGGCGACAATATCTCATCTCTGGCTAAAGGCGACAATATCTCATCTCTGGCTAAAGGCGACAGTATCTCATCTCTGGCTAAAGGCTACAATACCTCATCTCTGGCTAAAGGCGACAATATCTCATCTCTGGCTAAAGGCGACAATATCTCATCTGTGGCCAAAAGGCGACAATATCTCATCTCTGGCTAAAGGCGACAATATCTCATCTCTGGCTAAAGGCGACAATACCTCATCTCTGGCTAAAGGCGACAGTATCTCATCTCTGGCTAAAGGCTACAATACCTCATCTCTGGCTAAAGGCGACAATATCTCATCTCTGGCTAAAGGCGACAATATCTCATCTGTGGCCAAAAGGCGACAATATCTCATCTCTGGATAAAGACGACAATATCTCATCTCTGGCTAAAGGCGACAATATCTCATCTCTGGCTAAAGGCGACGATATCTCATCTCTGCCTAAAGGCAACAATATCTCATCTCTGGCTACAGGCGACAATATCTCATCTCTGGCTAAAAGCGACAATATCTCTTGCTAAATTCGGCAATAGCTCATCTCTGCCTAAAGTAGACAATACCTCATCTCTGGCTAATGGCGACAATATCTCATCCCTGGCTAAAGGCAACAGTATCTCATCTCTGGCTACAGGCGACAATATCTCATCTCTGGCTAAAAGCGACAATATCTCTGGCTAAAGGTGACAATATCTCATCTCTGGCTAAAGGCGACAGTATCTCATCTCTGCCTAAAGGCGACACTATCTCTGGCTAAAGGCGACAATATCTCTGGCTAAAGGCGACAATTTCTCATCTCTGGCTAAAGGCGACAATATCTCATCTCTGGCTAAAGGCGACAATATCTCATCTCTGCCTAAAGGCGACAATATCTCATCAATGCCTAAAGGCGGCAATATCTCATCTCTGGCTAAAGGCGACAATATCTCATCTCTGGCTAAAGGCGACAATATATCTGGCTAAAGGCGACAATATCTCATCTCTTGCTAAATGTGACAATATCTCATCTCTGGATAAAGGCAACAATATCTCATCTCTGGCTAAAGGCGACAGTATCTCATCTCTGGCAAAAGGCTACAATACCTCATCTCTGGCTAAAGGCGACAATATCTCATCTCTGGCTAAAGGCGACAATATCTCATCTGTGGCCAAAAGGCGACAATATGTCATCTCTGGCTAAAGGCGACAATATCTCATCTCTGCCTAAAGGCGACAATATCTCATATCTGGCTAAAGGCGACAATATCTCATCTCTGGCTAAAGGCGACGATATCTCATCTCTGGCTAAAGGCAACAATATCTCATCTCTGGCTACAGGCGACAATATCTCATCTCTGGCTAGAGGCGGCAATATCTCTGGCTAAAGGAGACAATATCTCTGGGTAAGGCGACAATATCTCTGGCTAAAGGGGACAATATCTCTTGCTAAATTCGGCAATAGCTCATCTCTGCCTAAAGTAGACAATACCTCATCTCTGGCTAAAGGCGACAATATCTCATCCCTGGCTAAAGGCAACAGTATCTCATCTCTGGCTACAGGCGACAATATCTCATCTCTGGCTAAAAGCGGCAATATCTCTGGCTAAAGGTGACAATATCTCATCTCTGGCTAAAGGTGACAGTATCTCATCTCTGCCTAAAGGCGACACTATCTCTGGCTAAAGGCGACAATATCTCTGGCTAAAGGCGACAATATCTCATCTCTGGCAAAAGGCGACAATATCTCATCTCTGGATAAAGGCGACACTATCTCTGGCTAAAGGCGACAATATCTCTGGCTAAAGGGGACAATATCGCATCTCTGGCTAAAGGCGACAATATCTCATCTCTGGCTAATGGCGACAATACCTCATCTCTGGATAAAGGCGACAATATCTCATCTCTGCCTATAGGCGACAATATCTCATCTCTGCCTAAAGGCGACAATAGCTGATCTCTGCCTAAAGTAGACAATACCTCATCTCTGGCTAATAGCGACAATATCTCTGGCTAAAGGAGACAATATCTCATCTCTGCCTAAAGGCGACAATATCTCATCTCTTGCTAAAGGCGACAATATCTCTGGCTAAAGGCGACAATATCTCATCTCTGGCTAAAGGCGACATGATCTATGTCTGGCTAAAGGCGACAATACATCATCTCTGGCTAAAGGCGACAATATCTCATGTCTGGCTAAAGGCGACAATATCTCATTTCAGGTTAAAGGCGACAGTATATCATCTCTGGTTAAAGGCGACAATATCTCATCTCTGGCTAAAGGCGACAGTATCTCAACTCTGGCTAAAGGCGACAATATCTCATCTCAGGCTAGAGGCGACAATATCTCATCTCTGCCTAAAGGCGACAATACCTCATCTCTGGCTAAAGGCGACAATATCTCATCTCTGGCTAAAGGCGACAGTATCTCATCTCTTGCTATAGGCGACAATATCTCATCTCTGCCTAAAGGCGACAATATCTCATCTCTGCCTAAAGGCGACAGTATCTCATCTCTGGCTAAAGGCGGCAATATCTCATCTCTGGCTAAAGGCGACAATACCTCATTACTGGCTAAACGCGACAATATCTCATCTCAGGCTAAAGGCAACAATATCCAATCTCTGGCTAAAGGCGACAATATCTCTGGCTAAAGGCGACAATATCTCTGGCTAAAGGCAACAATATCTCTGGATAAAGGCGACAATATTTCTGGATAAAGGCGACAATATCTCATCTCTGGCTAAAGGCGACAATATCATCTCTGGCTAAAGGCGACAATACCTCATCTCTGGCTAAAGGCGACAATATCTCATCTCTGGCTAAAGGCGACAATATCTCGTCTCTGGCTATAGGCGACAATATCTCATCTCTGGCTAAAGGCGACAATATCTCATCTCTACCTAAAGGCGACAATATCTCATCTCTGGCTAAAGGCGACAATATCTCATCTCTAGCTAAAGGCGACAAAATCTCATCTCTGGCTAAAGGCAACAATATCTCTGGCTAAAGGCGGCAGAATCTCTTGCTAAAAGCAACAATATCTCTGGCTAAAGGCGACAATATCTCTGGCTAAAGGCGACAATATCTCATCTCTGGCTAAAGGCGACAATACCTCATCTCTGGCTAAATGAGGCAAAATCTTTGGCTAAAGGAGACAATATCTCTGGCTAAAGGCGACAATATCTAATCACTGGTTAATGGCAACAATATCTCATCTCTGGCTAAAGGCGACAACATCTCATCTCTGGCTTAAGTTGACAGTATTTCATCTCTGGCTAAAGTCGTCAATATCTCATCTGTGGCCAAAAGGCGACAATATGTCATCTCTGGCTAAAGGCGACAATATCTCATCTCTGCCTAAAGGCGACAATATCTCATCTCTGGCTAAAGGCGACAATATCTCATCTCTGGCTAAAGGCGACAATATCTCATCTCTGGCTAAAGGCAACAATATCTCATCTCTGGCTACAGGCGACAATATCTCATCTCTGGCTAGAGGCGGCAATATCTCTGGCTAAAGGAGACAATATCTCTGGATAAGGCGACAATATCTCTTGCTAAAGGCGACAATATCTCTTGCTAAATTCGGCAATAGCTCATCTCTGCCTAAAGTAGACAATACCTCATCTCTGGCTAAAGGCGACAATATCTCATCCCTGGCTAAAGGCAACAGTATCTCATCTCTGGCTACAGGCGACAATATCTCATCTCTGGCTAAAAGCGACAATATCTCTGGCTAAAGGTGACAATATCTCATCTCTGGCTAAAGGCGACAGTATCTCATCTCTGCCTAAAGGCGACACTATCTCTGGCTAAAGGCGACAATATCTCTGGCTAAAGGCGACAATTTCTCATCTCTGGCTAAAGGCGACAATATCTCATCTCTGGCTAAAGGCGACAATATCTCATCTCTGCCTAAAGGCGACAATATCTCATCAATGCCTAAAGGCGGCAATATCTCATCTCTGGCTAAAGGCGACAATATCTCATCTCTGGCTAAAGGCGACAATATCTCATCTCTGGCTAAAGGCAACAATATCTCATCTCTTGCGAAATGAGGCAATATCTCATCTCTTGCGAAATGAGGCAATATCTCACCTCTGGCTAAAGGCGACAATATCTCATCTCTTGCTAAATGTGACAATATCTCATCTCTGGATAAAGGCAACAATATATCATCTCTGGCTAAAGGCGACAGTATCTCATCTCTGGCTAAAGGCTACAATACCTCATCTCTGGCTAAAGGCGACAATATGTCATCTCTGGCTAAAGGCGACAATATCTCATCTGTGGCCAAAAGGCGACAATATGTCATCTCTGGCTAAAGGCGACAATATCTCATCTCTGGCTAAAGGCGACAATATCTCATCTCTGGCTAAAGGCGACAATATCTCATCTCTGGCTAAAGGCGACAATATCTCATCTCTGGCTAAAGGCGACAGTATCTCATCTCTGGCTAAAGGCTACAATACCTCATCTCTGGCTAAAGGCGACAATATCTCATCTCTGGCTAAAGGCGACAATATCTCATCTGTGGCCAAAAGGCGACAATATGTCATCTCTGGCTAAAGGCGACAATATCTCATCTCTGCCTAAAGGCGACAATATCTCATCTCTGGCTAAAGGCGACAATATCTCATCTCTGGCTAAAGGCGACAATATCTCATCTCTGGCTAAAGGCAACAATATCTCATCTCTGGCTACAGGCGACAATATCTCATCTCTGGCTAGAGGCGGCAATATCTCTGGCTAAAGGAGACAATATCTCTGGGTAAGGCGACAATATCTCTGGCTAAAGGCGACAATATCTCTTGCTAAATTCGGCAATAGCTCATCTCTGCCTAAAGTAGACAATACCTCATCTCTGGCTAAAGGCGACAATATCTCATCCCTGGCTAAAGGCAACAGTATCTCATCTCTGGCTACAGGCGACAATATCTCATCTCTGGCTAAAAGCGACAATATCTCTGGCTAAAGGTGACAATATCTCATCTCTGGCTAAAGGCGACAGTATCTCATCTCTGCCTAAAGGCGACACTATCTCTGGCTAAAGGCGACAATATCTCTGGCTAAAGGCGACAATATCTCATCTCTACCTAAAAGCGACAATATCTCATCTCTGGCTAAAGGCGACAATATCTCATCTCTGCCTAAAGGCGACACTATCTCTGGCTAAAGGCGACAATATCTCTGGCTAAAGGCGACAATATCGCATCTCTGGCTAAAGGCGACAATATCTCATCTCTGGCTAAAGGCGACAATACCTCATCTCTGGCTAAAGGCGACAATATCTCATCTCTGCCTATAGGCGACAATATCTCATCTCTGCCTAAAGGCGACAATAGCTATTCTCTGCCTAAAGTAGACAATACCTGATCTCTGGCTAATAGCGACAATATCTCATCCCTGGCTAAAGGCAACAGTATCTCATCTCTGGCTACAGGCGACAATATCTCATCTCTGGCTAAAAGCGACAATATCTCTGGCTAAAGGTGACAATATCTCATCTCTGGCTAAAGGCGACAGTATCTCATCTCTGCCTAAAGGCGACACTATCTCCGGCTAAAGGCGACAATATCTCTGGCTAAAGGCGACAATTTCTCATCTCTGGCTAAAGGCGACAATATCTCATCTCTGGCTAAAGGCGACAATATCTCATCTCTGCCTAAAGGCGACAATATCTCATCAATGCCTAAAGGCGGCAATATCTCATCTCTGGCTAAAGGCGACAATATCTCATCTCTGGCTAAAGGCGACAATATATCTGGCTAAAGGCAACAATATCTCATCTCTTGCGAAATGAGGCAATATCTCATCTCTTGCGAAATGAGGCAATATCTCACCTCTGGCTAAAGGCGACAATATCTCATCTCTTGCTAAATGTGACAATATCTCATCTCTGGATAAAGGAAACAATATCTCATCTCTGGCTAAAGGCGACAGTATCTCATCTCTGGCTAAAGGCTACAATACCTCATCTCTGGCTAAAGGCAACAATATCTCATCTCTGGCTAAAGGCGACAATATCTCATCTGTGGCCAAAAGGCGACAAAATGTCATCTCTGGCTAAAGGCGACAATATCTCATCTCTGCCTAAAGGCGACAATATCTCATCTCTGGCTAAAGGCGACAATATCTCATCTCTGGCTAAAGGCGACAATATCTCATCTCTGGCTAAAGGCGACGGTATCTCATCTCTGGCTAAAGGCTACAATACCTCATCTCTGGCTAAAGGCGACAATATCTCATCTCTGGCTAAAGGCGACAATATCTCATCTGTGGCCAAAAGGCGACAATATGTCATCTCTGGCTAAAGGCGACAATATCTCATCTCTGCCTAAAGGCGACAATATCTCATCTCTGGCTAAAGGCGACAATATCTCATCTCTGGCTAAAGGCGACAATATCTCATCTCTGGCTAAAGGCAACAATATCTCATCTCTGGCTACAGGCGACAATATCTCATCTCTGGCTAGAGGCGGCAATATCTCTGTCTAAAGGAGACAATATCTCTGGGTAAGGCGACAATATCTCTGGCTAAAGGCGACAATATCTCTTGCTAAATTCGGCAATAGCTCATCTCTGCCTAAAGTAGACAATACCTCATCTCTGGCTAAAGGCGACAATATCTCATCCCTGGCTAAAGGCAACAGTATCTCATCTCTGGCTACAGGCGACAATATCTCATCTCTGGCTAAAAGCGACAATATCTCATCTCTGGATAAAGGCGACAATATCTCATATCTGGCTAAAGGCGACAATATCTCATCTCTGGCTAAAGGCGACGATATCTCATCTCTGGCTAAAGGCAACAATATCTCATCTCTGGCTACAGGCGACAATATCTCATCTCTGGCTAGAGGCGGCAATATCTCTGGCTAAAGGAGACAATATCTCTGGGTAAGGCGACAATATCTCTGGCTAAAGGCGACAATATCTCTTGCTAAATTCGGCAATAGCTCATCTCTGCCTAAAGTAGACAATACCTCATCTTTGGCTAAAGGCGACAATATCTCATCCCTGGCTAAAGGCAACAGTATCTCATCTCTGGCTACAGGCGACAATATCTCATCTCTGGCTAAAAGCGGCAATATCTCTGGCTAAAGTTGACAATATCTCATCTCTGGCTAAAGGCGACAGTATCTCATCTCTGCCTAAAGGCGACACTATCTCTGGCTAAAGGCGACAATATCTCTGGCTAAAGGCGACAATATCTCATCTCTGGCAAAAGGCGACAATATCTCATCTCTGGATAAAGGCGACACTATCTCTGGCTAAAGGCGACAATATCTCTGGCTAAAGGGGACAATATCGCATCTCTGGCTAAAGGCGACAATATCTCATCTCTGGCTAATGGCGACAATACCTCATCTCTGGATAAAGGCGACAATATCTCAACTCTGCCTATAGGCGACAATATCTCATCTCTGCCTAAAGGCGACAATAGCTCATCTCTGCCTAAAGTAGACAATACCTCATCTCTGGCTAATAGCGACAATATCTCTGGCTAAAGGAGACAATATCTCATCTCTGCCTAAAGGCGACAATATCTCATCTCTTGCTAAAGGCGACAATATCTCTGGCTAAAGGCGACAATATCTCATCTCTGGCTAAAGGCGACATGATCTATGTCTGGCTAAAGGCGACAATACATCATCTCTGGCTAAAGGCGACAATATCTCATGTCTGGCTAAAGGCGACAATATCTCATTTCAGGTTAAAGGCGACAGTATCTCAACTCTGGCTAAAGGCGACAATACATCATCTCAGGCTAGAGGCGACAATACATCATCTCTGGCTAAAGGCGACAATATCTCATCTCTGGCTAAAGGCGACAGTATCTCAACTCTGGCTAAAGGCGACAATATCTCATCTCAGTCTAGAGGCGACAATATCTCATCTCTGCCTAAAGGCGACAATACCTCATCTCTGGCTAAAGGCGACAATATCTCATCTCTGGCTAAAGGCGACAGTATCTCATCTCTTGCTATAGGCGACAATATCTCATCTCTGCCTAAAGGCGACAATATCTCATCTCTGCCTAAAGGCGACAGTATCTCATCTCTGGCTAAAGGCGGCAATATCTCATCTCTGGCTAAAGGCGACAATACCTCATTACTGGCTAATCGCGACAATATCTCATCTCAGGCTAAAGGCGACAATATCCAATCTCTGGCTAAAGGCGACAATATCTCTGGCTAAAGGCGACAATATCTCTGGCTAAAGGCAACAATATCTCTGGATAAAGGCGACAATATTTCTGGATAAAGGCGACAATATCTCATCTCTGGCTAAATGCGACAATATCATCTCTGGCTAAAGGCGACAATACCTCATCTCTGGCTAAAGGCGACAATATCTCATCTCTGGCTAAAGGCGACAATATCTCGTCTCTGGCTATAGGCGACAATATCTCATCTCTGGCTAAAGGCGACAATATCTCATCTCTACCTAAAGGCGACAATATCTCATCTCTGGCTAAAGGCGACAAAATCTCATCTCAAGCTAAAGGCGACAAAATCTCATCTCTGGCTAAAGGCAACAATATCTCTGGCTAAAGGCGGCAGAATCTCTTGCTAAAAGCAACAATATCTCTGGCTAAAGGCGACAATATCTCTGGCTAAAGGCGACAATATCTCATCTCTGGCTAAAGGCGACAATACCTCATCTCTGGCTAAATGAGGCAAAATCTTTGGCTAAAGGAGACAATATCTCTGGCTAAAGGCGACAATATCTAATCACTGGTTAATGGCAACAATATCTCATCTCTGGCTTAAGTTGACAGTATCTCATCTCTGGCTAAAGGCGACAATATCTCATCTCAGGTTAAATGCGACAATATCTCATCTCTGGCTAAAGGCGACAATATCTCATCTGTGGCCAAAAGGCGACAATATGTCATCTCTGGCTAAAGGCGACAATATCTCATCTCTGCCTAAAGGCGACAATATCTCATCTCTGGCTAAAGGCGACAATATCTCATCTCTGGCTAAAGGCGACAATATCTCATCTCTGGCTAAAGGCAACAATATCTCATCTCTGGCTACAGGCGACAATATCTCATCTCTGGCTAGAGGCGGCAATATCTCTGGCTAAAGGAGACAATATCTCTGGGTAAGGCGACAATATCTCTGGCTAAAGGCGACAATATCTCTTGCTAAATTCGGCAATAGCTCATCTCTGCCTAAAGTAGACAATACCTCATCTCTGGCTAAAGGCGACAATATCTCATCCCTGGCTAAAGGCAACAGTATCTCATCTCTGGCTACAGGCGACAATATCTCATCTCTGGCTAAAAGCGACAATATCTCTGGCTAAAGGTGACAATATCTCATCTCTGGCTAAAGGCGACAGTATCTCATCTCTGCCTAAAGGCGACACTATCTCTGGCTAAAGGCGACAATATCTCTGGCTAAAGGCGACAATTTCTCATCTCTGGCTAAAGGCGACAATATCTCATCCCTGGCTAAAGGCGACAATATCTCATCTCTGCCTAAAGGCGACAATATCTCATCAATGCCTAAAGGCGGCAATATCTCATCTCTGGCTAAAGGCGACAATATCTCATCTCTGGCTAAAGGCGACAATATATCTGGCTAAAGGCAACAATATCTCATCTCTTGCGAAATGAGGCAATATCTCATCTCTTGCGAAATGAGGCAATATCTCACCTCTGGCTAAAGGCGACAATATCTCATCTCTTGCTAAATGTGACAATATCTCATCTCTGGATAAAGGCAACAATATCTCATCTCTGGCTAAAGGCGACAGTATCTCATCTCTGGCTAAAGGCTACAATACCTCATCTCTGGCTAAAGGCGACAATATCTCATCTCTGGCTAAAGGCGACAATATCTCATCTGTGGCCAAAAGGCGACAATATGTCATCTCTGGCTAAAGGCGACAATATCTCATCTCTGCCTAAAGGCGACAATATCTCATCTCTGGCTAAAGGCGACAATATCTCATCTCTGGCTAAAGGCGACAATATCTCATCTCTGGCTAAAGGCGACAGTATCTCATCTCTGGCTAAAGGCTACAATACCTCATCTCTGGCTAAAGGCGACAATATCTCATCTCTGGCTAAAGGCGACAATATCTCATCTGTGGCCAAAAGGCGACAATATGTCATCTCTGGCTAAAGGCGACAATATCTCATCTCTGCCTAAAGGCGACAATATCTCATCTCTGGCTAAAGGCGACAATATCTCATCTCTGGCTAAAGGCGACAATATCTCATCTCTGGCTAAAGGCAACAATATCTCATCTCTGGCTACAGGCGACAATATCTCATCTCTGGCTAGAGGCGGCAATATCTCTGGCTAAAGGAGACAATATCTCTGGGTAAGGCGACAATATCTCTGGCTAAAGGCGACAATATCTCTTGCTAAATTCGGCAATAGCTCATCTCTGCCTAAAGTAGACAATACCTCATCTCTGGCTAAAGGCGACAATATCTCATCCCTGGCTAAAGGCAACAGTATCTCATCTCTGGCTACAGGCGAAAATATCTCATCTCTGCCTAAAGGCGACACTATCTCTGGCTAAAGGCGACAATATCTCTGGCTAAAGGCGACAATATCGCATCTCTGGCTAAAGGCGACAATATCTCATCTCTGGCTAAAGGCGACAATACCTCATCTCTGGCTAAAGGCGACAATATCTCATCTCTGCCTATAGGCGACAATATCTCATCTCTGCCTAAAGGCGACAATAGCTAATCTCTGCCTAAAGTAGACAATACCTCATCTCTGGCTAATAGCGACAATATCTCTGGCTAAAGGCGACAATATCTCATCTCTGCCTAAAGGCGACAATATCTCATCTCTTGCTAAAGGCGACAATATCTCTGGCTAAAGGCGACAATATCTCATCTCTGGCTAAAGGCGACATGATCTATGTCTGGCTAAAGGCGACAATACATCATCTCTGGCTAAAGGCGACAATATCTCATGTCTGGCTAAAGGCGACAATATCTCATTTCAGGTTAAAGGCGACAGTATCTCATCTCTGGCTAAAGGCGACAATATCTCATCTCTGGCTAAAGGCGACAGTATCTCAACTCTGGCTAAAGGCGACAATATCTCATCTCAGGCTAGAGGCGACAATATCTCATCTCTGCCTAAAGGCGACAATACCTCATCTCTGGCTAAAGGCGACAATATCTCATCTCTGGCTAAAGGCGACAGTATCTCATCTCTTGCTATAGGCGACAATATCTCATCTCTGCCTAAAGGCGACCATATCTCATCTCTGCCTAAAGGCGACAGTATCTCATCTCTGGCTAAAGGCGGCAATATCTCATCTCTGGCTAAAGGCGACAATACCTCATTACTGGCTAAACGCGACAATATCTCATCTCAGGCTAAAGGCGACAATATCCAATCTCTGGCTAAAGGCGACAATATCTCTGGCTAAAGGCGACAATATCTCTGGCTAAAGACAACAATATCTCTGGATAAAGGCGACAATATTTCTGGATAAAGGCGACAATATCTCATCTCTGGCTAAAGGCGACAATATCATCTCTGGCTAAAGGCGACAATACCTCATCTCTGGCTAAAGGCGACAATATCTCATCTCTGGCTAAAGGCGACAATATCTCGTCTCTGGCTATAGGCGACAATATCTCATCTCTGGCTAAAGGCGACAATATCTCATCTCTACCTAAAGGCGACAATATCTCATCTCTGGCTAAAGGCGACAATATCTCATCTCTAGATAAAGGCGACAAAATCTCATCTCTAGCTAAAGGCGACAAAATCTCATCTCTGGCTAAAGGCAACAATATCTCTGGCTAAAAGCGGCAGAATCTCTGGCTAAAAGCAACAATATCTCTGGCTAAAGGCGACAATATCTCTGGCTAAAGGCGACAATATCTCATCTCTGGCTAAAGGCGACAATACCTCATCTCTGGCTAAATGAGGCAAAATCTTTGGCTAAAGGAGACAATATCTCAGGCTAAAGGCGACAATATCTAATCACTGGTTAATGGCAACAATATCTCATCTCTGGCTAAAGGCGACAACATCTCATCTCTGGCTTAAGTTGACAGTATCTCATCTCTGGCTAAATGCGACAATATCTCATCTCTGGCTAAAGGCGACAAAATCTCATCTCTGCCTAAAGGCGACAATATCTCATCTCTGGCTAAAGGCGACAATATCTCATCTCTGCCTAAAAGCGACAATATCTCATCTCTGGTTAAAGGCGACAATATCTCATCTCTGGCTAAAGGCGAAAATATCTCACTCTGGCTAAAGGCGACAAAATCTCATCTCTGCCTAAAGGCGACAATAACTCACCTCGTCCTAATGTAGACAATACCTCATCTCTGGCTAATAGCGACAATATCTCTGGCTAAAGGCGACAATATCTCATCTCTGGCTAAAGACGACAATATCTCATCTCTTGCTAAAGGCGACAATATCTCTGGCTAAAGGCGACAATATCTCATCTCTGCCTAAAGGCGACAATATCTCATCTCTGCCTAAAGTAGACAATATCTCTGGCTAATGGCGACAATATCTCATCTCTGGCTAAAGGCGACAATATCTCATCTCTAGCTAAAGGCGACAATTTCTCTGGCTAAAGACGACAATATCTCATCTCTGGTTAACGGCGACAATATCTCATCTCGGGCTAAAGGCGACAAGAGCTCATCTCCTGATAAAGGCGACAATATCTCATCTCTGGATAAAGGCGACAATTCCACATCTCTGGCTAAAGGCGACAGTGTCTCATCTCTGGCTAATGGCGACAATATCTCATCTCTGGCTAAAGGCGACAATACCACATCTCTGGCTAAAGGCGACAATGTCTCATCTCTGGCTAAAGGCGACAATATCTCATCTCTGGCTAAATGTGAGAATATCTCATCTCTGGATAAAGGCGACAATAACTCTGGCTAAAGGCGGCAATATCTCTGGCTAAAGGAAACAATATCTCTGGCTAAAGGCGAAAATATATCTGGCTAAAGCCGACAATATGTCATCTCTGGCTAAAGGCGAAAATATCTCATCTCTGGCTAAAGGCGACAATATCTCATATCTGGCCAAAGGCGACAGTATTTCATCTCTGCCTAAAGGCGACACTATCTCTGGCTAATGGTGACAATATCTCTGGCTAAAGGCGACAATATCTAATCTCTGGCTAAAGGCGACAATATCTCATCTCTGGCTAAAGGCGACAATATCTCATCTCAGGAGAAATGAGGCAATATCTCATCTCTGGCTAAAGGCGGCAGTATCTCATCTCTGGCTAAAGGCGACAATATCTGATCTCAGGCGAAATGAGGCAATATCTATGGCTAAAGGCGACAATATCTCATCTCTACCTAAAGGCGACAATATCTCATCTCTGGCTAAAGGCGACAATATCTCATCTCTACCTAAATGCGACAATATCTCATCTCTGGCTAAAGGCGACAGTATCTCATCTCTGGCTAAAGGCGACAATATCTCATCTCTGGCTAAAGGCGACAATAACTCATCTCTGGCTAAAGGTGACAATATCTCATCTATGGCTAAAGGCGACAATACCTCATCTCTGGCAAAAGGCGACAATATCTCATCTCTGGCTAAAGGCGACAATATCTCATCTCTGGCTATCGGCGACAATATCTCATCTCTGCCTAAAGGCGACAATATCTCATCTCTGCCTAAAGGCGACAATATCTCATCTCTGGATAAATGCGACAATAACTCATCTCTGGCTAAAGGCAACAATACCTCATTACTGGATAAACGCGACAATATCTCATCTCTCGGTAAACGCGACAATATCTCATCTCTGGCTAAAGGCGACAATATCTCTGGCTAAAGCCGAAAATATCTGTGGCTAAAGGCAACAATATCTCTGGAGAAAGGCGACAATATCTCTGGCTAAAGGCGACAATATCTCATCTCTGGCTAAAGGCGACAATATCATCTCTGGCTAAAGGCGACAATACCTCATCTCTGGCTAAAGGCGACAATATCTCATCTCTGGCTAAAGGCGACAATATCTCATCTCTGGATAAAGGCGACAATATGTCATCTCTGCCTAAAGGCGACAATATCTCATCTCTGCCTAAAGGCGACAATATCTCATCTCTGGCTAAAGGCGACAATACCTCATTACTGTCTAAAGGCGACAATATCTCTGGCTAAAGGCCACAGAATCTCTGGCTAAAGGCGACAATATCTCGTCTCTGGCTATAGGCGACAATATCTCATCTCTGGCTAAAGGCGACAATATCTCATCTCTACCTAAAGGCGACAATGTCTCATCTCTGGCTAAAGGCGACAATATCTCATCTCTAGCTAAAGGCGACAAAATCTCATCTCTGGCTAAAGGCAACAATATCTCTGGCTAAAGGCGGCAGAATCTCTTGCTAAAAGCAACAATATCTCTGGCTAAAGGCGACAATATCTCTGGCTAAAGGCGACAATATCTCATCTCTGGCTAAAGGCGACAATACCTCATCTCTGGCTAAATGAGGCAAAATCTTTGGCTAAAGGAGACAATATCTCTGGCTAAAGGCGACAATATCTAATCACTGGTTAATGGCAACAATATCTCATCTCTGGCTAAAGTTGACAACATCTCATCTCTGGCTTAAGTTGACAGTATCTCATCTCTGGATAAAGGCGACAATATCTCATCTGTGGCCAAAAGGCGACAATATGTCATCTCTGGCTAAAGGCGACAATATCTCATCTCTGCCTAAAGGCGACAATATCTCATCTCTGGCTAAAGGCGACAATATCTCATCTCTGGCTAAAGGCGACAATATCTCATCTCTGGCTAAAGGCAACAATATCTCATCTCTGGCTACAGGCGACAATATCTCATCTCTGGCTAGAGGCGGCAATATCTCTGGCTAAAGGAGACAATATCTCTGGGTAAGGCGACAATATCTCTGGCTAAAGGCGACAATATCTCTTGCTAAATTCGGCAGTAGCTCATCTCTGCCTAAAGTAGACAATACCTCATCTCTGGCTAAAGGCTACAATATCTCATCCCTGGCTAAAGGCAACAGTATCTCATCTCTGGCTACAGGCGGCAATATCTCATCTCTGGCTAAAAGCGACAATATCTCTGGCTAAAGGTGACAATATCTCATCTCTGGCTAAAGGCGACAGTATCTCATCTCTGCCTAAAGGCGACACTATCTCTGGCTAAAGGCGACAATATCTCTGGCTAAAGGCGACAATTTCTCATCTCTGGCTAAAGGCGACAATATCTCATCTCTGGCTAAAGGCGACAATATCTCATCTCTGCCTAAAGGCGACAATATCTCATCAATGCCTAAAGGCGGCAATATCTCATCTCTGGCTAAAGGCAACAATATCTCATCTCTGGCTACAGGCGACAATATCTCATCTCTGGCTAGAGGCGGCAATATCTCTGGCTAAAGGAGACAATATCTCTGGGTAAGGCGACAATATCTCTGGCTAAAGGCGACAATATCTCTTGCTAAATTCGGCAATAGCTCATCTCTGCCTAAAGTAGACAATACCTCATCTCTGGCTAAAGGCGACAATATCTCATCCCTGGCTAAAGGCAACAGTATCTCATCTCTGGCTACAGGCGAAAATATCTCATCTCTGCCTAAAGGCGACACTATCTCTGGCTAAAGGCGACAATATCTCTGGCTAAAGGCGACAATATCGCATCTCTGGCTAAAGGCGACAATATCTCATCTCTGGCTAAAGGCGACAATACCTCATCTCTGGCTAAAGGCGACAATATCTCATCTCTGCCTATAGGCGACAATATCTCATCTCTGCCTAAAGGCGACAATAGCTAATCTCTGCCTAAAGTAGACAATACCTCATCTCTGGCTAATAGCGACAATATCTCTGGCTAAAGGCGACAATATCTCATCTCTGCCTAAAGGCGACAATATCTCATCTCTTGCTAAAGGCGACAATATCTCTGGCTAAAGGCGACAATATCTCATCTCTGGCTAAAGGCGACATGATCTATGTCTGGCTAAAGGCGACAATACATCATCTCTGGCTAAAGGCGACAATATCTCATGTCTGGCTAAAGGCGACAATATCTCATTTCAGGTTAAAGGCGACAGTATCTCATCTCTGGCTAAAGGCGACAATATCTCATCTCTGGCTAAAGGCGACAGTATCTCAACTCTGGCTAAAGGCGACAATATCTCATCTCAGGCTAGAGGCGACAATATCTCATCTCTGCCTAAAGGCGACAATACCTCATCTCTGGCTAAAGGCGACAATATCTCATCTCTGGCTAAAGGCGACAGTATCTCATCTCTTGCTATAGGCGACAATATCTCATCTCTGCCTAAAGGCGACCATATCTCATCTCTGCCTAAAGGCGACAGTATCTCATCTCTGGCTAAAGGCGGCAATATCTCATCTCTGGCTAAAGGCGACAATACCTCATTACTGGCTAAACGCGACAATATCTCATCTCAGGCTAAAGGCGACAATATCCAATCTCTGGCTAAAGGCGACAATATCTCTGGCTAAAGGCGACAATATCTCTGGCTAAAGACAACAATATCTCTGGATAAAGGCGACAATATTTCTGGATAAAGGCGACAATATCTCATCTCTGGCTAAAGGCGACAATATCATCTCTGGCTAAAGGCGACAATACCTCATCTCTGGCTAAAGGCGACAATATCTCATCTCTGGCTAAAGGCGACAATATCTCGTCTCTGGCTATAGGCGACAATATCTCATCTCTGGCTAAAGGCGACAATATCTCATCTCTACCTAAAGGCGACAATATCTCATCTCTGGCTAAAGGCGACAATATCTCATCTCTAGATAAAGGCGACAAAATCTCATCTCTAGCTAAAGGCGACAAAATCTCATCTCTGGCTAAAGGCAACAATATCTCTGGCTAAAGGCGGCAGAATCTCTGGCTAAAAGCAACAATATCTCTGGCTAAAGGCGACAATATCTCTGGCTAAAGGCGACAATATCTCATCTCTGGCTAAAGGCGACAATACCTCATCTCTGGCTAAATGAGGCAAAATCTTTGGCTAAAGGAGACAATATCTCAGGCTAAAGGCGACAATATCTAATCACTGGTTAATGGCAACAATATCTCATCTCTGGCTAAAGGCGACAACATCTCATCTCTGGCTTAAGTTGACAGTATCTCATCTCTGGCTAAATGCGACAATATCTCATCTCTGGCTAAAGGCGACAAAATCTCATCTCTGCCTAAAGGCGACAATATCTCATCTCTGGCTAAAGGCGACAATATCTCATCTCTGCCTAAAAGCGACAATATCTCATCTCTGGTTAAAGGCGACAATATCTCATCTCTGGCTAAAGGCGAAAATATCTCACTCTGGCTAAAGGCGACAAAATCTCATCTCTGCCTAAAGGCGACAATAACTCACCTCGTCCTAATGTAGACAATACCTCATCTCTGGCTAATAGCGACAATATCTCTGGCTAAAGGCGACAATATCTCATCTCTGGCTAAAGACGACAATATCTCATCTCTTGCTAAAGGCGACAATATCTCTGGCTAAAGGCGACAATATCTCATCTCTGCCTAAAGGCGACAATATCTCATCTCTGCCTAAAGTAGACAATATCTCTGGCTAATGGCGACAATATCTCATCTCTGGCTAAAGGCGACAATATCTCATCTCTAGCTAAAGGCGACAATTTCTCTGGCTAAAGACGACAATATCTCATCTCTGGCTAAGGGCGGCAATATCTCATCTCTGGTTAACGGCGACAATATCTCATCTCGGGCTAAAGGCGACAAGAGCTCATCTCCTGATAAAGGCGACAATATCTCATCTCTGGATAAAGGCGACAATTCCACATCTCTGGCTAAAGGCGACAGTGTCTCATCTCTGGCTAATGGCGACAATATCTCATCTCTGGCTAAAGGCGACAATACCACATCTCTGGCTAAAGGCGACAATGTCTCATCTCTGGCTAAAGGCGACAATATCTCATCTCTGGCTAAATGTGAGAATATCTCATCTCTGGATAAAGGCGACAATAACTCTGGCTAAAGGCGGCAATATCTCTGGCTAAAGGAAACAATATCTCTGGCTAAAGGCGAAAATATATCTGGCTAAAGCCGACAATATGTCATCTCTGGCTAAAGGCGAAAATATCTCATCTCTGGCTAAAGGCGACAATATCTCATATCTGGCCAAAGGCGACAGTATTTCATCTCTGCCTAAAGGCGACACTATCTCTGGCTAATGGTGACAATATCTCTGGCTAAAGGCGACAATATCTAATCTCTGGCTAAAGGCGACAATATCTCATCTCTGGCTAAAGGCGACAATATCTCATCTCAGGAGAAATGAGGCAATATCTCATCTCTGGCTAAAGGCGGCAGTATCTCATCTCTGGCTAAAGGCGACAATATCTGATCTCAGGCGAAATGAGGCAATATCTATGGCTAAAGGCGACAATATCTCATCTCTACCTAAAGGCGACAATATCTCATCTCTGGCTAAAGGCGACAATATCTCATCTCTACCTAAATGCGACAATATCTCATCTCTGGCTAAAGGCGACAGTATCTCATCTCTGGCTAAAGGCGACAATATCTCATCTCTGGCTAAAGGCGACAATAACTCATCTCTGGCTAAAGGTGACAATATCTCATCTATGGCTATAGGCGACAATACCTCATCTCTGGCAAAAGTCGACAATATCTCATCTCTGGCTAAAGGCGACAATATCTCATCTCTGGCTATCGGCGACAATATCTCATCTCTGCCTAAAGGCGACAATATCTCATCTCTGCCTAAAGGCGACAATATCTCATCTCTGGATAAATGCGACAATAACTCATCTCTGGCTAAAGGCAACAATACCTCATTACTGGATAAACGCGACAATATCTCATCTCTCGGTAAACGCGACAATATCTCATCTCTGGCTAAAGGCGACAATATCTCTGGCTAAAGCCGAAAATATCTGTGGCTAAAGGCAACAATATCTCTGGAGAAAGGCGACAATATCTCTGGCTAAAGGCGACAATATCTCATCTCTGGCTAAAGGCGACAATATCATCTCTGGCTAAAGGCGACAATACCTCATCTCTGGCTAAAGGCGACAATATCTCATCTCTGGCTAAAGGCGACAATATCTCATCTCTGGATAAAGGCGACAATATGTCATCTCTGCCTAAAGGCGACAATATCTCATCTCTGCCTAAAGGCGACAATATCTCATCTCTGGCTAAAGGCGACAATACCTCATTACTGTCTAAAGGCGACAATATCTCTGGCTAAAGGCCACAGAATCTCTGGCTAAAGGCGACAATATCTCGTCTCTGGCTATAGGCGACAATATCTCATCTCTGGCTAAAGGCGACAATATCTCATCTCTACCTAAAGGCGACAATGTCTCATCTCTGGCTAAAGGCGACAATATCTCATCTCTAGCTAAAGGCGACAAAATCTCATCTCTGGCTAAAGGCAACAATATCTCTGGCTAAAGGCGGCAGAATCTCTTGCTAAAAGCAACAATATCTCTGGCTAAAGGCGACAATATCTCTGGCTAAAGGCGACAATATCTCATCTCTGGCTAAAGGCGACAATACCTCATCTCTGGCTAAATGAGGCAAAATCTTTGGCTAAAGGAGACAATATCTCTGGCTAAAGGCGACAATATCTAATCACTGGTTAATGGCAACAATATCTCATCTCTGGCTAAAGTTGACAACATCTCATCTCTGGCTTAAGTTGACAGTATCTCATCTCTGGATAAAGGCGACAATATCTCATCTGTGGCCAAAAGGCGACAATATGTCATCTCTGGCTAAAGGCGACAATATCTCATCTCTGCCTAAAGGCGACAATATCTCATCTCTGGCTAAAGGCGACAATATCTCATCTCTGGCTAAAGGCGACAATATCTCATCTCTGGCTAAAGGCAACAATATCTCATCTCTGGCTACAGGCGACAATATCTCATCTCTGGCTAGAGGCGGCAATATCTCTGGCTAAAGGAGACAATATCTCTGGGTAAGGCGACAATATCTCTGGCTAAAGGCGACAATATCTCTTGCTAAATTCGGCAGTAGCTCATCTCTGCCTAAAGTAGACAATACCTCATCTCTGGCTAAAGGCTACAATATCTCATCCCTGGCTAAAGGCAACAGTATCTCATCTCTGGCTACAGGCGACAATATCTCATCTCTGGCTAAAAGCGACAATATCTCTGGCTAAAGGTGACAATATCTCATCTCTGGCTAAAGGCGACAGTATCTCATCTCTGCCTAAAGGCGACACTATCTCTGGCTAAAGGCGACAATATCTCTGGCTAAAGGCGACAATTTCTCATCTCTGGCTAAAGGCGACAATATCTCATCTCTGGCTAAAGGCGACAATATCTCATCTCTGCCTAAAGGCGACAATATCTCATCAATGCCTAAAGGCGGCAATATCTCATCTCTGGCTAAAGGCGACAATATCTCATCTCTGGCTAAAGGCGACAATATATCTGGCTAAAGGCAACAATATCTCATCTCTTGCGAAATGAGGCAATTTCTCATCTCTTGCGAAATGAGGCAATATCTCACCTCTGGCTAAAGGCGACAATATCTCATCTCTTGCTAAATGTGACAATATCTCATCTCTGGATAAAGGCAACAATATCTCATCTCTGGCTAAAGGCGACAGTATCTCATCTCTGGCTAAAGGCTACAATACCTCATCTCTGGCTAAAGGCGACAATATCTCATCTCTGGCTAAAGGCGACAATATCTCATCTGTGGCCAAGAGGCGACAATATGTCATCTCTGGCTAAAGGCGACAATATCTCATCTCTGCCTAAAGGCGACAATATCTCATCTCTGGCTAAAGGCGACAATATCTCATCTCTGGCTAAAGGCGACAATATCTCATCTCTGGCTAAAGGCGACAGTATCTCATCTCTGGCTAAAGGCTACAATACCTCATCTCTGGCTAAAGGCGACAATATCTCATCTCTGGCTAAAGGCGACAATATCTCATCTGTGGCCAAAAGGCGACAATATGTCATCTCTGGCTAAAGGCGACAATATCTCATCTCTGCCTAAAGGCGACAATATCTCATCTCTGGCTAAAGGCGACAATATCTCATCTCTGGCTAAAGGCGACAATATCTCATCTCTGGCTAAAGGCAACAATATCTCATCTCTGGCTACAGGCGACAATATCTCATCTCTGGCTAGAGGCGGCAATATCTCTGGCTAAAGGAGACAATATCTCTGGGTAAGGCGACAATATCTCTGGCTAAAGGCGACAATATCTCATCTCTGGCTAAAGGCGACAATATCTAATCTCTGGCTAAAGGCGACAATATCTCATCTCTGGCTAAAGACGACAATATCTCATCTCAGGAGAAATGAGGCAATATCTCATCTCTGGCTAAAGGCGGCAGTATCTCATTTCTGGCTAAAGGCGACAATATCTGATCTCAGGCGAAATGAGGCAATATCTATGGCTAAAGGCGACAATATCTCATCTCTACCTAAAGGCGACAATATCTCATCTCTGGCTAAAGGCGACAATATCTCATCTATGGCTAAAGGCGACAATACCTCATCTCTGGCTAAAGGCGACAATATCTCATCTCTGGCTAAAGGCGACAATATCTCATCTCTGGCTATCGGCGACAATATCTCATCTCTGCCTAAAGGCGACAATATCTCATCTCTGCCTAAAGGCGACAATATCTCATCTCTGGATAAATGCGACAATAACTCATCTCTGGCTAAAGGCAACAATACCTCATTACTGGATAAACGCGACAATATCTCATCTCTCGGTAAACGCGACAATATCTCATCTCTGGCTAAAGGCGACAATATCTCTGGCTAAAGCCGAAAATATCTGTGGCTAAAGGCAACAATATCTCTGGAGAAAGGCGACAATATCTCTGGCTAAAGGCGACAATATCTCATCTCTGGCTAAAGGCGACAATATCATCTCTGGCTAAAGGCGACAATACCTCATCTCTGGCTAAAGGCGACAATATCTCATCTCTGGCTAAAGGCGACAATATCTCATCTCTGGATAAAGGCGACAATATGTCATCTCTGCCTAAAGGCGACAATATCTCATCTCTGCCTAAAGGCGACAATATCTCATCTCTGGCTAAAGGCGACAATACCTCATTACTGTCTAAAGGCGACAATATCTCTGGCTAAAGGCCACAGAATCTCTGGCTAAAGGCGACAATATCTCGTCTCTGGCTATAGGCGACAATATCTCATCTCTGGCTAAAGGCGACAATATCTCATCTCTACCTAAAGGCGACAATGTCTCATCTCTGGCTAAAGGCGACAATATCTCATCTCTAGCTAAAGGCGACAAAATCTCATCTCTGGCTAAAGGCAACAATATCTCTGGCTAAAGGCGGCAGAATCTCTTGCTAAAAGCAACAATATCTCTGGCTAAAGGCGACAATATCTCTGGCTAAAGGCGACAATATCTCATCTCTGGCTAAAGGCGACAATACCTCATCTCTGGCTAAATGAGGCAAAATCTTTGGCTAAAGGAGACAATATCTCTGGCTAAAGGCGACAATATCTAATCACTGGTTAATGGCAACAATATCTCATCTCTGGCTAAAGTTGACAACATCTCATCTCTGGCTTAAGTTGACAGTATCTCATCTCTGGATAAAGGCGACAATATCTCATCTGTGGCCAAAAGGCGACAATATGTCATCTCTGGCTAAAGGCGACAATATCTCATCTCTGCCTAAAGGCGACAATATCTCATCTCTGGCTAAAGGCGACAATATCTCATCTCTGGCTAAAGGCGACAATATCTCATCTCTGGCTAAAGGCAACAATATCTCATCTCTGGCTACAGGCGACAATATCTCATCTCTGGCTAGAGGCGGCAATATCTCTGGCTAAAGGAGACAATATCTCTGGGTAAGGCGACAATATCTCTGGCTAAAGGCGACAATATCTCTTGCTAAATTCGGCAGTAGCTCATCTCTGCCTAAAGTAGACAATACCTCATCTCTGGCTAAAGGCTACAATATCTCATCCCTGGCTAAAGGCAACAGTATCTCATCTCTGGCTACAGGCGACAATATCTCATCTCTGGCTAAAAGCGACAATATCTCTGGCTAAAGGTGACAATATCTCATCTCTGGCTAAAGGCGACAGTATCTCATCTCTGCCTAAAGGCGACACTATCTCTGGCTAAAGGCGACAATATCTCTGGCTAAAGGCGACAATTTCTCATCTCTGGCTAAAGGCGACAATATCTCATCTCTGGCTAAAGGCGACAATATCTCATCTCTGCCTAAAGGCGACAATATCTCATCAATGCCTAAAGGCGGCAATATCTCATCTCTGGCTAAAGGCGACAATATCTCATCTCTGGCTAAAGGCGACAATATATCTGGCTAAAGGCAACAATATCTCATCTCTTGCGAAATGAGGCAATTTCTCATCTCTTGCGAAATGAGGCAATATCTCACCTCTGGCTAAAGGCGACAATATCTCATCTCTTGCTAAATGTGACAATATCTCATCTCTGGATAAAGGCAACAATATCTCATCTCTGGCTAAAGGCGACAGTATCTCATCTCTGGCTAAAGGCTACAATACCTCATCTCTGGCTAAAGGCGACAATATCTCATCTCTGGCTAAAGGAGACAATATCTCATCTGTGGCCAAGAGGCGACAATATGTCATCTCTGGCTAAAGGCGACAATATCTCATCTCTGCCTAAAGGCGACAATATCTCATCTCTGGCTAAAGGCGACAATATCTCATCTCTGGCTAAAGGCGACAATATCTCATCTCTGGCTAAAGGCGACAGTATCTCATCTCTGGCTAAAGGCTACAATACCTCATCTCTGGCTAAAGGCGACAATATCTCATCTCTGGCTAAAGGCGACAATATCTCATCTGTGGCCAAAAGGCGACAATATGTCATCTCTGGCTAAAGGCGACAATATCTCATCTCTGCCTAAAGGCGACAATATCTCATCTCTGGCTAAAGGCGACAATATCTCATCTCTGGCTAAAGGCGACAATATCTCATCTCTGGCTAAAGGCAACAATATCTCATCTCTGGCTACAGGCGACAATATCTCATCTCTGGCTAGAGGCGGCAATATCTCTGGCTAAAGGAGACAATATCTCTGGGTAAGGCGACAATATCTCTGGCTAAAGGCGACAATATCTCATCTCTGGCTAAAGGCGACAATATCTAATCTCTGGCTAAAGGCGACAATATCTCATCTCTGGCTAAAGACGACAATATCTCATCTCAGGAGAAATGAGGCAATATCTCATCTCTGGCTAAAGGCGGCAGTATCTCATCTCTGGCTAAAGGCGACAATATCTGATCTCAGGCGAAATGAGGCAATATCTATGGCTAAAGGCGACAATATCTCATCTCTACCTAAAGGCGACAATATCTCATCTCTGGCTAAAGGCGACAATATCTCATCTCTACCTAAATGCGACAATATCTCATCTCTGGCTAAAGGCGACAATATCTCATCTCTTGATAAACGCGACAATACCTCATCTCTGGCAAAAGGCGACAATATCTCATCTCTGGCTAAAGGTGACAATATCTCATCTCTGGCTATCGGCGACAATATCTCATCTCTGCCTAAAGGCGACAGTATCTCATCTCTGCCTAAAGGCGACAATATCTCATCTCTGGCTAAATGCGACAATAACTCATCTCTGGCTAAAGGCAACAATACCTCATTACTGGATAAACGCGACAATATCTCATCTCTCGGTAAACGCGACAATATCTTATCTCTGGCTAAAGGCGACAATATCTCTGGCTAAAGCCGACAATATCTGTGGCAAAAGGCAACAATATCTCTGGAGAAAGGCGACAATATCTCTGGCTAAAGGCGACAATATCTCATCTCTGGCTAAAGGCGACAATATCATCTCTGGCTAAAGGCGACAATACCTCATCTCTGGCTAAAGGCGACAATATCTCATCTCTGGCTAAAGGCGACAATATCTCATCTCTGGATAAAGGCGACAATATGTCATCTCTGCCTAAAGGCGACAATATCTCATCTCTGCCTAAAGGCGACAATATCTCATCTCTGGCTAAAGGCGACAATACCTCATTACTGTCTAAAGGCGACAATATCTCTGGCTAAAGGCCACAGAATCTCTGGCTAAAGGCAACAATATCTCATCTCTGGCTGAAGGCGACAATATCTCATCTCTGGCTAAAGGCGACAATACCTCATCTCTGGCTAAATGAGGCAAAATCTCTGGCTAAAGGTGACAATATCTCTGGCTAAAGGCGACAATATCTCATCTCTGGTTAATGGCGACAATATCTCATCTCTGCCTAAAAGCGACAATATCTCTGGCTAAAGGCGACAATATCTCTTGCTAAAGGCGAAAATATATCTGGCTAAAGGCAACAATATCTCTGGCAAAGTCGGCAAAACCTCATATCTGCCTAACGTAGACAATACCTCACCTCTGGCAAAAGGCAACAGTATCTCATCTTTGGTAAAGGCGACAACATCTCATTTCTGGCTTAAGGTGACAGTATCTCATCTCTGGCTAAAGGCGACAATATCTAATCTCAGGTTAAATGCGACAATATCTCATCTCTGGCTAAAGGCGACAATATCTCATCTCTGGCTAAAGGCGACAATATCTCATCTCAGGTGAAATGAGGCAATATCTGTGGCTAAAGGCGACAATATCTCTGGCTAAAGGCGACAATATCTCATCTCTGCCTAAAGGCAACAATACCTCATCTCAGCCTAAAGTAGACAATACCTCATCTCTGGCTAATAGCGACAATATCTCTGGCTAAAGGCGACAATATCTCATCTCTGGCTAAAGGCGACAATATCTCATCTCTTCCTAAAGGCGACAATATCTCTGGCTAATGGTGACAATATCTCATCTCTGCCTAAAGGCGACAATATCTCATCTCTGCCTAAAGTAGACAATATCTCTGGCTAAAGGCGACAATATCTCATCTCTGGCTAAAGGCGACAATATCTCATCTCTGCCTAAAGGCGACAATATTTCATCTCTGCCTAAAGTAGACAATACCTCATCTCTGGCTAAAGGGGACAATATCTCATCTCTGCCTAAAGGCGACAATATCTCATCTCTGGCTAATGGCGACAATACCTCATCTCTGGATAAAGGCGACAGTATTTCAACTCTGGCTAAAGGCGTCAATATCTCATCTCTGGCTAAAGGCGACAATATCTCATCTCTGGCTAAAGGTGACAATATCTCAGGTCTGGCTAAAGGCGGCAATATCTCTGGCTAAAGGCGACAGTATCTCTGGCTAAAGGCGACAGTATCTCATCTCTGGCTTAAGGCGACATTACCTCATCTCTGGCGAAAATATCTCATCTCTAGCAAAAGGCGACAATATCTCATCTCTGGATAAATGTGACAATATCTCTGGATAAAGGCGACAATATCTCTGGCTAAAGGCGACAATATGTCATCTCTGGCTAAAGGCGACAATATCATCTCTGGCTAAAGGCGACAATACCTCATCTCTGGCTAAAGGCGACAATATCTCACCTCTGCCTAAAGGCGACAATATCTCATCTCTGGCTAAAGGCGACAATATCTCATCTCTGGCTAAAGGCGACAATATCTCATCTGTGGTTAAAGGCGACAATATCTCATCTCTGGCTAAAGGCGAAAATATCTCATCTCTGGCTGAAGGCGACAGTATCTCATCTCTGTCTAAAGGCGACAATATCTCATCTCAGGTGAAATGAGGCAATATCTCTGGCTATAGGCGACAATATCTCATCTCTGGCTAAAGGCTACAATATCTCATCTCTTGCTGAAGGCGACAATATCTCTGGCTAATGGCGACAATATCTCATCTCTGGCTGAAGGCGACAATATCTCATCTCTGCCTAAAGTAGACAATATCTCTGGCTAAAGGCGACAATATCTCATCTCTGGCTAAAGGCGACGATATCTCATCTCTGCCTAAAGGCGACAATATTTCATCTCTGCCTAAAGTAGACAATACCTCATCTCTGGCTAAAGGGGACAATATCTCATCTCTGCCTAAAGGCGACAATATCTCATCTCTGGCTAATGGCGACAATACCTCATCTCTGGATAAAGGCGACAGTATTTCAACTCTGGCTAAAGGCGACAATATCTAATCTCAGGTTAAATGCGACAATATCTCATCTCTGGCTAAAGGCGACAATATCTCATCTCTGGCTAAAGGCGACAATATCTCATCTCAGGTGAAATGAGGCAATATCTGTGGCTAAAGGCGACAATATCTCTGGCTAAAGGCGACAATATCTCATCTCTGCCTAAAGGCAACAATACCTCATCTCAGCCTAAAGTAGACAATACCTCATCTCTGGCTAATAGCGACAATATCTCTGGCTAAAGGCGACAATATCTCATCTCTGGCTAAAGACGACAATATCTCATCTCTTGCTAAAGGCGACAATATCTCTGGCTAAAGGCGACAATATCTCATCTCTGCCTAAAGGCGACAATATCTCATCTCTGCCTAAAGTAGACAATATCTCTGGCTAATGGCGACAATATCTCATCTCTGGCTAAAGGCGACAATATCTCATCTCTAGCTAAAGGCGACAATTTCTCTGGCTAAAGAAGACAATATCTCATCTCTGGCTAAGGGCGGCAATAACTCATCTCTGGTTAACGGTGACAATATCTCATCTCGGGCTAAAGGCGACAAGAGCTCATATCCTGATAAAGGCGACAATATCTCATCTCTGGATAAAGGCGACAATTCCACATCTCTGGCTAAAGGCGACAGTGTCTCATCTCTGGCTAATGGCGACAATATCTCATCTCTGGCTAAAGGCGACAATACCACATCTCTGGCTAAAGGCGACAATGTCTCATCTCTGGCTAAAGGCGACAATATCTCATCTCTGGCTAAATGTGAGAATATCTCATCTCTGGATAAAGGCGACAATAACTCTGGCTAAAGGCGGCAATATCTCTGGCTAAAGGAAACAATATCTCTGGCTAAAGGCGAAAATATATCTGGCTAAAGCCGACAATATGTCATCTCTGGCTAAAGGCGAAAATATCTCATCTCTGGCTAAAGGCGACAATATCTCATATCTGGCCAAAGGCGACAGTATTTCATCTCTGCCTAAAGGCGACACTATCTCTGGCTAATGGTGACAATATCTCTGGCTAAAGGCGACAATATCTAATCTCTGGCTAAAGGCGACAATATCTCATCTCTGGCTAAAGGCGAAAATATCTCATCTCAGGAGAAATGAGGCAATATCTCATCTCTGGCTAAAGGCGGCAGTATCTCATCTCTGGCTAAAGGCGACAATATCTGATCTCAGGCGAAATGAGGCAATATCTATGGCTAAAGGCGACAATATCTCATCTCTACCTAAAGGCGACAATATCTCATCTCTGGCTAAAGGCGACAATATCTCATCTCTACCTAAATGCGACAATATCTCATCTCTGGCTAAAGGCGACAATATCTCATCTCTTGATAAACGCGACAATACCTCATCTCTGGCAAAAGGCGACAATATCTCATCTCTGGCTAAAGGTGACAATATCTCATCTCTGGCTATCGGCGACAATATCTCATCTCTGCCTAAAGGCGACAGTATCTCATCTCTGCCTAAAGGCGACAATATCTCATCTCTGGCTAAATGCGACAATAACTCATCTCTGGCTAAAGGCAACAATACCTCATTACTGGATAAACGCGACAATATCTCATCTCTCGGTAAACGCGACAATATCTCATCTCTGGCTAAAGGCGACAATATCTCTGGCTAAAGCCGACAATATCTGTGGCAAAAGGCAACAATATCTCTGGAGAAAGGCGACAATATCTCTGGCTAAAGGCGACAATATCTCATCTCTGGCTAAAGGCGACAATATCATCTCTGGCTAAAGGCGACAATACCTCATCTCTGGCTAAAGGCGACAATATCTCATCTCTGGCTAAAGGCGACAATATCTCATCTCTGGATAAAGGCGACAATATGTCATCTCTGCCTAAAGGCGACAATATCTCATCTCTGCCTAAAGGCGACAATATCTCATCTCTGGCTAAAGGCGACAATACCTCATTACTGTCTAAAGGCGACAATATCTCTGGCTAAAGGCCACAGAATCTCTGGCTAAAGGCAACAATATCTCATCTCTGGCTGAAGGCGACAATATCTCATCTCTGGCTAAAGGCGACAATACCTCATCTCTGGCTAAATGAGGCAAAATCTCTGGCTAAAGGTGACAATATCTCTGGCTAAAGGCGACAATATCTCATCTCTGGTTAATGGCGACAATATCTCATCTCTGCCTAAAAGCGACAATATCTCTGGCTAAAGGCGACAATATCTCTTGCTAAAGGCGAAAATATATCTGGCTAAAGGCAACAATATCTCTGGCAAAGTCGGCAAAACCTCATATCTGCCTAACGTAGACAATACCTCACCTCTGGCAAAAGGCAACAGTATCTCATCTTTGGTAAAGGCGACAACATCTCATTTCTGGCTTAAGGTGACAGTATCTCATCTCTGGCTAAAGGCGACAATATCTAATCTCAGGTTAAATGCGACAATATCTCATCTCTGGCTAAAGGCGACAATATCTCATCTCTGGCTAAAGGCGACAATATCTCATCTCAGGTGAAATGAGGCAATATCTGTGGCTAAAGGCGACAATATCTCTGGCTAAAGGCGACAATATCTCATCTCTGCCTAAAGGCAACAATACCTCATCTCAGCCTAAAGTAGACAATACCTCATCTCTGGCTAATAGCGACAATATCTCTGGCTAAAGGCGACAATATCTCATCTCTGGCTAAAGGCGACAATATCTCATCTCTTCCTAAAGGCGACAATATCTCTGGCTAATGGTGACAATATCTCATCTCTGCCTAAAGGCGACAATATCTCATCTCTGCCTAAAGTAGACAATATCTCTGGCTAAAGGCGACAATATCTCATCTCTGGCTAAAGGCGACAATATCTCATCTCTGCCTAAAGGCGACAATATTTCATCTCTGCCTAAAGTAGACAATACCTCATCTCTGGCTAAAGGGGACAATATCTCATCTCTGCCTAAAGGCGACAATATCTCATCTCTGGCTAATGGCGACAATACCTCATCTCTGGATAAAGGCGACAGTATTTCAACTCTGGCTAAAGGCGTCAATATCTCATCTCTGGCTAAAGGTGACATTATCTCATCTCTGGCTAAATGCGGCAATATCTCATCTCTGGCTAAAGGCGACAATATCTCATCTCTGGCTAAAGGTGACAATATCTCAGGTCTGGCTAAAGGCGGCAATATCTCTGGCTAAAGGCGACAGTATCTCTGGCTAAAGGCGACAGTATCTCATCTCTGGCTTAAGGCGACATTACCTCATCTCTGGCGAAAATATCTCATCTCTAGCAAAAGGCGACAATATCTCATCTCTGGATAAATGTGACAATATCTCTGGATAAAGGCGACAATATCTCTGGCTAAATGCGACAATATGTCATCTCTGGCTAAAGGCGACAATATCATCTCTGGCTAAAGGCGACAATACCTCATCTCTGGCTAAAGGCGACAATATCTCACCTCTGCCTAAAGGCGACAATATCTCATCTCTGGCTAAAGGCGACAATATCTCATCTCTGGCTAAAGGCGACAATATCTCATCTGTGGTTAAAGGCGACAATATCTCATCTCTGGCTAAAGGCGAAAATATCTCATCTCTGGCTGAAGGCGACAGTATCTCATCTCTGTCTAAAGGCGACAATATCTCATCTCAGGTGAAATGAGGCAATATCTCTGGCTATAGGCGACAATATCTCATCTCTGGCTAAAGGCGACAATATCTCATCTCTTGCTGAAGGCGACAATATCTCTGGCTAATGGCGACAATATCTCATCTCTGGCTGAAGGCGACAATATCTCATCTCTGCCTAAAGTAGACAATATCTCTGGCTAAAGGCGACAATATCTCATCTCTGGCTAAAGGCGACGATATCTCATCTCTGCCTAAATGCGACAATATTTCATCTCTGCCTAAAGTAGACAATACCTCATCTCTGGCTAAAGGGGACAATATCTCATCTCTGCCTAAAGGCGACAATATCTCATCTCTGGCTAATGGCGACAATACCTCATCTCTGGATAAAGGCGACAGTATTTCAACTCTGGCTAAAGGCGTCAATATCTCATCTCTGGCTAAAGGTGACATTATCTCATCTCGGCTAAATGCGGCAATATCTCATCTCTGGCTAAAGGCGACAATACCTCATCTCTGGCTAAATGAGGCAAAATCTCTGGCTAAAGGAGACAATATCTCTGGCTAAAGGCGACAATATCTCATCTCTGGTTAATGGCGACAATATCTCATCTCTGCCTAAAAGCGACAATATCTCTGGCTAAAGGCGACAATATCTCTTGCTAAAGGCGAAAATATATCTGGCTAAAGGCAACAATATCTCTGGCAAAGTCGGCAAAACCTCATATCTGCCTAACGTAGACAATACCTCACCTCTGGCTAAAGGCAACAGTATCTCATCTTTGGTAAAGGCGACAAAATCTCATTTCTGGCTTAAGGTGACAGTATCTCATCTCTGGCTAAAGGCGACAATATCTAATCTCAGGTTAAATGCGACAATATCTCATCTCTGGCTAAAGGCGACAATATCTCATCTCTGGCTAAAGGCGACAATATCTCATCTCAGGTGAAATGAGGCAATATCTCTGGCTAAAGGCGACAATATCTCTGGCTAAAGGCGACAATATCTCATCTCTGCCTAAAGGCAACAATACCTCATCTCAGCCTAAAGTAGACAATACCTCATCTCTGGCTAATAGCGACAATATCTCTGGCTAAAGGCGACAATATCTCATCTCTGCCTAAAGGCGACAATATCTCATCTCTTGCTAAAGGCGACAATATCTCTGGCTAAAGGCGACAATATCTCATCTCAGGTGAAATGAGGCAATATCTCTGGCTAAAGGCGACAATATCTCATCTCTGGCTAAAGGCGACAATATCTCATCTCTGCCTAAAGGCAACAATACCTCATCTCAGCCTAAAGTAGACAATACCTCATCTCTGGCTAATAGCGACAATATCTCTGGCTAAAGGCGACAATATCTCATCTCTGCCTAAAGGCGACAATATCTCATCTCTTGCTAAAGGCGACAATATCTCTGGCTAAAGGCGACAATATCTCATCTCAGGTGAAATGAGGCAATATCTCTGGCTAAAGGCGACAATATCTCATCTCTGGCTAAAGGCGACAATATCTCATCTCTGCCTAAAGGCGACAATACCTCATCTCTGCCTAAAGTAGACAATACCTCATTTCTGGCTAATAACGACAATATCTCTGGCTAAAGGCGACAATATCTCATCTCTTGCTAAAGGCGACAATATCTCATCTCTGGCTAAAGGCGACAATATCTCATCTGTGGCCAAAAGGCGACAATATGTCATCTCTGGCTAAAGGCAACAATATCTCATCTCTGCCTAAAGGCGACAATATCTCATCTCTGGCTAAAGGCGACAATATCTCATCTCTGGCTAAAGGCGACAATATCTCATCTCTGGCTAAAGGCAACAATATCTCATCTCTGGCTAAAGGCGGCAATATCTCTGGCTAAAGGAGACAATATCTCTGGGTAAGGCGACAATATCTCTGGCTAAAGGCGACAATATCTCTTGCTAAATTCGGCAATAGCTCATCTCTGCCTAAAGTAGACAATACCTCATCTCTGGCTAACGGCGACAATATCTCATCCCTGGCTAAAGGCAACAGTATCTCATCTCTGGCTACAGGCGACAATATCTCATCTCTGGCTAAAAGCGACAATATCTCTGGCTAAAGGTGACAATATCTCATCTCTGGCTAAAGGCGACAATATCTCATCTCTGCCTAAAGGCGACACTATCTCTGGCTAAAGGCGACAATATCTCTGGCTAAAGGCGACAATATCTCTGGCTAAAGGCGACAATATCGCATATCTGGCTAAAGGCGACAATATCTCATCTCTGGCTAAAGGCGATAACACCTCCTCTCTGGCTAAAGGCGACAAAATCTCATCTCTGCCTATAGGCGACAATATCTCATCTCTGCCTAAAGGCGACAATAGCTCATCTCTGCCTAAAGTAGACAATACCTCATCTCTGGCTAATAGCGACAATATCTCTGGCTAAAGGCGACAATATCTCTTCTCTGCCTAAAGGCGACAATATCTCATCTCTTGCTAAAGGCGACAATATCTCTGGCTAAAGGCGACAATATCTCTTGCTAAGGGCGAAAATATATCTGGCTAAAGGCGACAATATCTCATCTCTGGCTAAAGGCGAAAATATCTCATCTCTGGCTAAAGGCGAGAATATCTCATTTCTGGCCAAAGTCGACAATATCTCATCTATGGCGAAAGGCGACAATATCTCATATCTGGCCAAAGGCAACAATATCTCATCTCTGGCTAAAGGCGACAATATCTCATCTCTGCCTAAAAGCGACACTCTCTCTGGCTAAAGGCGACAATATCTCTGGCTAAAGGCGACAATATCGCATCTCTGGCTAAAGGCGACAATATCTCATCTCTGGCTAAAGGCGACAATATCTCATCTCTGCCTAAAGGCGACAATAGCTCATCTCTGCCTAAAGTAGACAATACCTCATCTCTGGCTAATAGCGACAATATCTCTGGCTAAAGGCGACAATATCTCATCTCTGCCTAAAGGCGACAATATCTCATCTCTTGCTAAAGGCGACAATATCTCTGGCTAAAGGCGACAATATCTCATCTCTGGCTAAAGGCGACATGATCTATCTCTGGCTAAAGGCGACAATATATCATCTCTGGCTAAAGGCGACAATATCTCATCTCTGGCTAAAGGCGACAATATCTCATCTCTGGCTAAAGGCGACAGTATCTCAACTCTGGCTAAAGGCGACAATATCTCATCTCAGGCTAGAGGCGACAATATCTCATCTCTGCCTAAAGGCGACAATACCTCATCTCTGGCTAAAGGCGACAATATCTCATCTCTGACTAAAGGCGACAGTATCTCATCTCTTGCTATAAGCGACAATATCTAATCTCTGCCTAAAGGCGACAATATCTCATCTCTGCCTAAAGGCGACAGTATCTCATCTCTGGCTAAATGCGGCAATATCTCATCTCTGGCTAAAGGCGACAATACCTCATTACTGGCTAAACGCGACAATATCTCATCTCTGGCTAAAGGCGACAATATCCAATCTCTGGCTAAAGGCGACAATATCTCTGGCTAAAGGCGACAATATCTCTGGCTAAAGGCAACAATATCTCTGGATAAAGGCGACAATATTTCTGGATAAAGGCGACAATATCTCATCTCTTGCTAAAGGCGACAATATCACCTCTGGCTAAAGGCGACAATACCTCATCTCTGGCTAAAGGCGACAATATCTCATCTCTGGCTAAAGGCGACAATATCTCGTCTCTGGCTATAGGCGACAATATCTCATCACTGCCTAAAGGCGACAATATCTCATCTCTGGCTAAAGGCGACAATACCTCATTACTGGCTAAAGGCGACAATATCTCATCTCTGGCTAAAGGCGACAAAATCTCATCTCTGGCTAAAGGCAACAATATCTCTGGCTAAAGGCGGCAGAATCTCTGGCTAAAAGCTACAATATCTGGGGCTAAAGGCGACAATATCTCTGGGTAAGGCGACAATATCTCATCTCTGGCTAAAGGCGACAATACCTCATCTCTGGCTAAATGAGGCAAAATCTCTGGCTAAAGGAGACAATATCTCTGGCTAAAGGCGACAATATCTCATCTCTGGTTAATGGCAACAATATCTCATCTCTGGCTAAAGGCGACAACATCTCATCTCTGGCTTAAGTTGACAGTATCTCATCTCTGGCTAAAAGCGACAATATCTCATCTCAGGTTAAATGCGACAATATCTCATCTCTGGCTAAAGGCGACAAAATCTCATCTCTGCCTAAAGGCGACAATATCTCATCTCTGGCTAAAGGCGACAATATCTCATCTCTGCCTAAAAGCGACAATATCTCATCTCTGGTTAAAGGCGACAATATCTCATCTCTGGCTAAAGGCGAAAATATCTCACTCTGGCTAAAGGCGACAAAATCTCATCTCTGCCTAAAGGCGACAATACCTCACCTCGTCCTAAAGTAGACAATACCTCATCTCTGGCTAATAGCGACAATATCTCTGGCTAAAGGCGACAATATCTCATCTCTGGCTAAAGACGACAATATCTCATCTCTTGCTAAAGGCGACAATATCTCTGGCTAAAGGCGACAATATCTCATCTCTGGCTAAAGGCGACATGATCTATCTCTGGCTAAAGGCGACAATATCTCATCTCTGCCTAAAGGCGACAATATCTCATCTCTGCCTAAAGTAGACAATATCTCTGGCTATAGGCGACAATGTCTCATCTCTGGCTAAAGGCGACAATATCTCATCTCTAGCTAAAGGCGACAATTTCTCTGGCTAAAGACGACAATATCTCATCTCTGGCTAAGGGCGGCAATATCTCATCTCTGGTTAACGGCGACAATATCTCATCTCGGGCTAAAGGCGACAATAGCTCATCTCCTGATAAAGGCGACAATATCTCATCTCTGGATAAAGGCGACAATACCACATCTCTGGCTAAAGGCGACAATGTCTCATCTCTGGCTAATGGCGACAATATCTCATCTCTGGCTAAAGGCGACAATACCACATCTCTGGCTAAAGGCGACAATGTCTCATCTCTGGCTAAAGGCGACAATATCTCATCTCTGGCTAAATGTGAGAATATCTCATCTCTGGCTAAAGGCGACAATAACTCTGGCTAAAGGCGGCAATATCTCTGGCTAAAGGAAACAATATCTCTGGCTAAAGGCAAAAATATATCTGGCTAAAGGCGACAATATGTCATCTCTGGCTAAAGGTGACAATATCTGTGGCTAAAGGCAACAATATCTCTGGATAAAGGCGACAATATCTCTGGCTAAAGGCGACAATATCTCATCTCTGGCTAAAGGCGACAATATCATCTCTGGCTAAAGGCGACAATACCTCATCTCTGGCTAAAGGCGACAATACCTCATCTCTGGCTAAAGGCGACAATATCTCATCTCTGGATAAAGGCGACAATATGTCATCTCTGCCTAAAGGCGACAATATCTCATCTCTGCCTAAAGGCGAGAATATCTCATCTCTGGCTAAAGGCGACAATACCTCATTACTGTCTAAAGGCGACAATATCTCTGGCTAAAGGCGGCAGTATCTCTGGCTAAAGGCAACAATATCTCTGGCTAAAGGCCGCAGAATCTCTGGCTAAAGGCAACAATATCTCATCACTGGCTGAAGGCGACAATATCTCATCTCTGGTTAAAGGCGACAATACCTCATCTCTGGCTAAATGAGGCAAAATCTCTGGCTAAAGGAGACAATATCTCTGGCTGAAGGCGACAATATCTCATCTCTGGTTAATGGCGACAATATCTCATCTCTGCCTAAAAGCGACAATATCTCTGGCTAAAGGCGACAATATCTCTTGCTAAAGGCGACAATATATCTGGCTAAAGGCAACAATATCTCTGGCTAAAGTCGGCAAAACCTCATCTCTGCCTAACGTAGACAATACCTCACCTCTGGCTAAAGGCAACAGTATCTCATCTTTGGTAAAGGCGACAACATCTCATTTCTGGCTTAAGGTGACAGTATCTCATCTCTGGCTAAAGGCGACAATATCTCATCTCAGGTTAAATGCGACAATATCTCATCTCTGGCTAAAGGCGACAATATCTCATCTCTGGCTAAAGGCGACAATATCTCATCTCAGGTGAAATGAGGCAATATCTCTGGCTAAAGGCGACAATATCTCATCTCTGCCTAAAGGCAACAATACCTCATCTCAGCCTAAAGTAGAAAATACCTCATCTCTGGCTAATAGCGACAATATCTCTGGCTAAAGGCGACAATATCTCATCTCTGGCTAAAGGCGACAATATCTCATCTCTTGCTAAAGGCGACAATATCTCTGGCTAATGGCGACAATATCTCATCTCTGCCTAAAGGCGACAATATCTCATCTCTGCCTAAAGTAGACAATATCTCTGGCTAAAGGCGACAATATCTCATCTCTGGCTAAAGGCGACAATATCTCATCTCTGCCTAAAGGCGACAATATTTCATCTCTGCCTAAAGTAGACAATACCTCATCTCTGGCTAAAGGGGACAATATCTCATCTCTGCCTAAAGGCGACAATATCTCATCTCTGGCTAATGGCGACAATACCTCATCTCTGGATAAAGGCGACAGAATTTCAACTCTGGCTAAAGGCGTCAATATCTCATCTCTGGCTAAAGGTGACATTATCTCATCTCTGGCTAAATACGGCAATATCTCATCTCTGGCTAAAGGCGACAATATCTCATCTCTGGCTAAAGGTGACAATATCTCATGTCTGGCTAAAGGCGGTAATATCTCTGGCTAAAGGCGACAATATCTCTGGCTAAAGGCGACAATATCACATCTCTGGATAAAGGTGACAATATCTCTGGATAAAGGCGACAATATCTCTGGCTAAAGGCGACAATATCTCATCTCTGGCTAAAGGCGACAATATCATCTCTGGATAAACGCGACAATACCTGATCTCTGGCTAAATGCGACAATATCTCACCTCTGCCTAAAGGCGACAATATCTCATCTCTGGCTGAAGGCGACAATATCTCATCTCTGGATAAAGGTGACAATATCTCTGGATAAAGGCGACAATATCTCTGGCTAAAGGCGACAATATCTCATCTCTGGCTAAAGGCGACAATATCATCTCTGGATAAACGCGACAATACCTGATCTCTGGCTAAATGCGACAATATCTCACCTCTGCCTAAAGGCGACAATATCTCATCTCTGGCTGAAGGCGACAATATCTCATCTCTGGCTAAAGGCGACAATATCTCATCTGTGGTTAAAGGCGACAATATCTCATCTCAGCCTAAAGTAGACAATACCTCATCTCTGGCTAATAGCGACAATATCTCTGGCTAAAGGCGACAATATCTCATCTCTGGCTAAAGGCGACAATATCTCATCTCTTGCTAAAAGCGACAATATCTCTGGCTAATGGCGACAATATCTCATCTCTGGCTAAAGGCGACAATATCTCATCTCTGCCTAAAGTAGACAATATCTCTGGCTAAAGGCGACAATATCTCATCCCTGGCTAAAGGCGACGATATCTCATCTCTTCCTAGAGGCGACAATATTTCATCTCTGCCTAAAGTAGACAATACCTCATCTCTGGCTAAAGGCGACAATATAACATCTCTGCCTAAAGGCGACAATATCTCATCTCTGGCTAATGGCGACAATACCTCATCTCTGGCTAAAAGCGACAGTATTTCAACTCTGGCTAAAGGCGTCAATATCTCATCTCTGGCTAAAGGTGACATTATCTCATCTCTGGCTAAATGCGGCAATATCTCATCTCTGGCTAAAGGCGACAATATCTCATCTCTGGCTAAAGGCGACAATATCTCATGTCTGGCTAAAGGCGGCAATATCTCTGGCTAAAGGCGACAATATCTCTGGCTAAAGGCGACAGTATCTCATCTCTGGCTAAAGGCGACATTACCTCATCTCTGGCGAAAATATCTCATCTCTGGCAAAAGGCGACAATATCTCATCTCTGGATAAAGGTGACAATATCTCTGGATAAAGGCGACAATATCTCTGGCTAAAGGCGACAATATCTCATCTCTGGCTAAAGGCGACAATATCATCTCTGGCTAAAGGTGACAATACCTCATCTCTGGCTAAAGGCGACATTATCTCACCTCTGCCTAAAGGCGACAATATCTCATCTCTGGCTAAAGGCGACAATATCTCATCTCTGGCTGAAGGCGACAATATCTCATCTCTGCCTAAAGGCGGCAATATCTCATCTCTGGCTAAAGGCGAAAATATCTCATCTCTGGCTGAAGGCAACAGTATCTCATCACTGGCTAAAGGCGACAATATCTCATCTCAGGTGAAATGAGGCAATATATCTGGCTAAAGGCGACAATATCTCATCTCTGGCTAAAGGCGACAATATCTCATCTCTGCCTAAAGGCGACAATACCTCATCTCTGCCTAAAGTAGACAATACCTCATTTCTGGCTAATAACGACAATATCTCTGGCTAAAGGCGACAATATCTCATCTCTGCCTAAAGTAGACAATATCTCTGGCTAAAGGCGACAATATCTCATCTCTGGATAAAGGCGACAATATGTCATCTCTGCCTAAAGGCGACAATATTTCATCTCTGCCTAAAGTAGACAATACCTCGTCTCTGGATAAAGGGGACAATATCTCATCTCTGGCTAAAGGCGACAATATCTCATCTCTGGCTAAAGGCGAAAATATCTCACTCTGGCTAAAGGCGACAAAATCTCATCTCTGCCTAAAGGCGACAATACCTCATCTCTTCCTAAAGTAGACAATACCTCATCTCTGGCTAATAGCGACAATATCTCTGGCTAAAGGCGACAAAATCTCATCTCTGGCTAAAGGCGACAATATTTCATCTCTGCCTAAAGTAGACAATACCTCGTCTCTGGATAAAGGGAACAATATCTCATCTCTGGCTAAAGGCGACAATATCTCATCTCTGGCTAAAGGCGAAAATATCTCACTCTGGCTAAAGGCGACAAAATCTCATCTCTGCCTAAAGGCGACAATACCTCATCTCTTCCTAAAGTAGACAATACCTCATCTCTGGCTAATAGCGACAATATCTCTGGCTAAAGGCGACAATATCTCATCTCTGGCAAAAGGCGACAATATCTCATCTCTGGATAAAGGTGACAATATCTCTGGATAAAGGCGACAATATCTCTGGCTAAAGGCGACAATATCTCATCTCTGGCTAAAGGCGACAATATCATCTCTGGATAAACGCGACAATACCTGATCTCTGGCTAAAGGCGACAATATCTCACCTCTGCCTAAAGGCGACAATATCTCATCTCTGGCTGAAGGCGACAATATCTCATCTCTGGCTAAAGGCGACAATATGTCATCTGTGGTTAAAGGCGACAATATCTCATCTCTGGCTAAAGGCGAAAATATCTCATCTCTGGCTGAAGGCGACAGTATCTCATCTCTGGCTAAAGGCGACAATATCTCATCTCTGCCTAAAGGCAAGAATACCTCATCTCAGCCTAAAGTAGACAATACCTCATCTCTGGCTAATAGCGACAATATCTCTGGCTAAAGGCGACAATATCTCATCTCTGGCTAAAGGCGACAATATCTCATCTCTGGCTAAAGGCGACAGTATCTCTGGCTAATGGCGACAATATCTCATCTCTGGCTAAAGGCGACAATATCTCATCTCTGCCTAAAGTAGACAATATCTCTGGCTAAAGGCGACAATATCTCATCCCTGGCTAAAGGCGACGATATCTCATCTCTGCCTAAAGGCGACAATATTTCATCTCTGCCTAAAGTAGACAATACCTCATCTCTGGCTAAAGGCGACAATATCACATCTCTGCCTAAAGGCGACAATATCTCATCTCTGGCTAATGGCGACAATACCTCATCTCTGGCTAAAAGCGACAGTATTTCAACTCTGGCTAAAGGCGTCAATATCTCATCTCTGGCTAAAGTTGACATTATCTCATCTCGGGCTAAATGCGGCAATATCTCATCTCTGGCTAAAGGCGACAATATCTCATCTCTGGCTAAATGCGACAATATCTCATGTCTGGCTAAAGGCGGCAATATCTCTGGCTAAAGGCGACAATATCTCTGGCTAAAGGCGACAGTATCTCATCTCTGGCTAAAGGCGACATTACCTCATCTCTGGCGAAAATATCTCATCTCTGGCAAAAGGCGACAATATCTCATCTCTGGATAAAGGTGACAATATCTCTGGCTAAAGGCGACAATATCATCTCTGGCTAAAGGCGACAATACCTCATCTCTGGCTAAAGGCGACAATATCATCTCTGGCTAAAGGCGACAATACCTCATCTCTGGCTAAAGGCGACATTATCTCACCTCTGCCTAAAGGGGACAATATCTCATCTCTGGCTAAAGGCGACAATATCTCATCTCTGGCTGAAGGCGACAATATCTCATCTCTGCCTAAAGGCGGCAATATCTCATCTCTGGCTAAAGGCGAAAATATCTCATCTCTGGCTAAAGGCAACAGTATCTCATTACTGGCTAAAGGCGACAATATCTCATCTCAGGTGAAATGAGGCAATATATCTGGCTAGAGGCGACAATATCTCATCTCTGGCTAAAGGCGACAATATCTCATCTCTGCCTAAAGGCGACAATACCTCATCTCTGCCTGAAGTAGACAATACCTCATTTCTGGCTAATAACGACAATATCTCTGGCTAAAGGCGACAATATCTCATCTCTGGCTAAAGGCGACAATATCTCATCTCTTGCTAAAGGCGACAATATCTCTGGCTAAAGGCGACAATATCTCATCTCTGGCTAAAGGCGACATGATCCATCTCTGGCTAAACGCGACAATATCTCATCTCTGCCTAAAGGCGACAATATCTCATCTCTGCCTAAAGTAGACAATATCTCTGGCTAAAGGCGACAATATCTCATCTCTGGATAAAGGCGACAATATGTCATCTCTGCCTAAAGGCGACAATATTTCATCTCTGCCTAAAGTAGACAATACCTCGTCTCTGGATAAAGGGGACAATATCTCATCTCTGGCTAAAGGCGACAATATCTCATCTCTGGCTAAAGGCGAAAATATCTCACTCTGGCTAAAGGCGACAAAATCTCATCTCTGCCTAAAGGCGACAATACCTCATCTCTTCCTAAAGTAGACAATACCTCATCTCTGGCTAATAGCGACAATATCTCTGGCTAAAGGCGACAAAATCTCATCTCTGGCTAAAGGCGACAATATTTCATCTCTGCCTAAAGTAGACAATACCTCGTCTCTGGATAAAGGGGACAATATCTCATCTCTGGCTAAAGGCGACAATATCTCATCTCTGGCTAAAGGCGAAAATATCTCACTCTGGCTAAAGGCGACAAAATCTCATCTCTGCCTAAAGGCGACAATACCTCATCTCTTCCTAAAGTAGACAATACCTCATCTCTGGCTAATAGCGACTATATCTCTGGCTAAAGGCGACAAAATCTCATCTCTGGCTAAAGGCGACAATATTTCATCTCTGCCTAAAGTAGACAATACCTCGTCTCTGGATAAAGGGGACAATATCTCATCTCTGGCTAAAGGCGACAATATCTCATCTCTGGCTAAAGGCGAAAATATCTCACTCTGGCTAAAGGCGACAAAATCTCATCTCTGCCTAAAGGCGACAATACCTCATCTCTTCCTAAAGTAGACAATACCTCATCTCTGGCTAATAGCGACAATATCTCTGGCTAAAGGCGACAATATCTCATCTCTGGCTAAAGGCGACAATATCTCATCTCTTGCTAAAGGCGACAATATCTCTGGCTAAAGGCGACAATATCTCATCTCTGGCTAAAGGCGACATGATCTATCTCTGGCTAAAGGCGACAATATCTCATCTCTGCGTAAAGGCGACAATATTTCGTCTCTGCCTAAAGTAGACAATATCTCTTGCTAAAGGCGACAATATCTCATCTCTGGCTAAAGGCGACAATATCTCATCTCTAGCTAAAGGCGAAAATTTCTCTGGCTAAAGACGACAATATCTCATCTCTGGCTAAGGGCGGCAATATCTCATCTCTGGTTAACGGCGACAATATCTCATCTCGGGCTAAAGGCGACAATAGCTCATCTCCTGATAAAGGCGACAATATCTCATCTCTGGATAAAGGCGACAATACCACATCTCTGGCTAAAGGCGACAATGTCTCATCTCTGGCTAATGGCGACAATATCTCATCTCTGCCTAAAGTAGACAATATTTCTGGCTAAAGGCGACAATATCTCATCTCTGGCTAAAGGCGACAATATCTCATCTCTGCCTAAAGGCGACAATATTTCATCTCTGCCTAAAGTAGACAATACCTCATCTCTGGCTAAAGGGGACAATATCTCATCTCTCCCTAAAGGCGACAATATCTCATCTCTGGCTAATGGCGACAATACCTCATCACTGGATAAAGGCGACAGTATTTCAACTCTGGCTAAAGGCGTCAATATCTCATCTCTGGCTAAAGGTGACATTATCTCATCTCTGGCTAAATGCGGCAATATCTCATCTCTGGCTAAAGGCGACAATATCTCATCTCTGGCTAAAGGTGACAATATCTCATGTCTGGCTAAAGGCGGCAATATCTCTGGCTAAAGGCGACAATATCTCTGGCTAAAGGCGACAGTATCTCAACTCTGGCTAAAGGCGACATTACCTCATCTCTGGCGAAAATATCTCATCTCTGGCAAAAGGCGACAATATCTCATCTCTGGATAAAGGTGACAATATCTCTGGATAAAGGCGACAATATCTCTGGCTAAAGGCGACAATATGTCATCTCTGGCTAAAGGCGACAATATCATCTCTGGCTAAAGGCGACAATACCTCATCTCTTCCTAAAGTAGACAATACCTCATCTCTGGCTAATAGCGACAATATCTCTGGCTAAACGCGACAATATCTCATCTCTGCCTAAAGGCGACAATATCTCATCTCTGGCTAAAGGCGACAATATCTCATCTCTGGCTAAAGGCGAAAATATCTCATTTCTGGCTGAAGGCAACAGTATCTCATCACTGGCTAAAGGCGACAATATCTCATCTCAGGTGAAATGAGGCAATATATCTGGCTAAAGGCGACAATATCTCATCTCTGGCTAAAGGCGACAATATCTCATCTCTGCCTAAAGGCGACAATACCTCATCTCTGCCTAAAGTAGACAATACCTCATTTCTGGCTAATAACGACAATATCTCTGGCTAAAGGCGACAATATCTCATCTCTGGCTAAAGGCGACAATATCTCATCTCTTGCTAAAGGCGACAATATTTCTGGCTAAAGGCGACAATATCTCATCTCTGGCTAAAGGCGACATGATCCATCTCTGGCTAAACGCGACAATATCTCATCTCTGCCTAAAGGCGACAATATCTCATCTCTGCCTAAAGTAGACAATATCTCTGGCTAAAGGCGACAATATCTCATCTCTGGATAAAGGCGACAATATGTCATCTCTGCCTAAATGCGACAATATTTCATCTCTGCCTAAAGTAGACAATACCTCGTCTCTGGATAAAGGGGACAATATCTCATCTCTGGCTAAAGGCGACAATATCTCATCTCTGGCTAAAGGCGAAAATATCTCACTCTGGCTAAAGGCGACAAAATCTCATCTCTGCCTAAAGGCGACAATACCTCATCTCTTCCTAAAGTAGACAATACCTCATCTCTGGCTAATAGCGACAATATCTCTGGCTAAAGGCGACAAAATCTCATCTCTGGCTAAAGGCGACAATATTTCATCTCTGCCTAAAGTAGACAATACCTCGTCTCTGGATAAAGGGGACAATATCTCATCTCTGGCTAAAGGCGACAATATCTCATCTCTGGCTAAAGGCGAAAATATCTCACTCTGGCTAAAGGCGACAAAATCTCATCTCTGCCTAATGGCGACAATACCTCATCTCTTCCTAAAGTAGACAATACCTCATCTCTGGCTAATAGCGACAATATCTCTGGCTAAAGGCGACAATATCTCATCTCTGGCAAAAGGCGACAATATCTCATCTCTGGATAAAGGTGACAATATCTCTGGATAAAGGCGACAATATCTCTGGCTAAAGGCGACAATATCTCATCTCTGGCTAAAGGCGACAATATCATCTCTGGATAAACGCGACAATACCTGATCTCTGGCTAAAGGCGACAATATCTCACCTCTGCCTAAAGGCGACAATATCTCATCTCTGGCTGAAGGCGACAATATCTCATCTCTGGCTAAAGGCGACAATATCTCATCTGTGGTTAAAGGCGACAATATCTCATCTCTGGCTAAAGGCGAAAATATCTCATCTCTGGCTGAAGGCGACAGTATCTCATCTCTGGCTAAAGGCGACAATATCTCATCTCTGCCTAAAGGCAACAATACCTCATCTCAGCCTAAAGTAGACAATACCTCATCTCTGGCTAATAGCGACAATATCTCTGGCTAAAGGCGACAATATCTCATCTCTGGCTAAAGGCGACAATATCTCATCTCTGGCTAAAGGCGACAATATCTCTGGCTAATGGCGACAATATCTCATCTCTGGCTAAAGGCGACAATATCTCATCTCTGCCTAAAGTAGACAATATCTCTGGCTAAAGGCGACAATATCTCATCCCTGGCTAAAGGCGACGATATCTCATCTCTGCCTAAAGGCGACAATATTTCATCTCTGCCTAAAGTAGACAATACCTCATCTCTGGCTAAAGGCGACAATATCACATCTCTGCCTAAAGGCGACAATATCTCATCTCTGGCTAATGGCGACAATACCTCATCTCTGGCTAAAAGCGACAGTATTTCAACTCTGGCTAAAGGCGGCAATATCTCATCTCTGGCTAAAGGTGACATTATCTCATCTCTGGCTAAATGCGGCAATATCTCATCTCTGGCTAAAGGCGACAATATCTCATCTCTGGCTAAATGCGACAATATCTCATGTCTGGCTAAAGGCGGCAATATCTCTGGCTAAAGGCGACAATATCTCTGGCTAAAGGCGACAGTATCTCATCTCTGGCTAAAGGCGACATTACCTCATCTCTGGCGAAAATATCTCATCTCTGGCAAAAGGCGACAATATCTCATCTCTGGATAAAGGTGACAATATCTCTGGATAAAGGCGACAATATCTCTGGCTAAAGGCGACAATATCTCATCTCTGGCTAAAGGCGACAATATCATCTCTGGCTAAAGGCGACAATACCTCATCTCTGGCTAAAGGCGACATTATCTCACCTCTGCCTAAAGGGGACAATATCTCATCTCTGGCTAAAGGCGACAATATCTCATCTCTGGCTGGAGGCGACAATATCTCATCTCTGCCTAAAGGCGGCAATATCTCATCTCTGGCTAAAGGCGAAAATATCTCATCTCTGGCTGAAGGCAACAGTATCTCATTACTGGCTAAAGGCAACAATATCTCATCTCAGGTGAAATGAGGCAATATATCTGGCTAGAGGCGACAATATCTCATCTCTGGCTAAAGGCGACAATATCTCATCTCTGCCTAAAGCCGACAATACCTCATCTCTGCCTGAAGTAGACAATACCTCATTTCTGGCTAATAACGACAATATCTCTGGCTAAAGGCGACAATATCTCATCTCTGGCTAAAGGCGACAATATCTCATCTCTTGCTAAAGGCGACAATATCTCTGGCTAAAGGCGACAATATCTCATCTCTGGCTAAAGGCGACATGATCCATCTCTGGCTAAACGCGACAATATCTCATCTCTGCCTAAAGGCGACAATATCTCATCTCTGCCTAAAGTAGACAATATCTCTGGCTAAAGGCGACAATATCTCATCTCTGGATAAAGGCGACAATATGTCATCTCTGCTTAAAGGCGACAATATTTCATCTCTGCCTAAAGTAGACAATACCTCGTCTCTGGATAAAGGGGACAATATCTCATCTCTGGCTAAAGGCGACAATATCTCATCTCTGGCTAAAGGCGAAAATATCTCACTCTGGCTAAAGGCGACAAAATCTCATCTCTGCCTAAAGGCGACAATACCTCATCTCTTCCTAAAGTAGACAATACCTCATCTCTGGCTAATAGCGACAATATCTCTGGCTAAAGGCGACAAAATCTCATCTCTGGCTAAAGGCGACAATATCTCATCTCTTGCTAAAGGCGACAATATCTCTGGCTAAAGGCGACAATATCTCATCTCTGGCTAAAGGCGACATGATCTATCTCTGGCTAAAGGCGACAATATCTCATCTCTGCGTAAAGGCGACAATATTTCGTCTCTGCCTAAAGTAGACAATATCTCTTGCTAAAGGCGACAATATCTCATCTCTGGCTAAAGGCGACAATATCTCATCTCTAGCTAAAGGCGAAAATTTCTCTGGCTAAAGACGACAATATCTCATCTCTGGCTAAGGGCGGCAATATCTCATCTCTGGTTAACGGCGACAATATCTCATCTCGGGCTAAAGGCGACAATAGCTCATCTCCTGATAAAGGCGACAATATCTCATCTCTGGATAAAGGCGACAATACCACATCTCTGGCTAAAGGCGACAATGTCTCATCTCTGGCTAATGGCGACAATATCTCATCTCTGCCTAAAGTAGACAATATTTCTGGCTAAAGGCGACAATATCTCATCTCTGGCTAAAGGCGACAATATCTCATCTCTGCCTAAAGGCGACAATATTTCATCTCTGCCTAAAGTAGACAATACCTCATCTCTGGCTAAAGGGGACAATATCTCATCTCTCCCTAAAGGCGACAATATCTCATCTCTGGCTAATGGCGACAATACCTCATCACTGGATAAAGGCGACAGTATTTCAACTCTGGCTAAAGGCGTCAATATCTCATCTCTGGCTAAAGGTGACATTATCTCATCTCTGGCTAAATGCGGCAATATCTCATCTCTGGCTAAAGGCGACAATATCTCATCTCTGGCTAAAGGTGACAATATCTCATGTCTGGCTAAAGGCGGCAATATCTCTGGCTAAAGGCGACAATATCTCTGGCTAAAGGCGACAGTATCTCAACTCTGGCTAAAGGCGACATTACCTCATCTCTGGCGAAAATATCTCATCTCTGGCAAAAGGCGACAATATCTCATCTCTGGATAAAGGTGACAATATCTCTGGATAAAGGCGACAATATCTCTGGCTAAAGGCGACAATATGTCATCTCTGGCTAAAGGCGACAATATCATCTCTGGCTAAAGGCGACAATACCTCATCTCTGGCTAAAGGCGACAATATCTCACCTCTGCCTAAAGGCGACAATATCTCATCTCTGGCTAAATGCGACAATATCTCATCTCTGGCTAAAGGCGACAATATCTCATCTCTGCGTAAAGGCGACAATATTTCGTCTCTGCCTAAAGTAGACAATATCTCTTGCTAAAGGCGACAATATCTCATCTCTGGCTAAAGGCGACAATATCTCATCTCTAGCTAAAGGCGAAAATTTCTCTGGCTAAAGACGACAATATCTCATCTCTGGCTAAGGGCGGCAATATCTCATCTCTGGTTAACGGCGACAATATCTCATCTCGGGCTAAAGGCGACAATAGCTCATCTCCTGATAAAGGCGACAATATCTCATCTCTGGATAAAGGCGACAATACCACATCTCTGGCTAAAGGCGACAATGTCTCATCTCTGGCTAATGGCAACAATATCTCATCTCTGCCTAAAGTAGACAATATTTCTGGCTAAAGGCGACAATATCTCATCTCTGGCTAAAGGCGACAATATCTCATCTCTGCCTAAAGGCGACAATATTTCATCTCTGCCTAAAGTAGACAATACCTCATCTCTGGCTAAAGGGGACAATATCTCATCTCTCCCTAAAGGCGACAATATCTCATCTCTGGCTAATGGCGACAATACCTCATCACTGGATAAAGGCGACAGTATTTCAACTCTGGCTAAAGGCGTCAATATCTCATCTCTGGCTAAAGGTGACATTATCTCATCTCTGGCTAAATGCAGCAATATCTCATCTCTGGCTAAAGGCGACAATATCTCATCTCTGGCTAAAGGTGACAATATCTCATGTCTGGCTAAAGGCGGCAATATCTCTGGCTAAAGGCGACAATATCTCTGGCTAAAGGCGACAGTATCTCAACTCTGGCTAAAGGCGACATTACCTCATCTCTGGCGAAAATATCTCATCTCTGGCAAAAGGCGACAATATCTCATCTCTGGATAAAGGTGACAATATCTCTGGATAAAGGCGACAATATCTCTGGCTAAAGGCGACAATATGTCATCTCTGGCTGAAGGCGACAATATCATCTCTGGCTAAAGGCGACAATACCTCATCTCTGGCTAAAGGCGACAATATCTCACCTCTGCCTAAAGGCGACAATATCTCATCTCTGGCTAAAGGCGACAATATCTCATCTCTGGCTAAAGGCGACAATATCTCATCTGTGGTTAAAGGCGACAATATCTCATCTCTGGCTAAAGGCGAAAATATCTCATCTCTGGCTGAAGGCGACAGTATCTCATCTCTGGCTAAAGGCGACAATATCTCATCTCAGGTGAAATGAGGCAATATCTCTGGCTAAAGGCGACAATATCTCATCTCAGTCTAAAGGCGACAATATCTCATCTCTTGCTAAAGGCGACAATATCTCTGGCTAATGGCGACAATATCTCATCTCTGGCTAAAGGCTACAATATCTCATCTCTGCCTAAAGTAGACAATATCTCTGGCTAAAGGCGACAATATCTCATCTCTGGCTAAAGGCGACGATATCTCATCTCTGCCTAAAGGCGACAATATTTCATGTCTGCCTAAAGTAGACAATACCTCATCTCTGGCTAAAGGGGACAATATCTCATCTCTGCCTAAAGGCGACAATATCTCATCTCTGGCTAATGGCGAAAATACCTCATCTCTGGCTAAAGGCGACAGTATTTCAACTCAGGCTAAAGGCGTCAATATCTCATCTCTGGCTAAAGGTGACATTATCTCATCTCTGGCTATATGCGGCAATATCTCATCTCTGGCTAAAGGCGACAATATCTCATGTCTGGCTAAAGGCGACAATATCTCATGTCTGGCTAAAGGCGGCAATATATCTGGCTAAAGGCGACAATATCTCTGGCTAAAGGCGACAGTATCTCATCTCTGGCTAAAGGCGACATTACCTCCTCTCTGGCGAAAATATCTCATCTCTGGCAAAAGGCGACAATATCTCATCTCTGGATAAAGGTGACAGTATCTCTGGATAAAGGCGACAATATCTCTGGCTAAAGGCGACAATATCTCATCTCTGGCTAAAGGCGACAATATCATCTCTGGCTAAAGGCGACAATACCTCATCTCTGGCTAAAGGCGACAATATCTCACCTCTGCCTAAAGGCGACAATATCTCATCTCTGCCTAAAGGCGACAATATCTCATCTCTGCCTAAAGGCGACAATATCTCATCTCTGGCTAAAGGCGAAAACATCTCATCTCTGGCTGAAGGCGACAGTATCTCATCTCTGGCTAAAGGCGACAATATCTCATCTCAGGTGAAATGAGGCAATATCTCTGGCTAAAGGCGACAATATCTCATTTCTGGCTAAAGGCGACAATATCTCATCTCTGCCTAAAGGCGACAATACCTCATCTCTGCCTAAAGTAGACAATACCTCATTTCTGGCTAATAACGACAATATCTCTGGCTAAAGGCGACAATATCTCATCTCTGGCTAAAGGCGACAATATCTCATCTCTTGCTAAATGCGACAATATCTCTGGCTAAATGCGACAGTATTTCATCTCTGGCTAAAGGCGACATGATCCATCTCTGGCTAAACGCGAAAATATCTCATCTCTGCCTAAAGGCGACAATATCTCATCTCTGGATAAAGGCGACAATATGTCATCTCTGCCTAAAGGCGACAATATTTCATCTCTGCCTAAAGTAGACAATACCTCATCTCTGGATAAAGGGGACAATATCTCATCTCTGGCTAAAGGCGACAATATCTCATCTCTGGCTAAAGGCGAAAATATCTCACTCTGGCTAAAGGCGACAAAATCTCATCTCTGCCTTTAAGGCGACAATACCTCATCTCTTCCTAAAGTAGACAATACCTCATCTCTGGCTAATAGCGACAATATCTCTGGCTAAAGGCGACAATATCTCATCTCTGGCTAAAGGCGACAATATCTCATCTCTTGCTAAAGGCGACAATATCTCTGGCTAAAGGCGACAATATCTCATCTCTGGCTAAAGGCGACATGATCTATCTCTGGCTAAAGGCGACAATATCTCATCTCTACCTAAAGGCGACAATATCTCATCTCTGCCTAAAGTAGACAATATCTCTTGCTAAAGGCGACAATATCTCATCTCTGGCTAAAGGCGACAATATCTCATCTCTAGCTAAAGGCGACAATTTCTCTGGCTAAAGACGACAATATCTCATCTCTGGCTAAGGGCGGCAATATCTCATCTCTGGTTAACGGCGACAATATCTCATCTCGGGCTAAAGGCGACAATAGCTCATCTCCTGATAAAGGCGACAATATCTCATATCTGGATAAAGGCGACAATACCACATCTCTGGCTAAAGGCGACAATGTATCATCTCTGGCTAATGGCGACAATATCTCATCTCTGGCTAAAGGCGACAATACCACATCTCTGGCTAAAGGCGACAATGTCTCATCTCTGGCTAAAGGCGACAATATCTCATCTCTGGCTAAAGGCGAAAATATCTCATCTCTGGCTAAAGGCGACAATATCTCATATCTGGCCAAAGGCGACAGTATTTCATCTCTGCCTAAAGGCGACAATATCTCTGGCTAATGGTGACAATATCTCTGGCTAAAGGCGACAATATTTAATCTCTGGCTAAAGGCGACAATATCTCATCTCTGGCTAAAGGCGACAATATCTCATCTCAGGAGAAATGAGGCAATATCTCATCTCTGGCTAAAGGCGGCAGTATCTCATCTCTGGCTAAAGGCGACAATATCTGATCTCAGGCGAAATGAGGCAATATCTATGGCTAAAGGCGACAATATCTCATCTCTGGCTATAGGCGACAATATCTCATCTCTACCTAAAGGCGACAATATGTCATCTCTGGCTAAAGGCGACAATATCTCATCTCTGGCTAAAGGCGACAATATCTCATCTGTGGTTAAAGGCGACAATATCTCATCTCTGGCTAAAGGCGAAAATATCTCATCTCTGGCTGAAGGCGACAGTATCTCATCTCTGGCTAAAGGCGACAATATCTCATCTCAGGTGAAATGAGGCAATATCTCTGGCTAAAGGCGACAATATCTCATCTCAGTCTAAAGGCGACAATATCTCATCTCTTCCTAAAGGCGACAATATCTCTGGCTAATGGCAACAATATCTCATCTCTGGCTAAAGGCTACAATATCTCATCTCTGCCTAAAGTAGACAATATCTCTGGCTAAAGGCGACAATATCTCATCTCTGGCTAAAGGCGACGATATCTCATCTCTGCCTAAAGGCGACAATATTTCATGTCTGCCTAAAGTAGACAATACCTCATCTCTGGCTAAAGGGGACAATATCTCATCTCTGCCTAAAGGCGACAATATCTCATCTCTGGCTAATGGCGAAAATACCTCATCTCTGGCTAAAGGCGACAGTATTTCAACTCAGGCTAAAGGCGTCAATATCTCATCTCTGGCTAAAGGTGACATTATCTCATCTCTGGCTATATGCGGCAATATCTCATCTCTGGCTAAAGGCGACAATATCTCATGTCTGGCTAAAGGCGACAATATCTCATGTCTGGCTAAAGGCGGCAATATATCTGGCTAAAGGCGACAATATCTCTGGCTAAAGGCGACAGTATCTCATCTCTGGCTAAAGGCGACATTACCTCATCTCTGGCGAAAATATCTCATCTCTGGCAAAAGGCGACAATATCTCATCTCTGGATAAAGGTGACAGTATCTCTGGATAAAGGCGACAATATCTCTGGCTAAAGGCGACAATATCTCATCTCTGGCTAAAGGCGACAATATCATCTCTGGCTAAAGGCGACAATACCTCATCTCTGGCTAAAGGCGACAATATCTCACCTCTGCCTAAAGGCGACAATATCTCATCTCTGCCTAAAGGCGACAATATCTCATCTCTGCCTAAAGGCGACAATATCTCATCTCTGGCTAAAGGCGAAAACATCTCATCTCTGGCTGAAGGCGACAGTATCTCATCTCTGGCTAAAGGCGACAATATCTCATCTCAGGTGAAATGAGGCAATATCTCTGGCTAAAGGCGACAATATCTCATTTCTGGCTAAAGGCGACAATATCTCATCTCTGCCTAAAGGCGACAATACCTCATCTCTGCCTAAAGTAGACAATACCTCATTTCTGGCTAATAACGACAATATCTCTGGCTAAAGGCGACAATATCTCATCTCTGGCTAAAGGCGACAATATCTCATCTCTTGCTAAATGCGACAATATCTCTGGCTAAATGCGACAGTATTTCATCTCTGGCTAAAGGCGACATGATCCATCTCTGGCTAAACGCGACAATATCTCATCTCTGCCTAAAGGCGACAATATCTCATCTCTGGATAAAGGCGACAATATGTCATCTCTGCCTAAAGGCGACAATATTTCATCTCTGCCTAAAGTAGACAATACCTCATCTCTGGATATAGGGGACAATATCTCATCTCTGGCTAAAGGCGACAATATCTCATCTCTGGCTAAAGGCGAAAATATCTCACTCTGGCTAAAGGCGACAAAATCTCATCTCTGCCTTTAAGGCGACAATACCTCATCTCTTCCTAAAGTAGACAATACCTCATCTCTGGCTAATAGCGACAATATCTCTGGCTAAAGGCGACAATATCTCATCTCTGGCTAAAGGCGACAATATCTCATCTCTTGCTAAAGGCGACAATATCTCTGGCTAAAGGCGACAATATCTCATCTCTGGCTAAAGGCGACATGATCTATCTCTGGCTAAAGGCGACAATATCTCATCTCTACCTAAAGGCGACAATATCTCATCTCTGCCTAAAGTAGACAATATCTCTTGCTAAAGGCGACAATATCTCATCTCTGGCTAAAGGCGACAATATCTCATCTCTAGCTAAAGGCGACAATTTCTCTGGCTAAAGACGACAATATCTCATCTCTGGCTAAGGGCGGCAATATCTCATCTCTGGTTAACGGCGACAATATCTCATCTCGGGCTAAAGGCGACAATAGCTCATCTCCTGATAAAGGCGACAATATCTCATATCTGGATAAAGGCGACAATACCACATCTCTGGCTAAAGGCGACAATGTATCATCTCTGGCTAATGGCGACAATATCTCATCTCTGGCTAAAGGCGACAATACCACATCTCTGGCTAAAGGCGACAATGTCTCATCTCTGGCTAAAGGCGACAATATCTCATCTCTGGCTAAAGGCGAAAATATCTCATCTCTGGCTAAAGGCGACAATATCTCATATCTGGCCAAAGGCGACAGTATTTCATCTCTGCCTAAAGGCGACAATATCTCTGGCTAATGGTGACAATATCTCTGGCTAAAGGCGACAATATTTAATCTCTGGCTAAAGGCGACAATATCTCATCTCTGGCTAAAGGCGACAATATCTCATCTCAGGAGAAATGAGGCAATATCTCATCTCTGGCTAAAGGCGGCAGTATCTCATCTCTGGCTAAAGGCGACAATATCTGATCTCAGGCGAAATGAGGCAATATCTATGGCTAAAGGCGACAATATCTCATCTCTGGCTATAGGCGACAATATCTCATCTCTACCTAAAGGCGACAATATGTCATCTCTGGCTAAAGGCGACAATATCTCATCTCTGGCTAAAGGCGACAATATCTCATCTCTTGCTAAAGGCGACAATATCTCATCTCTGGCTAAAGGCGACAGTATCTCATCTCTGGCTAAAGGCGACAATATCTCATCTCTGGCTAAAGGCGACAATAACTCATCTCTGGCTAAAGGCGACAATATCTCATTCCTGCCTAAAGGCAACAATACCTCATCTCTGGCTAAAGGCGACAATATCTCATCTCTGGCTAAAGGCGACAATATCTCATCTCTGCCTAAAGGCGACAATATCTCATCTCTGGCTAAATGCGACAATATCTCATCTCTGGTTAAAGGCAACAATACCTCATTACTGGATAAACGCGACAATATCTCATCTCTGGGTAAACGCGACAATATCTCATCTCTGGCTAAAGGCGACAATATCTCTGGCTAAAGGCGACAATATCTGTGGCTAAAGGCAACAATATCTCTGGATAAAGGCGACAATATCTCTGGCTAAAGGCGACAATATCTCATCTCTGGCTAAAGGCGACAATATCATCTCTGGCTAAAGGCGACAATACCTCATCTCTGGCTAAAGGCGACAATATCTCATCTCTGGATAAAGGTGACAATATGTCATCTCTGCCAAAAGGCGACAATATCTCATCTCTGCCTAATGGCGACAATATCTCATCTCTGGCTAAAGGCGACAATACCTCATTACTGTCTAAAGGCGACAATATCTCTGGCTAAAGGCGGCAGTATCTCTGGCTAAAGGCAACAATATCTCTGGCTAAAGGCGGCAGAATCTCTGGCTAAAGGCAACAATATCTCATCTCTGCCTGAAGGCGACAATATCTCATCTCTGGCTAAAGGCGACAATACCTCATCTCTGGCTAAATGAGGCAAAATCTCTGGCTAAAGGAGACAATATCTCTGGCTAAAGGCGACAATATCTCATCTCTGGTTAATGGCGACAATATCTCATCTCTGCCTAAAGGCGACAATATCTCTGGATAAAGGCGACAATATCTCTTGCTAAAGGCGACAATATCTCTGGCTAAAGGCAACAATATCTCTGGCTAAAGTCGGCAAAACCTCATCTCTGCCTAACGTAGACAATACCTCACCTCTGGCTAAAGGCAACAGTATCTCATCTTTGGTAAAGGCGACAACATCTCATTTGTGGCTTAAGGTGACAGTATCTCATCTCTGGCTAAAGGCGACAATATCTCATCTCAGGTTAAATGCGACAATATCTCATCTCTGGCTAAAGGCGACAATATCTCATCTCTGGCTAAAGGCGACAATATCTCATCTCAAGTGAAATGAGGCAATATCTCTGGCTAAATGCGACAATATCTCTGGCTAAAGGCGACAATATCTCATCTCTGCCTAAAGGCAACAATTCCTCATCTCAGCCTAAAGTAGACAATACCTCATCTCTGGCTAATAGCGACAATATCTCTGGCTAAAGGCGACAATATCTCATCTCTGGCTAAAGGCGACAATATCTCATCTCTTGCTAAAGGCGAAAATATCTCTGGCTAATGGCGACAATATCTCATCTCTGCCTAAAGGCGACAATATCTCTGGCTAAAGGCGACAATATCTCATCTCTGGCTAAAGGCGACAATATCTCATCTCTGCCTAAAGGCGACAATATTTCATCTCTGCCTAAAGTAGACAATACCTCATCTCTGGCTAAAGGGGACAATATCTCATCACTGCCTAAAGGCGACAATATCTCATCTCTTGCTAAAGGCGACAATATCTCTGGCTAAAGGCGACAATATTTCATCTCTGGCTAAAGGCGACATGATCCATCTCTGGCTAAAGGCAACAATATCTCATCTCTGCCTAAAGGCGACAATATCTCATCTCTGCCTAAAGTAGACAATATCTCTGGCTAAAGGCGACAATATCTCATCTCTGGATAAAGGCGACAATATGTCATCTCTGCCTAAAGGCGATAATATTTCATCTCTGCCTAAAGTAGTCAATACCTCATCTCTGGATAAAGGGGACAATATCTCATCTCTGGCTAAAGGCGACAATATCTCATCTCTGGCTAAAGGCGAAAATATCTCTCTCTGGCTAAAGGCGACAAAATCTCATCTCTGCCTTTAAGGCGACAATACCTCATCTCTTCCTAAAGTAGACAATACCTCATCTCTGGCTAATAGCGACAATATCTCTGGCTAAAGGCGACAATATCTCATCTCTGCCTAAAGGCGACAATATCTCATCTCTTGCTAAAGGCGACAATATCTCTGGCTAAAGGCGACAATATCTCATCTCTGGCTAAAGGCGACATGATCTATCTCTGGCTAAAGGCGACAATATCTCATCTCTACCTAAAGGCGACAATATCTCATCTCTGCCTAAAGTAGACAATATCTCTTGCTAAAGGCGACAATATCTCATCTCTGGCTAAAGGCGACAATATCTCATCTCTAGCTAAAGGCGACAATTTCTCTGGCTAAAGACGTCAATATCTCATCTCTGGCTAAGGGCGGCAATATCTCATCTCTGGTTAACGGCGACAAAATCTCATCTCGGGCTAAAGGCGACAATAGCTCATCTCCTGATAAAGGCGACAATATCTCATCTCTGGATAAAGGCGACAATACCACATCTCTGGCTAAAGGCGACAATGTCTCATCTCTGGCTAATGGCGACAATATCTCATCTCTGGCTAAAGGCGACAATACCACGTCTCTGGCTAAAGGCGACAATGTCTCATCTCTGGCTAAAGGCGACAATATCTCATCTCTGGCTAAAGGCGAAAATATCTCATCTCTGGCTAAAGGCGACAATATCTCATATCTGGCCAAAGGCGACAGTATTTCATCTCTGCCTAAAGGCGACACTATCACTGGCTAATGGTGACAATATCTCTGGCTAAAGGCGACAATATTTAATCTCTGGCTAAAGGCGACAATATCTCATTTCTGGCTAAAGGCGACAATATCTCATCTCAGGAGAAATGAGGCAATATCTCATCTCTGGCTAAAGGCGGCAGTATCTCATCTCTGGCTAAAGGCGAGAATATCTGATCTCAGGCATAATGAGGCAATATCTATGGCTAAAGGTGACAATATCTCATCTCTGGCTATAGGCGACAATATCTCATCTCTACCTAAAGGCGACAATATCCCATCTCTGGCTAAAGGCGACAATATCTCATCTCTGGCTAAAGGCGACAATATCTCATCTCTACCTAAATGCGACAATATCTCATCTCTGGCTAAAGGCGACAGTATCTCATCTCTGGCTAAAGGCGACAATATCTCATCTCTGGCTAAAGGCGACAATATCTGATCTCAGGCGAAATGAGGCAATATCTATGGCTAAAGGCGAAAATATCTCATCTCTGGCTATAGGCGACAATATCTCATCTCTACCTAAAGGCGACAATATGTCATCTCTGGCTAAAGGCGACAATATCTCATCTCTGGCTAAAGGCGACAATATCTCATCTCTTGCTAAAGGCGACAATATCTCATCTCTGGCTAAAGGCGACAGTATCTCATCTCTGGCTAAAGGCGACAATATCTCATCTCTGGCTAAAGGCGACAGTATCTCATCTCTGGCTAAAGGTGACAATATCTCATCTCTGGCTAAAGGCGACAATAACTCATCTCTGGCTAAAGGCGACAATATCTCATCTCTGGCTAAAGGCGACAATATCTCATCTCTGCCTAAAGGCGACAATATCTCATCTCTGGCTAAATGCGACAATATCTCATCTCTGGCTAAAGGCAACAATACCTCATTACTGGATAAACGCGACAATATCTCATCTCTGGGTAAACGCGACAATATCTCATCTCTGGCTAAAGGCGACAATATCTCTGGCTAAAGGCGACAATATCTGTGGCTAAAGGCAACAATATCTCTGGATAAAGGCGACAATATCTCTGGCTAAACGCGACAATATCTCATCTCTGGCTAAAGGCGACAATATCATCTCTGGCTAAAGGCGACAATACCTCATCTCTGGCTAAAGGCGACAATATCTCATCTCTGGATAAAGGTGACAATATGTCATCTCTGCCAAAAGGCGACAATATCTCATCTCTGCCTAATGGCGACAATATCTCATCTCTGGCTAAAGGCGACAATACCTCATTACTGTCTAAAGGCGACAATATCTCTGGCTAAAGGCGGCAGTATCTCTGGCTAAAGGCAACAATATCTCTGGCTAAAGGCGGCAGAATCTCTGGCTAAAGGCAACAATATCTCATCTCTGCCTGAAGGCGACAATATCTCATCTCTGGCTAAAGGCGACAATACCTCATCTCTGGCTAAATGAGGCAAAATCTCTGGCTAAAGGAGACAATATCTCTGGCTAAAGGCGACAATATCTCATCTCTGGTTAATGGCGACAATATCTCATCTCTGCCTAAAGGCGACAATATCTCTGGATAAAGGCGACAATATCTCTTGCTAAAGGCGACAATATCTCTGGCTAAAGGCAACAATATCTCTGGCTAAAGTCGGCAAAACCTCATCTCTGCCTAACGTAGACAATACCTCACCTCTGGCTAAAGGCAACAGTATCTCATCTTTGGTAAAGGCGACAACATCTCATTTCTGGCTTAAGGTGACAGTATCTCATGTCTGGCTAAAGGCGACAATATCTCATCTCAGGTTAAATGCGACAATATCTCATCTCTGGCTAAAGGCGACAATATCTCATCTCTGGCTAAAGGCGACAATATCTCATCTCAGGTGAAATGAGGCAATATCTCTGGCTAAATGCGACAATATCTCTGGCTAAAGGCGACAATATCTCATCTCTGCCTAAAGGCAACAATACCTCATCTCAGCCTAAAGTAGACAATACCTCATCTCTGGCTAATAGCGACAATATCTCTGGCTAAAGGCGACAATATCTCATCTCTTGCTAAAGGCGACAATATCTCTGGCTAATGGCGACAATATCTCATCTCTGCCTAAAGGCGACAATATCTCTGGCTAAAGGCGACAATATCTCATCTCTGGCTAAAGGCGACAATATCTCATCTCTGCCTAAAGGCGACAATATTTCATCTCTGCCTAAAGTAGACAATACCTCATCTCTGGCTAAAGGGGACAATATCTCATCACTGCCTAAAGGCGACAATATCTCATCTCTTGCTAAAGGCGACAATATCTCTGGCTAAAGGCGACAATATTTCATCTCTGGCTAAAGGCGACATGATCCATCTCTGGCTAAAGGCAACAATATCTCATCTCTGCCTAAAGGCGACAATATCTCATCTCTGCCTAAAGTAGACAATATCTCTGGCTAAAGGCGACAATATCTCATCTCTGGATAAAGGCGACAATATGTCATCTCTGCCTAAAGGCGACAATATTTCATCTCTGCCTAAAGTAGTCAATACCTCATCTCTGGATAAAGGGGACAATATCTCATCTCTGGCTAAAGGCGACAATATCTCATCTCTGGCTAAAGGCGAAAATATCTCTCTCTGGCTAAAGGCGACAAAATCTCATCTCTGCCTTTAAGGCGACAATACCTCATCTCTTCCTAAAGTAGACAATACCTCATCTCTGGCTAATAGCGACAATATCTCTGGCTAAAGGCGACAATATCTCATCTCTGCCTAAAGGCGACAATATCTCATCTCTTGCTAAAGGCGACAATATCTCTGGCTAAAGGCGACAATATCTCATCTCTGGCTAAAGGCGACATGATCTATCTCTGGCTAAAGGCGACAATATCTCATCTCTACCTAAAGGCGACAATATCTCATCTCTGCCTAAAGTAGACAATATCTCTTGCTAAAGGCGACAATATCTCATCTCTGGCTAAAGGCGACAATATCTCATCTCTAGCTAAAGGCGACAATTTCTCTGGCTAAAGACGTCAATATCTCATCTCTGGCTAAGGGCGGCAATATCTCATATCTGGTTAACGGCGACAAAATCTCATCTCGGGCTAAAGGCGACAATAGCTCATCTCCTGATAAAGGCGACAATATCTCATCTCTGGATAAAGGCGACAATACCACATCTCTGGCTAAAGGCGACAATGTCTCATCTCTGGCTAATGGCGACAATATCTCATCTCTGGCTAAAGGCGACAATACCACGTCTCTGGCTAAAGGCGACAATGTCTCATCTCTGGCTAAAGGCGACAATATCTCATCTCTGGCTAAAGGCGAAAATATCTCATCTCTGGCTAAAGGCGACAATATCTCATATCTGGCCAAAGGCGACAGTATTTCATCTCTGCCTAAAGGCGACACTATCACTGGCTAATGGTGACAATATCTCTGGCTAAAGGCGACAATATTTAATCTCTGGCTAAAGGCGACAATATCTCATTTCTGGCTAAAGGCGACAATATCTCATCTCAGGAGAAATGAGGCAATATCTCATCTCTGGCTAAAGGCGGCAGTATCTCATCTCTGGCTACAGGCGAGAATATCTGATCTCAGGCGAAATGAGGCAATATCTATGGCTAAAGGCGACAATATCTCATCTCTGGCTATAGGCGACAATATCTCATCTCTACCTAAAGGCGACAATATCTCATCTCTGGCTAAAGGCGACAATATCTCATCTCTGGCTAAAGGCGACAATATCTCATCTCTACCTAAATGCGACAATATCTCATCTCTGGCTAAAGGCGACAGTATCTCATCTCTGGCTAAAGGCGACAATATCTCATCTCTGGCTAAAGGCGACAATAACTCATCTCTGGCTAAAAGCGACAATATCTCATTTCTGGCTAAAGGCAACAATACCTCATCTCTGGCTAAAGGCGACAATATCTCATCTCTGCCTAAAGGCGACAATATCTGATCTCTGGCTAAATGCGACAATATCTCATCTCTGGCTAAAGGCAACAATACCTCATTACTGGATAAACGCGACAATATCTCATCTCTGGGTAAACGCGACAATATCTCATCTCTGGCTAAAGGCGACAATATCTCTGGCTAAAGGCGACAATATCTGTGGCTAAAGGCAACAATATCTCTGGATAAAGGCGACAATATCTCTGGCTAAAGGCGACAATATCTCATCTCTGGCTAAAGGCGACATTATCATCTCTGGCTAAAGGCGACAATACCTCATCTCTGGCTAAAGGCGACAATATCTCATCTCTGGATAAAGGTGACAATATGTCATCTCTGCCTAAAGGCGAAAATATCTCATCTCTGCCTAATGGCGACAATATCTCATCTCTGGCTAAAGGCGACAATACCTCATTACTGTCTAAAGGCGACAATATCTCTGGCTAAAGGCGGCAGAATCTCTGGCTAAAGGCAACAATATCTCATCTCTGCCTGAAGGCGACAATATCTCATCTCTGGCTAAAGGCGACAATACCTCATCTCTGGCTAAATGAGGCAAAATCTCTGGCTAAAGGAGACAATATCTCTGGCTAAAGGCGACAATATCTCATCTCTGGTTAATGGCGACAATATCTCATCTCTGCCTAAAGGCGACAATATCACTGGCTAAAGGCGACAATATCTCTTGCTAAAGGCGACAATATCTCTGGCTAAAGGCAACAATATCTCTGGCTAAAGTCAGCAAAACCTCATCTCTGCCTAACGTAGACAATACCTCACCTCTGGCTAAAGGCAACAGTATCTCATCTTTGGTAAAGTCGACAACATCTCATTTCTGGCTTAAGGTGACAGTATCTCATCTCTGGATAAAGGCGACAATATCTCATCTCAGGTTAAATGCGACAATGTCTCATCTCTGGCTAAAGGCGACAATATCTCATCTCTGGCTAAAGGCGACAATATCTCATCTCAGGTGAAATGAGGCAATATCTCTGGCTAAAGGCGACAATATCTCTGGCTAAAGGCGACAATATCTCATCTCTGCCTAAAGGCAACAATACCTCATCTCAGCCTAAAGTAGACAATACCTCATCTCTGGCTAAAAGCGACAATATCTCTGGCTAAAGGCGACAATATCTCATCTCTGGCTAAAGGCGACAATATCTCATCTCTTGCTAAAGGCGACAATATCTCTGGCTAAAGGCGACAATATCTCATCTCTGCCTAAAGGCGACAATATCTCATCTCTGCCTAAAGTAGACAATATCTCTGGCTAAAGGCGACAATATCTCATCTCTGGCTAAAGGCGACAATATCTCATCTCTGCCTAAAGGCGACAATATTTCATCTCTGCCTAAAGTAGAAAATACCTCATCTCTGGCTAAAGGGGACAATATCTCATCTCTGCCTAAAGGCGACAATATCTCATCTCTGCCTAAAGTAGACAATATCTCTTGCTAAAGGCGACAATATCTCATCTCTGGCTAAAGGCGACAATATCTCATCTCTAGCTAAAGGCGACAATTTCTCTGGCTAAAGACGTCAATATCTCATCTCTGGCTAAGGGCGGCAATATCTCATCTCTGGTTAACGGCGACAAAATCTCATCTCGGGCTAAAGGCGACAATAGCTCATCTCCTGATAAAGGCGACAATATCTCATCTCTGGATAAAGGCGACAATACCACATCTCTGGCTAAAGGCGACAATGTATCATCTCTGGCTAATGGCGACAATATCTCATCTCTGGCTAAAGGCGACAATACCACGTCTCTGGCTAAAGGCGACAATGTCTCATCTCTGGCTAAAGGCGACAATATCTCATCTCTGGCTAAAGGCGAAAATATCTCATCTCTGGCTAAAGGCGACAATATCTCATATCTGGCCAAAGGCGACAGTATTTCATCTCTGCCTAAAGGCGACACTATCTCTGGCTAATGGTGACAATATCTCTGGCTAAAGGCGACAATATTTAATCTCTGGCTAAAGGCGACAATATCTCATCTCTGGCTAAAGGCGACAATATCTCATCTCAGGAGAAATGAGGCAATATCTCATCTCTGGCTAAAGGCGGCAGTATCTCATCTCTGGCTAAAGGCGACAATATCTGATCTCAGGCAAAATGAGGCAATATCTATGGCTAAAGGCGACAATATCTCATCTCTGGCTATAGGCGACAATATCTCATCTCTACCTAAAGGCGACAATATCTCATCTCTGGCTAAAGGCGACAGTATCTCATCTCTGGCTAAAGGCGACAATATCTCATCTCTGGCTAAAGGCGACAATAACTCATCTCTGGCTAAAAGCGACAATATCTCATTTCTGGCTAAAGGCAACAATACCTCATCTCTGGCTAAAGGCGACAATATCTCATCTCTGGCTAAAGGCGACAATATCTCATCTCTGCCTAAAGGCGACAATATCTCATCTCTGGCTAAATGCGACAATATCTCATCTCTGGCTAAAGGCAACAATACCTCATTACTGGATAAACGCGACAATATCTCATCTCTGGGTAAACGCGACAATATCTCATCTCTGGCTAAAGGCGACAATATCTCTGGCTAAAGGCGGCAATATCTGTGGCTAAAGGCAACAATATCTCTGGAAAAAGGCGACAATATCTCTGGCTAAAGGCGACAATATCTCATCTCTGGCTAAAGGCGACAATATTATCTCTGGCTAAAGGCGACAATATCTCATCTCTGGATAAAGGCGACAATATCTGATCTCAGGCAAAATGAGGCAATATCTCTGGCTAAAGTCAGCAAAACCTCATCTCTGCCTAACGTAGACAATACCTCACCTCTGGCTAAAGGCAACAGTATCTCATCTTTGGTAAAGTCGACAACATCTCATTTCTGGCTTAAGGTGACAGTATCTCATCTCTGGATAAAGGCGACAATATCTCATCTCAGGTTAAATGCGACAATGTCTCATCTCTGGCTAAAGGCGACAATATCTCATCTCTGGCTAAAGGCGACAATATCTCATCTCAGGTGAAATGAGGCAATATCTCTGGCTAAAGGCGACAATATCTCTGGCTAAAGGCGACAATATCTCATCTCTGCCTAAAGGCAACAATACCTCATCTCAGCCTAAAGTAGACAATACCTCATCTCTGGCTAAAAGCGACAATATCTCTGGCTAAAGGCGACAATATCTCATCTCTGGCTAAAGGCGACAATATCTCATCTCTTGCTAAAGGCGACAATATCTCTGGCTAAAGGCGACAATATCTCATCTCTGCCTAAAGGCGACAATATCTCATCTCTGCCTAAAGTAGACAATATCTCTGGCTAAAGGCGACAATATCTCATCTCTGGCTAAAGGCGACAATATCTCATCTCTGCCTAAAGGCGACAATATTTCATCTCTGCCTAAAGTAGAAAATACCTCATCTCTGGCTAAAGGGGACAATATCTCATCTCTGCCTAAAGGCGACAATATCTCATCTCTGCCTAAAGTAGACAATATCTCTTGCTAAAGGCGACAATATCTCATCTCTGGCTAAAGGCGACAATATCTCATCTCTAGCTAAAGGCGACAATTTCTCTGGCTAAAGACGTCAATATCTCATCTCTGGCTAAGGGCGGCAATATCTCATCTCTGGTTAACGGCGACAAAATCTCATCTCGGGCTAAAGGCGACAATAGCTCATCTCCTGATAAAGGCGACAATATCTCATCTCTGGATAAAGGCGACAATACCACATCTCTGGCTAAAGGCGACAATGTATCATCTCTGGCTAATGGCGACAATATCTCATCTCTGGCTAAAGGCGACAATACCACGTCTCTGGCTAAAGGCGACAATGTCTCATCTCTGGCTAAAGGCGACAATATCTCATCTCTGGCTAAAGGCGAAAATATCTCATCTCTGGCTAAAGGCGACAATATCTCATATCTGGCCAAAGGCGACAGTATTTCATCTCTGCCTAAAGGCGACACTATCTCTGGCTAATGGTGACAATATCTCTGGCTAAAGGCGACAATATTTAATCTCTGGCTAAAGGCGACAATATCTCATCTCTGGCTAAAGGCGACAATATCTCATCTCAGGAGAAATGAGGCAATATCTCATCTCTGGCTAAAGGCGGCAGTATCTCATCTCTGGCTAAAGGCGACAATATCTGATCTCAGGCAAAATGAGGCAATATCTATGGCTAAAGGCGACAATATCTCATCTCTGGCTATAGGCGACAATATCTCATCTCTACCTAAAGGCGACAATATCTCATCTCTGGCTAAAGGCGACAGTATCTCATCTCTGGCTAAAGGCGACAATATCTCATCTCTGGCTAAAGGCGACAATAACTCATCTCTGGCTAAAAGCGACAATATCTCATTTCTGGCTAAAGGCAACAATACCTCATCTCTGGCTAAAGGCGACAATATCTCATCTCTGGCTAAAGGCGACAATATCTCATCTCTGCCTAAAGGCGACAATATCTCATCTCTGGCTAAATGCGACAATATCTCATCTCTGGCTAAAGGCAACAATACCTCATTACTGGATAAACGCGACAATATCTCATCTCTGGGTAAACGCGACAATATCTCATCTCTGGCTAAAGGCGACAATATCTCTGGCTAAAGGCGGCAATATCTGTGGCTAAAGGCAACAATATCTCTGGAAAAAGGCGACAATATCTCTGGCTAAAGGCGACAATATCTCATCTCTGGCTAAAGGCGACAATATCATCTCTGGCTAAAGGCGACAATATCTCATCTCTGGCTAAAGGCGACAATAACTCATCTCTGGCTAAAAGCGACAATATCTCATCTCTGCCTAAAGGCGACAATATCTCATCTCTGGCTAATGGCGACAATACCTCATCTCTGGCTAAAGGCGACAGTATTTCAACGCTGGCTAAAGGCGTCAATATCTCATCTCTGGCTAAAGGTGACATTATCTCATCTCTGGCTAAAAGCGGCAATATCTCATCTCTGGCTAAAGGCGAAAATATCTCACTCTGGCTAAAGGCGACAAAAAATCATCTCTGCCTTTAAGGCGACAATACCTCATCTCTTCCTAAAGTAGACAATACCTCATCTCTGGCTAAATGAGGCAAAATCTCTGGCTAAAGGAGACAATATCTCTGGATAAAGGCGACAATATCTCATCTCTGGTTAATGGCGACAATATCTCATCTCTGCCTAAAGGCGACAATATCTCTGGCTAAAGGCGACAATATCTCTTGCTAAAGGCGACAATATCTCTGGCTAAAGGCAACAATATCTCTGGCTAAAATCAGCAAAACCTCATCTCTGCCTAACGTAGACAATACCTCACCTCTGGCTAAAGGCAACAGTATCTCATCTTTGGTAAAGGCGACAACATCTCATTTCTGGCTTAAGGTGACAGTATCTCATCTCTAGCTAAAGGCGACAATATATCATCTCAGGTTAAATGCGACAATATCTCATCTCTGGCTAAAGGCGACAATATCTCATCTCTGGCTAAAGGCGACAATATCTCATCTCAGGTGAAATGAGGCAATATCTCTGGCTAAAGGCGACAATATCTCTGGCTAAAGGCGACAATATCTCATCTCTGCCTAAAGGCAACAATACCTCATCTCAGCCTAAAGTAGACAATACCTCATCTCTGGCTAAAAGCGACAATATCTCTGGCTAAAGGCGACAATATCTCATCTCTGGCTAAAGGCGACAATATCTCATCTCTTGCTAAAGGCGACAATATATCTGGCTAAAGGCGACCATATCTCATCTCTGCCTAAAGGCGACAATATCTCATCTCTGCCTAAAGTAGACAATATCTCTGGCTAAAGGCGACAATATCTCATCTCTGGCTAAAGGCGACAATATCTCATCTCTGCCTATAGGCGACAATATTTCATCTCTGCCTAAAGTAGACAATACCTCATCTCTGGCTAAAGGGGACAATATCTCATCTCTGCCTAAATGCGACAATATCTCATCTCTGGCTAAAGGCGACAATATCTCAACTCTGGCTAAAGGCGACAGTATTTCAACGCTGGCTAAAGGCGTCAATATCTCATCTCTGGCTAAAGGTGACATTATCTCATCTCTGGCTAAAAGCGGCAATATCTCATCTCTGGCTAAAGGCGAAAATATCTCACTCTGGCTAAAGGCGACAAAATCTCATCTCTGCCTTTAAGGCGACAATACCTCATCTCTTCCTAAAGTAGACAATACCTCATCTCTGGCTAATAGCGACAATATCTCTGGCTAAAGGCGACAATATCTCATCTCTGCCTAAAGGCGACAATATCTCATCTCTTGCTAAAGGCGATAATATCTCTGGCTAAAGGCGACAATATCTCATCTCTGGCTAAAGGCGACATGATCTATCTCTGGCTAAAGGCGACAATATCTCATCTCTACCTAAAGGCGACAATATCTCATCTCTGCCTAAAGTAGACAATATCTCTTGCTAAAGGCGACAATATCTCATCTCTGGCTAAAGGCGACAATATCTCATCCCTAGCTAAAGGCGACAATTTCTCTGGCTAAAGACGTCAATATCTCATCTCTGGCTAAGGGCGGCAATATCTCATCTCTGGTTAACGGCGACAATATCTCATCTCGGGCTAAAGGCGACAATAGCTCATCTCCTGATAAAGGCGACAATATCTCATCTCTGGATAAAGGCGACAATACCACATCTCTGGCTAAAGGCGACAATGTATCATCTCTGGCTAATGGCGACAATATCTCATCTCTGGCTAAAGGCGACAATACCACGTCTCTGGCTAAAGGCGACAATGTCTCATCTCTGGCTAAAGGCGACAATATCTCATCTCTGGCTAAAGGCGAAAATATCTCATCTCTGGCTAAAGGCGACAATATCTCATATCTGGCCAAAGGCGACAGTATTTCATCTCTGCCTAAAGGCGACACTATCTCTGGCTAATGGTGACAATATCTCTGGCTAAAGGCGACAATATTTAATCTCTGGCTAAAGGCGACAATATCTCATCTCTGGCTAAAGGCGACAATATCTCATCTCAGGAGAAATGAGGCAATATCTCATCTCTGGCTAAAGGCGGCAGTATCTCATCTCTGGCTAAAGGCGACAATATCTGATCTCAGGCAAAATGAGGCAATATCTATGGCTAAAGGCGACAATATCTCATCTCTGGCTATAGGCGACAATATCTCATCTCTACCTAAAGGCGACAATATCTCATCTCTGGCTAAAGGCGACAATATCTCATCTCTGGCTAAAGGCGACAATATCTCATCTCTACATAAATGCGACAATATCTCATCTCTGGCTAAAGGCGACAGTATCTCATCTCTGGCTAAAGGCGACAATATCTCATCTCTGGCTAAAGGCGACAATAACTCATCTCTGGCTAAAGGCGACAATATCTCATCTCTGCCTAAAGGCGACAATATCTCATCTCTGGCTAAATGCGACAATATCTCATCTCTGGCTAAAGGCAACAATACCTCATTACTGGATAAACGCGACAATATCTCATCTCTGGGTAAACGCGACAATATCTCATCTCTGGCTAAAGGCGACAATATCTCTGGCTAAAGGCGGCAATATCTGTGGCTAAAGGCAACAATATCTCTGGATAAAGGCGACAATATCTCTGGCTAAAGGCGACAATATCTCATCTCTGGCTAAAGGCGACAATATCATCTCTGGCTAAAGGCGACAATATCTCATCTCTGGCTAAAGGCGACAATAACTCATCTCTGGCTAAAAGCGACAATATCTCATCTCTGCCTAAAGGCGACAATATCTCATCTCTGGCTAATGGCGACAATACCTCATCTCTGGCTAAAGGCGACAGTATTTCAACGCTGGCTAAAGGCGTCAATATCTCATCTCTGGCTAAAGGTGACATTATCTCATCTCTGGCTAAAAGCGGCAATATCTCATCTCTGGCTAAAGGCGAAAATATCTCACTCTGGCTAAAGGCGACAAAAAATCATCTCTGCCTTTAAGGCGACAATACCTCATCTCTTCCTAAAGTAGACAATACCTCATCTCTGGCTAAATGAGGCAAAATCTCTGGCTAAAGGAGACAATATCTCTGGCTTAAGGCGACAATATCTCATCTCTGGTTAATGGCGACAATATCTCATCTCTGCCTAAAGGCGACAATATCTCTGGCTAAAGGCGACAATATCTCTTGCTAAAGGCGACAATATCTCTGGCTAAAGGCAACAATATCTCTGGCTAAAGTCAGCAAAACCTCATCTCTGCCTAACGTAGACAATGCCTCAGCTCTGGCTAAAGGCAACAGTATCTCATCTTTGGTAAAGGCGACAACATCTCATTTCTGGCTTAAGGTGACAGTATCTCATCTCTGGCTAAAGGCGACAATATCTCATCTCAGGTTAAATGCGACAATATCTCATCTCTGGCTAAAGGCGACAATATCTCATCTCAGGTGAAATGAGGCAATATCTCTGGCTAAAGGCGACAATATCTCTGGCTAAAGGCGACAATATCTCATCTCTGCCTAAAGGCAACAATACCTCATCTCAGCCTAAAGTAGACAATACCTCATCTCTGGCTAAAAGCGACAATATCTCTGGCTAAAGGCGACAATATCTCATCTCTGGCTAAAGGCGACAATATCTCATCTCTTGCTAAAGGCGACAATATCTCTGGCTAAAGGCGACAATATCTCATCTCTGCCTAAAGGCGACAATATCTCATCTCTGCCTAAAGTAGACAATATCTCTGGCTAAAGGCGACAATATCTCATCTCTGGCTAAAGGCGACAATATCTCATCTCTGCCTATAGGCGACAATATTTCATCTCTGCCTAAAGTAGACAATACCTCATCTCTGGCTAAAGGGGACAATATCTCATCTCTGCCTAAATGCGACAATATCTCATCTCTGGCTAATGGCGACAATACCTCATCTCTGGCTAAAGGCGACAGTATTTCAACGCTGGCTAAAGGCGTCAATATCTCATCTCTGGCTAAAGGTGACATTATCTCATCTCTGGCTAAAAGCGGCAATATCTCATCTCTGGCTAAAGGCGAAAATATCTCACTCTGGCTAAAGGCGACAAAATCTCATCTCTGCCTTTAAGGCGACAATACCTCATCTCTTCCTAAAGTAGACAATACCTCATCTCTGGCTAATAGCGACAATATCTCTGGCTAAAGGCGACAATATCTCATCTCTGCCTAAAGGCGACAATATCTCATCTCTTGCTAAAGGCGACAATATCTCTGGCTAAAGGCGACAATATCTCATCTCTGGCTAAAGGCGACATGATCTATCTCTGGCTAAAGGCGACAATATCTCATCTCTACCTAAAGGCGACAATATCTCATCTCTGCCTAAAGTAGACAATATCTCTTGCTAAAGGCGACAATATCTCATCTCTGGCTAAAGGCGACAATATCTCATCTCTAGCTAAAGACGACAATTTCTCTGGCTAAAGACGTCAATATCTCATCTCTGGCTAAGGGCGGCAATATCTCATCTCTGGTTAACGGCGACAATATCTCATCTCGGGCTAAAGGCGACAATAGCTCATCTCCTGATAAAGGCGACAATATCTCATCTCTGGATAAAGGCGACAATACCACATCTATGGCTAAAGGCGACAATGTATCATCTCTGGCTAATGGCGACAATATCTCATCTCTGGCTAAAGGCGACAATACCACGTCTCTGGCTAAAGGCGACAATATCTCATCTCTGGCTAAAGGCGACAATATCTCATCTCTGGCTAAAGGCGAAAATATCTCATCTCTGGCTAAAGGCGACAATATCTCATATCTGGCAAAAGGCGACAGTATTTCATCTCTGCCTAAAGGCGACACTATCTCTGGCTAATGGTGACAATATCTCTGGCTAAAGGCGACAATATTTAATCTCTGGCTAAAGGCGACAATATCTCATCTCTGGCTAAAGGCGACAATATCTCATCTCAGGAGAAATGAGGCAATATCTCATCTCTGGCTAAAGGCGGCAGTATCTCATCTCTGGCTAAAGGCGACAATATCTGATCTCAGGCAAAATGAGGCAATATCTATGGCTAAAGGCGACAATATCTCATCTCTGGCTATAGGCGACAATATCTCATCTCTACCTAAAGGCGACAATATCTCATCTCTGGCTAAAGGCGACAATATCTCATCTCTGGCTAAAGGCGACAATATCTCATCTCTACCTAAATGCGACAATATCTCATCTCTGGCCAAAGGCGACAATATCTCATCTCTTGCTAAAGGCGACAATATCTCATCTCTGCCTAAAGTAGACAATATTTCATCTCTGCCTAAAGTAGACAATACCTCATCTCTGGCTAAAGGGGACAATATCTCATCTCTGCCTAAAGGCGACAATATCTCATCTCTGGCTAATGGCGACAATACCTCATCTCTGGCTAAAGGCAACAGTATTTCAACGCTGGCTAAATGCGTCAATATCTCATCTCTGGCTAAAGGTGACATTATCTCATCTCTGGCTAAAAGCGGCAATATCTCATCTCTAGCTAAAGGCGACAATATCTCATCTCTGGCTAAAGGCGACAATATCTCATGTCTGGCTAAAGGCGGCAATATCTCTGGCTAAAGGCGACAATATCTCTGGCTAAAGGCGACAGTGTCTCATCTCTGGCTAAAGGCGACATTACCTCATCTCTGGCGAAAATATCTCATCTCTGGCAAAAGGCGACAATATCTCATCTCTGGATAAAGGTGACAATATCTCTGGATAAAGGCGACAATATCTCTGGCTAAAGGCGACAATCTCATCTCTGGCTAAAGTCGACAATACCTCATCTCTGGCTAAAGGCGACAATATCTCACCTCTGCCTAAAGGCGACAATATCTCATCTCTGGCTAAAGGCGACAATATCTCATCTCTGGCTAAAGGCGACAATATCTCATCTGTGGTTAAAGGCGACAATATCTCATCTCTGGCTAAAGGCGAAAATATCTCATCTCTGGCTGAAGGCGACAGTATCTCATCTCTGGCTAAAGGCGACAATATCTCATCTCAGGTGAAATGAGGCAATATCTCTGGCTAAAGGCGACAATATCTCATCTCTTGCCAAAGGCGACAATATCTCATCTCTTGCTAAAGGCGACAATATCTCTGGCTAATGGCAACAATATCTCATCTCTGGCTAAAGGCGACAATATCTCATCTCTGCCTAAAGGCGACAATAATTCATCTCTGCCTAAAGTAGACAATACCTCATCTCTGGCTAAAGGGGAAAATATCTCATCTCTGGCTAAAGGCGACAATATCTCATCTCTGGCTAAAGGCGACAATATCTCATCTCAGGTGAAATGAGGCAATATCTCTGGATAAATGCGACAATATCTCTGGCTAAAGGCGACAATATCTCATCTCTGCTTAAAGGCAACAATACATCATCTCAGCCTAAAGTAGGCAATATCTCATCTCTGGCTAAAGGCGACAATATCTCTGGCTAAAGGCGACAATATCTCATATCTGGCTGAAGGCGACAATATCTCATCTCTTGCTAAAGGTGACAATATCTCTGGCTAATGGCGACAATATCTCATCTCTGCCTAAAGGCGACAATATCTCTGGCTAAAGGCGACAATATCTCATCTCTGGCTAAAGGCGACAATATCTCATCTCTGCCTAAAGGCGACAATATTTCATCTCTGCCTAAAGTAGACAATACCTCATCTCTGGCTAAAGGGGACAATATCTCATCTCTGCCTAAAGGCGACAATATCTCATCTCTGGCTAATGGCGACAATACCTCATCTCTGGCTAAAGGCGACAGTATTTAAACGCTGGCTAAAGGCGTCAATATCTCATCTCTGGCTAAATGTGACATTATCTCATCTCTGGCTAAAAGCGGCAATATCTCATCTCTGGCTAAAGGCGACAATATCTCATCTCTGGCTAAAGGCGACAATATCTCATGTCTGGCTAAAGGCGGCAATATCTCTGGCTAGAGGCGACAATATCTCTGGCTAAAGGCGACAGTATCTCATCTCTGGCTAAAGGCGACATTACCTCATCTCTGGCGAAAATATCTCATCTCTGGCAAAAGGCGACAATATCACATCTCTGGATAAAGGTGACAATATCTCTGGATAAAGGCGACAATATCTCTGGCTAAAGGCGACAATATCATCTCTGGCTAAAGGCGACAATACCTCATCTCTGGCTAAAGGCGACAATATCTCACCTCTGCCTAAAGGCGACAATATCTCATTTCTGGCTAAAGGCGACAATATCTCATCTCTGGCTAACTGCGACAATATCTCATCTGTGGTTAAAGGCGACAATATCTCATCTCTGGCTAAAGGCGAAAATATCTCATCTCTGGCTGAAGGCGACAGTATCTCATCTCTGGCTAAAGGCGACAATATCTCATCTCAGGTGAAATGAGGCAATATCTCTGGCTATAGGCGACAATATCTCATCTCTGGCCAAAGGCGACAATATCTCATCTCTTGCTAAAGGCGACAATATCTCTGGCTAATGGCAACAATATCTCATATCTGGCTAAAGGCGACAATATCTCACCTCTGCCTAAAGTAGACAATATCTCTGGCTAAAGGCGACAATATCTCATCTCTGGCTAAAGGCGACAATATCTCATCTCTGCCTAAAGGCGACAATATTTCATCTCTGCCTAAAGTAGACAATACCTCATCTCTGGCTAAAGGGGACAATATCTCATCTCTGGCTAAAGGCGACAGTATCTCATCTCTGGCTAATGGCGACAATACCTCATCTCTGGATAAAGGCGACAGTATTTCAACTCTGGCTAAAGGCGTCAATATCTCACCTCTGGCTAAAGGTGACATTATCTCATCTCTGGCTAAATGCGGCAATATCTCATCTCTGGCTAAAGGCGACAATGTCTCATCTCTGGCTAAAGGCGAGAATATCTCATGTCTGGCTAAAGGCGGCAATATCTCTGGCTAAAGTCGACAATATCTCTGGCTTAAGGCGACAGTATCTCATCTCTGGCTAAAGGCGACATTACCTCATCTCTGGCGAAAATATCTCATCTCTGGCAAAAGGCGACAATATCTCATCTCTGGATAAAGGTGACAATATCTCTGGATAAAGGCGACAATATCTCTGGCTAAAGGCGACAATATCTCATCTCTGGCTAAAGGCGACAATATCATCTCTGGCTAAAGGCGACAATACCTCATCTCTGGCTAAAGGCGACAATATTTCACCTCTGCCTAAAGGCGACAATATCTCATCTCTGGCTAAAGGCGACAATATCTCATCTCTGGCTAAAGGCGACAATATCTCATCTGTGGTTAAAGGCGACAATATCTCATCTCTGGCTAAAGGCGAAAATATCTCATCTCTGGCTGAAGGCGACAGTATCTCATCTCTGGCTAAAGGCGACAATATCTCATCTCAGGTGAAATGAGGCAATATCTCTGGCTAAAGGCGACAATATCTCATCTCTGGCTAAAGGCGACAATATCTCATCTCTGCCTAAAGGCGACAATACCTCATCTCTGCCTAAAGAAGACAATACCTCATCTCTGGCTAATAACGACAATATCTCTGGCTAAAGGCGACAATGTCTCATCTCTGGCTAAAGGCGACAATATCTCATCTCTTGCTAAAGGCGACAATATCTCTGGCTAAAGGCGACAATATCTCATCTTTGGCTAAAGGCGACATGATCAATCTCTGGCTAAACGCGACAATATCTCATCTCTGCCTAAAGGCGACAATATCTCATCTCTGCCTAAAGTAGACAATATCTCTGGCTAAAGGCGACAATATCTCATCTCTGGACAAAGGCGACAATATGTCATCTCTGCCTAAAGGCGACAATATTTCATCTCTGCCTAAAGTAGACAATACCTCATCTCTGGATAAAGGGGACAATATCTCATCTCTGGCTAAAGGCGACAATATCTCATCTCTGGCTAAAGGCAACAATACCTCATCTCTGGCTAAAGGCGACAGTATCTCAACTCTGGCTAAAGGCGACAATATCTCATCTCTGGCTAAAGGTGTCAATATCTCATCTCTGGCTAAAGGCGACAATATCTCATCTCTGGCTAAAGGCGACAATATCTCATCTCTGGCTAAAGGCGACAATATCTCATCTCTGCCTAAAGGGGACAATATCTCATCTCTGCCTAAAGGCGACAATATCTCAGCTCTGGCTAAAGGCAACAATACATCATCTCTGGCTAAAGGCGACAATACCTGATCTCTGGCTAAACGCGACAATATCTCATCTCTGGCTAAAGACGACAATATCTCATCTTTGGCTAAAGGCGACAATATCTCTGGCTAAAGGCGACAATATCTCATCTCTAGCTAAAGGCGACAATACCTCATCTCTGGCTAAATGAGGCAAAATCTCTTGCTAAAGGAGACAATATCTCTGGCTAAAGGCGACAATATCTCATCTCTGCCTAAAAGCGACAATATCTCATCTCTGGCTAAAGGCGACAATGTCTCATCTCTGGCTAAAGGCGACAATATCATCTCTGGCTAAATGTGACAATGTCTCATCTCTGGATAAAGGCGACAATAACTCTGGCTAAAAGCGGCAATCTCTCTGGCTAAAGGCGACAATATCTCTTGCTAAAGGCGACAATATCTCATCTCTGGCTAAAGGCGACAATATCTCATCTCTGCCTAAAGGCGACAATACCTCATCTCTGCCTAAATTAGACAATACCTGATCTCTGGCTAATGGCGACAATACCTCATCTCTGGCTAAAGGCGACAGTATTTCAACGCTGGCTAAAGGCGTCAATATCTCATCTCTGGCTAAATGTGACATTCTCTCATCTCTGGCTAAAGGCGGCAATATCTCATCTCTGGCTAAAGGCGACAATATCTCATCTCTGGCTAAAGGCGACAATATCTCATGTCTGGCTAAAGGCGGCAATATCTCTGGCTAGAGGCGACAATATCTCTGGCTAAAGGCGACAGTATCTCATCTCTGGCTAAAGGCGACATTACCTCATCTCTGGCGAAAATATCTCATCTCTGGCAAAAGGCGACAATATCTCATCTCTGGATAAAGGTGACAATATCTCTGGATAAAGGCGACAATATATCTGGCTAAAGGCGGCAATATCATCTCTGCTAAAGGCGACAATACCTCATCTCTGGCTAAAGGCGACAATATCTCACCTCTGCCTAAAGGCGACAATATCTCATCTCTGGATAAAGGCGACAATATCTCATCTCTGGCTAACTGCGACAATATCTCATCTGTGGTTAAAGGCGACAATATCTCATCTCTGGCTAAAGGCGAAAATATCTCATCTCTGGCTGAAGGCGACAGTATCTCATCTCTGGCTAAAGGCGACAGTTTCTCATCTCTGGCTAAAGGCGACATTACCTCATCTCTGGCGAAAATATCTCATCTCTGGCAAAAGGCGACAATATCTCATCTCTGGATAATGGTGACAATATCTCTGGATAAAGGCGACAATATCTCTGGCTAAAGGCGACAATATCTCATCTCAGGTGAAATGAGGCAATATCTCTGGCTAAATGCAGCAATATCTCTGGCTAAAGGCGACAATATCTCATCTCTGCCTAAAGGCAACAATACATCATCTCAGCCTAAAGTAGGCAATATCTCATCTCTGGCTAAAGGCGACAATATCTCTGGCTAAAGGCGACAATATCTCATCTCTGGCTAAGGGCGACAATATCTCATCTCTTGCTAAAGGCGACAATATCTCTGGCTAATGGCGACAATATCTCATCTCTGCCTAAAGGCGACAATATCTCTGGCTAAAGGCGACAATATCTCATCTCTGGCTAAAGGCGACAATATCTCATCTCTGCCTAAAGGCGACAATATTTCATCTCTGCCTAAAGTAGACAATACCTCATCTCTGGCTAAAGGGGACAATATCTCATCTCTGCCTAAAGGGGACAATATCTCATCTCTGGCTAATGGCGACAATACCTCATCTCTGGCTAAAGGCGACAGTATCTCATCTTTGGCTAAAGGCGACATGATCAATCTCTGGCTAAACGCGACAATATCTCATCTCTGCCTAAAGGCGACAATATCTCATCTCTGCCTAAAGTAGACAATATCTCTGGCTAAAGGCGACAATATCTCATCTCTGGCTAAAGGCGACAGTATCTCATCTTTGGCTAAAGGCGACACGATCAATCTCTGGCTAAACGCGACAATATCTCATCTCTGCCTAAAGGCGACAATATCTCATCTCTGCCTAAAGTAGACAATATCTCTGGCTAAAGGCGACAATATCTCATCTCTGGACAAAGGCGACAATATGTCATCTCTGCCTAAAGGCGACAATATTTCATCTCTGCCTAAAGTAGACAATACCTCATCTCTGGATAAAGGGGACAATATCTCATCTCTGGCTAAAGGCGACAATATCTCATCTCTGGCTAAAGGCAACAATACCTCATCTCTGGCTAAAGGCGACAGTATCTCAACTCTGGCTAAAGGCGACAATATCTCATCTCTGGCTAAAGGTGTCAATATCTCATCTCTGGCTAAAGGCGACAATATCTCATCTCTGGCTAAAGGCGACAATATCTCATCTCTGGCTAAAGGCGACAATATCTCATCTCTGCCTAAAAGGGACAATATCTCATCTCAGCCTAAAGGCGACAATATCTCAGCTCTGGCTAAAGGCAACAATACATTATCTCTGGCTAAAGGCGACAATACCTGATCTCTGGCTAAAGGCGACAATATCTCATCTCTGGCTAAAGGCGGCAATATCTCTGGATAAAGGCGACAATATCTCTGGATAAAGGCGACAATATCTCATCTCTGGCTAAAGGCGACAATATCTCATCTCTGGCTAAAGGTGACAATATCTCATCTCTGTCTAAAGGCGACAATACCTCATCTCTGGCTAAACGCGACAATATCTCATCTCTGGCTAAAGACGACAATATCTCATCTTTGGCTAAAGGCGACAATATCTCTGGCTAAAGGCGACAATATCTCATCTCTAGCTAAAGGCGACAATACCTCATCTCGGGCTAAATGAGGCAAAATCTCTTGCTAAAGGAGACAATATCTCTGGCTAAAGGCGACAATATCTCATCTCTGCCTAAAAGCGACAATATCTCATCTTTGGCTAAAGGCGACAATAGCTCATCTGTGGCTAAAGGCGACAATATCTCCTCTCTTGCTAAAGGCGACAATACCACATCTCTGGCTAAAGGCGACAATGTCTCATCTCTGGCTAAAGGCGACAATATCATCTCTGGCTAAATGTGACAATGTCTCATCTCTGGCTAAAGGCGACAATAACTCTGGCTAAAAGCGGCAATCTCTCTGGCTAAAGGCGACAATATCTCTTGCTAAAGGCGACAATATCTCATCTCTGGCTAAAGGCGACAATATCTCATCTCTGCCTAAAGGCGACAATACCTCATCTCTGCCTAAATTAGACAATACCTGATCTCTGGCTAATGGCGACAATACCTCATCTCTGGCTAAAGGCGACAGTATTTCAACGCTGGCTAAAGGCGTCAATATCTCATCTCTGGCTAAATGTGACATTCTCTCATCTCTGGCTAAAGGCGACAATATCTCATCTCTGGCTAAAGGCGACAATATCTCATCTCTGGCTAAAGGCGACAATATCTCATGTCTGGCTAAAGGCGGCAATATCTCTGGCTAGAGGCGACAATATCTCTGGCTAAAGGCGACAGTATCTCATCTCTGGCTAAAGGCGACATTACCTCATCTCTGGCGAAAATATCTCATCTCTGGCAAAAGGCGACAATATCTCATCTCTGGATAAAGGTGACAATATCTCTGGATAAAGGCGACAATATATCTGGCTAAAGGCGGCAATATCATCTCTGCTAAAGGCGACAATACCTCATCTCTGGCTAAAGGCGACAATATCTCACCTCTGCCTAAAGGCGACAATATCTCATCTCTGGATAAAGGCGACAATATCTCATCTCTGGCTAACTGCGACAATATCTCATCTGTGGTTAAAGGCGACAATATCTCATCTCTGGCTAAAGGCGAAAATATCTCATCTCTGGCTGAAGGCGACAGTATCTCATCTCTGGCTAAAGGCGACAATATCTCATCTCAGGTGAAATGAGGCAATATCTCTGGCTAAAGGCGACAATATCTCATCTCTGGCCAAAGGCGACAATATCTCATCTCTTGCTAAAGGCGACAATATCTCTGGCTAATGGCAACAATATCTCATATCTGGCTAAAGGCGACAATATCTCATCTCTGCCTAAAGTAGACAATATCTCTGGCTAAAGGCGACAATATCTCATCTCTGGCTAAAGGCGACAATATCTCATCTCTGGCTAAAGGCGACAATATTTCATCTCTGCCTAAAGTAGACAATACCTCATCTCTGGCTAAAGGGGACAATATCTCATCTCTGGCTAAAGGCGACAATATCTCATCTCTGGCTAATGGCGACAATACCTCATCTCTGGATAAAGGCGACAGTATTTCAACTCTGACTAAAGGCGTCAATATCTCACCTCTGGCTAAAGGTGACATTATCTCATCTCTGGCTAAATGCGGCAATATCTCATCTCTGGCTAAAGGCGACAATATCTCATCTCTGGCTAAAGGCGACAATATCTCATGTCTGGCTAAAGGCGGCAATATCTCTGGCTAAAGGCGACAATATCTCTGGCTAAAGGCGACAGTTTCTCATCTCTGGCTAAAGGCGACATTACCTCATCTCTGGCGAAAATATCTCATCTCTGGCAAAAGGCGACAATATCTCATCTCTGGATAATGGTGACAATATCTCTAGATAAAGGCGACAATATCTCTGGCTAAAGGCGACAATATCTCATCTCAGGTGAAATGAGGCAATATCTCTGGCTAAATGCGGCAATATCTCTGGCTAAAGGCGACAATATCTCATCTCTGCCTAAAGGCAACAATACATCATCTCAGCCTAAAGTAGGCAATATCTCATCTCTGGCTAAAGGCGACAATATCTCTGGCTAAAGGCGACAATATCTCATCTCTGGCTAAGGGCGACAATATCTCATCTCTTGCTAAAGGCGACAATATCTCTGGCTAATGGCGACAATATCTCATCTCTGCCTAAAGGCGACAATATCTCTGGCTAAAGGCGACAATATCTCATCTCTGGCTAATGGCGACAATATCTCATCTCTGCCTAAAGGCGACAATATTTCATCTCTGCCTAAAGTAGACAATACCTCATCTCTGGCTAAAGGGGACAATATCTCATCTCTGCCTAAAGGCGACAATATCTCATCTCTGGCTAATGGCGACAATACCTCATCTCTGGCTAAAGGCGACAGTATTTCAACGCTGGCTAAAGGTGTCAATATCTCATCTCTGGCTAAATGTGACATTATCTCATCTCTGGCTAAAAGCGGCAATATCTCATCTCTGGCTAAAGGCGACAATATCTCATCTCTGGCTAAAGGCGACAATATCTCATGTCTGGCTAAAGGCGGCAATATCTCTGGCTAGAGGCGACAATATCTCTGGCTAAAGGCGACAGTATCTCATCTCTGGCTAAAGGCGACATTACCTCATCTCTGGCGAAAATATCTCATCTCTGGCAAAAGGCGACAATATCTCATCTCTGGATAAAGGTGACAATATCTCTGGATAAAGGCGACAATATCTCTGGCTAAAGGCGACAATCTCATCTCTGGCTAAAGTCGACAATACCTCATCTCTGGCTAAAGGCGACAATATCTCACCTCTGCCTAAAGGCGACAATATCTCATCTCTGGCTAAAGGCGACAATATCTCATCTCTGGCTAAAGGCGACAATATCTCATCTGTGGTTAAAGGCGACAATATCTCATCTCTGGCTAAAGGCGAAAATATCTCATCTCTGGCTGAAGGCGACAGTATCTCATCTCTGGCTAAAGGCGACAATATCTCATCTCAGGTGAAATGAGGCAATATCTCTGGCTAAAGGCGACAATATCTCATCTCTGGCCAAAGGCGACAATATCTCATCTCTTGCTAAAGGCGACAATATCTCTGGCTAATGGCAACAATATCTCATCTCTGGCTAAAGGCGACAATATCTCATCTCTGCCTAAAGGCGACAATAATTCATCTCTGCCTAAAGTAGACAATACCTCATCTCTGGCTAAAGGGGAAAATATCTCATCTCTGGCTAAAGGCGACAATATCTCATCTCTGGCTAAAGGCGACAATATCTCATCTCAGGTGAAATGAGGCAATATCTCTGGATAAATGCGACAATATCTCTGGCTAAAGGCGACAATATCTCATCTCTGCTTAAAGGCAACAATACATCATCTCAGCCTAAAGTAGGCAATATCTCATCTCTGGCTAAAGGCGACAATATCTCTGGCTAAAGGCGACAATATCTCATATCTGGCTAAAGGCGACAATATCTCATCTCTTGCTAAAGGTGACAATATCTCTGGCTAATGGCGACAATATCTCATCTCTGCCTAAAGGCGACAATATCTCTGGTTAAGGCGACAATATCTCATCTCTGGCTAAAGGCGACAATATCTCATCTCTGCCTAAAGGCGACAATATTTCATCTCTGCCTAAAGTAGACAATACCTCATCTCTGGCTAAAGGGGACAGTATCTCATCTCTGCCTAAAGGCGACAATATCTCATCTCTGGCTAATGGCGACAATACCTCATCTCTGGCTAAAGGCGACAGTATTTAAACGCTGGCTAAAGGCGTCAATATCTCATCTCTGGCTAAATGTGACATTATCTCATCTCTGGCTAAAAGCGGCAATATCTCATCTCTGGCTAAAGGCGACAATATCTCATCTCTGGCTAAAGGCGACAATATCTCATGTCTGGCTAAAGGCGGCAATATCTCTGGCTAGAGGCGACAATATCTCTGGCTAAAGGCGACAGTATCTCATCTCTGGCTAAAGGCGACATTACCTCATCTCTGGCGAAAATATCTCATCTCTGGCAAAAGGCGACAATATCACATCTCTGGATAAAGGTGACAATATCTCTGGATAAAGGCGACAATATCTCTGGCTAAAGGCGACAATATCATCTCTGGCTAAAGGCGACAATACCTCATCTCTGGCTAAAGGCGACAATATCTCACCTCTGCCTAAAGGCGACAATATCTCATTTCTGGCTAAAGGCGACAATATCTCATCTCTGGCTAACTGCGACAATATCTCATCTGTGGTTAAAGGCGACAATATCTCATCTCTGGCTAAAGGCGAAAATATCTCATCTCTGGCTGAAGGCGACAGTATCTCATCTCTGGCTAAAGGCGACAATATCTCATCTCAGGTGAAATGAGGCAATATCTCTGGCTATAGGCGACAATATCTCATCTCTGGCCAAAGGCGACAATATCTCATCTCTTGCTAAAGGCGACAATATCTCTGGCTAATGGCAACAATATCTCATATCTGGCTAAAGGCGACAATATCTCACCTCTGCCTAAAGTAGACAATATCTCTGGCTAAAGGCGACAATATCTCATCTCTGGCTAAAGGCGACAATATCTCATCTCTGCCTAAAGGCGACAATATTTCATCTCTGCCTAAAGTAGACAATACCTCATCTCTGGCTAAAGGGGACAATATCTCATCTCTGGCTAAAGGCGACAGTATCTCATCTCTGGCTAATGGCGACAATACCTCATCTCTGGATAAAGGCGACAGTATTTCAACTCTGGCTAAAGGCGTCAATATCTCACCTCTGGCTAAAGGTGACATTATCTCATCTCTGGCTAAATGCGGCAATATCTCATCTCTGGCTAAAGGCGACAATGTCTCATCTCTGGCTAAAGGCGAGAATATCTCATGTCTGGCTAAAGGCGGCAATATCTCTGGCTAAAGTCGACAATATCTCTGGCTTAAGGCGACAGTATCTCATCTCTGGCTAAAGGCGACATTACCTCATCTCTGGCGAAAATATCTCATCTCTGGCAAAAGGCGACAATATCTCATCTCTGGATAAAGGTGACAATATCTCTGGATAAAGGCGACAATATCTCTGGCTAAAGGCGACAATATCTCATCTCTGGCTAAAGGCGACAATATCATCTCTGGCTAAAGGCGACAATACCTCATCTCTGGCTAAAGGCGACAATATTTCACCTCTGCCTAAAGGCGACAATATCTCATCTCTGGCTAAAGGCGACAATATCTCATCTCTGGCTAAAGGCGACAATATCTCATCTGTGGTTAAAGGCGACAATATCTCATCTCTGGCTAAAGGCGAAAATATCTCATCTCTGGCTGAAGGCGACAGTATCTCATCTCTGGCTAAAGGCGAGAATATCTCATCTCAGGTGAAATGAGGCAATATCTCTGGCTAAAGGCGACAATATCTCATCTCTGGCTAAAGGCGACAATATCTCATCTCTGCCTAAAGGCGACAATACCTCATCTCTGCCTAAAGTAGACAATACCTCATCTCTGGCTAATAACGACAATATCTCTGGCTAAAGGCGACAATGTCTCATCTCTGGCTAAAGGCGACAATATCTCATCTCTTGCTAAAGGCGACAATATCTCTGGCTAAAGGCGACAATATCTCATCTTTGGCTAAAGGCGACATGATCAATCTCTGGCTAAACGCGACAATATCTCATCTCTGCCTAAAGGCGACAATATCTCATCTCTGCCTAAAGTAGACAATATCTCTGGCTAAAGGCGACAATATCTCATCTCTGGACAAAGGCGACAATATGTCATCTCTGCCTAAAGGCGACAATATTTCATCTCTGCCTAAAGTAGACAATACCTCATCTCTGGATAAAGGGGACAATATCTCATCTCTGGCTAAAGGCGACAATATCTCATCTCTGGCTAAAGGCAACAATACCTCATCTCTGGCTAAAGGCGACAGTATCTCAACTCTGGCTAAAGGCGACAATATCTCATCTCTGGCTAAAGGTGTCAATATCTCATCTCTGGCTAAAGGCGACAATATCTCATCTCTGGCTAAAGGCGACAATATCTCATCTCTGGCTAAAGGCGACAATATCTCATCTCTGCCTAAAGGGGACAATATCTCATCTCTGCCTAAAGGCGACAATATCTCAGCTCTGGCTAAAGGCAACAATACATCATCTCTGGCTAAAGGCGACAATACCTGATCTCTGGCTAAAGGCGACAATATCTCATCTCTGGCTAAAGGCGGCAATATCTCTGGATAAAGGCGACAATATCTCTGGATAAAGGCGACAATATCTCATCTCTGGCTAAAGGCGACAATATCTCATCTCTGGCTAAAGGTGACATTATCTCATCTCTGTCTAAAGGCGACAATACCTCATCTCTGGCTAAACGCGACAATATCTCATCTCTGGCTAAAGACGACAATATCTCATCTTTGGCTAAAGGCGACAATATCTCTGGCTAAAGGCGACAATATCTCATCTCTAGCTAAAGGCGACAATACCTCATCTTTGGCTAAATGAGGCAAAATCTCTTGCTAAAGGAGACAATATCTCTGGCTAAAGGCGACAATATCTCATCTCTGCCTAAAAGCGACAATATCTCATCTCTGGCTAAAGGCGACAATGTCTCATCTCTGGCTAAAGGCGACAATATCATCTCTGGCTAAATGTGACAATGTCTCATCTCTGGATAAAGGCGACAATAACTCTGGCTAAAAGCGGCAATCTCTCTGGCTAAAGGCGACAATATCTCTTGCTAAAGGCGACAATATCTCATCTCTGGCTAAAGGCGACAATATCTCATCTCTGCCTAAAGGCGACAATACCTCATCTCTGCCTAAATTAGACAATACCTGATCTCTGGCTAATGGCGACAATACCTCATCTCTGGCTAAAGGCGACAGTATTTCAACGCTGGCTAAAGGCGTCAATATCTCATCTCTGGCTAAATGTGACATTCTCTCATCTCTGGCTAAAGGCGGCAATATCTCATCTCTGGCTAAAGGCGACAATATCTCATCTCTGGCTAAAGGCGACAATATCTCATGTCTGGCTAAAGGCGGCAATATCTCTGGCTAGAGGCGACAATATCTCTGGCTAAAGGCGACAGTATCTCATCTCTGGCTAAAGGCGACATTACCTCATCTCTGGCGAAAATATCTCATCTCTGGCAAAAGGCGACAATATCTCATCTCTGGATAAAGGTGACAATATCTCTGGATAAAGGCGACAATATATCTGGCTAAAGGCGGCAATATCATCTCTGCTAAAGGCGACAATACCTCATCTCTGGCTAAAGGCGACAATATCTCACCTCTGCCTAAAGGCGACAATATCTCATCTCTGGATAAAGGCGACAATATCTCATCTCTGGCTAACTGCGACAATATCTCATCTGTGGTTAAAGGCGACAATATCTCATCTCTGGCTAAAGGCGAAAATATCTCATCTCTGGCTGAAGGCGACAGTATCTCATCTCTGGCTAAAGGCGACAGTTTCTCATCTCTGGCTAAAGGCGACATTACCTCATCTCTGGCGAAAATATCTCATCTCTGGCAAAAGGCGACAATATCTCATCTCTGGATAATGGTGACAATATCTCTGGATAAAGGCGACAATATCTCTGGCTAAAGGCGACAATATCTCATCTCAGGTGAAATGAGGCAATATCTCTGGCTAAATGCAGCAATATCTCTGGCTAAAGGCGACAATATCTCATCTCTGCCTAAAGGCAACAATACATCATCTCAGCCTAAAGTAGGCAATATCTCATCTCTGGCTAAAGGCGACAATATCTCTGGCTAAAGGCGACAATATCTCATCTCTGGCTAAGGGCGACAATATCTCATCTCTTGCTAAAGGCGACAATATCTCTGGCTAATGGCGACAATATCTCATCTCTGCCTAAAGGCGACAATATCTCTGGCTAAAGGCGACAATATCTCATCTCTGGCTAAAGGCGACAATATCTCATCTCTGCCTAAGGGCGACAATATTTCATCTCTGCCTAAAGTAGACAATACCTCATCTCTGGCTAAAGGGGACAATATCTCATCTCTGCCTAAAGGGGACAATATCTCATCTCTGGCTAATGGCGACAATACCTCATCTCTGGCTAAAGGCGACAGTATCTCATCTTTGGCTAAAGGCGACATGATCAATCTCTGGCTAAACGCGACAATATCTCATCTCTGCCTAAAGGCGACAATATCTCATCTCTGCCTAAAGTAGACAATATCTCTGGCTAAAGGCGACAATATCTCATCTCTGGCTAAAGGCGACAGTATCTCATCTTTGGCTAAAGGCGACATGATCATTCTCTGGCTAAACGCGACAATATCTCATCTCTGCCTAAAGGCGACAATATCTCATCTCTGCCTAAAGTAGACAATATCTCTGGCTAAAGGCGACAATATCTCATCTCTGGACAAAGGCGACAATATGTCATCTCTGCCTAAAGGCGACAATATTTCATCTCTGCCTAAAGTAGACAATACCTCATCTCTGGATAAAGGGGACAATATCTCATCTCTGGCTAAAGGCGACAATATCTCATCTCTGGCTAAAGGCAACAATACCTCATCTCTGGCTAAAGGCGACAGTATCTCAACTCTGGCTAAAGGCGACAATATCTCATCTCTGGCTAAAGGTGTCAATATCTCATCTCTGGCTAAAGGCGACAATATCTCATCTCTGGCTAAAGGCGACAATATCTCATCTCTGGCTAAAGGCGACAATATCTCATCTCTGCCTAAAAGGGACAATATCTCATCTCAGCCTAAAGGCGACAATATCTCAGCTCTGGCTAAAGGCAACAATACATTATCTCTGGCTAAAGGCGACAATACCTGATCTCTGGCTAAAGGCGACAATATCTCATCTCTGGCTAAAGGCGGCAATATCTCTGGATAAAGGCGACAATATCTCTGGATAAAGGCGACAATATCTCATCTCTGGCTAAAGGCGACAATATCTCATCTCTGGCTAAAGGTGACAATATCTCATCTCTGTCTAAAGGCGACAATACCTCATCTCTGGCTAAACGCGACAATATCTCATCTCTGGCTAAAGACGACAATATCTCATCTTTGGCTAAAGGCGACAATATCTCTGGCTAAAGGCGACAATATCTCATCTCTAGCTAAAGGCGACAATACCTCATCTCGGGCTAAATGAGGCAAAATCTCTTGCTAAAGGAGACAATATCTCTGGCTAAAGGCGACAATATCTCATCTCTGCCTAAAAGCGACAATATCTCATCTTTGGCTAAAGGCGACAATAGCTCATCTGTGGCTAAAGGCGACAATATCTCCTCTCTTGCTAAAGGCGACAATACCACATCTCTGGCTAAAGGCGACAATGTCTCATCTCTGGCTAAAGGCGACAATATCATCTCTGGCTAAATGTGACAATGTCTCATCTCTGGCTAAAGGCGACAATAACTCTGGCTAAAAGCGGCAATCTCTCTGGCTAAAGGCGACAATATCTCTTGCTAAAGGCGACAATATCTCATCTCTGGCTAAAGGCGACAATATCTCATCTCTGCCTAAAGGCGACAATACCTCATCTCTGCCTAAATTAGACAATACCTGATCTCTGGCTAATGGCGACAATACCTCATCTCTGGCTAAAGGCGACAGTATTTCAACGCTGGCTTAAGGCGTCAATATCTCATCTCTGGCTAAATGTGACATTCTCTCATCTCTGGCTAAAGGCGACAATATCTCATCTCTGGCTAAAGGCGACAATATCTCATCTCTGGCTAAAGGCGACAATATCTCATGTCTGGCTAAAGGCGGCAATATCTCTGGCTAGAGGCGACAATATCTCTGGCTAAAGGCGACAGTATCTCATCTCTGGCTAAAGGCGACATTACCTCATCTCTGGCGAAAATATCTCATCTCTGGCAAAAGGCGACAATATCTCATCTCTGGATAAAGGTGACAATATCTCTGGATAAAGGCGACAATATATCTGGCTAAAGGCGGCAATATCATCTCTGCTAAAGGCGACAATACCTCATCTCTGGCTAACTGCGACAATATCTCATCTGTGGTTAAAGGCGACAATATCTCATCTCTGGCTAAAGGCGAAAATATCTCATCTCTGGCTGAAGGCGACAGTATCTCATCTCTGGCTAAAGGCGACAATATCTCATCTCAGGTGAAATGAGGCAATATCTCTGGCTAAAGGCGACAATATCTCATCTCTGGCCAAAGGCGACAATATCTCATCTCTTGCTAAAGGCGACAATATCTCTGGCTAATGGCAACAATATCTCATATCTGGCTAAAGGCGACAATATCTCATCTCTGCCTAAAGTAGACAATATCTCTGGCTAAAGGCGACAATATCTCATCTCTGGCTAAAGGCGACAATATCTCATCTCTGGCTAAAGGCGACAATATTTCATCTCTGCCTAAAGTAGACAATACCTCATCTCTGGCTAAAGGGGACAATATCTCATCTCTGGCTAAAGGCGACAATATCTCATCTCTGGCTAATGGCGACAATACCTCATCTCTGGATAAAGGCGACAGTATTTCAACTCTGACTAAAGGCGTCAATATCTCACCTCTGGCTAAAGGTGACATTATCTCATCTCTGGCTAAATGCGGCAATATCTCATCTCTGGCTAAAGGCGACAATATCTCATCTCTGGCTAAAGGCGACAATATCTCATGTCTGGCTAAAGGCGGCAATATCTCTGGCTAAAGGCGACAATATCTCTGGCTAAAGGCGACAGTTTCTCATCTCTGGCTAAAGGCGACATTACCTCATCTCTGGCGAAAATATCTCATCTCTGGCAAAAGGCGACAATATCTCATCTCTGGATAATGGTGACAATATCTCTCGATAAAGGCGACAATATCTCTGGCTAAAGGCGACAATATCTCATCTCAGGTGAAATGAGGCAATATCTCTGGCTAAATGCGGCAATATCTCTGGCTAAAGGCGACAATATCTCATCTCTGCCTAAAGGCAACAATACATCATCTCAGCCTAAAGTAGGCAATATCTCATCTCTGGCTAAAGGCGACAATATCTCTGGCTAAAGGCGACAATATCTCATCTCTGGCTAAGGGCGACAATATCTCATCTCTTGCTAAAGGCGACAATATCTCTGGCTAATGGCGACAATATCTCATCTCTGCCTAAAGGCGACAATATCTCTGGCTAAAGGCGACAATATCTCATCTCTGGCTAATGGCGACAATATCTCATCTCTGCCTAAAGGCGACAATATTTCATCTCTGCCTAAAGTAGACAATACCTCATCTCTGGCTAAAGGGGACAATATCTCATCTCTGCCTAAAGGCGACAATATCTCATCTCTGGCTAATGGCGACAATACCTCATCTCTGGCTAAAGGCGACAGTATTTCAACGCTGGCTAAAGGTGTCAATATCTCATCTCTGGCTAAATGTGACATTATCTCATCTCTGGCTAAAAGCGGCAATATCTCATCTCTGGCTAAAGGCGACAATATCTCATCTCTGGCTAAAGGCGACAATATCTCATGTCTGGCTAAAGGCGGCAATATCTCTGGCTAGAGGCGACAATATCTCTGGCTAAAGGCGACAGTATCTCATCTCTGGCTAAAGGCGACATTACCTCATCTCTGGCGAAAATATCTCATCTCTGGCAAAAGGCGACAATATCTCATCTCTGGATAAAGGTAACAATATCTCTGGATAAAGGCGACAATATCTCTGGCTAAAGGCGACAATATCATCTCTGGCTAAAGGCGACAATACCTCATCTCTGGCTAAAGGCGACAATATCTCACCTCTGCCTAAAGGCGACAATATCTCATCTCTGGCTAAAGGCGACAATATCTCATCTCTGGCTAACTGCGACAATATCTCATCTGTGGTTAAAGGCGACAATATCTCATCTCTGGCTAAAGGCGAAAATATCTCATCTCTGGCTGAAGGCGACAGTATCTCATCTCTGGCTAAAGGCGACAATATCTCATCTCAGGTGAAATGAGGCAATATCTCTGGCTAAAGGCGACAATATCTCATCTCTGGCCAAAGGCGACAATATCTCATCTCTTGCTAAAGGCGACAATATCTCTGGCTAATGGCAACAATATCTCATATCTGGCTAAAGGCGACAATATCTCATCTCTGCCTAAAGTAGACAATATCTCTGGCTAAAGGTGACAATATCTCATCTCTGGCTAAAGGCGACAATATCTCATCTCTGCCTAAAGGCGACAATATTTCATCTCTGCCTAAAGTAGACAATACCTCATCTCTGGCTAAAGGGGACAATATCTCATCGCTGGCTAAAGGCGACAGTATCTCATCTCTGGCTAATGGCGACAATACCTCATCTCTGGATAAAGGCGACAGTATTTCAACTCTGGCTAAAGGCGTCAATATCTCACCTCTGGCTAAAGGTGACATTATCTCATCTCTGGCTAAATGCGGCAATATCTCATCTCTGGCTAAAGGCGACAATGTCTCATCTCTGGCTAAAGGCGAGATTATCTCATGTCTGGCTAAAGGCGGCAATATCTCTGGCTAAAGGCGACAATATCTCTGGCTAAAGGCGACAGTATCTCATCTCTGGCTAAAGGCGACATTACCTCATCTCTGGCGAAAATATCTCATCTCTGGCAAAAGGCGAAATTATCTCATCTCTGGATAAAGGTGACAATATCTCTGGATAAAGGCGACAATATCTCTGGCTAAAGGCGACAATATCTCCTCTCTGGCTAAAGGCGACAATATCATCTCTGGCTAAAGGCGACAATACCTCATCTCTGGCTAAAGGCGACAATATCTCACCTCTGCCTAAAGGCGACAATATCTCATCTCTGGCTGAAGGTGACAGTATCTCATCTCTGGCTAAAGGCGAGAATATCTCATCTCAGGTGAAATGAGGCAATATCTCTGGCTAAAGGCGACAATATCTCATCTCTTGCTAAAGGCGACAATATCTCTTCTCTGCCTAAAGGCGACAATACCTCATCTCTGCCTAAAGTAGACAATACCTCATCTCTGGCTAATAACGACAATATCTCTGGCTAAAGGCGACAATGTCTCATCTCTGGCTAAAGGCGACAATATCTCATCTCTTGCTAAAGGCGACAATATCTCTGGCTAAAGGCGACAATATCTCATCTTTGGCTAAAGGCGACATGATCTATCTCTGGCTAAACGCGACAATATCTCATCTCTGCCTAAAGGCGACAATATCTCATCTCTGCCTAAAGTAGACAATATCTCTGGCTCAAGGCGACAATATCTCATCTCTGGATAAAGGCGACAATATGTCATCTCTGCCTAAAGGCGACAATATTTCATCTCTGCCTAAAGTAGACAATACCTCATCTCTGGATAAAGGGGACAATATCTCATCTGTGGCTAAAGGCGACAATATCTCATCTCTGGCTAAAGGCAACAATACCTCATCTCTGGCTAAAGGCGACAGTATCTCAACTCTGGCTAAAGGCGACAATATCTCATCTCTGGCTAAAGGTGTCAATATCTCATCTCTAGCTAAAGGCGACAATACCTCATCTCTGGCTAAAGGCCACAATATCTCATCTCTGGCTAAAGGCGACAATATCTCATCTCTGCCTAAAGGGGACAATATCTCATCTCTGCCTAAAGGCGACAATATCTCAGCTCTGGCTAAAGTCAACAATACATCATCTCTGGCTAAAAGCGACAATACCTGATCTCTGGCTAAAGGCGGCAATATCTCATCTCTGGCTAAAGGCGACAATATCTCACCTCTGGCTAAAGGCGGCAATATCTCTGGATAAAGGCGACAATATCTCTGGATAAAGGCGACAATATCTCATCTCTGGCTAAAGGCGACAATATCTCATCTCTGGCCAAAGGCGACAATATCTCATCTCTTGCTAAAGGCGACAATATCTCTGGCTAATGGCAACAATATCTCATATCTGGCTAACGGCGACAATATCTCATCTCTGCCTAATGTAGACAATATCTCTGGCTAAAAGCGACAATATCTCATCTCTGGCTAAAGGCGACAATATCTCATCTCTGCCTAAAGGCGACAATATTTCATCTCTGCCTAAAGTAGACAATACCTCATCTCTGGCTAAAGGGGACAATATCTCATCTCTGGCTAAAGGCGACAATATCTCATCTCTGGCTAATGGCGACAATACCTCATCTCTGGATAAAGGCGACAGTATTTCAACTCTGACTAAAGGCGTCAATATCTCACCTCTGGCTAAAGGTGACATTATCTCATCTCTGGCTAAATGCGGCAATATCTCATCTCTGGCTAAAGGCGACAATATCTCATCTCTGGCTAAAGGCGACAATATCTCATGTCTGGCTAAAGGCGGCAATATCTCTGGCTAAAGGCGACAATATCTCTGGCTAAAGGCGACAGTATCTCATCTCTGGCTAAAGGCGACATTACCTCATCTCTGGCGAAAATATCTCATCTCTGGCAAAAGGCGAAATTATCTCATCTCTGGATAAAGGTGACAATATCTCTGGATAAAGGCGACAATATCTCTGGCTAAAGGCGACAATATCTCTTCTCTGGCTAAAGGCGACAATATCATCTCTGGCTAAAGGCGACAATACCTCATCTCTGGCTAAAGGCGACAATATCTCACCTCTGCCTAAAGGCGACAATATCTCATCTCTGGCTAAAGGCGACAATATCTCATCTCTGGCTAAAGGCGACAATATCTCATCTGTGGTTAAAGGCGACAATATCTCATCTCTGGCTAAAGGCGAAAATATCTCATCTCTGGCTGAAGGCGACAGTATCTCATCTCTGGCTAAAGGCGAGAATATCTCATCTCAGGTGAAATGAGGCAATATCTCTGGCTAAAGGCGACAATATCTCATCTCTGGCTAAAGGCGACAATATCTCATCTCTGCCTAAATGCGACAATACCTCATCTCTGCCTAAAGTAGACAATACCTCATCTCTGGCTAATAACGACAATATCTCTGGCTAAAGGCGACAATGTCTCATCTCTGGCTAAAGGCGACAATATCTCATCTCTTGCTAAAGGCGACAATATCTCTGGGTAAAGGCGACAATATCTCATCTTTGGCTAAAGGCGACATGATCTATCTCTGGCTAAACGCGACAATATCTCATCTCTGCCTAAAGGCGACAATATCTCATCTCTGCCTAAAGTAGACAATATCTCTGGCTAAAGGCGACAATATCTCATCTCTGGATAAAGGCGACAATATGTCATCTCTGCCTAAAGGCGACAATATTTCATCTGTGCCTAAAGTAGACAATACCTCATTTCTGGATAAAGGGGACAATATCTCATCTCTGGCTAAAGGCGACAATATCTCATCTCTGGCTAAAGGCAACAATACCTCATCTCTGGCTAAAGGCGACAGTATCTCAACTCTGGCTAAAGGCGACAATATCTCATCTCTGGCTAAAGGTGTCAATATCTCATCTCTGGCTAAAGGCGACAATACCTCATCTCTGGCTAAAGGCGACAATATCTCATCTCTGGCTAAAGGCGACAATATCTCATCTCTGCCTAAAGGGGACAATATCTCATCTCTGCCTAAAGGCGACAATATCTCAGCTCTGGCTAAAGGCAACAATACATCATCTCTGGCTAAAGGCGACAATACCTGATCTCTGGCTAAAGGCGACAATATCTCATCTCTGGCTAAAGGCGACAATTTCTCATCTCTGGCCAAAGGCGGCAATATCTCTGGATAAAGGCGACAATATCTCTGGATAAAGGCGACAATATCTCATCTCTGGCTAAAGGCGACAATATCTCATCTCTGGCTAAAGGTGTCAATATCTCATCTCTGGCTAAAGGCGACAATACCTCATCTCTGTCTAAACGCGACAATATCTCATCTCTGGCTAAAGGCGACAATATCTCATCTCTAGCTAAAGGCGACAATACCTCATCTCTGGCTAAATGAGGCAAAATCTCTTGCTAAAGGAGACAATATCTCTGGCTAAAGGCGACAATATCTCATCTCTGCCTAAAAGCGACAATATCTCATCTCTGGCTAAAGGCGACAATAGCTCATCTGTGGCTAAAGGCGACAATATCTCATCTCTTGCTAACGGCGACAATACCACATCTCTGGCTAAAGGCGACAATGTCTCATCTCTGGCTAAAGGCGACATTATCATCTCTGGCTAAATGTGACAATGTCTCATCTCTGGCTAAAGGCGACAATAACTCTGGCTAAAGGCGGCAATCTCTCTGGCTAAAGGCGACAATATCTCTTGCTAAAGGCGACAATATCTCATCTCTGGCTAAAGGCGACAATATCTCATCTCTGCCTAAAGGCGACAATACCTCATCTCTGCCTAAATTAGACAATACCTCATCTCTGGCTAATAGCGACAATATCTCTGGCTAAAGGCGACAGTATCTCATCTCTGGCTAAATGAGGCAAAATCTCTGGCTAAAGGAGACAATATCTCTGGCTAAAGGCGACAATATCTCATCTCTGCCTAAAAGCGACAATATCTCATCTCTGGCTAAAGGCGACAATAGCTCATCTCTGGCTAAAGGCGACAATATCTCATCTCTGGCTAAAGGAGACAATACCACATCTATGGCTAAAGGCGACAATGTCTCATCTCTGGCTAAAGGCGACAATATCATCTCTGGCTAAATGTGACAATATCTCATCTCTGGCTAAAGGTGACAATAACTCTGCCTAAATGCGGCAATATCTCTGGCTAAAGGCGACAATATCTCTGGCTAAATGCGACAATAACTCATCTCTGGCTAAAGGCGGCAAAATCTCATCGCTACCTAAAGGCGACAATATCTCATCTATGGCTAAAGGCGACAATACCTCATCTCTGGCTAACTGCGACAATATCTCATCTCTGGCTAAAGGCGACAATATCTCTGGCTAAAGGCGACAATATCTCTGGCTAAAGGCAACAATATCTCTGGCTAAAGGCGACAATATCTCTGGCTAAATGCGACAATATCTCATCTCTGGCTAAAGGCGACAATATCGTCTCTGGCTAAAGGCGACAATACCTCATCTCTGGCTAAAGGCGACAATATCGTCTCTGGCTAAAGGCGACAATACCTCATCTCTGGCAAAAGGCGACAATATCTCATCTCTGGCTAAAGGCGACAATATCTCATCTCTGCCTAAAGGCGACAATATCTCATCTCTGCCTAAAGGCGACAATATCTCATCTCTGGCTAAAGGCGACAATACCTCATTACTGGCTAAAGGCGACAATATCTCATCTCTGGCTAAAGGCGACAATACCTCATCTCTGGCTAAATGAGGCAAAATCTCTGGCTAAAGGAGACAATATCTCTGGCTAAAGGCGACAATATCTCATCTCTGGCTAATGGCGACAATATCTCATCTCTGCCTAAAGGCGAAAATATCTCTGGCTAAAGGCGACAATATCTCTTGTTAAAGGCGGCAATATCTCTGGCTAAAGTCGGCAAAACCTCATCTCTGCCTAAAGTAGACAATACCTCACCTCTGGCTAAAGGCAACTGTATCTCATCTTTGCTAAAGGCGACAATATCTCATCTCAGGTTAAATGCGACAATATCTCATCTCTGGCTATAGGCGACAATATCTCATCTCTGCCTAAAGGGGACAATATCTCATCTCTGCCTAAAGGCGACAATATCTCATCTCTGGTTAAAGGCGGCAATATCTCATCTCTGGCTAAAGGCGAAAATATCTCATCTCTGGCTAACTGCGACAATATCTCATCTCTGGCTAAAGGCGACAATATCTCATCTCTGGCTAAAGGCGACAATACCTCATCTCTGGCTAAAGGCGACAATATCTCATCTCTGGCTAAAGGCGACAATATCTCATCTCTGGCTATAGGCGACAATATCTCATCTCTGCCTAAGGGCGACAATATCTCATCTCTGCCTAAAGGCGACAATATCTCATCTCTGGCAAAAGGCGACAATATCTCATGTCTGGCTAAAGGCGACAATATCTCATTTCAGGCTAAAGTAGACAATACCTCATCTCTGGCTAATAGCGACAATATCTCTGGCTAAAGGCGACAATATCTCATCTCTGGCTATAGGCGACAATATCTCATCTCTTGATAAAGGCGCCAATATCTCTGGCTAAAGGCGACAATATCTCATCTCTGCCTAAAGGCGACAATATCTCATCTCTGCCTAAAGTAGACAATATCTCTGGCTAAAGGCAACAATATCTCATCTCTGGCTAAAGGCGACAATATCTCATCTCTACCTAAAGGCGACAATTTCTCTGCCTAAAGGCGACAATATCTCATCTCTGGCTAAAGGCGACAATATGTCATCTCTGCCTAAAGGCGACAATATTTCATCTCTGCCTAAAGTAGACAATACCTCATCTCTGGCTAAAGGCGACAATACCTCATCTCTGGCTAACTGCGACAATATCTCATCTCTGGCTAAAGGCGACAATATCTCTGGCTAAAGGCGACAATATCTCTGGCTAAAGGCAACAATATCTCTGGCTAAAGGCGACAATATCTCTGGCTAAATGCGACAATATCTCATCTCTGGCTAAAGGCGACAATATCGTCTCTGGCTAAAGGCGACAATACCTCATCTCTGGCTAAAGGCGACAATATCGTCTCTGGCTAAAGGCGACAATACCTCATCTCTGGCAAAAGGCGACAATATTTCATCTCTGCCTAAAGTAGACAATACCTCATCTCTGGCTAAAGGCGACAATACCTCATCTCTGGCTAACTGCGACAATATCTCATCTCTGGCTAAAGGCGACAATATCTCTGGCTAAAGGCGACAATATCTCTGGCTAAAGGCAACAATATCTCTGGCTAAAGGCGACAATATCTCTGGCTAAATGCGACAATATCTCATCTCTGGCTAAAGGCGACAATATCGTCTCTGGCTAAAGGCGACAATACCTCATCTCTGGCTAAAGGCGACAATATCGTCTCTGGCTAAAGGCGACAATACCTCATCTCTGGCAAAAGGCGACAATATCTCATCTCTGGCTAAAGGCGACAATATCTCATCTCTGCCTAAAGGCGACAATATCTCATCTCTGCCTAAAGGCGACAATATCTCATCTCTGGCTAAAGGCGACAATACCTCATTACTGGCTAAAGGCGACAATATCTCATCTCTGGCTAAAGGCGACAATACCTCATCTCTGGCTAAATGAGGGAAAATCTCTGGCTAAAGGAGACAATATCTCTGGCTAAACGCGACAATATCTCATCTCTGGCTAATGGCGACAATATCTCATCTCTGCCTAAAGGCGAAAATATCTCTGGCTAAAGGCGACAATATCTCTTGTTAAAGGCGGCAATATCTCTGGCTAAAGTCGGCAAAACCTCATCTCTGCCTAAAGTAGACAATACCTCACCTCTGGCTAAAGGCAACTGTATCTCATCTTTGCTAAAGGCGACAATATCTCATCTCAGGTTAAATGCGACAATATCTCATCTCTGGCTATAGGCGACAATATCTCATCTCTGCCTAAAGGGGACAATATCTCATCTCTGCCTAAAGGCGACAATATCTCATCTCTGGTTAAAGGCGGCAATATCTCATCTCTGGCTAAAGGCGAAAATATCTCATCTCTGGCTAACTGCGACAATATCTCATCTCTGGCTAAAGGCGACAATATCTCATCTCTGGCTAAAGGCGACAATACCTCATCTCTGGCTAAAGGCGACAATATCTCATCTCTGGCTAAAGGCGACAATATCTCATCTCTGGCTAAAGGCGACAATACCTCATTACTGGCTAAAGGCGACAATATCTCATCTCTGGCTAAAGGCGACAATACCTCATCTCTGGCTAAATGAGGCAAAATCTCTGGCTAAAGGAGACAATATCTCTGGCTAAAGGCGACAATATCTCATCTCTGGCTAATGGCGACAATATCTCATCTCTGCCTAAAGGCGAAAATATCTCTGGCTAAAGGCGACAATATCTCTTGTTAAAGGCGGCAATATCTCTGGCTAAAGTCGGCAAAACCTCATCTCTGCCTAAAGTAGACAATACCTCACCTCTGGCTAAAGGCAACTGTATCTCATCTTTGCTAAAGGCGACAATATCTCATCTCAGGTTAAATGCGACAATATCTCATCTCTGGCTATAGGCGACAATATCTCATCTCTGCCTAAAGGGGACAATATCTCATCTCTGCCTAAAGGCGACAATATCTCATCTCTGGTTAAAGGCGGCAATATCTCATCTCTGGCTAAAGGCGAAAATATCTCATCTCTGGCTAACTGCGACAATATCTCATCTCTGGCTAAAGGCGACAATATCTCATCTCTGGCTAAAGGCGACAATACCTCATCTCTGGCTAAAGGCGACAATATCTCATCTCTGGCTAAAGGCGACAATATCTCATCTCTGGCTATAGGCGACAATATCTCATCTCTGCCTAAGGGCGACAATATCTCATCTCTGCCTAAAGGCGACAATATCTCATCTCTGGCAAAAGGCGACAATATCTCATGTCTGGCTAAAGGCGACAATATCTCATTTCAGGCTAAAGTAGACAATACCTCATCTCTGGCTAATAGCGACAATATCTCTGGCTAAAGGCGACAATATCTCATCTCTGGCTATAGGCGACAATATCTCATCTCTTGCTAAAGGCGACAATATCTCTGGCTAAAGGCGACAATATCTCATCTCTGCCTAAAGGCGACAATATCTCATCTCTGCCTAAAGTAGACAATATCTCTGGCTAAAGGCAACAATATCTCATCTCTGGCTAAAGGCGACAATATCTCATCTCTACCTAAAGGCGACAATTTCTCTGCCTAAAGGCGACAATATCTCATCTCTGGCTAAAGGCGACAATATGTCATCTCTGCCTAAAGGCGACAATATTTCATCTCTGCCTAAAGTAGACAATACCTCATCTCTGGCTAAAGGGGACAATATGTCATCTCTGCCTAAAGGCGACAATATCTCATCTCTGGCTAAAGGCGACAATACCTCATCTCTGCCTAAAGGCGACAGTATTTAAACTCTGGCTAAAGGCGACAATATCTCATCTCTGGCTAAAGGTGACATTATCTCATCTCTGGCTAAAGGCGGCAATATATCATCTCTGGCTAAAGGCGACAATATCTCATCTCTGGCTAAAGGCGACAATATCTCATGTCTGGCTAAAGGCAGCAATATATCTGGCTAAAGGCGACAATATCTCTGGCTAAAGGCGACAGTATGTCATCTCTGGCTAAAGGCGACAATATCTCATCTCTGGCTAAAGGCGACAATATCTCATCTCTACATAAAGGCGAAAATATCTCATCTCTGGCTAAAGGCGACAATATCTCATTTCTGGCTAAAGGCGACAATATATCAACTCTGGCTAAAGGCGACAATATCTCATTTCTGGCTAAAGGCAACAATATCTCATCTCTGGCTAAAGGCGACAATACCTCATCTCTGGCTAACTGCCACAATATCTCATCTCTGGCTAACTGCCACAATATCTCATCTCTGGCTAAAGGCGACAATATCTCTGGCTAAAGGCGACAATATCTCTGGCTAAATGCAACAATATCTCTGCCTAAAGGCGACAATATCTCTGGCTAAAGGCGACAATATCTCTGGCTAAATGCAACAATATCTCTGCCTAAAGGCGACAATATCTCTGTCTAAATGCGACAATATCTCATCTCTGGCTAAAGGCGACAATATCGTCTCTGGCTAAAGGCGACAATACCTCATCTCTGGCTAAAGGCGACAATATCGTCTCTGGTTAAAGGCGACAATACCTCATCTCTGGCTAAAGGCGACAATATCTCATCTCTGGCTAAAGGCGACAATATCTCATCTCTGGCTATAGGCGACAATATCTCATCTCTGCCTAAAGGCGACAATATCTCATCTCTGCCTAAAGGCGACAATATCTCATCTCTGGCTAAAGGCGACAATACCTTATTACTTCTTAAAGGCGACAATATCTCATGTCTGGCTAAAGGCGACAATACCTCATCTCTGGCCAAATGAGGCAAAATCTCTGGCTAAAGGAGACAATATCTCTGGCTAAAGGCGACAATATCTCATCTCTGGCTAATGGCGACAATATCTCATCTCTGCCTAAAGGCGACAATATCTCTGGCTAAAGGCGACAATATCTCTTGCTAAAGGCGGCAATATCTCTGGCTAAAGGCGGCAATATCTCTGGCTAAAGTCGGCAAAACCTCATCTCTGCCTAAAGTAGACAATACCTCACCTCTGGCTAAAGGCAACTGTATCTCATCTCGGGCTAAAGGTGACAATATCTCATCTCAGGTTAAATGCGACAATATCTCATCTCTGGCTATAGGCGACAATATCTCATCTCTGCCTAAAGGGGACAATATCTCATCTCTGCCTAAAGGCGACAATATCTCATCTCTGGTTAAAGGCGGCAATATCTCATCTCTGGCTAAAGGCGAAAATATCTCATCTCTGGCAAACTGCGACAATATCTCATCTCTGGCTAAAGGCGACAATATCTCATCTCTGGCTAAAGGCGACAATATCTCATGTCTGGCTAAAGGGGACAATATCTCATCTCAGGCTAAAGTAGACAATACCTCATCTCTGGCTAATAGCGACAATATCTCTGGCTAAAGGCGACAATATCTCATCTCTGGCTATAGGCGACAATATCTCATCTCTTGCTAAAGGCGACAATATCTCTGGCTAAAGGCGACAATATCTCTTGCTAAAGGCGGCAATATCTCTGGCTAAAGGCGGCAATATCTCTGGCTAAAGTCGGCAAAACCTCATCTCTGCCTAAAGTAGACAATACCTCACCTCTGGCTAAAGGCAACTGTATCTCATCTCGGGCTAAAGGTGACAATATCTCATCTCAGGTTAAATGCGACAATATCTCATCTCTGGCTATAGGTGACAATACCTCATCTCTGGCTAAAGGGGACAATATGTCATCTCTGCCTAAAGGCGACAATATCTCATCTCTGGCTAAAGGCGACAATACCTCATCTCTGCCTAAAGGCGACAGTATTTAAACTCTGGCTAAAGGCGACAATATCTCATCTCTGGCTAAAGGTGACATTATCTCATCTGTGGCTAAAGGCGGCAATATCTCATCTCTGGCTAAAGGCGACAATATCTCATCTCTGGCTAAAGGCGACAATATCTCATGTCTGGCTAAAGGCAGCAATATATCTGGCTAAAGGCGACAATATCTCTGGCTAAAGGCGACAGTATGTCATCTCTGGCTAAAGGCGACAATATCTCATCTCTGGCTAAAGTCGACAATATCTCATCTCTACATAAAGGCGAAAATATCTCATCTCTGGCTAAAGGCGACAATATCTCATTTCTGGCTAAAGGCGACAATATATCAACTCTGGCTAAAGGCGACAATATCTCATCTCTGGCTAAAGGCAACAATATCTCAACTCTGGCTAAAGGCGACAATACCTCATCTCTGGCTAACTGCGACAATATCTCATATCTGGCTAAAGGCGACAATATCTCTGGCTAAAGGCGACAATATCTCTGGCTAAATGCAACAATATCTCTGCCTAAATGCGACAATATCTCTGGCTAAATGCGACAATATCTCATCTCTGGCTAAAGGCGACAATATCGTCTCTGGCTAAAGGCGACAATACCTCATCTCTGGCTAAAGGCGACAATATCGTCTCTGGTTAAAGGCGACAATACCTCATCTCTGGCTAAAGGCGACAATATCTCATATCTGTCCAAAGGCGACAATATCTCATCTCTCGCTAAAGGCGACAATATCTCTGGCTAAAGGCGACAATATCTTTGGCTATAGGAGACAATATCTCTCGCTAAAGGCGACAATATCTCATCTCTGGCTAAAGGCGACAATATCTCATCTCTGGCTAATGGCGACAATACCTCATCTCTGGATAAAGGCGACAGTATTTCAACTCTGACTAAAGGCGTCAATATCTCACCTCTGGCTAAAGGTGACATTATCTCATCTCTGGCTAAATGCGGCAATATCTCATCTCTGGCTAAAGGCGACAATATCTCATCTCTGGCTAAAGGCGACAATATCTCATGTCTGGCTAAAGGCGGCAATATCTCTGGCTAAAGGCGACAATATCTCTGGCTAAAGGCGACAGTTTCTCATCTCTGGCTAAAGGCGACATTACCTCATCTCTGGCGAAAATATCTCATCTCTGGCAAAAGGCGACAATATCTCATCTCTGGATAATGGTGACAATATCTCTCGATAAAGGCGACAATATCTCTGGCTAAAGGCGACAATATCTCATCTCAGGTGAAATGAGGCAATATCTCTGGCTAAATGCGGCAATATCTCTGGCTAAAGGCGACAATATCTCATCTCTGCCTAAAGGCAACAATACATCATCTCAGCCTAAAGTAGGCAATATCTCATCTCTGGCTAAAGGCGACAATATCTCTGGCTAAAGGCGACAATATCTCATCTCTGGCTAAGGGCGACAATATCTCATCTCTTGCTAAAGGCGACAATATCTCTGGCTAATGGCGACAATATCTCATCTCTGCCTAAAGGCGACAATATCTCTGGCTAAAGGCGACAATATCTCATCTCTGGCTAATGGCGACAATATCTCATCTCTGCCTAAAGGCGACAATATTTCATCTCTGCCTAAAGTAGACAATACCTCATCTCTGGCTAAAGGGGACAATATCTCATCTCTGCCTAAAGGCGACAATATCTCATCTCTGGCTAATGGCGACAATACCTCATCTCTGGCTAAAGGCGACAGTATTTCAACGCTGGCTAAAGGTGTCAATATCTCATCTCTGGCTAAATGTGACATTATCTCATCTCTGGCTAAAAGCGGCAATATCTCATCTCTGGCTAAAGGCGACAATATCTCATCTCTGGCTAAAGGCGACAATATCTCATGTCTGGCTAAAGGCGGCAATATCTCTGGCTAGAGGCGACAATATCTCTGGCTAAAGGCGACAGTATCTCATCTCTGGCTAAAGGCGACATTACCTCATCTCTGGCGAAAATATCTCATCTCTGGCAAAAGGCGACAATATCTCATCTCTGGATAAAGGTAACAATATCTCTGGATAAAGGCGACAATATCTCTGGCTAAAGGCGACAATATCATCTCTGGCTAAAGGCGACAATACCTCATCTCTGGCTAAAGGCGACAATATCTCACCTCTGCCTAAAGGCGACAATATCTCATCTCTGGCTAAAGGCGACAATATCTCATCTCTGGCTAACTGCGACAATATCTCATCTGTGGTTAAAGGCGACAATATCTCATCTCTGGCTAAAGGCGAAAATATCTCATCTCTGGCTGAAGGCGACAGTATCTCATCTCTGGCTAAAGGCGACAATATCTCATCTCAGGTGAAATGAGGCAATATCTCTGGCTAAAGGCGACAATATCTCATCTCTGGCCAAAGGCGACAATATCTCATCTCTTGCTAAAGGCGACAATATCTCTGGCTAATGGCAACAATATCTCATATCTGGCTAAAGGCGACAATATCTCATCTCTGCCTAAAGTAGACAATATCTCTGGCTAAAGGTGACAATATCTCATCTCTGGCTAAAGGCGACAATATCTCATCTCTGCCTAAAGGCGACAATATTTCATCTCTGCCTAAAGTAGACAATACCTCATCTCTGGCTAAAGGGGACAATATCTCATCGCTGGCTAAAGGCGACAGTATCTCATCTCTGGCTAATGGCGACAATACCTCATCTCTGGATATAGGCGACAGTATTTCAACTCTGGCTAAAGGCGTCAATATCTCACCTCTGGCTAAAGGTGACATTATCTCATCTCTGGCTAAATGCGGCAATATCTCATCTCTGGCTAAAGGCGACAATGTCTCATCTCTGGCTAAAGGCGAGATTATCTCATGTCTGGCTAAAGGCGGCAATATCTCTGGCTAAAGGCGACAATATCTCTGGCTAAAGGCGACAGTATCTCATCTCTGGCTAAAGGCGACATTACCTCATCTCTGGCGAAAATATCTCATCTCTGGCAAAAGGCGAAATTATCTCATCTCTGGATAAAGGTGACAATATCTCTGGATAAAGGCGACAATATCTCTGGCTAAAGGCGACAATATCTCCTCTCTGGCTAAAGGCGACAATATCATCTCTGGCTAAAGGCGACAATACCTCATCTCTGGCTAAAGGCGACAATATCTCACCTCTGCCTAAAGGCGACAATATCTCATCTCTGGCTGAAGGTGACAGTATCTCATCTCTGGCTAAAGGCGAGAATATCTCATCTCAGGTGAAATGAGGCAATATCTCTGGCTAAAGGCGACAATATCTCATCTCTTGCTAAAGGCGACAATATCTCTTCTCTGCCTAAAGGCGACAATACCTCATCTCTGCCTAAAGTAGACAATACCTCATCTCTGGCTAATAACGACAATATCTCTGGCTAAAGGCGACAATGTCTCATCTCTGGCTAAAGGCGACAATATCTCATCTCTTGCTAAAGGCGACAATATCTCTGGCTAAAGGCGACAATATCTCATCTTTGGCTAAAGGCGACATGATCTATCTCTGGCTAAACGCGACAATATCTCATCTCTGCCTAAAGGCGACAATATCTCATCTCTGCCTAAAGTAGACAATATCTCTGGCTCAAGGCGACAATATCTCATCTCTGGATAAAGGCGACAATATGTCATCTCTGCCTAAAGGCGACAATATTTCATCTCTGCCTAAAGTAGACAATACCTCATCTCTGGATAAAGGGGACAATATCTCATCTGTGGCTAAAGGCGACAATATCTCATCTCTGGCTAAAGGCAACAATACCTCATCTCTGGCTAAAGGCGACAGTATCTCAACTCTGGCTAAAGGCGACAATATCTCATCTCTGGCTAAAGGTGTCAATATCTCATCTCTAGCTAAAGGCGACAATACCTCATCTCTGGCTAAAGGCCACAATATCTCATCTCTGGCTAAAGGCGACAATATCTCATCTCTGCCTAAAGGGGACAATATCTCATCTCTGCCTAAAGGCGACAATATCTCAGCTCTGGCTAAAGTCAACAATACATCATCTCTGGCTAAAAGCGACAATACCTGATCTCTGGCTAAAGGCGGCAATATCTCATCTCTGGCTAAAGGCGACAATATCTCACCTCTGGCTAAAGGCGGCAATATCTCTGGATAAAGGCGACAATATCTCTGGATAAAGGCGACAATATCTCATCTCTGGCTAAAGGCGACAATATCTCATCTCTGGCCAAAGGCGACAATATCTCATCTCTTGCTAAAGGCGACAATATCTCTGGCTAATGGCAACAATATCTCATATCTGGCTAACGGCGACAATATCTCATCTCTGCCTAATGTAGACAATATCTCTGGCTAAAAGCGACAATATCTCATCTCTGGCTAAAGGCGACAATATCTCATCTCTGCCTAAAGGCGACAATATTTCATCTCTGCCTAAAGTAGACAATACCTCATCTCTGGCTAAAGGGGACAATATCTCATCTCTGGCTAAAGGCGACAATATCTCATCTCTGGCTAATGGCGACAATACCTCATCTCTGGATAAAGGCGACAGTATTTCAACTCTGACTAAAGGCGTCAATATCTCACCTCTGGCTAAAGGTGACATTATCTCATCTCTGGCTAAATGCGGCAATATCTCATCTCTGGCTAAAGGCGACAATATCTCATCTCTGGCTAAAGGCGACAATATCTCATGTCTGGCTAAAGGCGGCAATATCTCTGGCTAAAGGCGACAATATCTCTGGCTAAAGGCGACAGTATCTCATCTCTGGCTAAAGGCGACATTACCTCATCTCTGGCGAAAATATCTCATCTCTGGCAAAAGGCGAAATTATCTCATCTCTGGATAAAGGTGACAATATCTCTGGATAAAGGCGACAATATCTCTGGCTAAAGGCGACAATATCTCTTCTCTGGCTAAAGGCGACAATATCATCTCTGGCTAAAGGCGACAATACCTCATCTCTGGCTAAAGGCGACAATATCTCACCTCTGCCTAAAGGCGACAATATCTCATCTCTGGCTAAAGGCGACAATATCTCATCTCTGGCTAAAGGCGACAATATCTCATCTGTGGTTAAAGGCGACAATATCTCATCTCTGGCTAAAGGCGAAAATATCTCATCTCTGGCTGAAGGCGACAGTATCTCATCTCTGGCTAAAGGCGAGAATATCTCATCTCAGGTGAAATGAGGCAATATCTCTGGCTAAAGGCGACAATATCTCATCTCTGGCTAAAGGCGACAATATCTCATCTCTGCCTAAATGCGACAATACCTCATCTCTGCCTAAAGTAGACAATACCTCATCTCTGGCTAATAACGACAATATCTCTGGCTAAAGGCGACAATGTCTCATCTCTGGCTAAAGGCGACAATATCTCATCTCTTGCTAAAGGCGACAATATCTCTGGGTAAAGGCGACAATATCTCATCTTTGGCTAAAGGCGACATGATCTATCTCTGGCTAAACGCGACAATATCTCATCTCTGCCTAAAGGCGACAATATCTCATCTCTGCCTAAAGTAGACAATATCTCTGGCTCAAGGCGACAATATCTCATCTCTGGATAAAGGCGACAATATGTCATCTCTGCCTAAAGGCGACAATATTTCATCTGTGCCTAAAGTAGACAATACCTCATCTCTGGATAAAGGGGACAATATCTCATCTCTGGCTAAAGGCGACAATATCTCATCTCTGGCTAAAGGCAACAATACCTCATCTCTGGCTAAAGGCGACAGTATCTCAACTCTGGCTAAAGGCGACAATATCTCATCTCTGGCTAAAGGTGTCAATATCTCATCTCTGGCTAAAGGCGACAATACCTCATCTCTGGCTAAAGGCGACAATATCTCATCTCTGGCTAAAGGCGACAATATCTCATCTCTGCCTAAAGGGGACAATATCTCATCTCTGCCTAAAGGCGACAATATCTCAGCTCTGGCTAAAGGCAACAATACATCATCTCTGGCTAAAGGCGACAATACCTGATCTCTGGCTAAAGGCGACAATATCTCATCTCTGGCTAAAGGCGACAATTTCTCATCTCTGGCCAAAGGCGGCAATATCTCTGGATAAAGGCGACAATATCTCTGGATAAAGGCGACAATATCTCATCTCTGGCTAAAGGCGACAATATCTCATCTCTGGCTAAAGGTGTCAATATCTCATCTCTGGCTAAAGGCGACAATACCTCATCTCTGTCTAAACGCGACAATATCTCATCTCTGGCTAAAGGCGACAATATCTCATCTCTAGCTAAAGGCGACAATACCTCATCTCTGGCTAAATGAGGCAAAATCTCTTGCTAAAGGAGACAATATCTCTGGCTAAAGGCGACAATATCTCATCTCTGCCTAAAAGCGACAATATCTCATCTCTGGCTAAAGGCGACAATAGCTCATCTGTGGCTAAAGGCGACAATATCTCATCTCTTGCTAACGGCGACAATACCACATCTCTGGCTAAAGGCGACAATGTCTCATCTCTGGCTAAAGGCGACATTATCATCTCTGGCTAAATGTGACAATGTCTCATCTCTGGCTAAAGGCGACAATAACTCTGGCTAAAGGCGGCAATCTCTCTGGCTAAAGGCGACAATATCTCTTGCTAAAGGCGACAATATCTCATCTCTGGCTAAAGGCGACAATATCTCATCTCTGCCTAAAGGCGACAATACCTCATCTCTGCCTAAATTAGACAATACCTCATCTCTGGCTAATAGCGACAATATCTCTGGCTAAAGGCGACAGTATCTCATCTCTGGCTAAATGAGGCAAAATCTCTGGCTAAAGGAGACAATATCTCTGGCTAAAGGCGACAATATCTCATCTCTGCCTAAAAGCGACAATATCTCATCTCTGGCTAAAGGCGACAATAGCTCATCTCTGGCTAAAGGCGACAATATCTCATCTCTGGCTAAAGGAGACAATACCACATCTATGGCTAAAGGCGACAATGTCTCATCTCTGGCTAAAGGCGACAATATCATCTCTGGCTAAATGTGACAATATCTCATCTCTGGCTAAAGGTGACAATAACTCTGCCTAAATGCGGCAATATCTCTGGCTAAAGGCGACAATATCTCTGGCTAAATGCGACAATAACTCATCTCTGGCTAAAGGCGGCAAAATCTCATCGCTACCTAATGGCGACAATATCTCATCTATGGCTAAAGGCGACAATACCTCATCTCTGGCTAACTGCGACAATATCTCATCTCTGGCTAAAGGCGACAATATCTCTGGCTAAAGGCGACAATATCTCTGGCTAAAGGCAACAATATCTCTGGCTAAAGGCGACAATATCTCTGGCTAAATGCGACAATATCTCATCTCTGGCTAAAGGCGACAATATCGTCTCTGGCTAAAGGCGACAATACCTCATCTCTGGCTAAAGGCGACAATATCGTCTCTGGCTAAAGGCGACAATACCTCATCTCTGGCAAAAGGCGACAATATCTCATCTCTGGCTAAAGGCGACAATATCTCATCTCTGCCTAAAGGCGACAATATCTCATCTCTGCCTAAAGGCGACAATATCTCATCTCTGGCTAAAGGCGACAATACCTCATTACTGGCTAAAGGCGACAATATCTCATCTCTGGCTAAAGGCGACAATACCTCATCTCTGGCTAAATGAGGCAAAATCTCTGGCTAAAGGAGACAATATCTCTGGCTAAAGGCGACAATATCTCATCTCTGGCTAATGGCGACAATATCTCATCTCTGCCTAAAGGCGAAAATATCTCTGGCTAAAGGCGACAATATCTCTTGTTAAAGGCGGCAATATCTCTGGCTAAAGTCGGCAAAACCTCATCTCTGCCTAAAGTAGACAATACCTCACCTCTGGCTAAAGGCAACTGTATCTCATCTTTGCTAAAGGCGACAATATCTCATCTCAGGTTAAATGCGACAATATCTCATCTCTGGCTATAGGCGACAATATCTCATCTCTGCCTAAAGGGGACAATATCTCATCTCTGCCTAAAGGCGACAATATCTCATCTCTGGTTAAAGGCGGCAATATCTCATCTCTGGCTAAAGGCGAAAATATCTCATCTCTGGCTAACTGCGACAATATCTCATCTCTGGCTAAAGGCGACAATATCTCATCTCTGGCTAAAGGCGACAATACCTCATCTCTGGCTAAAGGCGACAATATCTCATCTCTGGCTAAAGGCGACAATATCTCATCTCTGGCTATAGGCGACAATATCTCATCTCTGCCTAAGGGCGACAATATCTCATCTCTGCCTAAAGGCGACAATATCTCATCTCTGGCAAAAGGCGACAATATCTCATGTCTGGCTAAAGGCGACAATATCTCATTTCAGGCTAAAGTAGACAATACCTCATCTCTGGCTAATAGCGACAATATCTCTGGCTAAAGGCGACAATATCTCATCTCTGGCTATAGGCGACAATATCTCATCTCTTGATAAAGGCGCCAATATCTCTGGCTAAAGGCGACAATATCTCATCTCTGCCTAAAGGCGACAATATCTCATCTCTGCCTAAAGTAGACAATATCTCTGGCTAAAGGCAACAATATCTCATCTCTGGCTAAAGGCGACAATATCTCATCTCTACCTAAAGGCGACAATTTCTCTGCCTAAAGGCGACAATATCTCATCTCTGGCTAAAGGCGACAATATGTCATCTCTGCCTAAAGGCGACAATATTTCATCTCTGCCTAAAGTAGACAATACCTCATCTCTGGCTAAAGGCGACAATACCTCATCTCTGGCTAACTGCGACAATATCTCATCTCTGGCTAAAGGCGACAATATCTCTGGCTAAAGGCGACAATATCTCTGGCTAAAGGCAACAATATCTCTGGCTAAAGGCGACAATATCTCTGGCTAAATGCGACAATATCTCATCTCTGGCTAAAGGCGACAATATCGTCTCTGGCTAAAGGCGACAATACCTCATCTCTGGCTAAAGGCGACAATATCGTCTCTGGCTAAAGGCGACAATACCTCATCTCTGGCAAAAGGCGACAATATCTCATCTCTGGCTAAAGGCGACAATATCTCATCTCTGCCTAAAGGCGACAATATCTCATCTCTGCCTAAAGGCGACAATATCTCATCTCTGGCTAAAGGCGACAATACCTCATTACTGGCTAAAGGCGACAATATCTCATCTCTGGCTAAAGGCGACAATACCTCATCTCTGGCTAAATGAGGCAAAATCTCTGGCTAAAGGAGACAATATCTCTGGCTAAAGGCGACAATATCTCATCTCTGGCTAATGGCGACAATATCTCATCTCTGCCTAAAGGCGAAAATATCTCTGGCTAAAGGCGACAATATCTCTTGTTAAAGGCGGCAATATCTCTGGCTAAAGTCGGCAAAACCTCATCTCTGCCTAAAGTAGACAATACCTCACCTCTGGCTAAAGGCAACTGTATCTCATCTTTGCTAAAGGCGACAATATCTCATCTCAGGTTAAATGCGACAATATCTCATCTCTGGCTATAGGCGACAATATCTCATCTCTGCCTAAAGGGGACAATATCTCATCTCTGCCTAAAGGCGACAATATCTCATCTCTGGTTAAAGGCGGCAATATCTCATCTCTGGCTAAAGGCGAAAATATCTCATCTCTGGCTAACTGCGACAATATCTCATCTCTGGCTAAAGGCGACAATATCTCATCTCTGGCTAAAGGCGACAATACCTCATCTCTGGCTAAAGGCGACAATATCTCATCTCTGGCTAAAGGCGACAATATCTCATCTCTGGCTAAAGGCGACAATACCTCATTACTGGCTAAAGGCGACAATATCTCATCTCTGGCTAAAGGCGACAATACCTCATCTCTGGCTAAATGAGGCAAAATCTCTGGCTAAATGAGACAATATCTCTGGCTAAAGGCGACAATATCTCATCTCTGGCTAATGGCGACAATATCTCATCTCTGCCTAAAGGCGAAAATATCTCTGGCTAAAGGCGACAATATCTCTTGTTAAAGGCGGCAATATCTCTGGCTAAAGTCGGCAAAACCTCATCTCTGCCTAAAGTAGACAATACCTCACCTCTGGCTAAAGGCAACTGTATCTCATCTTTGCTAAAGGCGACAATATCTCATCTCAGGTTAAATGCGACAATATCTCATCTCTGGCTATAGGCGACAATATCTCATCTCTGCCTAAAGGGGACAATATCTCATCTCTGCCTAAAGGCGACAATATCTCATCTCTGGTTAAAGGCGGCAATATCTCATCTCTGGCTAAAGGCGAAAATATCTCATCTCTGGCTAACTGCGACAATATCTCATCTCTGGCTAAAGGCGACAATATCTCATCTCTGGCTAAAGGCGACAATACCTCATCTCTGGCTAAAGGCGACAATATCTCATCTCTGGCTAAAGGCGACAATATCTCATCTCTGGCTATAGGCGACAATATCTCATCTCTGCCTAAGGGCGACAATATCTCATCTCTGCCTAAAGGCGACAATATCTCATCTCTGGCAAAAGGCGTCAATATCTCATGTCTGGCTAAAGGCGACAATATCTCATTTCAGGCTAAAGTAGACAATACCTCATCTCTGGCTAATAGCGACAATATCTCTGGCTAAAGGCGACAATATCTCATCTCTGGCTATAGGCGACAATATCTCATCTCTTGCTAAAGGCGACAATATCTCTGGCTAAAGGCGACAATATCTCATCTCTGCCTAAAGGCGACAATATCTCATCTCTGCCTAAAGTAGACAATATCTCTGGCTAAAGGCAACAATATCTCATCTCTGGCTAAAGGCGACAATATCTCATCTCTACCTAAAGGCGACAATTTCTCTGCCTAAAGGCGACAATATCTCATCTCTGGCTAAAGGCGACAATATGTCATCTCTGCCTAAAGGCGACAATATTTCATCTCTGCCTAAAGTAGACAATACCTCATCTCTGGCTAAAGGCGACAATACCTCATCTCTGCCTAAAGGCGACAATATCTCATCTCTGGCTAAAGGCGACAATACCTCATCTCTGCCTAAAGGCGACAGTATTTAAACTCTGGCTAAAGGCGACAATATCTCATCTCTGGCTAAAGGTGACATTATCTCATCTCTGGCTAAAGGCGGCAATATATCATCTCTGGCTAAAGGCGACAATATCTCATCTCTGGCTAAAGGCGACAATATCTCATGTCTGGCTAAAGGCAGCAATATATCTGGCTAAAGGCGACAATATCTCTGGCTAAAGGCGACAGTATGTCATCTCTGGCTAAAGGCGACAATATCTCATCTCTGGCTAAAGGCGACAATATCTCATCTCTACATAAAGGCGAAAATATCTCATCTCTGGCTAAAGGCGACAATATCTCATTTCTGGCTAAAGGCGACAATATATCAACTCTGGCTAAAGGCGACAATATCTCATTTCTGGCTAAAGGCAACAATATCTCATCTCTGGCTAAAGGCGACAATACCTCATCTCTGGCTAACTGCCACAATATCTCATCTCTGGCTAACTGCCACAATATCTCATCTCTGGCTAAAGGCGACAATATCTCTGGCTAAAGGCGACAATATCTCTGGCTAAATGCAACAATATCTCTGCCTAAAGGCGACAATATCTCTGGCTAAAGGCGACAATATCTCTGGCTAAATGCAACAATATCTCTGCCTAAAGGCGACAATATCTCTGTCTAAATGCGACAATATCTCATCTCTGGCTAAAGGCGACAATATCGTCTCTGGCTAAAGGCGACAATACCTCATCTCTGGCTAAAGGCGACAATATCGTCTCTGGTTAAAGGCGACAATACCTCATCTCTGGCTAAAGGCGACAATATCTCATCTCTGGCTAAAGGCGACAATATCTCATCTCTGGCTATAGGCGACAATATCTCATCTCTGCCTAAAGGCGACAATATCTCATCTCTGCCTAAAGGCGACAATATCTCATCTCTGGCTAAAGGCGACAATACCTTATTACTTCTTAAAGGCGACAATATCTCATGTCTGGCTAAAGGCGACAATACCTCATCTCTGGCCAAATGAGGCAAAATCTCTGGCTAAAGGAGACAATATCTCTGGCTAAAGGCGACAATATCTCATCTCTGGCTAATGGCGACAATATCTCATCTCTGCCTAAAGGCGACAATATCTCTGGCTAAAGGCGACAATATCTCTTGCTAAAGGCGGCAATATCTCTGGCTAAAGGCGGCAATATCTCTGGCTAAAGTCGGCAAAACCTCATCTCTGCCTAAAGTAGACAATACCTCACCTCTGGCTAAAGGCAACTGTATCTCATCTCGGGCTAAAGGTGACAATATCTCATCTCAGGTTAAATGCGACAATATCTCATCTCTGGCTATAGGCGACAATATCTCATCTCTGCCTAAAGGGGACAATATCTCATCTCTGCCTAAAGGCGACAATATCTCATCTCTGGTTAAAGGCGGCAATATCTCATCTCTGGCTAAAGGCGAAAATATCTCATCTCTGGCAAACTGCGACAATATCTCATCTCTGGCTAAAGGCGACAATATCTCATCTCTGGCTAAAGGCGACAATATCTCATGTCTGGCTAAAGGGGACAATATCTCATCTCAGGCTAAAGTAGACAATACCTCATCTCTGGCTAATAGCGACAATATCTCTGGCTAAAGGCGACAATATCTCATCTCTGGCTATAGGCGACAATATCTCATCTCTTGCTAAAGGCGACAATATCTCTGGCTAAAGGCGACAATATCTCTTGCTAAAGGCGGCAATATCTCTGGCTAAAGGCGGCAATATCTCTGGCTAAAGTCGGCAAAACCTCATCTCTGCCTAAAGTAGACAATACCTCACCTCTGGCTAAAGGCAACTGTATCTCATCTCGGGCTAAAGGTGACAATATCTCATCTCAGGTTAAATGCGACAATATCTCATCTCTGGCTATAGGTGACAATACCTCATCTCTGGCTAAAGGGGACAATATGTCATCTCTGCCTAAAGGCGACAATATCTCATCTCTGGCTAAAGGCGACAATACCTCATCTCTGCCTAAAGGCGACAGTATTTAAACTCTGGCTAAAGGCGACAATATCTCATCTCTGGCTAAAGGTGACATTATCTCATCTGTGGCTAAAGGCGGCAATATCTCATCTCTGGCTAAAGGCGACAATATCTCATCTCTGGCTAAAGGCGACAATATCTCATGTCTGGCTAAAGGCAGCAATATATCTGGCTAAAGGCGACAATATCTCTGGCTAAAGGCGACAGTATGTCATCTCTGGCTAAAGGCGACAATATCTCATCTCTGGCTAAAGTCGACAATATCTCATCTCTACATAAAGGCGAAAATATCTCATCTCTGGCTAAAGGCGACAATATCTCATTTCTGGCTAAAGGCGACAATATATCAACTCTGGCTAAAGGCGACAATATCTCATCTCTGGCTAAAGGCAACAATATCTCAACTCTGGCTAAAGGCGACAATACCTCATCTCTGGCTAACTGCGACAATATCTCATATCTGGCTAAAGGCGACAATATCTCTGGCTAAAGGCGACAATATCTCTGGCTAAATGCAACAATATCTCTGCCTAAATGCGACAATATCTCTGGCTAAATGCGACAATATCTCATCTCTGGCTAAAGGCGACAATATCGTCTCTGGCTAAAGGCGACAATACCTCATCTCTGGCTAAAGGCGACAACATCGTCTCTGGTTAAAGGCGACAATACCTCATCTCTGGCTAAAGGCGACAATATTTCATCTCTGCCTAAAGTAGACAATACCTCATCTCTGGCTAAAGGCGACAATACCTCATCTCTGGCTAACTGCGACAATATCTCATCTCTGGCTAAAGGCGACAATATCTCTGGCTAAAGGCGACAATATCTCATGTCTGTCTAAAGGGGACAATATCTCATCTCAGGCTAAAGTAGACAATACCTCATCTCTGGCTAATAGCGACAATATCTCTGGCTAAAGGCGACAATATCTCATCTCTGGCTATAGGCGACAATATCTCATCTCTTGCTAAAGGCGACAATATCTCTGGCTAAAGGCGACAATATCTCTTGCTAAAGGCGGCAATATCTCTGGCTAAAGGCGGCAATATCTCTGGCTAAAGTCGGCAAAACCTCATCTCTGCCTAAAGTAGACAATACCTCACCTCTGGCTAAAGGCAACTGTATCTCATCTCGGGCTAAAGGTGACAATATCTCATCTCAGGTTAAATGCGACAATATCTCATCTCTGGCTATAGGTGACAATACCTCATCTCTGGCTAAAGGGGACAATATGTCATCTCTGCCTAAAGGCGACAATATCTCATCTCTGGCTAAAGGCGACAATACCTCATCTCTGCCTAAAGGCGACAGTATTTAAACTCTGGCTAAAGGCGACAATATCTCATCTCTGGCTAAAGGTGACATTATCTCATCTGTGGCTAAAGGCGGCAATATCTCATCTCTGGCTAAAGGCGACAATATCTCATCTCTGGCTAAAGGCGACAATATCTCATGTCTGGCTAAAGGCAGCAATATATCTGGCTAAAGGCGACAATATCTCTGGCTAAAGGCGACAGTATGTCATCTCTGGCTAAAGGCGACAATATCTCATCTCTGGCTAAAGTCGACAATATCTCATCTCTACATAAAGGCGAAAATATCTCATCTCTGGCTAAAGGCGACAATATCTCATTTCTGGCTAAAGGCGACAATATATCAACTCTGGCTAAAGGCGACAATATCTCATCTCTGGCTAAAGGCAACAATATCTCAACTCTGGCTAAAGGCGACAATACCTCATCTCTGGCTAACTGCGACAATATCTCATATCTGGCTAAAGGCGACAATATCTCTGGCTAAAGGCGACAATATCTCTGGCTAAATGCAACAATATCTCTGCCTAAATGCGACAATATCTCTGGCTAAATGCGACAATATCTCATCTCTGGCTAAAGGCGACAATATCGTCTCTGGCTAAAGGCGACAATACCTCATCTCTGGCTAAAGGCGACAATATCGTCTCTGGTTAAAGGCGACAATACCTCATCTCTGGCTAAAGGCGACAATATTTCATCTCTGCCTAAAGTAGACAATACCTCATCTCTGGCTAAAGGCGACAATACCTCATCTCTGGCTAACTGCGACAATATCTCATCTCTGGCTAAAGGCGACAATATCTCTGGCTAAAGGCGACAATATCTCTGGCTAAAGGCAACAATATCTCTGGCTAAAGGCGACAATATCTCTGGCTAAATGCGACAATATCTCATCTCTGGCTAAAGGCGACAATATCGTCTCTGGCTAAAGGCGACAATACCTCATCTCTGGCTAAAGGCGACAATATCGTCTCTGGCTAAAGGCGACAATACCTCATCTCTGGCAAAAGGCGACAATATCTCATCTCTGGCTAAAGGCGACAATATCTCATCTCTGCCTAAAGGCGACAATATCTCATCTCTGCCTAAAGGCGACAATATCTCATCTCTGGCTAAAGGCGACAATACCTTATTACTTCTTAAAGGCGACAATATCTCATGTCTGGCTAAAGGCGACAATACCTCATCTCTGGCCAAATGAGGCAAAATCTCTGGCTAAAGGAGACAATATCTCTGGCTAAAGGCGACAATATCTCATCTCTGGCTAATGGCGACAATATCTCATCTCTGCCTAAAGGCGACAATATCTCTGGCTAAAGGCGACAATATCTCTTGCTAAAGGCGGCAATATCTCTGGCTAAAGGCGGCAATATCTCTGGCTAAAGTCGGCAAAACCTCATCTCTGCCTAAAGTAGACAATACCTCACCTCCGGCTAAAGGCAACTGTATCTCATCTCGGGCTAAAGGTGACAATATCTCATCTCAGGTTAAATGCGACAATATCTCATCTCTGGCTATAGGCGACAATATCTCATCTCTGCCTAAAGGGGACAATATCTCATCTCTGCCTAAAGGCGACAATATCTCATCTCTGGTTAAAGGCGGCAATATCTCATCTCTGGCTAAAGGCGAAAATATCTCATCTCTGGCAAACTGCGACAATATCTCATCTCTGGCTAAAGGCGACAATATCTCATCTCTGGCTAAAGGCGACAATATCTCATGTCTGGCTAAAGGGGACAATATCTCATCTCAGGCTAAAGTAGACAATACCTCATCTCTGGCTAATAGCGACAATATCTCTGGCTAAAGGCGACAATATCTCATCTCTGGCTATAGGCGACAATATCTCATCTCTTGCTAAAGGCGACAATATCTCTGGCTAAAGGCGACAATATCTCTTGCTAAAGGCGGCAATATCTCTGGCTAAAGGCGGCAATATCTCTGGCTAAAGTCGGCAAAACCTCATCTCTGCCTAAAGTAGACAATACCTCACCTCTGGCTAAAGGCAACTGTATCTCATCTCGGGCTAAAGGTGACAATATCTCATCTCAGGTTAAATGCGACAATATCTCATCTCTGGCTATAGGTGACAATACCTCATCTCTGGCTAAAGGGGACAATATGTCATCTCTGCCTAAAGGCGACAATATCTCATCTCTGGCTAAAGGCGACAATACCTCATCTCTGCCTAAAGGCGACAGTATTTAAACTCTGGCTAAAGGCGACAATATCTCATCTCTGGCTAAAGGTGACATTATCTCATCTGTGGCTAAAGGCGGCAATATCTCATCTCTGGCTAAAGGCGACAATATCTCATCTCTGGCTAAAGGCGACAATATCTCATGTCTGGCTAAAGGCAGCAATATATCTGGCTAAAGGCGACAATATCTCTGGCTAAAGGCGACAGTATGTCATCTCTGGCTAAAGGCGACAATATCTCATCTCTGGCTAAAGTCGACAATATCTCATCTCTACATAAAGGCGAAAATATCTCATCTCTGGCTAAAGGCGACAATATCTCATTTCTGGCTAAAGGCGACAATATATCAACTCTGGCTAAAGGCGACAATATCTCATCTCTGGCTAAAGGCAACAATATCTCAACTCTGGCTAAAGGCGACAATACCTCATCTCTGGATAACTGCGACAATATCTCATATCTGGCTAAAGGCGACAATATCTCTGGCTAAAGGCGACAATATCTCTGGCTAAATGCAACAATATCTCTGCCTAAATGCGACAATATCTCTGGCTAAATGCGACAATATCTCATCTCTGGCTAAAGGCGACAATATCGTCTCTGGCTAAAGGCGACAATACCTCATCTCTGGCTAAAGGCGACAATATCGTCTCTGGTTAAAGGCGACAATACCTCATCTCTGGCTAAAGGCGACAATATTTCATCTCTGCCTAAAGTAGACAATACCTCATCTCTGGCTAAAGGCGACAATACCTCATCTCTGGCTAACTGCGACAATATCTCATCTCTGGCTAAAGGCGACAATATCTCTGGCTAAAGGCGACAATATCTCTGGCTAAAGGCAACAATATCTCTGGATAAAGGCGACAATATCTCTGGCTAAATGCGACAATATCTCATCTCTGGCTAAAGGCGACAATATCGTCTCTGGCTAAAGGCGACAATACCTCATCTCTGGCTAAAGGCGACAATATCGTCTCTGGCTAAAGGCGACAATACCTCATCTCTGGCAAAAGGCGACAATATCTCATCTCTGCCTAAAGGCGACAATATCTCATCTCTGCCTAAAGGCGACAATATCTCATCTCTGGCTAAAGGCGACAATACCTCATTACTGGCTAAAGGCGACAATATCTCATCTCTGGCTAAAGGCGACAATACCTCATCTCTGGCTAAATGAGGCAAAATCTCTGGCTAAAGGAGACAATATCTCTGGCTAAAGGCGACAATATCTCATCTCTGGCTAATGGCGACAATATCTCATCTCTGCCTAAAGGCGAAAATATCTCTGGCTAAAGGCGACAATATCTCTTGTTAAAGGCGGCAATATCTCTGGCTAAAGTCGGCAAAACCTCATCTCTGCCTAAAGTAGACAATACCTCACCTCTGGCTAAAGGCAACTGTATCTCATCTTTGCTAAAGGCGACAATATCTCATCTCAGGTTAAATGCGACAATATCTCATCTCTGGCTATAGGCGACAATATCTCATCTCTGCCTAAAGGGGACAATATCTCATCTCTGCCTAAAGGCGACAATATCTCATCTCTGGTTAAAGGCGGCAATATCTCATCTCTGGCTAAAGGCGAAAATATCTCATCTCTGGCTAACTGCGACAATATCTCATCTCTGGCTAAAGGCGACAATATCTCATCTCTGGCTAAAGGCGACAATACCTCATCTCTGGCTAAAGGCGACAATATCTCATCTCTGGCTAAAGGCGACAATATCTCATCTCTGGCTATAGGCGACAATATCTCATCTCTGCCTAAGGGCGACAATATCTCATCTCTGCCTAAAGGCGACAATATCTCATCTCTGGCAAAAGGCGACAATATCTCATGTCTGGCTAAAGGCGACAATATCTCATTTCAGGCTAAAGTAGACAATACCTCATCTCTGGCTAATAGCGACAATATCTCTGGCTAAAGGCGACAATATCTCATCTCTGGCTATAGGCGACAATATCTCATCTCTTGCTAAAGGCGACAATATCTCTGGCTAAAGGCGACAATATCTCATCTCTGCCTAAAGGCGACAATATCTCATCTCTGCCTAAAGTAGACAATATCTCTGGCTAAAGGCAACAATATCTCATCTCTGGCTAAAGGCGACAATATCTCATCTCTACCTAAAGGCGACAATTTCTCTGCCTAAAGGCGACAATATCTCATCTCTGGCTAAAGGCGACAATATGTCATCTCTGCCTAAAGGCGACAATATTTCATCTCTGCCTAAAGTAGACAATACCTCATCTCTGGCTAAAGGGGACAATATGTCATCTCTGCCTAAAGGCGACAATATCTCATCTCTGGCTAAAGGCGACAATACCTCATCTCTGCCTAAAGGCGACAGTATTTAAACTCTGGCTAAAGGCGACAATATCTCATCTCTGGCTAAAGGTGACATTATCTCATCTCTGGCTAAAGGCGGCAATATATCATCTCTGGCTAAAGGCGACAATATCTCATCTCTGGCTAAAGGCGACAATATCTCATGTCTGGCTAAAGGCAGCAATATATCTGGCTAAAGGCGACAATATCTCTGGCTAAAGGCGACAGTATGTCATCTCTGGCTAAAGGCGACAATATCTCATCTCTGGCTAAAGGCGACAATATCTCATCTCTACATAAAGGCGAAAATATCTCATCTCTGGCTAAAGGCGACAATATCTCATTTCTGGCTAAAGGCGACAATATATCAACTCTGGCTAAAGGCGACAATATCTCATTTCTGGCTAAAGGCAACAATATCTCATCTCTGGCTAAAGGCGACAATACCTCATCTCTGGCTAACTGCCACAATATCTCATCTCTGGCTAACTGCCACAATATCTCATCTCTGGCTAAAGGCGACAATATCTCTGGCTAAAGGCGACAATATCTCTGGCTAAATGCAACAATATCTCTGCCTAAAGGCGACAATATCTCTGGCTAAAGGCGACAATATCTCTGGCTAAATGCAACAATATCTCTGCCTAAAGGCGACAATATCTCTGTCTAAATGCGACAATATCTCATCTCTGGCTAAAGGCGACAATATCGTCTCTGGCTAAAGGCGACAATACCTCATCTCTGGCTAAAGGCGACAATATCGTCTCTGGTTAAAGGCGACAATACCTCATCTCTGGCTAAAGGCGACAATATCTCATCTCTGGCTAAAGGCGACAATATCTCATCTCTGGCTATAGGCGACAATATCTCATCTCTGCCTAAAGGCGACAATATCTCATCTCTGCCTAAAGGCGACAATATCTCATCTCTGGCTAAAGGCGACAATACCTTATTACTTCTTAAAGGCGACAATATCTCATGTCTGGCTAAAGGCGACAGTACCTCATCTCTGGCCAAATGAGGCAAAATCTCTGGCTAAAGGAGACAATATCTCTGGCTAAAGGCGACAATATCTCATCTCTGGCTAATGGCGACAATATCTCATCTCTGCCTAAAGGCGACAATATCTCTGGCTAAAGGCGACAATATCTCTTGCTAAAGGCGGCAATATCTCTGGCTAAAGGCGGCAATATCTCTGGCTAAAGTCGGCAAAACCTCATCTCTGCCTAAAGTAGACAATACCTCACCTCTGGCTAAAGGCAACTGTATCTCATCTCGGGCTAAAGGTGACAATATCTCATCTCAGGTTAAATGCGACAATATCTCATCTCTGGCTATAGGCGACAATATCTCATCTCTGCCTAAAGGGGACAATATCTCATCTCTGCCTAAAGGCGACAATATCTCATCTCTGGTTAAAGGCGGCAATATCTCATCTCTGGCTAAAGGCGAAAATATCTCATCTCTGGCAAACTGCGACAATATCTCATCTCTGGCTAAAGGCGACAATATCTCATCTCTGGCTAAAGGCGACAATATCTCATGTCTGGCTAAAGGGGACAATATCTCATCTCAGGCTAAAGTAGACAATACCTCATCTCTGGCTAATAGCGACAATATCTCTGGCTAAAGGCGACAATATCTCATCTCTGGCTATAGGCGACAATATCTCATCTCTTGCTAAAGGCGACAATATCTCTGGCTAAAGGCGACAATATCTCTTGCTAAAGGCGGCAATATCTGTGGCTAAAGGCGGCAATATCTCTGGCTAAAGTCGGCAAAACCTCATCTCTGCCTAAAGTAGACAATACCTCACCTCTGGCTAAAGGCAACTGTATCTCATCTCGGGCTAAAGGTGACAATATCTCATCTCAGGTTAAATGCGACAATATCTCATCTCTGGCTATAGGTGACAATACCTCATCTCTGGCTAAAGGGGACAATATGTCATCTCTGCCTAAAGGCGACAATATCTCATCTCTGGCTAAAGGCGACAATACCTCATCTCTGCCTAAAGGCGACAGTATTTAAACTCTGGCTAAAGGCGACAATATCTCATCTCTGGCTAAAGGTGACATTATCTCATCTGTGGCTAAAGGCGGCAATATCTCATCTCTGGCTAAAGGCGACAATATCTCATCTCTGGCTAAAGGCGACAATATCTCATGTCTGGCTAAAGGCAGCAATATATCTGGCTAAAGGCGACAATATCTCTGGCTAAAGGCGACAGTATGTCATCTCTGGCTAAAGGCGACAATATCTCATCTCTGGCTAAAGTCGACAATATCTCATCTCTACATAAAGGCGAAAATATCTCATCTCTGGCTAAAGGCGACAATATCTCATTTCTGGCTAAAGGCGACAATATATCAACTCTGGCTAAAGGCGACAATATCTCATCTCTGGCTAAAGGCAACAATATCTCAACTCTGGCTAAAGGCGACAATACCTCATCTCTGGCTAACTGCGACAATATCTCATCTCTGGCTAAAGGCGACAATATCTCTGGCTAAAGGCGACAATATCTCTGGCTAAATGCAACAATATCTCTGCCTAAATGCGACAATATCTCTGGCTAAATGCGACAATATCTCATCTCTGGCTAAAGGCGACAATATCGTCTCTGGCTAAAGGCGACAATACCTCATCTCTGGCTAAAGGCGACAATATCGTCTCTGGTTAAAGGCGACAATACCTCATCTCTGGCTAAAGGCGACAATATCTCATCTCTGGCTAAAGGCGACAATATCTCATCTCTGGCTATAGGCGACAATATCTCATCTCTGCCTAAAGGCGACAATATCTCATCTCTGCCTAAAGGCGACAATATCTCATCTCTGGCTAAAGGCGACAATATCTCTGGCTAACTGCGACAATATCTCATCTCTGGCTAAAGGCGACAATATCTCTGGCTAAAGGCGACAATATCTCTGGCTAAATGCAACAATATCTCTGCCTAAATGCGACAATATCTCTGGCTAAATGCGACAATATCTCATCTCTGGCTAAAGGCGACAATATCGTCTCTGGCTAAAGGCGACAATACCTCATCTCTGGCTAAAGGCGACAATATCGTCTCTGGTTAAAGGCGACAATACCTCATCTCTGGCTAAAGGCGACAATATCTCATCTCTGGCTAAAGGCGACAATATCTCATCTCTGGCTATAGGCGACAATATCTCATCTCTGCCTAAAGGCGACAATATCTCATCTCTGCCTAAAGGCGACAATATCTCATCTCTGGCTAAAGGCGACAATATCTCTGGCTAAAGGCGACAATATCTCATCTCTGCCTAAAGGCGACAATATCTTATCTCTGCCTAAAGTAGACAATATCTCTGGCTAAAGGCGACAATATCTCATCTCTGGCTAAAGGCGACAATATCTCATCTCTGCATAAAGGCGACAATATTTCATCTCAGCCTAAAGTAGACAATACCTCATCTCTGCCTAAAGGGGACAATATGTCATCTCTGCCTAAAGGCGACAATATCTCATCTCTGGCTAAAGGCGACAATACCTCATCTCTGGCTAAAGGCGACAGTATTTAAACTCTGGCTAAAGGCGACAATATCTCATCTCTGGCTAAAGATGACATTATCTCATCTCTGGCTAAAGGCGGCAATATCTCATCTCTGGCTAAAGGCGACAATATCTCATCTCTGGCTAAAGGCGACAATATCTCATGTCTGGCTAAAGGCGGCAATATATCTGGCTAAAGGCGACAATATCTCTGGCTAAAGGCGACACTATCGCATCTCTGGCTAAAGGCGACATTACCTCATCTCTGGCGACAATATCTCATCTCTGGCAAAAGGCGACAATATCTCATCTCTGGCTAAAGGTGACAATATCTCTGGATAAAGGCGACAATATGTCATCTCTGCCTAAAAGCAACAATATCTCATCTCTGGCTAATTGCGACAATAGCTCATCTCTGGCTAAAGGCGACAATATCTCATCTCTGGCTAAAGGCGACAATACCACATCTCTGGCTAAAGGCGACAATGTCTCATCTCTGGCTAAAGGCGACAATATCATATCTGGCTAAATGTGACAATATCTCATCTCTGGCTAAAGGCGATAATAACTCTGGTTAAAGGCGGCAATATCTCTGGCTAAAGGCGACAATATCTCTGGCTAAAGGCGACAATATCTCATGTCTGGCTAAAGGCGACAATATCTCATCTCTGCCTAAAGGCGACAATACCTCATCTCTGCCTAAAGTAGACAATACCTCATCTCTGGCTAAATGAGGAAAAATCTCTGGCTAAAGGAGACAATATCTCTGGCTAAAGGCAACAATATCTCATCTCATGTTAATGGCGACAATACCTCATCTCTGCCTAAAGGCGACAATATCTCTGCCTAAAGGCGACAATATCTCATCTCTGGCTAAAGGCGACAATACCTCATCTCTGGCTAACTGCGACAATATCTCATCTCTGGCTAAAGGCGACAATATCTCTGGATAAAGGCGACAATATCTCTGGCTAAAGGCAACAATATCTCTGGCTAAAGGCGACAATATCTCATCTCTGGCTAAAGGCGACAATATCTCATCTCTGGCTAAAGGCGACAATATCTCATCTCTACCTAAAGGCGACCATATCTCATCTCTGGCTATAGGCGACAATATCTCATCTCTGGCTAAATGAGGCAAAATCTCAACTCTGGCTAAAGGAGGCAATATCGTCTCTGGCTAAAGGCGACAATATCTCATCTCTGGCTAAAGGCGACAATACCTCATCTCTGGCTAACTGCGACAATATATCATCTCTGGCTAAAGGCGACAATATCTCTGGCTAAAGGCGACAATATCTCTGGCTAAATGCAACAATATCTCTGGCTAAAGGCGGCAATATCTCTGGCTAAAGCCGACAATATCTCATCTCTGGCTAAAGGCGACAATTTCGTCTCTGGCTAAAGGCGACAATACCTCATCTCTGGCTAAAGGAGACAATATAGTCTCTGGCTAAAGGCGACAATACCTCATCTCTGGCTAAAGGCGACAATATCTCATCTCTGGCTAAAGGCGACAATATCTCATCTCTGGCTATAGGCGACAATATCTCATCTCTGCCTAAAGGCGACAATATCTCATCTCAGGCTAAAGGCGACAATATCACATCTCTGGCTAAAGGCGACAATACCTCATTACTGGCTAAAGGCGACAATATCTCATCTCTGGCTAAAGGCGACAATACCTCATCTCTGGCTAAATGAGGCAAAATCTCTGGCTAAAGGAGACAATATCGTCTCTGGCTAAAGGCGACAATACCTCATCTCTGGCTAAAGGCGACAATATCTCATCTCTGGCTAAAGGCGACAATATCTCATCTCTGGCTATAGGCGACAATATCTCATCTCTGCCTAAAGGCGACAATATCTCATCTCAGGCTAAAGGCGACAATATCACATCTCTGGCTAAAGGCGACAATACCTCATTACTGGCTAAAGGCGACAATATCTCATCTCTGGCTAAAGGCGACAATACCTCATCTCTGGCTAAATGAGGCAAAATCTCTGGCTAAAGGAAACAATATCTCTGGATAAAGGCATCAATATCTCATCTCTGGCTTATGGTGACAATATCTCACCTCTGCCTAAAGGCGACAATATCTAATCTCTGGCTAAAGGCGACAATATCTCATCTCTGCCTAAAGGCGACAAAATCTCATCTCTGCCTAAAGGCGACAATATCTCATCTCTGGCTAAAGGCGACAATATCTCTGGCTAAAGGCGACAATATCTCTGGCTAATGGCAACAATATCTCTGGCTAAAGGCGACATTATCTCTGGCTAAAGGCGACAATATCTCATCTCCGGCTAAAGGCGACAATATCGCCTCTGGCTAAAGGCGAAAATACCTCATCTCTGGCTAAAGGCGACAATATCTCTTGCTAAAGGCGACAATATCTCTTGCTAAAGGCGACAATATCTCTTGCTAAAGGCGGCAATATCTCTGGCTAAAGTCGGCAAAAACTCATCTCTGCCTAAAGTAGACAATACGTCATCTCTGACTAAAGGCAACGGTATCTCATCTCTGGCTAAAGGCGACAATATCTCATCTCTGGCTAAAGGCGACAATATCTCACCTCTGGCTAAAGGCGACAATATCTCATCTCTGCCTAAAGGCGACACTATTTCTGGCTAATGGTGACAATATCTCTAGCTAAAGGCGACAATATCTCATCTCTACCTAAAGGCGACAATATCTCATCTCTGGCTAAAGGCGACAATATCGTCTCTGGTTAAAGGCGACAATACCTCATCTCTGGCTAAAGGCGACAATATCTCATCTCTGGCTAAAGGCGACAATATCTCATCTCTGGCTATAGGCGACAATATCTCATCTCTGCCTAAAGGCGACAATATCTCATCTCTGCCTAAAGGCGACAATATCTCATCTCTGGCTAAAGGCGACAATAACTTATTACTGGTTAAAGGCGACAATATCTCATCTCTGGCTAAAGGCGACAATACCTCATCTCTGGCTAAATGAGGCAAAATCTCTGGCTAAAGGAGACAATATCTCTGGCTAAAGGCGACAATATCTCATCTCTGTCTAATGGCGACAATATCTCATCTCTGCCTAAAGGCGACAATATCTCTGGCTAAAGGCGACAATATCTCTTGCTAAAGGCGGCAATATCTCTGGCTAAAGGCGGCAATATCTCTGGCTAAAGTCGGCAAAACCTCATCTCTGCCTAAAGTAGACAATAGCTCACCTCTGGCTAAAGGCAACTGTATCTCATCTCGGGCTAAAGGTGACAATATCTCATCTCAGGTTAAATGCGACAATATCTCATCTCTGGCTATAGGCGACAATATCTCATCTCTGCCTAAAGGGGACAATATCTCATCTCTGCCAAAAGGCGACAATATCTCATCTCTGGCTAAAGGCGACAATACCTCATCTCTGGAAAAAGGCGACAATATCTCATCTCTGGCTAAAGGCGACAATATCTCATCTCTGGCTATAGGCGACAATATCTCATCTCTGCCTAAGGGCGACAATATCTCATCTCTGCCTAAAGGCGACAATATCTCATCTCTGGCTAAAGGCGACAATATCTCATCTCTGGCAAAAGGCGACAATATCTCATATCTGGCTAAAGGGGACAATATCTCATCTCAGGCTAAAGTAGACAATACCTCATCTCTGGCTAATAGCGACAATATCTCTGGCTAAAGGCGACAATATCTCATCTCTGGCTATAGGCGACAATATCTCATCTCTTGCTAAAGGCGACAATATCTCTGGCTAAAGGCGACAATATCTCATCTCTGCCTAAAGGCGACAATATCTTATCTCTGCCTAAAGTAGACAATATCTCTGGCTAAAGGCGACAATATCTCATCTCTGGCTAAAGGCGACAATATCTCATCTCTAGCTAAAGGCGACAATTTCTCTGCCTAAAGGCGACAATATCTCATCTCTGGCTAAAGGCGACAATATCTCATCTCTGGCTAAATGAGGCAAAATCTCAACTCTGGCTAAAGGAGGCAATATCGTCTCTGGCTAAAGGCGACAATATCTCATCTCTGGCTAAAGGCGACAATACCTCATCTCTGGCTAACTGCGACAATATATCATCTCTGGCTAAAGGCGACAATATCTCTGGCTAAATGCAACAATATCTCTGGCTAAAGGCGGCAATATCTCTGGCTAAAGCCGACAATATCTCATCTCTGGCTAAAGGCGACAATTTCGTCTCTGGCTAAAGGCGACAATACCTCATCTCTGGCTAAAGGAGACAATATAGTCTCTGGCTAAAGGCGACAATACCTCATCTCTGGCTAAAGGCGACAATATCTCATCTCTGGCTAAAGGCGACAATATCTCATCTCTGGCTATAGGCGACAATATCTCATCTCTGCCTAAAGGCGACAATATCTCATCTCAGGCTAAAGGCGACAATATCACATCTCTGGCTAAAGGCGACAATACCTCATTACTGGCTAAAGGCGACAATATCTCATCTCTGGCTAAAGGCGACAATACCTCATCTCTGGCTAAATGAGGCAAAATCTCTGGCTAAAGGAGACAATATCGTCTCTGGCTAAAGGCGACAATACCTCATCTCTGGCTAAAGGCGACAATATCTCATCTCTGGCTAAAGGCGACAATATCTCATCTCTGGCTATAGGCGACAATATCTCATCTCTGCCTAAAGGCGACAATATCTCATCTCAGGCTAAAGGCGACAATATCATATCTCTGGCTAAAGGCGACAATACCTCATTACTGGCTAAAGGCGACAATATCTCATCTCTTGCTAAAGGCGACAATACCTCATCTCTGGCTAAATGAGGCAAAATCTCTGGCTAAAGGAAACAATATCTCTGGATAAAGGCATCAATATCTCATCTCTGGCTTATGGTGACAATATCTCACCTCTGCCTAAAGGCGACAATATCTAATCTCTGGCTAAAGGCGACAATATCTCATCTCTGCCTAATGGCGACAAAATCTCATCTCTGGCTAAAGGCGACAATATCTCATCTCTGGCTAAAGGCGACAATATCTCTGGCTAAAGGCGACAATATCTCTGGCTAATGGCAACAATATCTCTGGCTAAAGGCGACATTATCTCTGGCTAAAGGCGACAATATCTCATCTCCGGCTAAAGGCGACAATATCTCACCTCTGGCTAAAGGCGACAATATCTCATCTCTGCCTAAAGGCGACACTATTTCTGGCTAATGGTGACAATATCTCTAGCTAAAGGCGACAATATCTCATCTCTACCTAAAGGCGACAATATCTCATCTCTGGCTAAAGGCGACAATATCGTCTCTGGTTAAAGGCGACAATACCTCATCTCTGGCTAAAGGCGACAATATCTCATCTCTGGCTAAAGGCGACAATATCTCATCTCTGGCTATAGGCGACAATATCTCATCTCTGCCTAAAGGCGACAATATCTCATCTCTGCCTAAAGGCGACAATATCTCATCTGTGGCTAAAGGCGACAATAACTTATTACTGGTTAAAGGCGACAATATCTCATCTCTGGCTAAAGGCGACAATACCTCATCTCTGGCTAAATGAGGCAAAATCTCTGGCTAAAGGAGACAATATCTCTGGCTAAAGGCGACAATATCTCATCTCTGTCTAATGGCGACAATATCTCATCTCTGCCTAAAGGCGACAATATCTCTGGCTAAAGGCGGCAATATCTCTTGCTAAAGGCGGCAATATCTCTGGCTAAAGGCGGCAATATCTCTGGCTAAAGTCGGCAAAACCTCATCTCTGCCTAAAGTAGACAATAGCTCACCTCTGGCTAAAGGCAACTGTATCTCATCTCGGGCTAAAGGTGACAATATCTCATCTCAGGTTAAATGCGACAATATCTCATCTCTGGCTAAAGGCGACAATATCTCATCTCTGCCTAAAGGGGACAATATCTCATCTCTGCCTAAAGGCGACAATATCTCATCTCTGGTTAAAGGCGGCAATATCTCATCTCTGGCTAAAGGCGAAAATATCTCATCTCTGGCTAACTGCGAAAATATCTCATCTCTGGCTAAAGGCGACAATATCTCATCTCTGGCTAAAGGCGACAATACCTCATCTCTGGAAAAAGGCGACAATATCTCATCTCTGGCTAAAGGCGACAATATCTCATCTCTGGCTATAGGCGACAATATCTCATCTCTGCCTAAGGGCGACAATATCTCATCTCTGCCTAAAGGCGACAATATCTCATCTCTGGCTAAAGGCGACAATATCTCATCTCTGGCAAAAGGCGACAATATCTCATATCTGGCTAAAGGGGACAATATCTCATCTCAGGCTAAAGTAGACAATACCTCATCTCTGGCTAATAGCGACAATATCTCTGGCTAAAGGCGACAATATCTCATCTCTGGCTATAGGCGACAATATCTCATCTCTTGCTAAAGGCGACAATATCTCTGGCTAAAGGCGACAATATCTCATCTCTGCCTAAAGGCGACAATATCTTATCTCTGCCTAAAGTAGACAATATCTCTGGCTAAAGGCGACAATATCTCATCTCTGGCTAAAGGCGACAATATCTCATCTCTAGCTAAAGGCGACAATTTCTCTGCCTAAAGGCGACAATATCTCATCTCTGGCTAAAGGCGACAATATCTCATCTCTGCCTAAAGGCGACAATATTTCATCTCTGCCTAAAGTAGACAATACCTCATCTCTGCCTAAAGGGGACAATATGTCATCTCTGCCTAAAGGCGACAATATCTCATCTCTGGCTAAAGGCGACAATACCTCATCTCTGGCTAAAGGCGACAGTATTTAAACTCTGGCTAAAGGCGACAATATCTCATCTCTGGCTAAAGGTGACATTATCTCATCTCTGGCTAAAGGCGGCAATATCTCATCTCTGGCTAAAGGCGACAATATCTCATCTCTGGCTAAAGGCGACAATATCTCATGTCTGGCTAAAGGCGGCAATATATCTGGCTAAACGCGACAATATCTCTGACTAAAGGCGACAGTATCGCATCTCTGGCTAAAGGCGACATTACCTCATCTCTGGCGACAATATCTCATCTCTGGCAAAGAGCGACAATATCTCATCTCTGGCTAAAGGTGACAATATCTCTGGATAAAGGCGACAATATGTCATCTCTGCCTAAAAGCAACAATATCTCATCTCTGGCTAAAGGCGACAATATCTCATCTCTGGCTAAAGGCGACAATATCTCATCTCTGGCTAAAGGCGACAATATCTCATCTCTACCTAAAGGCGACAATATCTCATCTCTGGCTAAAGGCGACAATATCTCATCTCTGGCTAAATGAGGCAAAATCTCAACTCTGGCTAAAGGAGGCAATATCGTCTCTGGCTAACTGCGACAATATATCATCTCTGGCTAAAGGCGACAATATCTCTGGCTAAAGGCGACAATATCTCTGGCTAAATGCAACAATATCTCTGGCTAAAGGCTGCAATATCTCTGGCTAAAGCCGACAATATCTCATCTCTGGCTAAAGGCGACAATTTCGTCTCTGGCTAAAGGCGACAATACCTCATCTCTGGCTAAAGGAGACAATATAGTCTCTGGCTAAAGGCGACAATACCTCATCTCTGGCTAAAGGCGACAATATCTCATCTCTGGCTAAAGGCGACAATATCTCATCTCTGGCTATAGGCGACAATATCTCATCTCTGCCTAAAGGCGACAATATCTCATCTCAGGCTAAAGGCGACAATATCACATCTCTGGCTAAAGGCGACAATACCTCATTACTGGCTAAAGGCGACAATATCTCATCTCTGGCTAAAGGCGACAATACCTCATCTCTGGCTAAATGAGGCAAAATCTCTGGCTAAAGGAGACAATATCGTCTCTGGCTAAAGGCGACAATACCTCATCTCTGGCTAAAGGCGACAATATCTCATCTCTGGCTAAAGGCGACAATATCTCATCTCTGGCTATAGGCGACAATATCTCATCTCTGCCTAAAGGCGACAATATCTCATCTCAGGCTAAAGGCGACAATATCACATCTCTGGCTAAAGGCGACAATACCTCATTACTGGCTAAAGGCGACAATATCTCATCTCTGGCTAAAGGCGACAATACCTCATCTCTGGCTAAATGAGGCAAAATCTCTGGCTAAAGGAAACAATATCTCTGGCTAAAGGCGTCAATATCTCATCTCTGGCTAATGGCGACAATATATCACCTCTGCCTAAAGGCGACAATATCTAATCTCTGGCTAAAGGCGACAATATCTCATCTCTGCCTAAAGGCGACAAAATCTCATCTCTGGCTAAAGGCGACAATATCTCATCTCTGGCTAAAGGCGACAATATCTCTGGCTAAAGGCGACAATATCTCTGGCTAATGGCAACAATATCTCTGGATAAAGGCGACATTATCTCTGGCTAAAGGCGACAATATCTCATCTCCGGCTAAAGGCGACAATATCGCCTCTGGCTAAAGGCGAAAATACCTCATCTCTGGCTAAAGGCGACAATATCTCTTGCTAAAGGCGACAATATCTCTTGCTAAAGGCGGCAATATCTCTGGCTAAAGTCGGCAAAACCTCATCTCTGCCTAAAGTAGACAATACGTCATCTCTGACTAAAGGCAACGGTATCTCATCTCAGGCTAAAGGCGACAATATCTCATCTCTGGCTAAAGGCGACAATATCTCACCTCTGGCTAAAGGCGACAATGTCTCATCTCTGCCTAAAGGCGACACTATTTCTGGCTAATGGTGACAATATCTCTAGCTAAAGGCGACAATATCTCATCTCTGGCTAAAGGCGACAATATCTCATCTCAGGCGAAATGAGGCAATAACTATGGCTAAAGGCGGCAATATCTCTGGCTAAAGGCGACAATATCTCATCTCTACCTAAAGGCGACAATATCTCATCTCTGGCTAAAGGCGACAATATCTCATCTCTACCTAAAGGCGACAATATCTCATCTCTGGCTAAAGGCGACAATACCTCATCTCTGGCTAAATGAGGCAAAATCTCTGGCTAAAGGAAACAATATCTCTGGCTAAAGGCGTCAATATCTCATCTCTGGCTAATGGCGACAATATCTCACCTCTGCCTAAAGGCGACAATATCTAATCTCTGGCTAAAGGCGACAATATCTCATCTCTGCCTAAAGGCGACAAAATCTCATCTCTGGCTAAAGGCAACAATATCTCATCTCTGGCTAAAGGCGACAATATCTCTGGCTAAAGGCGACAATATCTCTGGCTAATGGCAACAATATCTCTGGATAAAGGCGACATTATCTCTGGCTAAAGGCGACAATATCTCATCTCCGGCTAAAGGCGACAATATCGCCTCTGGCTAAAGGCGAAAATACCTCATCTCTGGCTAAAGGCGAAAATATCTCTTGCTAAAGGCGACAATATATCTTGCTAAAGGCGGCAATATCTCTGGCTAAAGTCGGCAAAACCTCATCTCTGCCTAAAGTATACAATACGTCATCTCTGACTAAAGGCAACGGTATCTCATCTCTGGCTAAAGGCGACAATATCTCATCTCTGGCTAAAGGCGACAATATCTCACCTCTGGCTAAAGGCGACAATATCTCATCTCTGCCTAAAGGCGACACTATTTCTGGCTAATGGTGACAATATCTCTAGCTAAAGGCGACAATATCTCATCTCTGGCTAAAGGCGACAACATCTCATCTCAGGCGAAATGTGGCAATAACTATGGCTAAAGGCAGCAATATCTCTGGCTAAAGGCGACAATATCTCATCTCCACCTAAAGGCGACAATATCTCATCTCTGGCTAAAGGCGACAATATCTCATCTCTACCTAAAGGCGACAATATCTCATCTCTGGCTAAAGGCGACAATACCTCATCTCTGGCTAAATGAGGCAAAATCTCTGGCTAAAGGAGACAATATCTCTGGCTAAAGGCAACAATATCTCATATCATGTTAATGGCGACAATACCTCATCTCTGCCTAAAGGCGACAATATCTCTGCCTAAAGGCGACAATATCTCATCTCTGGCTAAAGGCGACAATACCTCATCTCTGGCTAAAGGCGACAATATCTCATCTCTACCTAAAGGCGACAATATCTCATCTCTGGCTAACTGCGACAATATCTCATCTCTGGCTAAAGGCGACAATATCTCTGGCTAAAGGCGACAATATCTCTGGCTAAATGCAACAATATCTCTACCTAAAGGCGACAATATCTCTGGCTAAAGCCGACAATATCTCATCTCTGGCTAAAGGCGACAATATCGTCTCTGGCTAAAGGCGACAATACCTCATCTCTGGCTAAAGGAGACAATATAGTCTCTGGCTAAAGGCGACAATACCTCATCTCTGGCTAAAGGCGACAATATCTCATCTCTGGCTAAAGGCGACAATATCTCATCTCTGGCTATAGGCGACAATATCTCATCTCTGCCTAAAGGCGACAATATCTCATCTCTGGCTAAAGGCGACAATATCTCATCTCTACCTAAAGGCGACAATATCTCATCTCTGGCTAAAGGAGACAATATAGTCTCTGGCTAAAGGCGACAATATCTCATCTCTGGCTAAAGGCGACAATACCTCATCTCTGGCTAACTGCGACAATATCTCATCTCTGGCTAAAGGCGACAATATCTCTGGATAAACGCGACAATATCTCTGGCTAAAGGCAACAATATCTCTGGCTAAAGGCGACAATATCTCATCTCTGGCTAAAGGCGACAATATCTCATCTCTACCTAAAGGCGACAATATCTCATCTCTGGCTAAAGGCGACAATATCTCATCTCTGGCTAAATGCGACAATATCTCAACTCTGGCTAAAGGCGACAATATCTCATCTCTGGCTAAAGGCGACAATATCTCATCTCTGGCTACTGGCGACAATACCTCATCTCTGGCTAACTGCGACAATATCTCATCTCTGGCTAAAGGCGACAATATCTCTGGCTAAAGGCGACAATATCTCTGGCTAAATGCAACAATATCTCTAGCTTAAGGCGACAATATCTCTGGCTAAAGCCGACAATATCTCATCTCTGGCTAAAGGCGACAATATCGTCTCTGGCTAAAGGCGACAATACCTCATCTCTGGCTAAAGGAGACAATATAGTCTCTGGCTAAAGGCGACAATACCTCATCTCTGGCTAAAGGCGACAATATCTCATCTCTGGCTAAAGGCGACAATATCTCATCTCTGGCTATAGGCGACAATATCTCATCTCTGCCTAAAGGCGACAATATCTCATCTCTGGCTATAGGCGACAATATCTCATCTCTACCTAAAGGCGACAATATCTCATCTCTGGCTAAAGGAGACAATATAGTCTCTGGCTAAAGGCGACAATACCTCATCTCTGGCTAAAGGCGACAATATCTCATCTGAGGCTAAAGGCGACAATATCACATCTCTGGCTAAAGGCGACAATACCTCATTACTGGCTAAAGGCGACAATATCTCATCTCTGGCTAAAGGCGACAATATCTCTTGCTAAAGGCGACAATATCTCTTGCTAAAGGCGGCAATATCTCTGGCTAAAGTCGGCAAAGCCTCATCTCTGCCTAAAGTAGACAATACGTCATCTCTGACTAAAGGCGACAACATCTCATATCTGACTTTAGGCGACGGTATCTCATCTCTGGCTATAGGCGACAATATCTCATCTCAGGTTAAATGCGACAATATCTCATCTCTGGCTAAAGGCGACAATATCTCATCTCTGCCTAAAGGCGACAATTTCTCATCTCTGGCTAAAGGCGACAATATCTCATCTCTGCCTAAAGGCGACAATATCTCATCTCTGGCTTATGGCGAAAATATCTCATCTCTGGCTAAAGGCGACAATATCTCATCTCTGGCTAAAATCGACAATATTTCATCTCAGGCGAAATGAGGCAATATCTCATCTCTGGCTAAAGTCGGCAATACCTCATCTCTGGCTAAAGGCGACAATATCTCATCGATGGCTAAGGGCGACAATATCTCATCTCTGGCTAAAGGCGACAATATCTCAACTCTGGCCAAAGGCGACAATATCTCATCTCTGGCTAAAGGCAACAATACCACATCTCTGGCTAAAGGCGACAATGTCTCATCTCTGGTTAAAGGCGACAATATCTCTGGATAAAGGCGACAATATCTCTGGCTAAAGGCAACAATATCTCTGGCTAAATGCGACAATATCTCATCTCTGGCTAAAGGCGACAATATCTCATCTCTGGCTAAAGGCGACAATATCTCATCTCTACCTAAATGCGACAATATCTCATCTCTGGCTAAAGGCGACAATATCTCATCTCTGGCTAAATGCGACAATATCTCAACTCTGGCTAAAGGCGACAATATCTCATCTCTGGCTAAAGGCGACAATATCTCATCTCTGGCTAAAGGCGACAATACCTAATCTCTGGCTAACTGCGACAATATCTCACCTCTGGCTAAAGGCGACAATATCTCTGGCTAAAGGCGACAATATCTCTGGCTAAATGCAACAATATCTCTAGCTAAAGGCGACAATATCTCTGGCTAAAGCCGACAATATCTCATCTCTGGCTAAAGGCGACAATATCGTCTCTGGCTAAAGGCGACAATACCTCATCTCTGGCTAAAGGAGACAATATAGTCTCTGGCTAAAGGCGACAATACCTCATCTCTGGCTAAAGGCGACAATATCTCATCTCTGGCTAAAGGCGACAATATCTCATCTCTGGCTATAGGCGACAATATCTCATCTCTGCCTAAAGGCCACAATATCTCATCTCAGGCTAAAGGCGACAATATCACATCTCTGGCTAAAGGCGACAATACCTCATTACTGGCTAAAGGCGACAATATCTCATCTCTGGCTAAAGGCGACAATACCTCATCTCTGGCTAAATGAGGCAAAATCTCTGGCTAAAGGAGACAATATCGTCTCTGGCTAAAGGCGACAATACCTCATCTCTGGCTAAAGGCGACAATATCTCATCTCTGGCTAAAGGCGACAATATCTCATCTCTGGCTATAGGCGACAATATCTCATCTCTGCCTGAAGGCGACAATATCTCATCTCTGGCTAAAGGCGACAATATCTCATCTCTACCTAAAGGCGACAATATCTCATCTCTGGCTAAAGGCGACAATATCTCATCTCTGGCTAAATGCGACAATATCTCATCTCTGCCTAAAGGCGACAATATCTCATCTCTGGCTAAAGGCGACAATATCTCATCTCAGGCGAAATGAGGCAATAACTATGGCTAAAGGCGACAATATCTCTGGCTAAAGGCGACAATATCTCATCTCTACCTAAAGGCGACAATATCTCATCTCTGGCTAAAGGCGACAATATCTCATCTCTACCTAAAGGCGACAATATCTCATCTCTGCCTAAAGGCGACAATACCTAATCTCTGGCTAAATGAGGCAAAATCTCTGGCTAAAGGAGTCAATATCTCTGGCTAAAGGCAACAATATCTCATCTCATGTTAATGGCGACAATACCTCATCTCTGCCTAAAGGCGACAATATCTCTGCCTAAAGGCGACAATATCTCATCTCTGGCTAAAGGCGACAATACCTCATCTCTGGCTAACTGCGACAATATCTCATCTCTGGCTAAAGGCGACAATATCTCTGGATAAAGGCGACAATATCTCTGGCTAAAGGCAACAATATCTCTGGCTAAAGGCGACAATATCTCATCTCTGGCTAAAGGCGACAATATCTCATCTCTGGCTAAAGGCGACAATATCTCATCTCTGGCTAAAGGCGACAATATCTCATCTCTACCTAAAGGCGACAATATCTCATCTCTGGCTAAAGGCGACAATATCTCATCTCTGGCTAAATGCGACAATATCTCAACTCCGGCTATAGGCGACAATATCTCATCTCTGGCTAAAGGCGACAATACCTCATCTCTGGCTAACTGCGACAATATCTCATCTCTGGCTAAAGGCGACAATATCTCTGGCTAAAGGCGACAATATCTCTGGCTAAATGCAACAATATCTCTGGCTAAAGGCGACAATATCTCTGGCTAAAGCCGACAATATCTCATCTCTGGCTAAAGGCGACAATATCGTCTCTGGCTAAAGGCGACAATACCTCATCTCTGGCTAAAGGAGACAATATAGTCTCTGGCTAAAGGCGACAATACCTCATCTCTGGCTAAAGGCGACAATACCTCATCTCTGGCTAAAGGCGACAATATCACATCTCTGGCTAAAGGCGACAATACCTCATTACTGGCTAAAGGCGACAATATCTCATCTATGGCTAAAGGCGACAATACCTCATCTCTGGCTAAATGAGGCAAAATCTCTGGCTAAAGGAAAAAATATCTCTGGCTAAAGGCGTCAGTATCTCATCTCTGGCTAATGGCGACAATATCTCACCTCTGCCTAAAGGCGACAATATCTAATCTCTGGCTAAAGGCGACAATATCTCATCTCTGCCTAAAGGCGACAAAATCTCATCTGAGGCTAAAGGCGACAATATCTCATCTCTGGCTAAAGGCGACAATATCTCTGGCTAAAGGCGACAATATCTCTGGCTAATGGCAACAATATCTCTGGATAAAGGCGACATTATCTCTGGCTAAAGGCGACAATATCTCATCTCCGGCTAAAGGCAACAATATCGCCTCTGGCTAAAGGCGAAAATACCTCATCTCTGGCTAAAGGCGACAATATCTCTTGCTAAAGGCGACAATATCTCTTGCTAAAGGCGGCAATATCTCTGGCTAAAGTCGGCAAAACCTCATCTCTGCCTAAAGTAGACAATACCTCATCTCTGATTAAAGGCAACAATATCTCATCTCTGGCTAAAGGCGACAACATCTCATATCTGACTTTAGGCGACGGTATCTCATCTCTGGCTATAGGCGACAATATCTCATCTCAGGTTAAATGCGACAATATCTCATCTCTGGCTAAAGGCGACAATATCTCATCTCTGCCTAAAGGCGACAATTTCTCATCTCTGGCTAAAGGCGACAATATCTCATCTCTGCCTAAAGGCGACAATATCTCATCTCTGGCTAATGGCGAAAATATCTCATCTCTGGCTAAAGGCGACAATATCTCATCTCTGGCTAAAATCGACAATATTTCATCTCAGGCGAAATGAGGCAATATCTCATCTCTGGCTAAAGTCGGCAATACCTCATCTCTGGCTAAAGGCGACAATATCTCATCGATGGCTAAGGGCGACAATTTCTCATCTCTGGCTAAAGGCGACAATATCTCAACTCTGGCCAAAGGCGACAATATCTCATCTCTGGCTAAAGGCAACAATACCACATCTCTGGCTAAAGGCGACAATGTCTCATCTCTGGTTAAAGGCGACAATATCTCTGGATAAAGGCGACAATATCTCTGGCTAAAGGCAACAATATCTCTGGCTAAATGCGACAATATCTCATCTCTGGCTAAAGGCGACAATATCTCATCTCTGGCTAAAGGCGACAATATCTCATCTCTACCTAAATGCGACAATATCTCATCTCTGGCTAAAGGCGACAATATCTCATCTCTGGCTAAATGCGACAATATCTCAACTCTGGCTAAAGGCGACAATATCTCATCTCTGGCTAAAGGCGACAATATCTCATCTCTGGCTAAAGGCGACAATACCTAATCTCTGGCTAACTGCGACAATATCTCACCTCTGGCTAAAGGCGACAATATCTCTGGCTAAAGGCGACAATATCTCTGGCTAAATGCAACAATATCTCTAGCTAAAGGCGACAATATCTCTGGCTAAAGCCGACAATATCTCATCTCTGGCTAAAGGCGACAATATCGTCTCTGGCTAAAGGCGACAATACCTCATCTCTGGCTAAAGGAGACAATATAGTCTCTGGCTAAAGGCGACAATACCTCATCTCTGGCTAAAGGCGACAATATCTCATCTCTGGCTAAAGGCGACAATATCTCATCTCTCGCTATAGGCGACAATATCTCATCTCTGCCTAAAGGCCACAATATCTCATCTCAGGCTAAAGGCGACAATATCACATCTCTGGCTAAAGGCGACAATACCTCATTACTGGCTAAAGGCGACAATATCTCATCTCTGGCTAAAGGCGACAATACCTCATCTCTGGCTAAATGAGGCAAAATCTCTGGCTAAAGGAGACAATATCGTCTCTGGCTAAAGGCGACAATACCTCATCTCTGGCTAAAGGCGACAATATCTCATCTCTGGCTAAAGGCGACAATATCTCATCTCTGGCTATAGGCGACAATATCTCATCTCTGCCTGAAGGCGACAATATCTCATCTCTGGCTAAAGGCGACAATATCTCATCTCTACCTAAAGGCGACAATATCTCATCCCTGGCTAAAGGCGACAATATCTCATCTCTGGCTAAATGCGACAATATCTCATCTCTGCCTAAAGGCGACAATATCTCATCTCTGGCTAAAGGCGACAATATCTCATCTCAGGCGAAATGAGGCAATAACTATGGCTAAAGGCGACAATATCTCTGGCTAAAGGCGACAATATCTCATCTCTACCTAAAGGCGACAATATCTCATCTCTGGCTAAAGGCGACAATATCTCATCTCTACCTAAAGGCGACAATATCTCATCTCTGCCTAAAGGCGACAATACCTAATCTCTGGCTAAATGAGGCAAAATCTCTGGCTAAAGGAGTCAATATCTCTGGCTAAAGGCAACAATATCTCATCTCATGTTAATGGCGACAATACCTCATCTCTGCCTAAAGGCGACAATATCTCTGCCTAAAGGCGACAATATCTCATCTCTGGCTAAAGGCGACAATACCTCATCTCTGGCTAACTGCGACAATATCTCATCTCTGGCTAAAGGCGACAATATCTCTGGATAAAGGCGACAATATCTCTGGCTAAAGGCAACAATATCTCTGGCTAAAGGCGACAATATCTCATCTCTGGCTAAAGGCGACAATATCTCATCTCTGGCTAAAGGCGACAATATCTCATCTCTGGCTAAAGGCGACAATATCTCATCTCTACCTAAAGGCGACAATATCTCATCTCTGGCTAAAGGCGACAATATCTCATCTCTGGCTAAATGCGACAATATCTCAACTCCGGCTATAGGCGACAATATCTCATCTCTGGCTAAAGGCGACAATACCTCATCTCTGGCTAACTGCGACAATATCTCATCTCTGGCTAAAGGCGACAATATCTCTGGCTAAAGGCGACAATATCTCTGGCTAAATGCAACAATATCTCTGGCTAAAGGCGACAATATCTCTGGCTAAAGCCGACAATATCTCATCTCTGGCTAAAGGCGACAATATCGTCTCTGGCTAAAGGCGACAATACCTCATCTCTGGCTAAAGGAGACAATATAGTCTCTGGCTAAAGGCGACAATACCTCATCTCTGGCTAAAGGCGACAATACCTCATCTCTGGCTAAAGGCGACAATATCACATCTCTGGCTAAAGGCGACAATACCTCATTACTGGCTAAAGGCGACAATATCTCATCTATGGCTAAAGGCGACAATACCTCATCTCTGGCTAAATGAGGCAAAATCTCTGGCTAAAGGAAAAAATATCTCTGGCTAAAGGCGTCAGTATCTCATCTCTGGCTAATGGCGACAATATCTCACCTCTGCCTAAAGGCGACAATATCTAATCTCTGGCTAAAGGCGACAATATCTCATCTCTGCCTAAAGGCGACAAAATCTCATCTGAGGCTAAAGGCGACAATATCTCATCTCTGGCTAAAGGCGACAATATCTCTGGCTAAAGGCGACAATATCTCTGGCTAATGGCAACAATATCTCTGGATAAAGGCGACATTATCTCTGGCTAAAGGCGACAATATCTCATCTCCGGCTAAAGGCAACAATATCGCCTCTGGCTAAAGGCGAAAATACCTCATCTCTGGCTAAAGGCGACAATATCTCTTGCTAAAGGCGACAATATCTCTTGCTAAAGGCGGCAATATCTCTGGCTAAAGTCGGCAAAACCTCATCTCTGCCTAAAGTAGACAATACCTCATCTCTGATTAAAGGCAACGGTATCTCATCTCTGGCTAAAGGCGACAACATCTCATATCTGACTTTAGGCGACGGTATCTCATCTCTGGCTATAGGCGACAATATCTCATCTCAGGTTAAATGCGACAATATCTCATCTCTGGCTAAAGGCGACAATATCTCATCTCTGCCTAAAGGCGACAATTACTCATCTCTGGCTAAAGGCGACAATACCTCATCTCTGGTTAAAGGCGACAATATCTCATCTATGGCTAATGGCGACAATATCTCATCTCTGGCTAAAGGCGACAATATCTCATCTCTGGCTAAAGGCGACAATATCTCAACTCTGGCCAAAGGCGACAATATCTCATCTCTGGCTAAAGGCAACAATACCACATCTCTGGCTAAAGGCGACAATGTCTCATCTCAGGTTAAAGGCGACAATATCTCTGGCGAAATGAGGCAATATCTCATCTCTGGGTAAAGGCAACAATATCTCATCTCTGGCTAAAAGCGACAATGTCTCATCTCTTGCGAAATGAGGCAATATCTCATCTCTGGCTAAAGGCGACAATATCTCTGGCTAAAGACGACAGTATCTCTGGCTAAAGGCGACAATAGATCTGGCTAAAGGCGACAATATCTCATCTCTTCGGAAATGAGGCAAAATCTCATCTCTGGCTAAAGGCGACAATATCTCATCTCTGCCTAATGGCGACAATATCTTTGGCTATAGGAGACAATATCTCTGGTTAAAGGCGACAATATCTCATCTCTGGCTAAAGGTGACAATATCTCATTTCTGGCTAAAGACGACAATATCTCATCTCTGGCTAAAGGCGACAGTATCTCATCTCTGGCTAAAGGCGACAATATCTCTGGCTAAAGGCGACAATATCTTTGGCTAAAGGCGACAATATCTCGTCTCTGGCTAAAGGCGACAATATCTCATCTCAGGTTAAAGGCGACAATATCTCATCTCTTGCTAAAGGCGACAATATCTCATCTCTGGCTAAAGGCGACAATATCTCATCTCTGGTTAAAGGAGACAATATCTCATCTCTGGCTAAAGGCGAAAATATCTCATCTCTGGCTAAAGGCGACAATATCTCATCTCTGGCTAAAGGCGACAATATCTCATCTCAGGTGAAATGAGGCAATATCTCTGGCTAAAGGCGACAATATCTCTGGCTAAAGGCGACAATATCTCATCTCTGGAAAATGGCGACAATATCTCATCTCTGCCTAAATGCGACAATATCTCTGGCTAAATGCGACAATATCTCTTGCTAAAGGCGACAATATCTCTGGCTAAAGGCGGCAATATCTCTGGCTAAAGTCGGCAAAACCTCATCTCTGCCTAAAGTAGACCATACCTCATCTCTGGCTAAAGGCAACTTTATCTCATCTCTGGCTAAAGGCGACAATACCACATCTCTGGCTAAAGGCGACAATGTCTCATCTCAGGTTAAAGGCGACAATATCTCTAGCGAAATGAGGCAATATCTCATCTCTGGGTAAAGGCAACAATATCTCATCTCTGGCTAAAAGCGACAATGTCTCATCTCTTGCGAAATGAGGCAATATCTCATCTCTGGCTAAAGGCGACAATATCTCTGGCTAAAGACGACAGTATCTCTGGCTAAAGGCAACAATATCTCTGGCTAAAGGCGACAATAGATCTGGCTAAAGGCGACAATATCTCATCTCTTCGGAAATGAGGCAAAATCTCATCTCTGGCTAAAGGCGACAATGTCTCATCTCTGGTTAAAGACGACAATATCTCTGGCGAAATGAGGCAATATCTCATCTCTGGCTAAAGGCGACAATATCTCATCTCTGCCTAATGGCGACAATATCTTTGGCTATAGGAGACAATATCTCTGGTTAAAGGCGACAATATCTCATCTCTGGCTAAAGGCGACAATATCTCATCTCTGGCTAAAGACGACAATATCTCATCTCTGGCTAAAGGCGACAGTATCTCATCTCTGGCTAAAGGCGACAATATCTCTTGCTAAAGGCGACAATATCTTTGGCTAAATGCGACAATATCTCGTCTCTGGCTAAAGGCGACAATATCTCATCTCAGGTTAAAGGCGACAATATCTCATCTCTTGCTAAAGGCGACAATATCTCATCTCTGGCTAAAGGCGACAATATCTCATCTCTGGTTAAAGGAGACAATATCTCATCTCTGGCTAAAGGCGAAAATATCTCATCTCTGGCTAAAGGCGACAATATCTCATCTCTGGCTAAAGGCGACAATATCTCATCTCAGGTGAAATGAGGCAATATCTCTGGCTAAAGGCGACAATATCTCTGGCTAAAGGCGACAATATCTCATCTCTGGAAAATGGCGACAATATCTCATCTCTGCCTAAATGCGACAATATCTCTGGCTAAATGCGACAATATCTCTTGCTAAAGGCGACAATATCTCTGGCTAAAGGCGGCAATATCTCTGGCTAAAGTCGGCAAAACCTCATCTCTGCCTAAAGTAGACCATACCTCATCTCTGGCTAAAGGCAACTTTATCTCATCTCTGGCTAAAGGCGACAACATCTCATCTCTGGCTAAAGGCGACAGTGTCTCATCTCTGCCTAAAGGCGACAATATCTCATCTCTGGTTAAATGCGAAAATATCTCATCTCTGGCTTAAGGCGACAGTGTCTCATCTCTGGCTAAAGGCAGCAATATCTCATCTCTGGCTAAAGGCAACAATATCTCATCTCTTGCTAAAGGTGAAAATATCTCATCTCTGGCTAAAGGCAACAATACCACATCTCTGGCTAAAGGCGACAATGTCTCATCTCTGGTTAAAGGCGACAATATCTCATCTTTGGCTAAAGGAGACAATATCTCATCTCTGGCTAAAGGCGACAATATCTCTGGAGAAATGAGGCAATATCTCATCTCTGGCTAAAGGCGACAATATCTCATCTCTGCCTAAAGGCGACAATATCTTTGGCTATAGGAGACAATATCTCTGGCTAAAGGCGACAATATCTCATCTCTGGCTAAAGGCGACAATATCTCATCTCTGGCTAAAGGCGACAATATCTCTGGCTAAAGGCGACAATATCTTTGGCTAAAGGCGACAATATCTCGTCTCTGGCTAAAGGCGACAATATCTCATCTCAGGTTAAAGGCGACAATATCTCATCTCTTGCTAAAGGCGACAATATCTCATCTCTGCCTAAAGGCGACAATATCTCATCTCTGGCTAAAGGCGACAATATCTCATCTCTGGTTAAAGGAGACAATATCTCATCTCTGGCTAAAGGCGAAAATATCTCATCTCTGGCTAAAGGCGACAATATCTCATCTCTGGCTAAAGGCGACAATATCTCATCTCAGGTGAAATGAGGCAATATCTCTGGCTAAAGGCGACAATATCTCTGGCTAAAGGCGACAATATCTCATCTCTGGCAAATGGCGACAATATCTCATCTCTGCCTAAATGCGACAATATCTCTGGCTAAATGCGACAATATCTCTTGCTAAAGGCGACAATATCTCTGGCTAAAGGCGGCAATATCTCTGGCTAAAGTCGGCAAAACCTCATCTCTGCCTAAAGTAGACCATACCTCATCTCTGGCTAAAGGCAACTTTATCTCATCTCTGGCTAAAGGCGACAACATCTCATCTCTGGCTTAAGGCGACAGTGTCTCATCTCTGGCTAAAGGCAGCAATATCTCATCTCTGGCTAAAGGCAACAATATCTCATCTCTTGCTAAAGGTGAAAATATCTCATCTCTGGCTAAAGGCAGCAATATCTCATCTCTGGCCAAAGGCGGCAATATCTCATCTCTGGCTAAAGGCAACAATATCTCATCTCTGGTTAAAGGCGACAATATCTCATCTCTGGCTAAAGGCGAAAATACCTCATCTCTGGCTAAAGGCGACAATATCTCATCTCTGGCCAAAGGCGATAATATCTCATCTCTGGCTGAAAGCTACAATATCTCTGGCTAAAGGCGACAATATCTCTGGCTAAGGGCATCAATATCTCAGGCTAAAGGCGACAATAGATCTGGCTAAAGGCGACAATATCTCATATCTTCCGAAATGAGGCAATATCTCATCTCTGGCTAAAGGCGACAATATCTCATATCTGGCCAAAGGCGACAATATCTCATTTCTGGCTAAAGGTGACAATATCTCATCTCTGGCTAAAGGCAACAATATCTTATCTCTGCATAAAGGCGACAATATGTCATCTCTGCCTAAAGTCGACAATATCTCATCTCTGGTTAAATGCGAAAATATCTCATCTCTGGCTTAAGGCGACAGTGTCTCATCTCTGGCTAAAGGCAGCAATATCTCATCTCTGGCTAAATGCAACAATATCTCATCTCTTGCTAAAGGTGAAAATATCTCATCTCTGGCTAAAGGCAACAATACCACATCTCTGGCTAAAGGCGACAATGTCTCATCTCTGGTTAAAGGCGACAATATCTCATCTTTGGCTAAAGGAGACAATATCTCATCTCTGGCTAAAGGCGACAATATCTCTGGAGAAATGAGGCAATATCTCATCTCTGGCTAAAGGCGACAATATCTCATCTCTGCCTAAAGGCGACAATATCTTTGGCTATAGGAGACAATATCTCTGGCTAAAGGCGACAATATCTCATCTCTGGCTAAAGGCGACAATATCTCATTTCTGGCTAAAGACGACAATATCTCATCTCTGGCTAAAGGCGACAATATCTCATCTCTGGCTAAAGGCGACAATATCTCTGGCTAAAGGCGACAATATCTTTGGCTAAAAGCGACAATATCTCGTCTCTGGCTAAAGGCGACAATATCTCATCTCAGGTTAAAGGCGACAATATCTCATCTCTGGCTAAAGGCGACAATATCTCATCTCTGGCTAAAGGCGACAATATCTCATCTCTGGCTAGAGGCGACAATATCTCATCTCTGGTTAAAGGAGACAACATCTCATCTCTGGCTAAAGGCGAAAATATCTCATCTCTGGCTAAAGGCGACAATATCTCATCTCTGGCTAAAGGCGACAATATCTCATCTCAGGTGAAATGAGGCAATATCTCTGGCTAAAGGCGACAATATCTCTGGCTAAAGGCGACAATATCTCATCTCTGGCAAATGGCGACAATATCTCATCTCTGCCTAAATGCGACAATATCTCTGGCTAAATGCGACAATATCTCTTGCTAAAGGCGACAATATCTCTGGCTAAAGGCGGCAATATCTCTGGCTAAAGTCGGCAAAACCTCATCTCTGCCTATAGTAGACAATACCTCATCTCTGGCTAAAGGCAACTGTATCTCATCTCTGGCTAAATGCGACAACATCTCATCTCTGGCTTAAGGCGACAGTGTCTCATCTCTGCCTAAAGGCGACAATATCTCATCTCTGGTTAAATGCGAAAATATCTCATCTCTTGCTAAAGGTGAAAATATCTCATCTCTGGCTAAAGGCAGCAATATCTCATCTCTGGTCAAAGGCGGCAATATCTCATCTCTGGCTAAAGGCAACAATATCTCATCTCTGGTTAAAGGCGACAATATCTCATCTCTGGCTAAAGGCGAAAATACCTCATCTCTGGCTAAAGGCGACAATATCTCATCTCTGGCCAAAGGCGACAATATCTCATCTCTGGCTGAAAGCTACAATATCTCTGGCTAAAGGCGACAATATCTCTGGCTAAGGGCATCAATATCTCAGGCTAAAGGCGACAATATCTCATCTATGGCTAAAGGCGACAATACCTCATCTCTGGCTAAATGAGGCAAAATCTCTGGCTAAAGGAAAAAATATCTCTGGCTAAAGGCGTCAGTATCTCATCTCTGGCTAATGGCGACAATATCTCACCTCTGCCTAAAGGCGACAAAATCTCATCTGAGGCTAAAGGCGACAATATCTCATCTCTGGCTAAAGGCGACAATATCTCTGGCTAAAGGCGACAATATCTCTGGCTAATGGCAACAATATCTCTGGATAAAGGCGACATTATCTCTGGCTAAAGGCGACAATATCTCATCTCCGGCTAAAGGCAACAATATCGCCTCTGGCTAAAGGCGAAAATACCTCATCTCTGGCTAAAGGCGACAATATCTCTTGCTAAAGGCGACAATATCTCTTGCTAAAGGCGGCAATATCTCTGGCTAAAGTCGGCAAAACCTCATCTCTGCCTAAAGTAGACAATACCTCATCTCTGATTAAAGGCAACAATATCTCATCTCTGGCTAAAGGCGACAACATCTCATATCTGACTTTAGGCGACGGTATCTCATCTCTGGCTATAGGCGACAATATCTCATCTCAGGTTAAATGCGACAATATCTCATCTCTGGCTAAAGGCGACAATATCTCATCTCTGCCTAAAGGCGACAATTTCTCATCTCTGGCTAAAGGCGACAATATCTCATCTCTGGCTAAAGGCGACAATATCTCATCTCTGGCTAATGGCGAAAATATCTCATCTCTGGCTAAAGGCGACAATATCTCATCTCTGGCTAAAATCGACAATATTTCATCTCAGGCGAAATGAGGCAATATCTCATCTCTGGCTAAAGTCGGCAATACCTCATCTCTGGCTAAAGGCGACAATATCTCATCGATGGCTAAGGGCGACAATATCTCATCTCTGGCTAAAGGCGACAATATCTCAACTCTGGCCAAAGGCGACAATATCTCATCTCTGGCTAAAGGCAACAATACCACATCTCTGGCTAAAGGCGACAATGTCTCATCTCTGGTTAAAGGCGACAATATCTCTGGATAAAGGCGACAATATCTCTGGCTAAAGGCAACAATATCTCTGGCTAAATGCGACAATATCTCATCTCTGGCTAAAGGCGACAATATCTCATCTCTGGCTAAAGGCGACAATATCTCATCTCTACCTAAATGCGACAATATCTCATCTCTGGCTAAAGGCGACAATATCTCATCTCTGGCTAAATGCGACAATATCTCAACTCTGGCTAAAGGCGACAATATCTCATCTCTGGCTAAAGGCGACAATATCTCATCTCTGGCTAAAGGCGACAATACCTAATCTCTGGCTAACTGCGACAATATCTCACCTCTGGCTAAAGGCGACAATATCTCTGGCTAAAGGCGACAATATCTCTGGCTAAATGCAACAATATCTCTAGCTAAATGCGACAATATCTCTGGCTAAAGCCGACAATATCTCATCTCTGGCTAAAGGCGACAATATCGTCTCTGGCTAAAGGCGACAATACCTCATCTCTGGCTAAAGGAGACAATATAGTCTCTGGCTAAAGGCGACAATATCTCATCTCTGGCTAAAGGCGACAATATCTCATCTCTGGCTAAAGGCGACAATATCTCATCTCTGGCTATAGGCGACAATATCTCATCTCTGCCTAAAGGCCACACAATCTCATCTCAGGCTAAAGGCGACAATATCTCTGGAGAAATGAGGCAATATCTCATCTCTGGCTAAAGGCGACAATATCTCATCTCTGCCTAAAGGCGACAATATCTTTGGCTATAGGAGACAATATCTCTGGCTAAAGGCGACAATATCTCATCTCTGGCTAAAGGCGACAATATCTCATTTCTGGCTAAAGACGACAATATCTCATCTCTGGCTAAAGGCGACAATATCTCATCTCTGGCTAAAGGCGACAATATCTCTGGCTAAAGGCGACAATATCTTTGGCTAAAGGCGACAATATCTCGTCTCTGGCTAAAGGCGACAATATCTCATCTCAGGTTAAAGGCGACAATATCTCATCTCTTGCTAAAGGCGACAATATCTCATCTCTGCCTAAAGGCGACAATATCTCATCTCTGGCTAAAGGCGACAATATCTCATCTCTGGTTAAAGGAGACAATATCTCATCTCTGGCTAAAGGCGAAAATATCTCATCTCTGGCTAAAGGCGACAATATCTCATCTCTGGCTAAAGGCGACAATATCTCATCTCAGGTGAAATGAGGCAATATCTCTGGCTAAAGGCGACAATATCTCTGGCTAAAGGCGACAATATCTCATCTCTGGCAAATGGCGACAATATCTCATCTCTGCCTAAATGCGACAATATCTCTGGCTAAATGCGACAATATCTCTTGCTAAAGGCGACAATATCTCTGGCTAAAGGCGGCAATATCTCTGGCTAAAGTCGGCAAAACCTCATCTCTGCCTAAAGTAGACCATACCTCATCTCTGGCTAAAGGCAACTTTATCTCATCTCTGGCTAAAGGCGACAACATCTCATCTCTGGCTTAAGGCGACAGTGTCTCATCTCTGGCTAAAGGCAGCAATATCTCATCTCTGGCTAAAGGCAACAATATCTCATCTCTTGCTAAAGGTGAAAATATCTCATCTCTGGCTAAAGGCAGCAATATCTCATCTCTGGCCAAAGGCGGCAATATCTCATCTCTGGCTAAAGGCAACAATATCTCATCTCTGGTTAAAGGCGACAATATCTCATCTCTGGCTAAAGGCGAAAATACCTCATCTCTGGCTAAAGGCGACAATATCTCATCTCTGGCCAAAGGCGACAATATCTCATCTCTGGCTGAAAGCTACAATATCTCTGGCTAAAGGCGACAATATCTCTGGCTAAGGGCATCAATATCTCAGGCTAAAGGCGACAATAGATCTGGCTAAAGGCGACAATATCTCATATCTTCCGAAATGAGGCAATATCTCATCTCTGGCTAAAGGCGACAATATCTCATATCTGGCCAAAGGCGACAATATCTCATTTCTGTCTAAAGGTGACAATATCTCATCTCTGGCTAAAGGCAACAATATCTTATCTCTGCATAAAGGCGACAATATGTCATCTCTGCCTAAAGTCGACAATATCTCATCTCTGGTTAAATGCGAAAATATCTCATCTCTGGCTTAAGGCGACAGTGTCTCATCTCTGGCTAAAGGCAGCAATATCTCATCTCTGGCTAAATGCAACAATATCTCATCTCTTGCTAAAGGTGAAAATATCTCATCTCTGGCTAAAGGCAACAATACCACATCTCTGGCTAAAGGCGACAATGTCTCATCTCTGGTTAAAGGCGACAATATCTCATCTTTGGCTAAAGGAGACAATATCTCATCTCTGGCTAAAGGCGACAATATCTCTGGAGAAATGAGGCAATATCTCATCTCTGGCTAAAGGCGACAATATCTCATCTCTGCCTAAAGGCGACAATATCTTTGGCTATAGGAGACAATATCTCTGGCTAAAGGCGACAATATCTCATCTCTGGCTAAAGGCGACAATATCTCATTTCTGGCTAAAGACGACAATATCTCATCTCTGGCTAAAGGCGACAATATCTCATCTCTGGCTAAAGGCGACAATATCTCTGGCTAAAGGCGACAATATCTTTGGCTAAAAGCGACAATATCTCGTCTCTGGCTAAAGGCGACAATATCTCATCTCAGGTTAAAGGCGACAATATCTCATCTCTGGCTAAAGGCGACAATATCTCATCTCTGGCTAAAGGCGACAATATCTCATCTCTGGCTAGAGGCGACAATATCTCATCTCTGGTTAAAGGAGACAACATCTCATCTCTGGCTAAAGGCGAAAATATCTCATCTCTGGCTAAAGGCGACAATATCTCATCTCTGGCTAAAGGCGACAATATCTCATCTCAGGTGAAATGAGGCAATATCTCTGGCTAAAGGCGACAATATCTCTGGCTAAAGGCGACAATATCTCATCTCTGGCAAATGGCGACAATATCTCATCTCTGCCTAAATGCGACAATATCTCTGGCTAAATGCGACAATATCTCTTGCTAAAGGCGACAATATCTCTGGCTAAAGGCGGCAATATCTCTGGCTAAAGTCGGCAAAACCTCATCTCTGCCTATAGTAGACAATACCTCATCTCTGGCTAAAGGCAACTGTATCTCATCTCTGGCTAAATGCGACAACATCTCATCTCTGGCTTAAGGCGACAGTGTCTCATCTCTGCCTAAAGGCGACAATATCTCATCTCTGGTTAAATGCGAAAATATCTCATCTCTTGCTAAAGGTGAAAATATCTCATCTCTGGCTAAAGGCAGCAATATCTCATCTCTGGTCAAAGGCGGCAATATCTCATCTCTGGCTAAAGGCAACAATATCTCATCTCTGGTTAAAGGCGACAATATCTCATCTCTGGCTAAAGGCGAAAATACCTCATCTCTGGCTAAAGGCGACAATATCTCATCTCTGGCCAAAGGCGACAATATCTCATCTCTGGCTGAAAGCTACAATATCTCTGGCTAAAGGCGACAATATCTCTGGCTAAGGGCATCAATATCTCAGGCTAAAGGCGACAATAGATCTGGCTAAAGGCGACAATATCTCATATCTTCCGAAATGAGACAATATCTCATCTCTGGCTAAAGGCGACAATATCTCATATCTGGCCAAAGGCGACAATATCTCATTTCTGGCTAAAGGTGACAATATCTCATCTCTGGCTAAAGGCAACAATATCTTATCTCTGCATAAAGGCGACAATATGTCATCTCTGCCTAAAGTCGACAATATCTCATCTCTGGTTAAATGCGAAAATATCTCATCTCTGGCTTAAGGCGACAGTGTCTCATCTCTGGCTAAAGGCAGCAATATCTCATCTCTGGCTAAATGCAACAATATCTCATCTCTTGCTAAAGGTGAAAATATCTCATCTCTGGCTAAAGGCAACAATACCACATCTCTGGCTAAAGGCGACAATGTCTCATCTCTGGTTAAAGGCGACAATATCTCATCTTTGGCTAAAGGAGACAATATCTCATCTCTGGCTAAAGGCGACAATATCTCTGGAGAAATGAGGCAATATCTCATCTCTGGCTAAAGGCGACAATATCTCATCTCTGCCTAAAGGCGACAATATCTTTGGCTATAGGAGACAATATCTCTGGCTAAAGGCGACAATATCTCATCTCTGGCTAAAGGCGACAATATCTCATTTCTGGCTAAAGACGACAATATCTCATCTCTGGCTAAAGGCGACAATATCTCATCTCTGGCTAAAGGCGACAATATCTCTGGCTAAAGGCGACAATATCTTTGGCTAAAAGCGACAATATCTCGTCTCTGGCTAAAGGCGACAATATCTCATCTCAGGTTAAAGGCGACAATATCTCATCTCTGGCTAAAGGCGACAATATCTCATCTCTGGCTAAAGGCGACAATATCTCATCTCTGGCTAGAGGCGACAATATCTCATCTCTGGTTAAAGGAGACAACATCTCATCTCTGGCTAAAGGCGAAAATATCTCATCTCTGGCTAATGGCGACAATATCTCATCTCTGCCTAAATGCGACAATATCTCTTGCTAAATGCGACAATATCTCTTGCTAAAGGCGACAATATCTCTGGCTAAAGGCGGCAATATCTCTGGCTAAAGTCGGCAAAACCTCATCTCTGCCTATAGTAGACAATACCTCATCTCTGGCTAAAGGCAACTGTATCTCATCTCTGGCTAAATGCGACAACATCTCATCTCTGGCTTAAGGCGACAGTGTCTCATCTCTGCCTAAAGGCGACAATATCTCATCTCTGGTTAAATGCGAAAATATCTCATCTCTGGCTTAAGGCGACAGTGTCTCATCTCTGGCTAAAGGCAGCAATATCTCATCTCTGGCCAAAGGCGGCAATATCTCATCTCTGGCTAAAGGCAACAATATCTCATCTCTGGTTAAAGGCGACAATATCTCATCTCTGGCTAAAGGCGAAAATACCTCATCTCTGGCTAAAGGCGACAATATCTCATCTCTGGCCAAAGGCGACAATATCTCATCTCTGGCTGAAAGCTACAATATCTCTGGCTAAAGGCGACAATATCTCTGGCTAAGGGCATCAATATCTCAGGCTAAAGGCGACAATAGATCTGGCTAAAGGCGACAATATCTCATATCTTCCGAAATGAGGCAATATCTCATCTCTGGCTAAAGGCGACAATATCTCATATCTGGCCAAAGGCGACAATATCTCATTTCTGGCTAAAGGTGACAATATCTCATCTCTGGCTAAAGGCAACAATATCTTATCTCTGCATAAAGGCGACAATATGTCATCTCTGCCTAAAGTCGACAATATCTCATCTCTGCCCAAAGGCGACAATATCTCATCTATGGCTAAAGGCGACAATTTCTCATCTCTGGCTAAAGGCGACAATATCTCTGTCGAAATGAGGCAATATCTCATCTCTGGCTTAAGGCGACAGTATCTCAACTCTGGCTAAAGGCGACAACATCTCATCTCTGGATAAAGGTGACAATATCTCATCTCTGGCTAAAGGCAACAATATCGTCTCTGGCTAAAGGCGACAATACCTCCTCTCTGGCTAAAGGCGACAATATCTCATCTCTGGCTAAAGGCGACAATACCTCATCTCTGGCTGAATGAGACAAAATCTCTGGCTTAAGGAGACAATATCTCTGGCTAAAGGCAACAATATCTCATCTCTGGCTAATGGCGACAATATCTCATCTCTGCCTAAAGGCGACAATATCTCTGGCTAAAGGCAGCAATATCTCATGCTAAAGGCGACAATATCTCTGGCTAAAGGCGGCAATATCTCTGGCTAAAGTCGGCAAAACCTCATCTCTGCCTAAAGTAGACAATACCTCACCTCTGGCTAAAGGCAACAGTATCTCATCTCTGGCTAATGGCGACAACATCTCATCTCTGGCTTAAGGCAACAGTATCTCATCTCTGGCTAAAGGCGACAATATCTCATCTCAGGTTAAATGCGACAATATCTCATCTCTGTCTATAGGCGACAATATCTCATCTCTGGCTAATGGCGAAAATATCTCATCTCTGGCTAAAGGCGACAATATCTCATCTCTGGCTAAAGGCGACAATACCTCATCTCTGGTAAAAGGCGACAATATCTCATCTCTGGCTAAAGGCGAAAATATCTCATCTCTGGCTAACTGCGACAATATCTCATCTCTGGCTAAATGCGTCAATATCTCATCTCTGGCCAAAGGCGAAAATATCTCATCTCTGGCTAAAGGCGACAATATCTCATCTCTGGCTAAAGGCGACAATATCTCATCTCAGGCGAAATGAGGCAATATCTCATCTCTGGCTAAAGGTAGCAATATCTCATCTCTGGCTAAAGGCGACAATATCTCATCTCTGGTTAAATGCGACAATATCTCATCTCTGGCTAAAGGCGAAAATACCTCATCTCTGGCTAAAGGCGACAATATCTCATCTCTGGCCAAATGCGACAATATCTCATCTCTGGCTGAAGGCTACAATATTGTTGCAGAACGGCGGGTGAAAAGCAGACGACCACACCTGTCATTGACATATGATCAGCTATTCTCGTTTATTCCTTGGCTGCGTGTACCTTTATAATACGGATAGTTAGCTCATACATATTGCAAAAGTGGAGCTCATCATTGGTTCCCAATTACATACCATCCCCGAGTATCTTTGCAGCTTGTTGTTATCATCCTGAAAGTTACTCCCTTGCCGAGTTCACAAAACCATGGCTAGTTTCTCACCATCCCAGGGCATCCCGTTGATCTCACTGTCCTTGCAGGTGGCATGGCTGCTTGATTAACTGCACCGTGTTTATGACCCTTCTCAGCTAGCTGTAAAAAACACTCCCTACATTTCCCCCGTTTTCTTTTTGGATGAAAAAGGGTTTGATTTAACGACCGTTTAATCATATTTAACAAGCAGTTCAGTTCATTTGTTCAGTCAGTTCTCATGTAGTTTTATCCTGCTTCATAGCTGCTGTTCTGTGAACTTCTCATCTGGATCCATGACTGACGCTCTGTAGAATCCTTCTTACAATACTGCCTATAGAATAGCAACACTACTTAAATTAATAACATAACTATTATAAATCAATCAAGGCCTCAATTGACAATACTCTAAAAATGAAAAAGAGACAAGTCAAATACAACATAACAACATTACTATTAAATCCACTAAAAAGAACAAACATGTTTGTACTGCAACCTAAGTTTCTGCAACCTGAAAATAAATCCGTGAGGGTCCCATTGTGTTAATCTGTAACTGATCAGGAAAAGTCTTCAATTTTCATATACTCTAATATATTGATTTTAATGACCACTAAAATTTGTGCAATAAATGCTTTTTGGATGCTCATAACCATGCTCTACCAACTGAGTTATCCGGGCTAATAATTGATTAATGATCGCACAATTTAATGGAATAGCATGTCAAATAGAACCAGTTTTAGAGGACAAATGTACTAGAGTATCACTAGGGGCATTAATACTTATTGACCCTTGAGAAACAGCAAGCCATGTTGGTGGTGGATGCGACAGGTAGTGCCAGCAGGGCGTCCCCTGCTTCAAGGTGCACATTTCCTCTCTCACCCATCACAGATTCTCTCCTGCATTCAGGGTCTGAAGGATTTCTTCCAGTTGTACACCATATCTGCATGGCCAGTGCGTGATATAGAGCCCAAGTGGAACACCTGCTTGGAAAACAGAATAAACTATCAAATTTAGTTCTATTAGCGTGCACTTTTGTCTAAAATGATGCATGGTTATATTTTCAGATCCCAATTAATTGGATGTAAAAGAGGTATCCGTTCTATGATACAGGGTCATCTCTTTCCCTGGGATTCCTTTCCAGGTTTTGTCTTTGCAAATTAAGAAAAGCTAACTAATAAGCTAATAACATCATAACCAAACAGTACTAAAACATTAAAAGAGCTATTCCTGTAGATTCTAGCATTAATTAGATCAAATCCTGTTTAATACACATCTGATCTATTATTAAAATAGAAGAAGCACACAACATCCTAGCTAATGCCTTAAACTCTAAATCTTGAGACTGCATTGGTAAAACAGAAAATCACAGAATCACAGAATCACAGAACCATCAAGGTTGGAAAAGACCTAGAAGATCATCTAGTCCAACCATCAGCAATACTTCCTGGCTAAATCATATTCCTCAGTGCCACATCCAAGCGTTTCTTGAACACTCCCATGGTTGGTGACTTCACCACCTCCCTGGGCAGTGCATTCCAATGCCTGACTACCCTTTCTGAGAAGTAATACTTTCTAATGTCCAGCCTGAATCTCCCCTGATGCAGCTTAAAACCATTCCCTCTAGTTCTATCACTATCACACACTATGTCAGACTATTACTAATAATATCTATAACACAGCAAGTTACAAAGCAATACCACTAAGTAAGAAACACACAATTACAATTACTATAAAGGCTGGATGCTATTTTCTGCCTTCAGATGAGACCGAAGATATCATGCTGGAACCCACATAGGGCCAGTCCCTGTGGAAATACGAGCATATTCACGACCCCAAGTTGTCAGTGGTAGGGAACAGTCCCAAAGTCCTGTGGCCATATTCCAAACATTAACCATAGGCTGTTCCTTTAGCACTGGGGAAGCCTCAAAATGACGATCCACATAAGCTGTATCTGTATGAACACGATTCAAAAACTTCAGCACAAGCAAAACAAGCAAAATCTTACATAATATTTTCAAAAAATTCAGCACAAGCAAAACAAGCAAAACCTTGCATAATATTTCTTGTAGTGTGTCTCCCATATTCCCCCTTTTTTGTTTAATAATAAGAATGGATTTCAATGTTTGATAAATGTGATCAGTGATAGCTTGTTCAGTGGGAGAATGAGCAATGGCTGTAGTATGTTTAACACACCCTTCTTGGAGGAAAGTTCGAGTGGCCTTAGAGGTATATGCAGGCCCATTATCTGTTTTTGTAGTATGTGGGATTCCCATAGCAGCAGAAGCAGATAACCAGTGTTTACGGGTATCATGACTGTGTTCACCTGTATGTGCTGTGGCAAATACATAAGAAGAATGAGTATCTATCGTTACATGTGCATATTTTAGACAGCCAAATTCAGGAACATGAGTGACATTTGTCTGACACAGTTGAAGAGGTGCTGTGCCACATGGATGTGTCCCAATTTGAGGCAAAGAGGTATCAGTCAAATTATGTAGCCGGTATTCAATCATAAACACAGCGTATTGCATAGCAGAGAGGATCATTCTTAACACAGTTTTCCAATCGTGAGGGGTCATAGCGCAACTGTCACTGTTTGCAACCAAAAGATTGTATGTAAAGGCTGACTGAACTCCGTATGTTCTCACTGACTCCCTTAGCTCCTTCACTGCCTCACAAGGCAGGGATTCCAAATGGGGGACCTGATTAGGAAAGCTTTGCAACGTGTCAGCATCGCCCCTTAATATTGTTTCTTTTTTGCATTGCTCTAAGACATCACAGTACGCTGTAGGGAAATTTGTCATTCCTGCTCCAAACAAAGTATCAAGAGGAAATGCGTCCGATTCGCTTTCTGGATCTACAGGACCGGGGTCACAACGATCCTCTGGTTTCGGTCCATCCGTGTCTTTAACCACGTTATACACGGGCTGCACAGACGCAGCCGCGCACGTCGAGGAGGGGGCGGCATGGAGAGGCGCAGAGAACAACGTGGGCGAAGCAGAGGGCGGGGGTGCTGTAGAGACCGACAACGCGGCGAGAGACGTGTGCGGGGGGGCAGGCGGCCGCTGGCTGGGAACGGCAGCTTGTATCGGAGCGCGGCCGCTGTTCTTTCTTGCGCTGGGCTGGAGGTTTCTTGACCGGCGACGGCAGGTGACGGTGTTGTGGTTGTCCGAGCGGCAGTTCTGGCACCACACACCGACAGCTTGGCAATTCCGTCGCAAATGTCCTTTAACGCCGCACCGGAAACATTTAAAAGAGGTGCTTGGGCCTGCACTGGTTACCGCAGACGCTTGTAAGGGTGCAAGAGCTGCTAACACTTGATTCTGGGAAGCCTCAGCCTGTGCCTTTAATCCTGCCCCTAGCTCTTTAATAGCCTCAACTATGAAAGCCTGAGCCCCCGTGGGCACACTCGATAATCTGTCTAACGCCTCCTCTATTGTCCAGTTACTCCTCAAAGTACTTAGAATGCCACGAGCTGTAGCATTACAATTCTGAAGTGCACAATGTTTTAGCATTATTTCCCTCATGTACTCTGGTACTCCAGCCTTCTCTATGGCTCCAGCTACCTTATCTAGAAATGCTCCAAAATCCTCATTTCTTCTCTGCTGGATTCCCATATAAGACGGCAGCCCACCTGGCACCTTGATCTTATCCATAGCCTGCCTGGCCAGATACATTGACTCCCTACATTTAGCTGGTCCTAATAAAGCCTGGGCCTCCGTCCGGATGAAAGGACCCACCCCTAAAAGTTCTTCAACGGTGACATTATACAAGGGATCTCCAGGCTGCCTAACTATCACAACGCTCTGTTGGCACATCTCTTCCCAATAAGCATTAAATAGCAATTGTTCGTGCTGCGAAAAAATCAACCTAGCTATAGCCCGACAATCAGATGGCAACAAAACCTGAGTACTCCAGATATAATCCAGTATCTGTCTCGCTGGCTCACTTTTTACTCCAAACTGACTGACCGTAGACCGCAATTGTGACAACAACTTCCAATCTAAAGCACTGATAGCAGCCTGTGTCCCGCCTGCAGCATTAGGTGAATACCCCACCGACAGCACCATCTGTGGCACCGCTTCCAACGCCTCACCATCTCCCGCCTCTAAACAAGCCCGCGCCAGCGCAGCCCAAGCCCCCCCCCGCTCCCGCGCGACGTCCTCCGCCAGGTCACTCTGTGCCCCAGGGAGCGGCTCATTGCAAAGGGGGGTCGAGGGGGCTGGCTGTAGCGCCATGGTCGATGCAGGCGGCTCATCTGATACAGACGTGCCGGGAGACGGAGACGGGGCACTCGGCTCTGCAGCCACCGGCAACGCAGGCTCGGCGGCCGGCAGCAACTTTACGGTGGACAAAGCAGGGGGTACCGGGTAATCTGACCATTCATTATAATTCTTATTCCTCCCCTGCACAGCACTAGCTTGTTCTGCCGCTTCCTTTTCTGCCTGATGTAGCAACAAATCATTATAAACCACACGCCACCACTTCCCGCATTTTTTAGCTGTTTTCTCCCCATCTAATATTCCCTGAAAAATTGCATCTCCAAATTTACGCCACTCAGCAAGATCATACACTAAATGCGGATTCTGAAATAACCCTTTAGCATACCCATACGCTAATAACTTGGGGAGTTCCTTTTGCAAGTCTGTCCCCTTAACCTGACCCTTTCTTTTCAAAAAGCAAGAAAATACCTGACACCTTTTTTTAAAAAAGCAAGAAAATAATTCATAAACCGCTTGCCTTCCCATACCTATTTGTCAGCACGCTGTTGCAGCCTTAAAGGACGTCGTCGGCCCGTATCGGCTAGGCCCTTCTGTAAGGTCACGTAGAGCACCTGCACCTTCTTTTCCTGGCGCATGCTATCCCCGCTGCTTAAGGATCCGAACACCTTCGCCGCTGCGATCCTTCCTGGTAGGCCATGTCGGGGTCACCAATTGTTGCAGAACGGCGGGAGAAAAGCAGACGACCACACCTGTCATTGACATATGATCAGCTATTCTCGTTTATTCCTTGGCTGCGTGTACCTTTATAATACGGATAATTAGCTCATACATATTGCAAAAGTGGAGCTCATCATTGGTTCCCAATTACATACCATCCCCGAGTATCTTTGCAGCTTGTTGTTATCATCCTGAAAGTTACTCCCTTGCCGAGTTCACAAAATCATGGCTAGTTTCTCACCATCCCAGGGCATCCTGTTGATCTCACTGTCCTTGCAGGTGGCATGGCTGCTTGATTAACAGCACCGTGTTTATGACCCTTCTCAGCTAGCTGTAGAAAACACTCCCTACACAATATCCCTGGCTAAAAGCGACAATGTCTCATCTCTTGCGAAATGAGGCAATATCTCATCTCTGGCTAAAGGCGACAATATCTCATCTCCGGCTAAAGGCGACAATATCTCTGGCTAAAGGCGACAATATCTCTGGCTAAAGGCAACAATATCTCTGGCTAAAGGCGACAATAGATCTGGCTAAAGGCGACAATATCACATCTCGTCCGAAATGAGGCAATATCTCATCTCTGGCTAAAGGCGACAATATCTCATCTCTGGCTAAAGGCGACAATATCTCAACTCTGGCTAAAGGTGACAATATCTCATCTCTGACTAAAGGCAACAATATCTCATCTCTGCCTAAAGGCAACAATATGTCATCTCTGCCTAAAGGCGACAATATCTAATCTCTGGCTAAAGGCGAAAATACCTCATCTCTGGCTAAAGTTGACATTATCTCATCTCTGGCTAAAGGCAACAATATCTCTGGCGAAATGAGGCAATATCTCATCTCTGGCTAAAGGCGACAATATCTCATCTCTGGCTAAAGGTGAAAATATCTCATCTCTGGCTAAAGGCAACAATATCTCTGGCTAAAGGCGACAATATCTCTGGCTAAAGGCAACAATATCTCTGGCTAAAGGCGACAATAGATCTGGCTAAAGGCGACAATAGATCTGGCTAAAGGCGACAATATATCATCTCTTCCGAAATGAGGAAATATCTCATCTCTGGCTGAAGGCGACAATATCTCTGGCTAAAGGCGACAATATCTCTGGCTAAAGGCAACAATATCTCTGGCTAAAGGCGACAATAGATCTGGCTAAAGGCGACAATATCTCATCTCTTCCGAAATGAGGCAATATCTCATCTCTGGCTAAAGGCGACAATATCTCTGGCTAAAGGCGACAATATCTCTGGCTAAAGGCAACAATATATCTGGCTAAAGGCGACAATAGATCTGGATAAGGCGACAATATCTTTGGCTAAAGGCGACAATATTTCGTCTCTGGCTAAAGGCGACAATATCTCATATCTGTCCAAAGGCGACAATATCTCATCTCTTGCTAAAGGTGAAAATATCTCATCTCTGGCTAAAGACAACAATACCACATCTCTGGCTAAAGGCGAGAATGTCTCATATCTGGCCAAAGGCGACAGTATCTCATCTCTTGCTAAAGGTGAAAATATCTCATCTATGGCTAAAGGCAACAATACCACATCTCTGGCTAAAGGCGACAATGTCTCATCTCTGGCTAAAGGCGACAATATCTCATCTCTGGCTAAAGGCGACAATATCTCATCTCTGGCTAAAGGCAACAATATCTCTGGCGAAATGAGGCAATATCTCATCTCTGGCTAAAGGCGACAATATCTCATCTCTGCCTAAAGGCGACAATATCTCTGGCTAAAGGCGACAATATCTTTGGCTATAGGAGACAATATCTCTGGCTAAAGGCGACAATATCTCATGTCTGGCTAAAGGCGACAATATCTCATTTCTGGCTAAAGGCGACAATATCTCATCTCTGGCTAAAGGCGACAATATCTCTGGCTAAAGGCGACAATATCTTTGGCTAAAGGCGACAATATCTCGTCTCTGGCTAAAGGCGACAATATCTCATCTCAGGTTAAATGCGACAATATCTCATCTCTGGCTAAAGGCGACAATATCTCATCTCTGCCTAAAGGCGACAATATCTCATCTCTGGCTAAATGCGACAATATCTCATCTCTGCCTAAAGGCGACAATATCTCATCTCTGGTTAAAGGCGACAATATCTAATCTCTGGCTAAAGGCGAAAATATCTCATCTCTGGCTAAAGGCGACAATATCCCATCTCTGGCTAAAGGCGACAATATCTCTGGCTAAATGCGACAATATCTCTTGCTAAAGGCGACAATATCTCTGGCTAAAGGTGGCAATATCTCTGGCTAAAGTCGGCAAAACCTCATCTCTGCCTAAAGTAGACAATACCTCATCTCTGGCTAAAGGCAACAGTATCTCATCTCTGGCTAAAGGCGACAACATCTCATCTCTGGCTTAAGGCGACAGTATCTCATCTCTGGCGAAAGGCGACAATATCTCATCTCAGGTTAAATGCGACAATATCTCATCTCTGGTTAAAGGCGACAATATCTCATCTCTGGCTAAAGGCGACAATATCTCATCTCTGGCTAAAGGCGACAATCCCTCATCTCTGGCTAAAGGCGAACATATCTCATCTCTGGCTAAAGGCGACAATATCTCATCTCTGGCTAAAGGCGAAAATACCTCATCTCTGGCTAAAGGCGACAATATCTCATCTCTGGCCAAATGCGACAATATCTCATCTCTGGCTGAAGGCTACAATATCTCTGGCTAAAAGCGACAATGTCTCATCTCTTGCGAAATGAGGCAATATCTTATCTCTGGCTAAAGGCGACAATATCTCATCTCCGGCTAAAGGCGACAATATCTCTGGCTAAAGGCGACAATATCTCTGGCTAAAGGCAACAATATCTCTAGCCAAAGGCGACAATATATCTGGTTAAAGGCGACAATATCTCATCTCTTCCGAAATGAGGCAATATCTCATCTCTGGCTAAAGGCGACAATATCTCATCTCTGGCTAAAGGCGACAATATCTCATCTCTGGCTAAAGGTGACAATATCTCATCTCTGACTAAAGGCAACAATATCTCATCTCTGCCTAAAGGCGACAATATGTCATCTCTGCCTAAAGGCGACAATATCTCATCTCTGCCTAAAGGCGAAAATATCTCATCTCTGGCAAAAGTTGACATTATCTCATCTCTGGCTAAAGGCAACAATATCTCTGGCGAAATGAGGCAATATCTCATCTCTGTCTAAAGGCGACAATATCTCATCTCTGGCTAAAGGTGAAAATATCTCATCTCTGGCTAAAGGCGACAATATCTTTGGCTAAAGGAGACAATATCTCTGGCTAAAGGCGACAATATCTCATCTCTGGCTAATGGCGACAATGTCTCATCTCTGGCCAAAGGCGACAATATCTCATCTCTGGCTGAAGGCTACAATATCTCTGGCTAAAAGCGACAATGTCTCATCTCTTGCGAAATGAGGCAATATCTCATCTCTGGCTAAAGGCGACAATATCTCTGGCTAAAGGCGACAATATCTCTGGCTAAAGGCAACAATATCTCTGGCTAAAGGCGACAATAGATCTGGCTAAAGGCGACAATATCTTTGGCTAAAGGCGACAATATCTCATCTCTGGCTAAAGGCGACAATATCTCATCTCTGGCTAAAGGCGACAATATCTCATCTCTGCCTAAAGGCGACAATATCTCATCTCTGGTTAAAGGCGACAATATCTCATCTCTGGCTAAAGGCGAAAATATCTCATCTCTGGCTCAGGGCGACAATATCTGATCTCTTGCTAAAGGCGACAATATCTCATCTCAGGTGAAATGAGGCAATATCTCTGGCTAAAGGCGGCAGTATCTCTGGCTAAAGGCGACAATATCTCCGGCTAATGGCGACAATATCTCATCTCTGCCTAAAGGCGACAATATCTCTGGCTAAATGCGACAATATCTCTTGCTAAAGGCGGCAATATCTCTGGCTACAGGCGGCAATATCTCTGGCTTAAGTCGGCAAAAACTCATCTCTGCCTAAAGTAGACAATACCTCATCTCTGGCTAAAGGCAACAGTATCTCATCTCTGGCTAAAGGCGACAATATCTCATCTCAGGTTAAATGCGACAATATCTCATCTCTGGCTAAAGGTGACAATATCTCATCTCTGCCTAAAGGCGACAATATCTCATCTCTGCCTAAAGGCGACAGTATCTCATCTCTGGTTAAAGGCGACAATATCTCATCTCTCGCTAAAGGCGACAATATCTCATCTCTGGCTAATGGCTACAATATCTCATCTCTGCCTAAAGGCGACAATATCTCTGGTTAAAGGCGGCAATATCTTTTGCTAAAGGCGACAATATCTCTGGCTAAAGGCGGCAATATCTCTGGCTAATGTCGGTAAAACCTCATCTCTGCCTAATGTAGACAATACCTCACCTCTGGCTAAAGGCAACAGTATCTCATCTCTGGCTAAACACGACAACGTCTCATTTCTGCCTTAAGGCGACAGTATCTCATCTCTGGCTAAAGGCGACAATATCTCATCTCTGGCTAAAGGCGACAATATCTCATCTCTGGCTATAGGCGACAATATCTCATCTCTGCCTAAAGGCGACAATATCTCATCTCTGGCTAGAGGCGACAATATCTCATCTCTGGCTAAAGGCGACAATACCTCATATCTGGTAAAAGTTGACAATATCTCATCTCTGGCTAAAGGCGAAAATATCTCATCTCTGGCTAACTGCGACAATAACTCATCTATGGATATAGGCGACAATATCTCATCTCTGCCTATGGGCGACAATATCTCATCTCTGCCTAAAGGCGACAATATCTCATCTCTGGCTAAAGGCGACAATATATCATCTCTTCCGAAATGAGGAAATATCTCATCTCTGGCTGAAGGCGACAATATCTCTGGCTAAAGGCGACAATATCTCTGGCTAAAGGCAACAATATCTCTGGCTAAAGGCGACAATAGATCTGGCTAAAGGCGACAATATCTCATCTCTTCCGAAATGAGGCAATATCTCATCTCTGGCTAAAGGCGACAATATCTCTGGCTAAAGGCGACAATATCTCTGGCTAAAGGCAACAATATATCTGGCTAAAGGCGACAATAGATCTGGATAAGGCGACAATATCTTTGGCTAAAGGCGACAATATTTCGTCTCTGGCTAAAGGCGACAATATCTCATATCTGTCCAAAGGCGACAATATCTCATCTCTTGCTAAAGGTGAAAATATCTCATCTCTGGCTAAAGACAACAATACCACATCTCTGGCTAAAGGCGAGAATGTCTCATATCTGGCCAAAGGCGACAGTATCTCATCTCTTGCTAAAGGTGAAAATATCTCATCTATGGCTAAAGGCAACAATACCACATCTCTGGCTAAAGGCGACAATGTCTCATCTCTGGCTAAAGGCGACAATATCTCATCTCTGGCTAAAGGCGACAATATCTCATCTCTGGCTAAAGGCGACAATATCTCTGGCGAAATGAGGCAATATCTCATCTCTGGCTAAAGGCGACAATATCTAATCTCTGCCTAAAGGCGACAATATCTCTGGCTAAAGGCGACAATATCTTTGGCTATAGGAGACAATATCTCTGGCTAAAGGCGACAATATCTCATGTCTGGCTAAAGGCGACAATATCTCATTTCTGGCTAAAGGCGACAATATCTCATCTCTGGCTAAAGGCGACAATATCTCTGGCTAAAGGCGACAATATCTTTGGCTAAAGGCGACAATATCTCGTCTCTGGCTAAAGGCGACAATATCTCATCTCAGGTTAAATGCGACAATATCTCATCTCTGGCTAAAGGCGACAATATCTCATCTCTGCCTAAAGGCGACAATATCTCATCTCTGGCTAAATGCGACAATATCTCATCTCTGCCTAAAGGCGACAATATCTCATCTCTGGTTAAAGGCGACAATATCTAATCTCTGGCTAAAGGCGAAAATATCTCATCTCTGGCTAAAGGCGACAATATCCCATCTCTGGCTAAAGGCGACAATATCTCTGGCTAAATGCGACAATATCTCTTGCTAAAGGCGACAATATCTCTGGCTAAAGGTGGCAATATCTCTGGCTAAAGTCGGCAAAACCTCATCTCTGCCTAAAGTAGACAATACCTCATCTCTGGCTAAAGGCAACAGTATCTCATCTCTGGCTAAAGGCGACAACATCTCATCTCTGGCTTAAGGCGACAGTATCTCATCTCTGGCGAAAGGCGACAATATCTCATCTCAGGTTAAATGCGACAATATCTCATCTCTGGTTAAAGGCGACAATATCTCATCTCTGGCTAAAGGCGACAATATCTCATCTCTGGCTAAAGGCGACAATCCCTCATCTCTGGCTATAGGCGACAATATCTCATCTCTGGCTAAGGGCGACAATATCTCTGGCTAAAGGCGATAGTATCTCTGGCTAAAGGCAACAATATCTCTGGCTAAAGGCGACAATATCTCTGGCTAAAGGCGACAATATCTCATCTTTGGCTAAAGGCAACAATATCGTCTCTCGCTAAAGGCGACAATACCTCATCTCTGGCTAAAGGCGAGAATATCTCATCTCTGGCTAAAGGCAACAATATCTCATCTCTGGCTATAGGCGACAATAACTCATCTCTGCCTAAAGGCGACATCATCTCATCTCTGCCTAAAGGCGACAATATCTCATCTCTAGCTAAAGGCGACAATATCTCTGGCTAAAGGCAACAATATCTCTGGATAAAGGCGACAATATCTCTGGCTAAAGGCGACAATATCTCATCTCTGCCTAAAGGCGACAATATCTCATCTCTGGCTATAGGCGACAATATCTCATCTCTGCCTAAAGGCGACAATACCTCATTACTGGCTAAAGGCGACAATATCTCATCTCTGGCTAAAGGGGACAATATCTCATCTCTGCCTAAAGGCGACAATATCTCTGGCTAAAGGCTTCATTATCTCTTGCTAAAGGCGACAATATCTCTGGCTAAATGCGACAATATCTCTGGCGAAAGGCGACAATATCTCATCTCTGGCTAAAGGCGACAATACCTCATTACTGGCTAAATGCGACAATATCTCATCTCTGCCTAAAGGCGACAATACCTCATCTCTGGCTAAATGAGGCAAAATCTCTGGTTAAAGGCGGCAATATCTCTGGCTAAATGCGGCAATATCTCATCTCTGCCAAAAGGCGACCATATCTCTGGCTAAAGGCGACAATATCTCTTGCTAAAGGCGACAATGTCTCTGGCAAAAGGCGGCAATATCTCTGGCTAATGTCGGCAAAACCTCATCTCTGCCTAAAGTAGACAATACCTCATCTCTGACTAAAGGGAACTGTATCTCATCTCTGGCTAAAGGCGACAATATCTCATCTCTGCCTAAAGGCGACAATACCTCATCTATGGTTAAAGGCGACAATATCTCATCTCTGGCTAAAGGTGAAAATATCTCATCTCTGGCTAACTGCGACAATATCTCATCTCTGGCTAAAGGCGACAATATCTCATCTCTGGCTAAAGGCGACAATATCTCATCTCTGCCTAAAGGCGACAATACCTCATCTCTGGCTAAAGGCGACAATATCTCATCTCTGGCTAAAGGCGACAATATCTCATCTCTGGCTATAGGCGACAATATCTCATCTCTGCCTAAAGGAGACAATATCTCATCTCTGCCTAAAGGCGACAATATCTCATCTCTGGCTAAAGGCGACAATATCTCATCTCTGGCTAAAGGCAACAATTCCTCATTACTGGCTAAACGCGACAATATCTCATCTCTGGCTAAAGGCGACAATATCTCATCTCTAGGTAAATGCGACAGTATCTCTGGATAAAGGCGACAATATCTCTGGGTAAAGGCGACAGTATCTCTGGCTAAAGGCGACAATATCTCTGGCTAAAGGCGACAATATCTCATCTCTGGCTAAAGGCGACAATATCGTCTCTGGCTAAAGGCGACAATACCTCATCTCAGGCTAAAGGCGACAATATCTCATCTCTGGCTATAGGCGACAATATCTCATCTCTGCCTAAGGGCGGCAATATCTCATCTCTGCCTAAAGGCGACAATATCTCATCTCTGGCTAAATGCAACAATTCCTCATTACTGGCAAAAGGCGACAATATCTCATCTCTGGCTAAAGGCGACAATATCTCATCTCTGGCTAAAGGCGACAATATCTCTGGCTAAAGGCAACAATATCTCTGGCTAAAGACGACAATATCTCATCTCTGGCTAAAGGCGGCAATATCGTCTCTGGCTAAAGGTGACAATACCTCATCTTTGGCTAAAGGCAACATTATCTCATCTCTGGCTAAAGGCGACAATATCTCAACTCTGGCTATAGGCGACAATATCTCATCTCTGCCTAAAGGCGACAATATCTCATCTCTGTCTATAGGCGACAATATCTCATCTCTGGCTAAAGGCTACAATACCTCATTACTGGCTAAAGGTGATAATATCTCATCTCTGGCTAAAGGGGACAATATCTCATCTCTGACTAAAGGCGACAATATCTCTGGCTAAAGACGAAAATTTCTCATCTCTGGCTAAAGGCGACAATATCTCATCTCTGCCTAAAGGCGACAATATCTCATCTCTGGCTAAAGGAGGCAAAATCTCTGGCTAAAGGCGACAATATCTCTGGCTAAAGGCGACAATATCTCATCTCTGGCTAATGGCGACAATATCTCATCTCTGGCTAAAGGCGACAATATCTCATCTCTGGCTAAAGGCGACAATATCTCATTTCTGGCTAAAGGCGACAATATCTCATCTCTGGCTAAAGGCGACAATATCTCATCTCTGGCTAAAGGCGACAATATCTCTGGCTAAAGGCGACAATATCTTTGTCTAAAGGCGATAATATCTCGTCTCTGGCTAAAGGCGACAATATCTCATCTCTGGCTAAAGGCGACAATATCTCATCTCTGCCTAAAGGCGACAATATCTCATCTCTGTCTAAAGGCGACAATATCTCATCTCTGCCTAAAGGCGACAATATCTCATCTCTGGTTAAAGGCGACAATATCTCATCTCTGGCTAAAGGAGACAATATCTCTGGCTAAAGGCGACAATATCTCCGGCTAAAGGCAACAATATCTCTGGCTAAATGCGACAATATCTCATCTCTGGTTAAAGGCGACAATATCTCATCTCTGGCTAAAGGTGACAATATCTCTGGCTAAAGGCGACAATATCTTTGGCTAAAGGCAACAATATCTCTGGCTAAAGGCGACAATAGATCTGGCTAAAGGCGACAATAGATCTGGCTAAAGGCGACAATATCTCATCTCTTCCGAAATGAGGCAATATCTCATCTCTGGCTGAAGGCGACAATATCTCATATCTGTCCAAAGGCGACAATATCTCATCTCTTGCTAAAGGTGAAAATATCTCATCTCTGGCTAAAGGCAACAATACCACATCTCTAGCTAAAGGCGACAATGTCTCATATCCGGCCAAAGGCGACAATATCTCATCTCTTGCTAAAGGTGAAAATATCTCATCTCTGGCTAAAGGCAACAATACCACATCTCTGGCTAAAGGCAACAATGTCTCATCTCTGGCTAAAGGCGACAATATCTCTGGCTAAAACGAAAATATCTCACCTCTGGCTAAAGGCGACAATATCTCATCTCTGCCTAAAGGCGACAATACCTCATCTCTGGCTAAATGAGGCAAAATCTCTGGCTAAAGGCGACAATATCTCATTTCTGGCTAAAGGCGACAATATCTCATCTCTGGCTAAAGGCAACATTATCTCATCTCTGGCTAAAGGCGACAATATCTCAACTCTGGCTATAGGCGACAATATCTCATCTCTGCCTAAAGGCGACAATATCTCATCTCTGGCTATAGGCGACAATATCTCATCTCTGGCTAAAGGCGACAATACCTCATTACTGGCTAAAGGTGATAATATCTCATCTCTGGCTAAAGGGGACAATATCTCATCTCTGACTAAAGGCGACAATATCTCTGGTTAAAGACGAAAATACCTCATCTCTGGCTAAAGGCGACAATATCTCATCTCTGCCTAAAGGCGACAATATCTCATCTCTGCCTAAAGGAGGCAAAATCTCTGGCTAAAGGCGACAATATCTCTGGCTAAAGGCGACAATATCTCATCTCTGGCTAATGGCGACAATATCTCATCTCTGGCTAAAGGCGACAATATCTCATTTCTGGCTAAAGGCGACAATATCTCATCTCTGGCTAAAGGCGACAATATCTCATCTCTGGCTTAAGGCGAAAATATCTCTGGCTAAAGGCGACAATATCTCATCTCTGGCTAATGGCGACAATATCTCATCTCTGGCTAAAGGCAACAATATCTCATCTCTGGCTAAAGGCGACAATATCTCATCTCTGTCTAAAGGCGACAATATCTCATCTCTGGCTAAGGCGACAATATCTCTGGCTAAACGCGACAATATCTTTGGCTAAAGGCGACAATATCTCGTCTCTGGCAAAAGGCGACAATATCTCATCTCTGGCTAAAGGCGACAATATCTCATCTCTGCCTAAAGGCGACAATATCTCATCTCTGGCTAAAGGCGACAATATCTCATCTCTGCCTAAAGGCAACAATATCTCATCTCTGGTTAAAGGCGACAATATCTCATCTCTGGCTAAAGGAGACAATATCTCTGGCTAAAGGCGACAATATCTCCGGCTAAAGGCAACAATATCTCTGGCTAAATGCGACAATATCTCATCTCTGGTTAAAGGCGACAATATCTCATCTCTGGCTAAAGGCTACAATACCTCATTACTGGCTAAAGGTGATAATATCTCATCTCTGGCTAAAGGGGACAATATCTCATCTCTGACTAAAGGCGACAATATCTCTGGCTAAAGACGAAAATTTCTCATCTCTGGCTAAAGGCGACAATATCTCATCTCTGCCTAAAGGCGACAATATCTCATCTCTGGCTAAAGGAGGCAAAATCTCTGGCTAAAGGCGACAATATCTCTGGCTAAAGGCGACAATATCTCATCTCTGGCTAATGACGACAATATCTCATCTCTGGCTAAAGGCGACAATATCTCATCTCTGGCTAAAGGCGACAATATCTCATTTCTGGCTAAAGGCGACAATATCTCATCTCTGGCTAAAGGCGACAATATCTCATCTCTGCCTAAAGGCGACAATATCTCTGGCTAAAGGCGACAATATCTTTGTCTAAAGGCGACAATATCTCGTCTCTGGCTAAAGGCGACAATATCTCATCTCTGGCTAAAGGCGACAATATCTCATCTCTGCCTAAAGGCGACAATATCTCATCTCTGTCTAAAGGCGACAATATCTCATCTCTGCCTAAAGGCGACAATATCTCATCTCTGGTTAAAGGCGACAATATCTCATCTCTGGCTAAAGGAGACAATATCTCTGGCTAAAGGCGACAATATCTCCGGCTAAAGGCAACAATATCTCTGGCTAAATGCGACAATATCTCATCTCTGGTTAAAGGCGACAATATCTCATCTCTGGCTAAAGGTGACAATATCTCTGGCTAAAGGCGACAATATCTTTGGCTAAAGGCAACAATATCTCTGGCTAAAGGCGACAATAGATCTGGCTAAAGGCGACAATAGATCTGGCTAAAGGCGACAATATCTCATCTCTTCCGAAATGAGGCAATATCTCATCTCTGGCTGAAGGCGACAATATCTCATATCTGTCCAAAGGCGACAATATCTCATCTCTTGCTAAAGGTGAAAATATCTCATCTCTGGCTAAAGGCAACAATACCACATCTCTAGCTAAAGGCGACAATGTCTCATATCCGGCCAAAGGCGACAATATCTCATCTCTTGCTAAAGGTGAAAATATCTCATCTCTGGCTAAAGGCAACAATACCACATCTCTGGCTAAAGGCAACAATGTCTCATCTCTGGCTAAAGGCGACAATATCTCTGGCTAAAACGAAAATATCTCACCTCTGGCTAAAGGCGACAATATCTCATCTCTGCCTAAAGGCGACAATACCTCATCTCTGGCTAAATGAGGCAAAATCTCTGGCTAAAGGCGACAATATCTCATTTCTGGCTAAAGGCGACAATATCTCATCTCTGGCTAAAGGCAACATTACCTCATCTCTGGCTAAAGGCGACAATATCTCAACTCTGGCTATAGGCGACAATATCTCATCTCTGCCTAAAGGCGACAATATCTCATCTCTGGCTATAGGCGACAATATCTCATCTCTGGCTAAAGGCGACAATACCTCATTACTGGCTAAAGGTGATAATATCTCATCTCTGGCTAATGGGGACAATATCTCATCTCTGACTAAAGGCGACAATATCTCTGGTTAAAGACGAAAATACCTCATCTCTGGCTAAAGGCGACAATATCTCATCTCTGCCTAAAGGCGACAATATCTCATCTCTGCCTAAAGGAGGCAAAATCTCTGGCTAAAGGCGACAATATCTCTGGCTAAAGGCGACAATATCTCATCTCTGGCTAATGGCGACAATATCTCATCTCTGGCTAAAGGCGACAATATCTCATTTCTGGCTAAAGGCGACAATATCTCATCTCTGGCTAAAGGCGACAATATCTCATCTCTGGCTAAAGGCGAAAATATCTCTGGCTAAAGGCGACAATATCTCATCTCTGGCTAATGGCGACAATATCTCATCTCTGGCTAAAGGCAACAATATCTCATCTCTGGCTAAAGGCGACAATATCTCATCTCTGGCTAAAGGCGACAATATCTCATCTCTGGCTAAAGGCGACAATATCTCATCTCTGGCTAAAGGCGACAATATCTCTGGCTAAACGCGACAATATCTTTGGCTAAAGGCGACAATATCTCGTCTCTGGCTAAAGGCGACAATATCTCATCTCTGGCTAAAGGCGACAATATCTCATCTCTGCCTAAAGGCGACAATATCACATCTCTGGTTAAAGGCGACAATATCTCATCTCTGGCTAAAGGAGACAATATCTCTGGCTAAAGGCGACAATATCTCCGGCTAAAGGCAACAATATCTCTGGCTAAATGCGACAATATCTCATCTCTGGTTAAAGGCGACAATATCTCATCTCTGGCTAAAGGAGACAATATCTCTGGCTAAAGGCGACAATATCTCTGGCTAAAGGCAAAAATATCTCTGGCTAAAGGCGACAATAGATCTGGCTAAAGGCGACAATAGATCTGGCTAAAGGCGACAATATCTCATCTCTTCCGAAATGAGGCAATATCTCATCTCTGGCTGAAGGCGACAATATCTCATATCTGTCCAAAGGCGACAATATCTCATCTCTTGCTAAAGGTGAAAATATCTCATCTCTGGCTAAAGGCAACAATACCACATCTCTAGCTAAAGGCGACAATGTCTCATATCCGGCCAAAGGCGACAATATCTCATCTCTTGCTAAAGGTGAAAATATCTCATCTCTGGCTAAAGGCAACAATACCACATCTCTGGCTAAAGGCGACAATGTCTCATCTCTGGCTAAAGATGACAATATCTCATCTCTGGCTAAAGGCGACAATACCTCATCTCTGGCTAAAGGCGACAATATCTCTGGCTAAAACGAAAATATCTCATCTCTGGCTAAAGGCGACAATATCTCATCTCTGCCTAAAGGCGACAATACCTCATCTCTGGCTAAATGAGGCAAAATCTCTGGCTAATGGCGACAATATCTCTGGCTAAAGGCGAAAATATCTCATCTCTGGCTAATGGCGACAATATCTCATCTCTGGCTAAAGGCGACAATATCTCATTTCTGGCTAAAGGCGACAATATCTCATCTCTGGCTAAAGGCGACAATATCTCATCTCTGGCTAAAGGCGACAATATCTCTGGCTAAAGGCGACAATATCTTTGGCTAAAGGCGACAATATCTCATCTCAGGTTAAATGCGACAATATCTCGTCTCTGGCTAAAGGCGACAATATCTCATCTCAGGTTAAATGCGACAATATCTCATCTCTGGCTAAAGGCGACAATATCTCATCTCTGCCTAAAGGCGACAATACCTCATCTCTGGCTAAATGCGACAATATCTCATCTCAGGTTAAATGCGACAATATCTCATCACTGGCTAAAGGCGACAATATCTCATCTCTGGCTATAGGCGACAATATCTCATCTCTGGCTAAAGGCGACAATATCTCATCTCTGCCTAAATGCGACAATATCTCATCTCTGGTTAAAGGCGACAATATCTCATCTCTGGTTAAAGGAGACAATATCTCTGGCACAAGGCAACAATAGATCTGGCTAAAGGCAACAATATCTCTGGCTAAAGGTGACAATAGATCTGGCTAAAGGCGACAATAGATCTGGCTAAAGGCAACAATATCTCATCTCTTCCGAAATGAGGCAATATCTCATCTCTGGCTAAAGGCGACAATATCTCGGGCTAAAGGCGACAATATCTCTGGCTAAAGGCAACAATATCTCTGGCTAAAGGCGACAATAGATCTGGCTAAAGGCGACAATATCTCATCTCTTCCGAAATGAGGCAATATCTCATCTCTGGCTAAAGGCGACAATACCTCATCTCTGGCTAAAGGCGAATATATCTCATTTCTGGCTAAAGGCGACAATATCTCATCTCTGGCTAAAGGCGACAATATCTCATCTCTGGCTAAAGGCGACAATATCTCTGGCTAAAGGCGACAATATCTTTGGCTAAAGGCGACAATATCTCATCTCAGGTTAAATGCGACAATATCTCGTCTCTGGCTAAAGGCGACAATATCTCATCTCAGGTTAAATGCGACAATATCTCATCTCTGGCTAATGGCGACAATATCTCATCTCTGCCTAAAGGCGACAATACCTCATCTCTGGCTAAATGCGACAATATCTCATCTCAGGTTAAATGCGACAATATCTCATCACTGGCTAAAGGCGACAATATCTCATCTCTGGCTATAGGCGACAATATCTCATCTCTGGCTAAAGGCGACAATATCTCATCTCTGCCTAAATGCGACAATATCTCATCTCTGGTTAAAGGCGACAATATCTCATCTCTGGTTAAAGGAGACAATATCTCTGGCACAAGGCAACAATAGATCTGGCTAAAGGCAACAATATCTCTGGCTAAAGGTGACAATAGATCTGGCTAAAGGCGACAATAGATCTGGCTAAAGGCAACAATATCTCATCTCTTCCGAAATGAGGCAATATCTCATCTCTGGCTAAAGGAGACAATATCTCGGGCTAAAGGCGACAATATCTCTGGCTAAAGGCAACAATATCTCTGGCTAAAGGCGACAATAGATCTGGCTAAAGGCGACAATATCTCATCTCTTCCGAAATGAGGCAATATCTCATCTCTGGCTAAAGGCGACAATATCTCATATCTGTCCAAAGGCGACAATATCTCATCTCTTGCTAAAGGTGAAAATATCTCATCTCTGGCTAAAGGCAACAATACCACATCTCTGGCTAAAGGCGACAATGTCTCATATCTGGCCAAAGGCGACAATATCTCATCTCTTGCTAAAGGTGAAAATATCTCATTTCTGTCTAAAGGCAACAATACCACATCTCTGGCTAAAGGCGACAATGTCTCATATCTGGCCAAAGGCGACAATATCTCATCTCTTGCTAAAGGTGAAAATATCTCATCTCTGACTAAAGGCGACAATGTCTCATATCTGGCCAAAGGCGACAATATCTCATCTCTTGCTAAAGGTGAAAATATCTCATCTCTGACTAAAGGCGACAATGTCTCATATCTGGCCAAAGGCGACAATATCTCATCTCTTGCTAAAGGTGAAAATATCTCATCTCTGGTTAAAGGCAACAATACCACATCTCTGGCTAAAGGCGACAATGTCTCATCTCTGGCTAAAGGCGACAATATCTCACCTCTGGCTAAAGGCGACAATATCTCATCTCTGCCTAAAGGCGACAATATCTCTGGCTAAAGGCAACAATATCTTTGGCTATAGGAGACAATATCTCTGGCTAAAGGCGACAATATCTCATCTCTGGCTAAAGGCGTCAATATCTCATTTCTGGCTAAAGGCGACAATATCTCATCTCTGCCTAAAGGCGACAATACCTCATCTCTGGCTAAATGAGGCAAAATCTCTGGCTAAAGGCGACAATATATCTGGCTAAAGGCGAAAATATCTCATCTCTTCCGAAATGAGGCAATATCTCATCTCTGGCTAAAGGCGACAATATCTCATATCTGTCCAAAGCCGACAATATCTCATCTCTTGTTAAAGGTGAAAATATCTCATCTCTGGCTAAGGGCAACAATACCACATCTCTGGCTAAAGGCGACAATGTCTCATATCCGGCCAAAGGCGACAATATCTCATCTCTTGCTAAAGGTGAAAATATCTCATCTCTGGCTAAAGGCAACAATACCACATCTCTGGCTAAAGGCGACAATGTCTCATCTCTGGCTAAAGATGACAATATCTCATCTCTGGCTAAAGGCGACAATACCTCATCTCTGGCTAAAGGCGACAATATCTCTGGCTAAAACGAAAATATCTCATCTCTGGCTAAAGGCGACAATATCTCATCTCTGCCTAAAGGCGACAATACCTCATCTCTGGCTAAATGAGGCAAAATCTCTGGCTAATGGCGACAATATCTCTGGCTAAAGGCGAAAATATCTCATCTCTGGCTAATGGCGACAATATCTCATCTATGGCTAAAGGCGACAATATCTCATTTCTGGCTAAAGGCGACAATATCTCATCTCTGGCTAAAGGCGACAATATCTCATCTCTGGCTAAAGGCGACAATATCTCTGGCTAAAGGCGACAATATCTTTGGCTAAAGGCGACAATATCTCGTCTCTTGCTAAAGGCGACAATATCTCATCTCAGGTTAAATGCGACAATATCTCGTCTCTGGCTAAAGGCGACAATATCTCATCTCAGGTTAAATGCGACAATATCTCATCTCTGGCTAAAGGCGACAATATCTCATCTCTGCCTAAAGGCGACAATACCTCATCTCTGGCTAAATGCGACAATATCTCATCTCAGGTTAAATGCGACAATATCTCATCACTGGCTAAAGGCGACAATATCTCATCTCTGCCTAAAGGCGACAATATCTCATCTCTTGCTAAAGGCGACAATATCTCATCTCTGCCTAAATGCGACAATATCTCATCTCTGGTTAAAGGCGACAATATCTCATCTCTGGTTAAAGGAGACAATATCTCTGGCTAAAGGCAACAATAGATCTGGCTAAAGGCAACAATATCTCTGGCGAAAGGTGACAATAGATCTGGCTAAAGGCGACAATAGATCTGGCTAAAGGCAACAATATCTCATCTCTTCCGAAATGAGGCAATATCTCATCCCTGGCTAAAGGCGACAATATCTCGGGCTAATGGCGACAATATCTCTGGCTAAAGGCAACAATATCTCTGGCTAAAGGCGACAATAGATCTGGCTAAAGGCGACAATATCTCATCTCTTCCGAAATGAGGCAATATCTCATCTCTGGCTAAAGGCGACAATATCTCATATCTGTCCAAAGGCGACAATATCTCATCTCTTGCTAAAGGTGAAAATATCTCATCTCTGGCTAAAGGCGACAATGTCTCATATCTGGCCAAAGGCGACAATATCTCATCTCTTGCTAAAGGTGAAAATATCTCATCTCTGGTTAAAGGCAACAATACCACATCTCTGGCTAAAGTCGACAATGTCTCATCTCTGGCTAAAGGCGACAATATCTCATCTCTGGCTAAAGGCGACAATATCTCATCTCTGCCTAAAGGCGACAATATCTCTGGCTAAAGGCGACAATATCTTTGGCTATAGGAGACAATATCTCTGGCTAAAGGCGACAATATCTCATCTCTGGCTAAAGGCGTCAATATCTCATTTCTGGCTAAAGGCGACAATATCTCATCTCTGCCTAAAGGCGACAATACCTCATCTCTGGCTAAATGAGGCAAAATCTCTGGCTAAAGGCGACAATATATCTGGCTAAAGGCGAAAATATCTCATCTCTTCCGAAATGAGGCAATATCTCATCTCTGGCTAAAGGCGACAATATCTCATATCTGTCCAAAGCCGACAATATCTCATCTCTTGTTAAAGGTGAAAAAATCTCATCTCTGGCTAAGGGCAACAATACCACATCTCTGGCTAAAGGCAACAATGTCTCATATCTGGCCAAAGGCGACAATATCTCATCTCTTGCTAAAGGTGAAAATATCTCATCTCTGGCTAAAGGCAACAATACCACATCTCTGGCTAAAGGCGACAATGTCTCATCTCTGGCTAAATATGACAATATCTCATCTCTGGCTAAAGGCAACAATACCACATCTCTAGCTAAAGGCGACAATGTCTCATATCTGGCCAAAGGCGACAATATCTCATCTCTTGCTAAAGGTGAAAATATCTCATCTCTGGCTAAAGGCAACAATACCACATCTCTGGCTAAATGCGACAATGTCTCATTTCTGGCTAAAGGCGACAATATCTCATCTCTGGCTAAAGGCGACAATACCTCATCTCTGGCTAAAGGCGACAATATCTCTGGCTAAAACGAAAATATCTCATTTCTGGCTAAAGGCGACAATATCTCATCTCTGCCTAAAGGCGACAATACCTCATCTCTGGCTAAATGAGGCAAAATCTCTGGCTAAAGGCGACAATATCTCTGGCTAAAGGCGAAAATATCTCATCTCTGGCTAATGGCGACAATATCTCATCTATGGCTAAAGGCGACAATATCTCATTTCTGGCTAAAGGCGACAATATCTCATCTCTGGCTAAAGGCGACAATATCTCTGGCTAAAGGCGACAATATCTTTGGCTAAAGGCGACAATATCTCGTCTCTGGCTAAAGGCGACAATATCTCATCTCAGGTTAAATGCGACAATATCTCATCTCTGGCTAAAGGCGACAATATCTCATCTCTGGCTAAAGGCGACAATATCTCATCTCTGTCTAAAGGCGACAATATCTCATCCCTGCCTAAAGGCGACAATACCTCATCTCTGGCTAAAGGCGACAATATCTCATCTCAGGTTAAATGCGTCAATATCTCATCTCTGGCTAAAGGCGACAATATCTCATCTCTGCCTAAAGGCGACAATATCTCATCTCTTGCTAAAGGCGACAATATCTCATCTCTGCCTAAATGCGACAATATCTCATCTCTGGTTAAAGGCGACAATATCTCATCTCTGGCTAAAGGAGACAATATCTCTGGCTAAAGGCGACAATATCTCTGGCTAAAGGCAACAATATCTCTGGCTAAAGGCGACAATAGATCTGGCTAAAGGCGACAATAGATCTGGCTAAAGGCAACAATATCTCATCTCTTCCGAAATGAGGCAATATCTCATCTCTGGCTAAAGGCGACAATATCTCGGGCTAAAGGCGACAATATCTCTGGCTAAAGGCAACAATATCTCTGGCTAAAGGCGACAATAGATCTGGCTAAAGGCGACAATATCTCATCTCTTCCGAAATGAGGCAATATCTCATCTCTGGCTAAAGGCGACAATATCTCATATCTGTCCAAAGGCGACAAGATCTCATCTCTTGCTAAAGGTGAAAATATCTCATCTCTGGCTAAAGGCAACAATACCACATCTCTGGCAAAAGGCGACAATGTCTCATATCTGGCCAAAGGCGACAATATCTCATCTCTTGCTAAAGGTGAAAATATCTCATCTCTGGCTAAAGGCGACAATGTCTCATATCTGGCCAAAGGCGACAATATCTCATCTCTTGCTAAAGGTGAAAATATCTCATCTCTGGTTAAAGGCAACAATACCACATCTCTGGCTAAAGGCGACAATGTCTCATCTCTGGCTAAAGGCGACAATATCTCATCTCTGGCTAAAGGCGACAATATCTCATCTCTGCCTAAAGGCGACAATATCTGTGGCTAAAGGCGACAATATCTTTGGCTCTAGGAGACAATATCTCTGGCTAAAGGCGACAATATCTCATCTCTGGCTAAAGGCGACAATATCTCATTTCTGGCTAAAGGCGACAATATCTCATCTCTGCCTAAAGGCAACAATACCTCATCTCTGGCTAAATGAGGCAAAATCTCTGGCTAAAGGCGAAAATATCTCTGGCTAAAGGCGAAAATATCTCATCTCTTCCGAAATGAGGCAATATCTCATCTCTGGCTAAAGGCGACAATATCTCATATCTGTCCAAAGGCGACAAGATCTCATCTCTTGTTAAAGGTGAAAATATCTCATCTCTGGCTAAAGGCAACAATACCACATCTCTGGCAAAAGGCGACAATGTCTCATATCTGGCCAAAGGCGACAATATCTCATCTCTTGCTAAAGTTGAAAATATCTCATCTCTGGCTAAAGGCAACAATACCACATCTCTGGCTAAAGGCGACAATGTCTCATCTCTGGCTAAAGATGACAATATCTCATCTCTGGCTAAAGGCGACAATACCTCATCTCTGGCTAAAGGCGACAATATCTCTGGCTAAAACGAAAATATCTCATCTTTGGCTAAAGGCGACAATATATCATCTCTGCCTAAAGGCGACAATACCTCATATCTGGCTAAATGAGGCAAAATCTCTGGCTAAAGGCGACAATATCTCTGGCTAAAGGCGAAAATATCTCATCTCTGGCTAATGGCGACAATATCTCATCTCTGGCTAAAGGCGACAATATCTCATCTCTGCCTAAAGGCGACAATACCTCATCTCTGGCTAAAGGCGACAATATCTCATCTCAGGTTAAATGCGACAATATCTCATCTCTGGCTAAAGGCGACAATATCTCATCTCTGCCTAAAGGCGACAATATCTCATCTCTTGCTAAAGGCGACAATATCTCATCTCTGCCTAAATGCGACAATATCTCATCTCTGGTTAAAGGCGACAATATCTCATCTCTGGCTAAAGGAGACAATATCTCTGGCTAAAGGCGACAATATCTCTGGCTAAAGGCAACAATATCTCTGGCTAAAGGCGACAATAGATCTGGCTAAAGGCGACAATAGATCTGGCTAAAGGCAACAATATCTCATCTCTTCCGAAATGAGGCAATATCTCATCTCTGGCTAAAGGCGACAATATCTCGGGCTAAAGGCGACAATATCTCTGGCTAAAGGCAACAATATCTCTGGCTAAAGGCGTCAATAGATCTGGCTAAAGGCGACAATATCTCATCTCTTCCGAAATGAGGCAATATCTCATCTCTGGCTAAAGGCGACAATATCTCATATCTGTCCAAAGGCGACAATATCTCATCTCTTGCTAAAGGTGAAAATATCTCATCTCTGGCTAAAGGCAACAATACCACATCTCTGGCAAAAGGCGACAATGTCTCATATCTGGCCAAAGGCGACAATATCTCATCTCTTGCTAAAGGTGAAAATATCTCATCTCTGGCTAAAGGCGACAATGTCTCATATCTGGCCAAAGGCGACAATATCTCATCTCTTGCTAAAGGTGAAAATATCTCATCTCTGCTTAAAGGCAACAATACCACATCTCTGGCTAAAGGCGACAATGTCTCATCTCTGGCTAAAGGCGACAATATCTCATCTCTGGCTAAAGGCGACAATATCTCATCTCTGCCTAAAGGCGACAATATCTCTGGCTAAAGGCGACAATATCTTTGGCTATAGGAGACAATATCTCTGGCTAAAGGCGACAATGTCTCATCTCTGGCTAAAGGCGACAATATCTCATTTCTGGCTAAAGGCGACAATATCTCATCTCTGCCTAAAGGCAACAATACCTCATCTCTGGCTAAATGAGGCAAAATCTCTGGCTAAAGGCGACAATATATCTGGCTAAAGGCGAAAATATCTCATCTCTTCCGAAATGAGGCAATGTCTCATCTCTGGCTAAAGGCGACAATATCTCATATCTGTCCAAAGGCGACAATATCTCATCTCTTGGTAAAGGTGAAAATATCTCATCTCTGGCTAAAGGCAACAATACCACATCTCTGGCTAAAGGCGACAATGTCTCATATCTGGCCAAAGGCGACAATATCTCATCTCTTGCTAAAGTTGAAAATATCTCATCTCTGGCTAAAGGCAACAATACCACATCTCTGGCTAAAGGCGACAATGTCTCATCTCTGGCTAAAGATGACAATATCTCATCTCTGGCTAAAGGCGACAATACCTCATCTCTGGCTAAAGGCGACAATATCTCTGGCTAAAACGAAAATATCTCATCTTTGGCTAAAGGCGACAATATATCATCTCTGCCTAAAGGCGACAATACCTCATCTCTGGCAAAATGAGGCAAAATCTCTGGCTAAAGGCGACAATATCTCTGGCTAAAGGCGAAAATATCTCATCTCTGGCTAATGGCGACAATATCTCATCTCTGGCTAAAGGCGACAATATCTCATTTCTGGCTAAAGGCGACAATATCTCATCTCTGGCTAAAGGCGACAATATCTCATCTCTGGCTAAAGGCGACAATATCTCTGGATAAAGGCGATAATATCTTTGGCTAAAGGCGACAATATCTCGTCTCTGGCTAAAGGCGACAATATCTCATCTCAGGTTAAATGCGACAATATCTCATCTCTGGCTAAAGGCGACAATACCTCATCTCTGGATAAAGGCGACAATATCTCATCTCAGGTTAAATGCGACAATATCTCATCTCTGGCTAAAGGCGACAATATCTCATCTCTGGCTAAAGGCGACAATATCTCATCTCTGCCTAAAGGCGACAATATCTCATCTCTGCCTAAATGCGACAATATCTCATCTCTGGTTAAAGGCGACAATATCTCATCTGTGGCTAAAGGAGACAATATCTCTGGCTAAAGGCGACAATATCTCTGGCTAAAGGCAACAATATCTCTGGCTAAAGGCGACAATAGATCTGGCTAAAGGCGACAATATCTCATCTCTTCCGAAATGAGGCAATATCTCATCTCTGGCTAAAGGCGACAATATCTCATATCTGTCCAAAGGTGACAATATCTCATCTCTTGTTAAAGGTGAAAATATCTCATCTCTGGCTAAAGGCAACAATACCACATCTCTGGCAAAAGGCGACAATGTCTCATATCTGGCCAAAGGCGACAATATCTCATCTCTTGCTAAAGTTGAAAATATCTCATCTCTGGCTAAAGGCAACAATACCACATCTCTGGCTAAAGGCGACAATGTCTCATCTCTGGCTAAAGATGACAATATCTCATCTCTGGCTAAAGGCGACAATACCTCATCTCTGGCTAAAGGCGACAATATCTCTGGCTAAAACGAAAATATCTCATCTTTGGCTAAAGGCGACAATATATCATCTCTGCCTAAAGGCGACAATACCTCATATCTGGCTAAATGAGGCAAAATCTCTGGCTAAAGGCGACAATATCTCTGGCTAAAGGCGAAAATATCTCATCTCTGGCTAATGGCGACAATATCTCATCTCTGGCTAAAGGCGACAATATCTCATCTCTGCCTAAAGGCGACAATACCTCATCTCTGGCTAAAGGCGACAATATCTCATCTCAGGTTAAATGCGACAATATCTCATCTCTGGCTAAAGGCGACAATATCTCATCTCTGCCTAAAGGCGACAATATCTCATCTCTTGCTAAAGGCGACAATATCTCATCTCTGCCTAAATGCGACAATATCTCATCTCTGGTTAAAGGCGACAATATCTCATCTCTGGCTAAAGGAGACAATATCTCTGGCTAAAGGCGACAATATCTCTGGCTAAAGGCAACAATATCTCTGGCTAAAGGCGACAATAGATCTGGCTAAAGGCGACAATAGATCTGGCTAAAGGCAACAATATCTCATCTCTTCCGAAATGAGGCAATATCTCATCTCTGGCTAAAGGCGACAATATCTCGGGCTAAAGGCGACAATATCTCTGGCTAAAGGCAACAATATCTCTGGCTAAAGGCGTCAATAGATCTGGCTAAAGGCGACAATATCTCATCTCTTCCGAAATGAGGCAATATCTCATCTCTGGCTAAAGGCGACAATATCTCATATCTGTCCAAAGGCGACAATATCTCATCTCTTGCTAAAGGTGAAAATATCTCATCTCTGGCTAAAGGCAACAATACCACATCTCTGGCAAAAGGCGACAATGTCTCATATCTGGCCAAAGGCGACAATATCTCATCTCTTGCTAAAGGTGAAAATATCTCATCTCTGGCTAAAGGCGACAATGTCTCATATCTGGCCAAAGGCGACAATATCTCATCTCTTGCTAAAGGTGAAAATATCTCATCTCTGCTTAAAGGCAACAATACCACATCTCTGGCTAAAGGCGACAATGTCTCATCTCTGGCTAAAGGCGACAATATCTCATCTCTGGCTAAAGGCGACAATATCTCATCTCTGCCTAAAGGCGACAATATCTCTGGCTAAAGGCGACAATATCTTTGGCTATAGGAGACAATATCTCTGGCTAAAGGCGACAATGTCTCATCTCTGGCTAAAGGCGACAATATCTCATTTCTGGCTAAAGGCGACAATATCTCATCTCTGCCTAAAGGCAACAATACCTCATCTCTGGCTAAATGAGGCAAAATCTCTGGCTAAAGGCGACAATATATCTGGCTAAAGGCGAAAATATCTCATCTCTTCCGAAATGAGGCAATGTCTCATCTCTGGCTAAAGGCGACAATATCTCATATCTGTCCAAAGGCGACAATATCTCATCTCTTGGTAAAGGTGAAAATATCTCATCTCTGGCTAAAGGCAACAATACCACATCTCTGGCTAAAGGCGACAATGTCTCATATCTGGCCAAAGGCGACAATATCTCATCTCTTGCTAAAGTTGAAAATATCTCATCTCTGGCTAAAGGCAACAATACCACATCTCTGGCTAAAGGCGACAATGTCTCATCTCTGGCTAAAGATGACAATATCTCATCTCTGGCTAAAGGCGACAATACCTCATCTCTGGCTAAAGGCGACAATATCTCTGGCTAAAACGAAAATATCTCATCTTTGGCTAAAGGCGACAATATATCATCTCTGCCTAAAGGCGACAATACCTCATCTCTGGCAAAATGAGGCAAAATCTCTGGCTAAAGGCGACAATATCTCTGGCTAAAGGCGAAAATATCTCATCTCTGGCTAATGGCGACAATATCTCATCTCTGGCTAAAGGCGACAATATCTCATTTCTGGCTAAAGGCGACAATATCTCATCTCTGGCTAAAGGCGACAATATCTCATCTCTGGCTAAAGGCGACAATATCTCTGGATAAAGGCGATAATATCTTTGGCTAAAGGCGACAATATCTCGTCTCTGGCTAAAGGCGACAATATCTCATCTCAGGTTAAATGCGACAATATCTCATCTCTGGCAAAAGGCGACAATATCTCATCTCTGGCTATAGGCGACAATATCTCAACTCTGCCTAAGGGCGACAATATCTCATCTCTGCCTAAAGGCGACAATATCTCATCTCTGGCTAAATGCAACAATTCCTCATTACTGGCAAAATGCGACAATATCTCATCTCTGGCTAAAGGCGACAATACCTCATCTCTGGCTAAAGGCGACAATATCTCTGGCTAAAACGAAAATATCTCATCTCTGGCTAAAGGCGACAATATCTCATCTCTGCCTAAAGGCGACAATACCTCATCTCTGGCTAAATGAGGCAAAATCCCTGGCTAAAGGCGACAATATCTCTGGCTAAAGGCGAAAATATCTCATCTCTGGCTAATGGCGACAATATCTCATCTCTGGCTAAAGGCGACAATATCTCATTTCTGGCTAAAGGCGACAATATCTCATCTCTGGCTAAAGGCGACAATATCTCATCTCTGGCTAAAGGCGACAATATCTCGGGCTAAAGGCGACAATATCTCTGGCTAAAGGCAACAATATCTCTGGCTAAAGGCGACAATAGATCTGGCTAAAGGCGACAATATCTCATCTCTTCCGAAATGAGGCAATATCTCATCTCTGGCTAAAGGCGACAATATCTCATATCTGTCCAAAGGCGACAATATCTCATCTCTTGCTAAAGGTGAAAATATCTCATTTCTGGCTAAAGGCAACAATACCACATCTCTGGCTAAAGGCGACAATGTCTCATATCTGGCCAAAGGCGACAATATCTCATCTCTTGCTAAAGGTGAAAATATCTCATCTCTGGCTAAAGGCGACAATGTCTCATATCTGGCCAAAGGCGACAATATCTCATCTCTTGCTAAAGGTGAAAATATCTCATCTCTGGTTAAAGGCAACAATACCACATCTCTGGCTAAAGGCGACAATGTCTCATCTCTGGCTAAAGGCGACAATATCTCATCTCTGCCTAAAGGCGACAATATCTCATCTCTGCCTAAAGGCGACAATATCTCTGGCTAAAGGCGACAATATCTTTGGCTATAGGAGACAATATCTCTGGCTAAAGGCGACAATATCTCATCTCTGGCTAAAGGCGTCAATATCTCATTTCTGGCTAAAGGCGACAATATCTCATCTCTGCCTAAAGGCGACAATACCTCATCTCTGGCTAAATGAGGCAAAATCTCTGGCTAAAGGCGACAATATATCTGGATAAAGGCGAAAATATCTCATCTCTTCCGAAATGAGGCAATATCTCATCTCTGGCTAAAGGCGACAATATCTCATATCTGTCCAAAGCCGACAATATCTCATCTCTTGTTAAAGGTGAAAATATCTCAATCTCTGGCTAAGGGCAACAATACCACATCTCTGGCTAAAGGCGACAATGTCTCATATCTGGCCAAAGGCGACAATATCTCATCTCTTGCTAAAGGTGAAAATATCTCATCTCTGGCTAAAGGCAACAATACCACATCTCTGGCTAAATGCGACAATGTCTCATTTCTGGCTAAAGGCGACAATATCTCATCTCTGGCTAAAGGCGACAATACCTCATCTCTGGCTAAAGGCGACAATATCTCTGGCTAAAACGAAAATATCTCATCTCTGGCTAAAGGCGACAATATCTCATCTCTGCCTAAAGGCGACAATACCTCATCTCTGGCTAAATGAGGCAAAATCTCTGGCTAAAGGCGACAATATCTCTGGCTAAAGGCGAAAATATCTCATCTCTGGCTAATGGCGACAATATCTCATCTCTGGCTAAAGGCGACAATATCTCATTTCTGGCTAAAGGCGACAATATCTCATCTCTGGCTAAAGGCGACAATATCTCATCTCTGGCTAAAGGCGACAATATCTCTGGCTAAAGGCGACAATATCTTTGGCTAAAGGCGACAATATCTCGTCTCTGGCTAAAGGCGACAATATCTCATCTCAGGTAAAATGCGACAATATCTCATCTCTGGCTAAAGGCGACAATATCTCATCTCTGCCTAAAGGCGACAATATCTCATCTCTGGCTAAAGGCGACAATATCTCATCTCTGCCTAAAGGCGACAATACCTCATCTCTGGCTAAAGGCGACAATATCTCATCTCAGGTTAAATGCGTCAATATCTCATCTCTGGCTAAAGGCGACAATATCTCATCTCTGCCTAAAGGCGACAATATCTCATCTCTTGCTGAAGGCGACAATATCTCATCTCTGCCTAAATGCGACAATATCTCATCTCTGGTTAAAGGCGACAATATCTCATCTCTGGCTAAAGGAGACAATATCTCTGGCTAAAGGCGACAATATCTCTGGCTAAAGGCAACAATATCTCTGGCTAAAGGCGACAATAGTTCTGGCTAAAGGCGACAATAGATCTGGCTAAAGGCAACAATATCTCATCTCTTCCGAAATGAGGCAATATCTCATCTCTGGCTAAAGGCGACAATATCTCGGGCTAAAGGCGACAATATCTCTGGCTAAAGGCAACAATATCTCTGGCTAAAGGCGACAATAGATCTGGCTAAAGGCGACAATATCTCATCTCTTCCGAAATGAGGCAATATCTCATCTCTGGCTAAAGGCGACAATATCTCATATCTGTCCAAAGGCGACAAGATCTCATCTCTTGCTAAAGGTGAAAATATCTCATCTCTGGCTAAAGGCAACAATACCACATCTCTGGCAAAAGGCGACAATGACTCATATCTGGCCAAAGGCGACAATATCTCATCTCTTGCTAAAGGTGAAAATATCTCATCTCTGGCTAAAGGCGACAATGTCTCATATCTGGCCAAAGGCGACAATATCTCATCTCTTGCTAAAGGTGAAAATATCTCATCTCTGGTTAAAGGCAACAATACCACATCTCTGGCTAAAGGCGACAATGTCTCATCTCTGGCTAAAGGCGACAATATCTCATCTCTGGCTAAAGGCGACAATATCTCATCTCTGCCTAAAGGCGACAATATCTCTGGCTAAAGGCGACAATATCTTTGGCTATAGGAGACAATATCTCTGGCTAAAGGCGACAATATCTCATCTCTGGCTAAAGGCGACAATATCTCATTTCTGGCTAAAGGCGACAATATCTCATCTCTGCCTAAAGGCAACAATACCTCATCTCTGGCTAAATGAGGCAAAATCTCTGGCTAAAGGCGACAATATATCTGGCTAAAGGCGAAAATATCTCATCTCTTCCGAAATGAGGCAATATCTCATCTCTGGCTAAAGGCGACAATATCTCATATCTGTCCAAAGGCGACAATATCTCATCTCTTGTTAAAGGTGAAAATATCTCATCTCTGGCTAAAGGCAACAATACCACATCTCTGGCAAAAGGCGACAATGTCTCATATCTGGCCAAAGGCGACAATATCTCATCTCTTGCTAAAGTTGAAAATATCTCATCTCTGGCTAAAGGCAACAATACCACATCTCTGGCTAAAGGCGACAATGTCTCATCTCTGGCTAAAGATGACAATATCTCATCTCTGGCTAAAGGCGACAATACCTCATCTCTGGCTAAAGGCGACAATATCTCTGGCTAAAACGAAAATATCTCATCTTTGGCTAAAGGCGACAATATATCATCTCTGCCTAAAGGCGACAATACCTCATCTCTGGCTAAATGAGGCAAAATCTCTGGCTAAAGGCGACAATATCTCTGGCTAAAGGCGAAAATATCTCATCTCTGGCTAATGGCGACAGTATCTCATCTCTGGCTAAAGGCGACAATATCTCATCTCTGCCTAACGGCGACAATACCTCATCTCTGGCTAAAGGCGACAATATCTCATCTCAGGTTAAATGCGACAATATCTCATCTCTGGCTAAAGGCGACAATATCTCATCTCTGCCTAAAGGCGACAATATCTCATCTCTTGCTAAAGGCGACAATTTCTCATCTCTGCCTAAATGCGACAATATCTCATCTCTGGTTAAAGGCGACAATATCTCATCTCTGGCTAAAGGAGACAATATCTCTGGCTAAAGGCGACAATATCTCTGGCTAAAGGCAACAATATCTCTGGCTAAAGGCGACAATAGATCTGGCTAAAGGCGACAATAGATCTGGCTAAAGGCAACAATATCTCATCTCTTCCGAAATGAGGCAATATCTCATCTCTGGCTAAAGGCGACAATATCTCGGGCTAAAGGCGACAATATCTCTGGCTAAAGGCAACAATATCTCTGGCTAAAGGCGACAATAGATCTGGCTAAAGGCGACAATATCTCATCTCTTCCGAAATGAGGCAATATCTCATCTCTGGCTAAAGGCGACAATATCTCATATCTGTCCAAAGGCGACAATATCTCATCTCTTGCTAAAGGTGAAAATATCTCATCTCTGGCTAAAGGCAACAATACCACATCTCTGGCAAAAGGCGACAATGTCTCATATCTGGCCAAAGGCGACAATATCTCATCTCTTGCTAAAGGTGAAAATATCTCATCTCTGGCTAAAGGCGACAATGTCTCATATCTGGCCAAAGGCGACAATATCTCATCTCTTGCTAAAGGTGAAAATATCTCATCTCTGGTTAAAGGCAACAATACCACATCTCTGGCTAAAGGCGACAATGTCTCATCTCTGGCTAAAGGCGACAATATCTCATCTCTGGCTAAAGGCGACAATATCTCATCTCTGCCTAAAGGCGACAATATCTCTGGCTAAAGGCGACAACATCTTTGGCTATAGGAGACAATATCTCTGGCTAAAGGCGACAATATCTCATCTCTGGCTAAAGGCGACAATATCTCATTTCTGGCTAAAGGCGACAATATCTCATCTCTGCCTAAAGGCAACAATACCTCATCTCTGGCTAAATGAGGCAAAATCTCTGGCTAAAGGCGACAATATATCTGGCTAAAGGCGAAAATATCTCATCTCTTCCGAAATGAGGCAATATCTCATCTCTGGCTAAAGGCGACAATATCTCATATCTGTCCAAAGGCGACAATATCTCATCTCTTGTTAAAGGTGAAAATATCTCATCTCTGGCTAAAGGCAACAATACCACATCTCTGGCTAAAGGCGACAATGTCTCATATCTGTCCAAAGGCGACAAGATCTCATCTCTTGCTAAAGGTGAAAATATCTCATCTCTGGCTAAAGGCAACAATACCACATCTCTGGCAAAAGGCGACAATGACTCATATCTGGCCAAAGGCGACAATATCTCATCTCTTGCTAAAGGTGAAAATATCTCATCTCTGGCTAAAGGCGACAATGTCTCATATCTGGCCAAAGGCGACAATATCTCATCTCTTGCTAAAGGTGAAAATATCTCATCTCTGGTTAAAGGCAACAATACCACATCTCTGGCTAAAGGCGACAATGTCTCATCTCTGGCTAAAGGCGACAATATCTCATCTCTGGCTAAAGGCGACAATATCTCATCTCTGCCTAAAGGCGACAATATCTCTGGCTAAAGGCGACAATATCTTTGGCTATAGGAGACAATATCTCTGGCTAAAGGCGACAATATCTCATCTCTGGCTAAAGGCGACAATATCTCATTTCTGGCTAAAGGCGACAATATCTCATCTCTGCCTAAAGGCAACAATACCTCATCTCTGGCTAAATGAGGCAAAATCTCTGGCTAAAGGCGACAATATATCTGGCTAAAGGCGAAAATATCTCATCTCTTCCGAAATGAGGCAATATCTCATCTCTGGCTAAAGGCGACAATATCTCATATCTGTCCAAAGGCGACAATATCTCATCTCTTGTTAAAGGTGAAAATATCTCATCTCTGGCTAAAGGCAACAATACCACATCTCTGGCAAAAGGCGACAATGTCTCATATCTGGCCAAAGGCGACAATATCTCATCTCTTGCTAAAGTTGAAAATATCTCATCTCTGGCTAAAGGCAACAATACCACATCTCTGGCTAAAGGCGACAATGTCTCATCTCTGGCTAAAGATGACAATATCTCATCTCTGGCTAAAGGCGACAATACCTCATCTCTGGCTAAAGGCGACAATATCTCTGGCTAAAACGAAAATATCTCATCTTTGGCTAAAGGCGACAATATATCATCTCTGCCTAAAGGCGACAATACCTCATCTCTGGCTAAATGAGGCAAAATCTCTGGCTAAAGGCGACAATATCTCTGGCTAAAGGCGAAAATATCTCATCTCTGGCTAATGGCGACAGTATCTCATCTCTGGCTAAAGGCGACAATATCTCATCTCTGCCTAACGGCGACAATACCTCATCTCTGGCTAAAGGCGACAATATCTCATCTCAGGTTAAATGCGACAATATCTCATCTCTGGCTAAAGGCGACAATATCTCATCTCTGCCTAAAGGCGACAATATCTCATCTCTTGCTAAAGGCGACAATTTCTCATCTCTGCCTAAATGCGACAATATCTCATCTCTGGTTAAAGGCGACAATATCTCATCTCTGGCTAAAGGAGACAATATCTCTGGCTAAAGGCGACAATATCTCTGGCTAAAGGCAACAATATCTCTGGCTAAAGGCGACAATAGATCTGGCTAAAGGCGACAATAGATCTGGCTAAAGGCAACAATATCTCATCTCTTCCGAAATGAGGCAATATCTCATCTCTGGCTAAAGGCGACAATATCTCGGGCTAAAGGCGACAATATCTCTGGCTAAAGGCAACAATATCTCTGGCTAAAGGCGACAATAGATCTGGCTAAAGGCGACAATATCTCATCTCTTCCGAAATGAGGCAATATCTCATCTCTGGCTAAAGGCGACAATATCTCATATCTGTCCAAAGGCGACAATATCTCATCTCTTGCTAAAGGTGAAAATATCTCATCTCTGGCTAAAGGCAACAATACCACATCTCTGGCAAAAGGCGACAATGTCTCATATCTGGCCAAAGGCGACAATATCTCATCTCTTGCTAAAGGTGAAAATATCTCATCTCTGGCTAAAGGCGACAATGTCTCATATCTGGCCAAAGGCGACAATATCTCATCTCTTGCTAAAGGTGAAAATATCTCATCTCTGGTTAAAGGCAACAATACCACATCTCTGGCTAAAGGCGACAATGTCTCATCTCTGGCTAAAGGCGACAATATCTCATCTCTGGCTAAAGGCGACAATATCTCATCTCTGCCTAAAGGCGACAATATCTCTGGCTAAAGGCGACAACATCTTTGGCTATAGGAGACAATATCTCTGGCTAAAGGCGACAATATCTCATCTCTGGCTAAAGGCGACAATATCTCATTTCTGGCTAAAGGCGACAATATCTCATCTCTGCCTAAAGGCAACAATACCTCATCTCTGGCTAAATGAGGCAAAATCTCTGGCTAAAGGCGACAATATATCTGGCTAAAGGCGAAAATATCTCATCTCTTCCGAAATGAGGCAATATCTCATCTCTGGCTAAAGGCGACAATATCTCATATCTGTCCAAAGGCGACAATATCTCATCTCTTGTTAAAGGTGAAAATATCTCATCTCTGGCTAAAGGCAACAATACCACATCTCTGGCTAAAGGCGACAATGTCTCATATCTGGCCAAAGGCGACTATATCTCATCTCTTGCTAAAGTTGAAAATATCTCATCTCTGGCTAAAGGCAACAATACCACATCTCTGGCTAAAGGCGACAATGTCTCATCTCTGGCTAAAGATGACAATATCTCATCTCTGGCTAAAGGCGACAATACCTCATCTCTGGCTAAAGGCGACAATATCTCTGGCTAAAACGAAAATATCTCATCTATGGCTAAAGGCGACAATATATCATCTCTGCCTAAAGGCGAGAATACCTCATCTCTGGCTAAATGAGGCAAAATCTCTGGCTAAAGGCGACAATATCTCTGGCTAAAGGCGAAAATATCTCATCTCTGGCTAATGGCGACAATATCTCATTTCTGGCTAAAGGCGACAATATCTCATCTCTGGCTAAAGGCGACAATATCTCATCTCTGGCTAAAGGCGACAATATCTCTGGATAAAGGCGATAATATCTTTGGCTAAAGGCGACAATATCTCGTCTCTGGCTAAAGGCGACAATATCTCATCTCAGGTTAAATGCGACAATATCTCATCTCTGGCTAAAGGCGACAATACCTCATCTCTGGATAAAGGCGACAATATCTCATCTCAGGTTAAATGCGACAATATCTCATCTCTGGCTAAAGGCGACAATATCTCATCTCTGCCTAAAGGCGACAATATCTCATCTCTGCCTAAAGGCGACAATATCTCATCTCTGCCTAAATGCGACAATATCTCATCTCTGGTTAAAGGCGACAATATCTCATCTGTGGCTAAAGGAGACAATATCTCTGGCTAAAGGCGACAATATCTCTGGCTAAAGGCAACAATATCTCTGGCTAAAGGCGACAATAGATCTGGCTAAAGGCGACAATATCTCATCTTTTCCGAAATGAGGCAATATCTCATCTCTGCCTAAAGGCGACAATACCTCATCTCTGGCTAAAGGCGACAATATCTCATCTCAGGTTAAATGCGACAATATCTCATCTCTGGCTAAAGGCGACAATATCTCATCTCTGGCTATAGGCGACAATATCTCAACTCTGCCTAAGGGCGACAATATCTCATCTCTGCCTAAAGGCGACAATATCTCATCTCTGGCTAAATGCAACAATTCCTCATTACTGGCAAAATGCGACAATATCTCATCTCTGGCTAAATGCGACAATATCTCATCTCTGGCTAAAGGCAACAATATCTCTGGCTAAAGGCAACAATATCTCTAACTAAAGACGACAATATCTCATCTCTGGCTAAAGGCGGCAATATCGTCTCTGGCAAAAGGTGACAATAACTCATCTCTGGCTAAAGGCAACAATATCTCATCTCTGGCTAAAAGCGACAATATCTCATCTCTGGCTATAGGCGACAATAACTCATCTCTGCCTAAATGCGACAATATCTCATCTCTGCCTAAATGCGACAATATATCATCTCTGGCTAAAGGCGACAATACCTCATTACTGGCTAAAGTTGATAATATCTCATCTCTGGCTAAAGGGGACAATATCTCATCTCTGGCTAAAGGCAACAATATCTCTGGTTAAAGGCGGCAGTATCTGTGGCTAAAGGCAACAATATCTCTGACTAAAGGCGACAATATCTCTGGCTAAAGACGAAAATATCTCATCTCTGGCTAAAGGCAACAATATCTCATCTCTGCCTAAAGGCAACAATATCTCATCTCTGGCTAAAGGAGGCAAAATCTCTGGCTTAAGGCGACAATATCTCTGGCAAAAGGCGACAATATCTCATCTCTGGCTAATGGCGACAATATCTCATTTCTGGCTAAAGGCGACAATATCTCATCTCTGGCTAAAGGCGACAATATCTCTGGCTAAATGCGACAATATCTCATCTCTGGCTAATGGCGACAATATCTCATCTCTGGCTAAAGGCGACAATATCTCATTTCTGGCTAAAGGCGACAATATCTCATCTCTGGTTAAAGGCGACAATATCTCATCTCTGGCTAAAGGCGACAATATCTCTGGCTAAAGGCGACAATATCTTTGGCTAAAGGCGACAATATCTCGTCTCTGGCTAAAGGCGACAATATCTCATCTCTGGCTAAAGGCGACAATATCTCATCTCTGCCTAAAGGCGACAATATCTCATCTCTGGCTAAATGCGACAATATCTCATATCTGGCCAAAGGCGACAATATCTCATCTCTTGCTAAAGGTGAAAATATCTCATCTCTGGCTAAAGGCGACAATGTCTCATATCTGGCCAATGGCGACAATATCTCATCTCTTGCTAAAGGTGAAAATATCTCATCTCTGGTTAAAGGCAACAATATCACATCTCGGGCTAAAGGCGACAATGTCTCATCTCTGGCTAAAGACGACAATATCTCATCTCTGGCTAAAGGCGACAATATCTCATCTCTGCCTAAAGGCGACAATATCTCTGGCTAAAGGCGACAATATCTTTGGCTATAGGAGACAATATCTCTGGCTAAAGGCGACAATATCTCATCTCTGGCTAAAGGCGTCAATATCTCATTTCTGGCTAAAGGCGACAATATCTCATCTCTGCCTAAAGGCGACAATACCTCATCTCTGGCTAAATGAGGCAAAATCTCTGGCTAAAGGCGACAATATATCTGGATAAAGGCGAAAATATCTCATCTCTTCCGAAATGAGGCAATATCTCATCTCTGGCTAAAGGCGACAATATCTCATATCTGTCCAAAGCCGACAATATCTCATCTCTTGTTAAAGGTGAAAATATCTCAATCTCTGGCTAAGGGCAACAATACCACATCTCTGGCTAAAGGCGACAATGTCTCATATCTGGCCAAAGGCGACAATATCTCATCTCTTGCTAAAGGTGAAAATATCTCATCTCTGGCTAAAGGCAACAATACCACATCTCTGGCTAAAGGCGACAATGTCTCATCTCTGGCTAAAGATGACAATATCTCATCTCTGGCTAAAGGCAACAATACCACATCTCTAGCTAAAGGCGACAATGTCTCATATCTGGCCAAAGGCGACAATATCTCATCTCTTGCTAAAGGTGAAAATATCTCATCTCTGGCTAAAGGCAACAATACCACATCTCTGGCTAAATGCGACAATGTCTCATTTCTGGCTAAAGGCGACAATATCTCATCTCTGGCTAAAGGCGACAATACCTCATCTCTGGCTAAAGGCGACAATATCTCTGGCTAAAACGAAAATATCTCATCTCTGGCTAAAGGCGACAATATCTCATCTCTGCCTAAAGGCGACAATACCTCATCTCTGGCTAAATGAGGCAAAATCTCTGGCTAAAGGCGACAATATCTCTGGCTAAAGGCGAAAATATCTCATCTCTGGCTAATGGCGACAATATCTCATCTCTGGCTAAAGGCGACAATATCTCATCTCTGGCTAAAGGCGACAATATCTCTGGCTAAAGGCGACAATATCTTTGGCTAAAGGCGACAATATCTCGTCTCTGGCTAAAGGCGACAATATCTCATCTCAGGTTAAATGCGACAATATCTCATCTCTGGCTAAAGGCGACAATATCTCATCTCTGCCTAAAGGCGACAATATCTCATCTCTGGCTAAAGGCGACAATATCTCATCTCTGCCTAAAGGCGACAATACCTCATCTCTGGCTAAAGGCGACAATATCTCATCTCAGGTTAAATGCGTCAATATCTCATCTCTGGCTAAAGGCGACAATATCTCATCTCTGCCTAAAGGCGACAATATCTCATCTCTTGCTAAAGGCGACAATATCTCATCTCTGCCTAAATGCGACAATTTCTCATCTCTGGTTAAAGGCGACAATATCTCATCTCTGGCTAAAGGAGACAATATCTCTGGCTAAAGGCGACAATATCTCTGGCTAAAGGCAACAATATCTCTGGCTAAAGGCGACAATAGTTCTGGCTAAAGGCGACAATAGATCTGGCTAAAGGCAACAATATCTCATCTCTTCCGAAATGAGGCAATATCTCATCTCTGGCTAAAGGCGACAATATCTCGGGCTAAAGGCGACAATATCTCTGGCTAAAGGCAACAATATCTCTGGCTAAAGGCGACAATAGATCTGGCTAAAGGCGACAATATCTCATCTCTTCCGAAATGAGGCAATATCTCATCTCTGGCTAAAGGCGACAATATCTCATATCTGTCCAAAGGCGACAAGATCTCATCTCTTGCTAAAGGTGAAAATATCTCATCTCTGGCTAAAGGCAACAATACCACATCTCTGGCTAAAGGCGACAATGTCTCATATCTGGCCAAAGGCGACAATATCTCATCTCTTGCTAAAGGTGAAAATATCTCATCTCTGGTTAAAGGCAACAATACCACATCTCTGGCTAAAGGCGACAATGTCTCATCTCTGGCTAAAGGCGACAATATCTCATCTCTGGCTAAAGGCGACAATATCTCATCTCTGCCTAAAGGCGACAATATCTCTGGCTAAAGGCGACAATATCTTTGGCTATAGGAGACAATATCTCTGGCTAAAGGCGACAATATCTCATCTCTGGCTAAAGGCGACAATATCTCATTTCTGGCTAAAGGCGACAATATCTCATCTCTGCCTAAAGGCAACAATACCTCATCTCTGGCTAAATGAGGCAAAATCTCTGGCTAAAGGCGACAATATATCTGGCTAAAGGCGAAAATATCTCATCTCTTCCGAAATGAGGCAATATCTCATCTCTGGCTAAAGGCGACAATATCTCATATCTGTCCAAAGGCGACAATATCTCATCTCTTGTTAAAGGTGAAAATATCTCATCTCTGGCTAAAGGCAACAATACCACATCTCTGGCAAAAGGCGACAATGTCTCATATCTGGCCAAAGGCGACAATATCTCATCTCTTGCTAAAGTTGAAAATATCTCATCTCTGGCTAAAGGCAACAATACCACATCTCTGGCTAAAGGCGACAATGTCTCATCTCTGGCTAAAGATGACAATATCTCATCTCTGGCTAAAGGCGACAATACCTCATCTCTGGCTAAAGGCGACAATATCTCTGGCTAAAACGAAAATATCTCATCTTTGGCTAAAGGCGACACTATATCATCTCTGCCTAAAGGCGACAATACCTCATCTCTGGCTAAATGAGGCAAAATCTCTGGCTAAAGGCGACAATATCTCTGGCTAAAGGCGAAAATATCTCATCTCTGGCTAATGGCGACAATATCTCATCTCTGGCTAAAGGCGACAATATCTCATCTCTGCCTAACGGCGACAATACCTCATCTCTGGCTAAAGGCGACAATATCTCATCTCAGGTTAAATGCGACAATATCTCATCTCTGGCTAAAGGCGACAATATCTCATCTCTGCCTAAAGGCGACAATATCTCATCTCTTGCTAAAGGCGACAATTTCTCATCTCTGCCTAAATGCGACAATATCTCATCTCTGGTTAAAGGCGACAATATCTCATCTCTGGCTAAAGGAGACAATATCTCTGGCTAAAGGCGACAATATCTCTGGCTAAAGGCAACAATATCTCTGGCTAAAGGCGACAATAGATCTGGCTAAAGGCGACAATAGATTTGGCTTAAGGCAACAATATCTCATCTCTTCCGAAATGAGGCAATATCTCATCTCTGGCTAAAGGCGACAATATCTCGGGCTAAAGGCGACAATATCTCTGGCTAAAGGCAACAATATCTCTGGCTAAAGGCGACAATAGATCTGGCTAAAGGCGACAATATCTCATCTCTTCCGAAATGAGGCAATATCTCATCTCTGGCTAAAGGCGACAATATCTCATATCTGTCCAAAGGCGACAATATCTCATCTCTTGCTAAAGGTGAAAATATCTCATCTCTGGCTAAAGGCAACAATACCACATCTCTGGCAAAAGGCGACAATGTCTCATATCTGGCCAAAGGCGACAATATCTCATCTCTTGCTAAAGGTGAAAATATCTCATCTCTGGCTAAAGGCGACAATGTCTCATATCTGGCCAAAGGCGACAATATCTCATCTCTTGCTAAAGGTGAAAATATCTCATCTCTGGTTAAAGGCAACAATACCACATCTCTGGCTAAAGGCGACAATGTCTCATCTCTGGCTAAAGGCGACAATATCTCATCTCTGGCTAAAGGCGACAATATCTCATCTCTGCCTAAAGGCGACAATATCTCTGGCTAAAGGCGACAATATCTTTGGCTATAGGAGACAATATCTCTGGCTAAAGGCGACAATATCTCATCTCTGGCTAAAGGCGACAATATCTCATTTCTGGCTAAAGGCGACAATATCTCATCTCTGCCTAAAGGCAACAATACCTCATCTCTGGCTAAATGAGGCAAAATCTCTGGCTAAAGGCGACAATATATCTGGCTAAAGGCGAAAATATCTCATCTCTTCCGAAATGAGGCAATATCTCATCTCTGGCTAAAGGCGACAATATCTCATATCTGTCCAAAGGCGACAATATCTCATCTCTTGTTAAAGGTGAAAATATCTCATCTCTGGCTAAAGGCAACAATACCACATCTCTGGCTAAAGGCGACAATGTCTCATATCTGGCCAAAGGCGACTATATCTCATCTCTTGCTAAAGTTGAAAATATCTCATCTCTGGCTAAAGGCAACAATACCACATCTCTGGCTAAAGGCGACAATGTCTCATCTCTGGCTAAAGATGACAATATCTCATCTCTGGCTAAAGGCGACAATACCTCATCTCTGGCTAAAGGCGACAATATCTCTGGCTAAAACGAAAATATCTCATCTTTGGCTAAAGGCGACAATATATCATCTCTGCCTAAAGGCGACAATACCTCATCTCTGGCTAAATGAGGCAAAATCTCTGGCTAAAGGCGACAATATCTCTGGCTAAAGGCGGAAATATCTCATCTCTGGCTAAAAACGACAATATCTCTGGATAAAGGCGATAATATCTTTGGCTAAAGGCGACAATATCTCGTCTCTGGCTAAAGGCGACAATATCTCATCTCAGGTTAAATGCGACAATATCTCATCTCTGGCTAAAGGCGACAATACCTCATCTCTGGATAAAGGCGACAATATCTCATCTCAGGTTAAATGCGACAATATCTCATCTCTGGCTAAAGGCGACAATATCTCATCTCTGGCTAAAGGCGACAATATCTCATCTCTGCCTAAAGGCGACAATATCTCATCTCTGCCTAAATGCGACAATATCTCATCTCTGGTTAAAGGCGACAATATCTCATCTGTGGCTAAAGGAGACAATATCTCTGGCTAAAGGCGACAATATCTCTGGCTAAAGGCAACAATATCTCTGGCTAAAGGCGACAATAGATCTGGCTAAAGGCGACAATATCTCATCTCTTCCGAAATGAGGCAATATCTCATCTCTGCCTAAAGGCGACAATACCTCATCTCTGGCTAAAGGCGACAATATCTCATCTCAGGTTAAATGCGACAATATCTCATCTCTGGCTAAAGGCGACAATATCTCATCTCTGGCTATAGGCGACAATATCTCAACTCTGCCTAAGGGCGACAATATCTCATCTCTGCCTAAAGGCGACAATATCTCATCTCTGGCTAAATGCAACAATTCCTCATTACTGGCAAAATGCGACAATATCTCATCTCTGGCTAAATGCGACAATATCTCATCTCTGGCTAAAGGCGACAATATCTCTGGCTAAAGGCAACAATATCTCTGGCTAAAGACGACAATATCTCATCTCTGGCTAAAGGCGGCAATATCGTCTCTGGCAAAAGGTGACAATAACTCATCTCTGGCTAAAGGCAACAATATCTCATCTCTGGCTAAAAGCGACAATATCTCATCTCTGGCTATAGGCGACAATAACTCATCTCTGCCTAAATGCGACAATATCTCATCTCTGCCTAAATGCGACAATATATCATCTCTGGCTAAAGGCGACAATACCTCATTACTGGCTAAAGGTGATAATATCTCATCTCTGGCTAAAGGGGACAATATCTCATCTCTGGCTAAAGGCGACAATATCTCTGGTTAAAGGCGGCAGTATCTGTGGCTAAAGGCAACAATATCTCTGACTAAAGGCGACAATATCTCTGGCTAAAGACGAAAATATCTCATCTCTGGCTAAAGGCAACAATATCTCATCTCTGCCTAAAGGCAACAATATCTCATCTCTGGCTAAAGGAGGCAAAATCTCTGGCTTAAGGCGACAATATCTCTGGCTAAAGGCGACAATATCTCATCTCTGGCTAATGGCGACAATATCTCATTTCTGGCTAAAGGCGACAATATCTCATCTCTGGCTAAAGGCGACAATATCTCTGGCTAAATGCGACAATATCTCATCTCTGGCTAATGGCGACAATATCTCATCTCTGGCTAAAGGCGACAATATCTCATTTCTGGCTAAAGGCGACAATATCTCATCTCTGGTTAAAGGCGACAATATCTCATCTCTGGCTAAAGGCGACAATATCTCTGGCTAAAGGCGACAATATCTTTGGCTAAAGGCGACAATATCTCGTCTCTGGCTAAAGGCGACAATATCTCATCTCTGGCTAAAGGCGACAATATCTCATCTCTGCCTAAAGGCGACAATATCTCATCTCTGGCTAAATGCGACAATATCTCATATCTGGCCAAAGGCGACAATATCTCATCTCTTGCTAAAGGTGAAAATATCTCATCTCTGGCTAAAGGCGACAATGTCTCATATCTGGCCAATGGCGACAATATCTCATCTCTTGCTAAAGGTGAAAATATCTCATCTCTGGTTAAAGGCAACAATATCACATCTCGGGCTAAAGGCGACAATGTCTCATCTCTGGCTAAAGACGACAATATCTCATCTCTGGCTAAAGGCGACAATATCTCATCTCTGCCTAAAGGCGACAATATCTCTGGCTAAAGGCGACAATATCTTTGGCTATAGGAGACAATATCTCTGGCTAAAGGCGACAAAATCTCATCTCTGGCTAAAGGCGACAATATCTCATCTCTGCCTAAAGGCAACAATATCTCATCTCTGGCTAAAGGCGACAATTTCTCATCTCTGGCTTAAGGCGACAATATCTCTGGCTAAAGGCGACAATATCTCATCTCTGGCTAATGGCGACAATATCTCTTCTCTGGCTAAAGGCGACAATATCTCATTTCTGGCTAAAGGCGACAATATCTCATCTCTGGTTAAAGGCGACAATATCTCATCTCTGGCTAAAGGCGACAATATCTCTGGCTAAAGGCGACAATATCTTTGGCTAAATGCGACAATATCTCGTCTCTGGCTAAAGGCGACAATATCTCATCTCTGGCTAAAGGCGACAATATCTCATCTCTGCCTAAAGGCGACAATATCTCATCTCTTGCTAAATGCGACAATATCTCATATCTGTCCAAAGGCGACAATATCTCATCTATTGCTAAAGGTGAAAATATCTCATCTCTGGCTAAAGGCAACAATACCACATCACTGGCTAAAGGCGACAATGTCTCATATCTGGCCAAAGGCGACAATATCTCATCTCTTGCTAAAGGTGAAAAGATCTCATCTCTGGCTAAAGGCGACAATGTCTCATATCTGGCCAATGGCGACAATATCTCATCTCTTGCTAAAGGTGAAAATATCTCATCTCTGGTTAAAGGCAACAATACCACATCTCTGGCTAAAGGCGACAATGTCTCATCTCTGGCTAAAGACGACAATATCTCATCTCTGGCTAAAGGCGACAATATCTCATCTCTGCCTAAAGGCGACAATATCTCTGGCTAAAGGCGACAATATCTTTGGCTATAGGAGACTATATCTCTGGCTAAAGGCGACAATATCTCATCTCTGGCTAAAGGCGACAATATCTCATCTCTGGCTAAAGGAGACAATATCTCATCTCTGCCTAAAGGCGACAATACCTCATCTCTGGCTAAATGAGGCAAAATCTCTGCCTAAAGGCGAAAATATCTCTGGCTAAAGGCGAAAATAACTCATCTCTGGCTAATGGCGACAATATCTCATTTCTGGCTAAAGGCGACAATATCTCATTTCTGGCTAAAGGCGACAATATCTCATCTCTGGCTAAAAGCGACAATATCTCATCTCTGGCTAAAGGCGACAATATCTCTGGCTAAAGGCGACAATATCTCATCTCTGGCTAAAGGCGACAATATCTCTGGCTAAAGGCGACAATATCTTTGGCTAAAGGCGACAATATCTCGTCTCTGGCTAAAGGCGACAATATCTCATCTCAGGTTAAATGCGACAATATCTCATCTCTGTCAAAAGGCGACAATATCTCATCTCTGCCTAAAGGCGACAATATCTCATCTCTGGCTAAAGGCGACAATACCACATCTCTGGCTAAAGGCGACAATGTCTCATCTCTGGCTAAAGATGACAATATCTTATCTCTGGCTAAAGGCGACAATACCTCATCTCTGGCTAAAGGCGACAATATCTCTGGCTAAAACGAAAATATCTCATCTCTGCCTAAATGCGACAATATCTCATCTCTGGTTAAAGGCGACAATATCTCATCTCTGGCTAAAGGAGACAATATCTCTGGCTAAAGGCGACAATATCTCATCTCTTGCTAAAGGTGAAAATATCTCATCTCTGGCTAAAGGCAACAATACCACATCTCTGGCTAAAGGCGACAATGTCTCATCTCTGGCTAAAGATGACAATATCTTATCTCTGGCTAAAGGCGACAATACCTCATCTCTGGCTAAAGGCGACAATATCTCTGGCTAAAACGAAAATATCTCATCTCTGGCTAAAGGCGACAATATCTCATCTCTGCCTAAAGGCGACAATATCTCATTTCTGGCTAAAGGCGACAATATCTCATCTCTGGCTAAAGGCGACAATATCTCATCTCTGGCTAAAGGCGACAATATCTCTGGCTAAAGGCGACAATATCTTTGGCTAAAGGCGACAATATCTCGTCTCTGGCTAAAGGCGACAATATCTCATCTCAGGTTAAATGCGACAATATCTCATCTCTGGCTAAAGGCGACAATATCTCATCTCTGCCTATAGGATACAATATCTCATCTCTGGCTAAAGGCGACAATATCTCATCTCTGCCTAAATGCGACAATATCTCATCTCTGGTTAAAGGCGACAATATCTCATCTCTGGCTAAAGGAGACAATATCTCATTTCTGGCTAAAAGCGACAATATCTCATCTCTGGCTAAAGGCGACAATATCTCATCTCTGGCTAAAGGCGACAATATCTCTGGCTAAAACGAAAATATCTCATCTCTGGCTAAAGGCGACAATATCTCATCTCTGCCTAAAGGCGACAATATCTCATTTCTGGCTAAAGGCGACAATATCTCATCTCTGGCTAAAGGCGACAATATCTCATCTCTGGCTAAAGGCGACAATATCTCTGGCTAAAGGCGACAATATCTTTGGCTAAAGGCGACAATATCTCGTCTCTGGCTAAAGGCGACAATATCTCATCTCAGGTTAAATGCGACAATATCTCATCTCTGGCTAAAGGCGACAATATCTCATCTCTGCCTATAGGATACAATATCTCATCTCTGGCTAAAGGCGACAATATCTCATCTCTGCTTAATGCGACAATATCTCATCTCTGGTTAAAGGCGACAATATCTCATCTCTGGCTAAAGGAGACAATATCTCATTTCTGGCTAAAGGCGACAATATCTCATCTCTGGCTAAAGGCGACAATATCTCATCTCTGGCTAAAGGCGACAATATCTCTGGCTAAAGGCGACAATATCTTTGGCTAAAGGCGACAATATCTCGTCTCTGGCTAAAGGCGACAATATCTCATCTCTGGCTAAAGGCGACAATATCTCATCTCTGCCTAAAGGCGACAATATCTCATCTCTGGCTAAATGCGACAATATCTCATATCTGGCCAAAGGCGACAATATCTCATCTCTTGCTAAAGGTGAAAATATCTCATCTCTGGCTAAAGGCAACAATGTCTCATATCTGGCCAATGGCGACAATATCTCATCTCTTGCTAAAGGTGAAAATATCTCATCTCTGGTTAAAGGCAACAATATCACATCTCGGGCTAAAGGCGACAATGTCTCATCTCTGGCTAAAGACGACAATATCTCATCTCTGGCTAAAGGCGACAATATCTCATCTCTGCCTAAAGGCGACAATATCTCTGGCTAAAGGCGACAATATCTTTGGCTATAGGAGACAATATCTCTGGCTAAAGGCGACAAAATCTCATCTCTGGCTAAAGGCGACAATATCTCATCTCTGCCTAAAGGCAACAATATCTCATCTCTGGCTAAAGGCGACAATTTCTCATCTCTGGCTTAAGGCGACAATATCTCTGGCTAAAGGCGACAATATCTCATCTCTGGCTAATGGCGACAATATCTCTTCTCTGGCTAAAGGCGACAATATCTCATTTCTGGCTAAAGGCGACAATATCTCATCTCTGGTTAAAGGCGACAATATCTCATCTCTGGCTAAAGGCGACAATATCTCTGGCTAAAGGCGTCAATATCTTTGGCTAAATGCGACAATATCTCGTCTCTGGCTAAAGGCGACAATATCTCATCTCTGGCTAAAGGCGACAATATCTCATCTCTGCCTAAAGGCGACAATATCTCATCTCTTGCTAAATGCGACAATATCTCATATCTGTCCAAAGGCGACAATATCTCATCTATTGCTAAAGGTGAAAATATCTCATCTCTGGCTAAAGGCAACAATACCACATCACTGGCTAAAGGCGACAATGTCTCATATCTGGCCAAAGGCGACAATATCTCATCTCTTGCTAAAGGTGAAAAGATCTCATCTCTGGCTAAAGGCGACAATGTCTCATATCTGGCCAATGGCGACAATATCTCATCTCTTGCTAAAGGTGAAAATATCTCATCTCTGGTTAAAGGCAACAATACCACATCTCTGGCTAAAGGCGACAATGTCTCATCTCTGGCTAAAGACGACAATATCTCATCTCTGGCTAAAGGCGACAATATCTCATCTCTGCCTAAAGGCGACAATATCTCTGGCTAAAGGCGACAATATCTTTGGCTATAGGAGACAATATCTCTGGCTAAAGGCGACAATATCTCATCTCTGGCTAAAGGCGACAATATCTCATCTCTGGCTAAAGGAGACAATATCTCATCTCTGCCTAAAGGCGACAATACCTCATCTCTGGCTAAATGAGGCAAAATCTCTGCCTAAAGGCGAAAATATCTCTGGCTAAAGGCGAAAATAACTCATCTCTGGCTAATGGCGACAATATCTCATCTCTGCCTAAAGGCGACAATATCTCATTTCTGGCTAAAGGCGACAATATCTCATCTCTGGCTAAAAGCGACAATATCTCATCTCTGGCTAAAGGCGACAATATCTCTGGCTAAAGGCGACAATATCTCATCTCTGGCTAAAGGCGACAATATCTCTGGCTAAAGGCGACAATATCTTTGGCTAAAGGCGACAATATCTCGTCTCTGGCTAAAGGCGACAATATCTCATCTCAGGTTAAATGCGACAATATCTCATCTCTGTCAAAAGGCGACAATATCTCATCTCTGCCTAAAGGCGACAATATCTCATCTCTGGCTAAAGGCGACAATATCTCATCTCTGCCTAAATGCGACAATATCTCATCTCTGGTTAAAGGCGACAATATCTCATCTCTGGCTAAAGGAGACAATATCTCTGGCTAAAGGCGACAATATCTCATCTCTTGCTAAAGGTGAAAATATCTCATCTCTGGCTAAAGGCAACAATACCACATCTCTGGCTAAAGGCGACAATGTCTCATCTCTGGCTAAAGATGACAATATCTTATCTCTGGCTAAAGGCGACAATACCTCATCTCTGGCTAAAGGCGACAATATCTCTGGCTAAAACGAAAATATCTCATCTCTGGCTAAAGGCGACAATATCTCATCTCTGCCTAAAGGCGACAATATCTCATTTCTGGCTAAAGGCGACAATATCTCATCTCTGGCTAAAGGCGACAATATCTCATCTCTGGCTAAAGGCGACAATATCTCTGGCTAAAGGCGACAATATCTTTGGCTAAAGGCGACAATATCTCGTCTCTGGCTAAAGGCGACAATATCTCATCTCAGGTTAAATGCGACAATATCTCATCTCTGGCTAAAGGCGACAATATCTCATCTCTGCCTATAGGATACAATATCTCATCTCTGGCTAAAGGCGACAATATCTCATCTCTGCCTAAATGCGACAATATCTCATCTCTGGTTAAAGGCGACAATATCTCATCTCTGGCTAAAGGAGACAATATCTCATTTCTGGCTAAAAGCGACAATATCTCATCTCTGGCTAAAGGCGACAATATCTCATCTCTGGCTAAAGGCGACAATATCTCTGGCTAAAACGAAAATATCTCATCTCTGGCTAAAGGCGACAATATCTCATCTCTGCCTAAAGGCGACAATATCTCATTTCTGGCTAAAGGCGACAATATCTCATCTCTGGCTAAAGGCGACAATATCTCATCTCTGGCTAAAGGCGACAATATCTCTGGCTAAAGGCGACAATATCTTTGGCTAAAGGCGACAATATCTCGTCTCTGGCTAAAGGCGACAATATCTCATCTCAGGTTAAATGCGACAATATCTCATCTCTGGCTAAAGGCGACAATATCTCATCTCTGCCTATAGGATACAATATCTCATCTCTGGCTAAAGGCGACAATATCTCATCTCTGCCTAAATGCGACAATATCTCATCTCTGGCTAAAGGCGACAATATCTCATCTCTGGCTAAAGGCGACAATATCTCTGGCTAAAGGCGACAATATCTTTGGCTAAAGGCGACAATATCTCGTCTCTGGCTAAAGGCGACAATATCTCATCTCAGGTTAAATGCGACAATATCTCGTCTCTGGCTAAAGGCGACAATATCTCATCTCAGGTTAAATGCGACAATATCTCGTCTCTGGCTAAAGGCGACAATATCTCATCTCTGGCTAAAGGAGACAATATCTCATTTCTGGCTAAAGGCGACAATATCTCATCTCTGGCTAAAGGCGACAATATCTCATCTCTGGCTAAAGGCGACAATATCTCTGGCTAAAGGCGACAATATCTTTGGCTAAAGGCGACAATATCTCGTCTCTGGCTAAAGGCGACAATATCTCATCTCAGGTTAAATGCGACAATATCTCGTCTCTGGCTAAAGGCGACAATATCTCATCTCAATTTAAATGCGACAATATCTCATTTCTGGCTAAAGGCGACAATATCTCATCTCTGCCTAAATGCGACAATACCTCATCTCTGGCTAAATGCGACAATATCTCATCTCAGGTTAAATGCGACAATATCTCATCACTGGCTAAAGGCGACAATATCTCATCTCTGCCTAAAGGCGACAATATCTCATCTCTTGCTAAAGGCGACAATATCTCATCTCTGCCTAAATGCGACAATATCTCATCTCTGGTTAAAGGCGACAATATCTCATCTCTGGTTAAAGGAGACAATATCTCTGGCTAAAGGCAACAATAGATCTGGCTAAAGGCAACAATATCTCTGGCTAAAGGTGACAATAGATCTGGCTAAAGGCGACAATAGATCTGGCTAAAGGCAACAATATCTCATCTCTTCCGAAATGAGGCAATATCTCATCTCTGGCTAAAGGCGACAATATCTCTGGCTAAAGGCGACAATATCTCATCTCTGGCTAAAGGCAACAATATCTCTGGCTAAAGGCGACAATAGATCTGGCTAAAGGCGACAATATCTCATCTCTTCCGAAATGAGGCAATATCTCATCTCTGGCTAAAGGCGACAATATCTCATATCTGTCCAAAGGCGACAATATCTCATCTCTTGCTAAAGGTGAAAATATCTCATTTCTGGCTAAAGGCAACAATACCACATCTCTGGCTAAAGGCGACAATGTCTCATATCTGGCCAAAGGCGACAATATCTCATCGCTTGCTAAAGGTGAAAATATCTCATCTCTGGCTAAAGGCGACAATGTCTCATATCTGGCCAAAGGCGACAATATCTCATCTCTTGCTAAAGGTGAAAATATCTCATCTCTGGTTAAAGGCAACAATACCACATCTCTGGCTAAAGGCGACAATGTCTCATCTCTGGCTAAAGGCGACAATATCTCATCTCTGGCTAAAGGCGACAATATCTCATGTCTGCCTAAAGGCGACAATATCTCTGGCTAAAGGCGACAATATCTTTGGCTATAGGAGACAATATCTCTGGTTAAAGGCGACAATATCTCATCTCTGGCTAAAGGCGTCAATATCTCATTTCTGGCTAAAGGCGACAATATCTCATCTCTGCCTAAAGGCGACAATACCTCATCTCTGGCTAAATGAGGCAAAATCTCTGGCTAAAGGCGACAATATATCTGGCTAAAGGCGAAAATATCTCATCTCTTCCGAAATGAGGCAATATCTCATCTCTGGCTAAAGGCGACAATATCTCATATCTGTCCAAAGCCGACAATATCTCATCTCTTGTTAAAGGTGAAAATATCTCATCTCTGGCTAAGGGCAACAATACCACATCTCTGGCTAAAGGCGACAATGTCTCATATCTGGCCAAAGGCGACAATATCTCATCTCTTGCTAAAGGTGAAAATATCTCATCTCTGGCTAAAGGCAACAATACCACATCTCTGGCTAAAGGCGACAATGTCTCATCTCTGGCTAAAGATGACAATATCTCATCTCTGGCTAAAGGCAACAAAACCACATCTCTAGCTAAAGGCGACAATGTCTCATATCTGGCCAAAGGCGACAATAACTCATCTCTTGCTAAAGGTGAAAATATCTCATCTCTGGCTAAAGGCAACAATACCACATGTCTGGCTAAATGCGACAATGTCTCATTTCCGGCTAAAGGCGACAATATCTCATCTCTGGCTAAAGGCGACAATACCTCATCTCTGGCTAAAGGCGACAATATCTCTGGCTAAAACGAAAATATCTCATCTCTGGCTAAAGGCGACAATATCTCATCTCTGCCTAAAGGCGACAATACCTCATCTCTGGCTAAATGAGGCAAAATCTCTGGCTAAAGGCGACAATATCTCTGGCTAAAGGCGAAAATATCTCATCTCTGGCTAATGGCGACAATATCTCATCTCTGGCTAAAGGCGACAATATCTCATTTCTGGCTAAAGGCGACAATATCTCATCTCTGGCTAAAGGTGACAATATCTCGTCTCTGGCTAAAGGCGACAATATCTCATCTCAGGTTAAATGCGACAATATCTCATCTCTGGCCAAAGGCGACAATATCTCATCTCTGCCTAAAGGCGACAATATCTCATCTCTGGCTAAAGGCGACAATATCTCATCTCTGCCTAAAGGCGACAATACCTCATCTCTGGCTAAAGGCGACAATATCTCATCTCAGGTTAAATGCGACAATATCTCATCTCTGGCTAAAGGCGACAATATCTCATCTCTGCCTAAATGCGACAATATCTCATCTCTGGTTAAAGGCGACAATATCTCATCTCTGGCTAAAGGAGACAATATCTCATTTCTGGCTAAAGGCGACAATATCTCATCTCTGGCTAAAGGCGACAATATCTCATCTCTGGCTAAAGGCGACAATATCTCTGGCTAAAGGCGACAATATCTTTGGCTAAAGGCGACAATATCTCGTCTCTGGCTAAAGGCGACAATATCTCATCTCAGGTTAAATGCGACAATATCTCGTCTCTGGCTAAAGGCGACAATATCTCATCTCAGGTTAAATGCGACAATATCTCATTTCTGGCTAAAGGCGACAATATCTCATCTCTGCCTAAATGCGACAATACCTCATCTCTGGCTAAAGGCGACAATATCTCATCTCAGGTTAAATGCGACAATATCTCATCACTGGCTAAAGGCGACAATATCTCATCTCTGCCTAAAGGCGACAATATCTCATCTCTTGCTAAAGGCGACAATATCTCATCTCTGCCTAAATGCGACAATATCTCATCTCTGGTTAAAGGCGACAATATCTCATCTCTGGTTAAAGGAGACAATATCTCTGGCTAAAGGCAACAATAGATCTGGCTAAAGGCAACAATATCTCTGGCTAAAGGTGACAATAGATCTGGCTAAAGGCGACAATAGATCTGGCTAAAGGCAACAATATCTCATCTCTTCCGAAATGAGGCAATATCTCATCTCTGGCTAAAGGCGACAATATCTCTGGCTAAAGGCGACAATATCTCATCTCTGGCTAAAGGCAACAATATCTCTGGCTAAAGGCGACAATAGATCTGGCTAAAGGCGACAATATCTCATCTCTTCCGAAATGAGGCAATATCTCATCTCTGGCTAAAGGCGACAATATCTCATATCTGTCCAAAGGCGACAATATCTCATCTCTTGCTAAAGGTGAAAATATCTCATTTCTGGCTAAAGGCAACAATACCACATCTCTGGCTAAAGGCGACAATGTCTCATATCTCGCCAAAGGCGACAATATCTCATCGCTTGCTAAAGGTGAAAATATCTCATCTCTGGCTAAAGGCGACAATGTCTCATATCTGGCCAAAGGCGACAATATCTCATCTCTTGCTAAAGGTGAAAATATCTCATCTCTGGTTAAAGGCAACAATACCACATCTCTGGCTAAAGGCGACAATGTCTCATCTCTGGCTAAAGGCGACAATATCTCATCTCTGGCTAAAGGCGACAATATCTCATCTCTGCCTAAAGGCGACAATATCTCTGGCTAAAGGCGACAATATCTTTGGCTATAGGAGACAATATCTCTGGTTAAAGGCGACAATATCTCATCTCTGGCTAAAGGCGTCAATATCTCATTTCTGGCTAAAGGCGACAATATCTCATCTCTGCCTAAAGGCGACAATACCTCATCTCTGGCTAAATGAGGCAAAATCTCTGGCTAAAGGCGACAATATCTCTGGCTAAAGGCGAAAATATCTCATCTCTGGCTAATGGCGACAATATCTCATCTCTGGCTAAAGGCGACAATATCTCATTTCTGGCTAAAGGCGACAATATCTCATCTCTGGCTAAAGGTGACAATATCTCGTCTCTGGCTAAAGGCGACAATATCTCATCTCAGGTTAAATGCGACAATATCTCATCTCTGGCCAAAGGCGACAATATCTCATCTCTGCCTAAAGGCGACAATATCTCATCTCTGGCTAAAGGCGACAATATCTCATCTCTGCCTAAAGGCGACAATACCTCATCTCTGGCTAAAGGCGACAATATCTCATCTCAGGTTAAATGCGACAATATCTCATCTCTGGCTAAAGGCGACAATATCTCATCTCTGCCTAAATGCGACAATATCTCATCTCTGGTTAAAGGCGACAATATCTCATCTCTGGCTAAAGGAGACAATATCTCATTTCTGGCTAAAGGCGACAATATCTCATCTCTGGCTAAAGGCGACAATATCTCATCTCTGGCTAAAGGCGACAATATCTCTGGCTAAAGGCGACAATATCTTTGGCTAAAGGCGACAATATCTCGTCTCTGGCTAAAGGCGACAATATCTCATCTCAGGTTAAATGCGACAATATCTCGTCTCTGGCTAAAGGCGACAATATCTCATCTCAGGTTAAATGCGACAATATCTCATTTCTGGCTAAAGGCGACAATATCTCATCTCTGCCTAAATGCGACAATACCTCATCTCTGGCTAAAGGCGACAATATCTCATCTCAGGTTAAATGCGACAATATCTCATCACTGGCTAAAGGCGACAATATCTCATCTCTGCCTAAAGGCGACAATATCTCATCTCTTGCTAAAGGCGACAATATCTCATCTCTGCCTAAATGCGACAATATCTCATCTCTGGTTAAAGGCGACAATATCTCATCTCTGGTTAAAGGAGACAATATCTCTGGCTAAAGGCAACAATAGATCTGGCTAAAGGCAACAATATCTCTGGCTAAAGGTGACAATAGATCTGGCTAAAGGCGACAATAGATCTGGCTAAAGGCAACAATATCTCATCTCTTCCGAAATGAGGCAATATCTCATCTCTGGCTAAAGGCGACAATATCTCTGGCTAAAGGCGACAATATCTCATCTCTGGCTAAAGGCAACAATATCTCTGGCTAAAGGCGACAATAGATCTGGCTAAAGGCGACAATATCTCATCTCTTCCGAAATGAGGCAATATCTCATCTCTGGCTAAAGGCGACAATATCTCATATCTGTCCAAAGGCGACAATATCTCATCTCTTGCTAAAGGTGAAAATATCTCATTTCTGGCTAAAGGCAACAATACCACATCTCTGGCTAAAGGCGACAATGTCTCATATCTGGCCAAAGGCGACAATATCTCATCGCTTGCTAAAGGTGAAAATATCTCATCTCTGGCTAAAGGCGACAATGTCTCATATCTGGCCAAAGGCGACAATATCTCATCTCTTGCTAAAGGTGAAAATATCTCATCTCTGGTTAAAGGCAACAATACCACATCTCTGGCTAAAGGCGACAATGTCTCATCTCTGGCTAAAGGCGACAATATCTCATCTCTGGCTAAAGGCGACAATATCTCATCTCTGCCTAAAGGCGACAATATCTCTGGCTAAAGGCGACAATATCTTTGGCTATAGGAGACAATATCTCTGGTTAAAGGCGACAATATCTCATCTCTGGCTAAAGGCGTCAATATCTCATTTCTGGCTAAAGGCGACAATATCTCATCTCTGCCTAAAGGCGACAATACCTCATCTCTGGCTAAATGAGGCAAAATCTCTGGCTAAAGGCGACAATATATCTGGCTAAAGGCGAAAATATCTCATCTCTTCCGAAATGAGGCAATATCTCATCTCTGGCTAAAGGCGACAATATCTCATATCTGTCCAAAGCCGACAATATCTCATCTCTTGTTAAAGGTGAAAATATCTCATCTCTGGCTAAGGGCAACAATACCACATCTCTGGCTAAAGGCGACAATGTCTCATATCTGGCCAAAGGCGACAATATCTCATCTCTTGCTAAAGGTGAAAATATCTCATCTCTGGCTAAAGGCAACAATACCACATCTCTGGCTAAAGGCGACAATGTCTCATCTCTGGCTAAAGATGACAATATCTCATCTCTGGCTAAAGGCAACAATACCACATCTCTAGCTAAAGGCGACAATGTCTCATATCTGGCCAAAGGCGACAATATCTCATCTCTTGCTAAAGGTGAAAATATCTCATCTCTGGCTAAAGGCAACAATGCCACATCTCTGGCTAAATGCGACAATGTCTCATTTCCGGCTAAAGGCGACAATATCTCATCTCTGGCTAAAGGCGACAATACCTCATCTCTGGCTAAAGGCGACAATATCTCTGGCTAAAACGAAAATATCTCATCTCTGGCTAAAGGCGACAATATCTCATCTCTGCCTAAAGGCGACAATACCTCATCTCTGGCTAAATGAGGCAAAATCTCTGGCTAAAGGCGACAATATCTCTGGATAAAGGCGAAAACATCTCATCTCTGGCTAATGGCGACAATATCTCATCTCTGGCTAAAGGCGACAATATCTCATTTCTGGCTAAAGGCGACAATATCTCATCTCTGGCTAAAGGCGACAATATCTCATCTCTGGCTAAAGGCGACAATATCTCTGGCTAAAGGCGACAATATCTCTGGCTAAAGGCGACAATATCTCGTCTCTGGCTAAAGGCGACAATATCTCATCTCAGGTTAAATGCGACAATATCTCATCTCTGGCTAAAGGCGACAATATCTCATCTCTGCCTAAAGGCGACAATATATCATCTCTGGCTAAAGGCGACAATATCTCATCTCTGCCTAAAGGCGACAATACCTCATCTCTGGCTAAAGGCGACAATATCTCATCTCAGGTTAAATGCGACAATATCTCATCTCTGGCTAAAGGCGACAATATCTCATCTCTGCCTAAAGGCGACAATATCTCATCTCTTGCTAAAGGCGACAATATCTCATCTCTGCCTAAATGCGACAATATCTCATCTCTGGTTAAAGGCGACAATATCTAATCTCTGGCTAAAGGCGACAATGTCTCACCTCTGGCTAAAGGCGACAATACCTCATCTCTGGCTAAAGGCGACAATGTCTCATCTCTGGCTAAAGATGACAATATCTCATCTCTGGCTAAAGGCAACAATACCACATCTCTAGCTAAAGGCGACAATGTCTCATATCTGGCCAAAGGCGACAATATCTCATCTCTTGCTAAAGGTGAAAATATCTCATCTCTGGCTAAAGGCAACAATACCACATCTCTGGCTAAATGCGACAATGTCTCATTTCCGGCTAAAGGCGACAATATCTCATCTCTTGCTAAAGGCGACAATACCTCATCTCTGGCTAAAGGCGACAATATCTCTGGCTAAAACGAAAATATCTCATCTCTGGCTAAAGGCGACAATATCTCATCTCTGCCTAAAGGCGACAATACCTCATCTCTGGCTAAATGAGGCAAAATCTCTGGCTAAAGGCGACAATATCTCTGGCTAAAGGCGAAAATATCTCATCTCTGGCTAATGGCGACAATATCTCATCTCTGGCTAAAGGCGACAATATCTCATTTCTGGCTAAAGGCGACAATATATCATCTCTGGCTAAAGGCGACAATATCTCATCTCTGGCTAAAGGCGACAATATCTCTGGCTAAAGGCAACAATATCTCTGGCTAAAGGCGACAATATCTCGTCTCTGGCTAAAGGCGACAATATCTCATCTCAGGTTAAATGCGACAATATCTCATCTCTGGCTAAAGGCGACAATATCTCATCTCTGCCTAAAGGCGACAATATCTCATCTCTGGCTAAAGGCGACAATATCTCATCTCTGCCTAAAGGCGACAATACCTCATCTCTGGCTAAAGGCGACAATATCTCATCTCAGGTTAAATGCGACAATATCTCATCTCTGGCTAAAGGCGACAATATCTCATCTCTGCCTAAAGGCGACAATATCTCATCTCTTGCTAAAGGCGACAATATCTCATCTCTGCCTAAATGCGACAATATCTCATCTCTGGTTAAAGGCAACAATACCACATCTCTGGCTAAAGGCGACAATGTCTCATCTCTGGCTAAAGGCGACAATATCTCATCTCTGGCTAAAGGCGACAATATCTCATCTCTGCCTAAAGGCGACAATATCTCTGGCTAAAGGTGACAATGTCTTTGGCTATAGGAGACAATATCTCTGGCTAAAGGCGACAATATCTCATCTCTGGCTAAAGGCGACAATATCTCATTTCTGGCTAAAGGCGACAATATCTCATCTCTGCCTAAAGGCAACAATACCTCATCTCTGGCTAAATGAGGAAAAATCTCTGGCTAAAGGCGACAATATATCTGGCTAAAGGCGAAAATATCTCATCTCTTCCGAAATGAGGCAATATCTCATCTCTGGCTAAAGGCGACAATATCTCATATCTGTCCAAAGGCGACAATATCTCATCTCTTGTTAAAGGTGAAAATATCTCATCTCTGGCTAAAGGCAACAATACCACATCTCTGGCTAAAGGCGACAATGTCTCATATCTGGCCAAAGGCGACAATATCTCATCTCTTGCTAAAGTTGAAAATATCTCATCTCTGGCTAAAGGCAACAATACCACATCTCTGGCTAAAGGCGACAATGTCTCATCTCTGGCTAAAGATGACAATATCTCATCTCTGGCTAAAGGCGACAATACCTCATCTCTGGCTAAAGGCGACAATATCTCTGGCTAAAACGAAAATATCTCATCTTTGGCTATAGGCGACAATATATCATCTCTGCCTAAAGGCGACAATACCTCATCTCTGGCTAAATGAGGCAAAATCTCTGGCTAAAGGCGACAATATCTCTGGCTAAAGGCGAAAATATCTCATCTCTGGCTAATGGCGACAATATCTCATCTCTGGCTAAAGGCGACAATATCTCATCTCTGCCTAACGGCGACAATACCTCATCTCTGGCTAAAGGCGACAATATCTCATCTCAGGTTAAATGCGACAATATCTCATCTCTGGCTAAAGGCGACAATATCTCATCTCTGCCAAAAGGCGACAATATCTCATCTCTTGCTAAAGGCGACAATATCTCATCTCTGCCTAAATGCGACAATATCTCATCTCTGGTTAAAGGCGACAATATCTCATCTCTGGCTAAAGGAGACAATATCACTGGCTAAAGGCGACAATATCTCTGGCTAAAGGCAACAATATCTCTGGCTAAAGGCGACAATAGATCTGGCTAAAGGCGACAATAGATCTGGCTAAAGGCAACAATATCTCATCTCTTCCGAAATGAGGCAATATCTCATCTCTGGCTAAAGGCGACAATATCTCGGGCTAAAGGCGACAATATCTCTGGCTAAAGGCAACAATATCTGTGGCTAAAGGCGACAATAGATCTGGCTAAAGGCGACAATATCTCATCTCTTCCGAAATGAGGCAATATCTCATCTCTGGCTAAAGGCGACAATATCTCATATCTGTCCAAAGGCGACAATATCTCATCTCTTGCTAAAGGTGAAAATATCTCATCTCTGGCTAAAGGCAACAATACCACATCTCTGGCAAAAGGCGACAATGTCTCATATCTGGCCAAAGGCGACATTATCTCATCTCTTGCTAAAGGTGAAAATATCTCATCTCTGGCTAAAGGCGACAATGTCTCATATCTGGCCAAAGGCGACAATATCTCATCTCTTGCTAAAGGTGAAAATATCTCATCTCTGGTTAAAGGCAACAATACCACATCTCTGGCTAAAGGCGACAATGTCTCAACTCTGGCTAAAGGCGACAATATCTCATCTCTGGCTAAAGGCGACAATATCTCATCTCTGCCTAAAGGCGACAATATCTCTGGCTAAAGGCGACAATATCTTTGGCTATAGGAGACAATATCTCTGGCTAAAGGCGACAATATCTCATCTCTGGCTAAAGGCGACAATATCTCATTTCTGGCTAAAGGCGACAATATCTCATCTCTGCCTAAAGGCAACAATACCTCATCTCTGGCTAAATGAGGCAAAATCTCTGGCTAAAGGCGAAAATATCTCATCTCTTCCAAAATGAGGCAATATCTCATCTCTGGCTAACGGCGACAATATCTCATATCTGTCCAAAAGCGACAATATCTCATCTCTTGTTAAAGGTGAAAATATCTCATCTCTGGCTAAAGGCAACAATACCACATCTCTGGCTAAAGGCGACAATGTCTCATATCTGGCCAAAGGCGACAATATCTCATCTCTTGCTAAAGTTGAAAATATCTCATCTCTGGCTAAAGGCAACAATACCACATCTCTGGCTAAAGGCGACAATGTCTCATCTCTGGCTAAAGATGACAATATCTCATCTCTGGCTAAAGGCGACAATACCTCATCTCTGGCTAAAGGCGACAATATCTCTGGCTAAAACGAAAATATCTCATCTTTGGCTAAAGGCGACAATATATCATATCTGCCTAAAGGCGACAATACCTCATCTCTGGCTAAATGAGGCAAAATCTCTGGCTAAAGGCGACAATATCTCTGGCTAAAGGCGAAAATATCTCATCTCTGGCTAATGGCGACAATATCTCATCTATGGCTAAATGCGACAATATCTCATTTCTGGCTAAAGGCGACAATATCTCATCTCTGGCTAAAGGCGACAATATCTCATCTCTGGCTAAAGGCGACAATATCTCTGGCTAAAGGCGATAATATCTTTGGCTAAAGGCGACAATATCTCGTCTCTGGCTAAAGGCGACAATATCTCATCTCAGGTTAAATGCGACAATATCTCATCTCTGGCTAAAGGCGACAATACCTCATCTCTGGCTAAAGGCGACAATATCTCTTCTCAGGTTAAATGCGACAATATCTCATCTCTGGCTAAAGGCGACAATATCTCATCTCTGCCTAAAGGCGACAATATCTCATCTCTGGCTAAAGGCGACAATATCTCATCTCTGCCTAAAGGCGACAATATCTCATCTCTTGCTAAAGGCGACAATATCTCATCTCTGCCTAAATGCGACAATATCTCATCTCTGGTTAAAGGCAACAATACCACATCTCTGGCTAAAGGCGACAATGTCTCATCTCTGGCTAAAGGCGACAATATCTCATCTCTGGCTAAAGGCGATAATATCTCATCTCTGCCTAAAGGCGACAATATCTCTGGCTAAAGGTGACAATGTCTTTGGCTATAGGAGACAATATCTCTGGCTAAAGGCGACAATATCTCATCTCTGGCTAAAGGCGACAATATCTCATTTCTGGCTAAAGGCGACAATATCTCATCTCTGCCTAAAGGCAACAATACCTCATCTCTGGCTAAATGAGGAAAAATCTCTGGCTAAAGGCGACAATATATCTGGCTAAAGGCGAAAATATCTCATCTCTTCCGAAATGAGGCAATATCTCATCTCTGGCTCAAGGCGACAATATCTCATATCTGTCCAAAGGCGACAATATCTCATCTCTTGTTAAAGGTGAAAATATCTCATCTCTGGCTAAAGGCAACAATACCACATCTCTGGCTAAAGGCGACAATGTCTCATATCTGGCCAAAGGCGACAATATCTCATCTCTTGCTAAAGTTGAAAATATCTCATCTCTGGCTAAAGGCAACAATACCACATCTCTGGCTAAAGGCGACAATGTCTCATCTCTGGCTAAAGATGACAATATCTCATCTCTGGCTAAAGGCGACAATACCTCATCTCTGGCTAAAGGCGACAATATCTCTGGCTAAAACGAAAATATCTCATCTTTGGCTAAAGGCGACAATATATCATCTCTGCCTAAAGGCGACAATACCTCATCTCTGGCTAAATGAGGCAAAATCTCTGGCTAAAGGCGACAATATCTCTGGCTAAAGGCGAAAATATCTCATCTCTGGCTAATGGCGACAATATCTCATCTCTGGCTAAAGGCGACAATATCTCATCTCTGCCTAAAGGCAACAATACCACATCTCTGGCTAAAGGCGACAATGTCTCATATCTGTCCAAAGGCGACAATATCTCATCTCTTGTTAAAGGTGAAAATATCTCATCTCTGGCTAAAGGCAACAATACCACATCTCTGGCTAAAGGCGACAATGTCTCATATCTGGCCAAAGGCGACAATATCTCATCTCTTGCTAAAGTTGAAAATATCTCATCTCTGGCTAAAGGCAACAATACCACATCTCTGGCTAAAGGCGACAATGTCTCATCTCTGGCTAAAGATGACAATATCTCATCTCTGGCTAAAGGCGACAATACCTCATCTCTGGCTAAAGGCGACAATATCTCTGGCTAAAACGAAAATATCTCATCTTTGGCTAAAGGCGACAATATCTCATATCTGTCCAAAAGCGACAATATCTCATCTCTTGTTAAAGGTGAAAATATCTCATCTCTGGCTAAAGGCAACAATACCACATCTCTGGCTAAAGGCGACAATGTCTCATATCTGGCCAAAGGCGACAATATCTCATCTCTTGCTAAAGTTGAAAATATCTCATCTCTGGCTAAAGGCAACAATACCACATCTCTGGCTAAAGGCGACAATGTCTCATCTCTGGCTAAAGATGACAATATCTCATCTCTGGCTAAAGGCGACAATACCTCATCTCTGGCTAAAGGCGACAATATCTCTGGCTAAAACGAAAATATCTCATCTTTGGCTAAAGGCGACAATATATCATATCTGCCTAAAGGCGACAATACCTCATCTCTGGCTAAATGAGGCAAAATCTCTGGCTAAAGGCGACAATATCTCTGGCTAAAGGCGAAAATATCTCGTCTCTGGCTAATGGCGACAATATCTCATCTATGGCTAAATGCGACAATATCTCATTTCTGGCTAAAGGCGACAATATCTCATCTCTGGCTAAAGGCGACAATATCTCATCTCTGGCTAAAGGCGACAATATCTCTGGCTAAAGGCGATAATATCTTTGGCTAAAGGCGACAATATCTCGTCTCTGGCTAAAGGCGACAATATCTCATCTCAGGTTAAATGCGACAATATCTCATCTCTGGCTAAAGGCGACAATACCTCATCTCTGGCTAAAGGCGACAATATCTCTTCTCAGGTTAAATGCGACAATATCTCATCTCTGGCTAAAGGCGACAATATCTCATCTCTGCCTAAAGGCGACAATATCTCATCTCTGGCTAAAGGCGACAATATCTCATCTCTGCCTAAAGGCGACAATATCTCATCTCTTGCTAAAGGCGACAATATCTCATCTCTGCCTAAATGCGACAATATCTCATCTCTGGTTAAAGGCAACAATACCACATCTCTGGCTAAAGGCGACAATGTCTCATCTCTGGCTAAAGGCGACAATATCTCATCTCTGGCTAAAGGCGATAATATCTCATCTCTGCCTAAAGGCGACAATATCTCTGGCTAAAGGTGACAATGTCTTTGGCTATAGGAGACAATATCTCTGGCTAAAGGCGACAATATCTCATCTCTGGCTAAAGGCGACAATATCTCATTTCTGGCTAAAGGCGACAATATCTCATCTCTGCCTAAAGGCAACAATACCTCATCTCTGGCTAAATGAGGAAAAATCTCTGGCTAAAGGCGACAATATATCTGGCTAAAGGCGAAAATATCTCATCTCTTCCGAAATGAGGCAATATCTCATCTCTGGCTCAAGGCGACAATATCTCATATCTGTCCAAAGGCGACAATATCTCATCTCTTGTTAAAGGTGAAAATATCTCATCTCTGGCTAAAGGCAACAATACCACATCTCTGGCTAAAGGCGACAATGTCTCATATCTGGCCAAAGGCGACAATATCTCATCTCTTGCTAAAGTTGAAAATATCTCATCTCTGGCTAAAGGCAACAATACCACATCTCTGGCTAAAGGCGACAATGTCTCATCTCTGGCTAAAGATGACAATATCTCATCTCTGGCTAAAGGCGACAATACCTCATCTCTGGCTAAAGGCGACAATATCTCTGGCTAAAACGAAAATATCTCATCTTTGGCTAAAGGCGACAATATATCATCTCTGCCTAAAGGCGACAATACCTCATCTCTGGCTAAATGAGGCAAAATCTCTGGCTAAAGGCGACAATATCTCTGGCTAAAGGCGAAAATATCTCATCTCTGGCTAATGGCGACAATATCTCATCTCTGGCTAAAGGCGACAATATCTCATCTCTGCCTAAAGGCAACAATACCACATCTCTGGCTAAAGGCGACAATGTCTCATATCTGTCCAAAGGCGACAATATCTCATCTCTTGTTAAAGGTGAAAATATCTCATCTCTGGCTAAAGGCAACAATACCACATCTCTGGCTAAAGGCGACAATGTCTCATATCTGGCCAAAGGCGACAATATCTCATCTCTTGCTAAAGTTGAAAATATCTCATCTCTGGCTAAAGGCAACAATACCACATCTCTGGCTAAAGGCGACAATGTCTCATCTCTGGCTAAAGATGACAATATCTCATCTCTGGCTAAAGGCGACAATACCTCATCTCTGGCTAAAGGCGACAATATCTCTGGCTAAAACGAAAATATCTCATCTTTGGCTAAAGGCGACAATATATCATCTCTGCCTAAAGGCGACAATACCTCATCTCTGGCTAAATGAGGCAAAATCTCTGGCTAAAGGCGACAATATCTCTGGCTAAAGGCGAAAATATCTCATCTCTGGCTAATGGCGACAATATCTCATCTCTGGCTAAAGGCGACAATATCTCATCTCTGCCTAAAGGCAACAATACCTCATCTCTGGCTAAATGAGGCAAAATCTCTGGCTAAAGGCGAAAATATCTCATCTCTTCCGAAATGAGGCAATATCTCATCTCTGGCTAAAGGCGACAATATCTCATATCTGTCCAAAGGCGACAATATCTCATCTCTTGTTAAAGGTGAAAATATCTCATCTCTGGCTAAAGGCAACAATACCACATCTCTGGCTAAAGGCGACAATGTCTCATATCTGGCCAAAGGCGACAATGTCTCATCTCTGGCTAAAGATGACAATATCTCATCTCTGGCTAAAGGCAACAATACCACATCTCTAGCTAAAGGCGACAATGTCTCATATCTGGCCAAAGGCGACAATATCTCATCTCCTGCTAAAGGTGAAAATATCTCATCTCTGGCTAAAGGCAACAATACCACATCTCTGGCTAAATGCGACAATGTATCATTTCTGGCTAAAGGCGACAATATCTCATCTCTGGCTAAAGGCGACAATACCTCATCTCTGCCTAAAGGCGACAATATCTCTGGCTAAAACGAAAATATCTCATCTCTGGCTAAAGGCGACAATATCTCATCTCTGCCTAAAGGCGACAATACCTCATCTCTGGCTAAATGAGGCAAAATCTCTGGCTAAAGGCGACAATATCTCTGGCTAAAGGCGAAAATATCTCATCTCTGCCTAAAGGCGACAATACCTCATCTCTGGCTAAAGGCGACAATATCTCATTTCTGGCTAAAGGCGACAATATCTCATCTCTGGCTAAAGGCGACAATATCTCATCTCTGGCTTAAGGCGACAATATCTCTGGCTAAAGGCGACAATATCTTTGGCTAAAGGCGACAATATCTCGTCTCTGGCTAAAGGCGACAATATCTCATCTCTGGCTAAAGGCGACAATATCTTTGGCTAAAGGCGACAATATCTCATCTCTGGCTAAAGGCGACAATATCTCATCTCTGGCTTAAGGCGACAATATCTTTGGCTAAAGGCGACAATATCTCATCTCAGGTTAAATGCGACAATATCTCATCTCTGGCTAAAGGCTACAATATCTCATCTCTGCCTAAAGGCGACAATATCTCATCTCTGCCTAAAGGCGACAATATCTCATCTCTGGCTAATGGCGACAATATCTCATCTCTGCCTAAAGGCGACAATACCTCATCTCTGGCTAAAGGCGACAATATCTCATCTCAGGTTAAATGCGACAATATCTCATCTCTGGCTAAAGGCGACAATATCTCATCTCTGGCTAAATGCGACAATATTTCATCTCTGCCTAAAGGCGACAATATCTCATCTCTTGCTAAAGGCGACAATATGTCATCTCTGCCTAAATGCGACAATATCTCATCTCTGGTTAAAGGCGACAATATCTCATCTCTGGCTAAAGGAGACAATATCTCTGGCTAAAGGCGACAATATCTCTGGCTAAAGGCAACAATATCTCTGGCTAAAGGCGACAATAGATCTGGCTAAAGGCGACAATAGATCTGGCTAAAGGCAACAATATCTCATCTCTTCCGAAATGAGGCAATATCTCATCTCTGGCTAAAGGCGACAATATCTCTGGCTAAAGGCAACAATATCTCTGGCTAAAGGCGACAATAGATCTGGCGAAAGGCGACAATATCTCATCTCTTCCGAAATGAGGCAATATCTCATCTCTGGCTAAAGGCAACAATATCTCATATCTGTCCAAAGGCGACAATATCTCATCTCTTGCTAAAGGTGAAAATATCTCATCTCTGGCTAAAGGCAACAATACCACATCTCTGGCTAAAGGCGACAATGTCTCATATCTGGCCAAAGGCGACAATATCTCATCTCTTGCTAAAGGTGAAAATATCTCATCTCTGGCTAAAGGCGACAATGTCTCATATCTGGCCAAAGGCGACAATATCTCATCTCTTGCTAAAGGTGAAAATATCTCATCTCTGGCTAAAGGCGACAATGTCTCATATCTGGCCAAAGGCGACAATATCTCATCTCTTGCTAAAGGTGAAAATATCTCATCTCTGGTTAAAGTCAACAATACCACATCTCTGGCTAAAGGCGACAATGTCTCATCTCTGGCTAAAGGCGACAATATCTCATCTCTGGCTAAAGGCGACAATATATCATCTCTGCCTAAAGGCGACAATATCTCTGGCTAAAGGCGACAATATCTTTGTCTATAGGAGACAATATCTCTGGCTAAAGGCGACAATATCTCATCTCTGGCTAAAGGCGACAGTATCTCATTTCTGGCTAAATGCGACAATATCTCATCTCTGCCTAAAGGCGACAATACCTCATCTCTGGCTAAATGAGGTAAAATCTCTGGCTAAAGGCGACAATATATCTGGCTAAAGGCGAAAATATCTCATCTCTTCCGAAATGAGGCAATATCTCATCTCTGGCTAAAGGCGACAATATCTCATATCTGTCCAAAGGCGACAATATCTCATCTCTTGTTAAAGGTGAAAATATCTCATCTCTGGCTAAAGGCGACAATATCTCATCTCTGCCTAAAGGCGACAATATCTCATCTCTGCCTAAATGCGACAATATCTCATCTCTGGTTAAAGGCGACATTATCTCATCTCTGGCTAAAGGAGACAATATCTCTGGCTAAAGGCGACAATATCTCTGGCTAAAGGCAACAATATCTCTGGCTAAAGGCGACAATAGATCTGGCTAAAGGCGACAATATCTCATCTCTTCCGAAATGAGGCAATATCTCATATCTGCCTAAAGGCGACAATACCTCATCTCTGGCTATAGGCGACAATATCTCATCTCAGGTTCAATGCGACAATATCTCATCTCTGGCTAAAGGCGACAATATCTCATCTCTGGCTATAGGCGACAATATCTCAACTCTGCCTAAGGGCGACAATATCTCATCTCTGCCTAAAGGCGACAATATCTCATCTCTGGCTAAATGCAACAATTCCTCATTACTGGCAAAAGGCGACAATATCTCATCTCTGGCTAAATGCGACAATATCTCATCTCTGGCTAAAGGCGACAATATCTCTGGCTAAAGGCAACAATATCTCTGGCTAAAGACGACAATATCTCATCTCTGGCTAAAGGCGGCAATATCGTCTCTGGCAAAAGGTGACAATAACTCATCTCTGGCTAAAGGCAACAATATCTCATCTCTGGCTAAAAGCGACAATATCTAATCTCTGGCTATAGGCGACAATATCTCATCTCTGCCTAAATGCGACAATATCTCATCTCTGCCTAAATGCGACAATATATCATCTCTGGCTAAAGGCGACAATACCTCATCTCTGCCTAAAGGCAACAATATCTCATCTCTGGCTAAAGGAGGCAAAATCTCTGGCTTAAGGCGACAATATCTCAGGCTAAAGGCGACAATATCTCATCTCTGGCTAAAGGCAACAATATCTCATCTCTGCCTAAAGGCAACAATATCTCATCTCTGGCTAAAGGAGGCAAAATCTCTGGCTTAAGGCGACAATATCTCTGGCTAAAGGCGACAATATCTCATCTCTGGCTAATGGCGACAATATCTCATTTCTGGCTAAAGGCGACAATATCTCATCTCTGGCTAAAGGCGACAATATCTCATCTCTGGCTAAAGGCGACAATATCTCTGGCTAAAGGCGACAATATCTCATCTCTGGCTAATGGCGACAATATCTCATCTCTGGCTAAAGGCGACAATATCTCATTTCTGGCTAAAGGCGACAATATCTCATCTCTGGTTAAAGGCGACAATATCTCATCTCTGGCTAAAGGCGACAATATCTCTGGCTAAAGGCGACAATATCTTTGGCTAAAGGCGACAATATCTCGTCTCTGGCTAAAGGCGACAATATCTCATCTCTTGCTAAATGCGACAATATCTCATATCTGTCCAAAGGCGACAATATCTCATCTATTGCTAAAGGTGAAAATATCTCATCTCTGGCTAAAGGCAACAATACCACATCACTGGCTAAAGGCGACAATGTCTCATATTTGGCCAAAGGCGACAATATCTCATCTCTTGCTAAAGGTGAAAATATCTCATCTCTGGCTAAAGGCGACAATGTCTCATATCTGGCCAATGGCGACAATATCTCATCTCTTGCTAAAGGTGAAAATATCTCATCTCTGGTTAAAGGCAACAATACCACATCTCTGGCTAATGGCGACAATGTCTCATCTCTGGCTAAAGACGACAATATCTCATCTCTGGCTAAAGGCGACAATATCTCATCTCTGCCTAAAGGCGACAATATCTCTGGCTAAAGGCGACAATATATTTGGCTATAGGAGACAATATCTCTGGCTAAAGGCGACAATATCTCAGGCTAAAGACGAAAATATCTCATCTCTGGCTAAAGGCAACAATATCTCATCTCTGCCTAAAGGCAACAATATCTCATCTCTGGCTAAAGGAGGCAAAATCTCTGGCTTAAGGCGACAATATCTCTGGCTAAAGGCGACAATATCTCATCTCTGGCTAATGGCGACAATATCTCATTTCTGGCTAAAGGCGACAATATCTCATCTCTGGCTAAAGGCGACAATATCTCATCTCTGGCTAAAGGCGACAATATCTCTGGCTAAAGGCGACAATATCTCATCTCTGGCTAATGGCGACAATATCTCATCTCTGGCTAAAGGCGACAATATCTCATTTCTGGCTAAAGGCGACAATATCTCATCTCTGGTTAAAGGCGACAATATCTCATCTCTGGCTAAAGGCGACAATATCTCTGGCTAAAGGCGACAATATCTTTGGCTAAAGGCGACAATATCTCGTCTCTGGCTAAAGGCGACAATATCTCATCTCTGGCTAAAGGCAACAATATCTCATCTCTGCCTAAAGGCAACAATATCTCATCTCTGGCTAAAGGAGGCAAAATCTCTGGCTTAAGGCGACAATATCTCTGGCTAAAGGCGACAATATCTCATCTCTGGCTAATGGCGACAATATCTCATTTCTGGCTAAAGGCGACAATATCTCATCTCTGGCTAAAGGCGACAATATCTCATCTCTGGCTAAAGGTGACAATATCTCTGGCTAAAGGCGACAATATCTCATCTCTGGCTAATGGCGACAATATCTCATCTCTGGCTAAAGGCGACAATATCTCATTTCTGGCTAAAGGCGACAATATCTCATCTCTGGTTAAAGGCGACAATATCTCATCTCTGGCTAAAGGCGACAATATCTCTGGCTAAAGGCGACAATATCTTTGGCTAAAGGCGACAATATCTCGTCTCTGGCTAAAGGCGACAATATCTCATCTCTGGCTAAAGGCGACAATATCTCATCTCTGCCTAAAGGCGACAATATCTCATCTCTGGCTAAATGCGACAATATCTCATATCTGTCCAAAGGCGACAATATCTCATCTATTGCTAAAGGTGAAAATATCTCATCTCTGGCTAAAGGCAACAATACCACATCGCTGGCTAAAGGCGACAATGTCTCATATCTGGCCAAAGGCGACAATATCTCATCTCTTGCTAAAGGTGAAAATATCTCATCTCTGGCTAAAGGCGACAATGTCTCATAACTGGCCAATGGCGACAATATCTCATCTCTTGCTAAAGGTGAAAATATCTCATCTCTGGTTAAAGGCAACAATACCACATCTCTGGCTAAAGGCGACAATGTCTCATCTCTGGCTAAAGACGACAATATCTCATCTCTGGCTAAAGGCGACAATATCTCATCTCTGCCTAAAGGCGACAATATCTCTGGCTAAAGGCGACAATATCTTTGGCTATAGGAGACAATATCTCTGGCTAAAGGCGACAGTATCTCATCTCTGGCTAAAGGCGACAATATCTCATCTCTGCCTAAAGGCAACAATATCTCATCTCTGGCTAAAGGAGGCAAAATCTCTGGCTTAAGGCGACAATATCTCAGGCTAAAGGCGACAATATCTCATCTCTGGCTAATGGCGACAATATCTCATTTCTGGCTAAAGGCGACAATATCTCATCTCTGGCTAAAGGCGACAATATCTCATCTCTGGCTAAAGGCGACAATATCTCTGGCTAAAGGCGACAATATCTCATCTCTGGCTAATGGCGACAATATCTCATCTCTGGCTAAAGGCGACAATATCTCATTTCTGGCTAAAGGCGACAATATCTCATCTCTGGTTAAAGGCGACAATATCTCATCTCTGGCTAAAGGCGGCAATATCTCTGGCTAAAGGCGACAATATCTTTGGCTAAAGGCGACAATATCTCGTCTCTGGCTAAAGGCGACAATATCTCATCTCTGGCTAAAGGCGACAATATCTCATCTCTGCCTAAAGGCGACAATATCTCATCTCTGGCTAAATGCGACAATATCTCATATCTGTCCAAAGGCGACAATATCTCATCTATTGCTAAAGGTGAAAATATCTCATCTCTGGCTAAAGGCAACAATACCACATCACTGGCTAAAGGCGACAATGTCTCATATCTGGCCAAAGGCGACAATATCTCATCTCTTGCTAAAGGTGAAAATATCTCATCTCTGGCTAAAGGCGACAATGTCTCATATCTGGCCAATGGCGACAATATCTCATCTCTTGCTAAAGGTGAAAATATCTCATCTCTGGCTAAAGGCGACAATATCTCATATCTGTCCAAAGGCGACAATATCTCATCTCTTGCTAAAGGTGAAAATATCTCATCTCTGGTTAAAGGCAACAATACCACATCTCTGGCTAAAGGCGACAATGTCTCATCTCTGGCTAAAGACGACAATATCTCATCTCTGGCTAAAGGCGACAATATCTCATCTCTGCCTAAAGGCGACAATATCTCTGGCTAAAGGCGACAATATCTTTGGCTATAGGAGAAAATATCTCTGGCTAAAGGCGACAATATCTCATCTCTGGCTAAAGGCGACAATATCTCATCTCTGCCTAAAGGCGACAATACCTCATCTCTGGCTAAATGAGGCAAAATCTCTGCCTAAAGGCGAAAATATCTCTGGCTAAAGGCGAAAATAACTCATCTCTGGCTAATGGCGACAATATCTCATTTCTGGCTAAAGGCGACAATATCTCATTTCTGGCTAAAGGCGACAATATCTCATCTCTGGCTAAAAGCGACAATATGTCATCTCTGGCTAAAGGCGACAATATCTCTGGCTAAAGGCGACAATATCTCATCTCTGGCTAAAGGCGACAATATCTCTGGCTAAAGGCGACAATATCTTTGGCTAAAGGCGACAATATCTCGTCTCTGGCTAAAGGCGACAATATCTCATCTCAGGTTAAATGAGACAATATCTCATCTCTGGCTAAAGGCGACAATATCTCATCTCTGCCTAAAGGCGACAATATCTCATCTCTGGCTAAAGGCGACAATATCTCATCTCTGCCTAAATGCGACAATATCTCATCTCTGGTTAAAGGCGACAATATCTCATCTCTGGCTAAAGGAGACAATATCTCTGGCTAAAGGCGACAATATCTCTGGCTAAAGGCAACAATATCTCTGGCTAAAGGCAACAATAGATCTGGCTAAAGGCGACAATAGATCTGGCTAAAGGCGACAATATCTCATCTCTTCCGAAATGAGGCAATATCTCATCTCTGGCTAAAGGCGACAATATCTCATATCTGTCCAAAGGCGACAATAACTCATCTCTTGCTAAAGGTGAAAATATCTCATCTCTGGCTAAAGGCAACAATACCACATCTCTGGCTAAAGGCGACAATGTCTCATATCTGGCCAAAGTCGACAATATCTCATCTCTTGCTAAAGGTGAAAATATCTCATCTCTGGCTAAAGGCAACAATACCACATCTCTGGCTAAAGGCGACAATGTCTCATCTCTGGCTAAAGATGACAATATATCATTTCTGGCTAAAGGCGACAATATCTCATCTCTGGCTAAAGGCGACAATATCTCATCTCTGGCTAAAGGCGACAATATCTCATCTCTGGCTGAAGGAGACAATATCTCATCTCTGGCTAAAGGCGACAATATCTTTGGCTAAAGGCGACAGTATCTCGTCTCTGGCTAAAGGCGACAGTATCTCATCTCAGGTTAAATGCGACAATATCTCATCTCTGGCTAAAGGCGACAATATCTCATCTCTGGCTAAAGGCGACAATATCTCATCTCTGCCTAAATGCGACAATATCTCATCTCTGGTTAAAGGCGACAATATCTCATCTCTGGCTGAAGGAGACAATATCTCTGGCTAAAGGCGACAATATCTCTGGCTAAAGGCAACAATATCTCTGGCTAAAGGCGACAGTAGATCTGGCTAAAGGCGACAATAGATCTGGCTAAAGGCGACAATATCTCATCTCTTCCGAAATGAGGCAATATCTCATCTCTGCCTAAAGGCGAGAATACGTCATCTCTGGCTAAAGGCGACAATATCTCATCTCAGGTTAAATGCGACAATATCTCATCTCTGGCTAAAGGCGACAATATCTCATCTCTGGCTATAGGCGACAATATCTCATCTCTGCCTAAGGGCGACAATATCTCATCTCTGCCTAAAGGCGACAATATCTCATCTCTGGCTAAATGGAACAATTCCTCATTACTGGCAAAAGGCGACAATATCTCATCTCTGGCTAAAGGCGACAATATCTCATCTCTGGCTAAAGGCGACAATATCTCTGGCTAAAGGCAACAATATCTCTGGCTAAAGACGACAATATCTCATCTCTGGCTAAAGGCGACAATGTCTCATCTCTGGCTAAAGATGACAATATATCATCTCTGGCTAAAGGCGACAATACCTCATCTCTGGCTTAAGGCGACAATATCTCTGGCTAAAACGAAAATATCTCATCTCTGGCTAAAGGCGACAATATCTCATCTCTGCCTAAAGGCGACAATACCTCATCTCTGGCAAATGAGGCAAAATGTCTGTCTAAAGTCTACAATATCTCTGGCTAAAGGCGAAAATATCACATCTCTGGCTAATGGCGACAATATCTCTGGCTAAAACGAAAATATCTCATCTCTGGCTAAAGGCGACAATATCTCATCTCTGGCTAAAGGCGACAATGTCTCATCTCTGGCTAAAGATGACAATACCTGATCTCTGGCTAAAGGCGACAATACCTCATCTCTGGCTAAAGGCGACAATATCTCTGGCTAAAACGAAAATATCTCACCTCTGGCTAAAGGCGACAATATCTCATCTCTGCCTAAAGGCGACAATACCTCATCTCTGGCTAAATGAGGCAAAATCTCTGTCTAAAGTCTACAATATCTCTGGCTAAAGGCGAAAATATCTCATCTCTGGCTAAAGGCGACAATATCTCATCTCTGGCTAAAGGCGACAATATCTCTGGCTAAAGGCAACAATATCTCTGGCTAAAGACGACAATATCTCATCTCTGGCTAAAGGCGACAATGTCTCATCTCTGGCTAAAGATGACAATATATCATCTCTGGCTAATGGCGACAATACCTCATCTCTGGCTAAAGGCGATAATATCTCTGGCTAAAACGAAAATATCTCATCTCTGGCTAAAGGCGACAATATCTCATCTCTGCCTAAAGGCGACAATACCTAATCTCTGGCTAAATGAGGCAAAATCTCTGTCTAAAGTCTACAATATCTCTGGCTAAAGGCGAAAATATCTCATCTCTGGCTAATGGCGACAATATCTCATCTCTGTCTAAAGGCGACAATATCTCATTTCTGGCTAAAGGCGACAATATCTCATCTCTGGCTAAAGGAGACAATATCTCATCTCTGGCTAAAGGCGACAATATCTCTGGCTAAAGGCGACAATATCTTTGGCTAAAGGCGACAATATCTCGTCTCTGGCTAAAGGCGACAGTATCTCATCTCAGGTTAAATGCGACAATATCTCATCTCTGGCTAAAGGCGACAATATCTCATCTCTGGCCAAATGAGACAATATCTCATCTCTGGCTAAAGGCGACAATATCTCATCACTGCCTAAAGGCGACAATATCTCATCTCTGGTTAAAGGCGACAATATCTCATCTCTGGCTGAAGGCGACAATATCTCTGGCTAAAGGCGACAATATCTCTGGCTAAAGGCAACAATATCTCTGGCTAAAGTCGACAGTAGATCTGGCTAAAGGCGACAATAGATCTGGCTAAAGGCGACAATATCTCATCTCTTCCGAAATGAGGCAATATCTCATGTCTGCCTAAAGGCGACAATACCTCATCTCTGGCTAACGGCGACAATATCTCATCTCAGGTTAAATGCGACAATATCTCATCTCTGGCTAAAGGCGACAATATCTCATCTCTGGCTATAGGCGACAATATCTCATCTCTGCCTAAGGGCGACAATATCTCATCTCTGCCTAAAGGCGACAATATCTCATCTCTGGCTAAATGGAACAATTCCTCATTACTGGCAAAAGGCGACAATATCTCATCTCTGGCTAAAGGCGACAATATCTCATCTCTGGCTAAAGGCGACAATATCTCTGGCTAAAGGCAACAATATCTCTGGCTAAAGACGACAATATCTCATCTCTGGCTAAAGGCGGCAATATCGTCTCTGGCTAAAGGTGACAATAACTCATCTCTGGCTAAAGGCGACAATATCTCATCTCAGGTTAAATGCGACAATATCTCATCTCTGGCTAAAGGCGACAATATCTCATCTCTGGCTATAGGCGACAATATCTCATCTCTGCCTAAGGGCGACAATATCTCATCTCTGCCTAAAGGCGACAATATCTCATCTCTGGCTAAATGGAACAATTCCTCATTACTGGCAAAAGGCGACAATATCTCATCTCTGGCTAAAGGCGACAATATCTCGTCTCTGGCTAAAGGCGACAATATCTCTGGCTAAAGGCAACAATATCTCTGGCTAAAGAAGACAATATCTCATCTCTGGCTAAAGGCGGCAATATCGTCTCTGGCTAAATGTGACAATAACTCATCTCTGGCTAAAGGCAACAATATCTCATCTCTGGCTAAAGGCGACAATATCTCATCTCTGGCTATAGGCGACAATATCTCATCTCTGCCTAAAGGCGACAATATCTCATCTCTGCCTAAAGGCGACAATATCTCATCTCTGGCTAAAGGCGACAATACCTCATCTCTGGCTAAAGGAGACAATATCTCTGGCTAAAGGCGACAATATCTCTGGCTAAAGGCAACAATATCTCTGGCTAAAGGCGACATTAGATCTGGCTAAAGGCGACAATAGATCTGGCTAAAGGCAACAATATCTCATCTCTTCCGAAATGAGGCAATATCTCATCTCTGGCTAAAGGCGACAATATCTCTGGCTAAAGGCGACAATATCTCTGGCTAAAGGCAACAATATCTCTGGCTAAAGGCGACAATAGATCTGGCTAAAGGCGAAAATATCTCATCTCTTCCGAAATGAGGCAATATCTCATCTCTGCCTAAAGGCGAAAAAACCTCATCTCTGGCTAAAGGCGACAATATCTCATCTCAGGTTAAATGCGACAATATCTCATATCAGGCTAAAAGCGACAATATCTCATCTCTGGCTATAGGTGACAATATCTCATCTCTGGCTAAAGGCGACAATATCTCATCTCTGCCTAAATGCGACAATATCTCATCTCTGATTAAAGGCGACAATATCTCATCTCTGGCTAAAGGAGACAATATCGCTGGCTAAAGGCGACAATATCTTTGGCTAAAGGCAACAATATCTCTGGCTAAAGGCGACAATAGATCTGGCTAAAGGCGACAATAGATCTGGCTAAAGGCAACAATATCTCATCTCTTCCGAAATGAGGCAATATCTCATCTCTGGCTAAAGGCGACAATATCTCATCTCTGGCTAAAGGAGACAATATATCTGGCTAAAGGCAACAATATCTCTGGCTAAAGGCGACAATAGTTCTGGCTAAAGGCGACAATATCTCATCTCTTCCGAAATGAGGCAATATCTCATCTCTGGCTGAAGGCGACAATATCTCATCTCTGGCTAAAGGCGACAATATCTCATCTCTGGCTAAAGGCAACAATATCTCTGGCAAAAGGCGACAGTAGATCTGGCTAAAGGCGACAATAGATCTGGCTAAAAGCGACAATATCTCATCTCTTCCGAAATGAGGCAATATCTCATGTCTGCCTAAAGGCGACAATACCTCATCTCTGGCTAAAGGCGACAATATCTCATCTCAGGTTAAATGCGACAATATCTCATCTCTGGCTAAAGGCGACAATATCTCATCTCTGGCTATAGGCGACAATATCTCATCTCTGCCTAAGGGCGACAATATCTCATCTCTGCCTAAAGGCGACAATATCTCATCTCTGGCTAAATGGAACAATTCCTCATTACTGGCAAAAGGCGACAATATCTAATCTCTGGCTAAAGGCGACAATATCTCATCTCAGGTTAAATGCGACAATATCTCATCTCTGGCTAAAGGCGACAATATCTCATCTCTGCCTAAAGGCGACAATATCTCATCTCTTGCTAAAGGCGACAATATCTCATCTCTGCCTAAATGCGACAATATCTCATCTCTGGTTAAAGGCGACAATATCTCATCTCTGGCTAAAGGAGACAATATCTCTGGCTAAAGGCGACAATATCTCTGGCTAAAGGCAACAATATCTCTGGCTAAAGGCGACAATAGATCTGGCTAAAGGCGACAATAGATCTGGCTAAAGGCAACAATATCTCATCTCTTCCGAAATGAGGCAATATCTCATCTCTGGCTAAAGGCGACAATATCTCTGGCTAAAGGCGACAATATCTCTGGCTAAAGGCAACAATATCTCTGGCTAAAGGCGACAATAGATCTGGCTAAAGGCGACAATATCTCATCTCTTCCGAAATGAGGCAATATCTCATCTCTGCCTAAAGGCGAAAAAACCTCATCTCTGGCTAAAGGCGACAATATCTCATCTCAGGTTAAATGCGACAATATCTCATATCAGGCTAAAAGCGACAATATCTCATCTCTGGCTATAGGTGACAATATCTCATCTCTGGCTAAAGGCGACAATATCTCATCTCTGCCTAAATGCGACAATATCTCATCTCTGATTAAAGGCGACAATATCTCATCTCTGGCTAAAGGAGACAATATCGCTGGCTAAAGGCGACAATATCTTTGGCTACAGGCAACAATATCTCTGGCTAAAGGCGACAATAGATCTGGCTAAAGGCGACAATAGATCTGGCTAAATGCAACAATATCTCATCTCTTCCGAAATGAGGCAATATCTCATCTCTTGCTAAAGGCGACAATATCTCATCTCTGGCTAAAGGAGACAATATCTCTGGCTAAAGGCAACAATATCTCTGGCTAAAGGCGACAATAGATCTGGCTAAAGGCGACAATATCTCATCTCTTCCGAAATGAGGCAATATCTCATCTCTGGCTAAAGGCGACAATATCTCATCTCTGGCTAAAGGCGACAATATCTCTGGCTAAAGGCGACAATATCTTTTGCTAAAGGCGACAATATCTCGTCTCTGGCTAAAGGCGACAATATCTCATCTCTGGCTAAATGCGACGATATCTCATGTCTGCCTAAAGGCGACAATATCTCATCTCTGGCTAAAGGCGACAATATCTCATCACTGCCTAAAGGCGACAATATCTCATCTCTGGTTAAAGGCGACAATATCTCATCTCTGGCTAAAGGAGACAATATCTATGGCTAAAGGCGACAGTATCTCCGGCTAAAGGCAACAATATCTCTGGCTAAAGGCGACAATAGATCTGGCTAAATGCGACAATATCTCATCTCTTCCGAAAGGAGGCAATATCTTATCTCTGGCTAAAGGCGTCAATATCTCATATCTGTCCAAAGGCGACAATATCTCATCTCTTGCTAAAGGTGAAAATATCTCATCTCTGGCTAAAGGCAACAATACCCATCTCTAGCTAAAGGCGACAATGTCTCATATCTGGCCAAAGGCAACAATATCTCATCTCTTGCCAAAGGTGAAAATATCTCATCTCTGGCTAAAGGCAAAAATACCACATCTCTGGCTAAAGGCGACAATGTCTCATCTCTGGCTAAAGATGACAATATCTCATCTCTGGCTAAAGGCGACAATATCTCATCTCTGGCTAAAGGCGACAATATCTCTGGCTAAAACGAAAATATCTCATCTCTGGCTAAAGGCGACAATATCTCATCTCTGCCTGAAGGCGACAATACATCATCTCTGGCTAAATGAGGCAAAATCTCTGGCTAAAGGCGACAATATCTCTGGCTAAAGGCGAAAATATCTCATCTCTGGCTAATGGCGACAATATCTCATCTCTGGCTAAAGGCGACAATATCTCATTTCTGGCTAAAGGCGACAATATCTCATCTCTGGCTAAAGGCGACAATATCTCATCTCTGGCTAAAGGCGACAATATCTCTGGCTAAAGGCGACAATATCTTTGGCTAAAGGCGACAATATCTCGTCTCTGGCTAAAGGCGACAATATCTCATCTCAGGTTAAATGCGACAATATCTCATCTCTGGCTAAAGGCGACAATATCTCATCTCTGCCTATAGGCGACAATATCTCATCTCTGGCTAAAGGCGACAATATCTCATCTCTGCCTAAATGCGACAATATCTCATCTCTGGTTAAAGGCGACAATATCTCATCTCTGGCTAAAGGAGACAATATCTCTGGCTAAAGGCGACAATATCTCTGGCTAAAGGCAACAATATCTCTGGCTAAAGGCGACAATTGATCTGGCTAAAGGCGACAATAGATCTGGCTAAAGGCAACAATATCTCATCTCTTCCGAAATGATGCAATATCTCATCTCTGGCTAAAGGCGACAATATCTCTGGCTAAAGGCGACAATATCTCTGGCTAAAGGCAACAATATCTCTGGCTAAAGGCGACAATAGATCTGGCTAAAGGCGACAATATGTCATCTCTTCCGAAATGAGGCAATATCTCATCTCTGCCTAAAGGCGACAATATCTCTGGCTAAAGGCGACAATATCTCTGGCTAAAGGCAACAATACCTCTGGCTAAAGGCGACAATAGATCTGGCTAAAGGCGACAATATCTCATCTCTTCCGAAATGAGGCAATATCTCATCTCTGCCTAAAGGCGACAATACCTCATTTCTGGCTAAAGGCGACAATATCTCATCTCAGGTTAAATGCGACAATATCTCATATCTGGCTAAAGGCGACAATATCTCATCTCTGGCTATAGGCGACAATATCTCATCTCTGGCTAAAGGCGACAATATCTCATCTCTGCCTAAATGCGACAATATCTCATCTCTGGTTAAAGGCGACAATATCTCATCTCTGGCTAAAGGAGACAATATCTCTGGCTAAAGGCGACAATATCTTTGGCTAAAGGCAACAATATCTCTGGCTAAAGGCGACAATAGATCTGGCTAAAGGCGACAATAGATCTGGCTAAAGGCAACAATATCTCATCTCTTCCGAAATGAGGCAATATCTCATCTCTTGCTAAAGGCGACAATATCTCATCTCTGGCTAAAGGAGACAATATCTCTGGCTAAAGGCAACAATATCTCTGGCTAAAGGCGACAATAGATCTGGCTAAAGGCGACAATATCTCATCTCTTCCGAAATGAGGCAATATCTCATCTCTGGCTAAAGGCGACAATATCTCATATCTGTCCAAAGGCGACAATATCTCATCTCTTGCTAAAGGTGAAAATATCTCATCTCTGGCTAAAGGCAACAATACCACATCTCTGACTAAAGGCGACAATGTCTCATATCTGGCCAAAGGCGACAATATCTCATCTCTTGCTAAAGGTGAATATATCTCATCTCTGGCTAAAGGCGAAAATGTCTCATATCTGGCCAAAGGCGACAATATCTCATCTCTTGCTAAAGGTGAAAATATCTCATCTCTGGTTAAAGGCAACAATACCACATACTGGCTAAAGGCGACAATATCTCATCTCTGGTTAAAGGCGACAATATCTCATCTCTGGCTAAAGGAGACAATATCTCTGGCTAAAGGCGACAATATCTCCGGCTAAAGGCAACAATATCTCTGGCTAAAGGCGACAATAGATCTGGCTAAAGGCGACAATAGATCTGGCTAAAGGCGACAATATCTCATCTCTTCTGAAATGTGGCAATATCTCATCTCTGGCTAAAGGCGACAATATCTCTGGCTAATGGCAACAATATCTCTGGCTAAAGGCAACAATATCTCTGGCTAAAGGCGACAATAGATCTGGCTAAATGCGACAATATCTCATCTCTTCTGAAATGAGGCAATATCTCATCTCTGGCTAAAGGCATCAATATCTCATATCTGTCCAAAGGCGACAATATCTCATCTCTTGCTAAAGGTGAAAATATCTCATCTCTGGCTAAAGGCAACAATACCACATCTCTAGCTAAAGGCGACAATGTCTCATATCTGGCCAAAGGCAACAATATCTCATCTCTTGCCAAAGGTGAAAATATCTCATCTCTGGCTAAAGGCAACAATACCACATCTCTGGCTAAAGGCGACAATGTCTCATCTCTGGCTAAAGATGACAATATCTCATCTCTGGCTAAAGGCGACAATACCTCATCTCTGGCTAAAGGCGACAATATCTCTGGCTAAAACGAAAATATCTCATCTCTGGCTAAAGGCGACAATATCTCATCTCTGCCTAAAGGCGACAATACCTCATCTCTGGCTAAATGAGGCAAAATCTCTGGCTAAAGGCGACAATATCTCTGGCTAAAGGCGAAAATATCTCATCTCTGGCTAATGGCGACAATATCTCATCTCTGGCTAAAGGCGACAATATCTCATTTCTGGCTAAAGGCGACAATATCTCATCTCTGGCTAATGGCGACAATATCTCATCTCTGGCTAAAGGCGACAATATCTCTGGCTAAAGGCGACAATATCTAATCTCAGGTTAAATGCGACAATATCTCATCTCTGGCTAAAGGCGACAATATCTCATCTCTGCCTATAGGCGACAATATCTCATCTCTGGCTAAAGGCGACAATATCTCATCTCTGCCTAAATGCGACAATATCTCATCTCTGGTTAAAGGCGACAATATCTCATCTCTGGCTAAAGGAGACAATATCTCTGGCTAAAGGCGACAATATCTCTGGCTAAAGGCAACAATATCTCTGGCTAAAGGCGACAATAGATCTGGCTAAAGGCGACAATAGATCTGGCTAAAGGCAACAATATCTCATCTCTTCCGAAATGAGGCAATATCTCATCTCTGGCTAAAGGCGACAATATCTCATTTCTGGCTAAAGGCGACAATATCTCTGGCTAAAGGCAACAATATCTCTGGCTAAAGGCGACAATAGATCTGGCTAAAGGCGACAATATCTCATCTCTTCCGAAATGAGGCAATATCTCATCTCTGCCTAAAGGCGACAATACCTCATCTCTGGCTAAAGGCGACAATATCTCATCTCAGGTTAAATGCGACAATATCTCATATCTGGCTAAAGGCGACAATATCTCATCTCTGGCTATAGGCGACAATATCTCATCTCTGGCTAAAGGCGACAATATCTCTGCCTAAATGCGACAATATCTCATCTCTGGTTAAAGGCGACAATATCTCATCCCTGGCTAAAGGAGACAATATCTCTGGCTAAAGGCGACAATATCTTTGGCTAAAGGCAACAATATCTCTGGCTAAAGGCGACAATAGATCTGGCTAAAGGCGACAATAGATCTGGCTAAAGGCAACAATATCTCATCTCTTCCGAAATGAGGCAATATCCCATCTCTGGCTAAAGGCGACAATATCTTATCTCCGGCTAAAGGAGACAATATCTCTGGCTAAAGGCAACAATATCTCTGGCTAAAGGCGACAATAGGTCTGGCTAAAGGCGACAATATCTCATCTCTTCCGAAATGAGGCAATATCTCATCTCTGGCTAAAGGCGACAATATCTCATATCTGTCCAAAGGCGACAATATCTCATCTCTTGCTAAAGGTGAAAATATCTCATCTCTGGCTAAAGGCAACAATACCACATCTCTGGCTAAAGGCGACAATGTCTCATATCTGGCCAAAGGCGACAATATCTCATCTCTTGCTAAAGGTGAAAATATCTCATCTCTGGCTAAAGGCGACAATGTCTCATATCTGGCCAAAGGCGACAATATCTCATCGCTTGTTAAAGGTGAAAATATCTCAACTCTGGTTAAAGGCAACAATACCACATCTCTGGCTAAAGGCGACAATGTCTCATCTCTGGCTAAAGGCGACAATATGTCATCTCTGGCTAAAGGCGACAATATCTCATCTCTGCCTAAAGGCGACAATATCTCTGGCTAAAGGCGACAATATCTTTGGCTATAGGAGACAATATCTCTGGCTAAAGGCGACAATATCTCATCTCTGGCTAAAGGCGACAATATCTCATTTCTGGCTAAAGGCGACAATATCTCATCTCTGCCTAAAGGCGACAATACCTCATCTCTGGCTAAATGAGGCAAAATCTCTGGCTAAAGGCGACAATATCTCTGGCTAAAGGCGAAAATATCTCTTCTCTTGCTAAAGGTGAAAATATCTCATCTCTGGCTAAAGGCAACAATACCACATCTCTGGCTAAAGGCGACAATATCTCATATCTGTCCAAAGGCGACAATATCTCATCTCTTGCTAAAGGTGAAAATATCTCATCTCTGGCTAAAGGCAACAATACCACATCTCTGGCTAAAGGCGACAATGTCTCATCTCTGGCTAAAGATGACAATATCTCATCTCTGCCTAAAGGCGACAATACCTCATCTCTGGCTAAAGTCGACAATATCTCTGGCTAAAACGAAAATATCTCATCTCTGGCTAAAGGCGACAATATCTCATCTCTGCCTAAAGGCGACAATACCTCATCTCTGGCTAAATGAGGCAAAATCTCTGGCTAAATGCGACAATATATCTGGCTAAAGGCGAAAATATCTCATCTCTGGCTAATGGCGACAATATCTCATCTCTGGCTAAAGGCGACAATATCTCATTTCTGGCTAAAGGCGACAATATCTCATCTCTGGCTAAAGGCGACAATATCTCATCTCTGGCTAAAGGCGACAATATCTCTGGCTAAAGGCGACAATATCTTTGGCTAAAGGCGACAATATCTCATCTCAGGTTAAATGCGACAGTATCTCATCTCTGGCTAAAGGCGACAATATCTCATCTCTGCCTAAAGGCGACAATATCTCATCTCTGGCTAAAGGCGACAATATCTCATCTCTGCCTAAATGCGACAATATCTCATCTCTGGTTAAAGGAGACAATATCTCATCTCTGGCTAAAGGAGACAATATCTCTGGCTAAAGGCGACAATATCTCTGGCTAAAGGCAACAATATCTCTGGCTAAAGGCGACAATAGATCTGGCTAAAGGCGACAATAGATCTGGCTAAAGGCAACAATATCTCATCTCTTCCGAAATGAGGCAATATCTCATCTCTGGCTAAAGGCGACAATATCTCTGGCTAAAGGCGACAATATCTCTGGCTAAAGGCAACAATATCTCTGGCTAAAGGCGACAATAGATCTGGCTAAAGGCGACAATATCTCATCTCTTCCGAAATGAGGCAATATCTCATCTCTGCCTAAAGGCGAAAAAACCTCATCTCTGGCTAAAGGCGACAATATCTCATCTCAGGTTAAATGCGACAATATCTCATATCAGGCTAAAAGCGACAATATCTCATCTCTGGCTATAGGTGACAATATCTCATCTCTGGCTAAAGGCGACAATATCTCATCTCTGCCTAAATGCGACAATATCTCATCTCTGATTAAAGGCGACAATATCTCATCTCTGGCTAAAGGAGACAATATCGCTGGCTAAAGGCGACAATATCTTTGGCTACAGGCAACAATATCTCTGGCTAAAGGCGACAATAGATCTGGCTAAAGGCGACAATAGATCTGGCTAAAGGCAACAATATCTCATCTCTTCCGAAATGAGGCAATATCTCATCTCTGGCTAAAGGCGACAATATCTCATCTCTGGCTAAAGGAGACAATATCTCTGGCTAAAGGCAACAATATCTCTGGCTAAAGGCGACAATAGATCTGGCTAAAGGCGACAATATCTCATCTCTTCCGAAATGAGGCAATATCTCATCTCTGGCTAAAGGCGACAATATCTCATCTCTGGCTAAAGGCGACAATATCTCATCTCTGGCTAAAGGCGACAATATCTCTGGCTAAAGGCGACAATATCTCTGGCTAAAGGCAACAATATCTCTGGCTAAAGGCGACAATTGATCTGGCTAAAGGCGACAATAGATCTGGCTAAAGGCGACAATATCTCATCTCTTCCGAAATGAGGCAATATCTCATCTCTGCCTAAAGGCGACAATATCTCTGGCTAAAGGCGACAATATCTCTGGCTAAAGGCAACAATACCTCTGGCTAAAGGCGACAATAGATCTGGCTAAAGGCGACAATATCTCATCTCTTCCGAAATGAGGCAATATCTCATCTCTGCCTAAAGGCGACAATACCTCATTTCTGGCTAAAGGCGACAATATCTCTGGCTAAAGGCGACAATATCTCTGGCTAAAGGCAACAATACCTCTGGCTAAAGGCGACAATAGATCTGGCTAAAGGCGACAATATCTCATCTCTTCCGAAATGAGGCAATATCTCATCTCTGCCTAAAGGCGACAATACCTCATTTCTGGCTAAAGGCGACAATATCTCATCTCAGGTTAAATGCGACAATATCTCATATCTGGCTAAAGGCGACAATATCTCATCTCTGGCTATAGGCGACAATATCTCATCTCTGGCTAAAGGCGACAATATCTCATCTCTGCCTAAATGCGACAATATCTCATCTCTGGTTAAAGGCGACAATATCTCATCTCTGGCTAAAGGAGACAATATCTCTGGCTAAAGGCGACAATATCTTTGGCTAAAGGCAACAATATCTCTGGCTAAAGGCGACAATAGATCTGGCTAAAGGCGACAATAGATCTGGCTAAAGGCAACAATATCTCATCTCTTCCGAAATGAGGCAATATCTCATCTCTTGCTAAAGGCGACAATATCTCATCTCTGGCTAAAGGAGACAATATCTCTGGCTAAAGGCAACAATATCTCTGGCTAAAGGCGACAATAGATCTGGCTAAAGGCGACAATATCTCATCTCTTCCGAAATGAGGCAATATCTCATCTCTGGCTAAAGGCGACAATATCTCATATCTGTCCAAAGGCGACAATATCTCATCTCTTGCTAAAGGTGAAAATATCTCATCTCTGGCTAAAGGCAACAATACCACATCTCTGGCTAAAGGCGACAATGTCTCATATCTGGCCAAAGGCGACAATATCTCATCTCTTGCTAAAGGTGAAAATATCTCATCTCTGGCTAAAGGCGACAATGTCTCATATCTGGCCAAAGGCGACAATATCTCATCTCTTGCTAAAGGTGAAAATATCTCATCTCTGGTTAAAGGCAACAATACCACATACTGGCTAAAGGCGACAATATCTCATCTCTGGTTAAAGGCGACAATATCTCATCTCTGGCTAAAGGCGACAATATCTCTGGCTAAAGGCGACAATATCTCCGGCTAAAGGCAACAATTTCTCTGGCTAAAGGCGACAATAGATCTGGCTAAAGGCGACAATAGATCTGGCTAAAGGCGACAATATCTCATCTCTTCCGAAATGTGGCAATATCTCATCTCTGGCTAAAGGCGACAATATCTCTGGCTAAAGGCAACAATATCTCTGGCTAAAGGCAACAATATCTCTGGCTAAAGGCGACAATAGATCTGGCTAAATGCGACAATATCTCATCTCTTCTGAAATGAGGCAATATCTCATCTCTGGCTAAAGGCATCAATATCTCATATCTGTCCAAAGGCGACAATATCTCTTCTCTTGCTAAAGGTGAAAATATCTCATCTCTGGCTAAAGGCAACAATACCACATCTCTAGCTAAAGGCGACAATGTCTCATATCTGGCCAAAGGCAACAATATCTCATCTCTTGCCAAAGGTGAAAATATCTCATCTCTGGCTAAAGGCAACAATACCACATCTCTGGCTAAAGGCGACAATGTCTCATCTCTGGCTAAAGATGACAATATCTCATCTCTGGCTAAAGGCGACAATACCTCATCTCTGCCTAAAGGCGACAATACCTCATCTCTGGCTAAATGAGGCAAAATCTCTGGCTAAAGGCGACAATATCTCTGGCTAAAGGCGAAAATATCTCATCTCTGGCTAATGGCGACAATATCTCATCTCTGGCTAAAGGCGACAATATCTCATTTCTGGCTAAAGGCGACAATATCTCATCTCTGGCTAATGGCGACAATATCTCATCTCTGGCTAAAGGCGACAATATCTCTGGCTAAAGGCGACAATATCTCATCTCAGGTTAAATGCGACAATATCTCATCTCTGGCTAAAGGCGACAATATCTCATCTCTGCCTATAGGCGACAATATCTCATCTCTGGCTAAAGGCGACAATATCTCATCTCTGCCTAAATGCGACAATATCTCATCTCTGGTTAAAGGCGACAATATCTCATCTCTGGCTAAAGGAGACAATATCTCTGGCTAAAGGCGACAATATCTCTGGCTAAAGGCAACAATATCTCTGGCTAAAGGCGACAATAGATCTGGCTAAAGGCGACAATAGATCTGGCTAAAGGCAACAATATCTCATCTCTTCCGAAATGAGGCAATATCTCATCTCTGGCTAAAGGCGACAATATCTCATTTCTGGCTAAAGGCGACAATATCTCTGGCTAAAGGCAACAATATCTCTGGCTAAAGGCGACAATAGATCTGGCTAAAGGCGACAATATCTCATCTCTTCCGAAATGAGGCAATATCTCATCTCTGCCTAAAGGCGACAATACCTCATCTCTGGCTAAAGGCGACAATATCTCATCTCAGGTTAAATGCGACAATATCTCATATCTGGCTAAAGGCGACAATATCTCATTCTGGCTATAGGCGACAATATCTCATCTCTGGCTAAAGGCGACAATATCTCTGCCTAAATGCGACAATATCTCATCTCTGGTTAAAGGCTACAATATCTCATCTCTGGCTAAAGGAGACAATATCTCTGGCTAAAGGCGACAATATCTTTGGCTAAAGGCAACAATATCTCTGGCTAAAGGCGACAATAGATCTGGCTAAGGGCGACAATAGATCTGGCTAAAGGCAACAATATCTCATCTCTTCACAAATGAGGCAATATCCCATCTCTGGCTAAAGGCGACAAGATCTTATCTCCGGCTAAAGGAGACAATATCTCTGGCTAAAGGCAACAATATCTCTGGCTAAAGGCGACAATAGGTCTGGATAAAGGCGACAATATCTCATCTCTTCCGAAATGAGGCAATATCTCATCTCTGGTTAAAGGCGACAATATCTCATATCTGTCCAAAGGCGACAATATCTCATCTCTTGCTAAAGGTGAAAATATCTCATCTCTGCCTAAAGGCAACAATACCACATCTCTGGCTAAAGGCGACAATGTCTCATATCTGGCCAAAGGCGACAATATCTCATCTCTTGCTAAAGGTGAAAATATCTCATCTCTGGCTAAAGGCGACAATGTCTCATATCTGGCCAAAGGCGACAATATCTCATCGCTTGCTAAAGGTGAAAATATCTCATCTCTGGTTAAAGGCAACAATACCACATCTCTGGCTAAAGGCGACAATGTCTCATCTCTGGCTAAAGGCGACAATATCTCATCTCTGGCTAAACACGACAATATCTCATCTCTGCCTAAAGGCGACAATATCTCTGGATAAAGGCGACAATATCTTTGGCTATAGGAGACAATATCTCTGGCTAAAGGCGACAATATCTCATCTCTGGCTAAAGGCGACAATATCTCATTTCTGGCTAAAGGCGACAATATCTCATCTCTGCCTAAAGGCGACAATACCTCATCTCTGGCTAAATGAGGCAAAATCTCTGGCTAAAGGCGACAATATCTCTGGCTAAAGGCGAAAATATCTCATCTCTGGCTAATGGCGACAATATCTCATCTCTGGCTAAAGGCGACAATATCTCATTTCTGGCTAAAGGCGACAATATCTCATCTCTGGCTAAAGGCGACAATATCTCATCTCTGGCTAAAGGCGACAATATCTCTGGCTAAAGGCGACAATATCTTTGGCTAAAGGCAACAATATCTCGTCTCTGGCTAAAGGCGACAATATCTCAACTCAGGTTAAATGCGACAATATCTCATCTCTGGCTAAAGGCGACAATATCTCATCTCTGCCTAAAGGCGACAATATCTCATCTCTGGCTAAAGGCGACAATATCTCATCTCTGCCAAAATGCGACAATATCTCATTTCTGGTTAAAGGCGACAATATCTCATCTCTGGCTAAAGGAGACAATATCTCTGGCTAAAGGCGACAATATCTCTGGCTAAAGGCAACAGTATCTCTGGCTAAAGGCGACAATAGATCTGGCTAAAGGCGACAATAGATCTGGCTAAAGGCGACAATATCTCATCTCTTCCGAAATGAGGCAAAATCTCATCTCTGGCTAAAGGCGACAATATCTCATATCTGTCCAAAGGCGACAATATCTCTTCTCTTGCTAAAGGTGAAAATATCTCATCTCTGGCTAAAGGCAACAATACCACATCTCTGGCTAAAGGCGACAATGTCTCATATCTGGCCAAAGGCGACAATATCTCATCTCTTGCTAAAGGTGAAAATATCTCATCTCTGGCTAAAGGCAACAATACCACATCTCTGGCTAAAGGCGACAATGTCTCATCTCTGGCTAAAGATGACAATATCTCATCTCTGCCTAAAGGCGACAATACCTCATCTCTGGCTAAAGGCGACAATATCTCTGGCTAAAACGAAAATATCTCATCTCTGGCTAAAGGCGACAATATCTCATCTCTGCCTAAAGGCGACAATACCTCATCTCTGGCTAAATGAGGCAAAATCTCTGGCTAAATGCGACAATATATCTGGCTAAAGGCGAAAATATCTCATCTCTGGCTAATGGCGACAATATCTCATCTCTGGCTAAAGGCGACAATATCTCATTTCTGGCTAAAGGCGACAATATCTCGTCTCTGGCTAAAGGCGACAATATCTCATCTCTGGATAAAGGCGACAATATCTCTGGCTAAAGGCGACAATATCTTTGGCTAAAGGCGACAATATCCCGTCTCTGGCTAAAGGCGACAATATCTCATCTCAGGTTAAATGCGACAGTATCTCATCTCTGGCTAAAGGCGACAATATCTCATCTCTGCCTAAAGGCGACAATATCTCATCTCTGGCTAAAGGCGACAATATCTCATCTCTGCCTAAATGCGACAATATCTCATCTCTGGTTAAAGGCGACAATATCTCATCTCTGGCTAAAGGAGACAATATCTCTGGCTAAAGGCGACAATATCTCTGGCTAAAGGCAACAATATCTCTGGCTAAAGGCGACAATAGATCTGGCTAAAGGCGACAATAGATCTGGCTAAAGGCAACAATATCTCATCTCTTCCGAAATGAGGCAATATCTCATCTCTGGCTAAAGGCGACAATATCTCTGGCTAAAGGCGACAATATCTCTGGCTAAAGGCAACAATATCTCTGGCTAAAGGCGACAATAGATCTGGCTAAAGGCGACAATATCTCATCTCTTCCGAAATGAGGCAATATCTCATCTCTGCCTAAAGGCGAAAAAACCTCATCTCTGGCTAAAGGCGACAATACCACATCTCTGGCTAAAGGCGACAATGTCTCATATCTGGCCAAAGGCGACAATATCTCATCTCTTGCTAAAGGTGAAAATATCTCATCTCTGGCTAAAGGCAACAATACCACATCTCTGGCTAAAGGCGACAATGTCTCATCTCTGGCTAAAGATGACAATATCTCATCTCTGCCTAAAGGCGACAATACCTCATCTCCGGCTAAAGGCGACAATATCTCTGGCTAAAACGAAAATATCTCATCTCTGGCTAAAGGCGACAATATCTCATCTCTGCCTAAAGGCGACAATACCTCATCTCTGGCTAAATGAGGCAAAATCTCTGGCTAAATGCGACAATATATCTGGCTAAAGGCGAAAATATCTCATCTCTGGCTAATGGCGACAATATCTCATCTCTGGCTAAAGGCGACAATATCTCATTTCTGGCTAAAGGCGACAATATCTCATCTCTGGCTAAAGGCGACAATATCTCATCTCTGGCTAAAGGCGACAATATCTCTGGCTAAAGGCGACAATATCTTTGGCTAAAGGCGACAATATCTCGTCTCTGGCTAAAGGCGACAATATCTCATCTCAGGTTAAATGCGACAGTATCTAATCTCTGGCTAAAGGCGACAATATCTCATCTCTGCCTAAAGGCGACAATATCTCATCTCTGGCTAAAGGCGACAATATCTCATCTCTGCCTAAATGCGACAATATCTCATCTCTGGTTAAAGGCGACAATATCTCATCTCTGGCTAAAGGAGACAATATCTCTGGCTAAAGGCGACAATATCTCTGGCTAAAGGCGACAATATCTCTGGCTAAAGGCGACAATAGATCTGGCTAAAGGCGACAATATCTCTGGCTAAAGGCAACAATATCTCTGGCTAAAGGCAACAATATCTCTGGCTAAAGGCGACAATATCTCATCTCTTCCGAAATGAGGCAATATCTCATCTCTGCCTAAAGGCGACAATACCTCATCTCTGGCTAAAGGCGACAATATCTCATCTCAGGTTAAATGCGACAATATCTCATATCTGGCTAAAGGCGACAATATCTCATCTCTGGCTATAGGCGACAATATCTCATCTCTGGCTAAAGGCGACAATATCTCTGCCTAAATGCGACAATATCTCATCTCTGGTTAAAGGCGACAATATCTCATCCCTGGCTAAAGGAGACAATATCTCTGGCTAAAGGCGACAATATCTTTGGCTAAAGGCAACAATATCTCTGGCTAAAGGCGACAATAGATCTGGCTAAAGGCGACAATAGATCTGGCTAAAGGCAACAATATCTCATCTCTTCCGAAATGAGGCAATATCCCATCTCTGGCTAAAGGCGACAATATCTTATCTCCGGCTAAAGGAGACAATATCTCTGGCTAAAGGCAACAATATCTCTGGCTAAAGGCGACAATAGGTCTGGCTAAAGGCGACAATATCTCATCTCTTCCGAAATGAGGCAATATCTCATCTCTGGCTAAAGGCGACAATATCTCATATCTGTCCAAAGGCGACAATATCTCATCTCTTGCTAAAGGTGAAAATATCTCATCTCTGGCTAAAGGCAACAATACCACATCTCTGGCTAAAGGCGACAATGTCTCATATCTGGCCAAAGGCGACAATATCTCATCTCTTGCTAAAGGTGAAAATATCTCATCTCTGGCTAAAGGCGACAATGTCTCATATCTGGCCAAAGGCGACAATATCTCATCGCTTGTTAAAGGTGAAAATATCTCAACTCTGGTTAAAGGCAACAATACCACATCTCTGGCTAAAGGCGACAATGTCTCATCTCTGGCTAAAGGCGACAATATGTCATCTCTGGCTAAAGGCGACAATATCTCATCTCTGCCTAAAGGCGACAATATCTCTGGCTAAAGGCGACAATATCTTTGGCTATAGGAGACAATATCTCTGGCTAAAGGCGACAATATCTCATCTCTGGCTAAAGGCGACAATATCTCATTTCTGGCTAAAGGCGACAATATCTCATCTCTGCCTAAAGGCGACAATACCTCATCTCTGGCTAAATGAGGCAAAATCTCTGGCTAAAGGCGACAATATCTCTGGCTAAAGGCGAAAATATCTCTTCTCTTGCTAAAGGTGAAAATATCTCATCTCTGGCTAAAGGCAACAATACCACATCTCTGGCTAAAGGCGACAATATCTCATATCTGTCCAAAGGCGACAATATCTCATCTCTTGCTAAAGGTGAAAATATCTCATCTCTGGCTAAAGGCAACAATACCACATCTCTGGCTAAAGGCGACAATGTCTCATCTCTGGCTAAAGATGACAATATCTCATCTCTGCCTAAAGGCGACAATACCTCATCTCTGGCTAAAGTCGACAATATCTCTGGCTAAAACGAAAATATCTCATCTCTGGCTAAAGGCGACAATATCTCATCTCTGCCTAAAGGCGACAATACCTCATCTCTGGCTAAATGAGGCAAAATCTCTGGCTAAATGCGACAATATATCTGGCTAAAGGCGAAAATATCTCATCTCTGGCTAATGGCGACAATATCTCATCTCTGGCTAAAGGCGACAATATCTCATTTCTGGCTAAAGGCGACAATATCTCATCTCTGGCTAAAGGCGACAATATCTCATCTCTGGCTAAAGGCGACAATATCTCTGGCTAAAGGCGACAATATCTTTGGCTAAAGGCGACAATATCTCATCTCAGGTTAAATGCGACAGTATCTCATCTCTGGCTAAAGGCGACAATATCTCATCTCTGCCTAAAGGCGACAATATCTCATCTCTGGCTAAAGGCGACAATATCTCATCTCTGCCTAAATGCGACAATATCTCATCTCTGGTTAAAGGAGACAATATCTCATCTCTGGCTAAAGGAGACAATATCTCTGGCTAAAGGCGACAATATCTCTGGCTAAAGGCAACAATATCTCTGGCTAAAGGCGACAATAGATCTGGCTAAAGGCGACAATAGATCTGGCTAAAGGCAACAATATCTCATCTCTTCCGAAATGAGGCAATATCTCATCTCTGGCTAAAGGCGACAATATCTCTGGCTAAAGGCGACAATATCTCTGGCTAAAGGCAACAATATCTCTGGCTAAAGGCGACAATAGATCTGGCTAAAGGCGACAATATCTCATCTCTTCCGAAATGAGGCAATATCTCATCTCTGCCTAAAGGCGAAAAAACCTCATCTCTGGCTAAAGGCGACAATATCTCATCTCAGGTTAAATGCGACAATATCTCATATCAGGCTAAAAGCGACAATATCTCATCTCTGGCTATAGGTGACAATATCTCATCTCTGGCTAAAGGCGACAATATCTCATCTCTGCCTAAATGCGACAATATCTCATCTCTGATTAAAGGCGACAATATCTCATCTCTGGCTAAAGGAGACAATATCGCTGGCTAAAGGCGACAATATCTTTGGCTACAGGCAACAATATCTCTGGCTAAAGGCGACAATAGATCTGGCTAAAGGCGACAATAGATCTGGCTAAAGGCAACAATATCTCATCTCTTCCGAAATGAGGCAATATCTCATCTCTGGCTAAAGGCGACAATATCTCATCTCTGGCTAAAGGAGACAATATCTCTGGCTAAAGGCAACAATATCTCTGGCTAAAGGCGACAATAGATCTGGCTAAAGGCGACAATATCTCATCTCTTCCGAAATGAGGCAATATCTCATCTCTGGCTAAAGGCGACAATATCTCATCTCTGGCTAAAGGCGACAATATCTCATCTCTGGCTAAAGGCGACAATATCTCTGGCTAAAGGCGACAATATCTCTGGCTAAAGGCAACAATATCTCTGGCTAAAGGCGACAATTGATCTGGCTAAAGGCGACAATAGATCTGGCTAAAGGCGACAATATCTCATCTCTTCCGAAATGAGGCAATATCTCATCTCTGCCTAAAGGCGACAATATCTCTGGCTAAAGGCGACAATATCTCTGGCTAAAGGCAACAATACCTCTGGCTAAAGGCGACAATAGATCTGGCTAAAGGCGACAATATCTCATCTCTTCCGAAATGAGGCAATATCTCATCTCTGCCTAAAGGCGACAATACCTCATTTCTGGCTAAAGGCGACAATATCTCTGGCTAAAGGCGACAATATCTCTGGCTAAAGGCAACAATACCTCTGGCTAAAGGCGACAATAGATCTGGCTAAAGGCGACAATATCTCATCTCTTCCGAAATGAGGCAATATCTCATCTCTGCCTAAAGGCGACAATACCTCATTTCTGGCTAAAGGCGACAATATCTCATCTCAGGTTAAATGCGACAATATCTCATATCTGGCTAAAGGCGACAATATCTCATCTCTGGCTATAGGCGACAATATCTCATCTCTGGCTAAAGGCGACAATATCTCATCTCTGCCTAAATGCGACAATATCTCATCTCTGGTTAAAGGCGACAATATCTCATCTCTGGCTAAAGGAGACAATATCTCTGGCTAAAGGCGACAATATCTTTGGCTAAAGGCAACAATATCTCTGGCTAAAGGCGACAATAGATCTGGCTAAAGGCGACAATAGATCTGGCTAAAGGCAACAATATCTCATCTCTTCCGAAATGAGGCAATATCTCATCTCTTGCTAAAGGCGACAATATCTCATCTCTGGCTAAAGGAGACAATATCTCTGGCTAAAGGCAACAATATCTCTGGCTAAAGGCGACAATAGATCTGGCTAAAGGCGACAATATCTCATCTCTTCCGAAATGAGGCAATATCTCATCTCTGGCTAAAGGCGACAATATCTCATATCTGTCCAAAGGCGACAATATCTCATCTCTTGCTAAAGGTGAAAATATCTCATCTCTGGCTAAAGGCAACAATACCACATCTCTGGCTAAAGGCGACAATGTCTCATATCTGGCCAAAGGCGACAATATCTCATCTCTTGCTAAAGGTGAAAATATCTCATCTCTGGCTAAAGGCGACAATGTCTCATATCTGGCCAAAGGCGACAATATCTCATCTCTTGCTAAAGGTGAAAATATCTCATCTCTGGTTAAAGGCAACAATACCACATACTGGCTAAAGGCGACAATATCTCATCTCTGGTTAAAGGCGACAATATCTCATCTCTGGCTAAAGGCGACAATATCTCTGGCTAAAGGCGACAATATCTCCGGCTAAAGGCAACAATTTCTCTGGCTAAAGGCGACAATAGATCTGGCTAAAGGCGACAATAGATCTGGCTAAAGGCGACAATATCTCATCTCTTCCGAAATGTGGCAATATCTCATCTCTGGCTAAAGGCGACAATATCTCTGGCTAAAGGCAACAATATCTCTGGCTAAAGGCAACAATATCTCTGGCTAAAGGCGACAATAGATCTGGCTAAATGCGACAATATCTCATCTCTTCTGAAATGAGGCAATATCTCATCTCTGGCTAAAGGCATCAATATCTCATATCTGTCCAAAGGCGACAATATCTCTTCTCTTGCTAAAGGTGAAAATATCTCATCTCTGGCTAAAGGCAACAATACCACATCTCTAGCTAAAGGCGACAATGTCTCATATCTGGCCAAAGGCAACAATATCTCATCTCTTGCCAAAGGTGAAAATATCTCATCTCTGGCTAAAGGCAACAATACCACATCTCTGGCTAAAGGCGACAATGTCTCATCTCTGGCTAAAGATGACAATATCTCATCTCTGGCTAAAGGCGACAATACCTCATCTCTGCCTAAAGGCGACAATACCTCATCTCTGGCTAAATGAGGCAAAATCTCTGGCTAAAGGCGACAATATCTCTGGCTAAAGGCGAAAATATCTCATCTCTGGCTAATGGCGACAATATCTCATCTCTGGCTAAAGGCGACAATATCTCATTTCTGGCTAAAGGCGACAATATCTCATCTCTGGCTAATGGCGACAATATCTCATCTCTGGCTAAAGGCGACAATATCTCTGGCTAAAGGCGACAATATCTCATCTCAGGTTAAATGCGACAATATCTCATCTCTGGCTAAAGGCGACAATATCTCATCTCTGCCTATAGGCGACAATATCTCATCTCTGGCTAAAGGCGACAATATCTCATCTCTGCCTAAATGCGACAATATCTCATCTCTGGTTAAAGGCGACAATATCTCATCTCTGGCTAAAGGAGACAATATCTCTGGCTAAAGGCGACAATATCTCTGGCTAAAGGCAACAATATCTCTGGCTAAAGGCGACAATAGATCTGGCTAAAGGCGACAATAGATCTGGCTAAAGGCAACAATATCTCATCTCTTCCGAAATGAGGCAATATCTCATCTCTGGCTAAAGGCGACAATACCTCATCTCTGGCTAAAGGCGACAATATCTCATCTCAGGTTAAATGCGACAATATCTCATATCTGGCTAAAGGCGACAATATCTCATTCTGGCTATAGGCGACAATATCTCATCTCTGGCTAAAGGCGACAATATCTCTGCCTAAATGCGACAATATCTCATCTCTGGTTAAAGGCTACAATATCTCATCTCTGGCTAAAGGAGACAATATCTCTGGCTAAAGGCGACAATATCTTTGGCTAAAGGCAACAATATCTCTGGCTAAAGGCGACAATAGATCTGGCTAAGGGCGACAATAGATCTGGCTAAAGGCAACAATATCTCATCTCTTCACAAATGAGGCAATATCCCATCTCTGGCTAAAGGCGACAAGATCTTATCTCCGGCTAAAGGAGACAATATCTCTGGCTAAAGGCAACAATATCTCTGGCTAAAGGCGACAATAGGTCTGGATAAAGGCGACAATATCTCATCTCTTCCGAAATGAGGCAATATCTCATCTCTGGTTAAAGGCGACAATATCTCATATCTGTCCAAAGGCGACAATATCTCATCTCTTGCTAAAGGTGAAAATATCTCATCTCTGCCTAAAGGCAACAATACCACATCTCTGGCTAAAGGCGACAATGTCTCATATCTGGCCAAAGGCGACAATATCTCATCTCTTGCTAAAGGTGAAAATATCTCATCTCTGGCTAAAGGCGACAATGTCTCATATCTGGCCAAAGGCGACAATATCTCATCGCTTGCTAAAGGTGAAAATATCTCATCTCTGGTTAAAGGCAACAATACCACATCTCTGGCTAAAGGCGACAATGTCTCATCTCTGGCTAAAGGCGACAATATCTCATCTCTGGCTAAACACGACAATATCTCATCTCTGCCTAAAGGCGACAATATCTCTGGATAAAGGCGACAATATCTTTGGCTATAGGAGACAATATCTCTGGCTAAAGGCGACAATATCTCATCTCTGGCTAAAGGCGACAATATCTCATTTCTGGCTAAAGGCGACAATATCTCATCTCTGCCTAAAGGCGACAATACCTCATCTCTGGCTAAATGAGGCAAAATCTCTGGCTAAAGGCGACAATATCTCTGGCTAAAGGCGAAAATATCTCATCTCTGGCTAATGGCGACAATATCTCATCTCTGGCTAAAGGCGACAATATCTCATTTCTGGCTAAAGGCGACAATATCTCATCTCTGGCTAAAGGCGACAATATCTCATCTCTGGCTAAAGGCGACAATATCTCTGGCTAAAGGCGACAATATCTTTGGCTAAAGGCAACAATATCTCGTCTCTGGCTAAAGGCGACAATATCTCAACTCAGGTTAAATGCGACAATATCTCATCTCTGGCTAAAGGCGACAATATCTCATCTCTGCCTAAAGGCGACAATATCTCATCTCTGGCTAAAGGCGACAATATCTCATCTCTGCCAAAATGCGACAATATCTCATTTCTGGTTAAAGGCGACAATATCTCATCTCTGGCTAAAGGAGACAATATCTCTGGCTAAAGGCGACAATATCTCTGGCTAAAGGCAACAGTATCTCTGGCTAAAGGCGACAATAGATCTGGCTAAAGGCGACAATAGATCTGGCTAAAGGCGACAATATCTCATCTCTTCCGAAATGAGGCAAAATCTCATCTCTGGCTAAAGGCGACAATATCTCATATCTGTCCAAAGGCGACAATATCTCTTCTCTTGCTAAAGGTGAAAATATCTCATCTCTGGCTAAAGGCAACAATACCACATCTCTGGCTAAAGGCGACAATGTCTCATATCTGGCCAAAGGCGACAATATCTCATCTCTTGCTAAAGGTGAAAATATCTCATCTCTGGCTAAAGGCAACAATACCACATCTCTGGCTAAAGGCGACAATGTCTCATCTCTGGCTAAAGATGACAATATCTCATCTCTGCCTAAAGGCGACAATACCTCATCTCTGGCTAAAGGCGACAATATCTCTGGCTAAAACGAAAATATCTCATCTCTGGCTAAAGGCGACAATATCTCATCTCTGCCTAAAGGCGACAATACCTCATCTCTGGCTAAATGAGGCAAAATCTCTGGCTAAATGCGACAATATATCTGGCTAAAGGCGAAAATATCTCATCTCTGGCTAATGGCGACAATATCTCATCTCTGGCTAAAGGCGACAATATCTCATTTCTGGCTAAAGGCGACAATATCTCGTCTCTGGCTAAAGGCGACAATATCTCATCTCTGGATAAAGGCGACAATATCTCTGGCTAAAGGCGACAATATCTTTGGCTAAAGGCGACAATATCCCGTCTCTGGCTAAAGGCGACAATATCTCATCTCAGGTTAAATGCGACAGTATCTCATCTCTGGCTAAAGGCGACAATATCTCATCTCTGCCTAAAGGCGACAATATCTCATCTCTGGCTAAAGGCGACAATATCTCATCTCTGCCTAAATGCGACAATATCTCATCTCTGGTTAAAGGCGACAATATCTCATCTCTGGCTAAAGGAGACAATATCTCTGGCTAAAGGCGACAATATCTCTGGCTAAAGGCAACAATATCTCTGGCTAAAGGCGACAATAGATCTGGCTAAAGGCGACAATAGATCTGGCTAAAGGCAACAATATCTCATCTCTTCCGAAATGAGGCAATATCTCATCTCTGGCTAAAGGCGACAATATCTCTGGCTAAAGGCGACAATATCTCTGGCTAAAGGCAACAATATCTCTGGCTAAAGGCGACAATAGATCTGGCTAAAGGCGACAATATCTCATCTCTTCCGAAATGAGGCAATATCTCATCTCTGCCTAAAGGCGAAAAAACCTCATCTCTGGCTAAAGGCGACAATACCACATCTCTGGCTAAAGGCGACAATGTCTCATATCTGGCCAAAGGCGACAATATCTCATCTCTTGCTAAAGGTGAAAATATCTCATCTCTGGCTAAAGGCAACAATACCACATCTCTGGCTAAAGGCGACAATGTCTCATCTCTGGCTAAAGATGACAATATCTCATCTCTGCCTAAAGGCGACAATACCTCATCTCCGGCTAAAGGCGACAATATCTCTGGCTAAAACGAAAATATCTCATCTCTGGCTAAAGGCGACAATATCTCATCTCTGCCTAAAGGCGACAATACCTCATCTCTGGCTAAATGAGGCAAAATCTCTGGCTAAATGCGACAATATATCTGGCTAAAGGCGAAAATATCTCATCTCTGGCTAATGGCGACAATATCTCATCTCTGGCTAAAGGCGACAATATCTCATTTCTGGCTAAAGGCGACAATATCTCATCTCTGGCTAAAGGCGACAATATCTCATCTCTGGCTAAAGGCGACAATATCTCTGGCTAAAGGCGACAATATCTTTGGCTAAAGGCGACAATATCTCGTCTCTGGCTAAAGGCGACAATATCTCATCTCAGGTTAAATGCGACAGTATCTAATCTCTGGCTAAAGGCGACAATATCTCATCTCTGCCTAAAGGCGACAATATCTCATCTCTGGCTAAAGGCGACAATATCTCATCTCTGCCTAAATGCGACAATATCTCATCTCTGGTTAAAGGCGACAATATCTCATCTCTGGCTAAAGGAGACAATATCTCTGGCTAAAGGCGACAATATCTCTGGCTAAAGGCGACAATATCTCTGGCTAAAGGCGACAATAGATCTGGCTAAAGGCGACAATATCTCTGGCTAAAGGCAACAATATCTCTGGCTAAAGGCAACAATATCTCTGGCTAAAGGCGACAATATCTCATCTCTTCCGAAATGAGGCAATATCTCATCTCTGCCTAAAGGCAACAATACCACATCTCTGGCTAAAGGCGACAATATCTCATCTCTGGCTAAAGGCGACAATATCTCATCTCTGGCTAAAGGCGACAATATCTCTGGCTAAAGGCGACAATATCTTTGGCTAAAGGCGACAATATCTCGTCTCTGGCTAAAGGCGACAATATCTCATCTCAGGTTAAATGCGACAGTATCTAATCTCTGGCTAAAGGCGACAATATCTCATCTCTGCCTAAAGGCGACAATATCTCATCTCTGGCTAAAGGCGACAATATCTCATCTCTGCCTAAATGCGACAATATCTCATCTCTGGTTAAAGGCGACAATATCTCATCTCTGGCTAAAGGAGACAATATCTCTGGCTAAAGGCGACAATATCTCTGGCTAAAGGCAACAATATCTCTGGCTAAAGGCGACAATAGATCTGGCTAAAGGCGACAATAGATCTGGCTAAAGGCAACAATATCTCATCTCTTCCGAAATGAGGCAATATCTCATCTCTGGCTAAAGGCGACAATATCTCTGGCTAAAGGCGACAATATCTCTGGCTAAAGGCAACAATATCTCTGGCTAAAGGCGACAATAGATCTGGCTAAAGGCGACAATATCTCATCTCTTCCGAAATGAGGCAATATCTCATCTCTGCCTAAAGGCAACAATACCACATCTCTGGCTAAAGGCGACAATGTCTCATATATGGCCAAAGGCGGCAATATCTCATCTCTTGCTAAAGGTGAAAATATCTCATCTCTGGCTAAAGGCGACAATGTCTCATATCTGGCAAAAGGCGACAATATCTCATCGCTTGCTAAAGGTGAAAATATCTCATCTCTGGTTAAAGGCAAGAATACCACATCTCTGGCTAAATGCGACAATGTCTCATCTCTGGCTAAAGGCGACAATACCTCATCTCTGGCTAAATGAGGCAAAATCTCTGGCTAAATGCGACAATATATCTGCCTAAAGGCGACAATATCTCATCTCTGGCTAAAGGCAACAATATCTCATCTCTTCCGAAATGAGGCAATATCTCATCTCTGGCTAAAGGTGACAATATCTCATTTCTGGCTAAAGGCGACAATATCTCTGGCTAAAGGCAACAATACCTCTGGCTAAAGGCGACAATAGATCTGGCTAAAGGCGACAATATCTCATCTCTTCCGAAATGAGGCAATATCTCATCTCTGCCTAAAGGCGACAATACCTCATCTCTGGCTAAAGGCGACAATATCTCATCTCAGGTTAAATGCGACAATATCTCATATCTGGCTAAAGGCGACAATATCTCATTCTGGCTATAGGCGACAATATCTCATCTCTGGCTAAAGGCGACAATATCTCTGCCTAAATGCGACAATATCTCATCTCTGGTTAAAGGCGACAATATCTCATCTCTGGCTAAAGGAGACAATATCTCTGGCTAAAGGCGACAATATCTTTGGCTAAAGGCAACAATATCTCTGGCTAAAGGCGACAATAGATCTGGCTAAAGGCGACAATAGATCTGGCTAAAGGCAACAATATCTCATCTCTTCCGAAATGAGGCAATATCCCATCTCTGGCTAAAGGCGACAATATCTTATCTCCGGCTAAAGGAGACAATATCTCTGGCTAAAGGCAACAATATCTCTGGCTAAAGGCGACAATAGGTCTGGCTAAAGGCGACAATATCTCATCTCTTCCGAAATGAGGCAATATCTCATCTCTGGCTAAAGGCGACAATATCTCATATCTGTCCAAAGGCGACAATATCTCATCTCTTGCTAAAGGTGAAAATATCTCATCTCTGCCTAAAGGCAACAATACCACATCTCTGGCTAAAGGCGACAATGTCTCATATCTGGCCAAAGGCGACAATATCTCATCTCTTGCTAAAGGTGAAAATATCTCATCTCTGGCTAAAGGCGACAATGTCTCATATCTGTCCAAAGGCGACAATAACTCATCGCTTGCTAAAGGTGAAAATATCTCATCTCTGGTTAAAGGCAACAATACCACATCTCTGGCTAAAGGCGACAATGTCTCATCTCTGGCTAAAGGCGACAATATCTCATCTCTGGCTAAAGGCGACAATATCTCATCTCTGCCTAAAGGCGACAATATCTCTGGATAAAGGCGACAATATCTTTGGCTATAGGAGACAATATCTCTGGCTAAAGGCAACAATATCTCTGGCTAAAGGCGACAATAGATCTGGCTAAAGGCGACAATAGATCTGGATAAAGGCGACAATATCTCATCTCTTCCGAAATGTGGCAATATCTCATCTCTGGCTAAAGGCGACAATATCTCTGGCTAAAGGCAACAATATCTCTGGCTAAAGGCAACAATATCTCTGGCTAAAGGCGACAATAGATCTGGCTAAATGCGACAATATCTCATCTCTTCTGAAATGAGGCAATATCTCATCTCTGGCTAAAGGCATCAATATCTCATATCTGTCCAAAGGCGACAATATCTCTTCTCTTGCTAAAGGTGAAAATATCTCATCTCTGGCTAAAGGCAACAATACCACATCTCTAGCTAAAGGCGACAATGTCTCATATCTGGCCAAAGGCAACAATATCTCATCTCTTGCCAAAGGTGAAAATATCTCATCTCTGGCTAAAGGCAACAATACCACATCTCTGGCTAAAGGCGACAATGTCTCATCTCTGGCTAAAGATGACAATATCTCATCTCTGGCTAAAGGCGACAATACCTCATCTCTGCCTAAAGGCGACAATACCTCATCTCTGGCTAAATGAGGCAAAATCTCTGGCTAAAGGCGACAATATCTCTGGCTAAAGGCGAAAATATCTCATCTCTGGCTAATGGCGACAATATCTCATCTCTGGCTAAAGGCGACAATATCTCATTTCTGGCTAAAGGCGACAATATCTCATCTCTGGCTAATGGCGACAATATCTCATCTCTGGCTAAAGGCGACAATATCTCTGGCTAAAGGCGACAATATCTCATCTCAGGTTAAATGCGACAATATCTCATCTCTGGCTAAAGGCGACAATATCTCATCTCTGCCTATAGGCGACAATATCTCATCTCTGGCTAAAGGCGACAATATCTCATCTCTGCCTAAATGCGACAATATCTCATCTCTGGTTAAAGGCGACAATATCTCATCTCTGGCTAAAGGAGACAATATCTCTGGCTAAAGGCGACAATATCTCTGGCTAATGGCAACAATATCTCTGGCTAAAGGCGACAATAGATCTGGCTAAAGGCGACAATAGATCTGGCTAAAGGCAACAATATCTCATCTCTTCCGAAATGAGGCAATATCTCATCTCTGGCTAAAGGCGACAATATCTCATTTCTGGCTAAAGGCGACAATATCTCTGGCTAAAGGCAACAATATCTCTGGCTAAAGGCGACAATAGATCTGGCTAAAGGCGACAATATCTCATCTCTTCCGAAATGAGGCAATATCTCATCTCTGCCTAAAGGCGACAATACCTCATCTCTGGCTAAAGGCGACAATATCTCATCTCAGGTTAAATGCGACAATATCTCATCTCTGGCTAAAGGCGACAATATCTCATCTCTGCCTATAGGCGACAATATCTCATCTCTGGCTAAAGGCGACAATATCTCATCTCTGCCTAAATGCGACAATATCTCATCTCTGGTTAAAGGCGACAATATCTCATCTCTGGCTAAAGGAGACAATATCTCTGGCTAAAGGCGACAATATCTCTGGCTAAAGGCAACAATATCTCTGGCTAAAGGCGACAATAGATCTGGCTAAAGGCGACAATAGATCTGGCTAAAGGCAACAATATCTCATCTCTTCCGAAATGAGGCAATATCTCATCTCTGGCTAAAGGCGACAATATCTCTGGCTAAAGGCGACAATATCTCTGGCTAAAGGCAACAATATCTCTGGCTAAAGGCGACAATAGATCTGGCTAAAGGCGACAATATCTCATCTCTTCCGAAATGAGGCAATATCTCATCTCTGCCTAAAGGCGAAAAAACCTCATCTCTGGCTAAAGGCGACAATACCACATCTCTGGCTAAAGGCGACAATGTCTCATATCTGGCCAAAGGCGACAATATCTCATCTCTTGCTAAAGGTGAAAATATCTCATCTCTGGCTAAAGGCAACAATACCACATCTCTGGCTAAAGGCGACAATGTCTCATCTCTGGCTAAAGATGACAATATCTCATCTCTGCCTAAAGGCGACAATACCTCATCTCCGGCTAAAGGCGACAATATCTCTGGCTAAAACGAAAATATCTCATCTCTGGCTAAAGGCGACAATATCTCATCTCTGCCTAAAGGCGACAATACCTCATCTCTGGCTAAATGAGGCAAAATCTCTGGCTAAATGCGACAATATATCTGGCTAAAGGCGAAAATATCTCATCTCTGGCTAATGGCGACAATATCTCATCTCTGGCTAAAGGCGACAATATCTCATTTCTGGCTAAAGGCGACAATATCTCATCTCTGGCTAAAGGCGACAATATCTCATCTCTGGCTAAAGGCGACAATATCTCTGGCTAAAGGCGACAATATCTTTGGCTAAAGGCGACAATATCTCGTCTCTGGCTAAAGGCGACAATATCTCATCTCAGGTTAAATGCGACAGTATCTAATCTCTGGCTAAAGGCGACAATATCTCATCTCTGCCTAAAGGCGACAATATCTCATCTCTGGCTAAAGGCGACAATATCTCATCTCTGCCTAAATGCGACAATATCTCATCTCTGGTTAAAGGCGACAATATCTCATCTCTGGCTAAAGGAGACAATATCTCTGGCTAAAGGCGACAATATCTCTGGCTAAAGGCGACAATATCTCTGGCTAAAGGCGACAATAGATCTGGCTAAAGGCGACAATATCTCTGGCTAAAGGCAACAATATCTCTGGCTAAAGGCAACAATATCTCTGGCTAAAGGCGACAATATCTCATCTCTTCCGAAATGAGGCAATATCTCATCTCTGCCTAAAGGCAACAATACCACATCTCTGGCTAAAGGCGACAATATCTCATCTCTGGCTAAAGGCGACAATATCTCATCTCTGGCTAAAGGCGCCAATATCTCTGGCTAAAGGCGACAATATCTTTGGCTAAAGGCGACAATATCTCGTCTCTGGCTAAAGGCGACAATATCTCATCTCAGGTTAAATGCGACAGTATCTAATCTCTGGCTAAAGGCGACAATATCTCATCTCTGCCTAAAGGCGACAATATCTCATCTCTGGCTAAAGGCGACAATATCTCATCTCTGCCTAAATGCGACAATATCTCATCTCTGGTTAAAGGCGACAATATCTCATCTCTGGCTAAAGGAGACAATATCTCTGGCTAAAGGCGACAATATCTCTGGCTAAAGGCAACAATATCTCTGGCTAAAGGCGACAATAGATCTGGCTAAAGGCGACAATAGATCTGGCTAAAGGCAACAATATCTCATCTCTTCCGAAATGAGGCAATATCTCATCTCTGGCTAAAGGCGACAATATCTCTGGCTAAAGGCGACAATATCTCTGGCTAAAGGCAACAATATCTCTGGCTAAAGGCGACAATAGATCTGGCTAAAGGCGACAATATCTCATCTCTTCCGAAATGAGGCAATATCTCATCTCTGCCTAAAGGCAACAATACCACATCTCTGGCTAAAGGCGACAATGTCTCATATATGGCCAAAGGCGGCAATATCTCATCTCTTGCTAAAGGTGAAAATATCTCATCTCTGGCTAAAGGCGACAATGTCTCATATCTGGCAAAAGGCGACAATATCTCATCGCTTGCTAAAGGTGAAAATATCTCATCTCTGGTTAAAGGCAAGAATACCACATCTCTGGCTAAATGCGACAATGTCTCATCTCTGGCTAAAGGCGACAATACCTCATCTCTGGCTAAATGAGGCAAAATCTCTGGCTAAATGCGACAATATATCTGCCTAAAGGCGACAATATCTCATCTCTGGCTAAAGGCAACAATATCTCATCTCTTCCGAAATGAGGCAATATCTCATCTCTGGCTAAAGGCGACAATATCTCATTTCTGGCTAAAGGCGACAATATCTCTGGCTAAAGGCAACAATATCTCTGGCTAAAGGCGACAATAGATCTGGCTAAAGGCGACAATATCTCATCTCTTCCGAAATGAGGCAATATCTCATCTCTGCCTAAAGGCGACAATACCTCATCTCTGGCTAAAGGCGACAATATCTCATCTCAGGTTAAATGCGACAATATCTCATATCTGGCTAAAGGCGACAATATCTCATTCTGGCTATAGGCGACAATATCTCATCTCTGGCTAAAGGCGACAATATCTCTGCCTAAATGCGACAATATCTCATCTCTGGTTAAAGGCGACAATATCTCATCTCTGGCTAAAGGAGACAATATCTCTGGCTAAAGGCGACAATATCTTTGGCTAAAGGCAACAATATCTCTGGCTAAAGGCGACAATAGATCTGGCTAAAGGCGACAATAGATCTGGCTAAAGGCAACAATATCTCATCTCTTCCGAAATGAGGCAATATCCCATCTCTGGCTAAAGGCGACAATATCTTATCTCCGGCTAAAGGAGACAATATCTCTGGCTAAAGGCAACAATATCTCTGGCTAAAGGCGACAATAGGTCTGGCTAAAGGCGACAATATCTCATCTCTTCCGAAATGAGGCAATATCTCATCTCTGGCTAAAGGCGACAATATCTCATATCTGTCCAAAGGCGACAATATCTCATCTCTTGCTAAAGGTGAAAATATCTCATCTCTGCCTAAAGGCAACAATACCACATCTCTGGCTAAAGGCGACAATGTCTCATATCTGGCCAAAGGCGACAATATCTCATCTCTTGCTAAAGGTGAAAATATCTCATCTCTGGCTAAAGGCGACAATGTCTCATATCTGGCCAAAGGCGACAATATCTCATCGCTTGCTAAAGGTGAAAATATCTCATCTCTGGTTAAAGGCAACAATACCACATCTCTGGCTAAAGGCGACAATGTCTCATCTCTGGCTAAAGGCGACAATATCTCATCTCTGGCTAAAGGCGACAATATCTCATCTCTGCCTAAAGGCGACAATATCTCTGGATAAAGGCGACAATATCTTTGGCTATAGGAGACAATATCTCTGGCTAAAGGCAACAATATCTCTGGCTAAAGGCGACAATAGATCTGGCTAAAGGCGACAATAGATCTGGATAAAGGCGACAATATCTCATCTCTTCCGAAATGTGGCAATATCTCATCTCTGGCTAAAGGCGACAATATCTCTGGCTAAAGGCAACAATATCTCTGGCTAAAGGCAACAATATCTCTGGCTAAAGGCGACAATAGATCTGGCTAAATGCGACAATATCTCATCTCTTCTGAAATGAGGCAATATCTCATCTCTGGCTAAAGGCATCAATATCTCATATCTGTCCAAAGGCGACAATATCTCTTCTCTTGCTAAAGGTGAAAATATCTCATCTCTGGCTAAAGGCAACAATACCACATCTCTAGCTAAAGGCGACAATGTCTCATATCTGGCCAAAGGCAACAATATCTCATCTCTTGCCAAAGGTGAAAATATCTCATCTCTGGCTAAAGGCAACAATACCACATCTCTGGCTAAAGGCGACAATGTCTCATCTCTGGCTAAAGATGACAATATCTCATCTCTGGCTAAAGGCGACAATACCTCATCTCTGCCTAAAGGCGACAATACCTCATCTCTGGCTAAATGAGGCAAAATCTCTGGCTAAAGGCGACAATATCTCTGGCTAAAGGCGAAAATATCTCATCTCTGGCTAATGGCGACAATATCTCATCTCTGGCTAAAGGCGACAATATCTCATTTCTGGCTAAAGGCGACAATATCTCATCTCTGGCTAATGGCGACAATATCTCATCTCTGGCTAAAGGCGACAATATCTCTGGCTAAAGGCGACAATATCTCATCTCAGGTTAAATGCGACAATATCTCATCTCTGGCTAAAGGCGACAATATCTCATCTCTGCCTATAGGCGACAATATCTCATCTCTGGCTAAAGGCGACAATATCTCATCTCTGCCTAAATGCGACAATATCTCATCTCTGGTTAAAGGCGACAATATCTCATCTCTGGCTAAAGGAGACAATATCTCTGGCTAAAGGCGACAATATCTCTGGCTAAAGGCAACAATATCTCTGGCTAAAGGCGACAATAGATCTGGCTAAAGGCGACAATAGATCTGGCTAAAGGCAACAATATCTCATCTCTTCCGAAATGAGGCAATATCTCATCTCTGGCTAAAGGCGACAATATCTCATTTCTGGCTAAAGGCGACAATATCTCTGGCTAAAGGCAACAATATCTCTGGCTAAAGGCGACAATAGATCTGGCTAAAGGCGACAATATCTCATCTCTTCCGAAATGAGGCAATATCTCATCTCTGCCTAAAGGCGACAATACCTCATCTCTGGCTAAAGGCGACAATATCTCATCTCAGGTTAAATGCGACAATATCTCATATCTGGCTAAAGGCGACAATATCTCATTCTGGCTATAGGCGACAATATCTCATCTCTGGCTAAAGGCGACAATATCTCTGCCTAAATGCGACAATATCTCATCTCTGGTTAAAGGCTACAATATCTCATCTCTGGCTAAAGGAGACAATATCTCTGGCTAAAGGCGACAATATCTTTGGCTAAAGGCAACAATATCTCTGGCTAAAGGCGACAATAGATCTGGCTAAGGGCGACAATAGATCTGGCTAAAGGCAACAATATCTCATCTCTTCACAAATGAGGCAATATCCCATCTCTGGCTAAAGGCGACAATATCTTATCTCCGGCTAAAGGAGACAATATCTCTGGCTAAAGGCAACAATATCTCTGGCTAAAGGCGACAATAGGTCTGGCTAAAGGCGACAATATCTCATCTCTTCCGAAATGAGGCAATATCTCATCTCTGGTTAAAGGCGACAATATCTCATATCTGTCCAAAGGCGACAATATCTCATCTCTTGCTAAAGGTGAAAATATCTCATCTCTGCCTAAAGGCAACAATACCACATCTCTGGCTAAAGGCGACAATGTCTCATATCTGGCCAAAGGCGACAATATCTCATCTCTTGCTAAAGGTGAAAATATCTCATCTCTGGCTAAAGGCGACAATGTCTCATATCTGGCCAAAGGCGACAATATCTCATCGCTTGCTAAAGGTGAAAATATCTCATCTCTGGTTAAAGGCAACAATACCACATCTCTGGCTAAAGGCGACAATGTCTCATCTCTGGCTAAAGGCGACAATATCTCATCTCTGGCTAAAGGCGACAATATCTCATCTCTGCCTAAAGGCGACAATATCTCTGGATAAAGGCGACAATATCTTTGGCTATAGGAGACAATATCTCTGGCTAAAGGCGACAATATCTCATCTCTGGCTAAAGGCGACAATATCTCATTTCTGGCTAAAGGCGACAATATCTCATCTCTGCCTAAAGGCGACAATACCTCATCTCTGGCTAAATGAGGCAAAATCTCTGGCTAAAGGCGACAATATCTCTGGCTAAAGGCGAAAATATCTCATCTCTGGCTAATGGCGACAATATCTCATCTCTGGCTAAAGGCGACAATATCTCATTTCTGGCTAAAGGCGACAATATCTCATCTCTGGCTAAAGGCGACAATATCTCATCTCTGGCTAAAGGCGACAATATCTCTGGCTAAAGGCGACAATATCTTTGGCTAAAGGCAACAATATCTCGTCTCTGGCTAAAGGCGACAATATCTCAACTCAGGTTAAATGCGACAATATCTCATCTCTGGCTAAAGGCGACAATATCTCATCTCTGCCTAAAGGCGACAATATCTCATCTCTGGCTAAAGGCGACAATATCTCATCTCTGCCAAAATGCGACAATATCTCATTTCTGGTTAAAGGCGACAATATCTCATCTCTGGCTAAAGGAGACAATATCTCTGGCTAAAGGCGACAATATCTCTGGCTAAAGGCAACAGTATCTCTGGCTAAAGGCGACAATAGATCTGGCTAAAGGCGACAATAGATCTGGCTAAAGGCGACAATATCTCATCTCTTCCGAAATGAGGCAAAATCTCATCTCTGGCTAAAGGCGACAATATCTCATATCTGTCCAAAGGCGACAATATCTCTTCTCTTGCTAAAGGTGAAAATATCTCATCTCTGGCTAAAGGCAACAATACCACATCTCTGGCTAAAGGCGACAATGTCTCATATCTGGCCAAAGGCGACAATATCTCATCTCTTGCTAAAGGTGAAAATATCTCATCTCTGGCTAAAGGCAACAATACCACATCTCTGGCTAAAGGCGACAATGTCTCATCTCTGGCTAAAGATGACAATATCTCATCTCTGCCTAAAGGCGACAATACCTCATCTCTGGCTAAAGGCGACAATATCTCTGGCTAAAACGAAAATATCTCATCTCTGGCTAAAGGCGACAATATCTCATCTCTGCCTAAAGGCGACAATACCTCATCTCTGGCTAAATGAGGCAAAATCTCTGGCTAAATGCGACAATATATCTGGCTAAAGGCGAAAATATCTCATCTCTGGCTAATGGCGACAATATCTCATCTCTGGCTAAAGGCGACAATATCTCATTTCTGGCTAAAGGCGACAATATCTCGTCTCTGGCTAAAGGCGACAATATCTCATCTCTGGATAAAGGCGACAATATCTCTGGCTAAAGGCGACAATATCTTTGGCTAAAGGCGACAATATCCCGTCTCTGGCTAAAGGCGACAATATCTCATCTCAGGTTAAATGCGACAGTATCTCATCTCTGGCTAAAGGCGACAATATCTCATCTCTGCCTAAAGGCGACAATATCTCATCTCTGGCTAAAGGCGACAATATCTCATCTCTGCCTAAATGCGACAATATCTCATCTCTGGTTAAAGGCGACAATATCTCATCTCTGGCTAAAGGAGACAATATCTCTGGCTAAAGGCGACAATATCTCTGGCTAAAGGCAACAATATCTCTGGCTAAAGGCGACAATAGATCTGGCTAAAGGCGACAATAGATCTGGCTAAAGGCAACAATATCTCATCTCTTCCGAAATGAGGCAATATCTCATCTCTGGCTAAAGGCGACAATATCTCTGGCTAAAGGCGACAATATCTCTGGCTAAAGGCAACAATATCTCTGGCTAAAGGCGACAATAGATCTGGCTAAAGGCGACAATATCTCATCTCTTCCGAAATGAGGCAATATCTCATCTCTGCCTAAAGGCGAAAAAACCTCATCTCTGGCTAAAGGCGACAATACCACATCTCTGGCTAAAGGCGACAATGTCTCATATCTGGCCAAAGGCGACAATATCTCATCTCTTGCTAAAGGTGAAAATATCTCATCTCTGGCTAAAGGCAACAATACCACATCTCTGGCTAAAGGCGACAATGTCTCATCTCTGGCTAAAGATGACAATATCTCATCTCTGCCTAAAGGCGACAATACCTCATCTCCGGCTAAAGGCGACAATATCTCTGGCTAAAACGAAAATATCTCATCTCTGGCTAAAGGCGACAATATCTCATCTCTGCCTAAAGGCGACAATACCTCATCTCTGGCTAAATGAGGCAAAATCTCTGGCTAAATGCGACAATATATCTGGCTAAAGGCGAAAATATCTCATCTCTGGCTAATGGCGACAATATCTCATCTCTGGCTAAAGGCGACAATATCTCATTTCTGGCTAAAGGCGACAATATCTCATCTCTGGCTAAAGGCGACAATATCTCATCTCTGGCTAAAGGCGACAATATCTCTGGCTAAAGGCGAAAATATCTTTGGCTAAAGGCGACAATATCTCGTCTCTGGCTAAAGGCGACAATATCTCATCTCAGGTTAAATGCGACAGTATCTAATCTCTGGCTAAAGGCGACAATATCTCATCTCTGCCTAAAGGCGACAATATCTCATCTCTGGCTAAAGGCGACAATATCTCATCTCTGCCTAAATGCGACAATATCTCATCTCTGGTTAAAGGCGACAATATCTCATCTCTGGCTAAAGGAGACAATATCTCTGGCTAAAGGCGACAATATCTCTGGCTAAAGGCGACAATATCTCTGGCTAAAGGCGACAATAGATCTGGCTAAAGGCGACAATATCTCTGGCTAAAGGCAACAATATCTCTGGCTAAAGGCAACAATATCTCTGGCTAAAGGCGACAATATCTCATCTCTTCCGAAATGAGGCAATATCTCATCTCTGCCTAAAGGCAACAATACCACATCTCTGGCTAAAGGCGACAATATCTCATCTCTGGCTAAAGGCGACAATATCTCATCTCTGGCTAAAGGCGACAATATCTCTGGCTAAAGGCGACAATATCTTTGGCTAAAGGCGACAATATCTCGTCTCTGGCTAAAGGCGACAATATCTCATCTCAGGTTAAATGCGACAGTATCTCATCTCTGGCTAAAGGCGACAATATCTCATCTCTGCCTAAAGGCGACAATATCTCATCTCTGGCTAAAGGCGACAATATCTCATCTCTGCCTAAATGCGACAATATCTCATCTCTGGTTAAAGGCGACAATATCTCATCTCTGGCTAAAGGAGACAATATCTCTGGCTAAAGGCGACAATATCTCTGGCTAAAGGCAACAATATCTCTGGCTAAAGGCGACAATAGATCTGGCTAAAGGCGACAATAGATCTGGCTAAAGGCAACAATATCTCATCTCTTCCGAAATGAGGCAATATCTCATCTCTGGCTAAAGGCGACAGTATCTCTGGCTAAAGGCGACAATATCTCTGGCTAAAGGCAACAGTATCTCTGGCTAAAGGCGACAATAGATCTGGCTAAAGGCGACAATATCTCATCTCTTCCGAAATGAGGCAATATCTCATCTCTGCCTAAAGGCAACAATACCACATCTCTGGCTAAAGGCGACAATGTCTCATATATGGCCAAAGGCGGCAATATCTCATCTCTTGCTAAAGGTGAAAATATCTCATCTCTGGCTAAAGGCGACAATGTCTCATATCTGGCAAAAGGCGACAATATCTCATCGCTTGCTAAAGGTGAAAATATCTCATCTCTGGTTAAAGGCAAGAATACCACATCTCTGGCTAAATGCGACAATGTCTCATCTCTGGCTAAAGGCGACAATACCTCATCTCTGGCTAAATGAGGCAAAATCTCTGGCTAAATGCGACAATATATCTGCCTAAAGGCGACAATATCTCATCTCTGGCTAAAGGCAACAATATCTCATCTCTTCCGAAATGAGGCAATATCTCATCTCTGGCTAAAGGCGACAATATCTCATTTCTGGCTAAAGGCGACAATATCTCTGGCTAAAGGCAACAATATCTCTGGCTAAAGGCGACAATAGATCTGGCTAAAGGCGACAATATCTCATCTCTTCCGAAATGAGGCAATATCTCATCTCTGCCTAAAGGCGACAATACCTCATCTCTGGCTAAAGGCGACAATATCTCATCTCAGGTTAAATGCGACAATATCTCATATCTGGCTAAAGGCGACAATATCTCATTCTGGCTATAGGCGACAATATCTCATCTCTGGCTAAAGGCGACAATATCTCTGCCTAAATGCGACAATATCTCATCTCTGGTTAAAGGCGACAATATCTCATCTCTGGCTAAAGGAGACAATATCTCTGGCTAAAGGCGACAATATCTTTGGCTAAAGGCAACAATATCTCTGGCTAAAGGCGACAATAGATCTGGCTAAAGGCGACAATAGATCTGGCTAAAGGCAACAATATCTCATCTCTTCCGAAATGAGGCAATATCCCATCTCTGGCTAAAGGCGACAATATCTTATCTCCGGCTAAAGGAGACAATATCTCTGGCTAAAGGCAACAATATCTCTGGCTAAAGGCGACAATAGGTCTGGCTAAAGGCGACAATATCTCATCTCTTCCGAAATGAGGCAATATCTCATCTCTGGCTAAAGGCGACAATATCTCATATCTGTCCAAAGGCGACAATATCTCATCTCTTGCTAAAGGTGAAAATATCTCATCTCTGCCTAAAGGCAACAATACCACATCTCTGGCTAAAGGCGACAATGTCTCATATCTGGCCAAAGGCGACAATATCTCATCTCTTGCTAAAGGTGAAAATATCTCATCTCTGGCTGAAGGCGACAATGTCTCATATCTGGCCAAAGGCGACAATATCTCATCGCTTGCTAAAGGTGAAAATATCTCATCTCTGGTTAAAGGCAACAATACCACATCTCTGGCTAAAGGCGACAATGTCTCATCTCTGGCTAAAGGCGACAATATCTCATCTCTGGCTAAAGGCGACAATATCTCATCTCTGCCTAAAGGCGACAATATCTCTGGATAAAGGCGACAATATCTTTGGCTATAGGAGACAATATCTCTGGCTAAAGGCGACAATATCTCATCTCTGGCTAAAGGCGACAATATCTCATTTCTGGCTAAAGGCGACAATATCTCATCTCTGCCTAAAGGCGACAATACCTCATCTCTGGCTCAATGAGGCAAAATCTCTGGCTAAAGGCGACAATATCTCTGGCTAAAGGCGAAAATATCTCATCTCTGGCTAATGGCGACAATATCTCATCTCTGGCTAAAGGCGACAATATCTCATTTCTGGCTAAAGGCGACAATATCTCATCTCTGGCTAAAGGCGACAATATCTCATCTCTGGCTAAAGGCGACAATATCTCTGGCTAAAGGCGACAATATCTTTGGCTAAAGGCAACAATATCTCGTCTCTGGCTAAAGGCGACAATATCTCAACTCAGGTTAAATGCGACAATATCTCATCTCTGGCTAAAGGCGACAATATCTCATCTCTGCCTAAAGGCGACAATATCTCATCTCTGGCTAAAGGCGACAATATCTCATCTCTGCCAAAATGCGACAATATCTCATTTCTGGTTAAAGGCGACAATATCTCATCTCTGGCTAAAGGAGACAATATCTCTGGCTAAAGGCGACAATATCTCTGGCTAAAGGCAACAGTATCTCTGGCTAAAGGCGACAATAGATCTGGCTAAAGGCGACAATAGATCTGGCTAAAGGCGACAATATCTCATCTCTTCCGAAATGAGGCAAAATCTCATCTCTGGCTAAAGGCGACAATATCTCATATCTGTCCAAAGGCGACAATATCTCTTCTCTTGCTAAAGGTGAAAATATCTCATCTCTGGCTAAAGGCAACAATACCACATCTCTGGCTAAAGGCGACAATGTCTCATATCTGGCCAAAGGCGACAATATCTCATCTCTTGCTAAAGGTGAAAATATCTCATCTCTGGCTAAAGGCAACAATACCACATCTCTGGCTAAAGGCGACAATGTCTCATCTCTGGCTAAAGATGACAATATCTCATCTCTGCCTAAAGGCGACAATACCTCATCTCTGGCTAAAGGCGACAATATCTCTGGCTAAAACGAAAATATCTCATCTTTGGCTAAAGGCGACAATATCTCATCTCTGCCTAAAGGCGACAATACCTCATCTCTGGCTAAATGAGGCAAAATCTCTGGCTAAATGCGACAATATATCTGGCTAAAGGCGAAAATATCTCATCTCTGGCTAATGGCGACAATATCTCATCTCTGGCTAAAGGCGACAATATCTCATTTCTGGCTAAAGGTGACAATATCTCATCTCTGGCTAAAGGCGACAATATCTCATCTCTGGCTAAAGGCGACAATATCTCTGGCTAAAGGCGACAATATCTTTGGCTAAAGGCGACAATATCTCGTCTCTGGCTAAAGGCGACAATATCTCATCTCAGGTTAAATGCGACAGTATCTCATCTCTGGCTAAAGGCGACAATATCTCATCTCTGCCTAAAGGCGACAATATCTCATCTCTGGCTAAAGGCGACAATATCTCATCTCTGCCTAAATGCGACAATATCTCATCTCTGGTTAAAGGCGACAATATCTCATCTCTGGCTAAAGGAGACAATATCTCTGGCTAAAGGCGACAATATCTCTGGCTAAAGGCAACAATATCTCTGGCTAAAGGCGACAATAGATCTGGCTAAAGGCGACAATAGATCTGGCTAAAGGCAACAATATCTCATCTCTTCCGAAATGAGGCAATATCTCATCTCTGGCTAAAGGCGACAATATCTCTGGCTAAAGGCGACAATATCTCTGGCTAAAGGCAACAATATCTCTGGCTAAAGGCGACAATAGATCTGGCTAAAGGCGACAATATCTCATCTCTTCCGAAATGAGGCAATATCTCATCTCTGCCTAAAGGCAACAATACCACATCTCTGGCTAAAGGCGACAATGTCTCATATATGGCCAAAGGCGGCAATATCTCATCTCTTGCTAAAGGTGAAAATATCTCATCTCTGGCTAAAGGCGACAATGTCTCATATCTGGCAAAAGGCGACAATATCTCATCGCTTGCTAAAGGTGAAAATATCTCATCTCTGGTTAAAGGCAAGAATACCACATCTCTGGCTAAAGGCGACAATGTCTCATCTCTGGCTAAAGGCGACAATACCTCATCTCTGGCTAAATGAGGCAAAATCTCTGGCTAAATGCGACAATATATCTGCCTAAAGGCGACAATATCTCATCTCTGGCTAAAGGCAACAATATCTCATCTCTTCCGAAATGAGGCAATATCTCATCTCTGGCTAAAGGCGACAATATCTCATTTCTGGCTAAAGGCGACAATATCTCTGGCTAAAGGCAACAATATCTCTGGCTAAAGGCGACAATAGATCTGGCTAAAGGCGACAATATCTCATCTCTTCCGAAATGAGGCAATATCTCATCTCTGCCTAAAGGCGACAATACCTCATCTCTGGCTAAAGGCGACAATATCTCATCTCAGGTTAAATGCGACAATATCTCATATCTGGCTAAAGGCGACAATATCTCATTCTGGCTATAGGCGACAATATCTCATCTCTGGCTAAAGGCGACAATATCTCTGCCTAAATGCGACAATATCTCATCTCTGGTTAAAGGCGACAATATCTCATCTCTGGCTAAAGGAGACAATATCTCTGGCTAAAGGCGACAATATCTTTGGCTAAAGGCAACAATATCTCTGGCTAAAGGCGACAATAGATCTGGCTAAAGGCGACAATAGATCTGGCTAAAGGCAACAATATCTCATCTCTTCCGAAATGAGGCAATATCCCATCTCTGGCTAAAGGCGACAATATCTTATCTCCGGCTAAAGGAGACAATATCTCTGGCTAAAGGCAACAATATCTCTGGCTAAAGGCGACAATAGGTCTGGCTAAAGGCGACAATATCTCATCTCTTCCGAAATGAGGCAATATCTCATCTCTGGCTAAAGGCGACAATATCTCATATCTGTCCAAAGGCGACAATATCTCATCTCTTGCTAAAGGTGAAAATATCTCATCTCTGCCTAAAGGCAACAATACCACATCTCTGGCTAAAGGCGACAATGTCTCATATCTGGCCAAAGGCGACAATATCTCATCTCTTGCTAAAGGTGAAAATATCTCATCTCTGGCTAAAGGCGACAATGTCTCATATCTGGCCAAAGGCGACAATATCTCATCGCTTGCTAAAGGTGAAAATATCTCATCTCTGGTTAAAGGCAACAATACCACATCTCTGGCTAAAGGCGACAATGTCTCATCTCTGGCTAAAGGCGACAATATCTCATCTCTGGCTAAAGGCGACAATATCTCATCTCTGCCTAAAGGCGACAATATCTCTGGATAAAGGCGACAATATCTTTGGCTATAGGAGACAATATCTCTGGCTATAGGCGACAATATCTCATCTCTGGCTAAAGGCGACAATATCTCATTTCTGGCTAAAGGCGACAATATCTCATCTCTGCCTAAAGGCGACAATACCTCATCTCTGGCTCAATGAGGCAAAATCTCTGGCTAAAGGCGACAATATCTCTGGCTAAAGGCGAAAATATCTCATCTCTGGCTAATGGCGACAATATCTCATCTCTGGCTAAAGGCGACAATATCTCATTTCTGGCTAAAGGCGACAATATCTCATCTCTGGCTAAAGGCGACAATATCTCATCTCTGGCTAAAGGCGACAATATCTCTGGCTAAAGGCGACAATATCTTTGGCTAAAGGCAACAATATCTCGTCTCTGGCTAAAGGCGACAATATCTCAACTCAGGTTAAATGCGACAATATCTCATCTCTGGCTAAAGGCGACAATATCTCATCTCTGCCTAAAGGCGACAATATCTCATCTCTGGCTAAAGGCGACAATATCTCATCTCTGCCAAAATGCGACAATATCTCATTTCTGGTTAAAGGCGACAATATCTCATCTCTGGCTAAAGGAGACAATATCTCTGGCTAAAGGCGACAATATCTCTGGCTAAAGGCAACAGTATCTCTGGCTAAAGGCGACAATAGATCTGGCTAAAGGCGACAATAGATCTGGCTAAAGGCGACAATATCTCATCTCTTCCGAAATGAGGCAAAATCTCATCTCTGGCTAAAGGCGACAATATCTCATATCTGTCCAAAGGCGACAATATCTCTTCTCTTGCTAAAGGTGAAAATATCTCATCTCTGGCTAAAGGCAACAATACCACATCTCTGGCTAAAGGCGACAATGTCTCATATCTGGCCAAAGGCGACAATATCTCATCTCTTGCTAAAGGTGAAAATATCTCATCTCTGGCTAAAGGCAACAATACCACATCTCTGGCTAAAGGCGACAATGTCTCATCTCTGGCTAAAGATGACAATATCTCATCTCTGCCTAAAGGCGACAATACCTCATCTCTGGCTAAAGGCGACAATATCTCTGGCTAAAACGAAAATATCTCATCTTTGGCTAAAGGCGACAATATCTCATCTCTGCCTAAAGGCGACAATACCTCATCTCTGGCTAAATGAGGCAAAATCTCTGGCTAAATGCGACAATATATCTGGCTAAAGGCGAAAATATCTCATCTCTGGCTAATGGCGACAATATCTCATCTCTGGCTAAAGGCGACAATATCTCATTTCTGGCTAAAGGTGACAATATCTCATCTCTGGCTAAAGGCGACAATATCTCATCTCTGGCTAAAGGCGACAATATCTCTGGCTAAAGGCGACAATATCTTTGGCTAAAGGCGACAATATCTCGTCTCTGGCTAAAGGCGACAATATCTCATCTCAGGTTAAATGCGACAGTATCTCATCTCTGGCTAAAGGCGACAATATCTCATCTCTGCCTAAAGGCGACAATATCTCATCTCTGGCTAAAGGCGACAATATCTCATCTCTGCCTAAATGCGACAATATCTCATCTCTGGTTAAAGGCGACAATATCTCATCTCTGGCTAAAGGAGACAATATCTCTGGCTAAAGGCGACAATATCTCTGGCTAAAGGCAACAATATCTCTGGCTAAAGGCGACAATAGATCTGGCTAAAGGCGACAATAGATCTGGCTAAAGGCAACAATATCTCATCTCTTCCGAAATGAGGCAATATCTCATCTCTGGCTAAAGGCGACAATATCTCTGGCTAAAGGCGACAATATCTCTGGCTAAAGGCAACAATATCTCTGGCTAAAGGCGACAATAGATCTGGCTAAAGGCGACAATATCTCATCTCTTCCGAAATGAGGCAATATCTCATCTCTGCCTAAAGGCAACAATACCACATCTCTGGCTAAAGGCGACAATGTCTCATATATGGCCAAAGGCGGCAATATCTCATCTCTTGCTAAAGGTGAAAATATCTCATCTCTGGCTAAAGGCGACAATGTCTCATATCTGGCAAAAGGCGACAATATCTCATCGCTTGCTAAAGGTGAAAATATCTCATCTCTGGTTAAAGGCAAGAATACCACATCTCTGGCTAAAGGCGACAATGTCTCATCTCTGGCTAAAGGCGACAATACCTCATCTCTGGCTAAATGAGGCAAAATCTCTGGCTAAATGCGACAATATATCTGCCTAAAGGCGACAATATCTCATCTCTGGCTAAAGGCAACAATATCTCATCTCTTCCGAAATGAGGCAATATCTCATCTCTGGCTAAAGGCGACAATATCTCATTTCTGGCTAAAGGCGACAATATCTCTGGCTAAAGGCAACAATATCTCTGGCTAAAGGCGACAATAGATCTGGCTAAAGGCGACAATATCTCATCTCTTCCGAAATGAGGCAATATCTCATCTCTGCCTAAAGGCGACAATACCTCATCTCTGGCTAAAGGCGACAATATCTCATCTCAGGTTAAATGCGACAATATCTCATATCTGGCTAAAGGCGACAATATCTCATTCTGGCTATAGGCGACAATATCTCATCTCTGGCTAAAGGCGACAATATCTCTGCCTAAATGCGACAATATCTCATCTCTGGTTAAAGGCGACAATATCTCATCTCTGGCTAAAGGAGACAATATCTCTGGCTAAAGGCGACAATATCTTTGGCTAAAGGCAACAATATCTCTGGCTAAAGGCGACAATAGATCTGGCTAAAGGCGACAATAGATCTGGCTAAAGGCAAAAATATCTCATCTCTTCCGAAATGAGGCAATATCCCATCTCTGGCTAAAGGCGACAATATCTTATCTCCGGCTAAAGGAGACAATATCTCTGGCTAAAGGCAACAATATCTCTGGCTAAAGGCGACAATAGGTCTGGCTAAAGGCGACAATATCTCATCTCTTCCGAAATGAGGCAATATCTCATCTCTGGCTAAAGGCGACAATATCTCATATCTGTCCAAAGGCGACAATATCTCATCTCTTGCTAAAGGTGAAAATATCTCATCTCTGCCTAAAGGCAACAATACCACATCTCTGGCTAAAGGCGACAATGTCTCATATCTGGCCAAAGGCGACAATATCTCATCTCTTGCTAAAGGTGAAAATATCTCATCTCTGGCTAAAGGCGACAATGTCTCATATCTGGCCAAAGGCGACAATATCTCATCGCTTGCTAAAGGTGAAAATATCTCATCTCTGGTTAAAGGCAACAATACCACATCTCTGGCTAAAGGCGACAATGTCTCATCTCTGGCTAAAGGCGACAATATCTCATCTCTGGCTAAAGGCGACAATATCTCATCTCTGCCTAAAGGCGACAATATCTCTGGATAAAGGCGACAATATCTTTGGCTATAGGAGACAATATCTCTGGCTAAAGGCGACAATATCTCATCTCTGGCTAAAGGCGACAATATCTCATTTCTGGCTAAAGGCGACAATATCTCATCTCTGCCTAAAGGCGACAATACCTCATCTCTGGCTCAATGAGGCAAAATCTCTGGCTAAAGGCGACAATATCTCTGGCTAAAGGCGAAAATATCTCATCTCTGGCTAATGGCGACAATATCTCATCTCTGGCTAAAGGCGACAATATCTCATTTCTGGCTAAAGGCGACAATATCTCATCTCTGGCTAAAGGCGACAATATCTCATCTCTGGCTAAAGGCGACAATATCTCTGGCTAAAGGCGACAATATCTTTGGCTAAAGGCAACAATATCTCGTCTCTGGCTAAAGGCGACAATATCTCAACTCAGGTTAAATGCGACAATATCTCATCTCTGGCTAAAGGCGACAATATCTCATCTCTGCCTAAAGGCGACAATATCTCATCTCTGGCTAAAGGCGACAATATCTCATCTCTGCCAAAATGCGACAATATCTCATTTCTGGTTAAAGGCGACAATATCTCATCTCTGGCTAAAGGAGACAATATCTCTGGCTAAAGGCGACAATATCTCTGGCTAAAGGCAACAGTATCTCTGGCTAAAGGCGACAATAGATCTGGCTAAAGGCGACAATAGATCTGGCTAAAGGCGACAATATCTCATCTCTTCCGAAATGAGGCAAAATCTCATCTCTGGCTAAAGGCGACAATATCTCATATCTGTCCAAAGGCGACAATATCTCTTCTCTTGCTAAAGGTGAAAATATCTCATCTCTGGCTAAAGGCAACAATACCACATCTCTGGCTAAAGGCGACAATGTCTCATATCTGGCCAAAGGCGACAATATCTCATCTCTTGCTAAAGGTGAAAATATCTCATCTCTGGCTAAAGGCAACAATACCACATCTCTGGCTAAAGGCGACAATGTCTCATCTCTGGCTAAAGATGACAATATCTCATCTCTGCCTAAAGGCGACAATACCTCATCTCTGGCTAAAGGCGACAATATCTCTGGCTAAAACGAAAATATCTCATCTTTGGCTAAAGGCGACAATATCTCATCTCTGCCTAAAGGCGACAATACCTCATCTCTGGCTAAATGAGGCAAAATCTCTGGCTAAATGCGACAATATATCTGGCTAAAGGCGAAAATATCTCATCTCTGGCTAATCGCGACAATATCTCATCTCTGGCTAAAGGCGACAATATCTCATTTCTGGCTAAAGGCGACAATATCTCATCTCTGGCTAAAGGCGACAATATCTCATCTCTGGCTAAAGGCGACAATATCTCTGGCTAAAGGCGACAATATCTTTGGCTAAAGGCGACAATATCTCGTCTCTGGCTAAAGGCGACAATATCTCATCTCAGGTTAAATGCGACAGTATCTCATCTCTGGCTAAAGGCGACAATATCTCATCTCTGCCTAAAGGCGACAATATCTCATCTCTGGCTAAAGGCGACAATATCTCATCTCTGCCTAAATGCGACAATATCTCATCTCTGGTTAAAGGCGACAATATCTCATCTCTGGCTAAAGGAGACAATATCTCTGGCTAAAGGCGACAATATCTCTGGCTAAAGGCAACAATATCTCTGGCTAAAGGCGACAATAGATCTGGCTAAAGGCGACAATAGATCTGGCTAAAGGCAACAATATCTCATCTCTTCCGAAATGAGGCAATATCTCATCTCTGGCTAAAGGCGACAATATCTCTGGCTAAAGGCGACAATATCTCTGGCTAAAGGCAACAATATCTCTGGCTAAAGGCGACAATAGATCTGGCTAAAGGCGACAATATCTCATCTCTTCCGAAATGAGGCAATATCTCATCTCTGCCTAAAGGCGAAAAAACCTCATCTCTGGCTAAAGGCGACAATACCACATCTCTGGCTAAAGGCGACAATGTCTCATATCTGGCCAAAGGCGACAATATCTCATCTCTTGCTAAAGGTGAAAATATCTCATCTCTGGCTAAAGGCAACAATACCACATCTCTGGCTAAAGGCGACAATGTCTCATCTCTGGCTAAAGATGACAATATCTCATCTCTGCCTAAAGGCGACAATACCTCATCTCCGGCTAAAGGCGACAATATCTCTGGCGAAAACGAAAATATCTCATCTCTGGCTAAAGGCGACAATATCTCATCTCTGCCTAAAGTCGACAATACCTCATCTCTGGCTAAATGAGGCAAAATCTCTGGCTAAATGCGACAATATATCTGGCTAAAGGCGAAAATATCTCATCTCTGGCTAATGGCGACAATATCTCATCTCTGGCTAAAGGCGACAATATCTCATTTCTGGCTAAAGGCGACAATATCTCATCTCTGGCTAAAGGCGACAATATCTCATCTCTGGCTAAAGGCGACAATATCTCTGGCTAAAGGCGACAATATCTTTGGCTAAAGGCGACAATATCTCGTCTCTGGCTAAAGGCGACAATATCTCATCTCAGGTTAAATGCGACAGTATCTAATCTCTGGCTAAAGGCGACAATATCTCATCTCTGCCTAAAGGCGACAATATCTCATCTCTGGCTAAAGGCGACAATATCTCATCTCTGCCTAAATGCGACAATATCTCATCTCTGGTTAAAGGCGACAATATCTCATCTCTGGCTAAAGGCGACAATATCTCATCTCTGGCTAAAGGCGACAATATCTCTGGCTAAAGGCGACAATATCTTTGGCTAAAGGCGACAATATCTCGTCTCTGGCTAAAGGCGAGAATATCTCATCTCAGGTTAAATGCGACAGTATCTCATCTCTGGCTAAAGGCGACAATATCTCATCTCTGCCTAAAGGCGACAATATCTCATCTCTGGCTAAAGGCGACAATATCTCATCTCTGCCTAAATGCGACAATATCTCATCTCTGGTTAAAGGCGACAATATCTCATCTCTGGCTAAAGGAGACAATATCTCTGGCTAAAGGCGACAATATCTCTGGCTAAAGGCAACAATATCTCTGGCTAAAGGCGACAATAGATCTGGCTAAATGCGACAATAGATCTGGCTAAAGGCAACAATATCTCATCTCTTCCGAAATGAGGCAATATCTCATCTCTGGCTAAAGGCGACAATATCTCTGGCTAAAGGCGACAATATCTCTGGCTAAAGGCAACAATATCTCTGGCTAAAGGCGACAATAGATCTGGCTAAAGGCGACAATATCTCATCTCTTCCGAAATGAGGCAATATCTCATCTCTGCCTAAAGGCGAAAAAACCTCATCTCTGGCTAAAGGCGACAATACCACATCTCTGGCTAAAGGCGACAATGTCTCATATCTGGCCAAAGGCGACAATATCTCATCTCTTGCTAAAGGTGAAAATATCTCATCTCTGGCTAAAGGCAACAATACCACATCTCTGGCTAAAGGCGACAATGTCTCATCTCTGGCTAAAGATGACAATATCTCATCTCTGCCTAAAGGCGACAATACCTCATCTCCGGCTAAAGGCGACAATATCTCTGGCTAAAACGAAAATATCTCATCTCTGGCTAAAGGCGACAATATCTCATCTCTGCCTAAAGTCGACAATACCTCATCTCTGGCTAAATGAGGCAAAATCTCTGGCTAAATGCGACAATATATCTGGCTAAAGGCGAAAATATCTCATCTCTGGCTAATGGCGACAATATCTCATCTCTGGCTAAAGGCGACAATATCTCATTTCTGGCTAAAGGCGACAATATCTCATCTCTGGCTAAAGGCGACAATATCTCATCTCTGGCTAAAGGTGACAATATCTCTGGCTAAAGGCGACAATATCTTTGGCTAAAGGCGACAATATCTCGTCTCTGGCTAAAGGCGACAATATCTCATCTCAGGTTAAATGCGACAGTATCTAATCTCTGGCTAAAGGCGACAATATCTCATCTCTGCCTAAAGGCGACAATATGTCATCTCTGGCTAAAGGCGACAATATCTCATCTCTGCCTAAATGCGACAATATCTCATCTCTGGTTAAAGGCGACAATATCTCATCTCTGGCTAAAGGAGACAATATCTCTGGCTAAAGGCGACAATATCTCTGGCTAAAGGCGACAATATCTCTGGCTAAAGGCGACAATAGATCTGGCTAAAGGCGACAATATCTCTGGCTAAAGGCAACAATATCTCTGGCTAAAGGCGACAATATCTCATCTCTTCCGAAATGAGGCAATATCTCATCTCTGCCTAAAGGCAACAATACCACATCTCTGGCTAAAGGCGACAATATCTCATCTCTGGCTAAAGGCGACAATATCTCATCTCTGGCTAAAGGCGACAATATCTCTGGCTAAAGGCGACAATATCTTTGGCTAAAGGCGACAATATCTCGTCTCTGGCTAAAGGCGACAATATCTCATCTCAGGTTAAATGCGACAGTATCTAATCTCTGGCTAAAGGCGACAATATCTCATCTCTGGCTAAAGGAGACAATATCTCTGGCTAAAGGCGACAATATCTCTGGCTAAAGGCAACAATATCTCTGGCTAAAGGAGACAATAGATCTGGCTAAAGGCGACAATAGATCTGGCTAAAGGCAACAATATCTCATCTCTTCCGAAATGAGGCAATATCTCATCTCTGGCTAAAGGCGACAATATCTCAGGCTAAAGGCGACAATATCTCTGGCTAAAGGCAACAATATCTCTGGCTAAAGGCGACAATAGATCTGGCTAAAGGCGACAATATCTCATCTCTTCCGAAATGAGGCAATATCTCATCTCTGCCTAAAGGCAACAATACCACATCTCTGGCTAAAGGCGACAATGTCTCATATCTGGCCAAAGGCGGCAATATCTCATCTCTTGCTAAAGGTGAAAATATCTCATCTCTGGCTAAAGGCGACAATGTCTCATATCTGGCAAAAGGCGACAATATCTCATCGCTTGCTAAAGGTGAAAATATCTCATCTCTGGTTAAAGGCAACAATACCACATCTCTGGCTAACGGCGACAATGTCTCATCTCTGGCTAAAGGCGACAATATCTCATCTCTGGCTAAAGGCGACAATATCTCATCTCTGCCTAAAGGCGACAATATCTCTGGCTAAAGGCGACAATATCTTTGGCTATAGGAGACAATATCTCTGGCTAAAGGCGACAATATCTCATCTCTGGCTAAAGGCGACAATATCTCATTTCTGGCTAAAGGCGACAATATCGCATCTCTGCCTAAAGGCGACAATACCTCATCTCTGGCTAAATGAGGCAAAATCTCTGGCTAAAGGCGACAATATCTCTGGCTAAAGGCGAAAATATCTCATCTCTGGCTAATGGCGACAATATCTCATCTCTGGCTAAAGGCGACAATATCTCATCTCTGGCTAAAGGCGACAATACCACATCTCTGGCTAAAGGCGACAATATCTCATATCTGTCCAAAGGCGACAATATCTCATCTCTTGCTAAAGGTGAAAATATCTCATCTCTGGCTAAAGGCAACAATACCACATCTCTGGCTAAAGGCGACAATGTCTCATCTCTGGCTAAAGATGACAATATCTCATCTCTGCCTAAAGGCGACAATACCTCATCTCTGGCTAAAGGCGACAATATCTCTGGCTAAAATGAAAATATCTCATCTCTGGCTAAAGGCGACAATATCTCATCTCTGCCTAAAGGCGACAATACCTCATCTCTGGCTAAATGAGGCAAAATCTCTGGCTAAATGCGACAATATATCTGGCTAAAAGCGAAAATATCTCATCTCTGGCTAATGGCGACAATATCTCATCTCTGGCTAAAGGCGACAATATCTCATTTCTGGCTAAAGGCGACAATATCTCATCTCTGGCTAAAGGCGACAATATCTCATCTCTGGCTAAAGGCGACAATATCTCTGGCTAAAGGCGACAATATCTTTGGCTAAAGGCGACAATATCTCATCTCAGGTTAAATGCGACAGTATCTCATCTCTGGCTAAAGGCGACAATATCTCATCTCTGCCTAAAGGCGACAATATCTCATCTTTGGCTAAAGGCGACAATATCTCATCTCTGCCTAAATGCGACAATATCTCATCTCTGGTTAAAGGAGACAATATCTCATCTCTGGCTAAAGGAGACAATATCTCTGGCTAAAGGCGACAATATCTCTGGCTAAAGGCAACAATATCTCTGGCTAAAGGCGACAATAGATCTGGCTAAAGGCGACAATAGATCTGGCTAAAGGCAACAATATCTCATCTCTTCCGAAATGAGGCAATATCTCATCTCTGGCTAAAGGCGACAATATCTCTGGCTAAAGGCGACAATATCTCTGGCTAAAGGCAACAATATCTCTGGCTAAAGGCGACAATAGATCTGGCTAAAGGCGACAATATCTCATCTCTTCCGAAATGAGGCAATATCTCATCTCTGCCTAAAGGCGAAAAAACCTCATCTCTGGCTAAAGGCGACAATATCTCATCTCAGGTTAAAGGCGACAATATCTCATATCAGGCTAAAAGCGACAATATCTCATCTCTGGCTATAGGTGACAATATCTCATCTCTGGCTAAAGGCGACAATATCTCATCTCTGCCTAAATGCGACAATATCTCATCTCTGATTAAAGGCGACAATATCTCATCTCTGGCTAAAGGAGACAATATCGCTGGCTAAAGGCGACAATATCTTTGGCTACAGGCAACAATATCTCTGGCTAAAGGCGACAATAGATCTGGCTAAAGGCGACAATAGATCTGGCTAAAGGCAACAATATCTCATCTCTTCCGAAATGAGGCAATATCTCATCTCTGGCTAAAGGCGACAATATCTCATCTCTGGCTAAAGGAGACAATATCTCTGGCTAAAGGCAACAATATCTCTGGCTAAAGGCGACAATAGATCTGGCTAAAGGCGACAATATCTCATCTCTTCCGAAATGAGGCAATATCTCATCTCTGGCTAAAGGCGACAATATCTCATCTCTGGCTAAAGGCGACAATATCTCATCTCTGGCTAAAGGCGACAATATCTCTGGCTAAAGGCGACAATATCTCTGGCTAAAGGCAACAATATCTCTGGCTAAAGGCGACAATTGATCTGGCTAAAGGCGACAATAGATCTGGCTAAAGGCGACAATATCTCATCTCTTCCGAAATGAGGCAATATCTCATCTCTGCCTAAAGGCGACAATATCTCTGGCTAAAGGCGACAAGATCTCTGGCTAAAGGCAACAATATCTCTGGCTAAAGGCGACAATAGATCTGGCTAAAGGCGACAATATCTCATCTCTTCCGAAATGAGGCAATATCTCATCTCTGCCTAAAGGCGACAATACCTCATTTCTGGCTAAAGGCGACAATATCTCTGGCTAAAGGCGACAATATCTCTGGCTAAAGGCAACAATACCTCTGGCTAAAGGCGACAATAGATCTGGCTAAAGGCGACAATATCTCATCTCTTCCGAAATGAGGCAATATCTCATCTCTGCCTAAAGGCGACAATACCTCATTTCTGGCTAAAGGCGACAATATCTCATCTCAGGTTAAATGCGACAATATCTCATATCTGGCTAAAGGCGACAATATCTCATCTCTGGCTATAGGCGACAATATCTCATCTCTGGCTAAAGGCGACAATATCTCATCTCTGCCTAAATGCGACAATATCTCATCTCTGGTTAAAGGCGACAATATCTCATCTCTGGCTAAAGGAGACAATATCTCTGGCTAAAGGCGACAATATCTTTGGCTAAAGGCAACAATATCTCTGGCTAAAGGCGACAATAGATCTGGCTAAAGGCGACAATAGATCTGGCTAAAGGCAACAATATCTCATCTCTTCCGAAATGAGGCAATATCTCATCTCTTGCTAAAGGCGACAATATCTCATCTCTGGCTAAAGGAGACAATATCTCTGGCTAAAGGCAACAATATCTCTGGCTAAAGGCGACAATAGATCTGGCTAAAGGCGACAATATCTCATCTCTTCCGAAATGAGGCAATATCTCATCTCTGGCTAAAGGCGACAATATCTCATATCTGTCCAAAGGCGACAATATCTCATCTCTTGCTAAAGGTGAAAATATCTCATCTCTGGCTAAAGGCAACAATACCACATCTCTGGCTAAAGGCGACAATGTCTCATATCTGGCCAAAGGCGACAATATCTCATCTCTTGCTAAAGGTGAAAATATCTCATCTCTGGCTAAAGGCGACAATGTCTCATATCTGGCCAAAGGCGACAATATCTCATCTCTTGCTAAAGGTGAAAATATCTCATCTCTGGTTAAAGGCAACAATACCACATACTGGCTAAAGGCGACAATATCTCATCTCTGGTTAAAGGCGACAATATCTCATCTCTGGCTAAAGGCGACAATATCTCCGGCTAAAGGCAACAATATCTCTGGCTAAAGGCGACAATAGATCTGGCTAAAGGCGACAATATCTCTGGCTAAAGGCGACAATATCTCATCTCTTCCGAAATGTGGCGATATCTCATCTCTGGCTAAAGGCGACAATATCTCTGGCTAAAGGCAACAATATCTCTGGCTAAAGGCAACAATATCTCTGGCTAAAGGCGACAATAGATCTGGCTAAATGCGACAATATCTCATCTCTTCTGAAATGAGGCAATATCTCATCTCTGGCTAAAGGCATCAATATCTCATATCTGTCCAAAGGCGACAATATCTCTTCTCTTGCTAAAGGTGAAAATATCTCATCTCTGGCTAAAGGCAACAATACCACATCTCTAGCTAAAGGCGACAATGTCTCATATCTGGCCAAAGGCAACAATATCTCATCTCTTGCCAAAGGTGAAAATATCTCATCTCTGGCTAAAGGCAACAATACCACATCTCTGGCTAAAGGCGACAATGTCTCATCTCTGGCTAAAGATGACAATATCTCATCTCTGGCTAAAGGCGACAATACCTCATCTCTGCCTAAAGGCGACAATACCTCATCTCTGGCTAAATGAGGCAAAATCTCTGGCTAAAGGCGACAATATCTCTGGCTAAAGGCGAAAATATCTCATCTCTGGCTAATGGCGACAATATCTCATCTCTGGCTAAAGGCGACAATATCTCATTTCTGGCTAAAGGCGACAATATCTCATCTCTGGCTAATGGCGACAATATCTCATCTCTGGCTAAAGGCGACAATATCTCTGGCTAAAGGCGACAATATCTAATCTCAGGTTAAATGCGACAATATCTCATCTCTGGCTAAAGGCGACAATATCTCATCTCTGCCTATTGGCGACAATATCTCATCTCTGGCTAAAGGCGACAATATCTCATCTCTGCCTAAATGCGACAATATCTCATCTCTGGTTAAAGGCGACAATATCTCATCTCTGGCTAAAGGAGACAATATCTCTGGCTAAAGGCGACAATATCTCTGGCTAAAGGCAACAATATCTCTGGCTAAAGGCGACAATAGATCTGGCTAAAGGCGACAATAGATCTGGCTAAAGGCAACAATATCTCATCTCTTCCGAAATGAGGCAATATCTCATCTCTGGCTAAAGGCGACAATATCTCATTTCTGGCTAAAGGCGACAATATCTCTGGCTAAAGGCAACAATATCTCTGGCTAAAGGCGACAATAGATCTGGCTAAAGGCGACAATATCTCATCTCTTCCGAAATGAGGCAATATCTCATCTCTGCCTAAAGGCGACAATACCTCATTTCTGGCTAAAGGCGACAATATCTCTGGCTAAAGGCGACAATATCTCTGGCTAAAGGCAACAATACCTCTGGCTAAAGGCGACAATAGATCTGGCTAAAGGCGACAATATCTCATCTCTTCCGAAATGAGGCAATATCTCATCTCTGCCTAAAGGCGACAATACCTCATTTCTGGCTAAAGGCGACAATATCTCATCTCAGGTTAAATGCGACAATATCTCATATCTGGCTAAAGGCGACAATATCTCATCTCTGGCTATAGGCGACAATATCTCATCTCTGGCTAAAGGCGACAATATCTCATCTCTGCCTAAATGCGACAATATCTCATCTCTGGTTAAAGGCGACAATATCTCATCTCTGGCTAAAGGAGACAATATCTCTGGCTAAAGGCGACAATATCTTTGGCTAAAGGCAACAATATCTCTGGCTAAAGGCGACAATAGATCTGGCTAAAGGCGACAATAGATCTGGCTAAAGGCAACAATATCTCATCTCTTCCGAAATGAGGCAATATCTCATCTCTTGCTAAAGGCGACAATATCTCATCTCTGGCTAAAGGAGACAATATCTCTGGCTAAAGGCAACAATATCTCTGGCTAAAGGCGACAATAGATCTGGCTAAAGGCGACAATATCTCATCTCTTCCGAAATGAGGCAATATCTCATCTCTGGCTAAAGGCGACAATATCTCATATCTGTCCAAAGGCGACAATATCTCATCTCTTGCTAAAGGTGAAAATATCTCATCTCTGGCTAAAGGCAACAATACCACATCTCTGGCTAAAGGCGACAATGTCTCATATCTGGCCAAAGGCGACAATATCTCATCTCTTGCTAAAGGTGAAAATATCTCATCTCTGGCTAAAGGCGACAATGTCTCATATCTGGCCAAAGGCGACAATATCTCATCTCTTGCTAAAGGTGAAAATATCTCATCTCTGGTTAAAGGCAACAATACCACATACTGGCTAAAGGCGACAATATCTCATCTCTGGTTAAAGGCGACAATATCTCATCTCTGGCTAAAGGCGACAATATCTCCGGCTAAAGGCAACAATATCTCTGGCTAAATGCGACAATAGATCTGGCTAAAGTCGACAATAGATCTGGCTAAAGGCGATAATATCTCATCTCTTCCGAAATGTGGCAATATCTCATCTCTGGCTAAAGGCGACAATATCTCTGGCTAAAGGCAACAATATCTCTGGCTAAAGGCAACAATATCTCTGGCTAAAGGCGACAATAGATCTGGCTAAATGCGACAATATCTCATCTCTTCTGAAATGAGGCAATATCTCATCTCTGGCTAAAGGCATCAATATCTCATATCTGTCCAAAGGCGACAATATCTCTTCTCTTGCTAAAGGTGAAAATATCTCATCTCTGGCTAAAGGCAACAATACCACATCTCTAGCTAAAGGCGACAATGTCTCATATCTGGCCAAAGGCAACAATATCTCATCTCTTGCCAAAGGTGAAAATATCTCATCTCTGGCTAAAGGCAACAATACCACATCTCTGGCTAAAGGCGACAATGTCTCATCTCTGGCTAAAGATGACAATATCTCATCTCTGGCTAAAGGCGACAATACCTCATCTCTGCCTAAAGGCGACAATACCTCATCTCTGGCTAAATGAGGCAAAATCTCTGGCTAAAGGCGACAATATCTCTGGCTAAAGGCGAAAATATCTCATCTCTGGCTAATGGCGACAATATCTCATCTCTGGCTAAAGGCGACAATATCTCATTTCTGGCTAAAGGCGACAATATCTCATCTCTGGCTAATGGCGACAATATCTCATCTCTGGCTAATGGCGACAATATCTCTGGCTAAAGGCGACAATATCTAATCTCAGGTTAAATGCGACAATATCTCATCTCTGGCTAAAGGCGACAATATCTCATCTCTGCCTATTGGCGACAATATCTCATCTCTGGCTAAAGGCGACAATATCTCATCTCTGCCTAAATGCGACAATATCTCATCTCTGGTTAAAGGCGACAATATCTCATCTCTGGCTAAAGGAGACAATATCTCTGGCTAAAGGCGACAATATCTCTGGCTAAAGGCAACAATATCTCTGGCTAAAGGCGACAATAGATCTGGCTAAAGGCGACAATAGATCTGGCTAAAGGCAACAATATCTCATCTCTTCCGAAATGAGGCAATATCTCATCTCTGGCTAAAGGCGACAATATCTCATTTCTGGCTAAAGGCGACAATATCTCTGGCTAAAGGCAACAATATCTCTGGCTAAAGGCGACAATAGATCTGGCTAAAGGCGACAATATCTCATCTCTTCCGAAATGAGGCAATATCTCATCTCTGCCTAAAGGCGACAATACCTCATCTCTGGCTAAAGGCGACAATATCTCATCTCAGGTTAAATGCGACAATATCTCATATCTGGCTAAAGGCGACAATATCTCATTCTGGCTATAGGCGACAATATCTCATCTCTGGCTAAAGGCGACAATATCTCTGCCTAAATGCGACAATATCTCATCTCTGGTTAAAGGCGACAATATCTCATCTCTGGCTAAAGGAGACAATATCTCTGGCTAAAGGCGACAATATCTTTGGCTAAAGGCAACAATATCTCTGGCTAAAGGCGACAATAGATCTGGCTAAAGGCGACAATAGATCTGGCTAAAGGCAACAATATCTCATCTCTTCCGAAATGAGGCAATATCCCATCTCTGGCTAAAGGCGACAATATCTTATCTCCGGCTAAAGGAGACAATATCTCTGGCTAAAGGCAACAATATCTCTGGCTAAAGGCGACAATAGGTCTGGCTAAAGGCGACAATATCTCATCTCTTCCGAAATGAGGCAATATCTCATCTCTGGCTAAAGGCGACAATATCTCATATCTGTCCAAAGGCGACAATATCTCATCTCTTGCTAAAGGTGAAAATATCTCATCTCTGCCTAAAGGCAACAATACCACATCTCTGGCTAAAGGCGACAATGTCTCATATCTGGCCAAAGGCGACAATATCTCATCTCTTGCTAAAGGTGAAAATATCTCATCTCTGGCTAAAGGCGACAATGTCTCATATCTGGCCAAAGGCGACAATATCTCATCGCTTGCTAAAGGTGAAAATATCTCATCTCTGGTTAAAGGCAACAATACCACATCTCTGGATAAAGGCGACAATGTCTCATCTCTGGCTAAAGGCGACAATATCTCATCTCTGGCTAAAGGCGACAATATTTCATCTCTGCCTAAAGGCGACAATATCTCTGGATAAAGGCGACAATATCTTTGGCTATAGGAGACAATATCTCTGGCTAAAGGCGACAATATCTCATCTCTGGCTAAAGGCGACAATATCTCATTTCTGGCTAAAGGCGACAATATCTCATCTCTGCCTAAAGGCGACAATACCTCATCTCTGGCTAAATGAGGCAAAATCTCTGGCTAAAGGCGACAATATCTCTGGCTAAAGGCGAAAATATCTCATCTCTGGCTAATGGCGACAATATCTCATCTCTGGCTAAAGGCGACAATATCTCATTTCTGGCTAAAGGCGACAATATCTCATCTCTGGCTAAAGGCGACAATATCTCATCTCTGGCTAAAGGCGACAATATCTCTGGCTAAAGGCGACAATATCTTTGGCTAAAGGCAACAATATCTCGTCTCTGGCTAAAGGCGACAATATCTCAACTCAGGTTAAATGCGACAATATCTCATCTCTGGCTAAAGGCGACAATATCTCATCTCTGCCTAAAGGCGACAATATCTCATCTCTGGCTAAAGGCGACAATATCTCATCTCTGCCAAAATGCGACAATATCTCATTTCTGGTTAAAGGCGACAATATCTCATCTCTGGCTAAAGGAGACAATATCTCTGGCTAAAGGCGACAATATCTCTGGCTAAAGGCAACAGTATCTCTGGCTAAAGGCGACAATAGATCTGGCTAAAGGCGACAATAGATCTGGCTAAAGGCGACAATATCTCATCTCTTCCGAAATGAGGCAAAATCTCATCTCTGGCTAAAGGCGACAATATCTCATATCTGTCCAAAGGCGACAATATCTCTTCTCTTGCTAAAGGTGAAAATATCTCATCTCTGGCTAAAGGCAACAATACCACATCTCTGGCTAAAGGCGACAATGTCTCATATCTGGCCAAAGGCGACAATATCTCATCTCTTGCTAAAGGTGAAAATATCTCATCTCTGGCTAAAGGCAACAATACCACATCTCTGGCTAAAGGCGACAATGTCTCATCTCTGGCTAAAGATGACAATATCTCATCTCTGCCTAAAGGCGACAATACCTCATCTCTGGCTAAAGGCGACAATATCTCTGGCTAAAACGAAAATATCTCATCTCTGGCTAAAGGCGACAATATCTCATCTCTGCCTAAAGGCGACAATACCTCATCTCTGGCTAAATGAGGCAAAATCTCTGGCTAAGTGCGACAATATCTCTGGCTAAAGGCGAAAATATCTCATCTCTGGCTAATGGCGACAATATCTCATCTCTGGCTAAAGGCGACAATATCTCATTTCTGGCTAAAGGCGACAATATCTCATCTCTGGCTAAAGGCGACAATATCTCATCTCTGGCTAAAGGCGACAATATCTCTGGCTAAAGGCGACAATATCTTTGGCTAAAGGCGACAATATCTCGTCTCTGGCTAAAGGCGACAATATCTCATCTCAGGTTAAATGCGACAGTATCTCATCTCTGGCTAAAGGCGACAATATCTCATCTCTGCCTAAAGGCGACAATATCTCATCTCTGGCTAAAGGCGACAATATCTCATCTCTGCCTAAATGCGACAATATCTCATCTCTGGTTAAAGGCGACAATATCTCATCTCTGGCTAAAGGAGACAATATCTCTGGCTAAAGGCGACAATATCTCTGGCTAAAGGCAACAATATCTCTGGCTAAAGGCGACAATAGATCTGGCTAAAGGCGACAATAGATCTGGCTAAAGGCAACAATATCTCATCTCTTCCGAAATGAGGCAATATCTCATCTCTGGCTAAAGGCGACAATATCTCTGGCTAAAGGAGACAATATCTCTGGCTAAAGGCAACAATATCTCTGGCTAAAGGCGACAATAGATCTGGCTAAAGGCGACAATATCTCATCTCTTCCGAAATGAGGCAATATCTCATCTCTGCCTAAAGGCGAAAAAACCTCATCTCTGGCTAAAGGCGACAATACCACATCTCTGGCTAAAGGCGACAATGTCTCATATCTGGCCAAAGGCGACAATATCTCATCTCTTGCTAAAGGTGAAAATATCTCATCTCTGGCTAAAGGCAACAATACCACATCTCTGGCTAAAGGCGACAATGTCTCATCTCTGGCTAAAGATGACAATATCTCATCTCTGCCTAAAGGCGACAATACCTCATCTCCGGCTAAAGGCGACAATATCTCTGGCTAAAACGAAAATATCTCATCTCTGGCTAAAGGCGACAATATCTCATCTCTGCCTAAAGGCGACAATACCTCATCTCTGGCTAAATGAGGCAAAATCTCTGGCTAAATGCGACAATATATCTGGCTAAAGGCGAAAATATCTCATCTCTGGCTAATGGCGACAATATCTCATCTCTGGCTAAAGGCGACAATATCTCATTTCTGGCTAAAGGCGACAATATCTCATCTCTGGCTAAAGGCGACAATATCTCATCTCTGGCTAAAGGCGACAATATCTCTGGCTAAAGGCGACAATATCTTTGGCTAAAGGCGACAATATCTCGTCTCTGGCTAAAGGCGACAATATCTCATCTCAGGTTAAATGCGACAGTATCTAATCTCTGGCTAAAGGCGACAATATCTCATCTCTGCCTAAAGGCGACAATATCTCATCTCTGGCTAAAGGCGACAATATCTCATCTCTGCCTAAATGCGACAATATCTCATCTCTGGTTAAAGGCGACAATATCTCATCTCTGGATAAAGGAGACAATATCTCTGGCTAAAGGCGACAATATCTCTGGCTAAAGGCGACAATATCTCTGGCTAAAGGCGACAATAGATCTGGCTAAAGGCGACAATATCTCTGGCTAAAGGCAACAATATCTCTGGCTAAAGGCAACAATATCTCTGGCTAAAGGCGACAATATCTCATCTCTTCCGAAATGAGGCAATATCTCATCTCTGCCTAAAGGCAACAATACCACATCTCTGGCTAAAGGCGACAATATCTCATGTCTGGCTAAAGGCGACAATATCTCATCTCTGGCTAAAGGCGACAATATCTCTGGCTAAAGGCGACAATATCTTTGGCTAAAGGCGACAATATCTCGTCTCTGGCTAAAGGCGACAATATCTCATCTCAGGTTAAATGCGACAGTATCTAATCTCTGGCTAAAAACGACAACATCTCATCTCTGCCTAAAGGCGACAATATCTCATCTCTGGCTAAAGGCGACAATATCTCATCTCTGCCTAAATGCGACAATATCTCATCTCTGGTTAAAGGCGACAATATCTCATCTCTGGCTAAAGGAGACAATATCTCTGGCTAAAGGCGACAATATCTCCGGCTAAAGGCAACAATATCTCTGGCTAAAGGCGACAATAGATCTGGCTAAAGGCGACAATAGATCTGGCTAAAGGCAACAATATCTCATCTCTTCCGAAATGAGGCAATATCTCATCTCTGGCTAAAGGCGACAATATCTCTGGCTAAAGGCGACAATATCTCTGGCTAAAGGCAACAATATCTCTGGCTAAAGGCGACAATAGATCTGGCTAAAGGCGACAATATCTCATCTCTTCCGAAATGAGGCAATATCTCATCTCTGCCTAAAGGCAACAATACCACATCTCTGGCTAAAGGCGACAATGTCTCATATCTGGCCAAAGGCGGCAATATCTCATCTCTTGCTAAAGGTGAAAATATCTCATCTCTGGCTAAAGGCGACAATGTCTCATATCTGGCAAAAGGCGACAATATCTCATCGCTTGCTAAAGGTGAAAATATCTCATCTCTGGTTAAAGGCAACAATACCACATCTCTGGCTAAAGGCGACAATATCTCATCTCTGGCTAAAGGCGACAATATCTCATCTCTGCCTAAAGGCGACAATATCTCTGGCTAAAGGCGACAATATCTTTGGCTATAGGAGACAATATCTCTGGCTAAAGGCGACAATATCTCATCTCTGGCTAAAGGCGACAATATCTCATTTCTGGCTAAAGGCGACAATATCGCATCTCTGCCTAAAGGCGACAATACCTCATCTCTGGCTAAATGAGGCAAAATCTCTGGCTAAAGGCGACAATATCTCTGGCTAAAGGCGAAAATATCTCATCTCTGGCTAATGGCGACAATATCTCATCTCTGGCTAAAGGCGACAATATCTCATCTCTGGCTAAAGGCGACAATATCTCTGGCTAAAGGCGACATATCTTTGGCTAAAGGCGACAATATCTCGTCTCTGGCTAAAGGCGACAATATCTCATCTCTGGCTAGAGGCGACAATATCTCATCTCTGCCTAAAGGCGACAATATCTCATCTCTGGCTAAAGGCGACAATATCTCATCACTGCCTAAAGGCGACAATATCTCATCTCTGCTTAAAGGCGACAATATCTCATCTCTGGCTAAAGGAGACAATATCTCTGGCTAAAGGCGACAATATCTCTGGCTAAAGGCAACAATATCTCTGGCTAAAGGCGACAATAGATCTGGCTAAAGGCGACAATAGATCTGGATAAAGGCGACAATATCTCATCTCTTCCGAAATGTGGCAATATCTCATCTCTGGCTAAAGGCGACAATATCTCTGGCTAAAGGCAACAATATCTCTGGCTAAAGGCAACAATATCTCTGGCTAAAGGCGACAATAGATCTGGCTAAATGCGACAATATCTCATCTCTTCCGAAATGAGGCAATATCTCATCTCTGGCTAAAGGCGTCAATATCTCATATCTGTCCAAAGGCGACAATATCTCATCTCTTGCTAAAGGTGAAAATATCTCATCTCTGGCTAAAGGCAACAATACCACATCTCTAGCTAAAGGCGACAATGTCTCATATCTGGCCAAAGGCAACAATATCTCATCTCTTGCCAAAGGTGAAAATATCTCATCTCTGGCTAAAGGCAACAATACCACATCTCTGGCTAAAGGCGACAATGTCTTATCTCTGGCTAAAGATGACAATATCTCATCTCTGGCTAAAGGCGACAATACCTCATCTCTGGCTAAAGGCGACAATATCTCTGGCTAAAACGAAAATATCTCATCTCTGGCTAAAGGCGACAATATCTCATCTCTGCCTAAAGGCGACAATACCTCATCTCTGGCTAAATGAGGCAAAATCTCTGGCTAAAGGCGACAATATCTCTGGCTAAAGGTGAAAATATCTCATCTCTGGCTAATGGCGACAATATCTCATCTCTGGCTAAAGGCGACAATATCTCATTTCTGGCTAAAGGCGACAATATCTCATCTCTGGCTAAAGGCGACAATATCTCATCTCTGGCTAAAGGCGACAATATCTCTGGCTAATGGCGACAACATCTTTGGCTAAAGGCGAGAATATCTCGTCTCTGGCTAAAGGCGACAATATCTCATCACAGGTTAAATGCGACAATATCTCATCTCTGGCTAAAGGCGACAATATCTCATCTCTGCCTATAGGCGACAATATCTCATCTCTGGCTAAAGGCGACAATATCTCATCTCTGCCTAAATGCGACAATATCTCATCTCTGGTTAAAGGCGACAATATCTCATCTCTGGCTAAAGGAGACAATATCTCTGGCTAAAGGCGACAATATCTATGGCTAAAGGCAACAATATCTCTGGCTAAAGGCGACAATAGATCTGGCTAAAGGCGACAATAGATCTGGCTAAAGGCAACAATATCTCATCTCTTCCGAAATGAGGCAATATCTCATCTCTGGCTAAAGGCGACAATATCTCTGGCTAAAGGCGACAATATCTCTGGCTAAAGGCAACAATAGATCTGGCTAAAGGCGACAATATCTCATCTCTTCCGAAATGAGGCAATATCTCATCTCTGCCTAAAGGCGACAATACCTCATCTCTGGCTAAAGGCGACAATATCTCATCTCAGGTTAAATGCGACAATATCTCATATCTGGCTAAAGGCGACAATATCTCATCTCTGGCTATAGGCGACAATATCTCATCTCTGGCTAAATGCGGCAATATCTCATCTCTGGTTAAAGGCGACAATATCTCATCTCTGCCTAAAGGAGAAAATATCTCTGGCTAAAGGTGACAATATCTTTGGCTAAAGGAGACAATATCTCTGGCTAAAGGCGACAATAGATCTGGCTAAAGGCGACAATAGATCTGGCTAAAGGCAACAATATCTCATCTCTTCCGAAATGAGGCAATATCTCATCTCTGGCTAAAGGCGACAATATCTCATCTCTGGCTAAAGGAGACAATATCTCTGGCTAAAGGCAACAATATCTCTGGCTAAAGGCGACAATAGATCTGGCTAAAGGCGACAATATCTCATCTCTTCCGAAATGAGGCAATATCTCATCTCTGGCTAAAGGCGACAATATCTCATATCTGTCCAAAGGCGACAATATCTCATCTCTTGCTAAAGGTGAAAATATCTCATCTCTTGCTAAATGTTAAAATATCTCATCTCTGGCTAAAGGCGACAATGTCTCATATCTGGCCAAGGCGACAATATCTCATCTCTTGCTAAAGGTGAAAATATCTCATCTCTGGTTAAAGGCAACAATACCACATCTCTGGCTAAAGGCGACAATGTCTCATCTCTGGCTAAAGGCGACAATATCTCATCTCTGGCTAAAGGCGACAATATCTCATCTCTGCCTAAAGGCGACAATATCTCTGGCTAAAGGCGACAATATCTTTGGCTATAGGAGACACTATCTCTGGCTAAAGCGACAATATCTCATCTCTGGCTAAAGGCGACAATATCTCATTTCTGGCTAAAGGCGACAATATCTCATCTCTGCCTAAAGGCGACAATACCTCATCTCTGGCTAAATGAGGCAAAATCTCTGGCTAAAGGCGACAATATCTCTGGCTAAAGGCGAAAATATCTCATCTCTGGCTAATGGCGACAATATCTCATCTCTGGCTAAAGGCGACAATATCTCATTTCTGGCTAAAGGCGACAATATCTCATCTCTGGCTAAAGGCGACAATATCTCATCTCTGGCTAAAGGCGACAATATCTCTGGCTAAAGGCGACAATATCTTTGGCTAAAGGCGACAATATCTCGTCTCTGGCTAAAGGCGACAATATCTCATCTCAGGTTAAATGCGACAATATCTCATCTCTGGCTAAAGGAGACAATATCTCATCTCTGCCTAAAGGCGACAATATCTCATCTCTGGCTAAAGGCGACAATGTCTCATATCTGGCCAAAGGCGGCAATATCTTATCTCTTGCTAAAGGTGAAAATATCTCATCTCTGGCTAAAGGCGACAATGTCTCATATCTGGCAAAAGGCGACAATATCTCATCGCTTGCTAAAGGTGAAAATATCTCATCTCTGGTTAAAGGCAACAATACCACATCTCTGGCTAAAGGCGACAATATCTCATCTCTGGCTAAAGGCGACAATATCTCATCTCTGCCTAAAGGCGACAATATCTCTGGCTAAAGGCGACAATATCTTTGGCTATAGGAGACAATATCTCTGGCTAAAGGCGACAATATCTCATCTCTGGCTAAAGGCGACAATATCTCATTTCTGGCTAAAGGCGACAATATCGCATCTCTGCCTAAAGGCGACAATACCTCATCTCTGGCTAAATGAGGCAAAATCTCTGGCTAAAGGCGACAATATCTCTGGCTAAAGGCGAAAATATCTCATCTCTGGCTAATGGCGACAATATCTCATCTCTGGCTAAAGGCGACAATATCTCATCTCTGTCTAAAGGCGACAATATCTCTGGCTAAAGGCGACATATCTTTGGCTAAAGGCGACAATATCTCGTCTCTGGCTAAAGGCGACAATATCTCATCTCTGGCTAGAGGCGACAATATCTCATCTCTGCCTAAAGGCGACAATATCTCATCTCTGGCTAAAGGCGACAATATCTCATCACTGCCTAAAGGCGACAATATCTCATCTCTGCTTAAAGGCGACAATATCTCATCTCTGGCTAAAGGAGACAATATCTCTGGCTAAAGGCGACAATATCTCTGGCTAAAGGCAACAATATCTCTGGCTAAAGGCGACAATAGATCTGGCTAAAGGCGACAATAGATCTGGATAAAGGCGACAATATCTCATCTCTTCCGAAATGTGGCAATATCTCATCTCTGGCTAAAGGCGACAATATCTCTGGCTAAAGGCAACAATATCTCTGGCTAAAGGCAACAATATCTCTGGCTAAAGGCGACAATAGATCTGGCTAAATGCGACAATATCTCATCTCTTCCGAAATGAGGCAATATCTCATCTCTGGCTAAAGGCGTCAATATCTCATATCTGTCCAAAGGCGACAATATCTCATCTCTTGCTAAAGGTGAAAATATCTCATCTCTGGCTAAAGGCAACAATACCACATCTCTAGCTAAAGGCGACAATGTCTCATATCTGGCCAAAGGCAACAATATCTCATCTCTTGCCAAAGGTGAAAATATCTCATCTCTGGCTAAAGGCAACAATACCACATCTCTGGCTAAAGGCGACAATGTCTTATCTCTGGCTAAAGATGACAATATCTCATCTCTGGCTAAAGGCGACAATACCTCATCTCTGGCTAAAGGCGACAATATCTCTGGCTAAAACGAAAATATCTCATCTCTGGCTAAAGGCGACAATATCTCATCTCTGCCTAAAGGCGACAATACCTCATCTCTGGCTAAATGAGGCAAAATCTCTGGCTAAAGGCGACAATATCTCTGGCTAAAGGTGAAAATATCTCATCTCTGGCTAATGGCGACAATATCTCATCTCTGGCTAAAGGCGACAATATCTCATTTCTGGCTAAAGGCGACAATATCTCATCTCTGGCTAAAGGCGACAATATCTCATCTCTGGCTAAAGGCGACAATATCTCTGGCTAATGGCGACAACATCTTTGGCTAAAGGCTAGAATATCTCGTCTCTGGCTAAAGGCGACAATATCTCATCACAGGTTAAATGCGACAATATCTCATCTCTGGCTAAAGGCGACAATATCTCATCTCTGCCTATAGGCGACAATATCTCATCTCTGGCTAAAGGCGACAATATCTCATCTCTGCCTAAATGCGACAATATCTCATCTCTGGTTAAAGGCGACAATATCTCATCTCTGGCTAAAGGAGACAATATCTCTGGCTAAAGGCGACAATATCTATGGCTAAAGGCAACAATATCTCTGGCTAAAGGCGACAATAGATCTGGCTAAAGGCGACAATAGATCTGGCTAAAGGCAACAATATCTCATCTCTTCCGAAATGAGGCAATATCTCATCTCTGGCTAAAGGCGACAATATCTCTGGCTAAAGGCGACAATATCTCTGGCTAAAGGCAACAATAGATCTGGATAAAGGCGACAATATCTCATCTCTTCCGAAATGAGGCAATATCTCATCTCTGCCTAAAGGCGACAATACCTCATCTCTGGCTAAAGGCGACAATATCTCATCTCAGGTTAAATGCGACAATATCTCATATCTGGCTAAAGGCGACAATATCTCATCTCTGGCTATAGGCGACAATATCTCATCTCTGGCTAAATGCGGCAATATCTCATCTCTGGTTAAAGGCGACAATATCTCATCTCTGCCTAAAGGAGAAAATATCTCTGGCTAAAGGTGACAATATCTTTGGCTAAAGGAGACAATATCTCTGGCTAAAGGCGACAATAGATCTGGCTAAAGGCGACAATAGATCTGGCTAAAGGCAACAATATCTCATCTCTTCCGAAATGAGGCAATATCTCATCTCTGGCTAAAGGCGACAATATCTCATCTCTGGCTAAAGGAGACAATATCTCTGGCTAAAGGCAACAATATCTCTGGCTAAAGGCGACAATAGATCTGGCTAAAGGCGACAATATCTCATCTCTTCCGAAATGAGGCAATATCTCATCTCTGGCTAAAGGCGACAATATCTCATATCTGTCCAAAGGCGACAATATCTCATCTCTTGCTAAAGGTGAAAATATCTCATCTCTTGCTAAAGGTTAAAATATCTCATCTCTGGCTAAAGGCGACAATGTCTCATATCTGGCCAAGGCGACAATATCTCATCTCTTGCTAAAGGTGAAAATATCTCATCTCTGGTTAAAGGCAACAATACCACATCTCTGGCTAAAGGCGACAATGTCTCATCTCTGGCTAAAGGCGACAATATCTCATCTCTGGCTAAAGGCGACAATATCTCATCTCTGCCTAAAGGCGACAATATCTCTGGCTAAAGGCGACAATATCTTTGGCTATAGGAGACACTATCTCTGGCTAAAGCGACAATATCTCATCTCTGGCTAAAGGCGACAATATCTCATTTCTGGCTAAAGGCGACAATATCTCATCTCTGCCTAAAGGCGACAATACCTCATCTCTGGCTAAATGAGGCAAAATCTCTGGCTAAAGGCGACAATATCTCTGGCTAAAGGCGAAAATATCTCATCTCTGGCTAATGGCGACAATATCTCATCTCTGGCTAAAGGCGACAATATCTCATTTCTGGCTAAAGGCGACAATATCTCATCTCTGGCTAAAGGCGACAATATCTCATCTCTGGCTAAAGGCGACAATATCTCTGGCTAAAGGCGACAATATCTTTGGCTAAAGGCGACAATATCTCGTCTCTGGCTAAAGGCGACAATATCTCATCTCAGGTTAAATGCGACAATATCTCATCTCTGGCTAAAGGAGACAATATCTCATCTCTGCCTAAAGGCGACAATATCTCATCTCTGGCTAAAGGCGACAATATCTCATCTCTGCCTAAATGCGACAATATCTCATCTCTGGTTAAAGGCGACAATATCTCATCTCTGGCTAAAGGAGACAATATCTCTGGCTAAAGGCGACAATATCTCTGGCTAAAGGCAACAGTATCTCTGGCTAAAGGCGACAATAGATCTGGCTAAAGGCGACAATAGATCTGGCTAAAGGCGACAATATCTCATCTCTTCCGAAATGAGGCAATATCTCATCTCTGGCTAAAGGCGACAATATCTCATATCTGTCCAAAGGCGACAATATCTCATCTCTTGCTAAAGGTGAAAATATCTCATCTCTGGCTAAAGGCAACAATACCACATCTCTGGCTAAAGGCGACAATGTCTCATATCTGGCCAAAGGCGACAATATCTCATCTCATGCTAAAGGTGAAAATATCTCATCTCTGGCTAAAGGCAACAATACCACATCTCTGGCTAAAGGCGACAATGTCTCATCTCTGGCTAAAGATGACAATATCTCATCTCTGGCTAAAGGCGACAATACCTCATCTCTGGCTAAAGGCGAAAATATCTCTGGCTAAAACGAAAATATCTCATCTCTGGCTAAAGGCGACAATATCTCATCTCTGCCTAAAGGCGACAATACCTCATCTCTGGCTAAATGAGGCAAAATCTCTGGCTAAAGGCGACAATATCTCTGGCTAAAGGCGAAAATATCTCATCTCTGGCTAATGGCGACAATATCTCATCTCTGGCTAAAGGCGACAATATCTCATTTCTGGCTAATGGCGACAATATCTCATCTCTGACTAAAGGCGACAATATCTCATCTCTGGCTAAAGGCGACAATATCTCTGGCTAAAGGCGACAATATCTTTGGCTAAAGGCGACAATATCTCGTCTCTGGCTAAAGGCGACAATATCTCATCTCAGGTTAAATGCGACAATATCTCATCTCTGGCTAAAGGCGACAATATCTCATCTCTGCCTATAGGCGACAATATCTCATCTCTGGCTAAAGGCGACAATATCTCATCTCTGCCTAAATTCGACAATATCTCATCTCTGGTTAAAGGCGACAATATCTCATCTCTGGCTAAAGGAGACAATATCTCTGGCTAAAGGCGACAATATCTCTGGCTAAAGGCAACAATATCTCTGGCTAAAGGCGACAATAGATCTGGCTAAAAGCGACAATAGATCTGGCTAAAGGCAACAATATCTCATCTCTTCCGAAATGAGGCAATATCTCATCTCTGGCTAAAGGCGACAATATCTCTGGCTAAAGGCGACAGTATCTCTGGCTAAAGGCGACAATAGATCTGGCTAAAGGCAACAATATCTCATCTCTTCCGAAATGAGGCAATATCTCATCTCTGGCTAAAGGCGACAATATCTCTGGCTAAAGGCGACAGTATCTCTGGCTAAAGGCGACAATAGATCTAGCTAAAGGCGACAATATCTCATCTCTTCCGAAATGAGGCAATATCTCATCTCTGCCTAAAGGCGACAATACCTCATCTCTGGCTAAAGACGACAATATCTCATCTCAGGTTAAATGCGACAATATCTCATATCTGGCTAAAGGCGACAATATCTCATCTCTGGCTATAGGCGACAATATCTCATCTCTGGCTAAATGCGACAATATCTCATCTCTGGTTAAAGGCGACAATATCTCATCTCTGCCTAAAGGAGACAATATCTCTGGCTAAAGGCGACAATATCTTTGGATAAAGGCAACAATATCTCTGGCTTTAGGCGACAATAGATCTGGCTAAAGGCGACAATAGATCTGGCTAAAGGCAACAATATCTCATCTCTTCCGAAATGAGGCAATATCTCATCTCTGGCTAAAGGCGACAATATCTCATCTCTGGCTAAAGGAGACAATATCTCTGGCTAAAGGCAACAATATCTCTGGCTAAAGGCGACAATAGATCTGGCTAAAGGCGACAATATCTCATCTCTTCCGAAATGAGGCAATATCTCATCTCTGGCTAAAGGCGACAATATCTCATATCTGTCCAAAGGCGACAATATCTCATCTCTTGCTAAAGGTGAAAATATCTCATCTCTGGTTAAAGGCAACAATACCACATCTCTGGCTAAATGCGACAATGTCTCATCTCTGGCTAAAGGCGACAATATCTCATCTCTGCCTAAAGGCGACAATATCTCATCTCTGCCTAAAGGCGACAATATCTCTGGCTAAAGGCGACAATATCTTTGGCTATAGGAGACAATATCTCTGGCTAAAGGCGACAATATCTCATCTCTGGCTAAAGGCGACAATATCTCATTTCTGGCTAAAGGCGACAATATCTCTTCTCTGCCTAAAGGCGACAATACCTCATCTCTGGCTAAATGAGGCAAAATCTCTGGCTAAAGGCGACAATATCTCTAGCTAAAGGCGAAAATATCTCATCTCTGGCTAATGGCGACAATATCTCATCTCTGGCTAAAGGCGACAATATCTCATTTCTGGCTAAAGGCGACAATATCTCATCTCTGGCTAAAGGCGACAATATCTCATCTCTGGCTAAAGGCGGCAATATCTCTGGCTAAAGGCGACAATATCTTTGGCTAAAGGCGACAATATCTCGTCTCTGGCTAAAGGCGACAATATCTCATCTCAAGTTAAATGCGACAATATCTCATCTCTGGCTAAAGGCGACAATATCTCATCTCTGCCTAAAGGCGACAATATCTCATCTCTGGCTAAAGGCGACAATATCTCATCTCTGCCTAAATGCGACAATATCTCATCTCTGGTTAAAGGCGACAATATCTCATCTCTGGCTAAAGGAGACAATATCTCTGGCTAAAGGCGACAATATCTCTGGCTAAAGGCAACAGTATCTCTGGCTAAAGGCGACAATAGATCTGGCTAAAGGCGACAATAGATCTGGTTAAAGGCGACAATATCTCATCTCTTCCGAAATGAGGCAATATCTCATCTCTGGCTATAGGCGACAATATCTCATATCTGTCCAAAGGCGACAATATCTCATCTCTTGCTAAAGGTGAAAATATCTCATCTCTGGCTAAAGGCAACAATACCACATCTCTGGCTAATGGCGACAATGTCTCATATCTGGCCAAAGGCGACAATATCTCATCTCATGCTAAAGCTGAAAATATCTCATCTCTGGCTAAAGGCAACAATACCACATCTCTGGCTAAAGGCGACAATGTCTTATCTCTGGCTAAAGATGACAATATCTCATCTCTGGCTAAAGGCGACAATACCTCATCTCTGGCTAAAGGCGACAATATCTCTGGCTAAAACGAAAATATCTCATCTCTGGCTAAAGGCGACAATATCTCATCTCTGCCTAAAGGCGACAATACCTCATCTCTGGCTAAATGAGGCAAAATCTCTGGCTAAAGGCGACAATATCTCTGGCTAAAGGCGAAAATATCTCATCTCTGGCTAATGGCGACAATATCTCATCTCTGGCTAAAGGCGACAATATCTCATTTCTGGCTAAAGGCGACAATATCTCATCTCTGGCTAAAGGCGACAATATCTCATCTCTGGCTAAAGGCGACAATATCTCTGGCTAAAGGCGACAATATCTTTGGCTAAAGGCGGCAATATCTCATCTCTGGCTAAAGGCGACAATATCTCATCTCAGGTTAAATGCGACAATATCTCATCTCTGGCTAAAGGCGACAATATCTCATCTCTGCCTAAAGGCGACAATATCTCATCTCTGGCTAAAGGCGACAATATCTCATCTCTGCCTAAATGCGACAATATCTCATCTCTGGTTAAAGGCGACAATATCTCATCTCTGGCTAAAGGAGACAATATCTCTGGCTAAAGGCGACAATATCTCTGGCTAAAGGCAACAATATCTCTGGATAAAGGCGACAATAGATCTGGCTAAAGGCGACAATAGATCTGGCTAAAGGCAACAATATCTCATCTCTTCCGAAATAAGGCAATATCTCATCTCTGGCTAAAGGCGACAATATCTCTGGCTAAAGGCGACAATATCTCTGGCTAAAGGCAACAATATCTCTGGCTAAAGGCGACAATAGATCTGGCTAAAGGCGACAATATCTCATCTCTGGTTAAAGGCGACAATATCTCATCTCTGGCTAAAGGAGACAATATCTCTGGCTAAAGGCGACAATATCTCTGGCTAAAGGCAACAATATCTCTGGCTAAAGGCGACAATAGATCAGGCTAAAGGCGACAATAGATCTGGCTAAAGGCAACAATATCTCATCTCTTACGAAATGAGGCAATATCTCATCTCTGGCTAAAGGCGACAATATCTCATATCTGTCCAAAGGCGACAATATCTCATCTCTTGCTAAAGGTTTAAATATCTCATCTCTGGCTAAAGGCAACAATACCAAATCTCTGGCTTAAGGCGACAATGTCTCATATCTGGCCAAAGGCGACAATATCTCATCTCTTGCTAAAGGTGAAAATATCTCATCTCTGGCTAAAGGCGACAATGTCTCATATCTGGCCAAAGGCGACAATATCTCATCTCTGGCTAAAGGAGACAATATCTCTGGCTAAAGGCGACAATATCTCTGGCTAAAGGCAACAGTATCTCTGGCTAAAGGCGACAATAGATCTGGCTAAAGGCGACAATAGATCTGGCTAAAGGCGACAATATCTCATCTCTTCCGAAATGAGGCAATATCTCATCTCTGGCTAAAGGCGACAATATCTCATATCTGTCCAAAGGCGACAATATCTCATCTCTTGCTAAAGGTGAAAATATCTCATCTCTGGCTAAAGGCAACAATACCACATCTCTGGCTAAAGGCGACAATGTCTCATATCTGGCCAAAGGCGACAATATCTCATCTCATGCTAAAGGTGAAAATATCTCATCTCTGGCTAAAGGCAACAATACCACATCTCTGGCTAAAGGCGACAATGTCTCATCTCTGGCTAAAGATGACAATATCTCATCTCTGGCTAAAGGCGACAATACCTCATCTCTGGCTAAAGGCGACAATATCTCTGGCTAAAACGAAAATATCTCATCTCTGGCTAAAGGCGACAATATCTCATCTCTGCCTAAAGGCGACAATACCTCATCTCTGGCTAAATGAGGCAAAATCTCTGGCTAAAGTCGACAATATCTCTGGCTAAAGGCGAAAATATCTCATCTCTGGCTAATGGCGACAATATCTCATCTCTGGCTAAAGGCGACAATATCTCATTTCTGGCTAAAGGCGACAATATCTCATCTCTGGCTAAAGGCGACAATATCTCATCTCTGGCTAAAGGCGACAATATCTCTGGCTAAAGGCGACAATATCTTTGGCTAAAGGCGACAATATCTCGTCTCTGGCTAAAGGCGACAATATCTCATCTCAGGTTAAATGCGACAGTATCTCATCTCTGGCTAAAGGCGACAATATCTCATCTCTGCCTATAGGCGACAATATCTCATCTCTGGCTAAAGGCGACAATATCTCATCTCTGCCTAAATTCGACAATATCTCATCTCTGGTTAAAGGCGACAATATCTCATCTCTGGCTAAAGGAGACAATATCTCTGGCTAAAGGCGACAATATCTCTGGCTAAAGGCAACAATATCTCTGGCTAAAGGCGACAATAGATCTGGCTAAAGGCGACAATAGATCTGGCTAAAGGCAACAATATCTCATCTCTTCTGAAATGAGGCAATATCTCATCTCTGGCTAAAGGCGACACTATCTCTGGCTAAAGGCGACAATATCTCTGGCTAAAGGCGACAATAGATCTGGCTAAAGGCGACAATATCTCATCTCTTCCGAAATGAGGCAATATCTCATCTCTGCCTAAAGGCGACAATACCTCATCGCTGGCTAAAGGCGACAATATCTCATCTCAGGTTAAATGCGACAATATCTCATATCTGGCTAAAGGCGACAATATCTCATCTCTGGCTATAGGCGACAATATCTCATCTCTGGCTAAATGCGACAATATCTCATCTCTGGTTAAAGGCGACAATATCTCATCTCTGCCTAAAGGAGACAATATCTCTGGCTAAAGGCGACAATATCTTTGGATAAATGCAACAATATCTCTGGCTAAAGGCGACAATAGATCTGGCTAAAGTCGACAATAGATCTGGCTAAAGGCAACAATATCTCATCTCTTCCGAAATGAGGCAATATCTCATCTCTGGCTAAAGGCGACAATATCTCATCTCTGGCTAAAGGAGACAATATCTCTGGCTAAAGGCAACAATATCTCTGGCTAAAGGCGACAATAGATCTGGCTAAAGGCGACAATATCTCATCTCTTCCGAAATGAGGCAATATCTCATCTCTGGCTAAAGGCGACAATATCTCATATCTGTCCAAAGGCGACAATATCTCATCTCTTGCTAAAGGTGAAAATATCTCATCTCTGGTTAAAGGCAACAATACCACATCTCTGGCTAAATGCGACAATGTCTCATCTCTGGCTAAAGGCGACAATATCTCATCTCTGCCTAAAGGCGACAATATCTCATCTCTGCCTAAAGGCGACAATATCTCTGGCTAAAGGCGACAATATCTTTGGCTATAGGAGACAATATCTCTGGCTAAAGGCGACAATATCTCATCTCTGGCTAAAGGCGACAATATCTCATTTCTGGCTAAAGGCGACAATATCTCTTCTCTGCCTAAAGGCGACAATACCTCATCTCTGGCTAAATGAGGCAAAATCTCTGGCTAAAGGCGACAATATCTCTGGCTAAAGGCGAAAATATCTCATCTCTGGCTAATGGCGACAATATCTCATCTCTGGCTTAAGGCGACAATATCTCATTTCTGGCTAAAGGCGACAATATCTCATCTCTGGCTAAAGGCGACAATATCTCATCTCTGGCTAAAGGCGGCAATATCTCTGGCTAAAGGCGACAATATCTTTGGCTAAAGGCGACAATATCTCGTCTCTGGCTAAAGGCGACAATATCTCATCTCAGGTTAAATGCGACAATATCTCATCTCTGGCTAAAGGCGACAGTATCTCATCTCTGCCTAAAGGCGACAATATCTCATCTCTGGCTAAAGGCGACAATATCTCATCTCTGCCTAAATGCGACAATATCTCATCTCTGGTTAAAGGCGACAATATCTCATCTCTGGCTAAAGGAGACAATATCTCTGGCTAAAGGCGACAATATCTCTGGCTAAAGGCAACAGTATCTCTGGCTAAAGGCGACAATAGATCTGGCTAAAGGCGACAATAGATCTGGCTAAAGGCGACAATATCTCATCTCTTCCGAAATGAGGCAATATCTCATCTCTGGCTATAGGCGACAATATCTCATATCTGTCCAAAGGCGACAATATCTCATCTCTTGCTAAAGGTGAAAATATCTCATCTCTGGCTAAAGGCGACAATGTCTCATATCTGGCCAAAGGCGACAATATCTCATCTCTGGCTAAAGGAGACAATATCTCTGGCCAAAGGCGACAATATCTCTGGCTAAAGGCAACAGTATCTCTGGCTAAAGGCGACAATAGATCTGGCTAAAGGCGACAATAGATCTGGCTAAAGGCGACAATATCTCATCTCTTCCGAAATGAGGCAATATCTCATCTCTGGCTAAAGGCGACAATATCTCATATCTGTCCAAAGGCGACAATATCTCATCTCTTGCTAAAGGTGAAAATATCTCATCTCTGGCTAAAGGCAACAATACCACATCTCTGGCTAAAGGCGACAATGTCTCATATCTGGCCAAAGGCGACAATATCTCATCTCATGCTAAAGGTGAAAATATCTCATCTCTGGCTAAAGGCAACAATACCACATCTCTGGCTAAAGGCGACAATGTCTCATCTCTGGCTAAAGATGACAATATCTCATCTCTGGCTAAAGGCGACAATACCTCATCTCTGGCTAAAGGCGACAATATCTCTGGCTAAAACGAAAATATCTCATCTCTGGCTAAAGGCGACAATATCTCATCTCTGCCTAAAGGCGACAATACCTCATCTCTGGCTAAATGAGGCAAAATCTCTGGCTAAAGTCGACAATATCTCTGGCTAAAGGCGAAAATATCTCATCTCTGGCTAATGGCGACAATATCTCATCTCTGGCTAAAGGCGACAATATCTCATTTCTGGCTAAAGGCGACAATATCTCATCTCTGGCTAAAGGCGACAATATCTCATCTCTGGCTAAAGGCGACAATATCTCTGGCTAAAGGCGACAATATCTTTGGCTAAAGGCGACAATATCTCGTCTCTGGCTAAAGGCGACAATATCTCATCTCAGGTTAAATGCGACAATATCTCATCTCTGGCTAAAGGCGACAATATCTCATCTCTGCCTATAGGCGACAATATCTCATCTCTGGCTAAAGGCGACAATATCTCATCTCTGCCTAAATTCGACAATATCTCATCTCTGGTTAAAGGCGACAATATCTCATCTCTGGCTAAAGGAGACAATATCTCTGGCTAAAGGCGACAATATCTCTGGCTAAAGGCAACAATATCTCTGGCTAAAGGCGACAATAGATCTGGCTAAAGGCGACAATAGATCTGGCTAAAGGCAACAATATCTCATCTCTTCCGAAATGAGGCAATATCTCATCTCTGGCTAAAGGCAACAGTATCTCTGGCTAAAGGCGACAATAGATCTGGCTAAAGGCGACAATAGATCTGGCTAAAGGCGACAATATCTCATCTCTTCCGAAATGAGGCAATATCTCATCTCTGGCTAAAGGCGACAATATCTCATCTCTGGCTAAAGGAGACAATATCTCTGGCTAAAGGCAACAATATCTCTGGCTAAAGGCGACAATAGATCTGGCTAAAGGCGACAATATCTCATCTCTTCCGAAATGAGGCAATATCTCATCTCTGGCTAAAGGCGACAATATCTCATATCTGTCCAAAGGCGACAATATCTCATCTCTTGCTAAAGGTGAAAATATCTCATCTCTGGTTAAAGGCAACAATACCACATCTCTGGCTAAATGCGACAATGTCTCATCTCTGGCTAAAGGCGACAATATCTCATCTCTGCCTAAAGGCGACAATATCTCATCTCTGCCTAAAGGCGACAATATCTCTGGCTAAAGGCGACAATATCTTTGGCTATAGGAGACAATATCTCTGGCTAAAGGCGACAATATCTCATCTCTGGCTAAAGGCGACAATATCTCATTTCTGGCTAAAGGCGACAATATCTCTTCTCTGCCTAAAGGCGACAATACCTCATCTCTGGCTAAATGAGGCAAAATCTCTTGCTAAAGGCGACAATATCTCTGGCTAAAGGCGAAAATATCTCATCTCTGGCTAATGGCGACAATATCTCATCTCTGGCTAAAGGCGACAATATCTCATTTCTGGCTAAAGGCGACAATATCTCATCTCTGGCTAAAGGCGACAATATCTCATCTCTGGCTAAAGGCGGCAATATCTCTGGCTAAAGGCGACAATATCTTTGGCTAAAGGCGACAATATCTCGTCTCTGGCTAAAGGCGACAATATCTCATCTCAGGTTAAATGCGACAATATCTCATCTCTGGCTAAAGGCGACAATATCTCATCTCTGCCTAAAGGCGACAATATCTCATCTCTGGCTAAAGGCGACAATATCTCATCTCTGCCTAAATGCGACAATATCTCATCTCTGGTTAAAGGCGACAATATCTCATCTCTGGCTAAAGGAGACAATATCTCTGGCTAAAGGCGACAATATCTCTGGCTAAAGGCAACAGTATCTCTGGCTAAAGGCGACAATAGATCTGGCTAAAGGCGACAATAGATCTGGCTAAAGGCGACAATATCTCATCTCTTCCAGAATGAGGCAATATCTCATCTCTGGCTATAGGCGACAATATCTCATATATGTCCAAAGGCGACAATATCTCATCTCTTGCTAAAGGTGAAAATATCTCATCTCTGGCTAAAGGCAACAATACCACATCTCTGGCTAATGGCGACAATGTCTCATATCTGGCCAAAGGCGACAATATCTCATCTCATGCTAAAGGTGAAAATATCTCATCTCTGGCTAAAGGCAACAATACCACATCTCTGGCTAAAGGCGACAATGTCTTATCTCTGGCTAAAGATGACAATATCTCATCTCTGGCTAAAGGCGACAATACCTCATCTCTGGCTAAAGGCGACAATATCTCTGGCTAAAACGAAAATATCTCATCTCTGGCTAAAGGCGACAATATCTCATCTCTGCCTAAAGGCGACAATACCTCATCTCTGGCTAAATGAGGCAAAATCTCTCGCTAAAGGCGACAATATCTCTGGCTAAAGGCGACAATATCTCATCTCTGCCTAAATGCGACAATATCTCATCTCTGGTTAAAGGCGACAATATCTCATTTCTGGCTAAAGGCGACAATATCTCATCTCTGGCTAAAGGCGACAATATCTCATCTCTGGCTAAAGGCGACAATATCTCTGGCTAAAGGCGACAATATCTTTCGCTAAAGGCGACAATATCTCGTCTCTGGCTAAAGGCGACAATATCTCATCTCAGGTTAAATGCGACAATATCTCATCTCTGGCAAAAGGCGACAATATCTCATCTCTGCCTAAAGGCGACAATATCTCATCTCTGGCTAAAGGCAACAATATCTCATCTCTTCCGAAATAAGGCAATATCTCATCTCTGGCAAAAGGCGACAATATCTCTGGCTAAAGGCGACAATATCTCTGGCTAAAGGCAACAATATCTCTGGCTAAAGGCGACAATATCTCTGTCCAAAGGCGACAATATCTCATCTCTTGCTAAAGGTGAAAATATCTCATCTCTGGCTAAAGGCAACAATACCACATCTCTGGCTAATGGCGACAATGTCTCATATCTGGCCAAAGGCGACAATATCTCATCTCATGCTAAAGCTGAAAATATCTCATCTCTGGCTAAAGGCAACAATACCACATCTCTGGCTAAAGGCGACAATGTCTTATCTCTGGCTAAAGATGACAATATCTCATCTCTGGCTAAAGGCGACAATACCTCATCTCTGGCTAAAGGCGACAATATCTCTGGCTAAAACGAAAATATCTCATCTCTGGCTAAAGGCGACAATACCTCATCTCTGGCTAAATGAGGCAAAATCTCTGGCTAAAGGCGACAATATCTCTGGCTAATGGCGAAAATATCTCATCTCTGGCTAATGGCGACAATATCTCATCTCTGGCTAAAGGCGACAATATCTCATTTCTGGCTAAAGGCGACAATATCTCATCTCTGGCTAAAGGCGACAATATCTCATCTCTGGCTAAAGGCGACAATATCTCTGGCTAAAGGCGACAATATCTTTGGCTAAAGGCGACAATATCTCATCTCTGGCTAAAGGCGACAATATCTCATCTCAGGTTAAATGCGACAATATCTCATCTCTGGCTAAAGGCGACAATATCTCATCTCTGCCTAAAGGCGACAATATCTCATCTCTGGCTAAAGGCGACAATATCTCATCTCTGCCTAAATGCGACAATATCTCATCTCTGGTTAAAGGCGACAATATCTCATCTCTGGCTAAAGGAGACAATATCTCTGGCTAAAGGCGACAATATCTCTGGCTAAAGGCAACAATATCTCTGGATAAAGGCGACAATAGATCTGGCTAAAGGCGACAATAGATCTGGCTAAAGGCAACAATATCTCATCTCTTCCGAAATAAGGCAATATCTCATCTCTGGCTAAAGGCGACAATATCTCTGGCTAAAGGCGACAATATCTCTGGCTAAAGGCAACAATATCTCTGGCTAAAGGCGACAATAGATCTGGCTAAAGGCGACAATATCTCATCTCTGGTTAAAGGCGACAATATCTCATCTCTGGCTAAAGGAGACAATATCTCTGGCTAAAGGCGACAATATCTCTGGCTAAAGGCTACAATATCTCTGGCTAAAGGCGACAATAGATCAGGCTAAAGGCGACAATAGATCTGGCTAAAGGCAACAATATCTCATCTCTTCCGAAATGAGGCAATATCTCATCTCTGGCTAAAGGCGACAATATCTCATATCTGTCCAAAGGCGACAATATCTCATCTCTTGCTAAAGGTTTAAATATCTCATCTCTGGCTAAAGGCAACAATACTAAATCTCTGGCTTAAGGCGACAATGTCTCATATCTGGCCAAAGGCGACAATATCTCATCTCTTGCTAAAGGTGAAAATATCTCATCTCTGGCTAAAGGCGACAATGTCTCATATCTGGCCAAAGGCGACAATATCTCATCTCTTGCTAATGGTGAAAATATCTCATCTCTGGTTAAAGGCAACAATACCACATCTCTGGCTAAAGGCGACAATGTCTCATCTCTGGCTAATGGCGACAATGTCTCATCTCTGGCTAAAGGCGACAATATCTCATCTCTGGCTAAAGGCGACAATATCTCATCTCTGCCTAAAGGCGACAATATCTCTGGCTAAAGGCGTCAATATCTTTGGCTATAGGAGACAATATCTCTGGCTAAAGGCGACAATATATCATCTCTGGCTAAAGGCGACAATATCTCATTTCTGCCTAAAGGCGACAATATCTCATCTCTGGCTAAAGGCGACAATACCTCATCTCTGGCTAAATGTGGCAAAATCTCTGGCTAAAGGCGACAATATCTCTGGCTAAAGGCGAAAATATCTCATCTCTGGCTAATGGCGACAATATCTCATCTCTGGCTAAAGGCGACAATATCTCATTTCTGGCTAAAGGCGACAATATCTCATCTCTGGCTAAAGGCGACAATATCTCATCTCTGGCTAAAGGCGACAATATCTCTGGCTAAAGGCGACAATATCTTTGGCTAAAGGCGACAATATCTCGTCTCTGGCTAAAGGCGACAATATCTCATCTCAGGTTAAATGCGACAATATCTCATCTCTGGCTAAAGGCGACAATATCTCATCTCTGCCTAAAGGCGACAATATCTCATCTCTGGCTAAAGGCGACAATATCTCATCTCTGCCTAAATGCGACAATATCTCATCTCTGGTTAAAGGCGACAATATCACATCTCTGGCTAAAGGAGACAATATCTCTAGCTAAAGGCGACAATATCTCTGGCTAAAGGCAACAATATCTCTGGCTAAAGGCGACAATAGATCTTGCTAAAGGCGACAATAGATCTGGCTAAAGGCGAAAATATCTCATCTCTTCCGAAATGAGGCAATATCTCATCTCTGGCTAAAGGCAACAATATCTCATATCTGTCCAAAGGCGACAATATCTCATCTCTTGCTAAAGGTGAAAATATCTCATCTCTGGCTAAAGGCAACAATACCACATCTCTAGCTAAAGGCGACAATGTCTCATATCTGGCCAAAGGCGACAATATCTCATCTCTTGCTAAAGGTGAAAATATCTCATCTCTGGCTAAAGGCGACAATGTCTCATATCTGGCCAAAGGCGACAATATCTCATCTCAGGTTAAATGCGACAATATCTCATCTCTGGCTAAAGGCGACAATATCTCATCTCTGCCTAAAGGCGACAATATCTTATCTCTGGCTAAAGGCGACAATATCTCATCTCTGGCTAAAGGCGACAATATCTCATCTCTGGTTAAAGGCGACAATATCTCATCTCTGGCTAAAGGCGAAAATATCTCATCTCTGGCTATAGGCGACAATATCTCATCTCTGGCTAAAGGCAGCAATATCTCATCTCTGGCTAAAGGCGACAATATATCATCTCTGGTTAAAGGCGACAATATCTCATCTCTGGCTAAAGGCGAAAATACCTCATCTCTGGCTAAAGGCGACAATATCTCATCTCTGGCCAAAGGCGACAATATCTCATCTCTGGCTGAAGGCTACAATATCTCTGGCTAAAAGCGACAATGTGTCATCTCTTGCGAAACGAGGCAATATCTCATTATTGGCTAAAGGCGACAATATCTCATCTCCGGCTAAAGGCGACAATATCTCTGGCTAAAGGCGACAATATCTCTAGCTAAAGGCAACAATATCTCTGGCTAAAGGCGACAATAGATCTGGCTAAAGGCGACAATATCTCATCTCTTCCGAAATGAGGCAATATCTCATCTCTGGATAAAGGCGACAATATCTCATATCTGGCTAATGGCGACAATATCTCATCTCTGGCTAAAGGTGACAATATCTCATCTCTGACTAAAGGCAACAATATGTCATCTCTGCCTAAAATCGACAATATCTCATCTCTGCCTAAAGGCGACAATATCTCATCTCTGGCTAAAGGCGACAATATCTCATCTCTGGCTAAAGGCAACAATATCTCTGGCGAAATGAGGCAATATCTCATCTCTGGCTAAAGGCGACAATATCTCATCTCTGGCTAAAGGTGACAATATCTCATCTCTGGCTAAAGGCGACAATATCTTTGGCTAAAGGAGAAAATATCTCTGGCTAAATGCGACAATATCTCATCTCTGGCTAATGGCGACATTATCTCATCTCTGGCCAAAGGCGACAATATCTCATCTCTGGCTGAAGGCTACAATATCTCTGGCTAAATGCGACAATGTCTCATCTCTTGCGAAATGAGGCAATATCTCATCTCTGGATAAAGGCGACAATATCTCTGCCTAAAGGCGACAATATCTCTGGCTAAAGGCAACAATATCTCTGGCTAAAGGCGACAATATCTCATCTGTGGCTAATGGCGACAATATCTCATCTCTGGACAAAGGCGAAAATATCTCATCTCTGGCTGAAGGCTACAATATCTCTGGCTAAAAGCGACAATGTCTCATCTCTTGCGAAATGAGGCAATATCTCATCTCTGGCTAAAGGAGACAATATCTCTGGCTAAAGGCGACAATTTCTCTGGCTAAAGGCAACAATATCTCTGGCTAAAAGCGACAATTGATCTGGCTAAAGGCGACAATATCTCATCTCTTCCGAAATGAGGCAATATCTCATCTCTGGCTAAAGGCGACAATATCTCATATCTGGCCAAAGGCGGCAATATCTCATCTCTGGCTAAAGGCTTAAATATCTCATCTCTGGCTAAAGGCGACAATATCTAATATCTGCCTAAAGGCGACAATACGTCATCTCTGGCTAAAGGCGACAGTATCTCATCTCTGGCTAAAAACGACAATATCTCATCTGTGGCTAAAGGCGACAATATCTCTGGCGAAATGAGGCAATATCTCATCTCTGCCTAAAGGCGACAATATCTCATCTCTGCCTAAAGGCGACAATATCTCTGGCTAAAGGCGATAATATCTCTGGCTAAAGGCAACAATATCTCTGGCTAAAGGCGACAATATCTCTGGCTAAAGGCGACAGTATATCATCTCTGCCTAAAGGCGACAATATCGTCTCTGGCTAAAGGCGACAATATCTCATCTCTGGCTAAAGGCGACAATATCTCATCTCTGCCTAAAGGCGACAATACCTCATCTCTGGCTAAATGAGGCAAAATCTCTGGCTAAAGGCGACAATATCTCTGGCTAAAGGCGAAAATATCTCATCTCTGGCTAATGGCGACAATATCTCATCTCTGGCTAAAGGCGACAATATCTCATTTCTGGCTAAAGGCGACAATACCTCATCTCTGGCTAAAGGCGACAATATCTCATCTCAGGTTAAATGCGACAATATCTCATCTCTGGCTAAAGGCGACAATATCTCATCTCTGCCTAAAGGCGACAATCTCTCATCTCTGGCTAAAGGCGACAATATCTCATCTCTGCCTAAATGCGACAATATCTCATCTCTGGTTAAAGGCGACAATATCTCATCTCTGGCTAAAAGAGACAATATCTTTGGCTAAAGGCGACAATATCTCTGGCTAAAGGCAACAATATCTCTGGCTAAAGGCGACAATAGATCAGGCTAAAGGCGACAATAGATCTGGCTAAAGGCAACAATATCTCATCTCTTCCGAAATGAGGCAATATCTCATCTCTGGCTAAAGGCGACAATATCTCTGGCTAAAGGCGACAATATCTCTGGCTAAAGGCAACAATATCTCTGGCTAAAGGCGACAATAGATCTGGCTAAAGGCGACAATATCTCATCTCTTCCGAAATGAGGCAATATCTCATCTCTGGCTAAAGGCGACAATATCTCATATCTGTCCAAAGGCGACAATATCTCATCTCTTGCTAAAGGTTTAAATATCTCATCTCTGGCTAAAGGCAACAATACCATATCTCTGGCTTAAGGCGACAATGTCTCATATCTGGCCAAAGGCGACAATATCTCATCTCTTGCTAAAGGTGAAAATATCTCATCTCTGGCTAAAGGCGACAATGTCTCATATCTGGCCAAAGGCGACAATATCTCATCTCTTGCTAATGGTGAAAATATCTCATCTCTGGTTAAAGGCAACAATACCACATCTCTGGCTAAAGGCGACAATGTCTCATCTCTGGCTAAAGGCGACAATGTCTCATCTCTGGCTAAAGGCGACAATATCTCATATCTGGCCAAAGGCGGCAATATCTCATCTCTGGCTAAAGGCTTAAATATCTCATCTCTGGCTAAAGGCGACAATATCTAATATCTGCCTAAAGGCGACAATACGTCATCTCTGGCTAAAGGCGACAGTATCTCATCTCTGGCTAAAAACGACAATATCTCATCTGTGGCTAAAGGCGACAATATCTCTGGCGAAATGAGGCAATATCTCATCTCTGCCTAAAGGCGACAATATCTCATCTCTGCCTAAAGGCGACAATATCTCTGGCTAAAGGCGATAATATCTCTGGCTAAAGGCAACAATATCTCTGGCTAAAGGCGACAATATCTCTGGCTAAAGGCGACAGTATATCATCACTGCCTAAAGGCGACAATATCGTCTCTGGCTAAAGGCGACAATATCTCATCTCTGGCTAAAGGCGACAATATCTCATCTCTGCCTAAAGGCGACAATACCTCATCTCTGGCTAAATGAGGCAAAATCTCTGGCTAAAGGCGACAATATCTCTGGCTAAAGGCGAAAATATCTCATCTCTGGCTAATGGCGACAATATCTCATCTCTGGCTAAAGGCGACAATATCTCATTTCTGGCTAAAGGCGACAATACCTCATCTCTGGCTAAAGGCGACAATATCTCATCTCAGGTTAAATGCGACAATATCTCATCTCTGGCTAAAGGCGACAATATCTCATCTCTGCCTAAAGGCGACAATATCTCATCTCTGGCTAAAGGCGACAATATCTCATCTCTGCCTAAATGCGACAATATCTCATCTCTGGTTAAAGGCGACAATATCTCATCTCTGGCTAAAAGAGACAATATCTCTGGCTAAAGGCGACAATATCTCTGGCTAAAGGCAACAATATCTCTGGCTAAAGGCGACAATAGATCAGGCTAAAGGCGACAATAGATCTGGCTAAAGGCAACAATATCTCATCTCTTCCGAAATGAGGCAATATCTCATCTCTGGCTAAAGGCGACAATATCTCTGCCTAAAGGCGACAATATCTCTGGCTAAAGGCAACAATATCTCTGGCTAAAGGCGACAATAGATCTGGCTAAAGGCGACAATATCTCATCTCTTCCGAAATGAGGCAATATCTCATCTCTGGCTAAAGGCGACAATATCTCATATCTGTCCAAAGGCGACAATATCTCATCTCTTGCTAAAGGTTTAAATATCTCATCTCTGGCTAAAGGCAACAATACCATATCTCTGGCTTAAGGCGACAATGTCTCATATCTGGCCAAAGGCGACAATATCTCATCTCTTGCTAAAGGTGAAAATATCTCATCTCTGGCTAAAGGCGACAATGTCTCATATCTGGCCAAAGGCGACAATATCTCATCTCTTTCTAATGGTGAAAATATCTCATCTCTGGTTAAAGGAAACAATACCACATCTCTGGCTAAAGGCGACAATGTCTCATCTCTGGCTAAAGGCGACAATGTCTCATCCCTGGCTAAAGGCGACAATATCTCATCTCTGGCTAAAGGCGACAATATCTCATCTCTGCCTAAAGGCGACAATATCTCTGGCTAAAGGCGTCAATATCTTTGGCTATAGGAGACAATATCTCTGGCTAAAGGCGACAATATCTCATCTCTGGATAAAGGTGACAATATCTCATTTCTGGCTAAAGGCGACAATATCTCATCTCTGCCTAAAGGCGACAATACCTCATCTCTGGCTAAATGAGGCAAAATCTCTGGCTAAAGGCGACAATATCTCTGGCTAAAGGCGACAATATCTCTGGCTAAAGGCGACAATAGATCTGGCTAAAGGCGACAATATCTCATCTCTTCCGAAATGAGGCAATATCTCATCTCTGGATAAAGGCGACAATATCTAATATCTGGACAATGGCGACAATATCTCATCTCTGGCTAAAGGTGACAATATCTCATCTCTGACTAAAGGCAACAATATGTCATCTCTGCCTAAAGTCGACAATATCTCATCTCTGCCTAAAGGCGACAATATCTCATCTCTGGCTAAAGGCGACAATATCTCATCTCTGGCTAAAGGCAACAATATCTCTGGCGAAATGAGGCAATATCTCATCTCTGGCTAAAGGCGACAATATCTCATCTCTGGCTAAAGGTGACAATATCTCATCTCTGGCTAAAGGCGACAATATCTTTGGCTAAAGGAGAAAATATCTCTGGCTAAATGCGACAATATCTCATTTCTGGCTAATGGCGACATTATCTCATCTCTGGCCAAAGGCGACAATATCTCATCTCTGGCTAAATGCAACAATATCTCTGGCTAAAAGCGACAATTGATCTGGCTAAAGGCGACAATATCTCATCTCTTCCGAAATGAGGCAATATCTCATCTCTGGCTAAAGGCGACAATATCTCATATCTGGCCAAAGGCGGCAATATCTCATCTCTGGCTAAAGGCTTAAATATCTCATCTCTGGCTAAAGGCGACAATATCTAATATCTGCCTAAAGGCGACAATACGTCATCTCTGGCTAAAGGCGACAGTATCTCATCTCTGGCTAAAAACGGCAATATCTCATCTGTGGCTAAAGGCGACAATATCTCTGGCGAAATGAGGCAATATCTCATCTCTGCCTAAAGGCGACAATATCTCATCTCTGCCTAAAGGCGACAATATCTCTGGCTAAAGGCGATAATATCTCTGGCTAAAGGCAACAATATCTCTGGCTAAAGGCGACAATATCTCTGGCTAAAGGCGACAGTATATCATCTCTGCCTAAAGGCGACAATATCGTCTCTGCCTAAAGGCGACAATACCTCCTCTCTGGCTAAATGAGGCAAAATCTCTGGCTAAAGGCGACAATATCTCTGGCTAAAGGCGAAAATATCTCATCTCTGGCTAATGGCGACAATATCTCATCTCTGGCTAAAGGCGACAATATCTCATTTCTGGCTAAAGGCGACAATACCTCATCTCTGGCTAAAGGCGACAATATCTCATCTCAGGTTAAATGCGACAATATCTCATCTCTGGCTAAAGGCGACAATATCTCATCTCTGCCTAAAGGCGACAATCTCTCATCTCTGGCTAAAGGCGACAATATCTCATCTCTGCCTAAATGCTACAATATCTCATCTCTGGTTAAAGGCGACAATATCTCATCTCTGGCTAAAAGAGACAATATCTCTGGCTAAAGGCGACAATATCTCTGGCTAAAGGCAACAATATCTCTGGCTAAAGGCGACAATAGATCAGGCTAAAGGCGACAATAGATCTGGCTAAAGGCAACAATATCTCATCTCTTCCGAAATGAGGCAATATCTCATCTCTGGCTAAAGGCGACAATATCTCTGGCTAAAGGCGACAATATCTCTGGCTAAAGGCAACAATATCTCTGGCTAAAGGCGACAATAGATCTGGCTAAAGGCGACAATATCTCATCTCTTCCGAAATGAGGCAATATCTCATCTCTGGCTAAAGGCGACAATATCTCATATCTGTCCAAAGGCGACAATATCTCATCTCTTGCTAAAGGTTTAAATATCTCATCTCTGGCTAAAGGCAACAATATCAAATCTCTGGCTTAAGGCGACAATGTCTCATATCTGGCCAAAGGCGACAATATCTCATCTCTTGCTAAAGGTGAAAATATCTCATCTCTGGCTAAAGGCGACAATGTCTCATATCTGGCCAAAGGCGACAATATCTCATCTCTTGCTAATGGTGAAAATATCTCATCTCTGGTTAAAGGCAACAATACCACATCTCTGGCTAAAGGCGACAATGTCTCATCTCTGGCTAAAGGCGACAATGTCTCATCTCTGGCTAAAGGCGACAATATCTCATCTCTGGCTAAAGGCGACAATATCTCATCTCTGCCTAAAGGCGACAATATCTCTGGCTAAAGGCGTCAATATCTTTGGCTATAGGAGACAATATCTCTGGCTAAAGGCGACAATATCTCATCTCTGGATAAAGGTGACAATATCTCATTTCTGGCTAAAGGCGACAATATCTCATCTCTGCCTAAAGGCGACTATACCTCATCTCTGGCTAAATGAGGCAAAATCTCTGGCTAAAGGCGACAATATCTCTGGCTAAAGGCGACAATAGATCTGGCTAAAGGCGACAATATCTCATCTCTTCCGAAATGAGGCAATATCTCATCTCTGGATAAAGGCGACAATATCTAATATCTGGACAATGGCGACAATATCTCATCTCTGGCTAAAGGTGACAATATCTCATCTCTGACTAAAGGCAACAATATGTCATCTCTGCCTAAAGTCGACAATATCTCATCTCTGCCTAAAGGCGACAATACCTCATCTCTGGCTAAATGCGACAATATCTCTGGCTAAAACGAAAATATCTCATCTCTGGCTAAAGGCGACAATATCTCATCTCTGCCTAAAGGCGACAGTACCTCATCTCTGGCTAAATGAGGCAAAATCTCTGGCTAAAGGCGACAATATCTCTGGCTAATGGCGAAAATATCTCATCTCTGGCTAATGGCGACAATATCTCATCTCTGGCTAAAGGCGACAATATCTCATTTCTGGCTAAAGGCGACAATATCTCATCTCTGGCTAAAGGCGACAATATCTCATCACTGGCTAAAGGCGACAATATCTCTGGCTAAAGGCGACAATATCTTTGGCTAAAGGCGACAATATCTCGTCTCTGGCTAAAGGCGACAATATCTCATCTCAGGTTAAATGCGACAATATCTCATCTCTGGCTAAAGGCGACAATATCTCATCTCTGCCTAAAGGCGACAATATCTCATCTCTGGCTAAAGGTGACAATATCTCATCTCTGCCTAAATGCGACAATATCTCATCTCTGGTTAAAGGCGACAATATCTCATCTCTGGCTAAAGGAGACAATATCTCTGGCTAAAGGTGACAATATCTCTGGCTAAAGGCAACAATATCTCTGGCTAATGGCGACAATAGATCTGGCTAAAGGCGACAATAGATCTGGCTAAAGGCAACAATATCTCATCTCTTCCGAAATAAGGCAATATCTCATCTCTGGCTAAAGGCGACAATATCTCTGGCTAAAGGCGACAATATCTCTGGCTAAAGGCAACAATATCTCTGGCTAAAGGCGACAATAGATCTGGCTAAAGGCGACAATATCTCATCTCTGGTTAAAGGCGACAATATCTCATCTCTGGCTAAAGGAGACAATATCTCTGGCTAAAGGCGACAATATCTCTGGCTAAAGGCAACAATATCTCTGGCTAAAGGCGACAATAGATCAGGCTAAAGGCGACAATAGATCTGGCTAAAGGCAACAATATCTCATCTCTTCTGAAATGAGGCAATATCTCATCTCTGGCTAAAGGCGACAATATCTCTGGCTAAAGGCGACAATATCTCTGGCTAAAGGCAACAATATCTCTGGCTAAAGGCGACAATAGATCTGGCTAAAGGCGACAATATCTCATCTCTTCCGAAATGAGGCAATATCTCATCTCTGGCTAAAGGCGACAATATCTCATATCTGTCCAAAGGCGACAATATCTCATCTCTTGCTAAAGGATTAAATATCTCATCTCTGGCTAAAGGCAACAATATCAAATCTCTGGCTTAAGGCGACAATGTCTCATATCTGGCCAAAGGCGACAATATCTCATCTCTTGCTAAAGGTGAAAATATCTCATCTCTGGCTAAAGGCGACAATGTCTCATATCTGGCCAAAGGCGACAATATCTCATCTCTTGCTAATGGTGAAAATATCTCATCTCTGGTTAAAGGCAACAATACCACATCTCTGGCTAAAGGCGACAATGTCTCATCTCTGGCTAAAGGCGACAATGTCTCATCTCTGGCTAAAGGCGACAATATCTCATCTCTGGCTAAAGGCGACAATATCTCATCTCTGCCTAAAGGCGACAATATCTCTGGCTAAAGGCGTCAATATCTTTGGCTATAGGAGACAATATCTCTGGCTAAAGGCGACAATATCTCATCTCTGGCTAAAGGCGACAATATCTCATTTCTGGCTAAAGGCGACAATATCTCATCTCTGCCTAAAGGCGACAATACCTCATCTCTGGCTAAATGAGGCAAAATCTCTGGCTAAAGGCGACAATATCTCTGGCTAAAGGCGACAATAGATCTGGCTAAAGGCGACAATATCTCATCTCTTCCGAAATGAGGCAATATCTCATCTCTGGATAAAGGCGACAATATCTAATATCTGGACAATGGCGACAATATCTCATCTCTGGCTAAAGGTGACAATATCTCATCTCTGACTAAAGGCAACAATATGTCATCTCTGCCTAAAGTCGACAATATCTCATCTCTGCCTAAAGGCGACAATACCTCATCTCTGGCTAAATGCGACAATATCTCTGGCTAAAACGAAAATATCTCATCTCTGGCTAAAGGCGACAATATCTCATCTCTGCCTAAAGGCGACAGTACCTCATCTCTGGCTAAATGAGGCAAAATCTCTGGCTAAAGGCGACAATATCTCTGGCTAATGGCGAAAATATCTCATCTCTGGCTAATGGCGACAATATCTCATCTCTGGCTAAAGGCGACAATATCTCATTTCTGGCTAAAGGCGACAATATCTCATCTCTGGCTAAAGGCGACAATATCTCATCACTGGCTAAAGGCGACAATATCTCTGGCTAAAGGCGACAATATCTTTGGCTAAAGGCGACAATATCTCGTCTCTGGCTAAAGGCGACAATATCTCATCTCAGGTTAAATGCGACAATATCTCATCTCTGGCTAAAGGCGACAATATCTCATCTCTGCCTAAAGGCGACAATATCTCATCTCTGGCTAAAGGTGACAATATCTCATCTCTGCCTAAATGCGACAATATCTCATCTCTGGTTAAAGGCGACAATATCTCATCTCTGGCTAAAGGAGACAATATCTCTGGCTAAAGGTGACAATATCTCTGGCTAAAGGCAACAATATCTCTGGCTAATGGCGACAATAGATCTGGCTAAAGGCGACAATAGATCTGGCTAAAGGCAACAATATCTCATCTCTTCCGAAATAAGGCAATATCTCATCTCTGGCTAAAGGCGACAATATCTCTGGCTAAAGGCGACAATATCTCTGGCTAAAGGCAACAATATCTCTGGCTAAAGGCGACAATAGATCTGGCTAAAGGCGACAATATCTTATCTCTGGTTAAAGGCGACAATATCTCATCTCTGGCTAAAGGAGACAATATCTCTGGCTAAAGGCGACAATATCTCTGGCTAAAGGCAACAATATCTCTGGCTAAAGGCGACAATAGATCAGGCTAAAGGCGACAATAGATCTGGCTAAAGGCAACAATATCTCATCTCTTCCGAAATGAGGCAATATCTCATCTCTGGCTAAAGGCGACAATATCTCATATCTGTCCAAAGGCGACAATATCTCATCTCTTGCTAAAGGTTTAAATATCTCATCTCTGGCTAAAGGCAACAATACCAAATCTCTGGCTTAAGGCGACAATGTCTCATATCTGGCCAAAGGCGACAATATCTCATCTCTTGCTAAAGGTGAAAATATCTCATCTCTGGCTAAAGGCGACAATGTCTCATATCTGGCCAAAGGCGACAATATCTCATCTCTTGCTAATGGTGAAAATATCTCATCTCTGGTTAAAGGCAACAATACCACATCTCTGGCTAAAGGCGACAATGTCTCATCTCTGGCTAATGGCGACAATGTCTCATCTCTGGCTAAAGGCGACAATATCTCATCTCTGGCTAAAGGCGACAATATCTCATCTCTGCCTAAAGGCGACAATATCTCTGGCTAAAGGCGTCAATATCTTTGGCTATAGGAGACAATATCTCTGGCTAAAGGCGACAATATCTCATCTCTGGCTAAAGGCGACAATATCTCATTTCTGCCTAAAGGCGACAATATCTCATCTCTGTCTAAAGGCGACAATACCTCATCTCTGGCTAAATGTGGCAAAATCTCTGGCTAAAGGTGACAATATCTCTGGCTAAAGGCGAAAATATCTCATCTCTGGCTAATGGCGACAATATCTCATCTCTGGCTAAAGGCGACAATATCTCATTTCTGGCTAAAGGCGACAATATCTCATCTCTGGCTAAAGGCGACAATATCTCATCTCTGGCTAAAGGCGACAATATCTCTGGCTAAAGGCGACAATATCTTTGGCTAAAGGCGACAATATCTCGTCTCTGGCTAAAGGCGACAATATCTCATCTCAGGTTAAATGCGACAATATCTCATCTCTGGCTAAAGGCGACAATATCTCATCTCTGCCTAAAGGCGACAATATCTCATCTCTGGCTAAAGGCGACAATATCTCATCTCTGCCTAAATGCGACAATATCTCATCTCTGGTTAAAGGCGACAATATCACATCTCTGGCTAAAGGAGACAATATCTCTAGCTAAAGGCGACAATATCTCTGGCTAAAGGCAACAATATCTCTGGCTAAAGGCGACAATAGATCTGGCTAAAGGCGACAATAGATCTGGCTAAAGGCGAAAATATCTCATCTCTTCCGAAATGAGGCAATATCTCATCTCTGGCTAAAGGCAACAATATCTCATATCTGTCCAAAGGCGACAATATCTCATCTCTTGCTAAAGGTGAAAATATCTCATCTCTGGCTAAAGGCAACAATACCACATCTCTAGCTAAAGGCGACAATGTCTCATATCTGGCCAAAGGCGACAATATCTCATCTCTTGCTAAAGGTGAAAATATCTCATCTCTGGCTAAAGGCGACAATGTCTCATATCTGGCCAAAGGCGACAATATCTCATCTCAGGTTAAATGCGACAATATCTCATCTCTGGCTAAAGGCGACAATATCTCATCTCTGCCTAAAGGCGACAATATCTTATCTCTGGCTAAAGGCGACAATATCTCATCTCTGGCTAAAGGCGACAATATCTCATCTCTGGTTAAAGGCGACAATATCTCATCTCTGGCTAAAGGCGAAAATATCTCATCTCTGGCTAAAGGCGACAATATCTCATCTCTGGCTAAAGGCAGCAATATCTCATCTCTGGCTAAAGGCGACAATATATCATCTCTGGTTAAAGGCGACAATATCTCATCTCTGGCTAAAGGCGAAAATAACTCATCTCTGGCTAAAGGCGACAATATCTCATCTCTGGCCAAAGGCGACAATATCTCATCTCTGGCTGAAGGCTACAATATCTCTGGCTAAAAGCGACAATGTGTCATCTCTTGCGAAACGAGGCAATATCTCATTATTGGCTAAAGGCGACAATATCTCATCTCCGGCTAAAGGCGACAATATCTCTGGCTAAAGGCGACAATATCTCTAGCTAAAGGCAACAATATCTCTGGCTAAAGGCGACAATAGATCTGGCTAAAGGCGACAATATCTCATCTCTGCCTAAAGGCGACAATATCTCTGGCTAAAGGCGTCAATATCTTTGGCTATAGGAGACAATATCTCTGGCTAAAGGCGACAATATCTCATCTCTGGATAAAGGTGACAATATCTCATTTCTGGCTAAAGGCGACAATATCTCATCTCTGCCTAAAGGCGACAATACCTCATCTCTGGCTAAATGAGGCAAAATCTCTGGGTAAAGGCGACAATATCTCTGGCTAAAGGCGACAATAGATCTGGCTAAAGGCGACAATATCTCATCTCTTCCGAAATGAGGCAATATCTCATCTCTGGATAAAGGCGACAATATCTAATATCTGGACAATGGCGACAATATCTCATCTCTGGCTAAAGGTGACAATATCTCATCTCTGACTAAAGGCAACAATATGTCATCTCTGCCTAAAGTCGACAATATCTCATCTCTGCCTAAAGGCGACAATATCTCATCTCTGGCTAAAGGCGACAATATCTCATCTCTGGCTAAAGGCAACAATATCTCTGGCGAAATGAGGCAATATCTCATCTCTGGCTAAAGGCGACAATATCTCATCTCTGGCTAAAGGTGACAATATCTCATCTCTGGCTAAAGGCGACAATATCTTTGGCTAAAGGAGAAAATATCTCTGGCTAAATGCGACAATATCTCATTTCTGGCTAATGGCGACATTATCTCATCTCTGGCCAAAGGCGACAATATCTCATCTCTGGCTAAAGGCAACAATATCTCTGGCTAAAAGCGACAATTGATCTGGCTAAAGGCGACAATATCTCATCTCTTCCGAAATGAGGCAATATCTCATCTCTGGCTAAAGGCGACAATATCTCATATCTGGCCAAAGGCGGCAATATCTCATCTCTGGCTAAAGGCTTAAATATCTCATCTCTGGCTAAAGGCGACAATATCTAATATCTGCCTAAAGGCGACAATACGTCATCTCTGGCTAAAGGCGACAGTATCTCATCTCTGGCTAAAAACGACAATATCTCATCTGTGGCTAAAGGCGACAATATCTCTGGCGAAATGAGGCAATATCTCATCTCTGCCTAAAGGCGACAATATCTCATCTCTGCCTAAAGGCGACAATATCTCTGGCTAAAGGCGATAATATCTCTGGCTAAAGGCAACAATATCTCTGGCTAAAGGCGACAATATCTCTGGCTAAAGGCGACAGTATATCATCTCTGCCTAAAGGCGACAATATCGTCTCTGGCTAAAGGCGACAATATCTCATCTCTGGCTAAAGGCGACAATATCTCATCTCTGCCTAAAGGCGACAATACCTCATCTCTGACTAAATGAGGCAAAATCTCTGGCTAAAGGCGACAATATCTCTGGCTAAAGGCGAAAATATCTCATCTCTGGCTAATGGCGACAATATCTCATCTCTGGCTAAAGGCGACAATATCTCATTTCTGGCTAAAGGCGACAATACCTCATCTCTGGCTAAAGGCGACAATATCTCATCTCAGGTTAAATGCGAAAATATCTCATCTCTGGCTAAAGGCGACAATATCTCATCTCAGGTTAAATGCGACAATATCTCATCTCTGGCTAAAGGCGACAATATCTCATCTCTGCCTAAATTCGACAATATCTCATCTCTGGTTAAAGGCGACAATATCTCATCTCTGGCTAAAAGAGACAATATCTCTGGCTAAAGGCGACAATATCTCTGGCTAAAGGCAACAATATCTCTGGCTAAAGGCGACAATAGATCAGGCTAAAGGCGACAATAGATCTGGCTAAAGGCAACAATATCTCATCTCTTCCGAAATGAGGCAATATCTCATCTCTGGCTAGAGGCAACAATATCTCTGGCTAAATGAGACAATATCTCTGGCTAAAGGCAACAATATCTCTGGCTAAAGGCGAGAATAGATCTGGCTAAAGGCGACAATATCTCATCTCTTCCGAAATGAGGCAATATCTCATCTCTGGCTAAAGGCGACAATATCTCATATCTGTCCAAAGGCGACAATATCTCATCTCTTGCTAAAGGTTTAAATATATCATCTCTGGCTAAAGGCAACAATACCAAATCTCTGGCTTAAGGCGACAATGTCTCATATCTGGCCAAAGGCGACAATATCTCATCTCTTGCTAAAGGTGAAAATATCTCATCTCTGGCTAAAGGCGACAATGTCTCATATCTGGCCAAAGGCGACAATATCTCATCTCTTGCTAATGGTGAAAATATCTCATCTCTGGTTAAAGGCAACAATACCACATCTCTGGCTAAAGGCGACAATGTCTCATCTCTGGCTAAAGGCGACAATGTCTCATCTCTGGCTAAAGGCGACAATATCTCATCTCTGCCTAAAGGCGACAATATCTCATCTCTGCCTAAAGGCGACAATATCTCTGGCTAAAGGCGTCAATATCTTTGGCTATAGGAGACAATATCTCTGGCTAAAGGCGACAATATCTCATCTCTGGAAAAAGGTGACAATATCTCATTTCTGGCTAAAGGCGACAATATCTCATCTCTGCCTAAAGGCGACAATACATCATCTCTGGCTAAATGAGGCAAAATCTCTGGCTAAAGGCGACAATATCTCTGGCTAAAGGCGACAATAGATCTGGCTAAAGGCGACAATATCTCATCTCTTCCGAAATGAGGCAATATCTCATCTCTGGATAAAGGCGACAATATCTAATATCTGGACAATGGCGACAATATCTCATCTCTGGCTAAAGGTGACAATATCTCATCTCTGACTAAAGGCAACAATATGTCATCTCTGCCTAAAGTCGACAATATCTCATCTCTGCCTAAAGGCGACAATATCTCATCTCTGGCTAAAGGCGACAATATCTCATCTCTGGCTAAAGGCAACAATATCTCTGGCGAAATGAGGCAATATCTCATCTCTGGCTAAAGGCGACAATATCTCATCTCTGGCTAAAGGTGACAATATCTCATCTCTGGCTAAAGGCGACAATATCTTTGGCTAAAGGAGAAAATATCTCTGGCTAAATGTGACAATATCTCATTTCTGGCATATGGCGACATTATCTCATCTCTGGCCAAAGGCGACAATATCTCTGGCTAAAGGCAACAATATCTCTGGCTAAAAGCGACAATTGATCTGGCTAAAGGCGACAATATCTCATCTCTTCCGAAATGAGGCAATATCTCATCTCTGGCTAAAGGCGACAATATCTCATATCTGGCCAAAGGCGGCAATATCTCATCTCTGGCTAAAGGCTTAAATATCTCATCTCTGGCTAAAGGCGACAATACGTCATCTCTGGCTAAAGGCGACAGTATCTCATCTCTGGCTAAAAACGACAATATCTCATCTGTGGCTAAAGGCGACAATATCTCTGGCGAAATGAGGCAATATCTCATCTCTGCCTAAAGGCGACAATATCTCATCTCTGCCTAAAGGCGACAATATCTCTGGCTAAAGGCGATAATATCTCTGGCTAAAGGCAAAAATATCTCTGGCTAAAGGCGACAATATCTCTGGCTAAAGGCGACAGTATATCATCTCTGCCTAAAGGCGACAATATCGTCTCTGGCTAAAGGCGACAATATCTCATCTCTGGCTAAAGGCGACAATATCTCATCTCTGCCTAAAGGCGACAATACCTCATCTCTGGCTAAATGAGGCAAAATCTCTGGCTAAAGGCGACAATATCTCTGGCTAAAGGCGAAAATATCTCATCTCTGGCTAATGGCGACAATATCTCATCTCTGGCTAAAGGCGACAATATCTCATTTCTGGCTAAAGGCGACAATACCTCATCTCTGGCTAAAGGCGACAATATCTCATCTCAGGTTAAATGCGACAATATCTCATCTCTGGCTAAAGGCGACAATATCTCATCTCTGCCTAAAGGCGACAATCTCTCATCTCTGGCTAAAGGCGACAATATCTCATCTCTGCCTAAATGCGACAATATCTCATCTCTGGTTAAAGGCGACAATATCTCATCTCTGGCTAAAAGAGACAATATCTCTGGCTAAGGGCGACAATATCTCTGGCTAAAGGCAACAATATCTCTGGCTAAAGGCGACAATAGATCAGGCTAAAGGCGACAATAGATCTGGCTAAAGGCAACAATATCTCATCTCTTCCGAAATGAGGCAATATCTCATCTCTGGCTAAAGGCGACAATATCTCTGGCTAAAGGCGACAATATCTCTGGCTAAAGGCAACAATATCTCTGGCTAAAGGCGACAATAGATCTGGCTAAAGGCGACAATATCTCATCTCTTCCGAAATGAGGCAATATCTCATCTCTGGCTAAAGGCGACAATATCTCATATCTGTCCAAAGGCGACAATATCTCATCTCTTGCTAAAGGTTTAAATATCTCATCTCTGGCTAAAGGCAACAATACCAAATCTCTGGCTTAAGGCGACAATGTCTCATATCCGGCCAAAGGCGACAATATCTCATCTCTTGCTAAAGGTGAAAATATCTCATCTCTGGCTAAAGGCGACAATGTCTCATATCTGGCCAAAGGCGACAATATCTCATCTCTTGCTAATGGTGAAAATATCTCATCTCTGGTTAAAGGCAACAATACCACATCTCTGGCTAAAGGCGACAATGTCTCATCTCTGGCTAAAGGCGACAATATCTCATCTCTGGCTAAAGGCGACAATATCTCATCTCTGCCTAAAGGCGACAATATCTCTGGCTAAAGGCGTCAATATCTTTGGCTATAGGAGACAATATCTCTGGCTAAAGGCGACAATTTCTCATCTCTGGATAAAGGTGACAATATCTCATTTCTGGCTAAAGGCGACAATATCTCATCTCTGCCTAAAGGCGACAATACCTCATCTCTGGCTAAATGAGGCAAAATCTCTGGCTAAAGGCGACAATATCTCTGGCTAAAGGCGACAATAGATCTGGCTAAAGGCGACAATATCTCATCTCTTCCGAAATGAGGCAATATCTCATCTCTGCCTAAAGGCGACAATACCTCATCTCTGGCTAAATGCGACAATATCTCTGGCTAAAACGAAAATATCTCATCTCTGGCTAAAGGCGACAATATCTCATTTCTGCCTAAAGGCGACAATATCTCATCTCTGGCTAAAGGCGACAATACCTCATCTCTGGCTAAATGTGGCAAAATCTCTGGCTAAAGGCGACAATATCTCTGGCTAAAGGCGAAAATATCTCATCTCTGGCTAATGGCGACAATATCTCATCTCTGGCTAAAGGCGACAATATCTCATTTCTGGCTAAAGGCGACAATATCTCATCTCTGGCTAAAGGCGACAATATCTCATCTCTGGCTAAAGGCGACAATATCTCATCTCTGGCTAAAGGCAACAATATCTCTGGCGAAATGAGGCAATATCTCATCTCTGGCTAAAGGCGACAATATCTCATCTCTGGCTAAAGGTGACAATATCTCATCTCTGGCTAAAGGCGACAATATCTTTGGCTAAAGGAGAAAATATCTCTGGCTAAAGGCGACAATATCTCATCTCTGGCTAAAGGCAACAATATCTCTGGCGAAATGAGGCAATATCTCATCTCTGGCTAAAGGCGACAATATCTCATCTCTGGCTAAAGGTGACAATATCTCATCTCTGGCTAAAGGCGACAATATCTTTGGCTAAAGGAGAAAATATCTCTGGCTAAATGCGACAATATCTCATTTCTGGCTAATGGCGACATTATCTCATCTCTGGCAAAAGGCGACAATATCTCATCTCTGGCTGAAGGCTACAATATCTCTGGCTAAAAGCGACAATGTCTCATCTCTTGCGAAATGAGGCAATATGTCATCTCTGGATAAAGGCGACAATATCTCTGCCTAAAGGCGACAATATCTCTGGCTAAAGGCAACAATATCTCTGGCTAAAGGCGACAATATCTCATCTGTGGCTAATGGCGACAATATCTCATCTCTGGACAAAGGCGAAAATATCTCATCTCTGGCTGAAGGCTACAATATCTCTGGCTAAAAGCGACAATGTCTCATCTCTTGCGAAATGAGGCAATATCTCATCTCTGGCTAAAGGAGACAATATCTCTGGCTAAAGGCGACAATTTCTCTGGCTAAAGGCAACAATATCTCTGGCTAAAGGCGACAATTGATCTGGCTAAAGGCGACAATATCTCATCTCTTCCGAAATGAGGCAATATCTCATCTCTGGCTAAAGGCGACAATATCTCTTATCTGGCCAAAGGCGGCAATATCTCATCTCTGGCTAAAGGCGAAAATATCTCATCTCTGGATAAAGGCGACAATATCTAATATCTGCCTAAAGGCGACAATACGTCATCTCTGCCTAAAGGCGACAGTATCTCATCTCTGGCTAAAAACGACAATATCTCATCTGTGGCTAAAGGCGACAATATCTCTGGCGAAATGAGGCAATATCTCATCTCTGCCTAAAGGCGACAATATCTCATCTCTGCCTAAAGGCGACAATATCTCTGGCTAAAGGCGATAATATCTCTGGCTAAAGGCAACAATATCTCTGGCTAAAGGCGACAATATCTCTGGCTAAAGGCGACAGTATCTCATCTCTGCCTAAAGGCGACAATATCGTCTCTGGCTAAAGGCGACAATATCTCATCTCTGGCTAAAGGCGACAATATCTCATCTCTGCCTAAAGGCGACAATACCTCATCTCTGGCTAAATGAGGCAAAATCTCTGGCTAAAGGCGACAATATCTCTGGCTAAAGGCGAAAATATCTCATCTCTGGCTAATGGCGACAATATCTCATCTCTGGCTAAAGGCGACAATATCTCATTTCTGGCTAAAGGCGACAATATCTCATCTCTGGCTAAAGGCGACAATATCTCTGGCTAAAGGCGACAATATCTTTGGCTAAAGGCGACAATATCTCGTCTCTGGCTAAAGTCGACAATATCTCATCTCAGGTTAAATGCGACAATATCTCATCTCTGGCTAAAGGCGACAATATCTCATCTCTGCCTAAAGGCGACAATATCTCATCTCTGGCTAAAGGCGACAATATCTCATCTCTGCCTAAATGCGACATTATCTCATCTCTGGTTAAAGGCGGCAATATCTCATCTCTGGCTAAAGGAGACAATATCTCTGCCTAAAGGCGACAATATCGTCTCTGGCTAAAGGCGACAATATCTCATCTCTGGCTAAAGGCGACAATATCTCATCTCTGCCTAAAGGCGACAATACCTCATCTCTGGCTAAATGAGGTAAAATCTCTGGCTAAAGGCGACAATATCTCTGGCTAAAGGCGAAAATATCTCATCTCTGGCTAATGGCGACAATATCTCATCTCTGGCTAAAGGCGACAATATCTCATTTCTGGCTAAAGGCGACAATACCTCATCTCTGGCTAAAGGCGACAATATCTCATCTCAGGTTAAATGCGACAATATCTCATCTCTGGCTAAAGGCGACAATATCTCATCTCTGCCTAAAGGCGACAATATCTCATCTCTGGCTAAAGGCGACAATATCTCATCTCTGCCTAAATGCGACAATATCTCATCTCTGGTTAAAGGCGACAATATCTCATCTCTGGCTAAAAGAGACAACATCTCTGGCTAAAGGCGACAATATCTCTGGCTAAAGGCAACAATATCTCTGGCTAAAGGCGACAATAGATCAGGCTAAAGGCGACAATAGATCTGGCTAAAGGCAACAATATCTCATCTCTTCCGAAATGAGGCAATATCTCATCTCTGGCTAAAGGCGACAATATCTCTGGCTAAAGGCGACAATATCTCTGGCTAAAGGCAACAATATCTCTGGCTAAAGGCGACAATAGATCTGGCTAAAGGCGACAATATCTCATCTCTTCCGAAATGAGGCAAAATCTCATCTCTGGCTAAAGGCGACAATATCTCATATCTGTCCAAAGGCGACAATATCTCATCTGTTGCTAAAGGTTTAAATATCTCATCTCTGGCTAAAGGCAACAATACCAAATCTCTGGCTTAAGGCGACAATGTCTCATATCTGGACAAAGGCGACAATATCTCATCTCTTGCTAAAGGTGAAAATATCTCATCTCTGGCTAAAGGCGACAATGTCTCATATCTGGCCAAAGGCGTCAATATCTCATCTCTTGCTAATGGTGAAAATATCTCATCTCTGGTTAAAGGCAACAATACCACATCTCTGGCTAAAGGCGACAATGTCTCATCTCTGGCTAAAGGCGTCAATGTCTCATCTCTGGCTAAAGGCGACAATATCTCATCTCTGGCTAAAGGCGACAATATCTCATCTCTGCCTAAAGGCGACAATATCTCTGGCTAAAGGCGTCAATATCGTTGCCTATAGGAGACAATATCTCTGGCTAAAGCCGACAATATCTCATCTCTGGATAAAGGTGACAATATCTCATTTCTGGCTAAAGGCGACAATATCTCATCTCTGCCTAAAGGCGACAATACCTCATCTCTGGCTAAATGAGGCAAAATCTCTGGCTAAAGGCGACAATATCTCTGGCTAAAGGCGAAAATATCTCATCTCTGGCTAATGGCGACAATATCTCATCTCTGGCTAAAGGCGACAATATCTCATTTCTGGCTAATGGCGACAATGTCTCATATCTGGCCAAAGGCGACAATATCTCATCTCAGGATAAATGCGGCAATATCTCATCTCTGGCTAAAGGCGACAATATCTCATCTCTGCCTAAAGGCGACAATATCTCATCTCTGGTTAAAGGCGACAATATCTCATCTCTGGCTAAAGGCGAAAATATCTCATCTCTGGCTAAAGGCAGCAATATCTCATCTCTGGCTAAAGGTGACAATATATCATCTCTGGTTAAAGGCGACAATATCTCATCTCTGGCTAAAGGCGAAAATACCTCATCTCTGGCTAAAGGCGACAATATCTCATCTCTGGCTAATGGCGACATTATCTCATCTCTGGCCAAAGGCGACAATATCTCATCTCTGGCTGAAGGCTACAATATCTCTGGCTAAAAGCGACAATGTGTCATCTCTTGCGAAATGAGGCAATATCTCATCTCTGGATAAAGGCGACAATATCTCTGCCTAAAGGCGACAATATCTCTGGCTAAAGGCAACAATATCTCTGGCTAAAGGCGACAATATCTCATCTGTGGCTAATGGCGACAATATCTCATCTCTGGACAAAGGCGAAAATATCTCATCTCTGGCTGAAGGCTACAATATCTCTGCCTAAAAGCGACAATGTCTCATCTCTTGCGAAATGAGGCAATATCTCATCTCTGGCTAAATGCGACAATATCCCTGGCTAAAGGCGACAATTTCTCTGCCTAAAGGCAACAATATCTCTGGCTAAATGCGACAATTGATCTGGCTAAAGGCGACAATATCTCATCTCTTCCGAAATGAGGCAATATCTCATCTCTGGCTAAAGGCGACAATATCTCATATCTGGCCAAAGGCGGCAATATCTCACCTCTGGCTAAAGGCGAAAATATCTCATCTCTGGCTAAAGGCGACAATATCTAATATCTGCCTAAAGGCGACAATATCTCATCTCTGCCTAAAGGCGACAGTATCTCATCTCTGGCTAAAAACGACAATATCTCATCTCTGGCTAAAGGCGACAATATCTCTGGCGAAATGAGGCAATATCTCATCTCTGCCTAAAGGCGACAATATCTCATCTCTGCCTAAAGGCGACAATATCTCTGGCTAAAGGCGATAATATCTCTGGCTAAAGGCAACAATATCTCTGGCTAAAGGCGACAATATCTCTGGCTAAAGGCGAAAGTATCTCATCTCTGCCTAAAGGCGACAATATCGTCTCTGGCTAAAGGCGACAATATCTCATCTCTGGCTAAAGGCGACAATATCTCATCTCTGCCTAAAGGCGACAATACCTCATCTCTGGCTAAATGAGGCAAAATCTCTGGCTAAAGGCGACAATATCTCTGGCTAAAGGCGAAAATATCTCATCTCTGGCTAATGGCGACAATATCTCATCTCTGGCTAAAGGCGACAATATCTCATTTCTGGCTAAAGGCGACAATACCTCATCTCTGGCTAAAGGCGACAATATCTCATCTCAGGTTAAATGCGACAATATCTCATCTCTGGCTAAAGGCGACAATATCTCATCTCTGGCTAATGGCGACAATATCTCATCTCTGGCTAAAGGCGACAATATCTCATCTCTGGCTAAAGGCGACAATATCTCATCTCTGGTTAAAGGCGACAATATCTCATCTCTGGCTAAAGGAGACAATATCTCTGGCTAAAGGCGACAATATCTCTGGCTAAAGGCAACAATATCTCTGGCTAAAGGCGACAATAGATCAGGCTAAAGGCGACAATAGATCTGGCTAAAGGCAACAATATCTCATCTCTTCCGAAATGAGGCAATATCTCATCTCTGGCTAAAGGCGACAATATCTCATATCTGTCCAAAGGCGACAATATCTCATCTCTTGCTAAAGGTTTAACTATCTCATCTCTGGCTAAAGGCAACAATACCAAATCTCTGGCCTAAGGCGACAATGTCTCATATCTGGCCAAAGGCGACAATATCTCATCTCTTGCTAATGGTGAAAATATCTCATCTCTGGTTAAAGGCAACAATACCACATCTCTGGCTAAAGGCGACAATGTCTCATCTCTGGCTAAAGGCGACAATGTCTCATCTCTGGCTAAAGGCGACAATATCTCATCTCTGGCTAAAGGCGACAATATCTCATCTCTGCCTAAAGGCGACAATATCTCTGGCTAAAGGCGTCAATATCTTTGGCTATAAGAGACAATATCTCTGGCTAAAGGCGACAATATCTCATCTCTGGATAAAGGCGACAATATCTCATTTCTGGCTAAAGGCGACAATATCTCATCTCTGCCTAAAGGAGACAATACCTCATCTCTGGCTAAATGAGGCAAAATCTCTGGCTAAAGGCGACAATATCTCTGGCTAAAGGCGAAAATATCTCATCTCTGGCTAATGGCGACAATATCTCATCTCTGGCTAAAGGCGACAATATCTCATTTCTGGCTAAAGGCGACAATATCTCATCTCTGGCTAAAGGCGACAATATCTCATCTCTGGCTAAAGGCGACAATATCTCTGGCTAAAGGCGACAATATCTTTGGCTAAAGGCGACAATATCTCGTCTCTGGCTAAAGGCGACAATATCTCATCTCAGGTTAAATGCGACAATATCTCATCTCTAGCTAAAGGCGACAATATCTCATCTCTGCCTAAAGGCGACAATATCTCTAGCTAAAGGCGACAATATCTCTGGCTAAAGGCAACAATATCTCTGGCTAAAGGCGACAATAGATCTGGCTAAATGCGACAATAGATCTGGCTAAAGGCGACAATATCTCATCTCTTCCGAAATGAGGCAATATCTCATCTCTGGCTAAAGGCGACAATATCTCATATCTGTCCAAAGGCGACAATATCTCATCTCTTGCTAAAGGTGAAAATATCTTATCTCTGGCTAAAGGCAACAATACCACATCTCTAGCTAAAGGCGACAATGTCTCATATCTGGCCAAAGGCGACAATATCTCATCTCTTGCTAAAGGTGAAAATATCTCATCTCTGGCTAAAGGCGACAATGTCTCATATCTGGCCAAAGGCGACAATATCTCATCTCAGGTTAAATGCGACAATATCTCATCTCTGGCTAAAGGCGACAATATCTCATCTCTGCCTAAAGGCGACAATATCTTATCTCTGGCTAAAGGCGACAATATCTCATCTCTGGTTAAAGGCGACAATATCTCATCTCTGGCTAAAGGCAAAAATATCTCATCTCTGGCTAAAGGCGACAATATCTCATCTCTGGCTAAAGGCAGCAAAATCTCATCTCTGGCTAAAGGCGACAATATATCATCTCTGGTTAAAGGCGACAATATCTCATCTCTGGCTAAAGGCGAAAATACCTCATCTCTGGCTAAAGGCGACAATATCTCATCTCTGGCCAAAGGCGAAAATATCTCATCTCTGGCTGAAGGCTACAATATCTCTGGCTAAAAGCGACAATGTGTCATCTCTTGCGAAACGAGGCAATATCTCATTATTGGCTAAAGGCGACAATATCTCATCTCCGGCTAAAGGCGACAATATCTCTGGCTAAAGGCGACAATATCTCTAGCTAAAGGCAACAATATCTCTGGCTAAAGGCGACAATAGATCTGGCTAAAGGCGACAATATCTCATCTCTTCAGAAATGAGGCAATATCTCATCTCTGGATATAGGCGACAATATCTCATATCTGGCCAATGGCGACAATATCTCATCTCTGGCTAAAGGTGACAATATCTCATCTCTGACTAAAGGCAACAATATGTCATCTCTGCCTAAAGTCGACAATATCTCATCTCTGCCTAAATGCGACAATATCTCATCTCTGGCTAAAGGCGACAATATCTCATCTCTGGCTAAAGGCGACAATATCTCTGCCGAAATGAGGCAATATCTCATCTCTGGTTAAATGCGACAATATCTCTGGCTAAAGGCGACAATTTCTCTGGCTAAAGGCAACAATATCTCTGGCTAAAGGCGACAATTGATCTGGCTAAAGGCGACAATATCTCATCTCTTCCGAAATGAGGCAATATCTCATCTCTGGCTAAAGGTGACAATATCTCATATCTGGCCAAAGGCGGCAATATCTCATCTCTGGCTAAAGGCGAAAATATCTCATCTCTGGCTAAAGGCGACAATATCTAATATCTGCCTAAAGGCGACAATACGTCATCTCTGCCTAAAGGCGACAGTATCTCATCTCTGGCTAAAAACGACAATATCTCATCTCTGGCTAAAGGCGACAATATCTCTGGCGAAATGAGGCAATATCTCATCTCTGCCTAAAGGCGACAATATCTCATCTCTGCCTAAAGGCGACAATATCTCTGGCTAAAGGCGAAAATATCTCATCTCTGGCTAAAGGCGAAAATATCTCATCTCTGGCTAATGGCGACAATATCTCATCTCTGGCTAAAGGCGACAATATCTCATTTCTGGCTAAAGGCGACAATATCTCATCTCTGGCTAAAGGCGACAATATCTCTTATCTAGCCAAAGGCGGCAATATCTCATCTCTGGCTAAAGGCGACAATATCTTTGGCTAAAGGCGACAATATCTCGTCTCTGGCTAAAGTCGACAATATCTCATCTCAGGTTAAATGCGACAATATCTCATCTCTGGCTAAAGGCGACAATATCTCATCTCTGCCTAACGGCGACAATATCTCATCTCTGGCTAAAGGCGACAATATCTCATCTCTGCCTAAATGCGACAATATCTCATCTCTGGTTAAAGGCGACAATATCTCATCTCTGGCTAAAGGAGACAATATCTCTAGCTAAAGGCGACAATATCTCTGGCTAAAGGCAACAATATCTCTGGCTGAAGGCGACAATAGATCTGGCTAAAGGCGACACTAGATCTGGCTAAAGGCGACAATATCTCATCTCTTCCGAAATGAGGCAATATCTCATCTCTGGCTAGAGGCGACAATATCTCTGGCTAAATGAGACAATATCTCTGGCTAAAGGCAACAATATCTCTGGCTAAAGGCGAGAATAGATCTGGCTAAAGGCGACAATATCTCATCTCTTCCGAAATGAGGCAATATCTCATCTCTGGCTAAAGGCGACAATATCTCATATCTGTCCAAAGGCGACAATATCTCATCTCTTGCTAAAGGTGAAAATATCTCATCTCTGGCTAAAGTCAACAATACCACATCTCTAGCTAAAGGCGACAATGTCTCATATCTGGCCAAAGGCGACAATATCTCATCTCTTGCTAAAGGTGAAAATATCTCATCTCTGGCTAAAGGCGACAATATCTCATCTCTGGCCAAAGGCGACAATATCTCATCTCAGGTTAAATGCGACAATATCTCATCTCTGGCTAAAGGCGACAATATCTCATCTCTGCCTAAAGGCGACAATATCTTATCTCTGGCTAAAGGCGACAATATCTCATCTCTGGCTAAAGGCGACAATATCTCATCTCTGGCTAAAGGCAGCAATATCTCATCTCTGGCTAAAGGCGACAATATATCATCTCTGGTTAAAGGCGACAATATCTCATCTCTGGCTAAAGGCGAAAATACCTCATCTCTGGCTAAAGGCGACAATATCTCATCTCTGGCTAAATGCTACAATATCTCTGGCTAAAAGCGACAATGTGTCATCTCTTGCGAAACGAGGCAATATCTCATTATTGGCTAAAGGCGACAATATCTCATCTCCGGCTAAAGGCGACAATATCTCTGGCTAAAGGCGACAATATCTCTAGCTAAAGGAAACAATATCTCTGGCTAAAGGCGACAATAGATCTGGCTAAAGGCGACAATATCTCATCTCTTCAGAAATGAGGCAATATCTCATCTCTGGATAAAGGCGACAATATCTCATATCTGGCCAATGGCGACAATATCTCATCTCTGGCTAAAGGTGACAATATCTCATCTCTGACTAAAGGCAACAATATGTCATCTCTGCCTAAAGTCGACAATATCTCATCTCTGCCTAAAGGCGACAATATCTCATCTCTGGCTAAAGGCGACAATATCTCATCTCTGGCTAAAGTCAACAATATCTCTGGCGAAATGAGGCAATATCTCATCTCTGGCTAAAGGCGACAATATCTCATCTCTGGCTAAAGGTGACAATATCTCATCTCTGGCTAAAGGCGACAATATCTTTGGCTAAAGGAGAAAATATCTCTGGCTAAATGCGACAATATCTCATCTCTGGCTAATGGCGACATTATCTCATCTCTGGCCAAAGGCGACAATACCTCATCTCTGGCTGAAGTCTGCAATATCTCTGGCTAAAAGCGACAATGTGTCATCTCTTGCGAAATGAGGCAATATCTCATCTCTGGATAAAGGCGACAATATCTCTGCCTAAAGGCGACAATATCTCTGGCTAAAGGCAACAATATCTCTGGCTAAAGGCGACAATATCTCATCTGTGGCTAATGGCGACAATATCTCATCTCTGGACAAATGCGAAAATATCTCATCTCTGGCTGAAGGCTACAATATCTCTGGCTAAAAGCGACAATGTCTCATCTCTTGCGAAATGAGGCAATATCTCATCTCTGGCTAAATGCGACAATATCTCTGGCTAAAGGCGACAATTTCTATGGCTAAAGGCAACAATATCTCTGGCTAAAGGCGACAATTGATCTGGCTAAAGGCGACAATATCTCATCTCTTCCGAAATGAGGCAATATCTCATCTCTGGCTAAAGGCGACAATATCTCATATCTGGCCAAAGGCGACAATATCTCATCTCTGGCTAAAGGCGAAAATATCTCATCTCTGGCTAAAGGCGACAATATCTAATATCTGCCTAAAGGCGACAATATGTCATCTCTGCCTAAAGGCGACAGTATCTCATCTCTGGCTAAAAACGAAAATATCTCATCTCTGGCAAAAGGTGACAATATCTCTGGCGAAATGAGGCAATATCTCATCTCTGCCTAAAGGCGACAATATCTCATCTCTGCCTAAAGGCGACAATATCTCTGGCTAAAGGCGATAATATCTCTGGCTAAAGGCAACAATATCTCTGGCTAAAGGCGACAATATCTCTGGCTAAAGGCGACAATATCTCATCTCTGCCTAAAGGCGACAATATCGTCTCTGGCTAAAGGCGACAATACCTCATCTCTGGCTAAAGGCGACAATATCTCATCTCTGGCTAAAGGTGACAATATCTCATCTCTGGCTATAGGCGACAATAACTCATCTCTGCCTAAAGGCGACAATATCTCATCTCTGCCTAAATGCGACAATATCTCATCTCTGGCTAAAGGCGACAATATCTCTGGCTAAATGCAACAATATCTCTGGATAAAGGCGACAATATCTCTGGCTAAAGGCGAAAATATCTCATCTCTGGCTAAAGGCGACAATATCTCATCTCTGGCTATATGCGACAATATATCATCTCTGCCTAAAGGCGACAATATCTCATCTATGCCTAAAGGCGACAATATCTCATCTCTGGCTAAAGGCGACAATACCTCATTACTGGCTATAGGCGACAATATCTCATCTCTGGCTAAAGGGGACAATATCTCATCTATGGCTAAAGGCGACAATATCTCTGGCTAAAGGCGGCAGTATCTCTGGCTAAATGCAACAATATCTCTGGTTACAGGCGGCAATATCTCTGGCTAAAGTCGACAATATCTCATCTCTGGCTAATGGCGACAATATCTCATCTCTGCCTAAAGGCGACAATACCAAATCTCTGGCTAAATGAGGCAAAATCTCTGGCTAAAGGCGACAATATCTCTGGCTAAAGGCGACAATATCTCATCTCTGGCTAATGGCGGCAATATCTCATCTCTGCCAAAAGGCGACAATATCTCTTGCTAAAGACGACAATTTCTCTTGCTAAAGGCGACAATGTCTCTGGCTAAAGGCGGCAATATCTCTGTCTAAAGTAGGCAAAACCTCATCTCTGCCTATAGTAGACAATACCTCATCTCTGACTAAAGGCAACAGTATCTCATCTCTGGCTAAAGGCGACAACATCTCATCTCTGGCTTAAGGCGACAGTATCTCATCTCTGGCTAAATGCGACAATATCTCATCTCAGGCTAAAGGCGACAATACCTCATCTCTGGCTAAATGAGGCAAAATCTCTGGCTAAAGGAGACAATATATCTGGCTAAAGGCGACAATATCTCATCTCTGGCTAATGGCGACAATATCTCTTCTCTGCCTAAGGGCGACAATATCTCTGGCTAAAGGCGACAATATCTCTTGCTAAATACGACAATATCTCTGACTAAAGGCGGCAATATCTCTGGCTAATATCGGCAAAACCTCATCTCTGCCTAAAGTAGACAATACCTCACCTCTGGATAAAGGCAACTGTATCTCATCTCTGGCTAAAGGCGACAACATCTCATCTCTGGCTTAAGGCGACAGTATATCATCTCTGGCTAAAGGCGACAATATCTCATCTCCGGTTAAATGCGACAATATCTCATCTCTGCCTAAAGGCGACAATAAATCATCTATGGTTAAAGGCGACAATATCACATCTCTGGCTAAATGCGAAAATATCACATCTCGGGCTGAAGGCGACAATATCTCATCTCTGGCTAAAGGCGACAATATCTCATTTGTGCCTAAAGGCGACAATGCCTCATCTCTGGCTAAAGGCGACAATATCTCATCTCTGGCTATAGGCGACAATATCTCATCTCTGCCTAAGGGCGACAATATCTCATCTCTGGCTAAAGGCGACAATATCTCATCTCTGGCTAAAGGCGACAATATCTCATCTCTGGCTAAAGGCAACAATTCCTCATTACTGGCTAAACACGGCAATATCTCATCTATGGCTAAAGGCGACAATATCTCATCTCTGGCAAAAGGCGACAATATCTCAGGCTAAAGGCAACAATACCTCCGGATAAAGGCGACACTATCTCTGGCTAAAGGCGACAATATCTCATCTCTGGCTAAAGGCGACAATATCGTCTCTGGCTAAAGGCGACAATACCTCATCTCTGGCTAAAGGCGAAAATATCTCATCTCTGGCTAAAGGCGACAATATCTCATCTCTGGCTATAGGCGACAATATCTCATCTCTGCCTAAAGGCGAAAATATCTCATCTCTGGCTTAAGGCGACAGTATCTCATCTCTGGCTAAAGGCGACAACATCTCTTCTCAGGTTAAATGCGACAATATCTCATCTCTGGCTAAAGGCGACAATATCTCATCTCTGCCTAAAATCGAGAATATCTCATCTCTGGCTAAAGGCGACAATATCTCATCTCTGCCTAAAGGCGAAAATATCTCATCTCTGGCTAAAGGCGACAATATCTCATCTCTGGCTAAAGGCGACAATATCTCATCTCAGGCGAAATGAGGCAATATCTCATCTCTGCCTAAGGGCGACAATATCTCTGGCTAAAGGCGATAATATCTCATCTCTGGATAAAGGCAACAATATCGTCTCTGGCTAAAGGCGACAATACCTCATCTCTGGCTAAAGGCGACAATATCTCATCTCTGGCTAAAGGCGACAATATCTCATCTCTGCCTAAAGGCGACAATATCTCTTCTCTGGTTAAAGGCGGCAATATCTCATCTCTGGCTAAAGGCGAAAATATCTCAGGCTAAAGGCGACAATATCTCATCTCTGCCTAAAGGCGACAATATCTCATCTCAGGTTAAATGTGACAATATCTCATCTCTGGCTAAAGGCGACAATATCTCCTCTCTGCCTAAAGGCGACAATATCTCATCTCTGGCTAAAGGCGACAATATCTCATCTCTGCCTAAAGGAGACAATATCTCATCTCAGGTTATATGCGACAATATCCCATCTCTGGCTAAAGGCGACAATATCTCATCTCTGCCTAAAGGCGACAATATCTCATCTCTGGCTAAAGGCGACAATATCTCATCTCTGGCTAAAGGCGACAATATCTCATCTCTGCCTAAAGGCGACAATATCTCATCTCTGGTTAAAGGCGGCAATATCTCATCTCTGGCTAAAGGCGAAAATACCTCATCTCTGGCTAAAGGCAACAGTATCTCATCTCTGGCTAAAGGCAACAACATCTCATCTCTGGCTTAAGGCGACAGTATCTCATCTCTGGCTAAAGGCGACAATATCTCATCTCAGGTTAAATGCGACAATATCTCATCTCTGGCTAAAGGCGAAAATATCTCTGGCTAAAGGCGACAATATCTCATCTCTGCCTAAAAGCGACAATATCTCATCTCAGGTTAGATGCGACAATATCTCATCCCTGGCTAAAGGCGACAATATCTCATCTCTGCCCAAAGGCGACAATATCTCATCTCTGGCTAAAGGCGAAAATACCTCATCTCTGGCTAAAGGCGACAATATCTCATCTCTGGCCAAAGGCGACAATATCTCATCTCTGGCTGAAAGCTACAATATCTCTGGCTAAAAGCGACAATGTCTCATCTCTTGCGAAATGAGGCAATATCTCATCTCTGGCTAAAGGCGACAATATCTCATCTCTGGCTAAAGGCGACAATATCTCTGGCTAAAGGCGACAATATCTCTGGCTAAGGGCAAGAATATCTCTGGCTAAAGGCGACAATAGATCTGGCTAAAGGCGACAATATATCATCTCTTCCGAAATGAGGCAATATCTCATCTCTGGCTAAAGGCGACAATATCTCATATCTGGCCAGAGGCGACAATATGTCATCTCTGGCTAAAGGTGACAATACCTCATCTCTGGCTAAAGGCAACAATATCTCATCTCTGCCTAAAGGCGACAATATGTCATCTCTGCCTAAAGTCGACAATATCTCATCTCTGCCTAAAGGCGACAATATCTCATCTCTGGCTAAAGGCGACAATTTCTCATCTCTGGCTAAAGGCGGCAATATCTCTGGCGAAATGAGGCAATATCTCATCTCTGGCTTAAGGCGACAGTATCTCAACTCTGGCTAAAGGCGACAACATCTCATCTCTGGATAAATGTGACAATATCTCATCTCTGGCTAAAGGCGACAATATCTCATCTCTGCCTAAAGTCGACAATATCTCATCTCTGGCTAAAGGCGACAATATCTCATCTCTGCCTAAAGGCGACAATATCTCTGGCTAAAGGCGAAAATATCTCATCTCTGGCTAATGGCGACAATTTCTCATCTCTGGCTAAAGGCGACAATACCTCATCTCTGGCTAAATGAGACAAAATCTCTGGCTTAAGGAGACAATATCTCTGGCTAAAGGCGACAATATCTCATCTCTGGCTAAAGGCGACAATATCTCTTGCTAAATACGACAATATCTCTGGCTAAAGGCGGCAATATCTCTGGCTAAAGTCGGCAAAACCTCATCTCTGCCTAAAGCAGACAATACCACACCTCTGGCTAAAGGCAACTGTATCTCATCTCTGGCTAAAGGCGACAACATCTCATCTCTGACTTAAGGCGACAGTATCTCATATCTGGCTAAAGGCGACAATATCTCATCTCAGGTTCAATGCGACAATATCTCATCTCTGGCTAAAGGCGACAATATCTCATCTCTGCCTAAAGGCGACAATACCTCATCTATGGTTAAAGGCGACAATATCTCATCTCTGGCTAAAGGCGAAAATATCTCATCTCTGGCTAACTGCGACAATATCTCATCACTGGCTAAAGGCGACAATATCTCATCTCTGGCTAAAGGCGACAATATCTCATCTCTGCCTAAAGGCGACAATACCTCATCTCTGGCTAAAGGCGACAATATCTCATCTCTGGATAAAGGCGACAATATCTCATCTCTGGCTATAGGCGACAATATCACATCTCTGCCTAAGGGCGACAATATCTCATCTCTGCCTAAAGGCGACAATATCTCATCTCCGGCTAAAGGCGACAATATCTCATCTCTGGCTAAAGGCAACAATTCCTCATTACTGGCTAAACGCGACAATATCTCATCTCTGGCTAAAGGCGACAATATCTCATCTCTGGCTAAAGGCGACAATATCTCTGGCTAAAGGCAACAATATCTCTGGATAAAGGCGACAATATCTCTGGCTAAAGGCGACAATATCTCATCTCTGGCTAAAGGCGACAATATCTCATCTCTGGCTAAAGGTGACAATATCGTCTCTGGCTAAAGGCGACAATACCTCATCTCTGGCTAAAGGCGACAATATCTCATCCCTGGCTAAAGGCGGCAATATCTCATCTCTGCCTAAAGGCGACAATATCTCATCTCTGGCTAAAGGCGACATTATCTCATCTCTGCCTAAACACGACAATATCTCATCTCTGGCTAAAGGCGACAAAACCTCATTTCTGGATAAAGGTGACAATATCTCATCTCTGGCTAAAGGGGACAATATCTCATCTCTGGCTAAAGGCAACAATACTTCATTACGGGCTAAACGTGACAATATCTCATCTCTGGCTAAAGGCGACAATATCTCATCTCTGGCTAAGGGCGACAATATCTCCGGCTAAAGGCGATAATATCTCTGGCTAAAGGCAACAATATCTCTGGAGAAAAGCGACAATATCTCTGGCTAAATTCGACAATATCTCATCTCTGGCTAAAGGCAACAATATTGTCTCTGGCTAAAGGCGACAATACCTCATCTCTGGCTAAAGGCGACAATATCTCATCTCTGGCTAAAGACGACAATATCTCTGGTTAAAGGCGGCACTATCTCTGGCTAAAGGCAGCAATATCTCTGGCTAAAGGCGACAATATCTCTGGCTTAAGACGAAAATATCTCATCTCTGGCTAAAGGCGACAATATCTCATCTCTGCCTAAAGGCGACAATACCTCATCTCTGGCTAAATGAGCAAAATCTCTGCCTAAAGGCGACAATATCTCATCTCTGGCTAAAGGCGACAATATCTCATCTCTGGCTAATGGCGACAATATCTCATCTCTGGCTAAAGGCGACAATATCTCATTTCTGGCTGAAGGCGACATTATCTCTGGCTAAAGGCGGCAGTATCTCTGGCCAAAGGCAACAATATCTCTGGCTAAAGGCGACAATATCTCTGGCTAAAGGCGACAATATCTCATCTCTGTCTAATGGAGACAATATCTCATATCTGCCTAAAGGCGACAGTACCTCATCTCTGGCTAAATGAGGCAAAATCTCTGGCTAAAGGAGACAATATCTCTGGCTAAAGGCGGCAATATCTCTGGCTAAAGGCGGCAATATCTCTGGCTAAAGTCGGCAAAACCTCATCTCTGCCTAAAGTAGACAATACCTCATTACTGGCTAAAGGCAACTGTATCTCATCTCTGGCTAAAGGCGACAATATCTCATCTCTGGCTTAAGGCGACAGTATCTCATCTCTGGCTAAAGGCGGCAATATCTCATCTCAGGTTAAATGCGACAATATCTCATCTCTGGCTAAAGGCGACAATATCTCATCTCTGCCTAAAGGCGACAATACCTCATCTATGGTTAAAGGCGACAATATCTCATCTCTGGCTAAAGGCGACAACATCTCATCTCTACATAAATGTGACAATATCTCATCTCTGGCTAAAGGCGACAATATCTCATCTCTGCCTAAAGGCGACAATATCTCATCTCTGGCTAAAGGCGACAATATCTCATCTCTGCCTAAAGGCGACAATATCTCATCTCTGGCTAAAGGCGACAATACCTCATCTCTGGCTAAATGAGACAAAATCTCTGGCTTAAGGAGACAATATCTCTGGCTATTGGCGACAATATCTCATCTCTGCCTAAAGGCGACAATATCTGTGGCTAAAGGCGGCAATATCTCTTGCTAAAGGCGACAATATCTCTGGCTAAAGGCGGCAATATCTCTGGCTAAAGTCGGCAAAACCTCATCTCTGCTTAAAGTAGACAATACCTCACCTCTGGCTAAAGGCAGCAGTATCTCATCTCTGGCTAAAGTCGACAACATCTCATCTCTGGCTTAAGGCGACAGTATCTCATCTCTGGCTGAAGGCGACAATATCTCATCTCAGGTTAAATGCGACAATATCTCATCTCTGGCTAAAGGCGACAATATCTCATCTCTGCCTAAAGGCGAAAATATCTCATCTCTGCCTAAAAGCGACAATATCTCATCTCTGCCTAAAGGCGACAATATCTCATCTCTGGTAAAAGGCGACAATATCTCATCTCTGGCTAAAGGTGAAAATATCTCATCTCTGGCTAACTGCGACAATATCTCATCTCTGGCTAAGGGCGACAATATCTCATCTCTGCCTAAAGGCGACAATATCTCATCTCTGGCTAAAGGCGACAATATCTCATCTCTGGCTAAAGGCAACAATACCTCATTACGGGCTAAACGCGACAATATCTCATCTCTGGCTAAAGGCGACAATATCTCATCTCTGGCTAATGGCGACAATATCTCTGGCTAAAGGCGATAATATCTCTGGCTAAAGGCGATAATATCTCTGGCTAAAGGCAACAATATCTCTGGAGAAAGGCGACAATATCTCTGGCTAAATGCGACAATATCTCATCTCTGGCTTGTGGCAATAATATCGTCTCTGGCTAAAGGCGACAATACCTCATCTCTGGCTAAAGGCGACAATATCTCATCTCTGGCTAAAGGCGACAATATCTCATCTCAGGTTAAATGCGACAATATCTCATCTCTGCCTAGAGGCGACAATATCTCATCTCTGGCTAAAGACGACAATATCTCTGGTTAAAGGCGGCAGTATCTCTTGCTAATGGCAGCAATATCTCTGGCTAAAGGCGACAATATCTCTGGCTAAAGACGAAAATATCTCATCTCTGCCTAAAGGCGACAATATCTCATCTCTGCCTAAAGGCGACAATACCTCATCTCTGGCTAAATGAGGCAAAATCTCTGCCTAAAGGCGACAATATCTCATCTCTGGCTAAAGGCGACAATATCTAATCTCTGGCTAATGGCGACAATATCTCATCTCTGGCTAAAGGTGACAATATCTCATTTCTGGCTGAAGGCGACAATATCTCTGGCTAAAGGCGACAATATCTCATCTCTGGCTAATGGCGACAATATCTCATATCTGCCTAAAGGAGACAATACCTCATCTCTGGCTAAATGAGTCAAAATCTCTGGCTAAAGGAGACAATATCTCTGGCTAAAGGCGACAATATCTCATCTCTGGCTAAAGGCGACAATATCTCTTGCTAAATACGACAATATCTCTGGCTAAAGGCGGCAATATCTCTGGCTAAAGTCGGCAAAACCTCATCTCTGCCTAAAGCAGACAATACCTCACCTCTGGCTAAAGGCAACTGTATCTCATCTCTGGCTAAAGGCGACAACATCTCATCTCTGACTTAAGGCGACAGTATCTCATATCTGGCTAAAGGCGACAATATCTCATCTCAGGTTAAATGCGACAATATCTCATCTCTGGCTAAAGGCGACAATATTTCATCTCTGCCTAAAGGCGACAATACCTCATCTATGGTTAAAGGCGACAATATCTCATCTCTGGCTAAAGGCGAAAATATCTCATCTCTGGCTAACTGCGACAATATCTCATCACTGGCTAAAGGCGACAATATCTCATCTCTGGCTAAAGGCGACAATATCTCATCTCTGCCTAAAGGCGACAATACCTCATCTCTGGCTAAAGGCGACAATATCTCATCTCTGGATAAAGGCGACAATATCTCATCTCTGGCTATAGGCGACAATATCACATCTCTGCCTAAAGGCGACAATATCTCATCTCTGGATAAAGGCGACAATATCTCATCTCCGGCTAAAGGCGACAATATCTCATCTCTGGCTAAAGGCAAGAATTCCTCATTACTGGCTAAACGCGACAATATCTCATCTCTGGCTAAAGGCGACAATATCTCATCTCTGGCTAAAGGCGACAATATCTCTGGCTAAAGGCAACAATATCTCTGGATAAAGGCGACAATATCTCTGGCTAAAGGCGACAATATCTCATCTCTGGCTAAAGGCGACAATATCTCATCTCTGGCTAAAGGCGACAATATCGTCTCTGGCTAAAGGCGACAATACCTCATCTCTGGCTAAAGGCGACAATATCTCATCTCTGGCTAAAGGCGACAATATCTCATCTCAGGTTAAATGCGACAATATCTCATCTCTGGCTAAAGGCGACATTATCTCATCTCTGCCTAAACGCGACAATATCTCATCTCTAGCTAAAGGCGACAAAACCTCATTTCTGGATAAAGGTGACAATATCTCATCTCTGGCTAAAGGGGACAATATCTCATCTCTGGCTAAAGGCAACAATACTTCATTACGGGCTAAACGTGACAATATCTCATCTCAGGCTAAAGGCGACAATATCTCATCTCTGGCTAAGGGCGACAATATCTCTGGCTAAAGGCGATAATATCTCTGGCTAAAGGCAACAATATCTCTGGAGAAAAGCGACAATATCTCTGGTTAAATTCGACAATATCTCATCTCTGGCTAAAGGCAACAATATTGTCTCTGGCTAAAGGCGACAATACCTCATCTCTGGCTAAAGGCGACAATATCTCATCTCTGGCTAAAGACGACAATATCTCTGGTTAAAGGCGGCACTATCTCTGGCTAAAGGCAGCAATATCTCTGGCTAAAGGCGACAATATCTCTGGCTTAAGACGAAAATATCTCATCTCTGGCTAAAAGCGACAATATCTCATCTCTGCCTAAAGGCGACAATACCTCATCTCTGGCTAAATGAGCAAAATCTCTGCCTAAAGGCGACAATATCTCATCTCTGGCTAAAGGCGACAATATCTCATCTCTGGCTAATGGCGACAATATCTCATCTCTGGCTAAAGGCGACAATATCTCATCTGTGGCTAAAGGCGACAATATCTCATTTCTGGCTGAAGGCGACATTATCTCTGGCTAAAGGCGGCAGTATCTCTGGCCAAAGGCAACAATATCTCTGGCTAAAGGCGACAATATCTCTGGCTAAAGGCGACAATATCTCATCTCTGTCTAATGGCGACAATATCTCATATCTGCCTAAAGGCGACAGTACCTCATCTCTGGCTAAATGAGGCAAAATCTCTGGCTAAAGGAGACAATATCTCTGGGTAAAGGCGGCAATATCTCTGGCTAAAGGAGGCAATATCTCTGGCTAAAGTCGGCAAAACCTCATCTCTACCTAAAGTAGACAATACCTCATTACTGGCTAAAGGCAACTGTATCTCATCTCTGGCTAAAAGCGACAATATCTCATCTCTGGCTTAAGGCGACAGTATCTCATCTCTGGCTAAAGGCGACAATATCTCATCTCAGGTTAAATGCGACAATATCTCATCTCTGGCTAAAGGCGACAATATCTCATCTCTGCCTAAAGGCGACAATATCTCATCTCTGGCTAACTGCGACAATATCTCATCACTGGCTAAAGGCAACAATATCTCATCTCTGGCTAAAGGCGACAATATCTCATCACTGCCTAAAGGCGACAATACCTCATCTCTGGCTAAAGGCGACAATTTCTCATCTCTGGAGAAAGGCGACAATATCTCATCTCTGGCTATAGGCGACAATATCTCATCTCTGCCTAAGGGCGACAATATCTCATCTCTGCCTAAAGGCGACAATATCTCATCTCTGGCTAAAGGCGACAATATCTCATCTCTGGCTAAAGGCAACAATTCCTCATTACTGGCTAAACGCGACAATATCTCATCTCTGGCTAAAGGCGGCAATATCTCTGGCTAAAGTCGGCAAAACCTCATCTCTACCTAAAGTAGACAATACCTCATTACTGGCTAAAGGCAACTGTATCTCATCTCTGGCTAAAAGCGACAATATCTCATCTCTGGCTTAAGGCGACAGTATCTCATCTCTGGCTAAAGGCGACAATATCTCATCTTAGGTTAAATGCGACAATATCTCATCTCTGGCTAAAGGCGACAATATCTCATCTCTGCCTAAAGGCGACAATACCTCATCTATGGTTAAAGGCGACAATATCTCATCTCTGGCTAAAGGCGACAATATCTCATCTCTGGCTAACTGCGACAATATCTCATCACTGGCTAAAGGCAACAATATCTCATCTCTGGCTAAAGGCGACAATATCTCATCACTGCCTAAAGGCGACAATACCTCATCTCTGGCTAAAGGCGACAATTTCTCATCTCTGGAGAAAGGCGACAATATCTCATCTCTGGCTATAGGCGACAATATCTCATCTCTGCCTAAGGGCGACAATATCTCATCTCTGCCTAAAGGCGACAATATCTCATCTCTGGCTAAAGGCGACAATATCTCATCTCTGGCTAAAGGCAACAATTCCTCATTACTGGCTAAACGCGACAATATCTCATCTCTGGCTAAAGGCGACAATATCTCATCTCTGGCTAAAGGCGACAATATCTCTTGCTAAAGGCAACAATATCTCTGGATAAAGGCGACAATATCTCTGGCTAAAGGCGACAATATCTCATCTCTGGCTAAAGGCGACAATATCGTCTCTGGCTAAAGGCGACAATACCTCATCTCTGGCTAAAGGCGACAATATCTCATCTCTGCCTAAAGGCGACAATATCTCATCTCAGGTTAAATGCGACAATATCTCATCTCTGGCTAAAGGCGACAATATCTCATCTCTGCCTAAAGGCGACAATACCTCATCTCTGGTTAAAGGCGACAATATCTCATCTCTGGATAAAGGCAACAATATCTCATCTCTGGCTATAGGCGACAATAACTCATCTCTGCCTAAAGGCGACAATATCTCATCTCTGGCTAAAGACAACAATATCTCTGGTTAAAGGCGGCCGTATCTCTGGCTAAATGCAGCAATATCTCTGGCTAAAGGCGACAATATCTCTGGCTAAAGACGAAAATATCTCATCTCTGGCTAAAGGCGACAATATCTCATCTCTGCCTAAAGGCGACAATACCTCATCTCTGGCTAAATGAGGCAAAATCTCTGCCTAAAGGCGACAATATCTCTTCTCTGGCTAAAGGCGACAATATCTCATCTCTGGCTAATGGCGACAATATCTCATCTCTGGCTAAAGGCGACAATATCTCATTTCTGGCTGAAGGCGACAATATCTCTGGCTAAAGGCGGCAGTATCTCTGGCCAAAGGCAACAATATCTCTGGCTAAAGGCGACAATATCTCTGGCTAAAGGCGACAATATCTCATCTCTGGCTAAAGGCGACAATATCTCATCTCTGGCTAAAGGCGAAAATATCTAATCTCTGGCAAACTGCGACAATATCTCATCACTGGCTAAAGGCAACAATATCTCATCTCTGGCTAAAGGCGACAATATCTCATCTCTGCCTAAAGGCGACAATACCTCATATCTGGCTAAAGGCGACAATATCTCATCTCTGGATAAAGGCGACAATATCTCATCTCTGGCTATAGGCGACAATATCTCATCTCTGCCCAAGGGCGACATTATCTCATCTCTGCCTAAAGGCGACAATATCTCATCTCTGGCTAAAGGCGACAATATCTAATCTCTGGCTAAATGAGGCAAAATCTCTGGCTAAAGGAGACAATATCTCTGGGTAAAGGCGGCAATATCTCTGGCTAAAGGCGGCAATATCTCTGGCTAAAGTCGGCAAAACCTCATCTCTGCCTAAAGTAGACAATACCTCATTACTGGCTAAAGGCAACTGTATCTCATCTCTGGCTAAAGGCGACAACATCTCATCTCTGGCTTAAGGCGACAGTATCTCATCTCTGGCTAAAGGCGACAATATCTTATCTCAGGTTAAATGCGACAATATCTCATTTCTGGCTAAAGGCGACAATAACTCATCTCTGCCTAAAGGCGACAATACCTCATCTATGGTTAAAGGCGACAATATCTCATCTCTGGCTAAAGGCGAAAATATCTCATCTCTGGCTAACTGCGACAATATCTCATCACTGGCTAAAGGCAACAATATCTCATCTCTGGCTAAAGGCGACAATATCTCATCTCTGCCTAAAGGCGACAATACCTCATATCTGGCTAAAGGCGACAATATCTCATCTCTGGATAAAGGCGACAATATCTCATCTCTGGCTAAAGGCGACAATATCTCATCTCTGGCTAAAGGCAACAATTCCTCATTACTGGCTAAACGCGACAATATCTCATCTCTGGCTAAAGGCGACAATATCTCATCTCTGGATAAAGGCGACAATATCTCTGGCTAAAGGCAACAATATCTCTGGCTAAAGGCGACAATATCGTCTCTGGCTAAAGGCGACAATACCTCATCTCTGGCTAAAGGCGACAATATCTCATCTCTGGCTAAAGGCGACAATATCTCATCTCAGGTTAAATGCGACAATATCTCATCTCTGCCTAAAGGCGACAATATCTCATCTCTGCCTAAAGGCGACAATATCTCATCTCTGGCTAAAGGCAACAATATTGTCTCTGGCTAAAGGCGACAATACCTCATCTCTGGCTAAAGGCGACAATATCTCATCTCTGGATATAGGCAACAATATCTCATCTCTGGCTATAGGCGACAATAACTCATCTCTGCCTAAAGGCGACAATATCTCATCTCTGGCTAAAGACGACAATATCTCTGGTTAAAGGCGGCAGTATCTCTGGCTAAAGGCAGCAATATCTCTGGCTAAAGGCGACAATATCTCTGGCTAAAGACAAAAATATCTCATCTCTGGCTAAAGGCGACAATATCTCATCTCTGCCTAAAGGCGACAATACCTCATCTCTGGCTAAATGAGGCAAAATCTCTGCCTAAAGGCGACAATATCTCATCTCTGGCTAAAGGCGACAATATCTCATCTCTGGCTAATGGCGACAATATCTCATCTCTGGCTAAAGGCGACAATATCTCATTTCTGGCTGAAGGCGACAATATCTCTGGCTAAAGGCGGCAGTATCTCTGGCCAAAGGCAACAATATCTCTGGCTAAAGGCGACAATATCTCTGGCTAAAGGCGACAATATCTCATCTCTGGCTAAAGGCAACAATATCTCATATCTGCCTAAAGGCGACAATACCTCATCTCTGGCTAAATGAGGCAAAATCTCTGCCTAAAGGCGACAATATCTCTTGCTAAAGGCGGCAATATCTATGGCTAAAGGCGGCAATATCTCTGGCTAAAGTCGGCAAAACCTCATCTCTGCCTAAAGTAGACAATACCTCACCTCTGGCTAAAGGCAACTGTATCTCATCTCTGGCTAAAGGCGACAACATCTCTTCTCTGGCTTAAGGCGACAGTATCTCATCTCTGGCTAAAGGCGACAATATCTCATCTCAGGTTAAATGCGACAATATCTCATCTCTGGCTAAAGGTGACAATATCTCATCTCTGCCTAAAGGCGACAATACCTCATCTATGGTTAAAGGCGACAATATCTCATCTCTGGCTAAAGGCGAAAATATCTCATCTCTGGCTAAAGGCGACAATATCTCATCACTGGCTAAAGGCAACAATATCTCATCTCTGGCTAAAGGCGACAGTATCTCATCTCTGCCTAAAGGCGACAATACCTCATCACTGGCTAAAGGCAAAAATATCTCATCTCTGGATAAAGGCGACAATATCTCATCTCTGCCTAAAGGCGACAATATCTCATCTCTGCCTAAAGGCGACAATATCTCATCTCTGGCTAAAGGCAACAATATTGTCTCTGGCTAAAGGCGACAATACCTCATCTCTGGCTAAAGGCGACAATATCTCATCTCTGGATATAGGCAACAATATCTCATCTCTGGCTATAGGCGACAATAACTCATCTCTGCCTAAAGGCGACAATATCTCATCTCTGGCTAAAGACGACAATATCTCTGGTTAAAGGCGGCAGTATCTCTGGCTAAAGGCAGCAATATCTCTGGCTAAAGGCGACAATATCTCTGGCTAAAGACAAAAATATCTCATCTCTGGCTAAAGGCGACAATATCTCATCTCTGCCTAAAGGCGACAATACCTCATCTCTGGCTAAATGAGGCAAAATCTCTGCCTAAAGGCGACAATATCTCATCTCTGGCTAAAGGCGACAATATCTCATCTCTGGCTAATGGCGACAATATCTCATCTCTGGCTAAAGGCGACAATATCTCATTTCTGGCTGAAGGCGACAATATCTCTGGCTAAAGGCGGCAGTATCTCTGGCCAAAGGCAACAATATCTCTGGCTAAAGGCGACAATATCTCTGGCTAAAGGCGACAATATCTCATCTCTGGCTAAAGGCAACAATATCTCATATCTGCCTAAAGGCGACAATACCTCATCTCTGGCTAAATGAGGCAAAATCTCTGCCTAAAGGCGACAATATCTCTTGCTAAAGGCGGCAATATCTATGGCTAAAGGCGGCAATATCTCTGGCTAAAGTCGGCAAAACCTCATCTCTGCCTAAAGTAGACAATACCTCACCTCTGGCTAAAGGCAACTGTATCTCATCTCTGGCTAAAGGCGACAACATCTCTTCTCTGGCTTAAGGCGACAGTATCTCATCTCTGGCTAAAGGCGACAATATCTCATCTCAGGTTAAATGCGACAATATCTCATCTCTGGCTAAAGGTGACAATATCTCATCTCTGCCTAAAGGCGACAATACCTCATCTATGGTTAAAGGCGACAATATCTCATCTCTGGCTAAAGGCGAAAATATCTCATCTCTGGCTAAAGGCGACAATATCTCATCACTGGCTAAAGGCAACAATATCTCATCTCTGGCTAAAGGCGACAATATCTCATCTCTGCCTAAAGGCGACAATACCTCATCACTGGCTAAAGGCAAAAATATCTCATCTCTGGATAAAGGCGACAATATCTCATCTCTGCCTAAAGGCGACAATATCTCATCTCTGCCTAAGGGCGACAATATCTCATCTCTGCCTAAAGGCGACAATAACTCATCTCTGGCTAAAGGCGACAATATCTCATCTCTGGCTAAAGGCAACAATTCCTCATTACTGGCTAAACGCGACAATATCTCATCTCTGGCTAAAGGCGACAATATCTCATTTCTGGCTAAAGCCGACAATATCTCTGGCTAAAGGCAACAATATCTCTGGATAAAGGCGACAATATCTCTGGCTAAAGGCGACAATATCTCATCTCTGGCTAAAGGCGACAATATCGTCTCTGGCTAAAGGCGACAATACCTCATCTCTGGCTAAAGGAGACAATATCTCATCTCTGGCTAAAGGCGACAATATCTCATCTCAGGTTAAATGCGACAATATCTCTGGCTAAAGGCGACAATATCTCATCTCTGCCTAAAGGCGACAATATCTCATCTCTGTCTAAAGGCGACAATACCTCATTACTGGCTAAAGGTGACAATATCTCATCTCTGGCTAAAGGGGACAATGTCTCATCTCTGGCTAAATGAGACAATATCTCTGGTTAAAGGCGGCAGTATCTCTGGCTAAAGGCAACAATATCTCTGGCTAAATGCGACAATATCACTGGCTAAATACGAAAATATCTCATCTCTGGCTAAAGGCGACAATATCTCATCTCTGGATAAAGGCGACAATATCTCATCTCTGGCTATAGGCGACAATATCTCATCTCTGCCCAAGGGCGACATTATCTCATCTCTGCCTAAAGGCGACAATATCTCATCTCTGGCTAAAGGCGACAATATCTAATCTCTGGCTAAATGAGGCAAAATCTCTGGCTAAAGGAGACAATATCTCTGGGTAAAGGCGGCAATATCTCTGGCTAAAGGCGGCAATATCTCTGGCTAAAGTCGGCAAAACCTCATCTCTGCCTAAAGTAGACAATACCTCATTACTGGCTAAAGGCAACTGTATCTCATCTCTGGCTAAAGGCGACAACATCTCATCTCTGGCTTAAGGCGACAGTATCTCATCTCTGGCTAAAGGCGACAATATCTTATCTCAGGTTAAATGCGACAATATCTCATTTCTGGCTAAAGGCGACAATAACTCATCTCTGCCTAAAGGCGACAATACCTCATCTATGGTTAAAGGCGACAATATCTCATCTCTGGCTAAAGGCGAAAATATCTCATCTCTGGCTAACTGCGACAATATCTCATCACTGGCTAAAGGCAACAATATCTCATCTCTGGCTAAAGGCGACAATATCTCATCTCTGCCTAAAGGCGACAATACCTCATATCTGGCTAAAGGCGACAATATCTCATCTCTGGATAAAGGCGACAATATCTCATCTCTGGCTATAGGCGACAATATCTCATCTCTGCCCAAGGGCGACATTATCTCATCTCTGCCTAAAGGCGACAATATCTCATCTCTGGCTAAAGGCGACAATATCTCATCTCTGGCTAAAGGCAACAATTCCTCATTACTGGCTAAACGCGACAATATCTCATCTCTGGCTAAAGGCGACAATATCTCATCTCTGGATAAAGGCGACAATATCTCTGGCTAAAGGCAACAATATCTCTGGCTAAAGGCGACAATATCGTCTCTGGCTAAAGGCGACAATACCTCATCTCTGGCTAAAGGCGACAATATCTCATCTCTGGCTAAAGGCGACAATATCTCATCTCAGGTTAAATGCGACAATATCTCATCTCTGCCTAAAGGCGACAATATCTCATCTCTGCCTAAAGGCGACAATATCTCATCTCTGGCTAAAGGCAACAATATTGTCTCTGGCTAAAGGCGACAATACCTCATCTCTGGCTAAAGGCGACAATATCTCATCTCTGGATATAGGCAACAATATCTCATCTCTGGCTATAGGCGACAATAACTCATCTCTGCCTAAAGGCGACAATATCTCATCTCTGGCTAAAGACGACAATATCTCTGGTTAAAGGCGGCAGTATCTCTGGCTAAAGGCAGCAATATCTCTGGCTAAAGGCGACAATATCTCTGGCTAAAGACAAAAATATCTCATCTCTGGCTAAAGGCGACAATATCTCATCTCTGCCTAAAGGCGACAATACCTCATCTCTGGCTAAATGAGGCAAAATCTCTGCCTAAAGGCGACAATATCTCATCTCTGGCTAAAGGCGACAATATCTCATCTCTGGCTAATGGCGACAATATCTCATCTCTGGCTAAAGGCGACAATATCTCATTTCTGGCTGAAGGCGACAATATCTCTGGCTAAAGGCGGCAGTATCTCTGGCCAAAGGCAACAATATCTCTGGCTAAAGGCGACAATATCTCTGGCTAAAGGCGACAATATCTCATCTCTGGCTAAAGGCAACAATATCTCATATCTGCCTAAAGGCGACAATACCTCATCTCTGGCTAAATGAGGCAAAATCTCTGCCTAAAGGCGACAATATCTCTTGCTAAAGGCGGCAATATCTATGGCTAAAGGCGGCAATATCTCTGGCTAAAGTCGGCAAAACCTCATCTCTGCCTAAAGTAGACAATACCTCACCTCTGGCTAAAGGCAACTGTATCTCATCTCTGGCTAAAGGCGACAACATCTCTTCTCTGGCTTAAGGCGACAGTATCTCATCTCTGGCTAAAGGCGACAATATCTCATCTCAGGTTAAATGCGACAATATCTCATCTCTGGCTAAAGGTGACAATATCTCATCTCTGCCTAAAGGCGACAATACCTCATCTATGGTTAAAGGCGACAATATCTCATCTCTGGCTAAAGGCGAAAATATCTCATCTCTGGCTAAAGGCGACAATATCTCATCACTGGCTAAAGGCAACAATATCTCATCTCTGGCTAAAGGCGACAATATCTCATCTCTGCCTAAAGGCGACAATACCTCATCAATGGCTAAAGGCAAAAATATCTCATCTCTGGCTAAAGGCGACAATATCTCATCTCTGCCTAAAGGCGACAATATCTCATCTCTGCCTAAGGGCGACAATATCTCATCTCTGCCTAAAGGCGACAATAACTCATCTCTGGCTAAAGGCGACAATATCTCATCTCTGGCTAAAGGCAACAATTCCTCATTACTGGCTAAACGCGACAATATCTCATCTCTGGCTAAAGGCGACAATATCTCATTTCTGGCTAAAGCCGACAATATCTCTGGCTAAAGGCAACAATATCTCTGGATAAAGGCGACAATATCTCTGGCTAAAGGCGACAATATCTCATCTCTGGCTAAAGGCGACAATATCGTCTCTGGCTAAAGGCGACAATACCTCATCTCTGGCTAAAGGAGACAATATCTCATCTCTGGCTAAAGGCGACAATATCTCATCTCAGGTTAAATGCGACAATATCTCTGGCTAAAGGCGACAATATCTCATCTCTGCCTAAAGGCGACAATATCTCATCTCTGTCTAAAGGCGACAATACCTCATTACTGGCTAAAGGTGACAATATCTCATCTCTGGCTAAAGGGGACAATATCTCATCTCTGGCTAAATGAGACAATATCTCTTGTTAAATGCGACAATATCTCTGGCTAAAGGCGACAATATCTCATCTCTGCCTAAAGGCGACAATATCTCATCTCTGTCTAAAGGCGACAATACCTCATTACTGGCTAAAGGTGACAATATCTCATCTCTGGCTAAAGGGGACAATATCTCATCTCTGGCTAAATGAGACAATATCTCTGGTTAAAGGCGGCAGTATCTCTGGCTAAATGCGACAATATCTCTGGCTAAATGCGACAATATCACTGGCTAAATACGAAAATATCTCATCTCTGGCTAATGGCGACAATATCTCATCTCTGCCTAAAGGCGACAATACCTCATCTCTGGCTAAATGAGGCAAAATCTATGGCTAAAGGTGACAATATCTCTGGCTAAAGGCGACAATATCTCATCTCTGGCTAATGGCGACAATATCTCATCTCTGGCTAAAGGCGACAATATCTCATCTCTGCCTAAAGGCGACAATATCTCATCTCTGGCTAAAAGGGACAATATCTCATCTCTGGCTAAAGGCAACAATACATCATCTCTGGCTTAAGGCGACAATATCTCATCTCTGGCTAAAGGCGTCAATATCTCATCTCAGGTTAAATGCGACAATATCTCATCTCTGGCTAAAGGCGAAAATATCTCTGCCTAAAGGCGACAATATCTCATCTCTGCCTAAAGGCGACAATATCTCATCTCAGGTTAGATGCGACAATATCTCATCTCTGGCTAAAGGCGACAATATCTCATCTCTGCCTAAAGGCGAAAATATCTCATCTCTGGTTAAAGGCGGCAATATCTCATCTCTGGCTAAAGGCGACAAAATCTCATCTCTGGCTAATGGCGACAATATCTCATCTCTGGCTAAAGGCGACAATATCTCATTTCTGGCTGAAGGCGACAATATCTCTGGCTAAAGGCAGCAGTATCTCTGGCCAAAGGCAACAGTATCTCTGGCTAAAGGCGACAATATCTCTGGCTAAAGGCGACAATATCTCATAACTGGCTAATGGCGACAATATCTCATATCTGCCTAAAGGCGACAATACCTCATCTCTGGGTAAATGAGGCAAAATCTCTGGCTAAAGGAGACAATATCTCTGGCTAAAGGCGGTAATATCTCTGGCTAAAGGCAGCAATATCGCTGGCTAAAGTCGGCAAAACCTCATCTCTGCCTAAAGTAGACAATACCTCACTTCTGGCTAAAGGCAACTGTATCTCATCTCTGGCTAAAGGCGACAATATCTCATCTCTGCCTAAAGGCGACAATATCTCATCTCTGGCTAAAAGGGACAATATCTCATCTCTGGCTAAAGGCAACAATACATCATCTCTGGCTTAAGGCGACAATATCTCATCTCTGGCTAAAGGCGTCAATATCTCATCTCAGGTTAAATGCGACAATATCTCATCTCTGGCTAAAGGCGAAAATATCTCTGCCTAAAGGCGACAATATCTCATCTCTGCCTAAAGGCGACAATATCTCATCTCAGGTTAGATGCGACAATATCTCATCTCTGGCTAAAGGCGACAATATCTCATCTCTGCCTAAAGGCGAAAATATCTCATCTCTGGTTAAAGGCGGCAATATCTCATCTCTGGCTAAAGGCGACAAAATCTCATCTCTGGCTAATGGCGACAATATCTCATCTCTGGCTAAAGGCGACAATATCTCATTTCTGGCTGAAGGCGACAATATCTCTGGCTAAAGGCAGCAGTATCTCTGGCCAAAGGCAACAGTATCTCTGGCTAAAGGCGACAATATCTCTGGCTAAAGGCGACAATATCTCATAACTGGCTAATGGCGACAATATCTCATATCTGCCTAAAGGCGACAATACCTCATCTCTGGGTAAATGAGGCAAAATCTCTGGCTAAAGGAGACAATATCTCTGGCTAAAGGCGGCAATATCTCTGGCTAAAGGCAGCAATATCGCTGGCTAAAGTCGGCAAAACCTCATCTCTGCCTAAAGTAGACAATACCTCACTTCTGGCTAAAGGCAACTGTATCTCATCTCTGGCTAAAGGCGACAACATCTCATCTCTGGCTTAAGGCGTCAATATCTCATCTCTGCCTAAAGGCGAATATATCTCATCTCTGGCTAAAGGCGGCAATACCTCATTACTGGCTAAAGGTGACAATATCTCATCTCTGGCTAAAGGGGACAATATCTCATCTCTGGCTAAATGCGACAATATCTCTGGTTAAATGCGACAATATCACTGGCTAAAGACGAAAATATCTCATCTCTGGCTAAAGGCGACAATATCTCATCTCTGCCTAAAGGCGACAATACCTCATCTCTGGCTAAATGAGGCAAAATCTATGGCTAAAGGTGACAATATCTCTGGCTAAAGGCGACAATATCTCATCTCTGGCTAATGGCGACAATATCTCATCTCTGGCTAAAGACGACAATACCTCATTTCTGGCTAAAGGCGAAAATATCTGATCTCTGGCTAATGGGGACAATATCTCATTTCTGGCTAAAGGCAACAATACATCATCTCTGGCTTAACGCGACAATATCTCATCTCTGGCTAAAGGCGACAATATCTCATCTCAGGTTAAATGCGGCAATATCTCATCTCTGGCTAAAGGCGAAAATATCTCTGCCTAAAGGCGAAAATATCTCATCTCTGCCTAAAGGCGACAATATCTCATCTCAGGTTAGATGCGACAATATGTCATCTCTGGCTAAAGGCGACAATATCTCATCTCTGCCTAAAGGCGACATAATCTCATCTCTGGCTAAAGGCGAAAATATCTCATCTCTGCCTAAAGGCGACAATATCTCATCTCTGGTTAAAGGCGGCAATATCTCATCTCTGGCTAAAGGCGAAAATACCTCATCTCTGGCTAAAGGCGACAATATCTCATCTCTGGCCAAAGGCGACAATATCTCATCTCTGGCTGAAAGCTACAATATCTCTGGCTAAAAGCGACAATGTCTCATCTCTTGCGAAATGAGGCAATATCTCATCTCTGGCTAAAGGCGACAATATCTCATCTCTGGCTAAAGGCGACAATATCTCTGGCTAAAGGCGACAATATCTCTGGCTAAGGGCAACAATATCTCTGGCTAAAGGCGACAATAGATCTGGCTAAAGGCGGCAATATCTCATCTCTTCCGAAATGAGGTAATATCTCATCACTGGCTAAAAGCGACAATATCTCATATCTGGCCAAAGGCGACAATATGTCATCTCTGGCTAAAGGTGACAATATTTCATCTTTGGCTAAAGGCAACAATATCTCATCTCTGCCTAAAGGCGACAATATTTCATCTCTGCCTAAAGTTGACAATATCTCATCTCTGCCTAAAGTCGACAATAAGTCATCTCTGGCTAAAGGCGACAATTTCTCATCTCTGGCTAAAGGCGACAATATCTCTGGCGAAATGAGGCAATATCTCATCTCTGGCTTAAGGCGACAGTATCTCAACTCTGGCTAAAGGCGACAACATCTCATCTCTGGATAAAGGTGACAATATCTCATCTCCGGCTAAAGGCGACAATATCTCATCTCTGCCTAAAGGCGACAATATCTCATCTCTTGCTAAATGCGACAATATCTCATCTCTGCCTAAAGGCGACAATATCTCATCTCTGGCTAAAGGCGACAATACCTCAACTCTGGCTAAATAAGACAAAATCTCTGGCTTAAGGAGACAATATCTCTGGCTAAAGGTGAAAATATCTCATCTTTGGCTAAAGGCGACAATATCTCATCTCTGCCTAAAGGCGACAATATCTCTGGCTAAAGGCGGCAATATCTCTTGCTAAAGGCGACAATATCTCTGGCTAAAGGCGACAATATCTCTGGCTAAAGGCGGCAATATCTCTGGCTAAATTAGACAATACCTCACCTCTGGCTAAAGGCAACAGTATCTCCTCTCTGGCTAAAGGCGACAACATCTCATCTCTGGCTTAAGGCGACAATATCTCATCTCAGGTTAAATGCGACAATATCTCATCTCTGCCTAAAGGCGACAATATCTCATCTCTGCCTAAAGGCGACAATATCTCATCTCTGCCTAAAGGCGACAATACCTCATCTCTGGTAAGAGGCGACAATATCTCATCTCTGGCTAAAGGCGAAAATATCTCATCTCTGGCTAACTGCGACAATATCTCATCTCTGGCAAAAGGCGACAGTATCTCAACTCTGGATAAAGGCGACAACATCTCATCTCTGGATAAAGTTGACAGTATCTCATCTCTGGCTAAAGGCGACAATATCTCATCTCTGCCTAAAGGCGACAATATCTCATCTCTGGCTAAAGGCGGCAATGTCTCATCTCTGCCTAAAGGCGACAATATCTCATCTCTGGCTAAAGGCGACAATACCTCATCTCTGGCTAAATGAGACAAAATCTCTGGCTTAAGGAGACAATATCTCTGGCTAAAGGCGACAATACCTCATCTATGGTTAAAGGCGACAATATCTCATCTCTGCCTAAAGGCGACAATATCTGTGGCTAAAGGCGGCAATATCTCTTGCTAAAGGCGACAATATCTCTGGCTAAAGGCGACAATATCTCTGGCTAAAGGCTGCAATATCTCGGGCTAAAGTCGGCAAAACCTCATCTCTGCCTAAAGTAGACAATACCTCACCTCTGGCTAAAGGCAACAGTATCTCATCTCTGGCTTAAGGCGACAATATCTCATCTCAGGTTAAATGCGACAATATCTCATCTCTGCCTAAAGGCGACAATATCTCATCTCTGGCTAAAGGCGAAAATGTCTTATCTCTGGCTAACTGCGACAATATCTCATCTCTGGCTAAAGGCGACAATATCTCATCTCTGGCTAAAGGCGACAATATCTCATCTCTGCCTAAAGGCGACAATATATCATCTCTGCCTAAGGGCGACAATATCTCATCTCTGCCTAAAGGCGACAATATCTCATCTCTGGCTATAGGCGACAATATATCATCTCTGCCTAAAGGCGACAATATCTCATCTCTGGCTATAGGCGACAATATATCATTTCTGCCTAAGTGTGACAATATCTCATCTCTGCCTAAAGGCGACAATATCTCATCTCTGGCTAAAGGCGACAATATCTCATCTCTGGCTAAAGGCAACAATACCTCATTACGGGCTAAACGCGACAATATCTCATCTCTGGCTAAAGGCGACAATATCTCAACTCTGGCTAAGGGCGACAATATCTCTGGCTAAAGGCGGTAATATCTCTGGCTAAAGGCAACAATATCTCTGGAGAAAGGCGACAATATCTCTGGCTAAATGCAACAATATCTCATCTCTGGCTAAAGGCAACAATATTGTCTCTGGCTAAAGGCGACAATACCTCATCTCTGGCTAAAGGCGACAATATCTCATCTCTGGCTAAAGGCGACAATATCTCTTCTCTGGCTATAGGCGACAATAACTCATCTCTGCCTAAAGGCGACAATATCTCATCTCTGGTTAAAGGCGGCAATATCTCACCTCTGGCTAAAGGCGAAAATACCTCATCTCTGGCTAAAGGCGACAATATCTCATCTCTGGCCAAAGGCGACAATATCTCATCTCTGGCTGAAAGCTACAATATCTCTGGCTAAAAGCGACAATGTCTAATCTCTTGCGAAATGAGGCAATATCTCATCTCTGGCTAAAGGCGACAATATCTCATCTCTGGCTATAGGCGACAATATCTCTGGCTAAAGGCGACAATATCTCTGGCTAAGGGCAACAATATCTCTGGCTGAAGGCGACAATAGATCTGGCTAAAGGCGGCAATATCTCATCTCTTCCGAAATGAGGTAATATCTCATCACTGGCTAAAAGCGACAATATCTCATATCTGGCCAAAGGCGACAATATGTCATCTCTGGCTAAAGGTGACAATATTTCATCTTTGGCTAAAGGCAACAATATCTCATCTCTGCCTAAAGGCGACAATATTTCATCTCTGCCTAAAGTTGACAATATCTCATCTCTGCCTAAAGTCGACAATAACTCATCTCTGGCTAAAGGCGACAATATCTCATCTCTGGCTAAAGGCGACAATATCTCTGGCGAAATGAGGCAATATCTCATCTCTGGCTTAAGGCGACAGTATCTCAACTCTGGCTAAAGGCGACAACATCTCATCTCTGGATAAAGGTGACAATATCTCATCTCCGGCTAAAGGCGACAATATCTCATCTCTGCCTAAAGGCGACAATATCTCATCTCTTGCTAAATGCGACAATATCTCATCTCTGCCTAAAGGCGACAATATCTCATCTCTGGCTAAAGGCGACAATACCTCAACTCTGGCTAAATGAGACAAAATCTCTGGCTTAAGGAGACAATATCTCTGGCTAAAGGTGACAATAACTCATCTTTGGCTAAAGGCGACAATATCTCATCTCTGCCTAAAGGCGACAATATCTCTGGCTAAAGGCGGCAATATCTCTTGCTAAAGGCGACAATATCTCTGGCTAAAGGCGACAATATCTCTGGCTAAAGGCGACAATATCTCTGGCTAAAGTAGACAATAGCTCACCTCTGGCTAAAGGCAACAGTATCTCATCTCTGGCTAAAGGCGACAACATCTCATCTCTGGCTTAAGGCGACAATATCTCATCTCAGGTTAAATGCGACAATATCTCATCTCTGCCTAAAGGCAAAAATATCTCATCTCTGCCTAAAGGCGACAATATATCATCTCTGCCTAAAGGCGACAATACCTCATCTCTGGTAAGAGGCGACAATATCTCATCTCTGGCTAAAGGCAAAAATATCTCATCTCTGGCTAACTGCGACAATATCTCAACTCTGGCTAAAGGCGACAGTATCTCAACTCTGGCTAAAGGCGACAACATCTCATCTCTGGATAAAGTTGACAGTATCTCATCTCTGGCTAAAGGCGACAATATCTCATCTCTGCCTAAAGGCGACAATATCTCATCTCTGGCTAAAGGCGGCAATGTCTCATCTCTGCCTAAAGGCGACAATATCTCATCTCTGGCTAAAGGCAACAATACCTCATCTCTGGCTAAATGAGACAAAATCTCTGGCTTAAGGAGACAATATCTCTGGCTAAAGGCGACAATACCTCATCTATGGTTAAAGGCGACAATATCTCATCTCTGCCTAAAGGCGACAATATCAGTGGCTAAAGGCGGCAATATCTCTTGCTAACGGCGACAATATCTCTGGCTAAAGGCGACAATATCTCTGGCTAAAGGCTGCAATATCTCTGGCTAAAGTCGGCAAAACCTCATCTCTGCCTAAAGTAGACAATACCTCACCTCTGGCTAAAGGCAACAGTATCTCATCTCTGGCTAACTGCGACAATATCTCATCTCTGCCTAAAGGCGACAATACCTCATCTCTGGTAAAAGGCGACAATATCTCATCTCTGGCTAAAGGCGAAAATATCTTATCTCTGGCTAACTGCGACAATATCTCATCTCTGGCTAAAGGCGACAATATCTCATCTCTGGCTAAAGGCGACAATATCTCATCTCTGCCTAAAGGCGACAATATATCATCTCTGCCTAAGGGCGACAATATCTCATCTCTGCCTAAAGGCGACAATATCTCATCTCTGGCTATAGGCGACAATATATCATCTCTGCCTAAAGGCGACAATATCTCATCTCTGGCTATAGGCGACAATATATCATCTCTGCCTAAGGGCGACAATATCTCATCTCTGCCTAAAGGCGACAATATCTCATCTCTGGCTAAAGGCGACAATATCTCATCTCTGGCTAAAGGCAACAATACCTCATTACGGGCTAAACGCGACAATATCTCATCTCTGGCTAAAGGCGACAATATCTCAACTCTGGCTAAGGGCGACAATATCTCTGGCTAAAGGCGATAATATCTCTGGCTAAAGGCAACAATATCTCTGGAGAAAGGCGACAATATCTCTGGCTAAATGCGACAATATCTCATCTCTGGCTAAAGGCAACAATATTGTCTATGGCTAAAGGCGACAATACCTCATCCCTGGCTAAAGGCGACAATATCTCATCTCTGGCTAAAGGCGACAATATCTCTTCTCTGGCTATAGGAGACAATAACTCATCTCTGCCTAAAGGCGACAATATCTCATCTCTGGCTAAAGACGACAATATCTCTGGTTAAAGGCGGGAGTATCTCTGGCTAAAGGCAGCAATATCTCTGGCTAAAGGCGGCAATATCTCTGGCTAAAGACGAAAATATCTCATCTCTGGCTAAAGGCGACAATATCTCATCTCTGGCTAAATGAGGCAAAATCTCTGCCTAAAGGCGACAATATCTCATCTCTGGCTAAAGGCGACAATATCTCTGGCTAAAGGCGACAATATCTCATTTCTGGCTGAAGGCGACAATATCTCTGGCTAAAGGCGGTAGTATCTTGGCCAAAGGCAAAAATATCTCTGGCTAAAGAGACAATATCTCTGGCTAAAGGCGACAATATCTCATCTCTGGCTAATGGCGACAATATCTCATATCTGCCTAAAGGCGACAATACCTCATCTCTGGCTAAATGAGGAAAAATCTCTGGCTAAAGGCGACAATATCTCTGGCTAAATGCGACAATATCTCATCTCTGGCTAATGGCGACAATATCTCATCTCTGCCAAAAGGCGACAATATCTCTGGCTAAAAGCGACAATATCTCTTGCTAAAGGTAACAATGTCTCTGGCTAAAGGCGGCAATATCTCTGGCTAAAGTCGGCAAAACCTCATCTCTGCCTAAAGTAGACAATACCTCATCTCTGACTAAAGGCAACAGTATCTCATCTCTGGCTAAAGGCGACAACATCTCATCTCTGGCTATAGGCGACAATATATCATCTCTGCCTAAGGGCGACAATATCTCATCTCTGCCTAAAGGCGACAATATCTCATCTCTGGCTAAAGGCGACAATATCTCATCTCTGGCTAAAGGCAACAATACCTCATTACGGGCTAAAGGCGACAATATCTCTGGCTAAAGGCGACAATATCTCTTGCTAAATACGACAATATCTATGGCTAAAGGCAGCAATATCTCTGGCTAAAGTCGGCAAAACCTCATCTTTGCCTAAAGTAGACAATACCTCACCTCTGGCTAAAGGCAACTGTATCTCATCTCTGGCTAAAGGTGACAAGATCTCATCTCTGGCTAAAGGCGACAATATCTCATCTCAGGTTAAATGCGACAATATCTCATCTCTGGCTAAAGGCGACAATATCTCAACTCTGCCTAAAGGCGACAATACCTCATCTATGGTTAAAGGCGACAATATCTCATCTCTGGCTAAATGCGAAAATATCTCATCTCTGGCTAACTGCGACAATATCTCATCACTGGCTAAAGGCGACAATATCTCATCTCTGGCTAAAGGCGACAATATCTCATCTCTGCCTAAAGGCGAAAATACCTCATCTCTGGCTAAAGGCGACAATATCTCATCTCTGGCTAAAGGCGACAATATCTCATCTCTGGCTATAGGCGACAATATCTCATCTCTGCCTAATGGCGACAATATCTCATCTCTGGCTAAAGGCAACAATTCCTCATTACTGGCTAAACGCGACAATATCTCATCTCTGGCTAAGGGCGACAATTTCTCTGGCTAAAGGCGATAATATCTCTGGGTAAAGGCAACAATATCTCTGGAGAAAGGCGACAATATCTCTGGCTAAATGCGACAATATCTCATCTCTGGCTAAAGGCAACAATATTGTCTCTGGCTAAAGACGACAATACCTCATCTCTGGCTAAAGGCGACAATATCTCATCTCTGGCTAAAGGCAACAATACCTCATTACGGGCTAAACGCTACAATATCTCATCTCTGGCTAAAGGCGGCAATATCTCTGGCTAAAGTCGGCAAAACCTCATCTCTGCCTAAAGTAGACAATACCTCATCTCTGACTAAAGGCAACAGTATCTCATCTCTGGCTAAAGGCGACAACATCTCATCTCTGGCTATAGGCGACAATATATCATCTCTGCCTAAGGGCGACAATATCTCATCTCTGCCTAAAGGCGACAATATCTCATCTCTGGCTAAAGACGACAATATCTCATCTCTGGCTAAAGGCAACAATACCTTATTACGGGCTAAAGGCGACAATATCTCTGGCTAAAGGCGACAATATCTCTTGCTAAATACGACAATATCTCTGGCTAAAGGCGGCAATATCTCTGGCTAAAGTCGGCAAAACCTCATCTTTGCCTAAAGTAGACAATACCTCACCTCTGGCTAAAGGCAACTGTATCTCATCTCTGGCTAAAGGTGACAACATCTCATCTCTGGCTAAAGGCGACAATATCTCATCTCAGGTTAAATGCGACAATATCTCATCGCTGGCTAAAGGCGACAATATCTCAACTCTGCCTAAAGGCGACAATACCTCATCTATGGTTAAAGGCGACAATATCTCATCTCTGGCTAAATGCGAAAATATCTCATCTCTGGCTAACTGCGACAATATCTCATCACTGGCTAAAGGCGACAATATCTCATCTCTGGCTAAAGGCGACAATATCTCATCTCTGCCTAAAGGCGAAAATACCTCATCTCTGGCTAAATGCGACAATATCTCATCTCTGGCTAAAGGCGACAATATCTCATCTCTGGCTATAGGCGACAATATCTCATCTCTGCCTAATGGCGACAATATCTCATCTCTGGCTAAAGGCAACAATTCCTCATTACTGGCTAAACGCGACAATATCTCATCTCTGGCTAAGGGCGACAATATCTCTGGCTAAAGGCGATAATATCTCTGGGTAAAGGCAACAATATCTCTGGAGAAAGGCGACAATATCTCTGGCTAAATGCGACAATATCTCATCTCTGGCTAAAGGCAACAATATTGTCTCTGGCTAAAGACGACAATACCTCATCTCTGGCTATAGGCGACAATAACTCATCTCTGCCTAAAGGCGACAATATCTCATCTCTGGCTAAAGGCAACAATACCTCATTACGGGCTAAACGCGACAATATCTCATCTCTGGCTAAGGGCGACAATATCTCTGGCTAAAGGCGATAATATCTCTGGCTAAAGGCAACAATATCTCTGGAGAAAGGCGAAAATATCTCTGGCTAAATGCGACAATATCTCATCTCTGGCTAAAGGCAACAATATTGTCTCTGGCTAAAGACGACAATACCTCATCTCTGGCTAAAGGCGACAATATCTCATCTCTGGCTATAGGCGACAATAACTCATCTCTGCCTAAAGGCGACAATATCTCATCTCTGGCTAAAGACGACAATATCTCTGGTTAAAGGCGGCAGTATCTCTGGCTATAGGCAGCAATATCTCTGGCTAAAGGCGACAATATCTCTGGCTAAAGACGAAAATATCTCATCTCTGGCTAAAGGCGACAATATCTCATCTCTGCCTAAAGGCGACAATACCTCATCTCTGGCTAAATGAGGCAAAATCTCTTCCTAAAGGCGACAATATCTCATCTCTGGCTAAAGGCGACAATAACTCATCTCTGGCTAATGGCGACAATATCTCATCTCTGGCTAAAGGCGACAATATCTCATTTCTGGCTGAAGGCGACAATATCTCTGGCTAAAGGCGGCAGTATCTCTGGCCAAAGGCAACAATATCTCTGGCTAAAGGCGACAATATCTCTGGCTAAATGCGACAATATCTCATCTCTGGCTAAAGGCAACAATATTGTCTCTGGCTAAAGACGACAATACCTCATATCTGGCGAAAGGCGACAATATCTCATCTCTGGCTATAGGCGACAATAACTCATCTCTGCCTAAAGGCGACAATATCTCATCTCTGGCTAAAGGCAACAATACCTCATTACGGGCTAAACGCTACAATATCTCATCTCTGGCTAAGGGCGACAATATCTCTGGCTAAAGGCGATAATATCTCTGGCTAAAGGCAACAATATCTCTGGAGAAAGGCGAAAATATCTCTGGCTAAATGCGACAATATCTCATCTCTGGCTAAAGGCAACAATATTGTCTCTGGCTAAAGACGACAATACCTCATCTCTGGCTAAAGGCGACAATATCTCATCTCTGGCTATAGGCGACAATAACTCATCTCTGCCTAAAGGCGACAATATCTCATCTCTGGCTAAAGACGACAATATCTCTGGTTAAAGGCGGCAGTATCTCTGGCTATAGGCAGCAATATCTCTGGCTAAAGGCGACAATATCTCTGGCTAAAGACGAAAATATCTCATCTCTGGCTAAAGGCGACAATATCTTATCTCTGCCTAAAGGCGACAATACCTCATCTCTGGCTAAATGAGGCAAAATCTCTGCCTAAAGGCGACAATATCTCATCTCTGGCTAAAGGTGACAATAACTCATCTCTGGCTAATGGCGACAATATCTCATCTCTGGCTAAAGGCGACAATATCTCATTTCTGGCTGAAGGCGACAATATCTCTGGCTAAAGGCGGCAGTATCTCTGGCCAAAGGCAACAATATCTCTGGCTAAAGGCGACAATATCTCTGGCTAAAGGCGACAATATCTCATCTCTGGCTAATGGCGACAATATCTCATATCTGCCTAAAGGCGACAATACCTCATCTCTGGCTAAATGAGGCAAAATCTCTGGCTAAAGGCGACAATATCTCTGGCTAAATGCGACAATATCTCATCTCTGGCTAATGGCGACAATATCTCATCTCTGCCAAAAGGCGACAATATCTCTGGCTAAAAGTGACAATATCTCTTGCTAAAAGCGACAATGTCTCTGGCTAAAGGCGGCAATATCTCTGTCTAAAGTTGGCAAAACCTCATCTCTGCCTAAAGTAGACAATACCTCATCTCTGACTAAAGGCAACAGTATCTCATCTCTGGCTAAAGGCGACAACATCTCATCTCTGGTTAAGGCGAGAGTATCTCATCTCTGGCTAAAAGTGACAATATCTCATCTCTGGCTAAAGGCGACAATACCTCATCTCTGGATAAATGAGGCAAAATCTCTGGCTAAAGTAGACAATATATCTGGTTAAAGGCGACAATATCTCATCTCTGGCTAATGGCGACAATATCTCATCTCTGCCTAAAGGCGACAATATCTCTTGATAAAGGCGACAATATCTCTTGCTAAATACGACAACATCTCTGGCTAAAGGCGGCAATATCTCTGGCTAAAGTCGGCAAAACATCATCTCTGCCTAAAGTAGACAATACCTCACCTCTGGCTAAAGGCAACTGTATCTCATCTCTGGCTAAAGGCGACAACATCTCATCTCTGGCTTAAGGCGACAGTATCTCATCTCAGGTTAAATGCGAGAATATCTCATCTCTGGCTAAAGGCGACAATATCTCAACTCTGGCTAAAGGCGGCAATACCTCATCTATGGTTAAAGGCGACAATATCTCATCTCTGCCTAAAGGCGACAATACCTCATCTATGGTTAAAGGCGACAATATCTCATCTCTGGCTAAAGGCGAAAATATCTCATCTCTGCCTAACTGCGACAATATCTCATCACTGGCTAAAGGCGACAATATCTCATCTCTGGCTAAAGGCGACAATATCTCATCTCTGGCTAAAGGCGACAATACCTCATCTCTGGCTAAAGGCGACAATACCTCATCTCTGGCTAAAGGCGACAATATCTCATCTCTGGCTATAGGCGACAATATCTCATCTCTGCCTAAGGGCGACAATATCTCATCTCTGCCTAAAGGCGACAATATCTCATCTCTGGCTAAAGGCGACAATATCTCATCTCTGGCTAAAGTCAACAATTCCTCATTACTGGATAAAAGCGACAATATCTCATCTCTGGCTAAAGGCGACAATATCTCATCTCTGGCTAAGGGCGACAATATCTCATCTCTGCCTAAAGGCGACAATATCTCATTTCTGGATAAAGGCGACAATATCTCATCTCTGGCTAAAGTCAACAATTCCTCATTAATGGATAAACGCGACAATATCTCATCTCTGGCTAAAGGCAACAATATCTCATCTCTGGCTAAAGGCGACAATATCTCTGGCTAAAGGCAACAATATCTCTGGATAAAGGCGACAATATCTCTGTCTAAAAGCGACAATATCACTGGCTAAAGACGAAAATATCTCATCTCTGGCTAATGGCGGCAATATCTCATCTCTGCCTAAAGGCGACAATATCTCATCTCTGGCTAAATGAGGCAAAATCTATGGCTAAAGGTGACAATATCTCTGGCTAAAGGCGACAATATCTAATCTCTGGCTAAAGGCTACAATATCTCTGGCTAAAGGCGACAATATCTTTGGCTAAAGGCGACAATATCTCGTCTCTGGCTAAAGGCGACAATATCTCATCTCAGGTTAAATGCGACAATATCTCATCTCTGGCTAAAGGCGACAATATCTCATCTCTGCCTAAAGGCGACAATTTCTCATCTCTGGCTAAAGGCGACAATATCTCTGGCGAAATGAGGCAATATCTCATCTCTGGCTTAAGGTGACAGTATCTCAACTCTGGCTAAAGGCGACAACATCTCATCTCTCGATAAAGGTGACAATATCTCATCTCTGGCTAAAGGCGACAATATCTCATCTCTGCCTAAAGGCGACAATATCTCATCTCTGGCTAAAGGCGACAATATCTCATCTCTGCCTAAAGGCGACAATATCTCATCTCTGGCTAAAGGCGACAATACCTCATCTCTGGCTAAATGAGACAAAATCTCTGGCTTAAGGAGACAATATCTCTGGCTAAAGGCGACAATATCTCATCTCTGGCTAAAGTCAACAATTCCTCATTACTCATATCTCATCTCTGGCTAAAGGCGACAATATCTCATCTCTGGCTAAGGGCGACAATATCTCATCTCTGCCTAAAGGCGACAATATCTCATTTCTGGATAAAGGCGACAATATCTCATCTCTGGCTAAAGTCAACAATTCCTCATTAATGGATAAACGCGACAATATCTCATCTCTGGCTAAAGGCGACAATATCTCATCTCTGGCTAAAGGCGACAATATCTCTGGCTAAAGGCAACAATATCTCTGGATAAAGGCGACAATATCTCTGGCTAAAAGCGACAATATCACTGGCTAAAGACGAAAATATCTCATCTCTGGCTAATGGCGGCAATATCTCATCTCTGCCTAAAGGCGACAATATCTCATCTCTGGCTAAATGAGGCAAAATCTATGGCTAAAGGTGACAATATCTCTGGCTAAAGGCGACAATATCTCATCTCTGGCTAATGGCGACAATATCTCATCTCTGGCTAAAGGCGACAATATCTAATCTCTGGCTAAAGGCGACAATATCTAATCTCTGGCTAAAGGCTACAATATCTCTGGCTAAAGGCGACAATATCTTTGGCTAAAGGCGACAATATCTCGTCTCTGGCTAAAGGCGACAATATCTCATCTCAGGTTAAATGCGACAATATCTCATCTCTGGCTAAAGGCGACAATATCTCATCTCTGCCTAAAGGCGACAATTTCTCATCTCTGGCTAAAGGCGACAATATCTCTGGCGAAATGAGGCAATATCTCATCTCTGGCTTAAGGTGACAGTATCTCAACTCTGGCTAAAGGCGACAACATCTCATCTCTCGATAAAGGTGACAATATCTCATCTCTGGCTAAAGGCGACAATATCTCATCTCTGCCTAAAGGCGACAATATCTCATCTCTGGCTAAAGGCGACAATATCTCATCTCTGCCTAAAGGCGACAATATCTCATCTCTGGCTAAAGGCGACAATACCTCATCTCTGGCTAAATGAGACAAAATCTCTGGCTTAAGGAGACAATATCTCTGGCTAAAGGCGACAATATCTCATCTCTGGCTAAAGTCAACAATTCCTCATTACTGGATAAACGCGACAATATCTCATCTCTGGCTAAAGGCGACAATATCTCATCTCTGGCTAAGGGCGACAATATCTCATCTCTGCCTAAAGGCGACAATATCTCATTTCTGGATAAAGGCGACAATATCTCATCTCTGGCTAAAGTCAACAATTCCTCATTAATGGATAAACGCGACAATATCTCATCTCTGGCTAAAGGCGACAATATCTCATCTCTGGCTAATGGCGACAATATCTCTGGCTAAAGGCAACAATATCTCTGGATAAAGGCGACAATATCTCTGGCTAAAAGCGACAATATCTCATCTCTGGCTAAAGGCGACAATATCTCATATCTGCCTAAAGGCGACAATACCTCATCTCTGGCTAAAGGCGACAATATCTCATCTCTGGCTAAAGGCGACAATATCTCATCTCTGGCTAAAGGCAACAATACATCATCTCTGTTTTAAGGCGACAATATCTCATCTCTGGCTAAAGGCGACAATATCTCATCTCTGGCTAAAGGCGACAATACCTCATTACTGGCTAAAGGTGACAATATCTCATCTCTGGCTAAAGGGGACAATATCTCATCTCTGGCTAAATGCGACAATATCTCTGGTTAAAGGCGGCAGTATCTCTGGCTAAAGGCAACAATATCTCTGGCTAAAGGCGACAATATCACTGGCTAAAGACGAAAATATCTCATCTCTGGCTAATGGCGGCAATATCTCATCTCTGCCTAAAGGCGACAATATCTCATCTCTGGCTAAATGAGGCAAAATCTATGGCTAAAGGTGACAATATCTCTGGCTAAAGGCGACAATATCTCATCTCTGGCTAATGGCGACAATATCTCATCTCTGGCTAAAGGCGACAATATCTAATCTCTGGCTAAAGGCGACAATATCTAATCTCTGGCTAAAGGCTACAATATCTCTGGCTAAAGGCGACAATATCTTTGGCTAAAGGCGACAATATCTCGTCTCTGGCTAAAGGCGACAATATCTCATCTCAGGTTAAATGCGACAATATCTCATCTCTGGCTAAAGGCGACAATATCTCATCTCTGCCTAAAGGCGACAATTTCTCATCTCTGGCTAAAGGCGACAATATCTCTGGCGAAATGAGGCAATATCTCATCTCTGGCTAAAGGTGACAGTATCTCAACTCTGGCTAAAGGCGACAAAATCTCATCTCTCGATAAAGGCGACAATATCTCATCTCTGCCAAAAGGCGACAATTTCTCATCTCTGGCTAAAGGCGACAATATCTCTGGCGAAATGAGGCAATATCTCATCTCTGGCTTAAGGTGACAGTATCTCAACTCTGGCTAAAGGCGACAACATCTCATCTCTCGATAAAGGTGACAAAATCTCATCTCTGGCTAAAGGCGACAATATCTCTGGCTAAAGGCGACAATATCTCTAGCTAAAGGCGATAATATCTCTGGCTAAAGGCAACAATATCTCTGGAGAAAGGCGAAAATATCTCTGGCTAAATGCGACAATATCTCATCTCTGGCTAAAGGCAACAATATTGTCTCTGGCTAAAGACGACAATACCTCATCTCTGGCTAAAGGCGACAATATCTCATCTCTGGCTATAGGCGACAATAACTCATCTCTGCCTAAAGGCGACAATATCTCATCTCTGGCTAAAGACGACAATATCTCTGGTTAAAGGCGGCAGTATCTCTGGCTATAGGCAGCAATATCTCTGGCTAAAGGCGACAATATCTCTGGCTAAAGACGAAAATATCTCATCTCTGGCTAAAGGCGACAATATCTTATCTCTGCCTAAAGGCGACAATACCTCATCTCTGGCTAAATGAGGCAAAATCTCTGCCTAAAGGCGACAATATCTCATCTCTGGCTAAAGGTGACAATAACTCATCTCTGGCTAATGGCGACAATATCTCATCTCTGGCTAAAGGCGACAATATCTCATTTCTGGCTGAAGGCGACAATATCTCTGGCTAAAGGCGGCAGTATCTCTGGCCAAAGGCAACAATATCTCTGGCTAAAGGCGACAATATCTCTGGCTAAAGGCGACAATATCTCATCTCTGGCTAATGGCGACAATATCTCATATCTGCCTAAAGGCGACAATACCTCATCTCTGGCTAAATGAGGCAAAATCTCTGGCTAAAGGCGACAATATCTCTGGCTAAATGCGACAATATCTCATCTCTGGCTAATGGCGACAATATCTCATCTCTGCCAAAAGGCGACAATATCTCTGGCTAAAAGTGACAATATCTCTTGCTAAAAGCGACAATGTCTCTGGCTAAAGGCGGCAATATCTCTGTCTAAAGTTGGCAAAACCTCATCTCTGCCTAAAGTAGACAATACCTCATCTCTGACTAAAGGCAACAGTATCTCATCTCTGGCTAAAGGCGACAACATCTCATCTCTGGTTAAGGCGAGAGTATCTCATCTCTGGCTAAAGGTGACAATATCTCATCTCTGGCTAAAGGCGACAATACCTCATCTCTGGATAAATGAGGCAAAATCTCTGGCTAAAGTAGACAATATATCTGGTTAAAGGCGACAATATCTCATCTCTGGCTAATGGCGACAATATCTCATCTCTGCCTAAAGGCGACAATATCTCTGGATAAAGGCGACAATATCTCTTGCTAAATACGACAACATCTCTGGCTAAAGGCGGCAATATCTCTGGCTAAAGTCGGCAAAACATCATCTCTGCCTAAAGTAGACAATACCTCACCTCTGGCTAAAGGCAACTGTATCTCATCTCTGGCTAAAGGCGACAACATCTCATCTCTGGCTTAAGGCGACAGTATCTCATCTCAGGTTAAATGCGAGAATATCTCATCTCTGGCTAAAGGCGACAATATCTCAACTCTGGCTAAAGGCGGCAATACCTCATCTATGGTTAAAGGCGACAATATCTCATCTCTGCCTAAAGGCGACAATACCTCATCTATGGTTAAAGGCGACAATATCTCATCTCTGGCTAAAGGCGAAAATATCTCATCTCTGCCTAACTGCGACAATATCTCATCACTGGCTAAAGGCGACAATATCTCATCTCTGGCTAAAGGCGACAATATCTCATCTCTGGCTAAAGGCGACAATACCTCATCTCTGGCTAAAGGCGACAATACCTCATCTCTGGCTAAAGGCGACAATATCTCATCTCTGGCTATAGGCGACAATATCTCATCTCTGCCTAAGGGCGACAATATCTCATCTCTGCCTAAAGGCGACAATATCTCATCTCTGGCTAAAGGCGACAATATCTCATCTCTGGCTAAAGTCAACAATTCCTCATTACTGGATAAACGCGACAATATCTCATCTCTGGCTAAAGGCGACAATATCTCATCTCTGGCTAAGGGCGACAATATCTCATCTCTGCCTAAATGCGACAATATCTCATTTCTGGATAAAGGCGACAATATCTCATCTCTGGCTAAAGTCAACAATTCCTCATTAATGGATAAACGCGACAATATCTCATCTCTGGCTAAAGGCGACAATATCTCATCTCTGGCTAAAGGCGACAATATCTCTGGCTAAAGGCAACAATATCTCTGGATAAAGGCGACAATATCTCTGGCTAAAAGCGACAATATCACTGGCTAAAGACGAAAATATCTCATCTCTGGCTAATGGCGGCAATATCTCATCTCTGCCTAAAGGCGACAATATCTCATCTCTGGCTAAATGAGGCAAAATCTATGGCTAAAGGTGACAATATCTCTGGCTAAAGGCGACAGTATCTCATCTCTGGCTAATGGCGACAATATCTCATCTCTGGCTAAAGGCGACAATATCTAATCTCTGGCTAAAGGCGACAATATCTAATCTCTGGCTAAAGGCTACAATATCTCTGGCTAAAGGCGACAATATCTTTGGCTAAAGGCGACAATATCTCGTCTCTGGCTAAAGGCGACAATATCTCATCTCAGGTTAAATGCGACAATATCTCATCTCTGGCTAAAGGCGACAATATCTCATCTCTGCCTAAAGGCGACAATTTCTCATCTCTGGCTAAAGGCGACAATATCTCTGGCGAAATGAGGCAATATCTCATCTCTGGCTTAAGGTGACAGTATCTCAACTCTGGCTAAAGGCGACAACATCTCATCTCTCGATAAAGGTGACAATATCTCATCTCTGGCTAAAGGCGACAATATCTCATCTCTGCCTAAAGGCGACAATATCTCATCTCTGGCTAAAGGCGACAATATCTCATCTCTGCCTAAAGGCGACAATATCTCATCTCTGGCTAAAGGCGACAATACCTCATCTCTGGCTAAATGAGACAAAATCTCTGGCTTAAGGAGACAATATCTCTGGCTAAAGGCGACAATATCTCATCTCTGGCTAAAGTCAACAATTCCTCATTACTGGATAAACGCGACAATATCTCATCTCTGGCTAAAGGCGACAATATCTCATCTCTGGCTAAGGGCGACAATATCTCATCTCTGCCTAAAGGCGACAATATCTCATTTCTGGATAAAGGCGACAATATCTCATCTCTGGCTAAAGTCAACAATTCCTCATTAATGGATAAACGCGACAATATCTCATCTCTGGCTAAAGGCGACAATATCTCATCTCTGGCTAATGGCGACAATATCTCTGGCTAAAGGCAACAATATCTCTGGATAAAGGCGACAATATCTCTGTCTAAAAGCGACAATATCTCATCTCTGGCTAAAGGCGACAATATCTCATCTCTGCCTAAAGGCGACAATACCTCATCTCTGGCTAAAGGCGACAATATCTCATCTCTGGCTAAAGGCGACAATATCTCATCTCTGGCTAAAGGCAACAATACATCATCTCTGGCTTAAGGCGACAATATCTCATCTCTGGCTAAAGGCGACAATATCTCATCTCTGGATAAAGGCGACAATACCTCATTACTGGCTAAAGGAGACAATATCTCATCTCTGGCTAAAGGGGACAATATCTCATCTCTGGCTAAATGCGACAATATCTCTGGTTAAAGGCGGCAGTATCTCTGGCTAAAGGCAACAATATCTCTGGCTAAAGGCGACAATATCACTGGCTAAAGACGAAAATATCTCATCTCTGGCTAATGGCGGCAATATCTCATCTCTGCCTAAAGGCGACAATATCTCATCTCTGGCTAAATGAGGCAAAATCTATGGCTAAAGGTGACAATATCTCTGGCTAAAGGCGACAATATCTCATCTCTGGCTAATGGCGACAATATCTCATCTCTGGCTAAAGGCGACAATATCTAATCTCTGGCTAAAGGCGACAATATCTAATCTCTGGCTAAAGGCTACAATATCTCTGGCTAAAGGCGACAATATCTTTGGCTAAAGGCGACAATATCTCGTCTCTGGCTAAAGGCGACAATATCTCATCTCAGGTTAAATGCGACAATATCTCATCTCTGGCTAAAGGCGACAATATCTCATCTCTGCCTAAAGGCGACAATTTCTCATCTCTGCCTAAAGGCGACAATATCTCTGGCGAAATGAGGCAATATCTCATCTCTGGCTTAAGGTGACAGTATCTCAACTCTGGCTAAAGGCGACAACATCTCATCTCTCGATAAAGGCGACAATATCACATCTCTGCCAAAAGGCGACAATTTCTCATCTCTGGCTAAAGGCGACAATATCTCTGGCGAAATGAGGCAATATCTCATCTCTGGCTTAAGGTGACAGTATCTCAACTCTGGCTAAAGGCGACAACATCTCATCTCTCGATAAAGGTGACAATATTTCATCTCTGGCTAAAGGCGACAATATCTCATCTCTGCCTAAAGGCGACAATATCTCATCTCTGGCTAAAGGCGACAATATCTCATCTCTGCCTAAAGGCGACAATATCTCATCTCTGGCTAAAGGCGACAATACCTCATCTCTGGCTAAATGAGACAAAATCTCTGGCTTAAGGAGACAATATCTCTGGCTAAAGGCGACAATATCTCATCTCTGGCTAAAGTCAACAATTCCTCATTACTGGATAAACGCGACAATATCTCATCTCTGGCTAAAGGCGACAATATCTCATCTCTGGCTAAGGGCGACAATATCTCATCTCTGCCTAAAGGCGACAATATCTCATCTCTGGCTAAAGGCGACAATATCTCATCTCTGCCTAAAGGCGACAATATCTCATCTCTGGCTAAAGGCGACAATACCTCATCTCTGGCTAAATGAGACAAAATCTCTGGCTTAAGGAGACAATATCTCTGGCTAAAGGCAACAATATCTCATCTCTGGCTAAAGTCAACAATTCCTCATTACTGGATAAACGCGACAATATCTCATCTCTGGCTAAAGGCGACAATATCTCATCTCTGGCTAAGGGCGACAATATCTCATCTCTGCCTAAAGGCGACAATATCTCATTTCTGGATAAAGGCGACAATATCTCATCTCTGGCTAAAGTCAACAATTCCTCATTAATGGATAAACGCGACAATATCTCATCTCTGGCTAAAGGCGACAATATCTCATCTCTGGCTAATGGCGACAATATCTCTGGCTAAAGGCAACAATATCTCTGGATAAAGGCGACAATATCTCTGGCTAAAAGCGACAATATCTCATCTCTGGCTAAAGGCGACAATATCTCATCTCTGCCTAAAGGCGACAATACCTCATCTCTGGCTAAAGGCGACAATATCTCATCTCTGGCTAAAGGCGACAATATCTCATCTCTGGCTAAAGGCAACAATACATCATCTCTGGCTTAAGGCGACAATATCTCATCTCTGGCTAAAGGCGACAATATCTCATCTCTGGATAAAGGCGACAATACCTCATTACTGGCTAAAGGTGACAATATCTCATCTCTGGCTAAAGGGGACAATATCTCATCTCTGGCTAAATGCGACAATATCTCTGGTTAAAGGCGGCAGTATCTCTGGCTAAAGGCAACAATATCTCTGGCTAAAGGCGACAATATCACTGGCTAAAGACGAAAATATCTCATCTCTGGCTAATGGCGGCAATATCTCATCTCTGCCTAAAGGCGACAATATCTCATCTCTGGCTAAATGAGGCAAAATCTATGGCTAAAGGTGACAATATCTCTGGCTAAAGGCGACAATATCTCATCTCTGGCTAATGGCGACAATATCTCATCTCTGGCTAAAGGCGACAATATCTAATCTCTGGCTAAAGGCCACAATATCTAATCTCTGGCTAAAGGCTACAATATCTCTGGCTAAAGGCGACAATATCTTTGGCTAAAGGCGACAATATCTCGTCTCTGGCTAAAGGCGACAATATCTCATCTCAGGTTAAATGCGACAATATCTCATCTCTGGCTAAAGGCGACAATATCTCATCTCTGCCTAAAGGCGACAATTTCTCATCTCTGCCTAAAGGCGACAATATCTCTGGCGAAATGAGGCAATATCTCATCTCTGGCTTAAGGTGACAGTATCTCAACTCTGGCTAAAGGCGACAACATCTCATCTCTCGATAAAGGCGACAATATCTCATCTCTGCCAAAAGGCGACAATTTCTCATCTCTGGCTAAAGGCGACAATATCTCTGGCGAAATGAGGCAATATCTCATCTCTGGCTTAAGGTGACAGTATCTCAACTCTGGCTAAAGGCGACAATATCTCATCTCTGCCTAAAGGCGACAATATCTCATCTCTGGCTAAAGGCGACAATATCTCATCTCTGCCTAAAGGCGACAATATCTCATCTCTGGCTAAAGGCGACAATACCTCATCTCTGGCTAAATGAGACAAAATCTCTGGCTTAAGGAGACAATATCTCTGGCTAAAGGCGACAATATCTCATCTCTGGCTAAAGTCAACAATTCCTCATTACTGGATAAACGCGACAATATCTCATCTCTGGCTAAAGGCGAGAATATCTCATCTCTGCCTAAGGGCGACAATATCTCATCTCTGCCTAAAGGCGACAATATCTCATTTCTGGATAAAGGCGACAATATCTCATCTCTGGCTAAAGTCAACAATTCCTCATTAATGGATAAACGCGACAATATCTCATCTCTGGCTAAAGGCGACAATATCTCATCTCTGGCTAAAGGCGACAATATCTCTGGCTAAAGGCAACAATATCTCTGGATAAAGGCGACAATATCTCTGGCTAAAAGCGACAATATCTCATCTCTGGCTAAAGGCGACAATATCTCATCTCTGCCTAAAGGCGACAATACCTCATCTCTGGCTAAAGGCGACAATATCTCATCTCTGGCTAAAGGCGACAATATCTCATCTCTGGCTAAAGGCAACAATACATCATCTCTGGCTTAAGGCGACAATATCTCATCACTGGCTAAAGGCGACAATATCTCATCTCTGGCTAAAGGCGACAATACCTCATTACTGGCTAAAGGTGACAATATCTCATCTCTGGCTAAAGGGGACAATATCTCATCTCTGGCTAAATGCGACAATATCTCTGGTTAAAGGCGGCAGTATCTCTGGCTAAAGGCAACAATATCTCTGGCTAAAGGCGACAATATCACTGGCTAAAGACGAAAATATCTCATCTCTGGCTAATGGCGGCAATATCTCATCTCTGCCTAAAGGCGACAATATCTCATCTCTGGCTAAATGAGGCAAAATCTATGGCTAAAGGTGACAATATCTCTGGCTAAAGGCGACAATATCTCATCTCTGGCTAATGGCGACAATATCTCATCTCTGGCTGAAGGCGACAATATCTAATCTCTGGCTAAAGGCGTCAATATCTAATCTCTGGCGAAAGGCTACAATATCTCTGGCTAAAGGCGACAATATCTTTGGCTAAAGGCGACAATATCTCGTCTCTGGCTAAAGGCGACAATATCTCATCTCAGGTTAAATGCGACAATATCTCATCTCTGGCTAAAGGCGACAATATCTCATCTCTGCCTAAAGGCGACAATTTCTCATCTCTGGCTAAAGGCGACAATATCTCTGGCGAAATGAGGAAATATCTCATCTCTGGCTTAAGGTGACAGTATCTCAACTCTGGCTAAAGGCGACAACATCTCATCTCTCGATAAAGGTGACAATATTTCATCTCTGGCTAAAGGCGACAATATCTCATCTCTGCCTAAAGGCGACAATATCTCATCTCTGGCTAAAGGCGACAATATCTCATCTCTGCCTAAAGGCGACAATATCTCATCTCTGGCTAAAGGCGACAATACCTCATCTCTGGCTAAATGAGACAAAATCTCTGGCTTAAGGAGACAATATCTCTGGCTAAAGGCGACAATATCTCATCTTTGGCTAATGGCGGCAATATCTCATCTCAGCCTAAAGGCGACAATATCTCTGGCTAAAGGCAGCAATATCTCTTGCTAAAGGCGACAATATCTCTGGCTAAAGGCGGCAATATCTCGGGCTAAAGTCGGCAAAACCTCATCTCTGCCTAAAGTAGACAATACCTCACCTCTGGCTAAAGGCAACAGTATCTCATCTCTGGCTAAAGGCGACAACATCTCATCTCTGGCTTAAGGCGAGAGTATCTCATCTCTGGCTAAAGGCGACAATATCTCATCTCAGGTTAAATGCGACAATATCTCATCTCTGGCTAAAGGCGACAGTATCTCATCTCTGCCTAAAAGCGACAATATCTCATCTCTGCCTAAAAGCGAGAATACCTCATCTCTGGAGAAAGGCGACAATATCTCATCTCTGGCTAAAGGCGAAAATATCTCATCTCTGGCTAACTGCGACAATATCTCATCTCTGGCTAAAGGTGACAATATCTCATCTCTGGCTAAAGGCGACAATATCTCATCTCTGCCTAAAGGCGACAATACCTCATCCCTGGCTAAAGGCGACAATATCTCATCTCTGGCTAAAGGCGGCAATATCTCATCTCTGGCTATAGGCGACAATATATCATCTCTGCCTAAGGGCGACAATATCTCATCTCTGGCTAAAGGCAACAATATTGTCTCTGGCTAAAGACGACAATACCTCATCTCTGGCTAAAGGCGACAATATCTCATCTCTGGCTATAGGCGACAATAACTCATCTCTGCCTAAAGGCGACAATATCTCATCTCTGGCTAAAGACGACAATATCTCTGGTTAAAGGCGGCAGTATCTCTGGCTAAAGGCAGCAATATCTCTGGCTAAAGGCGACAATATCTCTGGCTAAAGACGAAAATATCTCATTTCTGGCTAAAGGCGACAATATCTCATCTCTGCCTAAAGGCGACAATATCTCATCTCTGGCTAAATGAGGCAAAATCTATGGCTAAAGGTGACAATATCTCTGGCTAAAGGCGACAATATCTCATCTTTGGCTAATGGCGACAATATCTCATCTCTGGCTATAGGCGACAATAACTCATCTCTGCATAAAGGCGACAATATCTCATCTCTGGCTAAAGACGACAATATCTCTGGTTAAAGGCGGCAGTATCTCTGGCTAAAGGCAGCAATATCTCTGGCTAAAGGCGACAATATCTCTGGGTAAAGACGAAAATATCTCATCTCTGGCTAAAGGCGACAATATCTCATCTCTGGCTAAAGGCGACAATATCTCATCTCTGGCTAATGGCGACAATATCTCATCTCTGGCTAAAGGCGACAATATCTCATTTCTGGCTGAAGGCGACAATATCTCTGGCTAATGGCGGCAGTATCTCTGGCCAAAGGCAACAATATCTCTGGCTAAAGGCGACAATATCTCTGGCTAATGGCGACAATATCTCATATCTGCCTAAAAGCGACAATACCTCATCTCTGGATAAATGAGGCAAAATCTCTGGCTAAAGGCGACAGTATCTCTGGCTAAATGCGACAATATCTCATCTCTGGCTAATGGCGACAATATCTCATCTCTGCCAAAAGGCGACAATATCTCTGGCTAAAAGCGACAATAGCTCTTGCTAAAAGCAACAATGTCTCTGGCTAAAGGCGGCAATATCTCTGTCTAAAATCGGCAAAACCTCATCTCTGCCTAAAGTAGACAATACCTCATCTCTGACTAAAGGCAACAGTATCTCATCTCTGGCTAAAGGCGACAACATCTCATCTCTGGTTAAGGCGACAGTATCTCATCTCTGGCTAAAGGCGACAATATCTCATCTCTGGCTAAAGGCGACAATACCTCATCTCTGGATAAATGAGGCAAAATCTCTGGCTAAAGTAGACAATATATCTGGCTAAAGGCGACAATATCTCATCTCTGGCTAATGGCGACAATATCTCATCTCTGCCTAAAGGCGACAATATCTCTGGATAAAGGCGACAATATCTCTTGCTAAATACGACAACATCTCTGGCTAAAGGCGGCAATATCTCTGGCTAAAGTCGGCAAAACATCATCTCTGCCTAAAGTAGACAATACCTCACCTCTGGCTAAAGGCAACTATATCTCATCTCTGGCTAAAGGCGACAATACCTCATCTATGGTTAAAGGCGACAATATCTCATCTCTGGCTAAATGCGAAAATATCTCATCTCTGGCTAACTGCGACAATATCTCATCACTGGCTAAAGGCGACAATATCTCATCTCTGGCTTAAGGTGACAGTATCTCAACTCTGGCTAAAGGCGACAGTACCTCATCTCTGGCTAAAGGCGACAATATCTCATCTCTGGCTAAAGGCGACAATATCTCATCTCTGCCTAAAGGCGACAATATCTCATCTCTGGCTAAAGGCGACAATATCTCATCTCTGCCTAAAGGCGACAATATCTCATCTCTGGCTAAAGGCGACAATACCTCATCTCTGGCTAAATGAGACAAAATCTCTGGCTTAAGGAGACAATATCTCTGGCTAAAGGCGACAATATCTCATCTTTGGCTAATGGCGGCAATATCTCATCTCAGCCTAAAGGCGACAATATCTCTGGCTAAAGGCAGCAATATCTCTTGCTAAAGGCGACAATATCTCTGGCTAAAGGCGGCAATATCTCGGGCTAAAGTCGGCAAAACCTCATCTCTGCCTAAAGTAGACAATACCTCACCTCTGGCTAAAGGCAACAGTATCTCATCTCTGGCTAAAGGCGACAACATCTCATCTCTGGCTTAAGGCGACAGTATCTCATCTCTGGCTAAAGGCGACAATATCTCATCTCAGGTTAAATGCGACAATATCTCATCTCTGGCTAAAGGCGACAATATCTCATCTCTGCCTAAAAGCGACAATATCTCATCTCTGCCTAAAAGCGACAATACCTCATCTCTGGAGAAAGGCGACAATATCTCATCTCTGGCTAAAGGCGAAAATATCTCATCTCTGGCTAACTGCGACAATATCTCATCTCTGGCTAAAGGCGACAATATCTCATCTCTGGCTAAAGGCGACAATATCTCATCTCTGCCTAAAGGCGACAATACCTCATCCCTGGCTAAAGGCGACAATATCTCATCTCTGGCTAAAGGCGACAATATCTCATCTCTGGCTATAGGCGACAATATATCATCTCTGCCTAAGGGCGACAATATCTCATCTCTGCCTAAATGCGACAATATCTCATCTCTGGCTAAAGGCAACAATATTGTCTCTGGCTAAAGACGACAATACCTCATCTCTGGCTAAAGGCGACAATATCTCATCTCTGGCTATAGGCGACAATAACTCATCTCTGCCTAAAGGCGACAATATCTCATCTCTGGCTAAAGACGACAATATCTCTGGTTAAAGGCGGCAGTATCTCTGGCTAAAGGCAGCAATATCTCTGGCTAAAGGCGACAATATCTCTGGCTAAAGACGAAAATATCTCATCTCTGGCTAAAGGCGACAATATCTCATCTCTGCCTAAAGGCGACAATACCTCATCTCTGGCTAAATGAGGCAAAATCTCTGCCTAAAGGCGACAATATCTCATCTCTGGCTAAAGGCGACAATATCTCATCTCTGGCTAATGGCGACAATATCTCATCTCTGGCTAAAGGCGACAATATCTCATTTCTGGCTGAAGGCGACAATATCTCTGGCTAATGGCGGCAGTATCTCTGGCCAAAGGCAACAATATCTCTGGCTAAAGGCGACAATATCTCTGGCTAATGGCGACAATATCTCATATCTGCCTAAAGGCGACAATACCTCATCTCTGGATAAATGAGGCAAAATCTCTGGCTAAAGGCGACAATATCTCTGGCTAAATGCGACAATATCTCATCTCTGGCTAATGGCGACAATATCTCATCTCTGCCAAAAGGCGACAATATCTCTGGCTAAAAGCGACAATAGCTCTTGCTAAAAGCAACAATGTCTCTGGCTAAAGGCGGCAATATCTCTGTCTAAAGTCGGCAAAACCTCATCTCTGCCTAAAGTAGACAATACCTCATCTCTGACTAAAGGCAACAGTATCTCATCTCTGGCTAAAGGCGACAACATCTCATCTCTGGTTAAGGCGACAGTATCTCATCTCTGGCTAAAGGCGACAATATCTCATCTCTGGCTAAAGGCGACAATACCTCATCTCTGGATAAATGAGGCAAAATCTCTGGCTAAAGTAGACAATATATCTGGCTAAAGGCGACAATATCTCATCTCTGGCTAATGGCGACAATATCTCATCTCTGCCTAAAGGCGACAATATCTCATCTCTGGCTGAAGGCGACAATACCTCATCTCTGGCTAAAGGCGACAACATCTCATCTCTGGCTAAAGGCGACAATATCTCATCTCTGGCTATAGGCGACAATATCTCATCTCTGCCTAAGGGCGACAATATCTCATCTCTGCCTAAAGGCGACAATATCTCATCTCTGGCAAAAGGCGACAATATCTCATCTCTGGCTAAAGTCAACAATTCCTCATTACTGGATAAACGCGACAATATCTCATCTCTGGCTAAAGGCGACAATATCTCATCTCTGGCTAAAGGCGACAATATCTCTGGCTAAAGGCGGCAATATCTCGGGCTAAAGTCGGCAAAACCTCATCTCTGCCTAAAGTAGACAATACCTCAACTCTGGCTAAAGGCAACAGTATCTCATCTCTGGCTAAAGGAGACAACATCTCATCTCTGGCTTAAGGCGACAGTATCTCATCTCTGGCTAAAGGCGACAATATCTCATCTCAGGTTAAATGCGACAATATCTCATCTCTGGCTAAAGGCGACAATATCTCATCTCTGCCTAAAAGCGACAATATCTCATCTCTGCCTAAAGGCGACAATACCTCATCTCTGGTAAAAGGCGACAATATCTCATCTCTGGCTAAAGGCGAAAATATTTCATCTCTGGCTAACTGCGACAATATCTCATCTTTGGCTAAAGGCGACAATATCTCATCTCTGGCTAAAGGCGACAATATCTCATCTCTGGCTATAGGCGACAAGATATCATCTCTGCCTAAGGGCGACAATATCTCATCTCTGCCTAAATGCGACAATATCTCATCTCTGGCTAAAGGCAACAATATTGTCTCTGGCTAAAGACGACAATACCTCATCTCTGGCTAAAGGCGACAATATCTCATCTCTGGCTATAGGCGACAATAACTCATCTCTGCCTAAAGGCGACAATATCTCATCTCTGGCTAAAGACGACAATATCTCTGGTTAAAGGCGGCAGTATCTCTGGCTAAAGGCAGCAATATCTCTGGCTAAAGGCGACAATATCTCTGGCTAAAGACGAAAATATCTCATCTCTGGCTAAAGGCGACAATACCTCATCTCTGGCTAAATGAGGCAAAATCTCTGCCTAAAGGCGAGAATATCTCATCTCTGGCTAAAGGTGACAATATCTCATCTCTGGCTAATGGCGACAATATCTCATCTCTGGCTAATGGCGACAATATCTCATATCTGCCTAAAGGCGACAATACCTCATCTCTGGATAAATGAGGCAAAATCTATGGCTAAAGGCGACAATATCTCTGGCTAAATGCGACAATATCTCATCTCTGGCTAATGGCGACAGTATCTCATCTCTGCCAAAAGGCGACAATATCTCTGGCTAAAAGCGACAATATCTCTTGCTAAAAGCGACAATGTCTCTGGCTAAAGGCGGCAATATCTCTGTCTAAAGTCGGCAAAACCTCATCTCTGCCTAAAGTAGACAATACCTCATCTCTGACTAAAGGCAACAGTATCTCATCTCTGGCTAAAGGCGACAACATTTCATCTCTGGTTAAGGCGACAGTATCACATCTCTGGCTAAAGGCGACAATATCTCATCTCTGGCTAAAGGCGACAATACCTCATCTCTGGATAAATGAGGCAAAATCTCTGGCTAAAGTAGACAATATATCTGGCTAAAGGCGACAATATCTCGTCTCTGGCTAAAGGCGACAATATCTCATCTCGGGTTAAATGCGACAATATCTCATCTCTGGCTAAAGGCGACAATATCTCATCTCTGCCTAAAGGCGACAATTTCTCATCTCTGGCTAAAGGCGACAATATCTCTGGTGAAATGAGGAAATATCTCATCTCTGGCTTAAGGTGACAGTATCTCAACTCTGGCTAAAGGCGACAACATCTCATCTCTCGATAAAGGTGACAATATCTCATCTCTGGCTAAAGGCGACAATATCTCATCTCTGCCTAAAGGCGACAATATCTCATCTCTGGCTAAAGGCGACAATATCTCATCTCTGCCTAAAGGCGACAATATCTCATCTCTGGCTAAAGGCGACAATACCTCATCTCTGGCTAAATGAGACAAAATCTCTGGCTTAAGGAGACAATATCTCTGGCTAAAGGCGACAATATCTCATCTTTGGCTAATGGCGGCAATATCTCATCTCAGCCTAAAGGCGACAATATCTCTGGCTAAAGGCAGCAATATCTCTTGCTAAAGGCGACAATATCTCTGGCTAAAGGCGGCAATATCTCGGGCTAAAGTCGGCAAAACCTCATCTCTGCCTAAAGTAGACAATACCTCACCTCTGGCTAAAGGCAACAGTATCTCATCTCTGGCTAAAGGCGACAACATCTCATCTCTGGCTTAAGGCGACAGTATCTCATCTCTGGCTAAAGGCGACAATATCTCATCTCAGGTTAAATGCGACAATATCTCATCTCTGGCTAAAGGCGACAATATCTCATCTCTGCCTAAAAGCGACAATATCTCATCTCTGCCTAAAAGCGAGAATACCTCATCTCTGGAGAAAGGCGACAATATCTCATCTCTGGCTAAAGGCGAAAATATCTCATCTCTGGCTAACTGCGACAATATCTCATCTCTGGCTAAAGGTGACAATATCTCATCTCTGGCTAAAGGCGACAATATCTCGTCTCTGCCTAAAGGCGACAATACCTCATCCCTGGCTAAAGGCGACAATATCTCATCTCTGGCTAAAGGCGACAATATCTCATCTCTGGCTATAGGCGACAATATATCATCTCTGCCTAAGGGCGACAATATCTCATCTCTGGCTAAAGGCAACAATATTGTCTCTGGCTAAAGACGACAATACCTCATCTCTGGCTAAAGGCGACAATATCTCATCTCTGGCTATAGGCGACAATAACTCATCTCTGCATAAAGGCGACAATATCTCATCTCTGGCTAAAGACGACAATATCTCTGGCTAAAGGCAGCAATATCTCTGGCTAAAGGCGACAATATCTCTGGCTAAAGACGAAAATATCTCATTTCTGGCTAAAGGCGACAATATCTCATCTCTGCCTAAAGGCGACAATACCTCATCTCTGGCTAACTGATGCAAAATCTCTGCCTAAAGGCGACAATATCTCATCTCTGGCTAAAGGCGACAATATCTCATCTCTGGCTAATGGCGACAATATCTCATCTCTGGCTAAAGGCGACAATATCTCATTTCTGGCTGAAGGCGACAATATCTCTGGCTAATGGCGGCAGTATCTCTGGCCAAAGGCAACAATATCTCTGGCTAAAGGCGACAATATCTCTGGCTAATGGCGACAATATCTCATATCTGCCTAAAGGCGACAATACCTCATCTCTGGATAAATGAGGCAAAATCTCTGGCTAAAGGCGACAGTATCTCTGGCTAAATGCGACAATATCTCATCTCTGGCTAATGGCGACAATATCTCATCTCTGCCAAAAGGCGACAATATCTCTGGCTAAAAGCGACAATAGCTCTTGCTAAAAGCAACAATGTCTCTGGCTAAAGGCGGCAATATCTCTGTCTAAAGTCGGCAAAACCTCATCTCTGCCTAAAGTAGACAATACCTCATCTCTGACTAAAGGCAACAGTATCTCATCTCTGGCTAAAGGCGACAACATCTCATCTCTGGTTAAGGCGACAGTATCTCATCTCTGGCTAAAGGCGACAATATCTCATCTCTGGCTAAAGGCGACAATACCTCATCTCTGGATAAATGAGGCAAAATCTCTGGCTAAAGTAGACAATATATCTGGCTAAAGGCGACAATATCTCATCTCTGGCTAATGGCGACAATATCTCATCTCTGCCTAAAGGCGACAATATCTCTGGATAAAGGCGACAATATCTCTTGCTAAATACGACAACATCTCTGGCTAAAGGCGGCAATATCTCTGGCTAAAGTCGGCAAAACATCATCTCTGCCTAAAGTAGACAATACCTCACCTCTGGCTAAAGGCAACTATATCTCATCTCTGGCTAAAGGCGACAATACCTCATCTATGGTTAAAGGCGACAATATCTCATCTCTGGCTAAATGCGAAAATATCTCATCTCTGGCTAACTGCGACAATATCTCATCACTGGCTAAAGGCGACAATATCTCATCTCTGGCTTAAGGTGACAGTATCTCAACTCTGGCTAAAGGCGACAGTACCTCATCTCTGGCTAAAGGCGACAATATCTCATCTCTGGCTAAAGGCGACAATATCTCATCTCTGCCTAAAGGCGACAATATCTCATCTCTGGCTAAAGGCAACAATATCTCATCTCTGCCTAAAGGCGACAATATCTCATCTCTGGCTAAAGGCGACAATACCTCATCTCTGGCTAAATGAGACAAAATCTCTGGCTTAAGGAGACAATATCTCTGGCTAAAGGCGACAATATCTCATCTTTGGCTAATGGCGGCAATATCTCATCTCAGCCTAAAGGCGACAATATCTCTGGCTAAAGGCAGCAATATCTCTTGCTAAAGGCGACAATATCTCTGGCTAAAGGCGGCAATATCTCGGGCTAAAGTCGGCAAAACCTCATCTCTGCCTAAAGTAGACAATACCTCACCTCTGGCTAAAGGCAACAGTATCTCATCTCTGGCTAAAGGCGACAACATCTCATCTCTGGCTTAAGGCGACAGTATCTCATCTCTGGCTAAAGGCGACAATATCTCATCTCAGGTTAAATGCGACAATATCTCATCTCTGGCTAAAGGCGACAATATCTCATCTCTGCCTAAAAGCGACAATATCTCATCTCTGCCTAAAAGCGACAATACCTCATCTCTGGAGAAAGGCGACAATATCTCATTTCTGGCTAAAGGCGAAAATATCTCATCTCTGGCTAACTGCGACAATATCTCATCTCTGGCTAAAGGCGACAATATCTCATCTCTGGCTAAAGGCGACAATATCTCATCTCTGCCTAAAGGCGACAATACCTCATCCCTGGCTAAAGGCGACAATATCTCATCTCTGGCTAAAGGCGACAATATCTCATCTCTGGCTATAGGCGACAATATATCATCTCTGCCTAAGGGCGACAATATCTCATCTCTGCCTAAATGCGACAATATCTCATCTCTGGCTAAAGGCAACAATATTGTCTCTGACTAAAGACGACAATACCTCATCTCTGGCTAAAGGCGACAATATCTCATCTCTGGCTATAGGCGACAATAACTCATCTCTGCCTAAAGGCGACAATATCTCATCTCTGGCTAAAGACGACAATATCTCTGGTTAAAGGCGGCAGTATCTCTGGCTAAAGGCAGCAATATCTCTGGCTAAAGGCGACAATATCTCTGGCTAAAGACGAAAATATCTCATCTCTGGCTAAAGGCGACAATATCTCATCTCTGCCTAAAGGCGACAATACCTCATCTCTGGCTAAATGAGGCAAAATCTCTGCCTAAAGGCGACAATATCTCATCTCTGGCTAAAGGCGACAATATCTCATCTCTGGCTAATGGCGACAATATCTCATCTCTGGCTAAAGGCGACAATATCTCATTTCTGGCTGAAGGCGACAATATCTCTGGCTAATGGCGGCAGTATCTCTGGCCAAAGGCAACAATATCTCTGGCTAAAGGCGACAATATCTCTGGCTAATGGCGACAATATCTCATCTCTGGCTAAAGGCGACAATACCTCATCTCTGGATAAATGAGGCAAAATCTCTGGCTAAAGTAGACAATATATCTGGCTAAAGGCGACAATATCTCATCTCTGGCTAATGGCGACAATATCTCATCTCTGCCTAAAGGCGACAATATCTCATCTCTGGCTGAAGGCGACAATACCTCATCTCTGGCTAAAGGCGACAACATCTCATCTCTGGCTAAAGGCGACAATATCTCATCTCTGGCTATAGGCGACAATATCTCATCTCTGCCTAAGGGCGACAATATCTCATCTCTGCCTAAAGGCGACAATATCTCATCTCTGGCAAAAGGCGACAATATCTCATCTCTGGCTAAAGTCAACAATTCCTCATTACTGGATAAACGCGACAATATCTCATCTCTGGCTAAAGGCGACAATATCTCATCTCTGGCTAAAGGCGACAATATCTCTGGCTAAAGGCGGCAATATCTCGGGCTAAAGTCGGCAAAACCTCATCTCTGCCTAAAGTAGACAATACCTCAACTCTGGCTAAAGGCAACAGTATCTCATCTCTGGCTAAAGGAGACAACATCTCATCTCTGGCTTAAGGCGACAGTATCTCATCTCTGGCTAAAGGCGACAATATCTCATCTCAGGTTAAATGCGACAATATCTCATCTCTGGCTAAAGGCGACAATATCTCATCTCTGCCTAAAAGCGACAATATCTCATCTCTGCCTAAAGGCGACAATACCTCATCTCTGGTAAAAGGCGACAATATCTCATCTCTGGCTAAAGGCGAAAATATTTCATCTCTGGCTAACTGCGACAATATCTCATCTCTGGCTAAAGGCGACAATATCTCATCTCTGGCTAAAGGCGACAATATCTCATCTCTGGCTATAGGCGACAAGATATCATCTCTGCCTAAGGGCGACAATATCTCATCTCTGCCTAAATGCGACAATATCTCATCTCTGGCTAAAGGCAACAATATTGTCTCTGGCTAAAGACGACAATACCTCATCTCTGGCTAAAGGCAACAATATCTCATCTCTGGCTATAGGCGACAATAACTCATCTCTGCCTGAAGGCGACAATATCTCATCTCTGGCTAAAGACGACAATATCTCTGGTTAAAGGCGGCAGTATCTCTGGCTAAAGGCAGCAATATCTCTGGCTAAAGGCGACAATATCTCTGGCTAAAGACGAAAATATCTCATCTCTGGCTAAAGGCGACAATACCTCATCTCTGGCTAAATGAGGCAAAATCTCTGCCTAAAGGCGAGAATATCTCATCTCTGGCTAAAGGTGACAATATCTCATCTCTGGCTAATGGCGACAATATCTCATCTCTGGCTAATGGCGACAATATCTCATATCTGCCTAAAGGCGACAATACCTCATCTCTGGATAAATGAGGCAAAATCTATGGCTAAAGGCGACAATATCTCTGGCTAAATGCGACAGTATCTCATCTCTGGCTAATGGCGACAGTATCTCATCTCTGCCAAAAGGCGACAATATCTCTGGCTAAAAGCGACAATATCTCTTGCTAAAAGCGACAATGTCTCTGGCTAAAGGCGGCAATATCTCTGTCTAAAGTCGGCAAAACCTCATCTCTGCCTAAAGTAGACAATACCTCATCTCTGACTAAAGGCAACAGTATCTCATCTCTGGCTAAAGGCGACAACATTTCATCTCTGGTTAAGGCGACAGTATCACATCTCTGGCTAAAGGCGACAATATCTCATCTCTGGCTAAAGGCGACAATACCTCATCTCTGGATAAATGAGGCAAAATCTCTGGCTAAAGTAGACAATATATCTGGCTAAAGGCGACAATATCTCATCTCTGGCTAATGGCGACAATATCTCATCTCTGCCTAAAGGCGACAATATCTCTGGATAAAGGCGACAATATCTCTTGCTAAATACGACAACATCTCTGGCTAAAGGCGGCAATATCTCTGGCTAAAGTCGGCAAAATATCATCTCTGCCTAAAGTAGACAATACCTCACCTCTGGCTAAAGGCAACTGTATCGCATCTCTGACTAAAGGCGACAACATCTCATCTCTGGCTTAAGGCGAAAGTGTCTCATCTCAGGTTAAATGCGAGAATATCTCATCTCTGGCTAAAGGCGACAATATCTCATCTCTGCCTAAAGGCGACAATACCTCATCTATGGTTAAAGGCGACAATATCTCATCTCTGGCTAAAGGCGAAAATATCTCAACTCTGGCTAACTGCGACAATATCTCATCACTGGCTAAAGGCGACAACATCTCATCTCTGGTTAAGGCGACAGTATCTCATCTCTGGCTAAAGGCGACAATATCTCATCTCTGGCTAAAGGCGACAATACCTCATCTCTGGATAAATGAGGCAAAATCTCTGGCTAAAGTAGACAATATATCTGGCTAAAGGCGACAATATCTCATCTCTGGCTAATGGCGACAATATCTCATCTCTGCCTAAAGGCGACAATATCTCATCTCTGGCTGAAGGCGACAATACCTCATCTCTGGCTAAAGGCGTCAACATCTCATCTCTGGCTAAAGGCGACAATATCTCATCTCTGGCTATAGGCGACAATATCTCATCTCTGCCTAAGGGCGACAATATCTCATCTCTGCCTAAAGGCGACAATATCTCATCTCTGGCAAAAGGCGACAATATCTCATCTCTGGCTAAAGTCAACAATTCCTCATTACTGGATAAACGCGACAATATCTCATCTCTGGCTAAAGGCGACAATATCTCATCTCTGGCTAAAGGCGACAATATCTCTGGCTAAAGGCGGCAATATCTCGGCCTAAAGTCGGCAAAACCTCATCTCTGCCTAAAGTAGACAATACCTCAACTCTGGCTAAAGGCAACAGTATCTCATCTCTGGCTAAAGGAGACAACATCTCATCTCTGGCTTAAGGCGACAGTATCTCATCTCTGGCTAAAGGCGACAATATCTCATCTCAGGTTAAATGCGACAATATCTCATCTCTGGCTAAAGGCGACAATATCTCATCTCTGCCTAAAAGCGACAATATCTCATCTCTGCCTAAAGGCGACAATACCTCATCTCTGGTAAAAGGCGACAATATCTCATCTCTGGCTAAAGGCGAAAATATTTCATCTCTGGCTAACTGCGACAATATCTCATCTCTGGCTAAAGGCGACAATATCTCATCTCTGGCTAAAGGCGACAATATCTCATCTCTGGCTATAGGCGACAAGATATCATCTCTGCCTAAGGGCGACAATATCTCATCTCTGCCTAAATGCGACAATATCTCATCTCTGGCTAAAGGCAACAATATTGTCTCTGGCTAAAGACGACAATACCTCATCTCTGGCTAAAGGCGACAATATCTCATCTCTGGCTATAGGCGACAATAACTCATCTCTGCCTGAAGGCGACAATATCTCATCTCTGGCTAAAGACGACAATATCTCTGGTTAAAGGCGGCAGTATCTCTGGCTAAAGGCAGCAATATCTCTGGCTAAAGGCGACAATATCTCTGGCTAAAGACGAAAATATCTCATCTCTGGCTAAAGGCGACAATACCTCATCTCTGGCTAAATGAGGCAAAATCTCTGCCTAAAGGCGAGAATATCTCATCTCTGGCTAAAGGTGACAATATCTCATCTCTGGCTAATGGCGACAATATCTCATCTCTGGCTAATGGCGACAATATCTCATATCTGCCTAAAGGCGACAATACCTCATCTCTGGATAAATGAGGCAAAATCTATGGCTAAAGGCGACAATATCTCTGGCTAAATGCGACAATATCTCATCTCTGGCTAATGGCGACAGTATCTCATCTCTGCCAAAAGGCGACAATATCTCTGGCTAAAAGCGACAATATCTCTTGCTAAAAGCGACAATGTCTCTGGCTAAAGGCGGCAATATCTCTGTCTAAAGTCGGCAAAACCACATCTCTGCCTAAAGTAGACAATACCTCATCTCTGACTAAAGGCAACAGTATCTCATCTCTGGCTAAAGGCGACAACATTTCATCTCTGGTTAAGGCGACAGTATCACATCTCTGGCTAAAGGCGACAATATCTCATCTCTGGCTAAAGGCGACAATACCTCATCTCTGGATAAATGAGGCAAAATCTCTGGCTAAAGTAGACAATATATCTGGCTAAAGGCGACAATATCTCATCTCTGGCTAATGGCGACAATATCTCATCTCTGCCTAAAGGCGACAATATCTCTGGATAAAGGCGACAATATCTCTTGCTAAATACGACAATATCTCTGGCTAAAGGCGGCAATATCTCTGGCTAAAGTCGGCAAAACATCATCTCTGCCTAAAGTAGACAATACCTCACCTCTGGCTAAAGGCAACTGTATCGCATCTCTGACTAAAGGCGACAACATCTCATCTCTGGCTTAAGGCGAAAGTGTCTCATCTCAGGTTAAATGCGAGAATATCTCATCTCTGGCTAAAGGCGACAATATCTCATCTCTGCCTAAAGGCGACAATACCTCATCTATGGTTAAAGGCGACAATATCTCATCTCTGGCTAAAGGCGAAAATATCTCATCTCTGGCTAACTGCGACAATATCTCATCACTGGCTAAAGGCGACAATATCTCATCTCTGGCTAAAGGCGACAATATCTCATCTCTGGCTAAAGGCGACAATATCTCATTTCTGGCTAAAGGCGACAATATCTCATCTCTGGCTATAGGCGACAATATCTCATCTCTGCCTAAGGGCGACAATATCTCATCTCTGCCTAAAGGCAACAATATCTCATCTCTGGCTAAAGGCGACAATATCTCATCTCTGGCTAAAGGCGACAACATCTCATCTCTGGATAAAGGCAACAGTATCTCATCTCTGGCTAAAGGCGACAACATCTCATCTCTGGCTTAAGGCGAAAGTGTCTCATCTCAGGTTAAATGCGTGAATATCTCATCTCTGGCTAAAGGCGACAATATCTCATCTCTGGCTAAAGGCGACAATACCTCATCTCTGGCTATAGGCGACAATATCTCATCTCTGCCTAAGGGCGACAATATCTCATCTCTGCCTAAAGGCGACAATATCTCATCTCTGGCTAAAGGCGACAATATCTCATCTCTGGCTAAAGGCGACAACATCTCATCTCTGGATAAAGGCAACAGTATCTCATCTCTGGCTAAAGGCGACAACATCTCATCTCTGGCTTAAGGCGAAAGTGTCTCATCTCAGGTTAAATGCGAGAATATCTCATCTCTGTCTAAAGGCGACAATATCTCATCTCTGCCTAAAGGCGACAATACCTCATCTATGGTTAAAGGCGACAATATCTCATCACTGGCTAAAGGCGAAAATATCTCATCTCTGGCTAACTGCGACAATATCTCATCACTGGCTAAAGGCGACAATATCTCATCTCTGGCTAAAGGCGAAAATATCTCATCTCTGGCTAAAGGCGACAATACCTCATCTCTGGCTAAAGGCGACAATATCTCATCTCTGGCTAAAGGCGACAATATCTCATCTCTGGCTATAGGCGACAATATCTCATCTCTGCCTAAGGGCGACAATATCTCATCTCTGCCTAAAGGCGACAATATCTAATCTCTGGCTAAAGGCGACAATATCTCATCTCTGGCTAAAGTCAACAATTCCTCATTACTGGATAAACGCGACAATATCTCATCTCTGGCTAAAGGCGACAATATCTCATCTCTGGCTAAAGGAGACAATATCTCTGGCTAAAGGCAACAATATCTCTGGATAAAGGCGACAATATCTCTGGCTAAAGGCGACAATATCTCATCTCTGGCTAAAGGCGACAATATCTCAACTCTGCCTAAAGGCGACAATACATCATCTCTGGCTAAAGGAGACAATATCTCATCTCTGGCTAAAGGCGACAATATCTCATCTCTGGCTCAATGCAACAATACATCATCTCTGGCTTAAGGCGACAATATCTCATCTCTGGCTAAAGGCGACAATATCTCCTCTCTGGCTAAAGGTGACAATACCTCATTACTGGCTAAAGGTGACAATATCTCATCTCTGGCTAAAGGGGACAATATCTCATCTCTGGCTAAATGCGACAATATCTCTGGTTAAAGGCGGCAGTATCTCTGGCTAAAGGCAACAATATCTCTGGCTAAAGGCGACAATATCACTGGCTAAAGACGAAAATATCTCATCTCTGGCTAAAGTCGGCAATATCTCTTCTCTGCCTAAAGGCGACAATATCTCATCTCTGGCTAAATGAGGCAAAATCTATGGCTAAAGGTGACAATATCTCTGGCTAAAGGCGACAATATCTCATCTCTGTCTAATGGCGACAATATCTCATCTCTGGCTAAAGGTGACAATATCTCATTTCTGCCTAAGGCGACATTATCTCATCTCTGGCTAAAGGCGACAATATCTCATCTCTGGCTAAAGGCTACAATATCTCTGGCTAAAGGCGACAATATATTTGGCTAAAGGCGACAATATCTCGTCTCTGGCTAAAGGCGACAATATCTCATCTCAGGTTAAATGCGACAATATCTCATCTCTGGCTAAAGGTGACAATATCTCATCTCTGCCTAAAGGCGACAATATCTCATCTCTGGCTAAAGGCGACAATATATCATCTCTGCATAAAGGCGACAATATCTCATCTCTGGTTAAAGGCGACAATATCTCATCTCGGGCTAAAGGCGACAATATCTCTGGCTAAAGGCGACAATATCTCTGGCTAAAGGCAACAATATCTCTGGCTAAAGGCGACAATAGATCTCGCTAGAGGCGAAAATAGATCTGGCTAAAGGCGACAATATCTCATCTCTTCCGAAATGAGGCAATATCTCATCTCTGGCTAAAGGCGACAATATCTTTGGCTAAAGGCGACAATATCTCTGGCTAAATGCAACAATATCTCTGGCTAAAGGCGACAATAGATCTGGCTAAAGGCGACAATATCTCATCTCTTCCGAAATGAGGCAATATCTCATCTCTGGCTAAATGCGACAATATCTCATATCTGTCCAAAGGCGACAATATCTCATCTCTCGCTAAAGGCGACAATATCTCTGGCTAAAGGCGACAATATCTTTGGCTATAGGAGACAATATCTCTCGCTAAAGGCGACAATATCTCATCTCTGGCTAAAGGCGACAATATCTCATCTCTGGCTAAAGGCGACAATATCTCAACTCTGCCTAAAGGCGACAATACCTCATCTCTGGCTAAAGGCGACAATATCTCATCTCTGGCTAAAGGCGACAATATCTCATCTCTGGCTAAAGGCAACAATACATCATCTCTGGCTTAAGGCGACAATATCTCATCTCTGGCTAAAGGCGACAATATCTCATCTCTGCCTAAGGGCGACAATATCTCATCTCTGCCTAAAGGCAACAATATCTCATCTCTGGCTAAAGGCGACAATATCTCATCTCTGGCTAAAGGCGACAACATCTCATCTCTGGATAAAGGCAACAGTATCTCATCTCTGGCTAAAGGCGACAACATCTCATCTCTGGCTTAAGGCGAAAGTGTCTCATCTCAGGTTAAATGCGTGAATATCTCATCTCTGGCTAAAGGCGACAATATCTCATCTCTGGCTAAAGGCGACAATATCTCATCTCTGGCTATAGGCGACAATATCTCATCTCTGCCTAAGGGCGACAATATCTCATCTCTGCCTAAAGGCGACAATATCTCATCTCTGGTTAAAGGCGACAATATCTCATCTCTGGCTAAAGGCGACAACATCTCATCTCTGGATAAAGGCAACAGTATCTCATCTCTGGCTAAAGGCGACAACATCTCATCTCTGGCTTAAGGCGAAAGTGTCTCATCTCAGGTTAAATGCGAGAATATCTCATCTCTGTCTAAAGGCGACAATATCTCATCTCTGCCTAAAGGCGACAATACCTCATCTATGGTTAAAGGCGACAATATCTCATCACTGGCTAAAGGCGAAAATATCTCATCTCTGGCTAACTGCGACAATATCTCATCACTGGCTAAAGGCGACAATATCTCATCTCTGGCTAAAGGCGAAAATATCTCATCTCTGGCTAAAGGCGACAATATCTCTGGATAAAGGCGACAATATCTCTGGCTAAAGGCGACAATATCTCATCTCTGGCTAAAGGCGACAATATCTCAACTCTGCCTAAAGGCGACAATACCTCATCTCTGGCTAAAGGAGACAATATCTCATCTCTGGCTAAAGGCGACAATATCTCATCTCTGGCTAAATGCAACAATACATCATCTCTGGCTTAAGGCGACAATATCTCATCTCTGGCTAAAGGCGACAATATCTCCTCTCTGGCTAAAGGTGACAATACCTCATTACTGGCTAAAGGTGACAATATCCCATCTCTGGCTAAAGGGGACAATATCTCATCTCTGGCTAAATGCGACAATATCTCTGGTTAAAGGCGGCAGTATCTCTGGCTAAAGGCAACAATATCTCTGGCTAAAGGCGACAATATCACTGGCTAAAGACGAAAATATCTCATCTCTGGCTAAAGGCGGCAATATCTCATCTCTGCCTAAAGGCGACAATATCTCATCTCTGGCTAAATGAGGCAAAATCTATGGCTAAAGGTGACAATATCTCTGGCTAAAGGCGACAATATCTCATCTCTGGCTAATGGCGACAATATCTCATCTCTGGCTAAAGGTGACAATATCTCATTTCTGCCTAAGGCGACATTATCTCATCTCTGGCTAAAGGCGACAATATCTCATCTCTGGCTAAAGGCTACAATATCTCTGGCTAAAGGCGACAATATATTTGGCTAAAGGCGACAATATCTCGTCTCTGGCTAAAGGCGACAATATCTCATCTCAGGTTAAATGCGACAATATCTCATCTCTGGCTAAAGGTGACAATATCTCATCTCTGCCTAAAGGCGACAATATCTCATCTCTGGCTAAAGGCGACAATATATCATCTCTGCATAAAGGCGACAATATCTCATCTCTGGTTAAAGGCGACAATATCTCATCTCGGGCTAAAGGCGACAATATCTCTGGCTAAAGGCGACAATATCTCTGGCTAAAGGCAACAATATCTCTGGCTAAAGGCGACAATAGATCTCGCTAGAGGCGAAAATAGATCTGGCTAAAGGCGACAATATCTCATCTCTTCCGAAATGAGGCAATATCTCATCTCTGGCTAAAGGCGACAATATCTTTGGCTAAAGGCGACAATATCTCTGGCTAAATGCAACAATATCTCTGGCTAAAGGCGACAATAGATCTGGCTAAAGGCGACAATATCTCATCTCTTCCGAAATGAGGCAATATCTCATCTCTGGCTAAAGGCGACAATATCTCATATCTGTCCAAAGGCGACAATATCTCATCTCTCGCTAAAGGCGACAATATCTCTGGCTAAAGGCGACAATATCTTTGGCTATAGGAGACAATATCTCTCGCTAAAGGCGACAATATCTCATCTCTGGCTAAAGGCGACAATATCTCATCTCTGGCTAAAGGCGACAATATCTCAACTCTGCCTAAAGGCGACAATACCTCATCTCTGGCTAAAGGCGACAATATCTCATCTCTGGCTAAAGGCGACAATATCTCATCTCTGGCTAAAGGCAACAATACATCATCTCTGGCTTAAGGCGACAATATCTCATCTCTGGCTAAAGGCGACAATATCTCATCTCTGGCTAAAGGTGACAATACCTCATTACTGGCTAAAGGTGACAATATCTCATCTCTGGCTAAAGGGGACAATATCTCATCTCTGGCTAAATGCGACAATATCTCTGGTTAAAGGCGGCAGTATCTCTGGCTAAAGGCAACAATATCTCTGGCTAAAGGCGACAATATCACTGGCTAAAGACGAAAATATCTCATCTCTGGCTAAAGGCGGCAATATCTCATCTCTGCCTAAAGGCGACAATATCTCATCTCTGGCTAAATGAGGCAAAATCTATGGTAAAGGTGACAATATCTCTGGCTAAAGGCGACAATATCTCATCTCTGGCTAATGGCGACAATATCTCATCTCTGGCTAAAGGCGACAATATCTCATTTCTGCCTAAGGCGACATTATCTCATCTCTGGCTAAAGGCGACAATATCTCATCTCTGGCTAAAGGCTACAATATCTCTGGCTAAAGGCGACAATATCTTTGGCTAAAGGCGACAATATCTCGTCTCTGGCTAAAGGCGACAATATCTCATCTCAGGTTAAATGCGACAATATCTCATCTCTGGCTAAAGGCGACAATATCTCATCTCTGCCTAAAGGCGACAATATCTCATCTCTGGCTAAAGGCGACAATATATCATCTCTGCATAAAGGCGACAATATCTCATCTCTGGTTAAAGGCGACAATATCTCATCTCGGGCTAAAGGCGACAATATCTCTGGCTAAAGGCGACAATATCTCTGGCTAAAGGCAACAATATCTCTGGCTAAAGGCGACAATAGATCTCGCTAGAGGCGACAATAGATCTGGCTAAAGGCGACAATATCCCATCTCTTCCGAAATGAGGCAATATCTCATCTCTGGCTAAAGGCGACAATATCTTTGGCTAAAGGCGACAATATGTCTGGCTAAAGGCAACAATGTCTCTGGCTAAAGGCGACAATAGATCTGGCTAAAGGCGACAATATCTCATCTCTTCCGAAATGAGGCAATATCTCATCTCTGGCTAAAGGCGACAATATCTCATATCTGTCCAAAGGCGACAATATCTCACATCTCGCTAAAGGCGACAATATCTCTGGCTAAAGGCGACAATATCTTTGGCTATAGGAGACAATATCTCTCGCTAAAGGCGACAATATCTCATCTCTGGCTAAAGGTGACAATATCTCATCTCTGGCTCATGGCGACAATATCTCATCTCTGGCTAATGGCGACAATATCTCATCTCTGGCTAAAGGTGACAATATCTCATCTCAGGTTAAATGCGGCAATATCTCATCTCTGGCTAAAGGCGACAATATCTCATGTCTGCCTAAAGGCGACAATATCTCATCTCCGCCTAATGGCGACAATATCTCATCTCTGCCTAAAGGCGACAATACCTCATCTCTGGTAAAAGGCGACAATATCTCATCTCTGGCTAAAGGCGAAAATATCTCATCTCTGCCTAACTGCGGCAATATCTCATGTCTGGCTAAAGGCGACAATATCTCTGGTTAAAGGCGGCAGTATCTCTGGCTAAAGGCAACAATATCTCGGGCTAAGGGCGACAATATCACTGGCTAAAGACGAAAATATCTAATCTCTGGCTAAAGGCGGCAATATCTCATCTCTGCCTAAAGGCGACAATATCTCATCTCTGGCTAAATGAGGCAAAATCTATGGCTAAAGGTGACAATATCTCTGGCTAAAGGCGACAATATCTCATCTCTGGCTAATGGCGACAATATCTCATCTCTGGCTAAAGGCAACAATATCTCATTCCTGCCTAAGGCGACATTATCTCATCTCTGGCTAAAGGCGACAATATCTCATCTCTGGCTAAAGGCTACAATATCTCTGGCTAAAGGTGACAATATCTTTGGCTAAAGGCGACAATATCTCGTCTCTGGCTAAAGGCGACAATATCTCATCTCAGGTTAAATGCGACAATATCTCATCTCTGGCTAAAGGCGACAATATCTCATCTCTGCCTAAAGGCGACAATATCTCATCTCTGGCTAAAGGCGACAATATATCATCTCTGCATAAAGGCGACAATATCTCATCTCTGGTTAAAAGCGACAATATCTCATCTCGGGCTAAAGGCGACAATATCTCTGGCTAAAGGCGACAATATCTCTGGCTAAAGGCAACAATATCTCTGGCTAAAGGCGACAATAGATCTCGCTAGAGGCGACAATAGATCTGGCTAAAGGCGACAATATCTCATCTCCTCCGAAATGAGGCAATATCTCATCTCTGGCTAAAGGCGACAATATCTTTGGCTAAAGGCGACAATATGTCTGGCTAAAGGCAACAATGTCTCTGGCTAAAGGCGACAATAGATCTGGCTAAAGGCGACAATATCTCTTCTCTTCCGAAATGAGGCAATATCTCATCTCTGGCTAAAGGCGACAATATCTCATATCTGTCCAAAGGCGACAATATCTCATCTCTCGCTAAAGGCGACAATATCTCTGGCTAAAGGCGACAATATCTTTGGCTATAGGAGACAAAATCTCTCGCTAAAGGCGACAATATCTCATCTCTGGCTAATGGTGACAATATCTCATCTCTGGCTCATGGCGACAATATCTCATCTCTGGCTAATGGCGACAATATCTCATCTCTGGCTAAAGGTGACAATATCTCATCTCAGGTTAAATGCGACAATATCTCATCTCTGGCTAAAGGCGACAATATCTCATGTCTGCATAAAGGCGACAATATCTCATCTCTGCCTAAAGGCGACAATATCTCATCTCTGCCTAAAGGCGACAATACCTCATCTCTGGCTAAAGGCGACAATATCTCATCTCTGGCTAAAGGCGACAATATCTCATCTCTGGCTATAGGCGACAATATCTCATCTCTGCCTAAGGGCGACAATATCTCTTCTCTGCCAAAAGGCGACAATATCTCATATCTGCCTAAAGGCGAAAATATCTCATCTCTGGCTAACTGCGACAATATCTCATCACTGGCTAAAGGCGACAATATCTCATCTCTGGCTAAAGGCGACAATATCTCATCTCTGGCTAAAGGCGACAATACCTCATCTCTGGCTAAAGGCGACAATATCTCATCACTGGCTAAAGGCGACAATATCTCATCTCTGGCTATAGGCGACAATATCTCATCTCTGCCTAAGGGCGACAATATCTCATCTCTGCCTAAAGGCGACAATATCTCATCTCTGGCTAAAGGCGACAATATCTCATCTCTGGCTAAAGGCAACAATTCCTCATAACTGGATAAACGCGACAATATCTCATCTCTGGCTAAAGGCGACAATATCTCATCTCTGGCTAAAGGAGACAATATCTCTGGCTAAAGGCAACAATATCTCTGGATAAAGGCGACAATATCTCTGGCTAAAGGCGACAATATCTCATCTCTGGCTAAAGGCGACAATATCTCAACTCTGCCTAAAGGCGACAATACCTCATCTCTGGCTAAAGGCGACAATATCTCATCTCTGGCTAAAGGCGACAATATCTCATCTCTGGCTAAAGGCAACAATACATCATCTCTGGCTTAAGGCGACAATATCTCATCTCTGGCTAAAGGCGACAATATCTCATCTCTGGCTAAAGGTGACAATACCTCATTACTGGCTAAAGGTGACAATATCTCATCTCTGGCTAAAGGGGACAATATCTCATCTCTGGCTAAATGCGACAATATCTCTGGTTAAAGGCGGCAGTATCTCTGGCTAAAGGCAACAATATCTCTGGCTAAAGGCGACAATATCACTGGCTAAAGACGAAAATATCTCATCCTTGGCTAAAGGCGGCAATATCTCATCTCTGCCTAAAGGCGACAATATCTCATCTCTGGCTAAATGAGGCAAAATCTATGGCTAAAGGTGACAATATCTCTGGCTAAAGGCGACAATATCTCATCTCTGGCTAATGGCGACAATATCTCATCTCTGGCTAAAGGCGACAATATCTCATTTCTGCCTAAGGCGACATTATCTCATCTCTGGCTAAAGGCGACAATATCTCATCTCTGGCTAAGGGCTACAATATCTCTGGCTAAAGGCGACAATATCTTTGACTAAAGGCGACAATATCTCGTCTCTGGCTAAAGGCGACAATATCTCATCTCAGGTTAAATGCGACAATATCTCATCTCTGGCTAAAGGCGACAATATCTCATCTCTGCCTAAAGGCGACAATATCTCATCTCTGGCTAAAGGCGACAATATATCATCTCTGCATAAAGGCGACAATATCTCATCTCTGGTTAAAGGCGACAATATCTCATCTCGGGCTAAAGGCGACAATATCTCTGGCTAAAGGCGACAATATCTCTGGCTAAAGGCAACAATATCTCTGGCTAAAGGCGACAATAGATCTCGCTAGAGGCGACAATAGATCTGGCTAAAGGCGACAATATCTCATCTCTTCCGAAATGAGGCAATATCTCATCTCTGGCTAAAGGCGACAATATCTTTGGCTAAAGGCGACAATATCTCTGGCTAAAGGCGACAATAGATCTGGCTAAAGGCGACAATATCTCATCTCTTCCGAAATGAGGCAATATCTCATCTCTGGCTAAAGGCGACAATATCTCATATCTGTCCAAAGGCGACAATATCTCATCTCTCGCTAAAGGCGACAATATCTCTGGCTAAAGGCGACAATATCTTTGGCTATAGGAGACAATATCTCTCGCTAAAGGCGACAATATCTCATCTCTGGCTAAAGGCGACAATATCTCATCTCTGGCTAAAGGCGACAATATCTCAACTCTGCTTAAAGGCGACAATACCTCATCTCTGGCTAAAGGCGACAATATCTCATCTCTGCCTAAATGCGACAATATCTCATCTCTGGCTAAAGGCAACAATATTGTCTCTGGCTAAAGACGACAATACCTCATCTCTGGCTAAAGGCAACAATATCTCATCTCTGGCTATAGGCGACAATAACTCATCTCTGCCTGAAGGCGACAATATCTCATCTCTGGCTAAAGACGACAATATCTCTGGTTAAAGGCGGCAGTATCTCTGGCTAAAGGCAGCAATATCTCTGGCTAAAGGCGACAATATCTCTGGCTAAAGACGAAAATATCTCATCTCTGGCTAAAGGCGACAATACCTCATCTCTGGCTAAATGAGGCAAAATCTCTGCCTAAAGGCGAGAATATCTCATCTCTGGCTAAAGGTGACAATATCTCATCTCTGGCTAATGGCGACAATATCTCATCTCTGGCTAATGGCGACAATATCTCATATCTGCCTAAAGGCGACAATACCTCATCTCTGGATAAATGAGGCAAAATCTATGGCTAAAGGCGACAATATCTCTGGCTAAATGCGACAGTATCTCATCTCTGGCTAATGGCGACAGTATCTCATCTCTGCCAAAAGGCGACAATATCTCTGGCTAAAAGCGACAATATCTCTTGCTAAAAGCGACAATGTCTCTGGCTAAAGGCGGCAATATCTCTGTCTAAAGTCGGCAAAACCTCATCTCTGCCTAAAGTAGACAATACCTCATCTCTGACTAAAGGCAACAGTATCTCATCTCTGGCTAAAGGCGACAACATTTCATCTCTGGTTAAGGCGACAGTATCACATCTCTGGCTAAAGGCGACAATATCTCATCTCTGGCTAAAGGCGACAATACCTCATCTCTGGATAAATGAGGCAAAATCTCTGGCTAAAGTAGACAATATATCTGGCTAAAGGCGACAATATCTCATCTCTGGCTAATGGCGACAATATCTCATCTCTGCCTAAAGGCGACAATATCTCTGGATAAAGGCGACAATATCTCTTGCTAAATACGACAACATCTCTGGCTAAAGGCGGCAATATCTCTGGCTAAAGTCGGCAAAACATCATCTCTGCCTAAAGTAGACAATACCTCACCTCTGGCTAAAGGCAACTGTATCGCATCTCTGACTAAAGGCGACAACATCTCATCTCTGGCTTAAGGCGAAAGTGTCTCATCTCAGGTTAAATGCGAGAATATCTCATCTCTGGCTAAAGGCGACAATATCTCATCTCTGCCTAAAGGCGACAATACCTCATCTATGGTTAAAGGCGACAATATCTCATCTCTGGCTAAAGGCGAAAATATCTCAACTCTGGCTAACTGCGACAATATCTCATCACTGGCTAAAGGCGACAACATCTCATCTCTGGTTAAGGCGACAGTATCTCATCTCTGGCTAAAGGCGACAATATCTCATCTCTGGCTAAAGGCGACAATACCTCATCTCTGGATAAATGAGGCAAAATCTCTGGCTAAAGTAGACAATATATCTGGCTAAAGGCGACAATATCTCATCTCTGGCTAATGGCGACAATATCTCATCTCTGCCTAAAGGCGACAATATCTCATCTCTGGCTGAAGGCGACAATACCTCATCTCTGGCTAAAGGCGTCAACATCTCATCTCTGGCTAAAGGCGACAATATCTCATCTCTGGCTATAGGCGACAATATCTCATCTCTGCCTAAGGGCGACAATATCTCATCTCTGCCTAAAGGCGACAATATCTCATCTCTGGCAAAAGGCGACAATATCTCATCTCTGGCTAAAGTCAACAATTCCTCATTACTGGATAAACGCGACAATATCTCATCTCTGGCTAAAGGCGACAATATCTCATCTCTGGCTAAAGGCGACAATATCTCTGGCTAAAGGCGGCAATATCTCGGCCTAAAGTCGGCAAAACCTCATCTCTGCCTAAAGTAGACAATACCTCAACTCTGGCTAAAGGCAACAGTATCTCATCTCTGGCTAAAGGAGACAACATCTCATCTCTGGCTTAAGGCGACAGTATCTCATCTCTGGCTAAAGGCGACAATATCTCATCTCAGGTTAAATGCGACAATATCTCATCTCTGGCTAAAGGCGACAATATCTCATCTCTGCCTAAAAGCGACAATATCTCATCTCTGCCTAAAGGCGACAATACCTCATCTCTGGTAAAAGGCGACAATATCTCATCTCTGGCTAAAGGCGAAAATATTTCATCTCTGGCTAACTGCGACAATATCTCATCTCTGGCTAAAGGCGACAATATCTCATCTCTGGCTAAAGGCGACAATATCTCATCTCTGGCTATAGGCGACAAGATATCATCTCTGCCTAAGGGCGACAATATCTCATCTCTGCCTAAATGCGACAATATCTCATCTCTGGCTAAAGGCAACAATATTGTCTCTGGCTAAAGACGACAATACCTCATCTCTGGCTAAAGGCGACAATATCTCATCTCTGGCTATAGGCGACAATAACTCATCTCTGCCTGAAGGCGACAATATCTCATCTCTGGCTAAAGACGACAATATCTCTGGTTAAAGGCGGCAGTATCTCTGGCTAAAGGCAGCAATATCTCTGGCTAAAGGCGACAATATCTCTGGCTAAAGACGAAAATATCTCATCTCTGGCTAAAGGCGACAATACCTCATCTCTGGCTAAATGAGGCAAAATCTCTGCCTAAAGGCGAGAATATCTCATCTCTGGCTAAAGGTGACAATATCTCATCTCTGGCTAATGGCGACAATATCTCATCTCTGGCTAATGGCGACAATATCTCATATCTGCCTAAAGGCGACAATACCTCATCTCTGGATAAATGAGGCAAAATCTATGGCTAAAGGCGACAATATCTCTGGCTAAATGCGACAATATCTCATCTCTGGCTAATGGCGACAGTATCTCATCTCTGCCAAAAGGCGACAATATCTCTGGCTAAAAGCGACAATATCTCTTGCTAAAAGCGACAATGTCTCTGGCTAAAGGCGGCAATATCTCTGTCTAAAGTCGGCAAAACCACATCTCTGCCTAAAGTAGACAATACCTCATCTCTGACTAAAGGCAACAGTATCTCATCTCTGGCTAAAGGCGACAACATTTCATCTCTGGTTAAGGCGACAGTATCACATCTCTGGCTAAAGGCGACAATATCTCATCTCTGGCTAAAGGCGACAATACCTCATCTCTGGATAAATGAGGCAAAATCTCTGGCTAAAGTAGACAATATATCTGGCTAAAGGCGACAATATCTCATCTCTGGCTAATGGCGACAATATCTCATCTCTGCCTAAAGGCGACAATATCTCTGGATAAAGGCGACAATATCTCTTGCTAAATACGACAATATCTCTGGCTAAAGGCGGCAATATCTCTGGCTAAAGTCGGCAAAACATCATCTCTGCCTAAAGTAGACAATACCTCACCTCTGGCTAAAGGCAACTGTATCGCATCTCTGACTAAAGGCGACAACATCTCATCTCTGGCTTAAGGCGAAAGTGTCTCATCTCAGGTTAAATGCGAGAATATCTCATCTCTGGCTAAAGGCGACAATATCTCATCTCTGCCTAAAGGCGACAATACCTCATCTATGGTTAAAGGCGACAATATCTCATCTCTGGCTAAAGGCGAAAATATCTCATCTCTGGCTAACTGCGACAATATCTCATCACTGGCTAAAGGCGACAATATCTCATCTCTGGCTAAAGGCGACAATATCTCATCTCTGGCTAAAGGCGACAATATCTCATTTCTGGCTAAAGGCGACAATATCTCATCTCTGGCTATAGGCGACAATATCTCATCTCTGCCTAAGGGCGACAATATCTCATCTCTGCCTAAAGGCAACAATATCTCATCTCTGGCTAAAGGCGACAATATCTCATCTCTGGCTAAAGGCGACAACATCTCATCTCTGGATAAAGGCAACAGTATCTCATCTCTGGCTAAAGGCGACAACATCTCATCTCTGGCTTAAGGCGAAAGTGTCTCATCTCAGGTTAAATGCGTGAATATCTCATCTCTGGCTAAAGGCGACAATATCTCATCTCTGGCTAAAGGCGACAATACCTCATCTCTGGCTATAGGCGACAATATCTCATCTCTGCCTAAGGGCGACAATATCTCATCTCTGCCTAAAGGCGACAATATCTCATCTCTGGCTAAAGGCGACAATATCTCATCTCTGGCTAAAGGCGACAACATCTCATCTCTGGATAAAGGCAACAGTATCTCATCTCTGGCTAAAGGCGACAACATCTCATCTCTGGCTTAAGGCGAAAGTGTCTCATCTCAGGTTAAATGCGAGAATATCTCATCTCTGTCTAAAGGCGACAATATCTCATCTCTGCCTAAAGGCGACAATACCTCATCTATGGTTAAAGGCGACAATATCTCATCACTGGCTAAAGGCGAAAATATCTCATCTCTGGCTAACTGCGACAATATCTCATCACTGGCTAAAGGCGACAATATCTCATCTCTGGCTAAAGGCGAAAATATCTCATCTCTGGCTAAAGGCGACAATACCTCATCTCTGGCTAAAGGCGACAATATCTCATCTCTGGCTAAAGGCGACAATATCTCATCTCTGGCTATAGGCGACAATATCTCATCTCTGCCTAAGGGCGACAATATCTCATCTCTGCCTAAAGGCGACAATATCTAATCTCTGGCTAAAGGCGACAATATCTCATCTCTGGCTAAAGTCAACAATTCCTCATTACTGGATAAACGCGACAATATCTCATCTCTGGCTAAAGGCGACAATATCTCATCTCTGGCTAAAGGAGACAATATCTCTGGCTAAAGGCAACAATATCTCTGGATAAAGGCGACAATATCTCTGGCTAAAGGCGACAATATCTCATCTCTGGCTAAAGGCGACAATATCTCAACTCTGCCTAAAGGCGACAATACATCATCTCTGGCTAAAGGAGACAATATCTCATCTCTGGCTAAAGGCGACAATATCTCATCTCTGGCTCAATGCAACAATACATCATCTCTGGCTTAAGGCGACAATATCTCATCTCTGGCTAAAGGCGACAATATCTCCTCTCTGGCTAAAGGTGACAATACCTCATTACTGGCTAAAGGTGACAATATCTCATCTCTGGCTAAAGGGGACAATATCTCATCTCTGGCTAAATGCGACAATATCTCTGGTTAAAGGCGGCAGTATCTCTGGCTAAAGGCAACAATATCTCTGGCTAAAGGCGACAATATCACTGGCTAAAGACGAAAATATCTCATCTCTGGCTAAAGTCGGCAATATCTCTTCTCTGCCTAAAGGCGACAATATCTCATCTCTGGCTAAATGAGGCAAAATCTATGGCTAAAGGTGACAATATCTCTGGCTAAAGGCGACAATATCTCATCTCTGTCTAATGGCGACAATATCTCATCTCTGGCTAAAGGTGACAATATCTCATTTCTGCCTAAGGCGACATTATCTCATCTCTGGCTAAAGGCGACAATATCTCATCTCTGGCTAAAGGCTACAATATCTCTGGCTAAAGGCGACAATATATTTGGCTAAAGGCGACAATATCTCGTCTCTGGCTAAAGGCGACAATATCTCATCTCAGGTTAAATGCGACAATATCTCATCTCTGGCTAAAGGTGACAATATCTCATCTCTGCCTAAAGGCGACAATATCTCATCTCTGGCTAAAGGCGACAATATATCATCTCTGCATAAAGGCGACAATATCTCATCTCTGGTTAAAGGCGACAATATCTCATCTCGGGCTAAAGGCGACAATATCTCTGGCTAAAGGCGACAATATCTCTGGCTAAAGGCAACAATATCTCTGGCTAAAGGCGACAATAGATCTCGCTAGAGGCGAAAATAGATCTGGCTAAAGGCGACAATATCTCATCTCTTCCGAAATGAGGCAATATCTCATCTCTGGCTAAAGGCGACAATATCTTTGGCTAAAGGCGACAATATCTCTGGCTAAATGCAACAATATCTCTGGCTAAAGGCGACAATAGATCTGGCTAAAGGCGACAATATCTCATCTCTTCCGAAATGAGGCAATATCTCATCTCTGGCTAAATGCGACAATATCTCATATCTGTCCAAAGGCGACAATATCTCATCTCTCGCTAAAGGCGACAATATCTCTGGCTAAAGGCGACAATATCTTTGGCTATAGGAGACAATATCTCTCGCTAAAGGCGACAATATCTCATCTCTGGCTAAAGGCGACAATATCTCATCTCTGGCTAAAGGCGACAATATCTCAACTCTGCCTAAAGGCGACAATACCTCATCTCTGGCTAAAGGCGACAATATCTCATCTCTGGCTAAAGGCGACAATATCTCATCTCTGGCTAAAGGCAACAATACATCATCTCTGGCTTAAGGCGACAATATCTCATCTCTGGCTAAAGGCGACAATATCTCATCTCTGCCTAAGGGCGACAATATCTCATCTCTGCCTAAAGGCAACAATATCTCATCTCTGGCTAAAGGCGACAATATCTCATCTCTGGCTAAAGGCGACAACATCTCATCTCTGGATAAAGGCAACAGTATCTCATCTCTGGCTAAAGGCGACAACATCTCATCTCTGGCTTAAGGCGAAAGTGTCTCATCTCAGGTTAAATGCGTGAATATCTCATCTCTGGCTAAAGGCGACAATATCTCATCTCTGGCTAAAGGCGACAATATCTCATCTCTGGCTATAGGCGACAATATCTCATCTCTGCCTAAGGGCGACAATATCTCATCTCTGCCTAAAGGCGACAATATCTCATCTCTGGTTAAAGGCGACAATATCTCATCTCTGGCTAAAGGCGACAACATCTCATCTCTGGATAAAGGCAACAGTATCTCATCTCTGGCTAAAGGCGACAACATCTCATCTCTGGCTTAAGGCGAAAGTGTCTCATCTCAGGTTAAATGCGAGAATATCTCATCTCTGTCTAAAGGCGACAATATCTCATCTCTGCCTAAAGGCGACAATACCTCATCTATGGTTAAGGGCGACAATATCTCATCACTGGCTAAAGGCGAAAATATCTCATCTCTGGCTAACTGCGACAATATCTCATCACTGGCTAAAGGCGACAATATCTCATCTCTGGCTAAAGGCGAAAATATCTCATCTCTGGCTAAAGGCGACAATATCTCTGGATAAAGGCGACAATATCTCTGGCTAAAGGCGACAATATCTCATCTCTGGCTAAAGGCGACAATATCTCAACTCTGCCTAAAGGCGACAATACCTCATCTCTGGCTAAAGGAGACAATATCTCATCTCTGGCTAAAGGCGACAATATCTCATCTCTGGCTAAATGCAACAATACATCATCTCTGGCTTAAGGCGACAATATCTCATCTCTGGCTAAAGGCGACAATATCTCCTCTCTGGCTAAAGGTGACAATACCTCATTACTGGCTAAAGGTGACAATATCCCATCTCTGGCTAAAGGGGACAATATCTCATCTCTGGCTAAATGCGACAATATCTCTGGTTAAAGGCGGCAGTATCTCTGGCTAAAGGCAACAATATCTCTGGCTAAAGGCGACAATATCACTGGCTAAAGACGAAAATATCTCATCTCTGGCTAAAGGCGGCAATATCTCATCTCTGCCTAAAGGCGACAATATCTCATCTCTGGCTAAATGAGGCAAAATCTATGGCTAAAGGTGACAATATCTCTGGCTAAAGGCGACAATATCTCATCTCTGGCTAATGGCGACAATATCTCATCTCTGGCTAAAGGTGACAATATCTCATTTCTGCCTAAGGCGACATTATCTCATCTCTGGCTAAAGGCGACAATATCTCATCTCTGGCTAAAGGCTACAATATCTCTGGCTAAAGGCGACAATATATTTGGCTAAAGGCGACAATATCTCGTCTCTGGCTAAAGGCGACAATATCTCATCTCAGGTTAAATGCGACAATATCTCATCTCTGGCTAAAGGTGACAATATCTCATCTCTGCCTAAAGGCGACAATATCTCATCTCTGGCTAAAGGCGACAATATATCATCTCTGCATAAAGGCGACAATATCTCATCTCTGGTTAAAGGCGACAATATCTCATCTCGGGCTAAAGGCGACAATATCTCTGGCTAAAGGCGACAATATCTCTGGCTAAAGGCAACAATATCTCTGGCTAAAGGCGACAATAGATCTCGCTAGAGGCGAAAATAGATCTGGCTAAAGGCGACAATATCTCATCTCTTCCGAAATGAGGCAATATCTCATCTCTGGCTAAAGGCGACAATATCTTTGGCTAAAGGCGACAATATCTCTGGCTAAATGCAACAATATCTCTGGCTAAAGGCGACAATAGATCTGGCTAAAGGCGACAATATCTCATCTCTTCCGAAATGAGGCAATATCTCATCTCTGGCTAAAGGCGACAATATCTCATATCTGTCCAAAGGCGACAATATCTCATCTCTCGCTAAAGGCGACAATATCTCTGGCTAAAGGCGACAATATCTTTGGCTATAGGAGACAATATCTCTCGCTAAAGGCGACAATATCTCATCTCTGGCTAAAGGCGACAATATCTCATCTCTGGCTAAAGGCGACAATATCTCAACTCTGCCTAAAGGCGACAATACCTCATCTCTGGCTAAAGGCGACAATATCTCATCTCTGGCTAAAGGCGACAATATCTCATCTCTGGCTAAAGGCAACAATACATCATCTCTGGCTTAAGGCGACAATATCTCATCTCTGGCTAAAGGCGACAATATCTCATCTCTGGCTAAAGGTGACAATACCTCATTACTGGCTAAAGGTGACAATATCTCATCTCTGGCTAAAGGGGACAATATCTCATCTCTGGCTAAATGCGACAATATCTCTGGTTAAAGGCGGCAGTATCTCTGGCTAAAGGCAACAATATCTCTGGCTAAAGGCGACAATATCACTGGCTAAAGACGAAAATATCTCATCTCTGGCTAAAGGCGGCAATATCTCATCTCTGCCTAAAGGCGACAATATCTCATCTCTGGCTAAATGAGGCAAAATCTATGGTAAAGGTGACAATATCTCTGGCTAAAGGCGACAATATCTCATCTCTGGCTAATGGCGACAATATCTCATCTCTGGCTAAAGGCGACAATATCTCATTTCTGCCTAAGGCGACATTATCTCATCTCTGGCTAAAGGCGACAATATCTCATCTCTGGCTAAAGGCTACAATATCTCTGGCTAAAGGCGACAATATCTTTGGCTAAAGGCGACAATATCTCGTCTCTGGCTAAAGGCGACAATATCTCATCTCAGGTTAAATGCGACAATATCTCATCTCTGGCTAAAGGCGACAATATCTCATCTCTGCCTAAAGGCGACAATATCTCATCTCTGGCTAAAGGCGACAATATATCATCTCTGCATAAAGGCGACAATATCTCATCTCTGGTTAAAGGCGACAATATCTCATCTCGGGCTAAAGGCGACAATATCTCTGGCTAAAGGCGACAATATCTCTGGCTAAAGGCAACAATATCTCTGGCTAAAGGCGACAATAGATCTCGCTAGAGGCGACAATAGATCTGGCTAAAGGCGACAATATCCCATCTCTTCCGAAATGAGGCAATATCTCATCTCTGGCTAAAGGCGACAATATCTTTGGCTAAAGGCGACAATATGTCTGGCTAAAGGCAACAATGTCTCTGGCTAAAGGCGACAATAGATCTGGCTAAAGGCGACAATATCTCATCTCTTCCGAAATGAGGCAATATCTCATCTCTGGCTAAAGGCGACAATATCTCATATCTGTCCAAAGGCGACAATATCTCACATCTCGCTAAAGGCGACAATATCTCTGGCTAAAGGCGACAATATCTTTGGCTATAGGAGACAATATCTCTCGCTAAAGGCGACAATATCTCATCTCTGGCTAAAGGTGACAATATCTCATCTCTGGCTCATGGCGACAATATCTCATCTCTGGCTAATGGCGACAATATCTCATCTCTGGCTAAAGGTGACAATATCTCATCTCAGGTTAAATGCGGCAATATCTCATCTCTGGCTAAAGGCGACAATATCTCATGTCTGCCTAAAGGCGACAATATCTCATCTCCGCCTAATGGCGACAATATCTCATCTCTGCCTAAAGGCGACAATACCTCATCTCTGGTAAAAGGCGACAATATCTCATCTCTGGCTAAAGGCGAAAATATCTCATCTCTGCCTAACTGCGGCAATATCTCATGTCTGGCTAAAGGCGACAATATCTCTGGTTAAAGGCGGCAGTATCTCTGGCTAAAGGCAACAATATCTCGGGCTAAGGGCGACAATATCACTGGCTAAAGACGAAAATATCTAATCTCTGGCTAAAGGCGGCAATATCTCATCTCTGCCTAAAGGCGACAATATCTCATCTCTGGCTAAATGAGGCAAAATCTATGGCTAAAGGTGACAATATCTCTGGCTAAAGGCGACAATATCTCATCTCTGGCTAATGGCGACAATATCTCATCTCTGGCTAAAGGCAACAATATCTCATTCCTGCCTAAGGCGACATTATCTCATCTCTGGCTAAAGGCGACAATATCTCATCTCTGGCTAAAGGCTACAATATCTCTGGCTAAAGGTGACAATATCTTTGGCTAAAGGCGACAATATCTCGTCTCTGGCTAAAGGCGACAATATCTCATCTCAGGTTAAATGCGACAATATCTCATCTCTGGCTAAAGGCGACAATATCTCATCTCTGCCTAAAGGCGACAATATCTCATCTCTGGCTAAAGGCGACAATATATCATCTCTGCATAAAGGCGACAATATCTCATCTCTGGTTAAAAGCGACAATATCTCATCTCGGGCTAAAGGCGACAATATCTCTGGCTAAAGGCGACAATATCTCTGGCTAAAGGCAACAATATCTCTGGCTAAAGGCGACAATAGATCTCGCTAGAGGCGACAATAGATCTGGCTAAAGGCGACAATATCTCATCTCCTCCGAAATGAGGCAATATCTCATCTCTGGCTAAAGGCGACAATATCTTTGGCTAAAGGCGACAATATGTCTGGCTAAAGGCAACAATGTCTCTGGCTAAAGGCGACAATAGATCTGGCTAAAGGCGACAATATCTCTTCTCTTCCGAAATGAGGCAATATCTCATCTCTGGCTAAAGGCGACAATATCTCATATCTGTCCAAAGGCGACAATATCTCATCTCTCGCTAAAGGCGACAATATCTCTGGCTAAAGGCGACAATATCTTTGGCTATAGGAGACAAAATCTCTCGCTAAAGGCGACAATATCTCATCTCTGGCTAATGGTGACAATATCTCATCTCTGGCTCATGGCGACAATATCTCATCTCTGGCTAATGGCGACAATATCTCATCTCTGGCTAAAGGTGACAATATCTCATCTCAGGTTAAATGCGACAATATCTCATCTCTGGCTAAAGGCGACAATATCTCATGTCTGCATAAAGGCGACAATATCTCATCTCTGCCTAAAGGCGACAATATCTCATCTCTGCCTAAAGGCGACAATACCTCATCTCTGGCTAAAGGCGACAATATCTCATCTCTGGCTAAAGGCGACAATATCTCATCTCTGGCTATAGGCGACAATATCTCATCTCTGCCTAAGGGCGACAATATCTCTTCTCTGCCAAAAGGCGACAATATCTCATATCTGCCTAAAGGCGAAAATATCTCATCTCTGGCTAACTGCGACAATATCTCATCACTGGCTAAAGGCGACAATATCTCATCTCTGGCTAAAGGCGACAATATCTCATCTCTGGCTAAAGGCGACAATACCTCATCTCTGGCTAAAGGCGACAATATCTCATCACTGGCTAAAGGCGACAATATCTCATCTCTGGCTATAGGCGACAATATCTCATCTCTGCCTAAGGGCGACAATATCTCATCTCTGCCTAAAGGCGACAATATCTCATCTCTGGCTAAAGGCGACAATATCTCATCTCTGGCTAAAGGCAACAATTCCTCATAACTGGATAAACGCGACAATATCTCATCTCTGGCTAAAGGCGACAATATCTCATCTCTGGCTAAAGGAGACAATATCTCTGGCTAAAGGCAACAATATCTCTGGATAAAGGCGACAATATCTCTGGCTAAAGGCGACAATATCTCATCTCTGGCTAAAGGCGACAATATCTCAACTCTGCCTAAAGGCGACAATACCTCATCTCTGGCTAAAGGCGACAATATCTCATCTCTGGCTAAAGGCGACAATATCTCATCTCTGGCTAAAGGCAACAATACATCATCTCTGGCTTAAGGCGACAATATCTCATCTCTGGCTAAAGGCGACAATATCTCATCTCTGGCTAAAGGTGACAATACCTCATTACTGGCTAAAGGTGACAATATCTCATCTCTGGCTAAAGGGGACAATATCTCATCTCTGGCTAAATGCGACAATATCTCTGGTTAAAGGCGGCAGTATCTCTGGCTAAAGGCAACAATATCTCTGGCTAAAGGCGACAATATCACTGGCTAAAGACGAAAATATCTCATCCTTGGCTAAAGGCGGCAATATCTCATCTCTGCCTAAAGGCGACAATATCTCATCTCTGGCTAAATGAGGCAAAATCTATGGCTAAAGGTGACAATATCTCTGGCTAAAGGCGACAATATCTCATCTCTGGCTAATGGCGACAATATCTCATCTCTGGCTAAAGGCGACAATATCTCATTTCTGCCTAAGGCGACATTATCTCATCTCTGGCTAAAGGCGACAATATCTCATCTCTGGCTAAGGGCTACAATATCTCTGGCTAAAGGCGACAATATCTTTGACTAAAGGCGACAATATCTCGTCTCTGGCTAAAGGCGACAATATCTCATCTCAGGTTAAATGCGACAATATCTCATCTCTGGCTAAAGGCGACAATATCTCATCTCTGCCTAAAGGCGACAATATCTCATCTCTGGCTAAAGGCGACAATATATCATCTCTGCATAAAGGCGACAATATCTCATCTCTGGTTAAAGGCGACAATATCTCATCTCGGGCTAAAGGCGACAATATCTCTGGCTAAAGGCGACAATATCTCTGGCTAAAGGCAACAATATCTCTGGCTAAAGGCGACAATAGATCTCGCTAGAGGCGACAATAGATCTGGCTAAAGGCGACAATATCTCATCTCTTCCGAAATGAGGCAATATCTCATCTCTGGCTAAAGGCGACAATATCTTTGGCTAAAGGCGACAATATCTCTGGCTAAAGGCGACAATAGATCTGGCTAAAGGCGACAATATCTCATCTCTTCCGAAATGAGGCAATATCTCATCTCTGGCTAAAGGCGACAATATCTCATATCTGTCCAAAGGCGACAATATCTCATCTCTCGCTAAAGGCGACAATATCTCTGGCTAAAGGCGACAATATCTTTGGCTATAGGAGACAATATCTCTCGCTAAAGGCGACAATATCTCATCTCTGGCTAAAGGCGACAATATCTCATCTCTGGCTAAAGGCGACAATATCTCAACTCTGCTTAAAGGCGACAATACCTCATCTCTGGCTAAAGGCGACAATATCTCATCTCTGGCTAAAGGCGACAATATCTCATCTCTGGCTAAAGGCAACAATACATCATCTCTGGCTTAAGGCGACAATATCTCATCTCTGGCTAAAGGCGACAATATCTCATCTCTGGCTAAAGGTGACAATACCTCATTACTGGCTAAAGGTGACAATATCTCATCTCTGGCTAAAGGGGACAATATCTCATCTCTGGCTAAATGCGACAATATCTCTGGTTAAAGGCGGCAGTATCTCTGGCTAAAGGCAACAATATCTCTGGCTAAATGCGACAATATCACTGGCTAAAGACGAAAATATCTCATCTCTGGCTAAAGGCGGCAATATCTCATCTCTGCCTAAAGGCGACAATATCTCATCTCTGGCTAAATGAGGCAAAATCTATGGCTAAAGGTGACAATATCTCTGGCTAAAGGCGACAGTATCTCATCTCTGGCTAATGGCGACAATATCTCATCTCTGGCTAAAGGCGGCAATATCTCATTTCTGCCTAAGGCGACATTATCTCATCTCTGGCTAAAGGCGACAATATCTCATCTCTGGCTAAAGGCTACAATATCTCTGGCTAAAGGCGACAATATCTTTGGCTATAGGAGACAATATCTCTCGCTAAAGGCGACAATATCTCATCTCTGGCTAAAGGTGGCAATATCTCATCTCTGGCTCATGGCGACAATATCTCATCTCTGGCTAATGGCGACAATATCTCATCTCTGGCTAAAGGTGACAATATCTCATCTCAGGTTAAATGCGACAATATCTCATCTCTGGCTAAAGGCGACAATATCTCATGTCTGCCTAAAGGCGACAATATCTCATCTCCGCCTAATGGCGACAATATCTCATCTCTGCCTAAAGGCGACAATACCTCATCTCCGGTAAAAGGCGACAATATCTCATCTCTGGCTAAAGGCGAAAATATCTCATCTCTGCCTAACTGCGGCAATATCTCATGTCTGGCTAAAGGCGACAATATCTCTGGTTAAAGGCGGCAGTATCTCTGGCTAAAGGCAACAATATCTCTGGCTAAGGGCGACAATATCACTGGCTAAAGACGAAAATATCTCATCTCTGGCTAAAGGCGGCAATATCTCATCTCTGCCTAAAGGCGACAATATCTCATCTCTGGCTAAATGAGGCAAAATCTATGGCTAAAGGTGACAATATCTCTGGCTAAAGGCGACAATATCTCATCTCTGGCTAATGGCGACAATATCTCATCTCTGGCTAAAGGCGACAATATCTCATTCCTGCCTAAGGCGACATTATCTCATCTCTGGCTAAAGGCGACAATATCTCATCTCTGGCTAAAGGCTACAATATCTCTGGCTAAAGGTGACAATATCTTTGGCTAAAGGCGACAATATCTCGTCTCTGGCTAAAGGCGACAATATCTCATCTCAGGTTAAATGCGACAATATCTCATCTCTGGCTAAAGGCGACAATATCTCATCTCTGCCTAAAGGCGACAATATCTCATCTCTGGCTAAAGGCGACAATATATCATCTCTGCATAAAGGCGACAATATCTCATCTCTGGTTAAAAGCGACAATATCTCATCTCGGGCTAAAGGCGACAATATCTCTGGCTAAAGGCGACAATATCTCTGGCTAAAGGCAACAATATCTCTGGCTAAAGGCGACAATAGATCTCGCTAGAGGCGACAATAGATCTGGCTAAAGGCGACAATATCTCATCTCTTCCGAAATGAGGCAATATCTCATCTCTGGCTAAAGGCGACAATATCTTTGGCTAAAGGCGACAATATGTCTGGCTAAAGGCAACAATATCTCTGGCTAAAGGCGACAATAGATCTGGCTAAAGGCGACAATATCTCTTCTCTTCCGAAATGAGGCAATATCTCATCTCTGGCTAAAGGCGACAATATCTCATATCTGTCCAAAGGCGACAATATCTCATCTCTCGCTAAAGGCGACAATATCTCTGGCTAAAGGCGACAATATCTTTGGCTATAGGAGACAAAATCTCTCGCTAAAGGCGACAATATCTCATCTCTGGCTAATGGTGACAATATCTCATCTCTGGCTCATGGCGACAATATCTCATCTCTGGCTAATGGCGACAATATCTCATCTCTGGCTAAAGGTGACAATATCTCATCTCAGGTTAAATGCGACAATATCTCATCTCTGGCTAAAGGCGACAATATCTCATGTCTGCATAAAGGCGACAATATCTCATCTCTGCCTAAAGGCGACAATATCTCATCTCTGCCTAAAGGCGACAATACCTCATCTCTGGCTATAGGCGACAATATCTCATCTCTGCCTAAGGGCGACAATATCTCTTCTCTGCCAAAAGGCGACAATATCTCATATCTGCCTAAAGGCGAAAATATCTCATCTCTGGCTAACTGCGACAATATCTCATCACTGGCTAAAGGCGACAATATCTCATCTCTGGCTAAAGGCGACAATATCTCATCTCTGGCTAAAGGCGACAATACCTCATCTCTGGCTAAAGGCGACAATATCTCATCACTGGCTAAAGGCGACAATATCTCATCTCTGGCTATAGGCGACAATATCTCATCTCTGCCTAAGGGCGACAATATCTCATCTCTGCCTAAAGGCGACAATATCTCATCTCTGGCTAAAGGCGACAATATCTCATCTCTGGCTAAAGGCAACAATTCCTCATAACTGGATAAACGCGACAATATCTCATCTCTGGCTAAAGGCGACAATATCTCATCTCTGGCTAAAGGAGACAATATCTCTGGCTAAAGGCAACAATATCTCTGGATAAAGGCGACAATATCTCTGGCTAAAGGCGACAATATCTCATCTCTGGCTAAAGGCGACAATATCTCAACTCTGCCTAAAGGCGACAATACCTCATCTCTGGCTAAAGGCGACAATATCTCATCTCTGGCTAAAGGCGACAATATCTCATCTCTGGCTAAAGGCAACAATACATCATCTCTGGCTTAAGGCGATAATATCTCATCTCTGGCTAAAGGCGACAATATCTCATCTCTGGCTAAAGGTGACAATACCTCATTACTGGCTAAAGGTGACAATATCTCATCTCTGGCTAAAGGGGACAATATCTCATCTCTGGCTAAATGCGACAATATCTCTGGTTAAAGGCGGCAGTATCTCTGGCTAAAGGCAACAATATCTCTGGCTAAAGGCGACAATATCACTGGCTAAAGACGAAAATATCTCATCCTTGGCTAAAGGCGGCAATATCTCATCTCTGCCTAAAGGCGACAATATCTCATCTCTGGCTAAATGAGGCAAAATCTATGGCTAAAGGTGACAATATCTCTGGCTAAAGGCGACAATATCTCATCTCTGGCTAATGGCGACAATATCTCATCTCTGGCTAAAGGCGACAATATCTCATTTCTGCCTAAGGCGACATTATCTCATCTCTGGCTAAAGGCGACAATATCTCATCTCTGGCTAAGGGCTACAATATCTCTGGCTAAAGGCGACAATATCTTTGACTAAAGGCGACAATATCTCGTCTCTGGCTAAAGGCGACAATATCTCATCTCAGGTTAAATGCGACAATATCTCATCTCTGGCTAAAGGCGACAATATCTCATCTCTGCCTAAAGGCGACAATATCTCATCTCTGGCTAAAGGCGACAATATATCATCTCTGCATAAAGGCGACAATATCTCATCTCTGGTTAAAGGCGACAATATCTCATCTCGGGCTAAAGGCGACAATATCTCTGGCTAAAGGCGACAATATCTCTGGCTAAAGGCAACAATATCTCTGGCTAAAGGCGACAATAGATCTCGCTAGAGGCGACAATAGATCTGGCTAAAGGCGACAATATCTCATCTCTTCCGAAATGAGGCAATATCTCATCTCTGGCTAAAGGCGACAATATCTTTGGCTAAAGGCGACAATATCTCTGGCTAAAGGCGACAATAGATCTGGCTAAAGGCGACAATATCTCATCTCTTCCGAAATGAGGCAATATCTCATCTCTGGCTAAAGGCGACAATATCTCATATCTGTCCAAAGGCGACAATATCTCATCTCTCGCTAAAGGCGACAATATCTCTGGCTAAAGGCGACAATATCTTTGGCTATAGGAGACAATATCTCTCGCTAAAGGCGACAATATCTCATCTCTGGCTAAAGGCGACAATATCTCATCTCTGGCTAAAGGCGACAATATCTCAACTCTGCCTAAAGGCGACAATACCTCATCTCTGGCTAAAGGCGACAATATCTCATCTCTGCCTAAAGGCGACAATATGTCATCTCTGGCTAAAGGGAACAATACATCATCTCTGGCTTAAGGCGACAATATCTCATCTCTGGCTAAAGGCGACAATATCTCATCTCTGGCTAAAGGTGACAATACCTCATTACTGGCTAAAGGTGACAATATCTCATCTCTGGCTAAAGGGGACAATATCTCATCTCTGGCTAAATGCGACAATATCTCTGTTTAAAGGCGGCAGTATCTCTGGCTAAAGGCAACAATATCTCTGGCTAAATGCGACAATATCACTGGCTAAAGACGAAAATATCTCATCTCTGGCTAAAGGCGGCAATATCTCATCTCTGCCTAAAGGCGACAATATCTCATCTCTGGCTAAATGAGGCAAAATCTATGGCTAAAGGTGACAATATCTCTGGCTAAAGGCGACAATATCTCATCTCTGGCTAATGGCGACAATATCTCATCTCTGGCTAAAGGCGGCAATATCTCATTTCTGCCTAAGGCGACATTATCTCATCTCTGGCTAAAGGCGACAATATCTCATCTCTGGCTAAAGGCTACAATATCTCTGGCTAAAGGCGACAATATCTTTGGCTAAAGGCGACAATATCTCGTCTCTGGCTAAAGGCGACAATATCTCATCTCAGGTTAAATGCGACAATATCTCATCTCTGGCTAAAGGCGACAATATCTCATCTCTGCCTAAAGGCGACAATATCTCATCTCTGGCTAAAGGCGACAATATATCATCTCTGCATAAAGGCGACAATATCTCATCTCTGGTTAAAGGCGACAATATCTCATCTCGGGCTAAAGGCGACAATATCTCTGGCTAAAGGCGACAATATCTCTGGCTAAAGGCAACAATATCTCTGGCTAAAGGCGACAATAGTTCTCGCTAGAGGCGACAATAGATCTGGCTAAAGGCGACAATATCTCATCTCTTCCGAAATGAGGCAATATCTCATCTCTGGCTAAAGGCGACAATATCTTTGGCTAAAGGCGACAATATGTCTGGCTAGAGGCAACAATGTCTCTGGCTAAAGGCGACAATAGATCTGGCTAAATGCGACAATATCTCATCTCTTCCGAAATGAGGCAATATCTCATCTCTGGCTAAAGGCGACAATATCTCATATCTGTCCAAAGGCGACAATATCTCATCTCTCGCTAAAGGCGACAATATCTCTGGCTAAAGGCGACAATATCTTTGGCTATAGGAGACAATATCTCTCGCTAAAGGCGACAATATCTCATCTCTGGCTAAAGGTGACAATATCTCATCTCTGGCTCATGGCGACAATATCTCATCTCTGGCTAATGGCGACAATATCTCATCTCTGGCTAAAGGTGACAATATCTCATCTCAGGTTAAATGCGACAATATCTCATCTCTGGCTAAAGGCGACAATATCTCATGTCTGCCTAAAGGCGACAATATCTCATCTCTGCCTAAAGGCGACAATATCTCATCTCTGCCTAAAGGCGACAATACCTCATCTCTGGTAAAAGGCGACAATATCTCATCTCTGGCTAAAGGCGAAAATATCTCATCTCTGCCTAACTGCGGCAATATCTCATGTCTGGCTAAAGGCGACAATATCTCATCTCTGTCTAAAGGCGACAATATCTCATCTCTGCCTAAAGGCGACAATACGTCATCTCTGGCTAAAGGCGACAATATCTCATCTCTGGCTAAAGGCGACAATATCTCATCTCTGGCTATATGCGAGAATATCTCATCTCTGCCTAAGGGCGACAATATCTCTTCTCTGCCAAAAGGCGACAATATCTCATCTCTGCCTAAAGGCGACAATATCTCATCTCTGGCTAAAGGCGACAATATCTCATCTCTGGCTAAAGGCAACAATACCTCTTTACAAGCTAAACGCGACAGTATCTCATCTCTGGCTAATGGCGACAATATCTCATCTCTGGCTAAGGGCGACAATATCTCTGGCTAAAGGCGATAATATCTCATCTCTGGCTATAGGCGACAATATCTCATCTCTGCCTAAGGGCGACAATATCTCATCTCTGCCTAAAGGCGACAATATCTCATCTCTGGCTAAAGGCGACAATATCTCATCTCTGGCTAAAGTCAACAATTCCTCATTACTGGATAAACGCGACAATATCTCATCTCTGGCTAAAGGCGACAATATCTCATCTCTGGCTAAAGGAGACAATATCTCTGGCTAAAGGCAACAATATCTCTGGATAAAGGCGACAATATCTGTGGCTAAAGGCGACAATATCTCATCTCTGGCTAAAGGCGACAATATCTCATCTCTGCCTAAAGGCGACAATACCTCATCTCTGGCTAAAGGCGACAATATCTCATCTCTGGCTAAAGGCGACAATATCTCATCTCTGGCTAAAGGCAACAATACCTCATCTCTGGCTTAAGGCGACAATATCTCTTCTCTGGCTAAAGGCGACAATATCTCATCTCTGGCTAAAGGTGACAATACCTCATTACTGGCTAAAGGTGACAATATCTCATCTCTGGCTAAAGGGGACAATATCTCATCTCTGGCTAAATGCGACAATATCTCTGGTTAAAGGCGGCAGTATCTCTGGCTAAAGGCAACAATATCTCTGGCTAAAGGCGACAATATCACTGGCTAAAGACGAAAATATCTCATCTCTGGCTAAAGGCGGCAATATCTCATCTCTGCCTAAAGGCGACAATATCTCATCTCTGGCTAAATGAGGCAAAATCTATGGCTAAAGGTGACAATATCTCTGGCTAAAGGCGACAATATCTCATCTCTGGCTAATGGCGACAATATCTCATCTCTGGCTAAAGGCGACAATATCTCATTTCTGCCTAAGGCGACATTATCTCATCTCTGGCTAAAGGCAACAATATCTCATCTCTGGCTAAAGGCTACAATATCTCTGGCTAAAGGCGACAATATCTTTGGCTAAAGGCGACAATATCTCGTCTCTGGCTAAAGGCGACAATATCTCATCTCAGGTTAAATGCGACAATATCTCATCTCTGGCTAAAGGCGACAATATCTCATCTCCGCCTAAAGGCGACAATATCTCATCTCTGGCTAAAGGGGACAATATCTCATCTCTGCCTAAAGGCGACAATATCTCATCTCTGGTTAAAGGCGACAATATCTCATCTCGGGCTAAAGGCGACAATATCTCTGGCTAAAGGCGACAATATCTCTGGCTAAAGGCAACAATATCTCTGGCTAAAGGCGACAATAGATCTCGCTAGAGGCGACAATGGAACTGGCTAAAGGCGACAATATCTCATCTTTTCCGAAATGAGGCAATATCTCATCTCTGGCTAAAGTCGACAATATCTCTGGCTAAAGGCGACAATACCTCATTACTGGCTAAAGGGGACAATATCTCATCTCTGGCAAAAGGAGACAATATCTCATCTCTTGCTAAAGGCGACAATATCTCTGGTTAAAGGCGGCAGAATCTCTGGCTAAAGGCAACAATATCTCTGGCTAAAGGCTACAATATCTCTGGCTAAAGACGAAAATATCTCATCTCTGGCTAAAGGCGACAATATCTCATCTCTGTCTAAAGGCGACAATATCTCATCTCTGCCTAAAGGCGACAATACCTCATCTCTGGCTAAAGGCGACAATATCTCATCTCTGGCTAAAGGCGACAATATCTCATCTCTGGCTGTAGGCGACAATATCTCATCTCTGCCTAAGGGCGACAATATCTCTTCTCTGCCAAAAGGCGACAATATCTCATCTCTGGTTAAAGGCGACAATATCTCATCTCTGGCTAAAGGCGACAATATCTCATCTCTGGCTAAAGGCAACAATACCTCTTTACGGGCTAAACGCGACAATATCTCATCTCTGGCTAAAGGCGACAATATCTCATCTCTGGCTAAGGGCGACAATATCTCTGGCTAAAGGCGATAATATCTCATCTCTGGCTATAGGCGACAATATCTCATCTCTGCCTAAGGGCGACAATATCTCATCTCTGCCTAAAGGCGACAATATCTCATCTCTGGCTAAAGGCGACAATATCTCATCCCTGGCTAAAGTCAACAATTCCTCATTACTGGATAAACGCGACAATATCTCATCTCTGGCTAAAGGCGACAATATCTCATCTCTGGCTAAGGGCGACAATATCTCTGGCTAAAGGCGATAATATCTCATCTCTGGCTATAGGCGACAATATCTCATCTCTGCCTAAGGGCGACAATATCTCATCTCTGCCTTAAGGCGACAATATCTCATCTCTGGCTAAAGGCGACAATATCTCATCTCTGGCTAAAGTCAACAATTCCTCATTACTGGATAAACGCGACAATATCTCATCTCTGGCTAAAGGCGACAATATCTCATCTCTGGATAAAGGAGACAATATCTCTGGCTAAAGGCAACAATATCTCTGGATAAAGGCGACAATATCTCTGGCTAAAGGCGACAATATCTCATCTCTGGCTAAAGGCGACAATATCTCATCTCTGCCTAAAGGCGACAATACCTCATCTCTGGCTAAAGGCGACAATATCTCATCTCTGCCTAAAGGCGACAATATCTCATCTCTGGCTAAAGGCAACAATACATCATCTCTGGCTTAAGGCGACAATATCTCATCTCTGGCTAAAGGCGGCAATATCTCATCTCTGGCTAAAGGTGACAATACCTCATTACTGGCTAAAGGTGACAATATCTCATCTCTGGCTAAAGGGGACAATATCTCATCTCTGGCTAAATGCGACAATATCTCTGGTTAAAGGCGGCAGTATCTCTCGCTAAAGGCAACAATATCTCTGGCTAAAGGCGACAATATCACTGGCTAAAGACGAAAATATCTCATCTCTGGCTAAAGGCGGCAATATCTCATCTCTGCCTAAAGGCGACAATATCTCATCTCTGGCTAAATGAGGCAAAATCTATGGCTAAAGGTGACAATATCTCTGGCTAAAGGCGACAATATCTCATCTCTGGCTAATGGCGACAATATCTCATCTCTGGCTAAAGGCGACAATATCTCATTTCTGCCTAAGGCGACATTATCTCATCTCTGGCTAAAGGCGACAATATCTCATCTCTGGCTAAAGGCTACAATATCTCTGGCTAAAGGCGACAATATCTTTGGCTAAAGGCGACAATATCTCGTCTCTGGCTAAAGGCGACAATATCTCATCTCAGGTTAAATGCGACAATATCTCATCTCTGGCTAAAGGCGACAATATATCATCTCTGCCTAAAGGCGACAATATCTCATCTCTGGTTAAAGGCGACAATATCTCATCTCGGGCTAAAGGCGACAATATCTCTGGCTAAAGGCGACAATATCTCTGGCTAAAGGCAACAATATCTCTGGCTAAAGGCGACAATAGATCTCGCTAGAGGCGACAATACATCTGGCTAAAGGCGACAATATCTCATCTCTTCCGAAATGAGGCAATATCTCATCTCTGGCTAAAGTCGACAATATCTCTGGCTGAAGGCGACAATACCTCATTACTGGCTAAAGGGGACAATATCTCATCTCTGGCAAAAGGAGACAATATCTCATCTCTGGCTAAAGGCGACAATATCTCTGGTTAAAGGCGGCAGTATCTCTGGCTAAAGGCAACAATATCTCTGGCTATAGGCTACAATATCTCTGGCTAAAGACGAAAATATCTCATCTCTGGCTAAAGGCGACAATATCTCATCTCTGGCTAAATGAGGCAAAATCTATGGCTAAAGGCGAAAATATCTCTGGCTAAAGGCGACAATATCTCATCTCTGGCTAATGGCGACAATATCTCATCTCTGGCTAAAGGCGACAATATCTCATTTCTGGCTAAAGGCGACAATATCTCATCTCTGGCTAAAGGCGACAATATCTCTGGTTAAAGGCGGCAGTATCTCTGGCTAAAGGCAACAATATCTCTGGCTAAAGGCGACAATATCTCTGGCTAAAGACGAAAATATCTCATCTCTGGCTAAAGGCGACAATATCTCATCTCTGCCTAAAGGCGACAATAACTCATCTCTGGCTAAATGAGGCAAAATCTATGGCTAAAGGCGACAATATCTCTGGCTAAAGGCGACAATATCTCATCTCTGGCTAATGGCGACAATATCTCATCTCTGGCTAAAGGCGACAATATCTCTTGCTAAAGGCGACAATGTCTCTGGCTAGAGGCGGCAATACCTCTGGCTAAAGTCGGAAAACCTCATCTCTGCCTAAAGTAGACAATACCTCATCTCTGCCTAAAGGCAACAGTATCTCATCTCTGGCTAAAGGCGACAACATCTCATCTCTGGTTAAGGCGACAATATCTCATCACTGGCTAAAGGCGACAATATCTCATCTCTGCCTAAAGGCGACAATACCTAATTTCTGGATAAATGAGGCAAAATCTCTGGCTAAAGGAGACAATATCTCTGGCTAAAGGCGACAATATCTCATCTCTGGCTAATGGCGACAATATCTCATCTCTCCTTAAGGGCGACAATATCTCTGGCTAAAGGCGACAATATCTCTTGCTAAATAAGACAATATCTCATCTCTGGCTAAAGGCGACAATATCTCTGGCTAAAGTCGGCAAAACCTCATCTTTGCCTTAAGTAGACAATACCTCACCTCTGGCTAAAGGCAACTGTATCTCATCTCTGGCTAAAGGCGACAACATCTCATCTCTGCCTAAAGGCGACAATACCTCATCTCTGGCTAAAGGCGACAATATCTCATCTCAGGTCAAATGCGACAATATCTCATCTCTGGCTAAAGGCGAGAATATCTCATCTCTGCCTAAAGGCGACAATAACTCATCTATGGTTAAAGGCGACAATATCTCATCTCCGGCTAAAGGCGAAAATATCTCAGCTCTGACTAACTGCGACAATATCTCATCACTGGCTGAAGGCGACAATATCTCATCTCTGGCTAAAGGCGACAATATCTCATCTCTGCCTAAAGGCGACAATACCTCATCTCTGGCTAAATGCGACAATATCTCATCTCTGGCTAAAGGCGACAATATCTCATCTCTGGCTATAGGCGACAATATCTCATCTCTGCCTAAGGGCGACAATATCTCATCTCTGCCTAAAGGCGACAATATCTCATCTCTGGCTAAAGGCGACAATATCTCATCTCTGGCTAAAGGCAACAATTCCTCATTACTGGCTAAATGAGACAATATCTCATCTCTGGCTAAAGGCGACAATATCTCTGGCTAAAGGCAACAATATCTCTGGATAAAGGCGACAATATCTCATCTCTGGCTAAAGGCGACAATATCGTCTCTGGCTAAAGGCGACAATACCTCATCTCTGGCTAAAGGCGACAATATCTCATCTCTGGCTAAAGGCGACAATACCTCATTACTGGCTAAAGGGGACAATATCTCATCTCTGGCTAAAGGCGACAATATCTCATCTCTGGCTAAAGGCGACAATATCTCTGGTTAAAGGCGGCAGTATCTCTGGCTAAAGGCAACAATATCTCTGGCTAAAGGCGACAATATCTCTGGCTAAAGACGAAAATATCTCATCTCTGGCTAAAGGCGACAATATTTCATCTCTGCCTAAAGGCGACAATACCTCATCTCTGGCTAAATGAGGCAAAATCTATGGCTAAAGGCGACAATATCTCTGGCTAAAAACGACAATATCTCATCTCTGGCTAATGGCGACAATATCACATCTCTGGCTAAAGGCGACAATATCTCATTTCTTGCTAAAGGCGACAATATCTCATCTCTGGCTAAAGGCGACAATACCTCATCTCTGGCTAAATGAGGCAAAATCTATGGCTAAAGGCGGCAATATCTCTGGCTAAAAACGACAATATCTCATCTCTGGCTAATGGCGACAATATCTCATCTCTGGCTAAAGGCGACAATATCTCATCTCTGGCTAAAGGCGACAATACCTCATTACTGGCTAAAGGTGACAATATCTCATCTCTGGCTAAAGGGGACAATATCTCATCTCTGGCTAAAGGCGACAATATCTCTGGTTAAAGGCGGCAGTATCTCTGGCAAAAGGCAACAATATCTCTGGCTAAAGGCGACAATATCTCTGGCTAAAGACGAAAATATCTCATCTCTGGCTAAAGGCGACAATATCTCATCTCTGCCTAACGGCGACAATACCTCATCTCTGTCTAAATGAGGCAAAATCTATGGCTAAAGGCGACAATATCTCTGGCTAAAGGCGACAATATCTCATCTCTGGCTAATGGCGACAATATCTCATCTCTGGCTAAAGGCGACAATATCTCCTTTCTGGCTAAAGGCGACAATAACTCATCTCTGGCTAAAGGCGACAATATCTCTGTCTAAAGGCGACAATATCTTTGGCTAAAGGCGACAATATCTCGTCTCTGGCTAAAGGCGACAATATCTCATCTCAGGTTAAATGCGACAATATATCATCTCTGGCTAAAGGCGACAATATCTCATCTCTGCCTAAAGGCGACAATATCTCATCTCTGCCTAAAGGCGACAATATCTCATCTCTGGTTAAAGGCGACAATATCTCATCTCTGGCTAAAGGCGACAATATCTCTGGCTAAAGGCGACAATATCTCTGGCTAAAGGCAACAATATCTCTGGCTAAAGGCGACAATAGATCTGGCTACAGGCGACAATATCTCATCTCTTCCGAAATGAGGCAATATCTCATCTCTGGCTAAAGGCGACAATATCTCATATCTGTCCAAAGGCGACAATATCTCATCTCTCGCTAAAGGTGAAAATATCTCATCTCTGGCTAAAGGCAACAATACCACATCTCTGGCTAAATGTGACAATGTCTCCTTTCTGGACAAAGGCGACAATATCTCATCTCTTGCTAAAGGTGAAAATATCTCATCTCTGGCTAAAGGCAACAATACCACATCTCTGGCTAAAGGCGACAATGTCTCATCTCTGGCTACAGGCGACATTATCTCATCTCTGGCTAAAGGCGACAATATGTCATCTCTGGCTAAAGGCGACAATATCTCTGGCGAAATGAGGCAATATCTCATCTCTGGCTAAAGGCGACAATATCTCATCTCTGGCTAAAGGCGACAATATCTCTGGCTAAAGGCGACAATATCTTTGGCTATAGGAGACAATATCTCTCGCTAAAGGCGACAATATCTCATCTCTGGCTAAAGGCGACAATATCTCATTTCTGGCTAAAGGCGACAATATCTCATCTCTGGCTAAAGGCGACAATATCTCTGGCTAAAGGCGACAATATCTTTGGCTAAAGGCGACAATATCTCGTCTCTGGCTAAAGGCGACAATATCTCATCTCAGGTTAAATGCGACAATATCTCATCTCTGGCTAAAGGCGACAATATCTCATCTCTGTTTAAAGGCAACAATATCTCATCTCTGGCTAAAGGCGACAATATCTCATCTCTGCCTAAAGGCGACAATATCTCATCTCTGGCTAAGGGCGACAATATCTCATCTCTGGCTAAAGGCGAGAATATCTCATCTCTGGCTAAAGGCGACAATATCTCATCTCAGGTGAAATGAGGCAATATCTCTGGCTAAAGGCGGCAGTATCTCTGGCTAAAGGCGACAATATCTCATCTCTGGCTAATGGCGACAATATCTCATCTCTGCCTAAAGGCGACAATATCTCTGCCTAAATGCGACAATATCTCTTGCTAAAGGCGACAATATCTCTGGCTAAAGTCGGCAAAACCTCATCTCTGACTAAAGCAGACAATACCTCATCTCTGGCTAAAGGCAACAGTATCTCATCTCTGGCTAAAGGTGACAATATCTCATCTCTGGCTAAAGGGGACAATATCTCATCTCTGGCTAAAGGCGACAATATCTCTGGTTAAAGGCGGCAGTATCTCTGGCAAAAGGCAACAATATCTCTGGCTAAAGGCGACAATATCTCTGGCTAAAGACGAAAATATCTCATCTCTGGCTAAAGGCGACAATATCTCATCTCTGCCTAACGGCGACAATACCTCATCTCTGGCTAAATGAGGCAAAATCTATGGCTAAAGGCGACAATATCTCTGGCTAAAGGCGACAATATCTCATCTCTGGCTAATGGCGACAATATCTCATCTCTGGCTAAAGGCGACAATATCTCCTTTCTGGCTAAAGGCGACAATAACTCATCTCTGGCTAAAGGCGACAATATCTCTGTCTAAAGGCGACAATATCTTTGGCTAAAGGCGACAATATCTCGTCTCTGGCTAAAGGCGACAATATCTCATCTCAGGTTAAATGCGACAATATATCATCTCTGGCTAAAGGCGACAATATCTCATCTCTGCCTAAAGGCGACAATATCTCATCTCTGCCTAAAGGCGACAATATCTCATCTCTGGTTAAAGGCGACAATATCTCATCTCTGGCTAAAGGCGACAATATCTCTGGCTAAAGGCGACAATATCTCTGGCTAAAGGCAACAATATCTCTGGCTAAAGGCGACAATAGATCTGGCTACAGGCGACAATATCTCATCTCTTCCGAAATGAGGCAATATCTCATCTCTGGCTAAAGGCGACAATATCTCATATCTGTCCAAAGGCGACAATATCTCATCTCTCGCTAAAGGTGAAAATATCTCATCTCTGGCTAAAGGCAACAATACCACATCTCTGGCTAAATTTGACAATGTCTCCTTTCTGGACAAAGGCGACAATATCTCATCTCTTGCTAAAGGTGAAAATATCTCATCTCTGGCTAAAGGCAACAATACCACATCTCTGGCTAAAGGCGACAATGTCTCATCTCTGGCTACAGGCGACATTATCTCATCTCTGGCTAAAGGCGACAATATCTCATCTCTGGCTAAAGGCGACAATATCTCTGGCGAAATGAGGCAATATCTCATCTCTGGCTAAAGGCGACAATATCTCATCTCTGGCTAAAGGCGACAATATCTCTGGCTAAAGGCGACAATATCTTTGGCTATAGGAGACAATATCTCTCGCTAAAGGCGACAATATCTCATCTCTGGCTAAAGGCGACAATATCTCATTTCTGGCTAAAGGCGACAATATCTCATCTCTGGCTAAAGGCGACAATATCTCATCTCTGGCTAAAGGCGACAATATCTCTGGCTAAAGGCGACAATATCTTTGGCTAAAGGCGACAATATCTCGTCTCTGGCTAAAGGCGACAATATCTCATCTCAGGTTAAATGCGACAATATCTCATCTCTGGCTAAAGGCGACAATATCTCATCTCTGTTTAAAGGCAACAATATCTCATCTCTGGCTAAAGGCGACAATATCTCATCTCTGCCTAAAGGCGACAATATCTCATCTCTGGCTAAGGGCGACAATATCTCATCTCTGGCTAAAGGCGAGAATATCTCATCTCTGGCTAAAGGCGACAATATCTCATCTTAGGTGAAATGAGGCAATATCTCTGGCTAAAGGCGGCAGTATCTCTGGCTAAAGGCGACAATATCTCATCTCTGGCTAATGGCGACAATATCTCATCTCTGCCTAAAGGCGACAATATCTCTGCCTAAATGCGACAATATCTCTTGCTAAAGGCGACAATATCTCTGGCTAAAGTCGGCAAAACCTCATCTCTGACTAAAGCAGACAATACCTCATCTCTGGCTAAAGGCAACAGTATCTCATCTCTGGCTAAAGGCGACAATATCTCATTTCTGGCTAAAGGCGACAATATCTCATCTCTGGCTAAAGGCGACAATATCTCATCTCTGGCTAAAGGCGACAATATCTCTGGCTAAAGGCGACAATATCACTGGCTAAAGACGAAAATATCTCATCCTTGGCTAAAGGCGGCAATATCTCATCTCTGCCTAAAGGCGACAATATCTCATCTCTGGCTAAATGAGGCAAAATCTATGGCTAAAGGTGACAATATCTCTGGCTAAAGGCGACAATATCTCATCTCTGGCTAATGGCGACAATATCTCATCTCTGTCTAAAGGCGACATTATCTCATCTCTGGCTAAAGGCGACAATATCTTTGACTAAAGGCGACAATATCTCGTCTCTGGCTAAAGGCGACAATATCTCATCTCAGGTTAAATGCGACAATATCTCATCTCTGGCTAAAGGCGACAATATCTCATCTCTGCCTAAAGGCGACAATATCTCATCTCTGGCTAAAGGCGACAATATCTCATCTCGGGCTAAAGGCGACAATATCTCTGGCTAAAGGCGACAATATCTCTGGCTAAAGGCAACAATATCTCTGGCTAAAGGCGACAATAGATCTCGCTAGAGGCGACAACAGATCTGGCTAAAGGCGACAATATATCATCTCTTCCGAAATGAGGCAATATCTCATCTCTGGCTAAAGGCGACAATATCTTTGGCTAAAGGCGACAATATCTCTGGCTAAAGGCGACAATAGATCTGGCTAAAGGCGACAATATCTCATCTCTTCCGAAATGAGGCAATATCTCATCTCTGGCTAAAGGCGACAATATCTCATATCTGTCCAAAGGCGACAATATCTCATCTCTCGCTAAAGGCGACAATATCTCTGGCTAAAGGCGACAATATCTTTGGCTATAGGAGACAATATCTCTCGCTAAAGGCGACAATATCTCATCTCTGGCTAAAGGCGACAATATCTCATCTCTGGCTAAAGGCGACAATATCTCAACTCTGCCTAAAGGCGACAATACCTCATCTCTGGCTAAAGGCGACAATATCTCATCTCTGGCTAAAGGCGACAATATCTCATCTCTGGCTAAAGGCAACAATACATCATCTCTGGCTTAAGGCGACAATATCTCATCTCTGGCTAAAGGCGACAATATCTCATCTCTGGCTAAAGGTGACAATACCTCATTACTGGCTAAAGGTGACAATATCTCATCTCTGGCTAAAGGGGACAATATCTCATCTCTGGCTAAATGCGACAATATCTCTGGTTAAAGGCGGCAGTATCTCTGGCTAAAGGCAACAATATCTCTGGCTAAAGGCGACAATATCACTGGCTAAAGACGAAAATATCTCATCTCTGGCTAAAGGCGGCAATATCTCATCTCTGCCTAAAGGCGACAATATCTCATCTCTGGCTAAATGAGGCAAAATCTATGGCTAAAGGTGACAATATCTCTGGCTAAAGGCGACAATATCTCATCTCTGGCTAATGGCGACAATATCTCATCTCTGGCTAAAGGCGGCAATATCTCATTTCTGCCTAAGGCGACATTATCTCATCTCTGGCTAAAGGCGACAATATCTCATCTCTGGCTAAAGGCTACAATATCTCTGGCTAAAGGCGACAATATCTTTGGCTAAAGGCGACAATATCTCGTCTCTGGCTAAAGGCGACAATATCTCATCTCAGGTTAAATGCGACAATATCTCATCTCTGGCTAAAGGCGACAATATCTCATCTCTGCCTAAAGGCGACAATATCTCATCTCTGGCTAAAGGCGACAATATATCATCTCTGCCTAAAGGCGACAATATCTCTGCCTAAATGCGACAATATCTCTTGCTAAAGGCGACAATATCTCTGGCTAAAGTCGGCAAAACCTCATCTCTGACTAAAGCAGACAATACCTCATCTCTGGCTAAAGGCAACAGTATCTCATCTCTGGCTAAAGGTGACAATATCTCATTTCTGGCTAAAGGCGACAATATCTCATCTCTGGCTAAAGGCGACAATATCTCATCTCTGGCTAAAGGCGACAATATCTCTGGCTAAAGGCGACAATATCACTGGCTAAAGACGAAAATATCTCATCCTTGGCTAAAGGCGGCAATATCTCATCTCTGCCTAAAGGCGACAATATCTCATCTCTGGCTAAATGAGGCAAAATCTATGGCTAAAGGTGACAATATCTCTGGCTAAAGGCGACAATATCTCATCTCTGGCTAATGGCGACAATATCTCATCTCTGTCTAAAGGCGACATTATCTCATCTCTGGCTAAAGGCGACAATATCTTTGACTAAAGGCGACAATATCTCGTCTCTGGCTAAAGGCGACAATATCTCATCTCAGGTTAAATGCGACAATATCTCATCTCTGGCTAAAGGCGACAATATCTCATCTCTGCCTAAAGGCGACAATATCTCATCTCTGGCTAAAGGCGACAATATCTCATCTCGGGCTAAAGGCGACAATATCTCTGGCTAAAGGCGACAATATCTCTGGCTAAAGGCAACAATATCTCTGGCTAAAGGCGACAATAGATCTCGCTAGAGGCGACAACAGATCTGGCTAAAGGCGACAATATATCATCTCTTCCGAAATGAGGCAATATCTCATCTCTGGCTAAAGGCGACAATATCTTTGGCTAAAGGCGACAATATCTCTGGCTAAAGGCGACAATAGATCTGGCTAAAGGCGACAATATCTCATCTCTTCCGAAATGAGGCAATATCTCATCTCTGGCTAAAGGCGACAATATCTCATATCTGTCCAAAGGCGACAATATCTCATCTCTCGCTAAAGGCGACAATATCTCTGGCTAAAGGCGACAATATCTTTGGCTATAGGAGACAATATCTCTCGCTAAAGGCGACAATATCTCATCTCTGGCTAAAGGCGACAATATCTCATCTCTGGCTAAAGGCGACAATATCTCAACTCTGCCTAAAGGCGACAATACCTCATCTCTGGCTAAAGGCGACAATATCTCATCTCTGGCTAAAGGCGACAATATCTCATCTCTGGCTAAAGGCAACAATACATCATCTCTGGCTTAAGGCGACAATATCTCATCTCTGGCTAAAGGCGACAATATCTCATCTCTGGCTAAAGGTGACAATACCTCATTACTGGCTAAAGGTGACAATATCTCATCTCTGGCTAAAGGGGACAATATCTCATCTCTGGCTAAATGCGACAATATCTCTGGTTAAAGGCGGCAGTATCTCTGGCTAAAGGCAACAATATCTCTGGCTAAAGGCGACAATATCACTGGCTAAAGACGAAAATATCTCATCTCTGGCTAAAGGCGGCAATATCTCATCTCTGCCTAAAGGCGACAATATCTCATCTCTGGCTAAATGAGGCAAAATCTATGGCTAAAGGTGACAATATCTCTGGCTAAAGGCGACAATATCTCATCTCTGGCTAATGGCGACAATATCTCATCTCTGGCTAAAGGCGGCAATATCTCATTTCTGCCTAAGGCGACATTATCTCATCTCTGGCTAAAGGCGACAATATCTCATCTCTGGCTAAAGGCTACAATATCTCTGGCTAAAGGCGACAATATCTTTGGCTAAAGGCGACAATATCTCGTCTCTGGCTAAAGGCGACAATATCTCATCTCAGGTTAAATGCGACAATATCTCATCTCTGGCTAAAGGCGACAATATCTCATCTCTGCCTAAAGGCGACAATATCTCATCTCTGGCTAAAGGCGACAATATATCATCTCTGCATAAAGGCGACAATATCTCATCTCTGGTTAAAGGCGACAATATCTCATCTCGGGCTAAAGGCGACAATATCTCTGGCTAAAGGCGACAATATCTCTGGCTAAAGGCAACAATATCTCTGGCTAAAGGCAACAATAGTTCTCGCTAGAGGCGACAATAGATCTGGCTAAAGGCGACAATATCTCATCTCTTCCGAAATGAGGCAATATCTCATCTCTGGCTAAAGGCGACAATATCTTTGGCTAAAGGCGACAATATGTCTGGCTAGAGGCAACAATGTCTCTGGCTAAAGGCGACAATAGATCTGGCTAAATGCGACAATATCTCATCTCTTCCGAAATGAGGCAATATCTCATCTCTGGCTAAAGGCGACAATATCTCATATCTGTCCAAAGGCGACAATATCTCATCTCTCGCTAAAGGCGACAATATCTCTGGCTAAAGGCGACAATATCTTTGGCTATAGGAGACAATATCTCTCGCTAAAGGCGACAATATCTCATCTCTGGCTAAAGGTGACAATATCTCATCTCTGGCTCATGGCGACAATATCTCATCTCTGGCTAATGGCGACAATATCTCATCTCTGGCTAAAGGTGACAATATCTCATCTCAGGTTAAATGCGACAATATCTCATCTCTGGCTAAAGGCGACAATATCTCATGTCTGCCTAAAGGCGACAATATCTCATCTCTGCCTAAAGGCGACAATATCTCATCTCTGCCTAAAGGCGACAATACCTCATCTCTGGTAAAAGGCGACAATATCTCATCTCTGGCTAAAGGCGAAAATATCTCATCTCTGCCTAACTGCGGCAATATCTCATGTCTGGCTAAAGGCGACAATATCTCATCTCTGTCTAAAGGCGACAATATCTCATCTCTGCCTAAAGGCGACAATACCTCATCTCTGGCTAAAGGCGACAATATCTCATCTCTGGCTAAAGGCGACAATATCTCATCTCTGGCTATATGCGAGAATATCTCATCTCTGCCTAAGGGCGACAATATCTCTTCTCTGCCAAAAGGCGACAATATCTCATCTCTGCCTAAAGGCGACAATATCTCATCTCTGGCTAAAGGCGACAATATCTCATCTCTGGCTAAAGGCAACAATACCTCTTTACAAGCTAAACGCGACAGTATCTCATCTCTGGCTAAAGGCGACAATATCTCATCTCTGGCTAAGGGCGACAATATCTCTGGCTAAAGGCGATAATATCTCATCTCTGGCTATAGGCGACAATATCTCATCTCTGCCTAAGGGCGACAATATCTCATCTCTGCCTAAAGGCGACAATATCTCATCTCTGGCTAAAGGCGACAATATCTCATCTCTGGCTAAAGTCAACAATTCCTCATTACTGGATAAACGCGACAATATCTCATCTCTGGCTAAAGGCGACAATATCTCATCTCTGGCTAAAGGAGACAATATCTCTGGCTAAAGGCAACAATATCTCTGGATAAAGGCGACAATATCTGTGGCTAAAGGCGACAATATCTCATCTCTGGCTAAAGGCGACAATATCTCATCTCTGCCTAAAGGCGACAATACCTCATCTCTGGCTAAAGGCGACAATATCTCATCTCTGGCTAAAGGCGACAATATCTCATCTCTGGCTAAAGGCAACAATACCTCATCTCTGGCTTAAGGCGACAATATCTCTTCTCTGGCTAAAGGCGACAATATCTCATCTCTGGCTAAAGGTGACAATACCTCATTACTGGCTAAAGGTGACAATATCTCATCTCTGGCTAAAGGGGACAATATCTCATCTCTGGCTAAATGCGACAATATCTCTGGTTAAAGGCGGCAGTATCTCTGGCTAAAGGCAACAATATCTCTGGCTAAAGGCGACAATATCACTGGCTAAAGACGAAAATATCTCATCTCTGGCTAAAGGCGGCAATATCTCATCTCTGCCTAAAGGCGACAATATCTCATCTCTGGCTAAATGAGGCAAAATCTATGGCTAAAGGTGACAATATCTCTGGCTAAAGGCGACAATATCTCATCTCTGGCTAATGGCGACAATATCTCATCTCTGGCTAAAGGCGACAATATCTCATTTCTGCCTAAGGCGACATTATCTCATCTCTGGCTAAAGGCAACAATATCTCATCTCTGGCTAAAGGCTACAATATCTCTGGCTAAAGGCGACAATATCTTTGGCTAAAGGCGACAATATCTCGTCTCTGGCTAAAGGCGACAATATCTCATCTCAGGTTAAATGCGACAATATCTCATCTCTGGCTAAAGGCGACAATATCTCATCTCCGCCTAAAGGCGACAATATCTCATCTCTGGCTAAAGGCGACAATATATCATCTCTGCCTAAAGGCGACAATATATCATCTCTGGTTAAAGGCGACAATATCTCATCTCGGGCTAAAGGCGACAATATCTCTGGCTAAAGGCGACAATATCTCTGGCTAAAGGCAACAATATCTCTGGCTAAAGGCGACAATAGATCTCGCTAGAGGCGACAATAGATCTGGCTAAAGGCGACAATATCTCATCTCTTCCGAAATGAGGCAATATCTCATCTCTGGCTAAAGTCGACAATATCTCTGGCTAAAGGCAACAATACCTCATTACTGGCTAAAGGGGACAATATCTCATCTCTGGCAAAAGGAGACAATATCTCATCTCTTGCTAAAGGCGTCAATATCTCTGGTTAAAGGCGGCAGTATCTCTGGCTAAAGGCAACAATATCTCTGGCTAAAGGCTACAATATCTCTGGCTAAAGACGAAAATATCTCATCTCTGGCTAAAGGCGACAATATCTCATCTCTGGCTAAAGGCGACAATATCTCATCTCTGTCTAAAGGCGACAATATCTCATCTCTGCCTAAAGGCGACAATACCTCATCTCTGGCTAAAGGCGACAATATCTCATCTCTGGCTAAAGGCGACAATATCTCATCTCTGGCTGTAGGCGACAATATCTCATCTCTGCCTAAGGGCGACAATATCTCTTCTCTGCCAAAAGGCGACAATATCTCATCTCTGCCTAAAGGCGACAATATCTCATCTCTGGCTAAAGGCGACAATATCTCATCTCTGGCTAAAGGCAACAATACCTCTTTACGGGCTAAACGCGACAATATCTCATCTCTGGCTAAAGGCGACAATATCTCATCTCTGGCTAAGGGCGACAATATCTCTGGCTAAAGGCGATAATATCTCATCTCTGGCTATAGGCGACAATATCTCATCTCTGCCTAAGGGCGACAATATCTCATCTCTGCCTAAAGGCGACAATATCTCATCTCTGGCTAAAGGCGACAATATCTCATCCCTGGCTAAAGTCAACAATTCCTCATTACTGGATAAACGCGACAATATCTCATCTCTGGCTAAAGGCGACAATATCTCATCTCTGGCTAAGGGCGACAATATCTCTGGCTAAAGGCGATAATATCTCATCTCTGGCTATAGGCGACAATATCTCATCTCTGCCTAAGGGCGACAATATCTCATCTCTGCCTTAAGGCGACAATATCTCATCTCTGGCTAAAGGCGACAATATCTCATCCCTGGCTAAAGTCAACAATTCCTCATTACTGGATAAACGCGACAATATCTCATCTCTGGCTAAAGGCGACAATATCTCATCTCTGGATAAAGGAGACAATATCTCTGGCTAAAGGCAACAATATCTCTGGATAAAGGCGACAATATCTCTGGCTAAAGGCGACAATATCTCATCTCTGGCTAAAGGCGACAATATCTCATCTCTGCCTAAAGGCGACAATACCTCATCTCTGGCTAAAGGCGACAATATCTCATCTCTGCCTAAAGGCGACAATATCTCATCTCTGGCTAAAGGCAACAATACATCATCTCTGGCTTAAGGCGACAATATCTCATCTCTGGCTAAAGGCGACAATATCTCATCTCTGGCTAAAGGTGACAATACCTCATTACTGGCTAAAGGTGACAATATCTCATCTCTGGCTAAAGGGGACAATATCTCATCTCTGGCTAAATGCGACAATATCTCTGGTTAAAGGCGGCAGTATCTCTCGCTAAAGGCAACAATATCTCTGGCTAAAGGCGACAATATCACTGGCTAAAGATGAAAATATCTCATCTCTGGCTAAAGGCGGCAATATCTCATCTCTGCCTAAAGGCGACAATATCTCATCTCTGGCTAAATGAGGCAAAATCTATGGCTAAAGGTGACAATATCTCTGGCTAAAGGCGACAATATCTCATCTCTGGCTAATGGCGACAATATCTCATCTCTGGCTAAAGGCGACAATATCTCATTTCTGCCTAAGGCGACATTATCTCATCTCTGGCTAAAGGCGACAATATCTCATCTCTGGCTAAAGGCTACAATATCTCTGGCTAAAGGCGACAATATCTTTGGCTAAAGGCGACAATATCTCGTCTCTGGCTAAAGGCGACAATATCTCATCTCAGGTTAAATGCGACAATATCTCATCTCTGGCTAAAGGCGACAATATATCATCTCTGCCTAAAGGCGACAATATCTCATCTCTGGTTAAAGGCGACAATATCTCATCTCGGGCTAAAGGCGACAATATCTCTGGCTAAAGGCGACAATATCTCTGGCTAAAGGCAACAATATCTCTGGCTAAAGGCGACAATAGATCTCGCTAGAGGCGACAATACATCTGGCTAAAGGCGACAATATCTCATCTCTTCCGAAATGAGGAAATATCTCATCTCTGGCTAAAGTCGACAATATCTCTGGCTGAAGGCGACAATACCTCATTACTGGCTAAAGGGGACAATATCTCATCTCTGGCAAAAGGAGACAATATCTCATCTCTGGCTAAAGGCGACAATATCTCTGGTTAGAGGCGGCAGTATCTCTGGCTAAAGGCAACAATATCTCTGGCTATAGGCTACAATATCTCTGGCTAAAGACGAAAATATCTCATCTCTGGCTAAAGGCGACAATATCTCATCTCTGGCTAAATGAGGCAAAATCTATGGCTAAAGGCGAAAATATCTCTGGCTAAAGGCGACAATATCTCATCTCTGGCTAATGGCGACAATATCTCATCTCTGGCTAAAGGCGACAATATCTCATTTCTGGCTAAAGGCGACAATATCTCATCTCTGGCTAAAGGCGACAATATCTCTGGTTAAAGGCGGCAGTATCTCTGGCTAAAGGCAACAATATCTCTGGCTAAAGGCGACAATATCTCTGGCTAAAGACGAAAATATCTCATCTCTGGCTAAAGGCGACAATATCTCATCTCTGCCTAAAGGCGACAATACCTCATCTCTGGCTAAATGAGGCAAAATCTATGGCTAAAGGCGACAATATCTCTGGCTAAAGGCGACAATATCTCATCTCTGGCTAATGGCGACAATATCTCATCTCTGGCTAAAGGCGACAATATCTCTTGCTAAAGGCGACAATGTCTCTGGCTAGAGGCGGCAATACCTCTGGCTAAAGTCGGAAAACCTCATCTCTGCCTAAAGTAGACAATACCTCATCTCTGCCTAAAGGCAACAGTATCTCATCTCTGGCTAAAGGCGACAACATCTCATCTCTGGTTAAGGCGACAATATCTCATCACTGGCTAAAGGCGACAATATCTCATCTCTGGCTAAAGGCGACAATACCTAATTTCTGGATAAATGAGGCAAAATCTCTGGCTAAAGGAGACAATATCTCTGGCTAAAGGCGACAATATCTCATCTCTGGCTAATGGCGACAATATCTCATCTCTGCTTAAGGGCGACAATATCTCTGGCTAAAGGCGACAATATCTCTTGCTAAATACGACAATATCTCATCTCTGGCTAAAGGCGACAATATCTCTGGCTAAAGTCGTCAAAACCTCATCTTTGCCTAAAGTAGACAATACCTCACCTCTGGCTAAAGGCAACTGTATCTCATCTCTGGCTAAAGGCGACAACATCTCATCTCTGCCTAAAGGCGACAATACCTCATCTCTGGCTAAAGGCGACAATATCTCATCTCAGGTTAAATGCGACAATATCTCATCTCTGGCTAAAGGTGAGAATATCTCATCTCTGCCTAAAGGCGACAATAACTCATCTATGCTTAAAGGCGACAATATCTCATCTCCGGCTAAAGGCGAAAATATCTCAGCTCTGACTAACTGCGACAATATCTCATCACTGGCTGAAGGCGACAATATCTCATCTCTGGCTAAAGGCGACAATATCTCATCTCTGCCTAAAGGCGACAATACCTCATCTCTGGCTAAATGCGACAATATCTCATCTCTGGCTAAAGGCGACAATATCTCATCTCTGGCTATAGGCGACAATATCTCATCTCTGCCTAAGGGCGACAATATCTCATCTCTGCCTAAAGGCGACAATATCTCATCTCTGGCTAAAGGCGACAATATCTCATCTCTGGCTAAAGGCAACAATTCCTCATTACTGGCTAAACGCGACAATATCTCATCTCTGGCTAAAGGCGACAATATCTCTGGCTAAAGGCAACAATATCTCTGGATAAAGGCGACAATATCTCATCTCTGGCTAAAGGCGACAATATCGTCTCTGGCTAAAGGCGACAATACCTCATCTCTGGCTAAAGGCGACAATATCTCATCTCTGGCTAAAGGCGACAATATCTCATCTCTGGCTAAAGGCGACAATATCTCTTGCTAAATACGACAATATCTCATCTCTGGCTAAAGGCGACAATATCTCTGGCTAAAGTCGTCAAAACCTCATCTTTGCCTAAAGTAGACAATACCTCACCTCTGGCTAAAGGCAACTGTATCTCATCTCTGGCTAAAGGCGACAACATCTCATCTCTGCCTAAAGGCGACAATACCTCATCTCTGGCTAAAGGCGACAATATCTCATCTCAGGTTAAATGCGACAATATCTCATCTCTGGCTAAAGGCGAGAATATCTCATCTCTGCCTAAAGGCGACAATAACTCATCTATGGTTAAAGGCGACAATATCTCATCTCCGGCTAAAGGCGAAAATATCTCAGCTCTGACTAACTGCGACAATATCTCATCTCTGGCTAAATGCGACAATATCTCATCTCTGGCTAAAGGCGACAATATCTCATCTCTGGCTATAGGCGACAATATCTCATCTCTGCCTAAGGGCGACAATATCTCATCTCTGCCTAAAGGCGACAATATCTCATCTCTGGCTAAAGGCGACAATATCTAATCTCTGGCTAAAGGCAACAATTCCTCATTACTGGCTAAACGCGACAATATCTCATCTCTGGCTAAAGGCGACAATATCTCTGGCTTAAGGCAACAATATCTCTGGATAAAGGCGACAATATCTCATCTCTGGCTAAAGGCGACAATATCGTCTCTGGCTAAAGGCGACAATACCTCATCTCTGGCTAAAGGCGACAATATCTCATCTCTGGCTAAAGGCGACAATATCTCAACTCTGGCTATAGGCGACAATATCTCATCTCTGCCTAAAGGCGACAATATCTCATCTCTGCCTAAATGCGACAATATCTCATCTCTGGCTAAAGGCGACAATACCTCATTACTGGCTAAAGGGGACAATATCTCATCTCTGGCTAAAGGCGACAATATCTCATCTCTGGCTAAAGGCGACAATATCTCTGGTTAAAGGCGGCAGTATCTCTGGCTAAAGGCAACAATATCTCTGGCTAAAGGCGACAATATCTCTGGCTAAAGACGAAAATATCTCATCTCTGGCTAAAGGCGACAATATTTCATCTCTGCCTAAAGGCGACAATACCTCATCTCTGGCTAAATGAGGCAAAATCTATGGCTAAAGGCGACAATATCTCTGGCTAAAAACGACAATATCTCATCTCTGGCTAATGGCGACAATATCACATCTCTGGCTAAAGGCGACAATATCTCATTTCTGGCTAAAGGCGACAATATCTCATCTCTGGCTAAAGGCGACAATACCTCATCTCTGGCTAAATGAGGCAAAATCTATGGCTAAAGGCGACAATATCTCTGGCTAAAAACGACAATATCTCAACTCTGGCTAATGGCGACAATATCTCATCTCTGGCTAAAGGCGACAATATCTCATCTCTGGCTAAAGGCGACAATACCTCATTACTGGCTAAAGGTGACAATATCTCATCTCTGGCTAAAGGGGACAATATCTCATCTCTAGCTAAAGACGACAATATCTCTGGTTAAAGGCGGCAGTATCTCTGGCTAAAGGCAACAATATCTCTGGATAAGGCGACAATATCTCTGGCTAAAGACGAAAATATCTCATTTCTGGCTAAAGGCGACAATATCTCATCTCTGCCTAAAGACGACAATACCTCATCTCTGGCTAAATGAGGCAAAATCTCTGGCAAAAGGCGACAATATCTCAGGGTAAAGGCGACAATATCTCATCTCTGGCTAATGGCGACAATATCTCATTTCTGGCTAAAGGCGACAATATCTCATTTCTGGCTAAGTGCGACAATATCTCTGGCTAAAGCCGACAATATCTCTTGCAAAATACGACAATATCTCTGGCTAAAGGCGGCAATATCTCTGGCTAAAGGCAACTGTACCTCATCTCTGGCTAAAGGCAACTGTACCTCATCTCTGGCTAAAGGCGACAACATCTCATCTCTGGCTTAAGGCGACAGTACCTCATCTCTGGCTAAAGGCAACAATATCTCATCTCAGGTTAATTGCGAAAATATCTCATCTCTGGCTATAGGCGACAATATCTCATCTCTTTCTAAAGGCGACAATATCTCTGGCTAAAGGCAACAATATCTCATCTCTGGCTAAAGGCGACATGATCTATCTCTGGCTAAACGCGAAAATATCTCATCTCTGCCTAAAGGCGACAATATCTCATCTCTGCCTAAAGTAGACAATATCTCTGGCTAAAGGCGACAATATCTCATCTCTGGCTATAGGCGACAATATCTCATCTCTGCCTAAAGGCGACAATATCTCATCTCTGCCTAAAGGCGACAATATCTCATCTCTGGCTAAAGGCGACAATACCTCATTACTGGCTAAAGGTGACAATATCTCATCTCTGGCTAAAGGGGACAAGATCTCATCTCTGGCTAAAGGCGACAATATCTCTGGTTAAAGGCGGCAGTATCTCTGGCTAAAGGCGACAATATCTCTGGCTAAAGGCGACAATATCTCTGGCTAAAGACGAAAATAACTCATCTCTGGCTAAAGGCGACAATATCTCATCTCTGGCTAAAAGCGACAATACCTCATCTCTGGCTAAAGGCGACAATATCACGTCTCTGGCTAAAGGCGACAATATCTCATTTCAGGTTAAATGCGACAATATCTCATCTCTGGCTAAAGGCGACAATATCTCATCTTTGGCTAATGCGACAATATCTCATCTCTGGCTAAAGGCGACAATATCTCTGGCTAAAGGCGGCAGTATCACTGGCTAAATGCGACAATATCTCTGGCTAAAGGCGGTAATATCTCTGGCTAAAGGCGACAATATCTCATCTCTGGCTAATGGCGACAATGTCTCATCTCTGCCTAAAGGCGACAATACCTAATCTCTGGCTAAATGAGGCAAAATCTCTGCTTAAAGGCGACAACATCTCATCTCTGGCTAAAGGCGACAATATCTCATCTCTGCCTAAAGGCGACAATACCTCATCTATGTTTAAAGGCGACAATATCTCATCTCTGGCTAAAGGCGACAATATCTCATCTCTGCCTAAAGGCGACAATACCTCATCTCTGGCTAAAGGCGACAATATCACGTCTCTGGCTAAAGGCGACAATATCTCATTTCAGGTTAAATGCGACAATATCTCATCTCTGGCTAAAGGCGACAATATCTCATCTTTGGCTAAAGGCGACAATATCTCATCTCTGCCTAAAGGCGACAATATCTCATCTCTGGTTAAAGGCGACAATATCTCATCTCTGGCTAAAGGCGAAAATATCTAATCTCTGGCTAAAGGCGACAATATCTCATCTCTGGCTAAAGGCGACAATATCTCATCTCAGGTGAAATGAGGCAATATCTCTGGCTAAAGGCGGCAGTATCTCTGGCTAAAGGCGACAATATCTCATCTCTGGCTAATGGCGACAATATCTCATCTCTGCCTAAAGGCGACAATATCTCATCTCTGGCTAAAGGCGACAATACCTCATTACTGGCTAAAGGCGACAATATCTCGTCTCTGGCTAAAGGGGACAATATCTCATCTCTGGCTAAAGGCGACAATATCTCTGGCTAAAGGCGGCAGTATCACTGGCTAAATGCGACAATATCTCTGGCTAAAGGCGGTAATATCTCTGGCTAAAGGCGACAATATCTCATCTCTGGCTAATGGCGACAATGTCTCATCTCTGCCTAAAGGCGACAATACCTAATCTCTGGCTAAATGAGGCAAAATCTCTGCCTAAAGGCGACAACATCTCATCTCTGGCTAAAGGCGACAATATCTCATCTCTGCCTAAAGGCGACAATACCTCATCTATGTTTAAAGGCGACAATATCTCATCTCTGGCTAAAGGCGACAATATCTCATCTCTGGATAAAGGCGACAATATCTCATCTCTGCCTAAGGCGACAATACCTCATCTCTGGCTAAAGGCGACAATATATCATCTCTGGCTAAAGGCGACAATATCTCATCTCTGCCTAAAGGCGACAATATCTCATCTCTGGCTAAAGGCGACAATACCTCATTACTGGCTAAAGGTGACAATATCTCATCTCTGGCTAAAGGGGACAATATCTCATCTCTAGGTAAAGGCGACAATATCTCTGGTTAAAGGCGGCAGTATCTCTGGCTAAAGGCAACAATATCTCTGGATAAGGCGACAATATCTCTGGCTAAAGACGAAAATATCTCATCTCTGGCTAAAGGCGACAATATCTCATCTCTGCCTAAAGACGACAATACCTCATCTCTGGCTAAATGAGGCAAAATCTCTGGCAAAAGGCGACAATATCTCAGGGTAAAGGCGACAATATCTCATCTCTGGCTAATGGCGACAATATCTCATCTCTGGCTAAAGGCGACAATATCTCATTTCTGGCTAAGTGCGACAATATCTCTGGCTAAAGCCGACAATATCTCTTGCTAAATACGACAATATCACTGGCTAAAGGCGGCAATATCTCTGGCTAAAGTCGGCAATACCTCATCTCTGGCTAAAGGCAACTGTACCTCATCTCTGGCTAAAGTCGACAACATCTCATATCTGGCTTAAGGCGACAGTATCTCATCTCTGGCTAAAGGCAACAATATCTCATCTCAGGTTAATTGCGAAAATATCTCATCTCTGGCTATAGGCGACAATATCTCATCTCTTTCTAAAGGCGACAATATCTCTGGCTAAAGGCGACAATATCTCATCTCTGGCTAAAGGCGACATGATCTATCTTTGGCTAAACGCGAAAATATCTCATCTCTGGCTAAAGGCGACAATATCTCTGGTTAAAGGCGGCAGTATCTCTGGCTAAAGGCAACAATATCTCTGGCTAAAGGCGACAATATCTCTGGCTAAAGACGAAAATATCTCATCTCTGGCTAAAGGCGACAATATCTCATCTCTGGCTAAAAGCGACAATACCTCATCTCTGGCTAAAGGCGACAATATCACGTCTCTGGCTAAAGGCGACAATATCTCATTTCAGGTTAAATGCGACAATATCTCATCTCTGGCTAAAGGCGACAATATCTCATCTTTGGCTAAAGGCGACAATATCTCATCTCTGCCTAAAGGCGACAATATCTCATCTCTGGCTAAAGGCGACAATATCTCATCTCTGGCTAAAGGCGAAAATATCTAATCTCTGGCTAAAGGCGACAATATCTCATCTCTGGCTAAAGGCGACAATATCTCATCTCAGGTGAAATGAGGCAATATCTCTGGCTAAAGGCGGCAGTATCTCTGGCTAAAGGCGACAATATCTCATCTCTGGCTAATGGCGACAATATCTCATCTCTGCCTAAAGGCGACAATATCTCATCTCTGGCTAAAGGCGACAATACCTCATTACTGGCTAAAGGCGACAATATCTCGTCTCTGGCTAAAGGGGACAATATCTCATCTCTGGCTAAAGGCGACAATATCTCTGGCTAAAGGCGGCAGTATCACTGGCTAAATGCGACAATATCTCTGGCTAAAGGCGGTAATATCTCTGGCTAAAGGCGACAATATCTCATCTCTGGCTAATGGCGACAATGTCTCATCTCTGCCTAAAGGCGACAATACCTAATCTCTGGCTAAATGAGGCAAAATCTCTGCCTAAAGGCGACAACATCTCATCTCTGGCTAAAGGCGACAATATCTCATCTCTGCCTAAAGGCGACAATACCTCATCTATGTTTAAAGGCGACAATATCTCATCTCTGGCTAAAGGCGACAATATCTCATCTCTGGCTAAAGGCGACAATATCTCATCTCTGCCTAAAGGCGACAATACCTCATCTCTGGCTAAAGGCGACAATATCACGTCTCTGGCTAAAGGCGACAATATCTCATCTCTGGCTAAAGGCGAGAATATCTCATCTCTGGCTAAAGGCGACAATATCTCATCTTTGGCTAAAGGCGACAATATCTCATCTCTGCCTAAAGGCGACAATATCTCATCTCTGCCTAAAGGCGACAATATCTCATCTCTGGCTAAAGGCGAAAATATCTAATCTCTGGCTAAAGGCGACAATATCTCATCTCTGGCTAAAGGCGACAATATCTCATCTCAGGTGAAATGAGGCAATATCTCTGGCTAAAGGCGGCAGTATCTCTGGCTAAAGGCGACAATATCTCATCTCTGGCTAATGGCGACAATATCTCATCTCTGCCTAAAGGCGACAGTATCTCATCTCTGGCTAAAGGCGACAATACCTCATTACTGGCTAAAGGCGACAATATCTCGTCTCTGGCTAAAGGGGACAATATCTCATCTCTGGCTAAAGGCGACAATATCTCTGGCTAAAGGCGGCAGTATCACTGGCTAAATGCGACAATATCTCTGGCTAAAGGCGGTAATATCTCTGGCTAAAGGCGACAATATCACATCTCTGGCTAATGGCGACAATGTCTCATCTCTGCCTAAAGGAGACAATACCTAATCTCTGGCTAAATGAGGCAAAATCACTGCCTAAAGGCGACAACATCTCATCTCTGGCTAAAGGCGACAATATCTCATCTCTGCCTAAAGGCGACAATACCTCATCTATGTTTAAAGGCGACAATATCTCATCTCTGGCTAAAGGCGACAATATCTCATCTCTGGCTAAAGGCGACAATATCTCATCTCTGCCTAAAGGCGACAATACCTCATCTCTGGCTAAAGGCGACAATATATCATCTCTGGCTAAAGGCGACAATATCTCATCTCTGGATATAGGCGATAATATCTCATCTCTGCCTAAAGGCGACAATATCTCATCTCTGGCTAAAGGCGACAATACCTCATTACTGGCTAAAGGTGACAATATCTCATCTCTGTCTAAAGGGGACAATATCTCATCTCTAGCTAAAGGCGACAATATCTCTGGTTAAAGGCGGCAGTATCTCTGGCTAAAGGCAACAATATCTCTGGATAAGGCGACAATATCTCTGGCTAAAGACGAAAATATCTCATCTCTGGCTAAAGGCGACAATATCTCATCTCTGCCTAAAGACGACAATACCTCATCTCTGGCTAAATGAGGCAAAATCTCTGGCAAAAGGCGACAATATCTCAGGGTAAAGGCGACAATATCTCATCTCTGGCTAATGGCGACAATATCTCATCTCTGGCTAAAGGCGACAATATCTCATTTCTGGCTAAGTGCGACAATATCTCTGGCTAAAGCCGACAATATCTCTTGCTAAATACGACAATATCTCTGGCTAAAGGCGGCAATATCTCTGGCTAAAGTCGGCAATACCTCATCTCTGGCTAAAGGCAACTGTACCTCATCTCTGGCTAAAGGCGACAACATCACATCTCTGGCTTAAGGCGACAGTATCTCATCTCTGGCTAAAGGCAACAATATCTCATCTCAGGTTAATTGCGAAAATATCTCATCTCTGGCTATAGGCGACAATATCTCATCTCTTTCTAAAGGCGACAATATCTCTGGCTAAAGGCGACAATATCTCATCTCTGGCTAAAGGCGACATGATCTATCTCTGGCTAAACGCGAAAATATCTCATCTCTGCCTAAAGGCGACAATATCTCATCTCTGCCTAAAGTAGACAATATCTCTGGCTAAAGGCGACAATATCTCATCTCTGGCTATAGGCGACAATATCTCATCTCTGCCTAAAGGCGACAATATCTCATCTCTGCCTAAAGGCAACAATATCTCATCTCTGGCTAAAGGCGACAATACCTCATTACTGGCTAAAGGTGACAATATCTCATCTCTGGCTAAAGGGGACAAGATCTCATCTCTGGCTAAAGGCAACAATATCTCTGGCTAAAGGCGACAATATCTCTGGCTAAAGACGAAAATATCTCATCTCTGGCTAAAGGCGACAATATCTCATCTCTGGCTAAAGGCGACAATACCTCATCTCTGGCTAAAGGCGACAATATCACGTCTCTGGCTAAAGGCGACAATATCTCATCTCAGGTTAAATGCGACAATATCTCATCTCTGGCTAAAGGCGACAATATCTCATCTGTGGCTAAAGGCGACAATATCTCATCTCTGCCTAAAGGCGACAATATCTCATCTCTGGTTAAAGGCGACAATATCTCATCTCTGGCTAAATGCGACAATATCTCATCTCTGGCTAAAGGCGACAATATCTCATCTCAGGTGAAATGAGGCAATATCTCTGGCTAAAGGCGGCAGTATCTCTGGCTAAAGGTGACAATATCTCATCTCTGGCTAATGGCGACAATATCTCATCTCTGGCTAAAGGCGACAATATCTCTTGCTAAAGGCGACAATATCTCTGGCTAAAGGCGGCAATATCTCTGGCTAAGGGCGGCAATATCTCTGGCTAAAGTCGGCAAAACCTCATCTCTGCCTAAAGTAGACAATACCTCATCTCTGGCTAAAGGCAACAGTAGCTCATCTCTGGCTAAAGGCGACAATATCTCATCTCTGGCTTACGGCGACAGTATCTAATCTCTGGCTAAAGGCGCCAATATCTCATCTCAGGTTAAATGCGACAATATCTCATCTCTGGCTAAAGGCGACAATATCTCATCTCAGGTTAAATGCGACAATATCTCATCTCTGGCTAAAGGCGACAATATCTCATCTCTGCCTAAAGGCGACAATATCTCATCTCTGGCTAAAGGCGACAATTTATCATCTCTGGCTAAAGGCAACAATATCTCTGGCGAAATGAGGCAATATCTCATCTCTGGCTAAAGGCGAAAATATCTCATCTCTGGCTAAAGGTGACAATATCTCATCTCTGGCTAAAGGCGACAATATCTTTGGCTAAAAAAGACAATATCTCTGGCTAAAAGCGACAATATCTCATCACTGGCTAATGGCGACAATATCTCATCTCTGGCCAAAGGCGACAATATCTCATCTCTGGCTAAAAGCGACAATGTCTCATCTCTTGCGAAATGAGGCAATATCTCATCTCTGGCTAAAGGCGACAATATCTCATCTCTGCCTAAAGGCGACAATATCTCATCTCTGGTTAAAGGCGACAATATCTCATCTCTGGCTAAAGGCGAAAATATCTCATCTCTGGCTAAAGGCGACAATATCTCATGTCAGGTGAAATGAGGCAATATCTCTGGCTAAAGGCGGCAGTATCTCTGGCTAAAGGCGACAATATCTCATCTCTGGCTAATGGCGACAATATCTCATCTCTGCCTAAAGGCGACAATATCTCTCGCTAAATGCGACAATATCTCTTGCTTAAGGCAACAATATCTCTGGCTAAGGGCGGCAATATCTCTGGCTAAAGTCGGCAAAACCTCATCTCTGCCTAAAGTACACAATACCTCATCTCTGGCTAAAGGCAACAGTATCTCATCTCTGGCTAAAGGCGACAATATCTCATCTCTGGCTTACGGCGACAGTATCTAATCTCTGGCTAAAGGTGCCAATATCTCATCTCAGGTTAAATGCGACAATATCTCATCTCTGGCAAAAGGCGACAATATCTCATATCAAGTTAAATGCGACAATATCTCATCTCTGGCTAAAGGCGACTATATCTCATCTCTGGCTAAAGGCGACAATATCTCATCTCTGGCTAAAGGCGACAATTTCTCATCTCTGGCTAAAGGCAACAATATCTCTGGCGAAATGAGGCAATATCTCATCTCTGGCTAAAGGCGAAAATATCTCATCTCTGGCTAAAGTTGACAATATCTCATCTCTGGCTAAAGGCGACAATATCTTTGGCTAAAAAAGACAATATCTCTGGCTAAAAGCGACAATATCTCATCACTGGCTAATGGCGACAATATCTCATCTCTGGCCAAAGGCGACAATATCTCATCTCTGGCTAAAAGCGACAATGTCTCATCTCTTTCGAAATGAGGCAATATCTCATCTCTGGCTAAAGGCGACAATATCTCTCGCTAAAGGCGAAAATATCTCTGGCTAAAGGCAACAATATCTCTGGCTAAAGGCGACAATAGATCTGGCTAAATGCGACAATATCTCATCTCTGGCTAAAGGCGAAAATATCTCATCTCTGGCTAAAGGCGACAATATCTAATCTCTGCCTAAAGGCGACAATATGTCATGTCTGCCTAAAGGTGACAATATCTCATCTCTGGCTAAAGGCGACAATATCTCATCTCTGGCTAAAGGCGACAATATCTCATCTCTGCCTAAAGGCGACAATGTCTCTGGCTAAAGGCGATAATATCTCTGGCTAAAGGCAAAAATATCTCTGGATAAAGGCGACAATATCTCTGGCTAAAGGCGACAATATCTCATCTCTGGATAAAGGCGTCAATATCTCATCTCTGGCTATAGGCGACAATATCTCATCTCTGCCTAAAGGCGACAATATCTCATCTCTGCCTAAAGGCGACAATATCTCATCTCTGGCTAAAGGCGACAATACCTCATTACTGGCTAAAGGCGACAATATCTCGTCTCTGGCTAAAGGCGACAATATATCATCTCTGGCTAAAGGCGACAATATCTCATCTCTGGATATAGGCGACAATATCTCATCTCTGCCTAAGGGCGACAATATCTCATCTCTGCCTAAAGGCGACAATATCTCATCTCTGCCTAAAGGCGACAATATCTCATCTCTGGCTAAAGGCGACAATACCTCATTACTGGCTAAAGGTGACAATATCTCATCTCTGGCTAAAGGGGACAATATCTCATCTCTGGCTAATGGCGACAATATCTCATCTCTGCCTAAAGGCGACAATATCTCATCTCTGGCTAAAGGCGACAATACCTCATTACTGACTAAAGGCGACAATATCTCGTCTCTGGCTAAAGGCGACAATATCTCATTTCTGGCTAAGTGCGACAATATCTCTGGCTACAGCCGACAATATCTCTTGCTAAATACGACAATATCTCTGGCTAAAGGCGGCAATATCTCTGGCTAAAGTCGGCAATACCTCATCTCTGGCTAAAGGCAACTGTACCTCATCTCTGGCTAAAGGCGACAACATCTCATCTCTGGCTTAAGGCGACAGTATCTCATCTCTGGCTAAAGGCAACAATATCACATCTCAGGTTAATTGCGAAAATATCTCATCTCTGGCTATAGGCGACAATATCTCATCTCTTTCTAAAGGCGACAATATCTCTGGCTAAAGGCGACAATATCTCATCTCTGGCTAAAGGCGACATGATCTATCTCTGGCTAAACGCGAAAATATCTCATCTCTGCCTAAAGGCAACAATATCTCATCTCTGCCTAAAGTAGACAATATCTCTGGCTAAAGGCGACAATATCTCATCTCTGGCTATAGGCGACAATATCTCATCTCTGCCTAAAGGCGACAATATCTCATCTCTGCCTAAAGGCAACAATATCTCATCTCTGGCTAAAGGCGACAATACCTCATTACTGGCTAAAGGTGACAATATCTCATCTCTGGCTAAAGGGGACAAGATCTCATCTCTGGCTAAAGGCAACAATATCTCTGGCTAAAGGCGACAATATCTCTGGCTAAAGACGAAAATATCTCATCTCTGGCTAAAGGCGACAATATCTCATCTCTGGCTAAAGGCGACAATACCTCATCTCTGGCTAAAGGCGACAATATCACGTCTCTGGCTAAAGGCGACAATATCTCATCTCAGGTTAAATGCGACAATATCTCATCTCTGGCTAAAGGCGACAATATCTCATCTGTGGCTAAAGGCGACAATATCTCATCTCTGCCTAAAGGCGACAATATCTCATCTCTGGTTAAAGACGACAATATCTCATCTCTGGCTAAAGGCGACAATATCTCTGGCTAAAGGCGAAAATATCTCTGGCTAAAGGCAACAATATCTCTGGCTAAAGGCGACAATAGATCTGGCTAAATGCGACAATATCTCATCTCTGGCTAAAGGCGAAAATATCTCATCTCTGGCTAAAGGCGACAATATCTAATCTCTGCCTAAAGGCGACAATATGTCATGTCTGCCTAAAGGTGACAATATCTCATCTCTGGCTAAAGGCGACAATATCTCATCTCTGGCTAAAGGCGACAATATCTCATCTCTGCCTAAAGGCGACAATGTCTCTGGCTAAAGGCGATAATATCTCTGGCTAAAGGCAAAAATATCTCTGGATAAATGCGACAATATCTCTGGCTAAAGGCGACAATATCTCATCTCTGGATAAAGGCGTCAATATCTCATCTCTGGCTATAGGCGACAATATCTCATCTCTGCCTAAAGGCGACAATATCTCATCTCTGCCTAAAGGCGACAATATCTCATCTCTGGCTAAAGGCGACAATACCTCATTACTGGCTAAAGGCGACAATATCTCGTCTCTGGCTAAAGGCGACAATATATCATCTCTGGCTAAAGGCGACAATATCTCATCTCTGGATATAGGCGACAATATCTCATCTCTGCCTAAGGGCGACAATATCTCATCTCTGCCTAAAGGCGACAATATCTCATCTCTGCCTAAAGGCGACAATATCTCATCTCTGGCTAAAGGCGACAATACCTCATTACTGGCAAAAGGTGACAATATCTCATCTCTGGCTAAAGGGGACAATATCTCATCTCTGGCTAATGGCGACAATATCTCATCTCTGCCTAAAGGCGACAATATCTCATCTCTGGCTAAAGGCGACAATACCTCATTACTGACTAAAGGCGACAATATCTCGTCTCTGGCTAAAGGGGACAATATCTCATCTCTGGCTAAAGGCGACAATATCTCTGGCTAAAGGCGGCAGTATCTCTGGCTAAATGCGACAATATCTCTGGCTAAAGGCGGTAATATCTCTGGCTAAAGGCGACAATATCTCATCTCTGGCTAATGGCGACAATGTCTCATCTCTGCCTAAAGGCGACAATACCTAATCTCTGGCTAAATGAGGCAAAATCTCTGCCTAAAGGCGACAATATCTCATCTCTGGCTAAAGGCGACAATATCTCATCTCTGGCTAATGGCGACAATACCTCATCTATGTTTAAAGGCGACAATATCTCATCTCTGGCTAAAGGCGACAATATCTCATCTCTGGCTAAAGGCGACAATATCTCATCTCTGCCTAAAGGCGACAATACCTCATCTCTGGCTAAAGGCGACAATATATCATCTCTGGCTATAGGCGACAATATCTCATCTCTGGATATAGGCGACAATAACTCATCTCTGCCTAAGGGCGACAATATCTCATCTCTGCCTAAAGGCGACAATATCTCATCTCTGCCTAAAGGCGACAATATCTCATCTCTGGCTAAAGGCGACAATACCTCATTACTGGCTAAAGGTGACAATATCTCATCTCTGGCTAAAGGGGACAATATCTCATCTCTGGCTAAAGGCGACAATATCTCTGGTTAAAGGCGGCAGTATCTCTGGCTAAAGGCAACAAAATCTCTGGATAAGGCGACAATATCTCTGGCTAAAGACGAAAATATCTCATCTCTGGCTAAAGGCGACAATATCTCATCTCTGCCTAAAGGCGACAATACCTCATCTCTGGCTAAATGAGGCAAAATCTCTGGCAAAAGGCGACAATATCTCAGGGTAAAGTCGACAATATCTCATCTCTGGCTAATGGCGACAATATCTCATCACTGTCTAATGGCGACAATATCTCATCTCTGGCCAAAGGCGACAATATCTCATCTCTGGCTAAAAGCGACAATGTCTCATCTCTTGCGAAATGAGGCAATATCTCATCTCTGGCTAAAGGCGACAATATCTCTCGCTAAAGGCGAAAATATCTCTGGCTAAAGGCAACAATATCTCTGGCTAAAGGCGACAATAGATCTGGCTAAATGCGACAATATCTCATCTCTGGCTAAAGGCGAAAATATCTCATCTCTGGCTAAAGGCGACAATATCTAATCTCTGCCTAAAGGTGACAATATGTCATGTCTGCCTAAAGGTGACAATATCTCATCTCTGGCTAAAGGCGACAATATCTCATCTCTGGCTAAAGGCGACAATATCTCATCTCTGCCTAAAGGCGACAATGTCTCTGGCTAAAGGCGATAATATCTCTGGCTAAAGGCAAAAATATCTCTGGATAAAGGCGACAATATCTCTGGCTAAAGGCGACAATATCTCATCTCTGGATAAAGGCGTCAATATCTCATCTCTGGCTATAGGCGACAATATCTCATCTCTGCCTTAAGGCGACAATATCTCATCTCTGCCTAAAGGCGACAATATCTCATCTCTGGCTAAAGGCGACAATACCTCATTACTGGCTAAAGGCGACAATATCTCGTCTCTGGCTAAAGGCGACAATATATCATCTCTGGCTAAAGGCGACAATATCTCATCTCTGGATATAGGCGACAATATCTCATCTCTGCCTAAGGGCGACAATATCTCATCTCTGCCTAAAGGCGACAATATCTCATCTCTGGCTAAAGGCGACAATATCTCATCTCTGGCTAAAGGTGACAATATCTCATCTCTGGCTAAAGGGGACAATATCTCATCTCTGGCTAATGGCGACAATATCTCATCTCTGCCTAACGGCGACAATATCTCATCTCTGGCTAAAGGCGACAATACCTCATTACTGACTAAAGGCGACAATATCTCGTCTCTGGCTAAAGGCGACAATATCTCATTTCTGGCTAAGTGCGACAATATCTCTGGCTACAGCCGACAATATCTCTTGCTAAATACGACAATATCTCTGGCTAAAGGCGGCAATATCTCTGGCTAAAGTCGGCAATACCTCATCTCTGGCTAAAGGCAACTGTACCTCATCTCTGGCTAAAGGCGACAACATCTCATCTCTGGCTTAAGGCGACAGTATCTCATCTCTGGCTAAAGGCAACAATATCACATCTCAGGTTAATTGCGAAAATATCTCATCTCTGGCTATAGGCGACAATATCTCATCTCTTTCTAAAGGCGACAATATCTCTGGCTAAAGGCGACAATATCTCATCTCTGGCTAAAGGCGACATGATCTATCTCTGGCTAAACGCGAAAATATCTCATCTCTGCCTAAAGGCAACAATATCTCATCTCTGCCTAAAGTAGACAATATCTCTGGCTAAAGGCGACAATATCTCATCTCTGGCTATAGGCGACAATATCTCATCTCTGCCTAAAGGCGACAATATCTCATCTCTGCCTAAAGGTAACAATATCTCATCTCTGGCTAAAGGCGACAATACCTCATTACTGGCTAAAGGTGACAATATCTCATCTCTGGCTAAAGGGGACAAGATCTCATCTCTGGCTATAGGCGACAATATCTCATCTCTGCCTAAAGGCGACAATATCTCATCTCTGCCTAAAGGTAACAATATCTCATCTCTGGCTAAAGGCGACAATACCTCATTACTGGCTAAAGGTGACAATATCTCATCTCTGGCTAAAGGGGACAAGATCTCATCTCTGGCTAAAGGCAACAATATCTCTGGCTAAAGGCGACAATATCTCTGGCTAAAGACGAAAATATCTCATCTCTGGCTAAAGGCGACAATATCTCATCTCTGGCTAAAGGCGACAATACCTCATCTCTGGCTAAAGGCGACAATATCACGTCTCTGGCTAAAGGCGACAATATCTCATCTCAGGTTAAATGCGACAATATCTCATCTCTGGCTAAAGGCGACAATATCTCATCTGTGGCTAAAGGCGACAATATCTCATCTCTGCCTAAAGGCGACAATATCTCATCTCTGGTTAAAGACGACAATATCTCATCTCTGGCTAAAGGCGACAATATCTCTGGCTAAAGGCGAAAATATCTCTGGCTAAAGGCAACAATATCTCTGGCTAAAGGCGACAATAGATCTGGCTAAATGCGACAATATCTCATCTCTGGCTAAAGGCGAAAATATCTCATCTCTGGCTAAAGGCGACAATATCTAATCTCTGCCTAAAGGCGACAATATGTCATGTCTGCCTAAAGGTGACAATATCTCATCTCTGGCTAAAGGCGACAATATCTCATCTCTGGCTAAAGGCGACAATATCTCATCTCTGCCTAAAGGCGACAATGTCTCTGGCTAAAGGCGATAATATCTCTGGCTAAAGGCAAAAATATCTCTGGATAAAGGCGACAATATCTCTGGCTAAAGGCGACAATATCTCATCTCTGGATAAAGGCGTCAATATCTCATCTCTGGCTATAGGCGACAATATCTCATCTCTGCCTAAAGGCGACAATATCTCATCTCTGCCTAAAGGCGACAATATCTCATCTCTGGCTAAAGGCGACAATACCTCATTACTGGCTAAAGGCGACAATATCTCGTCTCTGGCTAAAGGCGACAATATATCATCTCTGGCTAAAGGCGACAATATCTCATCTCTGGATATAGGCGACAATATCTCATCTCTGCCTAAGGGCGACAATATCTCATCTCTGCCTAAAGGCGACAATATCTCATCTCTGCCTAAAGGCGACAATATCTCATCTCTGGCTAAAGGCGACAATACCTCATTACTGGCAAAAGGTGACAATATCTCATCTCTGGCTAAAGGGGACAATATCTCATCTCTGGCTAATGGCGACAATATCTCATCTCTGCCTAAAGGCGACAATATCTCATCTCTGGCTAAAGGCGACAATACCTCATTACTGACTAAAGGCGACAATATCTCGTCTCTGGCTAAAGGGGACAATATCTCATCTCTGGCTAAAGGCGACAATATCTCTGGCTAAAGGCGGCAGTATCTCTGGCTAAATGCGACAATATCTCTGGCTAAAGGCGGTAATATCTCTGGCTAAAGGCGACAATATCTCATCTCTGGCTAATGGCGACAATGTCTCATCTCTGCCTAAAGGCGACAATACCTAATCTCTGGCTAAATGAGGCAAAATCTCTGCCTAAAGGCGACAATATCTCATCTCTGGCTAAAGGCGACAATATCTCATCTCTGGCTAATGGCGACAATACCTCATCTATGTTTAAAGGCGACAATATCTCATCTCTGGCAAAAGGCGACAATATCTCATCTCTGGCTAAAGGCGACAATATCTCATCTCTGCCTAAAGGCGACAATACCTCATCTCTGGCTAAAGGCGACAATATATCATCTCTGGCTATAGGCGACAATATCTCATCTCTGGATATAGGCGACAATAACTCATCTCAGCCTAAGGGCGACAATATCTCATCTCTGCCTAAAGGCGACAATATCTCATCTCTGGCTAAAGGCGACAATACCTCATTACTGGCTAAAGGTGACAATATCTCATCTCTGGCTAAAGTGGACAATATCTCATCTCTGGCTAAAGGCGACAATATCTCTGGTTAAAGGCGGCAGTATCTCTGGCTAAAGGCAACAATATCTCTGGATAAGGCGACAATATCTCTGGCTAAAGACGAAAATATCTCATCTCTGGCTAAAGGCGACAATATCTCATCTCTGCCTAAAGGCGATAATACCTCATCTCTGGCTAAATGAGGCAAAATCTCTGGCAAAAGGCGACAATATCTCAGGGTAAAGTCGACAATATCTCATCTCTGGCTAATGGCGACAATATCTCATCTCTGGCTAAAGGCGACAATATCTCATTTCTGGCTAAGTGCGACAATATCTCTGTCTAAAGCCGACAATATCTCTTGCTAAATACGACAATATCTCTGGCTAAAGTCGGCAATACCTCATCTCTGGCTAAAGGCAACTGTACCTCATCTCTGGCTAAAGGCGACAACATCTCATCTCTGGCTTAAGGCTACAGTATCTCATCTCTGCCTAAAGGCAACAATATCTCATCTCAGGTTAATTGCGACAATATCTCATCTCTGGCTATAGGCGACAATATCTCATCTCTTTCTAAAGGCGACAATATCTCTGGCTAAAGGCGACAATATCTCATCTCTGGCTAAAGGCGACATGATCTATCTCTGGCTAAACGCGAAAATATCTCATCTCTGCCTAAAGGCGACAATATCTCATCTCTGCCTAAAGTAGACAATATCTCTGGCTAAAGGCGACAATATCTCATCTCTGGCTATAGGCGACAATATCTCATCTCTGCCTAAAGGCGACAATATCTCATCTCTGCCTAAAGGCAACAATATCTCATCTCTGGCTAAAGGCGACAATACCTCATTACTGGCTAAAGGTGACAATATCTCATCTCTGGCTAAAGGGGACAAGATCTCATCTCTGGCTAAAGGCGACAATATCTCTGGTTAAAGGCGGCAGTATCTCTGGCTAAAGACGAAAATATCTCATCTCTGGCTAAAGGCGACAATATCTCATCTCTGGCTAAAGGCGACAATACCTCATCTCTGGCTAAAGGCGACAATATCAAATCTCTGGCTAAAGGCGACAATATCTCATTTCAGGTTAAATGCGACAATTTCTCATCTGTGGCTAAAGGCGACAATATCTCATCTCTGCCTAAAGGCGACAATATCTCATCTCTGGTTAAAGGCGACAATATCTCATCTCTGGCTAAAGGCGAAAATATCTCATCTCTGGCTAAAGGCGACAATATCTCATCTCTGGCTAAAGGCGACAATATCTCATCTCAGGTGAAATGAGGCAATATCTCTGGCTAAAGGCGGCAGTATCTCTGGCTAAAGGCGGCAAAACGTCATCTCTGCCTAAAGTAGACAATACCTCATCTCTGGCTAAAGGCAACAGTATCTCATCTCTGGCTAAAGGCGACAATATCTCATCTCTGGCTTACGTCGACAGTATCTAATCTCTGGCTAAAGGCGCCAATATCTCATCCCAGGTTAAATGCGACAATATCTCATCTCTGGCTAAAGGCGACAATATCTCATCTCAGGTTAAATGCGACAATATCTCATCTCTGGCTAAAGGCGACAATATCTCATCTCTGCCTAAAGGCGACAATATCTCATCTCTGGATAAAGGCGACAATTTCTCATCTCTGGCTAAAGGCAACAATATCTCTGGCGAAATGAGGCAATATCTCATCTCTGGCTAATGGCGACAATATCTCATCTCTGGCTAAAGGCGACAATATCTCATTTCTGGCTAAGTGCGACAATATCTCTGGCTAAAGCCGACAATATCTCTTGCTAAATACGACAATATCTCTGGCTAAAGGCGGCAATATCTCTGGCTAAAGTCGGCAATACCTCATCTCTGGCTAAAGGCAACTGTACCTCATCTCTGGCTAAAGGCGACAACATCTCATCTCTGGCTTACGGCGACAGTATCTAATCTCTGGCTAAAGGCGCCAATATCTCATCTCAGGTTAAATGCGACAATATCTCATCTCTGGCTAAAGGCGACAATATCTCATCTCAGGTTAAATGCGACAATATCTCATCTCTGCCTAAAGGCGACAATATCTCATCTCTGCCTAAAGGCGACAATATCTCATCTCTGGATAAAGGCGACAATTTCTCATCTCTGGCTAAAGGCAACAATATCTCTGGCGAAATGAGGCAATATCTCATCTCTGGCTAATGGCGACAATATCTCATCTCTGGCTAAAGGCGACAATATCTCATTTCTGGCTAAGTGCGACAATATCTCTGGCTAAAGCCGACAATATCTCTTGCTAAATACGACAATATCTCTGGCTAAAGGCGGCAATATCTCTGGCTAAAGTCGGCAATACCTCATCTCTGGCTAAAGGCAACTGTACCTCATCTCTGGCTAAAGGCGACAACATCTCATCTCTGGCTTAAGGCGACAGTATCTCATCTCTGGCTAAAGGCAACAATATCTCATCTCAGGTTAATTGCGACAATATCTCATCTCTGGCTATAGGCGACAATATCTCATCTCTTTCTAAAGGCGACAATATCTCTGGCTAAACGCGAAAATATCTCATCTCTGCCTAAAGGCGACAATATCTCATCTCTGCCTAAAGTAGACAATATCTCTGGCTAAAGGCGACAATATCTCATCTCTGGCTATAGGCGACAATATCTCATCTCTGCCTAAAGGCGACAATATCTCATCTCTGCCTAAAGGCAACAATATCTCATCTCTGGCTAAAGGCGACAATACCTCATTACTGGCTAAAGGTGACAATATCTCATCTCTGGCTAAAGGGGACAAGATCTCATCTCTGGCTAAAGGCGACAATATCTCTGGTTAAAGGCGGCAGTATCTCTGGCTAAAGACGAAAATATCTCATCTCTGGCTAAAGGCGACAATATCTCATCTCTGGCTAAAGGCGACAATACCTCATCTCTGGCTAAAGGCGACAATATCAAATCTCTGGCTAAAGGCGACAATATCTCATTTCAGGTTAAATGCGACAATATCTCATCTCTGGCTAAAGGCGACAATATCTCATCTGTGGCTAAAGGCGACAATATCTCATCTCTGCCTAAAGGCGACAATATCTCATCTCTGGTTAAAGGCGACAATATCTCATCTCTGGCTAAAGGCGAAAATATCTCATCTCTGGCTAAAGGCGACAATATCTCATCTCTGGCTAAAGGCGACAATATCTCATCTCAGGTGAAATGAGGCAATATCTCTGGCTAAAGGCGGCAGTATCTCTGGCTAAAGGCGGCAAAACGTCATCTCTGCCTAAAGTAGACAATACCTCATCTCTGGCTAAAGGCAACAGTATCTCATCTCTGGCTAAAGGCGACAATATCTCATCTCTGGCTTACGGCGACAGTATCTAATCTCTGGCTAAAGGCGCCAATATCTCATCTCAGGTTAAATGCGACAATATCTCATCTCTGGCTAAAGGCGACAATATCTCATCTCAGGTTAAATGCGACAATATCTCATCTCTGGCTAAAGGCGACAATATCTCATCTCTGCCTAAAGGCGACAATATCTCATCTCTGGATAAAGGCGACAATTTCTCATCTCTGGCTAAAGGCAACAATATCTCTGGCGAAATGAGGCAATATCTCATCTCTGGCTAATGGCGACAATATCTCATCTCTGGCTAAAGGCGACAATATCTCATTTCTGGCTAAGTGCGACAATATCTCTGGCTAAAGCCGACAATATCTCTTGCTAAATACGACAATATCTCTGGCTAAAGGCGGCAATATCTCTGGCTAAAGTCGGCAATACCTCATCTCTGGCTAAAGGCAACTGTACCTCATCTCTGGCTAAAGGCGACAACATCTCATCTCTGGCTTAAGGCGACAGTATCTCATCTCTGGCTAAAGGCAACAATATCTCATCTCAGGTTAATTGCGACAATATCTCATCTCTGGCTATAGGCGACAATATCTCATCTCTTTCTAAAGGCGACAATATCTCTGGCTAAAGGCGACAATATCTCATCTCTGGCTAAAGGCGACATGATCTATCTCTGGCTAAACGCGACAATATCTCATCTCTGCCTAAAGGCGACAATATCTCATCTCTGCCTAAAGTAGAAAATATCTCTGGCTAAAGGCGACAATATCTCATCTCTGGCTATAGGCGACAATATCTCATCTCTGCGTAAAGGCGACAATATCTCATCTCTGCCTAAAGGCAACAATATCTCATCTCTGGCTAAAGGCGACAATACCTCATTACTGGCTAAAGGTGACAATATCTCATCTCTGGCTAAAGGGGACAAGATCTCATCTCTGGCTAAAGGCGACAATATCTCTGGTTAAAGGCGGCAGTATCTCTGGCTAAAGGCAACAATATCTCTGGCTAAAGGCGACAATATCTCTGGCAAAAGACGAAAATATCTCATCTCTGGCTAAAGGTGACAATATCTCATCTCTGGCAAAAGGCGACAATATCTCATCTCTGGCTAAAGGCGACAATATCACGTCTCTGGCTAAAGGCGACAATATCTCATTTCAGGTTAAATGCGACAATATCTCATCTCTGGCTAAAGGCGACAATATCTCATCTGTGGCTAAAGGCGACAATATCTCATCTCTGCCTAAAGGCGACAATATCTCATCTCTGGTTAAAGGCGACAATATCTCATCTCTGGCTAAAGGCGAAAATATCTCATCTCTGGCTAAAGGCGACAATATCTCATCTCTGGCTAAAGGCGACAATATCTCATCTCAGGTGAAATGAGGCAATATCTCTGGCTAAAGGCGGCAGTATCTCTGGCTAAAGGCGACAATATCTCATCTCTGGCTAATGGCGACAATATCTCATCTCTGCCTAAAGGCGACAATATCTCTCGCTAAATGCGACAATATCTCTTGCTTAAGGCGACAATATCTCTGGCTAAGGGCGGCAATATCTCTGGCTAAAGTCGGCAAAACCTCATCTCTGCCTAAAGTAGACAATACCTCATCTCTGGCTAAAGGCAACAGTATCTCATCTCTGGCTAAAGGCGACAATATCTCATCTCTGGCTTACGGCGACAGTATCTAATCTCTGGCTAAAGGCGCCAATATCTCATCTCAGGTTAAATGCGACAATATCTCATCTCTGGCTAAAGGCGACAATATCTCATCTCAGGTTAAATGCGACAATATCTCATCTCTGGCTAAAGGCGACAATATCTCATCTCTGCCTAAAGGCGACAATATCTCATCTCTGGCTAAAGGCGACAATTTCTCATCTCTGGCTAAAGGCAACAATATCTCTGGCGAAGTGAGGCAATATCTCATCTCTGGCTAAATGCGAAAATATCTCAACTCTGGCTAAAGGTGACAATATCTCATCTTTGTCTAAAGGCGACAATATCTTTGGCTAAAGGAGACAATATCTCTGGCTAAAAGCGACAATATCTCATCACTGGCTAATGGCGACAATATCTCATCGCTGGCCAAAGGCGACAATATCTCATCTCTGGCTAAAAGCGACAATGTCTCATCTCTTGCGAAATGAGGCAATATCTCATCTCTGGCTAAAGACGACAATATCTCTGGCTAAAGGCGAAAATATATCTGGATAAAGGCAACAATATCTCTGGCTAAAGGCGACAATAGATCTGGCTAAATGCGACAATATCTCATCTCTGGCTAAAGGTGAAAATATCTCATCTCTGGCTAAAGGCGACAATATCTAATCTCTGCCTAAAGGCGACAATATGTCATGTCTGCCTAAAGGCGACAATATCTCATCTCTGGCTAAAGGCGACAATATCTCATCTCTGGCTAAAGGCGACAATATCTCATCTCTGCCTAAAGGCGACAATGTCTCTGGCTAAAGGCGATAATATCTCTGGCTAAAGGCAAAAATATCTCTGGATAAAGGCGACAATATCTCTGGCTAAAGCCGACAATATCTCATCTCTGGATAAAGGCGTCAATATCTCATCTCTGGATATAGGCGACAATATCTCATCTCTGCCTAAAGGCGACAATATCTCATCTCTGGCTAAAGGGGACAATATCTCATCTCTGGCTAAAGGCGTCAATATCTCTGGCTAAAGGCGGCAGTATCTCTGGCTAAATGCGACAATATCTCTGGCTAAAGGCGGTAATATCTCTGGCTAAAGGTGACAATATCTCATCTCTGGCTAATGGCGACAATGTCTCATCTCTGCCTAAAGGCGACAATACCTAATCTCTGGCTAAATGAGGCAAAATCTCTGGCTAAAGGCGACAATATCTCTGGCTAAAGGCAAAAATATCTCATCTCTGGCTAATGGCGACAATATCTCATCTCTGCCAAAAGGCGACAATATCTCTGGCTAAAGGCGACAATATCTCTTGCTAAAGGCGACAATGTCTCTGGCTAAAGGCGACAATATCTCTGGCTAAAGTCGGCAAAACCTCATCTCTGCCTAAAGTAGACAATACCTCATCTCTGACTAAAGGCAACAGTATCTCATCTCTAGCTAAATGCGACAATGTCTCATCTCTGGCTTAAGGCGACAGTATCTCATCTCTGGCTAAAGGCGACAATATCTCATCTCTGGCTAAAGGCGACAATACCTCATCTCTGGCTAAATGAGGCAAAATCTCTGGCTAAAGGAGACAATATCTCTGGCTAAAGGCGACAATATCTCATCTCTGGCTAATGGCGACAATATCTCATCTCTGCCTAAAGGCGACAATATCTCTGGCTAAAGCCGACAGTATCTCTTGCTAAATACGACAATATCTCTGGCTAAAGGCAGCAATATCTCTGGCTAAAGTCGGCAATACCTCACCTCTGGCTAAGGGCAACTGTATCTCATCTCTGGCTAAAGGCAACTGTACCTCATCTCTGGCTAAAGGCGACAACATCTCATCTCTGGCTTAAGGCGACAGTATCTCATCTCTGGCTAAAGGCAACAATATCTCATCTCAGGTTAAATGCGACAATATCTCATCTCTGGCTATAGGCGACAATATCTCATCTCTGGCTAAAGGCGACATGATCTATCTCTGGCTAAACGCGACAATATCTCATCTCTGCCTAAAGTAGACAATATCTCTGGCTAAAGGCGACAATATCTCATCTCTGGATAAAGGCGACAATATCTCATCTCTAGCTAAAGGCGACAATTTCTCTGGCTAAAAGCGACAATATCTCATCTCTGGCTATAGGCGACAATATCTCATCTCTGCCTAAAGGCGACAATATCTCATCTCTGGCTAAAGGCGACAATATCTCATCTCTGCCTAAAGGCGACAATACCTCATCTATGTTTAAAGGCGACAATATCTCATCTCTGCCTAAAGGCGACAATACCTCATCTATGTTTAAAGGCGACAATATCTCATCTCTGGCTAAAGGCGACAATATCTCATCTCTGGCTAAAGGCGACAATATCTCATCTCTGCCTAAAGGCGACAATACCTCATCTCTGGCTAAAGGCGACAATATATCATCTCTGGCTAAAGGCGACAATATCTCATCTCTGGATATAGGCGACAATAACTCATCTCTGCCTAAGGGCGACAATATCTCATCTCTGCCTAAAGGCGACAATATCTCATCTCTGCCTAAAGGCGACAATATCTCATCTCTGGCTAAAGGCGACAATACCTCATTACTGGCTAAAGGTGACAATATCTCATCTCTGGCTAAAGGGGACAATATCTCATCTCTGGCTAAAGGCGACAATATCTCTGGTTAAAGGCGGCAGTATCTCTGGCTAAAGGCAACAATATCTCTGGATAAGGCGACAATATCTCTGGCTAAAGACGAAAATATCTCATCTCTGGCTAAAGGCGACAATATCTCATCTCTGCCTAAAGGCGACAATACCTCATCTCTGGCTAAATGAGGCAAAATCTCTGGCAAAAGGCGACAATATCTCAGGGTAAAGTCGACAATATCTCATCTCTGGCTAATGGCGACAATATCTCATCTCTGGCTAAAGGCGACAATATCTCATTTCTGGCTAAGTGCGACAATATCTCTGGCTAAAGCCGACATTATCTCTTGCTAAATACGACAATATCTCTGGATAAAGGCGGCAATATCTCTGGCTAAAGTCGGCAATACCTCATCTCTGGCTAAAGGCAACTGTACCTCATCTCTGGCTAAAGGCGACAACATCTCATCTCTGGCTTAAGGCTACAGTATCTCATCTCTGCCTAAAGGCAACAATATCTCATCTCAGGTTAATTGCGACAATATCTCATCTCTGGCTATAGGTGACAATATCTCATCTCTTTCTAAAGGCGACAATATCTCTGGCTAAAGGCGACAATATCTCATCTCTGGCTAAAGGCGACATGATCTATCTCTGGCTAAACGCGAAAATATCTCATCTCTGCCTAAAGGCGACAATATCTCATCTCTGCCTAAAGTAGACAATATCTCTGGCTAAAGGCAACAATATCTCATCTCTGGCTATAGGCGACAATATCTCATCTCTGCCTAAAGGCGACAATATCTCATCTCTGCCTAAAGGCAACAATATCTCATCTCTGGCTAAAGGCGACAATACCTCATTACTGGCTAAAGGTGACAATATCTCATCTCTGGCTAAAGGGGACAAGATCTCATCTCTGGCTAAAGGCGACAATATCTCTGGTTAAAGGCGGCAGTATCTCTGGCTAAAGACGAAAATATCTCATCTCTGGCTAAAGGCGAAAATATCTCATCTCTGGCTAAAGGCGACAATACCTCATCTCTGGCTAAAGGCGACAATATCAAATCTCTGGCTAAAGGCGACAATATCTCATTTCAGGTTAAATGCGACAATATCTCATCTCTGGCTAAAGGCGACAATATCTCATCTGTGGCTAAAGGCGACAATATCTCATCTCTGGCTAAAGGCGAAAATATCTCATCTCTGCCTAAAGGCGGCAATATCTCATCTCTGGCTAAAGGCGACAATATCTCATCTCAGGTGAAATGAGGCAATATCTCTGGCTAAAGGCGGCAGTATCTCTGGCTAAAGGCGGCAAAACGTCATCTCTGCCTAAAGTAGACAATACCTCATCTCTGGCTAAAGGCAACAGTATCTCATCTCTGGCTAAAGGCGACAATATCTCATCTCTGGCTTACGGCGACAGTATCTAATCTCTGGCTAAAGGCGCCAATATCTCATCTCAGGTTAAATGCGACAATATCTCATCTCTGGCTAAAGGCGACAATATCTCATCTCAGGTTAAATGCGACAATATCTCATCTCTGGCTAAAGGCGACAATATCTCATCTCTGCCTAAAGGCGACAATATCTCATCTCTGGATAAAGGCGACAATTTCTCATCTCTGGCTAAAGGCAACAATATCTCTGGCGAAATGAGGCAATATCTCATCTCTGGCTAATGGCGACAATATCTCATCTCTGGCTAAAGGCGACAATATCTCATTTCTGGCTAAGTGCGACAATATCTCTGGCTAAAGCCGACAATATCTCTTGCTAAATACGACAATATCTCTGGCTAAAGGCGGCAATATCTCTGGCTAAAATCGGCAATACCTCATCTCTGGCTAAAGGCAACTGTACCTCATCTCTGGCTAAAGGCGACAACATCTCATCTCTGGCTTAAGGCGACAGTATCTCATCTCTGGCTAAAGGCAACAATATCTCATCTCAGGTTAATTGCGACAATATCTCATCTCTGGCTATAGGCGACAATATCTCATCTCTTTCTAAAGGCGACAATATCTCTGGCTAAAGGCGACAATATCTCATCTCTGGCTAAAGGCGACATGATCTATCTCTGGCTAAACGTGACAATATCTCATCTCTGCCTAAAGGCGACAATATCTCATCTCTGCCTAAAGTAGAAAATATCTCTGGCTAAAGGCGACAATATCTCATCTCTGGCTATAGGCGACAATATCTCATCTCTGCGTAAAGGCGACAATATCTCATCTCTGCCTAAAGGCAACAATATCTCATCTCTGGCTAAAGGCGACAATACCTCATTACTGGCTAAAGGTGACAATATCTCATCTCTGGATAAAGGGGACAAGATCTCATCTCTGGCTAAAGGCGACAATATCTCTGGTTAAAGGCGGCAGTATCTCTGGCTAAAGGCAACAATATCTCTGGCTAAAGGCGACAATATCTCTGGCAAAAGACGAAAATATCTCATCTCTGGCTAAAGGTGACAATATCTCATCTCTGGCAAAAGGCGACAATATCTCATCTCTGGCTAAAGGCGACAATATCACGTCTCTGGCTAAAGGCGACAATATCTCATTTCAGGTTAAATGCGACAATATCTCATCTCTGGCTAAAGGCGACAATATCTCATCTGTGGCTAAAGGCGACAATATCTCATCTCTGCCTAAAGGCGACAATATCTCATCTCTGGTTAAAGGCGACAATATCTCATCTCTGGCTAAAGGCGAAAATATCTCATCTCTGGCTAAAGGCGACAATATCTCATCTCTGGCTAAAGGCGACAATATCTCATCTCAGGTGAAATGAGGCAATATCTCTGGCTAAAGGCGGCAGTATCTCTGGCTAAAGGCGACAATATCTCATCTCTGGCTAATGGCGACAATATCTCATCTCTCCCTAAAGGCGACAATATCTCTCGCTAAATGCGACAATATCTCTTGCTTAAGGCGACAATATCTCTGGCTAAGGGCGGCAATATCTCTGGCTAAAGTCGGCAAAACCTCATCTCTGCCTAAAGTAGACAATACCTCATCTCTGGCTGAAGGCAACAGTATCTCATCTCTGCCTAAAGGCGACAATATCTCATCTCTGGCTTACGGCGACAGTATCTAATCTCTGGCTAAAGGCGCCAATATCTCATCTCAGGTTAAATGCGACAATATCTCATCTCTGGCTAAAGGCGACAATATCTCATCTCAGGTTAAATGCGACAATATCTCATCTCTGGCTAAAGGCGACAATATCTCATCTCTGCCTAAAGGCGACAATATCTCATCTCTGGCTAAAGGCGACAATTTCTCATCTCTGGCTAAAGGCAACAATATCTCTGGCGAAATGAGGCAATATCTCATCTCTGGCTAAAGGCGAAAATATTTCAACTCTGGCTAAAGGTGACAATATCTCATCTTTGGCTAAAGGCGACAATATCTTTGGCTAAAGGAGACAATATCTCTGGCTAAAAGCGACAATATCTCATCACTGGCTAATGGCGACAATATCTCATCGCTGGCCAAAGGCGACAATATCTCATCTCTGGCTAAAAGCGACAATGTCTCATCTCTTGCGAAATGAGGCAATATCTCATCTCTGGCTAAAGGCGACAATATCTCTGGCTAAAGGCGAAAATATCTCTGGATAAAGGCAAAAATATCTCTGGCTAAAGGCGACAATAGATCTGGCTAAATGCGACAATATCTCATCTCTGGCTAAAGGTGAAAATATCTCATCTCTGGCTAAAGGCGACAATATCTAATCTCTGCCTAAAGGCGACAATATGTCATGTCTGCCTAAAGGCGACAATATCTCATCTCTGGCTAAAGGCGACAATATCTCATCTCTGGCTAAAGGCGACAATATCTCATCTCTGCCTAAAGGCGACAATGTCTCTGGCTAAAGGCGATAATATCTCTGGCTAAAGGCAAAAATATCTCTGGATAAAGGCGACAATATCTCTGGCTAAAGCCGACAATATCTCATCTCTGGATAAAGGCGTCAATATCTCATCTCTGGCTATAGGCGACAATATCTCATCTCTGCCTAAAGGCGACAATATCTCATCTCTGGCTAAAGGGGACAATATCTCATCTCTGGCTAAAGGCGACAATATCTCTGGCTAAAGGCGGCAGTATCTCTGGCTAAATGCGACAATATCTCTGGCTAAAGGCGGTAATATCTCTGGCTAAAGGTGACAATATCTCATCTCTGGCTAATGGCGACAATGTCTCATCTCTGCCTAAAGGCGACAATACCTAATCTCTGGCTAAATGAGGCAAAATCTCTGGCTAAAGGCGACAATATCTCTGGCTAAAGGCAAAAATATCTCATCTCTGGCTAATGGCGACAATATCTCATCTCTGCCAAAAGGCGACAATATCTCTGGCTAAAGGCGACAATATCTCTTGCTAAAGGCGACAATGTCTCTGGCTAAAGGCGACAATATCTCTGGCTAAAGTCGGCAAAACCTCATCTCTGCCTAAAGTAGACAATACCTCATCTCTGACTAAAGGCAACAGTATCTCATCTCTAGCTAAATGCGACAATGTCTCATCTCTGGCTTAAGGCGACAGTATCTCATCTCTGGCTAAAGGCGACAATATCTCATCTCTGGCTAAAGGCGACAATACCTCATCTCTGGCTAAATGAGCCAAAATCTCTGGCTAAAGGAGACAATATCTCTGGCTAAAGGCGACAATATCTCATCTCTGGCTAATGGCGACAATATCTCATCTCTGCCTAAAGGCGACAATATCTCTGGCTAAAGCCGACAGTATCTCTTGCTAAATACGACAATATCTCTGGCTAAAGGCAGCAATATCTCTGGCTAAAGTCGGCAATACCTCACCTCTGGCTAAGGGCAACTGTATCTCATCTCTGGCTAAAGGCAACTGTACCTCATCTCTGGCTAAAGGCGACAACATCTCATCTCTGGCTTAAGGCGACAGTATCTCATCTCTGGCTAAAGGCAACAATATCTCATCTCAGGTTAAATGCGACAATATCTCATCTCTGGCTATAGGCGACAATATCTCATCTCTGGCTAAAGGCGACATGATCTATCTCTGGCTAAACGCGACAATATCTCATCTCTGCCTAAAGTAGACAATATCTCTGGCTAAAGGCGACAATATCTCATCTCTGGATAAAGGCGACAATATCTCATCTCTAGCTAAAGGCGACAATTTCTCTGGCTAAAAGCGACAATATCTCATCTCTGGCTATAGGCGACAATATCTCATCTCTGCCTAAAGGCGACAATATCTCATCTCTGGCTAAAGGCGACAATATCTCATCTCTGCCTAAAGGCGACAATACCTCATCTATGTTTAAAGGCGACAATATCTCATCTCTGCCTAAAGGCGACAATACCTCATCTATGTTTAAAGGCGACAATATCTCATCTCTGGCTAAAGGCGACAATATCTCATCTCTGGCTAAAGGCGACAATATCTCATCTCTGCCTAAAGGCGACAATACCTCATCTCTGGCTAAAGGCGACAATATATCATCTCTGGCTAAAGGCGACAATATCTCATCTCTGGATATAGGCGACAATAACTCATCTCTGCCTAAGGGCGACAATATCTCATCTCTGCCTAAAGGCGACAATATCTCATCTCTGGCTAAAGGCGACAATACCTCATTACTGGCTAAAGGTGACAATATCTCATCTCTGGCTAAAGGGGACAATATCTCATCTCTGGCTAAAGGCGACAATATCTCTGGTTTAAGGCGGCAGTATCTCTGGCTAAAGGCAACAATATCTCTGGATAAGGCGACAATATCTCTGGCTAAAGACGAAAATATCTCATCTCTGGCTAAAGGCGACAATATCTCATCTCTGCCTAAAGGCGACAATACCTCATCTCTGGCTAAATGAGGCAAAATCTCTGGCAAAAGGCGACAATATCTCAGGGTAAAGTCGACAATATCTCATCTCTGGCTAATGGCGACAATATCTCATCTCTGGCTAAAGGCGACAATATCTCATTTCTGGCTAAGTGCGACAATATCTCTGGCTAAAGCCGACATTATCTCTTGCTAAATACGACAATATCTCTGGCTAAAGGCGGCAATATCTCTGGCTAAAGTCGGCAATACCTCATCTCTGGCTAAAGGCAACTGTACCTCATCTCTGGCTAAAGGCGACAACATATCATCTCTGGCTTAAGGCTACAGTATCTCATCTCTGCCTAAAGGCAACAATATCTCATCTCAGGTTAATTGCGACAATATCTCATCTCTGGCTATAGGCGACAATATCTCATCTCTTTCTAAAGGCGACAATATCTCTGGCTAAAGGCGACAATATCTCATCTCTGGCTAAAGGCGACATGATCTATCTCTGGCTAAACGAGAAAATATCTCATCTCTGCCTAAAGGCGACAATATCTCATCTCTGCCTAAAGTAGACAATATCTCTGGCTAAAGGCGACAATATCTCATCTCTGGCTATAGGCGACAATATCTCATCTCTGCCTAAAGGCGACAATATCTCATCTCTGCCTAAAGGCAACAATATCTCATCTCTGGCTAAAGGCGACAATACCTCATTACTGGCTAAAGGTGACAATATCTCATCTCTGGCTAAAGGGGACAAGATCTCATCTCTGGCTAAAGGCGACAATATCTCTGGTTAAAGGCGGCAGTATCTCTGGCTAAAGACGAAAATATCTCATCTCTGGCTAAAGGCGACAATATCTCATCTCTGGCTAAAGGCGACAATACCTCATCTCTGGCTAAAGGCGACAATATCAAATCTCTGGCTAAAGGCGACAATATCTCATTTCAGGTTAAATGCGACAATATCTCATCTCTGGCTAAAGGCGACAATATCTCATCTGTGGCTAAAGGCGACAATATCTCATCTCTGCCTAAAGGCGACAATATCTCATCTCTGGTTAAAGGCGACAATATCTCATCTCTGGCTAAAGGCGAAAATATCTCATCTCTGGCTAAAGGCGACAATATCTCATCTCTGGCTAAAGGCGACAATATCTCATCTCAGGTGAAATGAGGCAATATCTCTGGCTAAAGGCGGCAGTATCTCTGGCTAAAGGCGGCAAAACGTCATCTCTGCCTAAAGTAGACAATACCTCATCTCTGGCTAAAGGCAACAGTATCTCATCTCTGGCTAAAGGCGACAATATCTCATCTCTGGCTTACAGCGACAGTATCTAATCTCTGGCTAAAGGCGCCAATATCTCATCTCAGGTTAAATGCGACAATATCTCATCTCTGGCTAAAGGCGACAATATCTCATCTCAGGTTAAATGCGACAATATCTCATCTCTGGCTAAAGGCGACAATATCTCATCTCTGCCTAAAGGCGACAATATCTCATCTCTGGATAAAGGCGACAATTTCTCATCTCTGGCTAAAGGCAACAATATCACTGGCGAAATGAGGCAATATCTCATCTCTGGCTAATGGCGACAATATCTCATCTCTGGCTAAAGGCGACAATATCTCATTTCTGGCTAAGTGCGACAATATCTCTGGCTAAAGCCGACAATATCTCTTGCTAAATACGACAATATCTCTGGCTAAAGGCGGCAATATCTCTGGCTAAAGTCGGCAATACCTCATCTCTGGCTAAAGGCAACTGTACCTCATCTCTGGCTAAAGGCGACAACATCTCATCTCTGGCTTAAGGCGACAGTATCTCATCTCTGGCTAAAGGCAACAATATCTCATCTCAGGTTAATTGCGACAATATCTCATCTCTGGCTATAGGCGACAATATCTCATCTCTTTCTAAAGGCGACAATATCTCTGGCTAAAGGCGACAATATCTCATCTCTGGCTAAAGGCGACATGATCTATCTCTGGCTAAACGCGACAATATCTCATCTCTGCCTAAAGGCGACAATATCTCATCTCTGCCTAAAGTAAAAAATATCTCTGGCTAAAGGCGACAATATCTCATCTCTGGCTATAGGCGACAATATCTCATCTCTGCGTAAAGGCGACAATATCTCATCTCTGCCTAAAGGCAACAATATCTCATCTCTGGCTAAAGGCGACAATACCTCATTACTGGCTAAAGGTGACAATATCTCATCTCTGGCTAAAGGGGACAAGATCTCATCTCTGGCTAAAGGCGACAATATCTCTGGTTAAAGGCGGCAGTATCTCTGGCTAAAGGCAACAATATCTCTGGCTAAAGGCGACAATATCTCTGGCAAAAGACGAAAATATCTCATCTCTGGCTAAAGGTGACAATATCTCATCTCTGGCAAAAGGCGACAATATCTCATCTCTGGCTAAAGGCGACAATATCACGTCTCTGGCTAAAGGCCACAATATCTCATTTCAGGTTAAATGCGACAATATCTCATCTCTGGCTAAAGGCGACAATATCTCATCTGTGGCTAAAGGCGACAATATCTCATCTCTGCCTAAAGGCGACAATATCTCATCTCTGGTTAAAGGCGACAATATCTCATCTCTGGCTAAAGGCGAAAATATCTCATCTCTGGCTAAAGGCGACAATATCTCATCTCTGGCTAAAGGCGACAATATCTCATCTCAGGTGAAATGAGGCAATATCTCTGGCTAAAGGCGGCAGTATCTCTGGCTAAAGGCGACAATATCTCATCTCTGGCTAATGGCGACAATATCTCATCTCTCCCTAAAGGCGACAATATCTCTCGCTAAATGCGACAATATCTCTTGCTTAAGGCGACAATATCTCTGGCTAAGGGCGGCAATATCTCTGGCTAAAGTCGGCAAAACCTCATCTCTGCCTAAAGTAGACAATACCTCATCTCTGGCTAAAGGCAACAGTATCTCATCTCTGGCTAAAGGCGACAATATCTCATCTCTGGCTTACGGCGACAGTATCTAATCTCTGGCTAAAGGCGCCAATATCTCATCTCAGGTTAAATGCGACAATATCTCATCTCTGGCTAAAGGCGACAATATCTCATCTCAGGTTAAATGCGACAATATCTCATCTCTGGCTAAAGGCGACAATATCTCATCTCTGCCTAAAGGCGACAATATCTCATCTCTGGCTAAAGGCGACAATTTCTCATCTCTGGCTAAAGGCAACAATATCTCTGGCGAAATGAGGCAATATCTCATCTCTGGCTAAAGGCGAAAATATCTCAACTCTGGCTAAAGGTGACAATATCTCATCTTTGGCTAAAGGCGACAATATCTTTGGCTAAAGGAGACAATATCTCTGGCTAAAAGCGACAATATCTCATCACTGGCTAATGGCGACAATATCTCATCGCTGGCCAAAGGCAACAATATCTCATCTCTGGCTAAAAGCGACAATGTCTCATCTCTTGCGAAATGAGTCAATATCTCATCTCTGGCTAAAGGCGACAATATCTCTGGCTAAAGGCGAAAATATCTCTGGATAAAGGCAACAATATCTCTGGCTAAAGGCGACAATAGATCTGGCTAAATGCGACAATATCTCATCTCTGGCTAAAGGTGAAAATATCTCATCTCTGGCTAAAGGCGACAATATCTAATCTCTGCCTAAAGGCGACAATATGTCATGTCTGCCTAAAGGCGACAATATCTCATCTCTGGCTAAATGCGACAATATCTCATCTCTGGCTAAAGGCGACAATATCTCATCTCTGCCTAAAGGCGACAATGTCTCTGGCTAAAGGCGATAATATCTCTGGCTAAAGGCAAAAATATCTCTGGATAAAGGCGACAATATCTCTGGCTAAAGCCGACAATATCTCATCTCTGGATAAAGGCGTCAATATCTCATCTCTGGCTATAGGCGACAATATCTCATCTCTGCCTAAAGGCGACAATATCTCATCTCTGGCTAAAGGGGACAATATCTCATCTCTGGCTAAAGGCGACAATATCTCTGGCTAAAGGCGGTAATATCTCTGGCTAAAGGTGACAATATCTCATCTCTGGCTAATGGCGACAATGTCTCATCTCTGCCTAAAGGCGACAATACCTAATCTCTGGCTAAATGAGGCAAAATCTCTGGCTAAAGGCGACAATATCTCTGGCTAAAGGCAAAAATATCTCATCTCTGGCTAATGGCGACAATATCTCATCTCTGCCAAAAGGCGACAATATCTCTGGCTAAAGGCGACAATATCTCTTGCTAAAGGCGACAATGTCTCTGGCTAAAGGCGACAATATCTCTGGCTAAAGTCGGCAAAACCTCATCTCTGCCTAAAGTAGACAATACCTCATCTCTGACTAAAGGCAACAGTATCTCATCTCTAGCTAAATGCGACAATGTCTCATCTCTGGCTTAAGGCGACAGTATCTCATCTCTGGCTAAAGGCGACAATATCTCATCTCTGGCTAAAGGCGACAATACCTCATCTCTGGCTAAATGAGGCAAAATCTCTGGCTAAAGGAGACAATATCTCTGGCTAAAGGCGACAATATCTCATCTCTGGCTAATGGCGACAATATCTCATCTCTGCCTAAAGGCGACAATATCTCTGGCTAAAGCCGACAGTATCTCTTGCTAAATACGACAATATCTCTGGCTAAAGGCAGCAATATCTCTGGCTAAAGTCGGCAATACCTCACCTCTGGCTAAGGGCAACTGTATCTCATCTCTGGCTAAAGGCAACTGTACCTCATCTCTGGCTAAAGGCGACAACATCTCATCTCTGGCTTAAGGCGACAGTATCTCATCTCTGGCTAAAGGCAACAATATCTCATCTCAGGTTAAATGCGACAATATCTCATCTCTGGCTATAGGCGACAATATCTCATCTCTGGCTAAAGGCGACATGATCTATCTCTGGCTAAACGCGACAATATCTCATCTCTGCCTAAAGTAGACAATATCTCTGGCTAAAGGCGACAATATCTCATCTCTGGATAAAGGCGACAATATCTCATCTCTAGCTAAAGGCGACAATTTCTCTGGCTAAAAGCGACAATATCTCATCTCTGGCTATAGGCGACAATATCTCATCTCTGCCTAAAGGCGACAATATCTCATCTCTGGCTAAAGGCGACAATATCTCATCTCTGCCTAAAGGCGACAATACCTCATCTATGTTTAAAGGCGACAATATCTCATCTCTGGCAAAAGGCGACAATATCTCATCTCTGGCTAAAGGCGACAATATCTCATCTCTGCCTAAAGGCGACAATACCTCATCTCTGGCTAAAGGCGACAATATATCATCTCTGGCTAAAGGCGACAATATCTCATCTCTGGATATAGGCGACAATATCTCATCTCTGCCTAAGGGCGACAATATCTCATCTCTGCCTAAAGGCGACAATATCTCATCTCTGGCTAAAGGCGACAATAACTCATTACTGGCTAAAGGTGACAATATCTCATCTCTGGCTAAAGGGGACAATATCTCATCTCTGGCTAAAGGCGACAATATCTCTGGTTAAAGGCGGCAGTATCTCTGGCTAAAGGCGACAATATCTCATCTCTGCCTAAAGGCGACAATACCTCATCTCTGGCTAAATGAGGCAAAATCTCAGGGAAAAGGCGACAATATCCCAGGCTAAAGGCGACAATATCTCATCTCTGGCTAATGGCGACAATATCTCATCTCTGGCTAAAGGCGACAATATCTCATTTCTGGCGAAGTGCGACAATATCTCTGGCTAAAGCCGACAATATCTCTTGCTAAATACGACAATATCTCTGGCTAAAGGCGGCAATATCTCTGGCTAAAGTCGGCAATACCTCATCTCTGGCTAAAGGCAACTGTACCTCATCTCTGGCTAAAGGCGACAACATCTCATCTCTGGCTTAAGGCGACAGTATCTCATCTCTGGCTAAAGGCAACAATATCTCATCTCAGGTTAATTGCGACAATATCTCATCTCTGGCTATAGGCGACAATATCTCATCTCTTTCTAAAGGCGAAAATATCTCTGGCTAAATGCGACAATACCTCATCTCTGGCTAAAGGCGACATGATCTATCTCTGGCTAAACGCGACAATATCTCATCTCTGCCAAAAGGCGACAATATCTCATCTCTGGCTATAGGCGACAATACCTCATTACTGGCTAAAGGTGACAATATCTCATCTCTGGCTAAAGGGGACAAGATCTCATCTCTGGCTAAAGGCGACAATATCTCTAGTTAAAGGCGGTAGTATCTCTGGCTAAAGGCAACAATATCTCAGGCTAAAGACGACAATATCTCTGGCTAAAGACGAAAATATCTCATCTCTGGCTAAAGGCGACAATATCTCATCTCTCGCTAAAGGCGACAATACGACATCTCTGGCTAAATGAGGCAAAATCTCTGGCTAAAGGCGACAATATCTCTGGCTAAAGGCGACAATATCTCTGTTTAAAGGCGGCAGTATCTCTGGCTAAAGGCAACAATATCTCTGGATAAGGCGACAGTATCTCTGGCTAAAGGCGACAATATCATTGGCGAAAGGCGATAATATCTCATCTCAGGTTAAATGCGACAATATCTCATCTCAGGTTTAATGCGACAATATCTCATCTCTGGCTAAAGGCGACAATATCTCATCTGTGGCTAAAGGCGACAATATCTCATCTCTGCCTAAAGACGACAATATCTCATCTCTGGTTAAAGGCGACAATATCTCATCTCTGGCTAAAGGCAAAAATATCTCATCTCTGGCTAAAGGCGACAATATCTCATCTCTGGCTAAAGGCGACAATATCTCATCTCAGGTGAAATGAGGCAATATCTCTGGCTAAAGGCGGCAGTATCTCTGGCTAAAGGCGCCAATATCTCATCTCTGGCTAATGGCGACAATATCTCATCTCTGCCTAAAGGCGACAATATCTCTCGCTAAATGCGACGATATCTCTTGCTTAAGGCGACAATATCTCTGGCTAAGGGCGGCAATATCTCTGGCTAAAGTCAGCAAAACCTCATCTCTGCCTAAAGTAGACAATACCTCATCTCTGGCTAAAGGCAACAGTATCTCATCTCTGGCTAAAGGCGACAATATCTCATCTCTGGCTTACGGCGACAGTATCTAATCTCTGGCTAAAGGCGCCAATATCTCATCTCAGGTTAAATGCGACAATATCTCATCTCTGGCTAAAGGCGACAATATCTCATCTCTGCCTTAAGGCGACAATATCTCATCTCTGGCTAAAGGCGACAATATCTCATCTCTGCCTAAAGGCGACAATATCTAATCTCTGGCTAAAGGCGACAATTTCTCATCTCTGGCTAAAGGCAACAATATCTCTGGCGAAATGAGGCAATATCTCATCTCTGGCTAATGGCGACAATATCTCATCTCTGGCTAAAGGCGACAATATCTCATTTCTGGCTAAGTGCGACAATATCTCTGGCTAAAGCCGACAATATCTCTTGCTAAATACGACAATATCTCTGGCTAAAGGCGGCAATATCTCTGGCTAAAGTCGGCAATACCTCATCTCTGGCTAAAGGCAACTGTACCTCATCTCTGGATAAAGGCGACAACATCTCATCTCTGGCATAAGGCGACAATATCTCATCTCTGCCTAAAGGCGACAATATCTCATCTCTGCCTAAAGGCGACAATATCTCATCTCTGCCTAAAGGCAACAATATCTCATCTCTGGCTAAAGGCGACAATACCTCATTACTGGCTAAAGGTGACAATATCTCATCTCTGGCTAAAGGGGACAAGATCTCATCTCTGGCTAAAGGCGACAATATCTCTGGTTAAAGGCGGCAGTATCTCTGGCTAAAGGCAACAATATCTCTGGATAAAGGCGACAATATCTCTGGCTAAAGACGAAAATATCTCATCTCTGGCTAAAGGCGACAATATCTCATCTCTGGCTAAAGGCGACAATACCTCATCTCTGGCTAAAGGCGACAATATCACGTCTCTGGCTAAAGGCGACAATATCTCATTTCAGGTTAAATGCGACAATATCTCATCTCTGGCTAAAGGCGACAATATCTCATCTGTGGCTAAAGGCGACAATATCTCATCTCTGCCTAAAGGCGACAATATCTCATCTCTGGTTAAAGGCGACAATATCTCATCTCTGGCTAAAGGCGAAAATATCTCATCTCTGGCTAAAGGCGACAATATCTCATCTCTGGCTAAAGGCGACAATATCTCATCTCAGGTGAAATGAGGCACTATCTCTGGCTAAAGGCGGCAGTATCTCTGGCTAAAGGCGACAATATCTCATCTCTGGCTAATGGCGACAATATCTCATCTCTGCCTAAAGGCGACAATATCTCTCGCTAAATGCGACAATATCTCTTGCTTAAGGCGACAATATCTCTGGCTAAGGGCGGCAATATCTCTGGCTAAAGTCGGCAAAACCTCATCTCTGACTAAAGTAGACAATACCTCATCTCTGGCTAAAGGCAACAGTATCTCATCTCTGGGTAAAGGCGACAATATCTCATCTCTGGCTTACGGCGACAGTATCTAATCTCTGGCTAAAGGCGCCAATATCTCATCTCAGGTTAAATGCGACAATATCTCATCTCTGGCTAAAGGCGACAATATCTCATCTCAGGTTAAATGCGACAATATCACATCTCTGGCTAAAGGCGACAATATCTCATCTCTGCCTAAAGGCGACAATATCTCATCTCTGGCTAAAGGCGACAATTTCTCATCTCTGGCTAAAGGCAACAATATCTCTGGCGAAATGAGGCAATATCTCATCTCTGGCTAAAGGCGAAAATATCTCATCTCTGGCTAAAGGTGACAATATCTCATCTCTGGCTAAAGGCGACAATACCTCATCTCTGGCCAAAGGCGACAATATCTCATCTCTGGCTAAAAGCGACAATGTCTCATCTCTTGCGAAATGAGGCAATATCTCATCTCTGGCTAAAGGCGACAATATCTCTGGCTAAAGGCGAAAATATCTCTGGCTAAAGGCAACAATATCTCTGGCTAAAGGCGACAATAGATCTGGCTAAATGCGACAATATCTCATCTCTGGCTAAAGGCGAAAATATCTCATCTCTGGCTAAAGGCGACAATATCTAATCTCTGCCTAAAGGCGACAATATGTCATGTCTGCCTAAAGGCGACAATATCTCATCTCTGGCTAAAGGCGACAATATCTCATCTCTGGCTAAAGGCGACAATATCTCATCTCTGCCTAAAGGCGACAATGTCTCTGGCTAAAGGCGATAATATCTCTGGCTAAAGGCAAAAATATCTCTGGATAAAGGCGACAATATCTCTGGCTAAAGGCGACAATATCTCATCTCTGCCTAAAGGCGACAATATCTCATCTCTGGCTAAAGGCGACAATACCTCATTACTGGCTAAAGGCGACAATATCTCTGGCTAAAGGCGACAATATCATTGGCGAAAGGCGATAATATATCATCTCAGGTTAAATGCGACAATATCTCATCTCAGGTTAAATGCGATAATATCTCATCTCTGCCTAAATGCGACAGAATCTCATCTCTGGCTAAAGGCGACAATACCTCATTACTGGCTAAAGGTGACAATATCTCATCTCTGGCTAAAGGGGACAATATCTCATCTCTGCCTAAAGGCGACAATATCTCTGGTTAAAGGCGGCAGTATCTCTGGCTAAAGTCAACAATATCTCTGGCTAAAGGCGACAATATCTCTGGCTAAAGACGAAAATATCTCATCTCTGGCTAAAGGCGACAATATCTCATCTCTGCCTAAAGGCGACAATACGACATCTCTGGCTAAATGAGGCAAAATCTCTGGCTAAAGGCGACAATATCTCAGGCTAAAGGCGACAATATCTCATCTCTGGCTAATGGCGACAATATCTCATCTCTGGCTAAAGGCGACAATTTCTCATTTCTGGCTAAAGGCGACAATATCTCATCTCTGCCTAAAGGCGACAATATCTCTGGCTAAAGGCGACAATATCTTTGGCTAAAATCGACAATATCTCGTCTCTGGCTAAAGGCGATAATATCTCATCTCAGGTTAAATGCGACAATATCTCATCTCTGGCTAAAGGCGACAATATCTCATCTCTGCCTAAAGGCGACAATATCTCATCTCTTGCTAAAGGCGACAATATCTCCTCTCTGGCTAATGGCGACAATATCTCATCTCTGCCTAAAGGCAACAATATCTCTGGCTAAATGCGACAATATCTCTTGCTAAATGCGACAATATCTCTGGCTAAATGCGGCAATATCTCTGGCTAAAGTCGGCAAAACCTCATCTCTGCCTAAAGTAGACAATACCTCATCTCTGGATAAAAGCAACAGTATCTCATCTCTGTCTAAATGCGACAACATCTCATCTCTGGCTTAAGGCGACAGTATCTCATCTCTGGCTAAAGGCGACAATATCTCATCTCTGGCTTAAGGCGACAATATCTCTGGCTAAAGGCGAGAATAACATTGGCGAAAGGCGGCAATATCTCGTCTCTGGCTAAAGGCGACAATATCTCATCTCAGGTTAAATGCGACAATATCTCATCTCTGGCTAAAGGCGACAATATCTCATCTCTGCCTAAAGGCGACAATATCTCATCTCTGGCTAAAGGCGACAATATCTTATCTCTGCCTAAATGCGACAGAATCTCATCTCTGCCTAAAGGCGACAATACCTCATTACTGGCTAAAGGTGACAATATCTCATCTCTGGCTAAAGGGGCCAATATCTCATCTCTGCCTAAAGGCGACAATATCTCTGGTTAAAGGCGGCAGTATCTCTGGCTAAAGGCAACAATATCTCTGGCTAAAGGCGACAATATCTCTGGCTAAAGACGAAAATATCTCATCTCTGGCTAAAGGCGACAATATCTCATCTCTGCCTAAAGGCGACAATACCACATCTCTGGCTAAATGAGGCAAAATCTCTGGCTAAAGGCGACAATATCTCAGGCTAAAGGCGACAATATCTCATCTCTGGTTAAAGGCGACAATATCTCATCTCTTTCTAAAGGCGACAATATCTCATCTCTGGCTAAAGGCGACAATATCTCTGGCTAAAGGCGACAATATCTTTGGCTAAAATCGACAATATCTCGTCTCTGGCTAAAGGCGATAATATCTCATCTCAGGTTAAATGCGACAATATCTCATCTCTGGCTAAAGGCGACAATATCTCATCTCTGCCTAAAGGCGACAATATCTCATCTCTGGCTAAAGGCGACAATATCTCATCTCTGCCTAAGGGCGACAATATCTCATCTCTGCCTAAAGGCGACAATGTCTCTGGCTAAAGGCGATAATATCTCTTGCTAAAGGCAAAAATATCTCTGGATAAAGGCGACAATATCTCTGGCTAAAGGCGACAATATCTCATCTCTGCCTAAAGGCGACAATATCTCATCTCTGGCTAAAGGCGACAATACCTCATTACTGGCTAAAGGCGACAATATCTCTGGCTAAAGGCGACAATATCATTGGCGAAAGGCGATAATATATCATCTCAGGTTAAATGCGACAATATCCCATATCAGGTTAAATGCGATAATATCTCATCTCTGCCTAAATGCGACAGAATCTCATCTCTGGCTAAAGGCGACAATGCCTCATTACTGGCTAAAGGTGACAATATCTCATCTCTGGCTAAAGAGGACAATATCTCATCTCTGCCTAAAGGCGACAATATCTCTGGTTAAAGGCGGCAGTATCTCTGGCTAAAGTCAACCATATCTCTGGCTAAAGGCGACAATATCTCTGGCTAAAGACGAAAATATCTCATCTCTGGCTAAAGGCGACAATATCTCATCTCTGCCTAAAGGCGACAATACCACATCTCTGGCTAAATGAGGCAAAATCTCTGGCTAAAGGCGACAATATCTCAGGCTAAAGGCGACAATATCTCATCTCTGGCTAATGGCGACAATATCTCATCTCTGGCTAAAGGCGACAATATCTCATTTCTGGCTAAAGGCGACAATATCTCATCTCTGGCTAAAGGCGACAATATCTCTGGCTAAAGGCGACAATATCTTTGGCTAAAATCGACAATATCTCGTCTCTGGCTAAAGGCGATAATATCTCATCTCAGGTTAAATGCGACAATATCTCATCTCTGGCTAAAGGCGACAATATCTCATCTCTGCCTAAAGGCGACAATATCTCATCTCTGGCTAAAGGCGACAATATCTCATCTCTGCCTAAGGGCGACAATATCTCATCTCTGGTTAAAGGCGACAATATCTCATTTCTGGCTAAAGGAGAAAATATCTCATCTCTGGCTAAAGGCGACAATATCTCATCTCTGGCTAAAGGCGACAATATCTCCTCTCTGGCTAATGGCGACAATATCTCATCTCTGCCTAAAGGCAACAATATCTCTGGCTAAATGCGACAATATCTCTTGCTAAATGCGACAATATCTCTGGCTAAAGGCGGCAATATCTCTGGCTAAATTCGGCAAAACCTTATCTCTGCCTAAAGTAGACAATACCTCATCTCTGGATAAAAGCAACAGTATCTCATCTCTGTCTAAATGCGACAACATCTCATCTCTGGCTTAAGGCGACAGTATCTCATCTCTGGCTAAAGGCGACAATATCTCATCTCTGGCTTAAGGCGACAATATCTCTGGCTAAAGGCGAGAATAACATTGGCGAAAGGCAGCAATATCTCGTCTCTGGCTAAAGGCGACAATATCTCATCTCAGGTTAAATGCGACAATATCTCATCTCTGGCTAAAGGCGACAATATCTCATCTCTGCCTAAAGGCGACAATATCTCATCTCTGGCTAAAGGCGACAATATCTTATCTCTGCCTAAATGCGACAGAATCTCATCTCTGCCTAAAGGCGACAATACCTCATTACTGGCTAAAGGTGACAATATCTCATCTCTGGCTAAAGGGGCCAATATCTCATCTCTGCCTAAAGGCGACAATATCTCTGGTTAAAGGCGGCAGTATCTCTGGCTAAAGGCAACAATATCTCTGGCTAAAGGCGACAATATCTCTGGCTAAAGACGAAAATATCTCATCTCTGGCTAAAGGCGACAATATCTCATCTCTGCCTAAAGGCGACAATACCACATCTCTGGCTAAATGAGGCAAAATCTCTGGCTAAAAGCGACAATATCTCAGGCTAAAGGCGACAATATCTCATCTCTGGTTAAAGGCGACAATATCTCATCTCTTTCTAAAGGCGACAATATCTCATCTCTGGCTAAAGGCGACAATATCTCTGGCTAAAGGCGACAATATCTTTGGCTAAAATCGACAATATCTCGTCTCTGGCTAAAGGCGATAATATCTCATCTCAGGTTAAATGCGACAATATCTCATCTCTGGCTAAAGGCGACAATATCTCATCTCTGCCTAAAGGCGACAATATCTCATCTCTGGCTAAAGGCGACAATATCTCATCTCTGCCTAAGGCCGACAATATCTCATCTCTGGTTAAAGGCGACAATATCTCATTTCTGGCTAAAGGCGAAAATATCTCATCTCTGGCTAAAGGCGACAATATCTCATCTCTGGCTAAAGGCGACAATATCTCTTGCTAAAGGCGACAATATCTCTGGCTAAAGGCGGCAATATCTCTGGCTAAAGTCAGCAAAACCTCATCTCCGCCTAAAGTAGACAATACCTCATCTCTGACTAAAGGCAACAGTATCTCATCTCTAGCTAAAGGCGACAACATCTCATCTCTGGCTTAAGGCGACATTATCTCATCTCTGGCTAAAGGCGACAATATCTCATCTCTGGCTAAAGGCGACAATACCTCATCTCTGGCTAAATGAGGCAAAATCTCTGGCTAAAGGAGACAATATCTCTAGCTAAAGGCGACAATATCTCATCTCTGGCTAAAGGCGACAATATCTCATCTCTGGCTAAAGGCGACAATATCTCATCTCACGTGAAATGAGGCAATATCTCTGGCTAAAGGCGGCAATAAATCTGGCTAAAGGCGACAATATCTCCTCTCTGGCTAATGGCGACAATATCTCATCTCTGCCTAAAGGCAACAATATCTCTGGCTAAATGCGACAATATCTCTTGCTAAATGCGACAATATCTCTGGCTAAAGGCGGCAATATCTCTGGCTAAAGTCGGCAAAACCTCATCTCTGCCTAAAGTAGACAATACCTCATCTCTGGATAAAAGCAACAGTATCTCATCTCTGTCTAAATGCGACAACATCTCATCTCTGGCTTAAGGCGACAGTATCTCATCTCTGGCTAAAGGCGACAATATCTCATCTCTGGTTTAAGGCAACAATATCTCTGGCTAAAGGCGACAATAACATTGGCGAAAGGCGGCAATATCTCGTCTCTGGCTAAAGGCGACAATATCTCATCTCAGGTTAAATGCGACAATATCTCATCTCTGGCTAAAGGCGACAATATCTCATCTCTGCCTAAAGGCGACAATATCTCATCTCTGGCTAAAGGCGACAATATCTTATCTCTGCCTAAATGCGACAGAATCTCATCTCTGCCTAAAGGCGACAATACCTCATTACTGGCTAAAGGTGACAATATCTCATCTCTGGCTAAAGGGGACAATATCTCATCTCTGCCTAAAGGCGACAATATCTCTGGTTAAAGGCGGCAGTATCTCTGGCTAAAGGCAACAATATCTCTGGCTAAAGGCGACAATATCTCTGGCTTACGGCGACAGTATCTCATCTCTGGCTAAAGGCGACAATATCTCATCTCTGCCTAAAGGCGACAATACCACATCTCTGGCTAAATGAGGCAAAATCTCTGGCTAAAGGCGACAATATCTCAGGCTAAAGGCGACAATATCTCATCTCTGGTTAAAGGCGACAATATCTCATCTCTTTCTAAAGGCGACAATATCTCATCTCTGGCTAAAGGCGACAATATCTCTGGCTAAAGGCGACAATATCTTTGGCTAAAATCGACAATATCTCGTCTCTGGCTAAAGGCGATAATATCTCATCTCAGGTTAAATGCGACAATATCTCATCTCTGGCTAAAGGCGACAATATCTCATCTCTGCCTAAAGGCGACAATATCTCATCTCTGGCTAAAGGCGACAATATCTCATCTCTGCCTAAGGGCGACAATATCTCATCTCTGGTTAAAGGCGACAATATCTCATTTCTGGCTAAAGGCGACAATATCTCATCTATGGCTAAAGGCGACAATATCTCTTGCTAAAGGCGACAATATCTCTGGTAAAAGGCGGCAATATCTCTGGCTAAAGTCAGCAAAACCTCATCTCCGCCTAAAGTAGACAATACCTCATCTCTGACTAAAGGCAACAGTATCTCATCTCTAGCTAAAGGCGACAACATCTCATCTCTGGCTTAAGGCGACATTATCTCATCTCTGGCTAAAGGCGACAATATCTCATCTCTGGCTAAAGGCGACAATACCTCATCTCTGGCTAAATGAGGCAAAATCTCTGGCTAAAGGAGACAATATCTCTAGCTAAAGGCGACAATATCTCATCTCTGGCTAAAGGCGACAATATCTCATCTCACGTGAAATGAGGCAATATCTCATCTCTGCCTAAAGGCGACAATATCTCTGGTTAAAGGCGACAATATCTCCTCTCTGGCTAATGGCGACAATATCTCATCTCTGCCTAAAGGCAACAATATCTCTGGCTAAATGCGACAATATCTCTTGCTAAATGCGACAATATCTCTGGCTAAAGGCTGCAATATCTCTGGCTAAAGTCGGCAAAACCTCATCTCTGCCTAAAGTAGACAATACCTCATCTCTGGATAAAAGCAACAGTATCTCATCTCTGTCTAAATGCGACAACATCTCATCTCTGGCTTAAGGCGACAGTATCTCATCTCTGGCTAAAGGCGACAATATCTCATCTCTGGTTTAAGGCGACAATATCTCTGGCTAAAGGCGACAATAACATTGGCGAAAGGCGGCAATATCTCGTCTCTGGCTAAAGGCGACAATATCTCATCTCAGGTTAAATGCGACAATATCTCATCTCTGGCTAAAGGCGACAATATCTCATCTCTGCCTAAAGGCGACAATATCTCATCTCTGGCTAAAGGCGACAATATCTTATCTCTGCCTAAATGCGACAGAATCTCATCTCTGCCTAAAGGCGACAATACCTCATTACTGGCTAAAGGTGACAATATCTCATCTCTGGCTAAAGGGGACAATATCTCATCTCTGCCTAAAGGCGACAATATCTCTGGTTAAAGGCGGCAGTATCTCTGGCTAAAGGCAACAATATCTCTGGCTAAAGGCGACAATATCTCTGGCTAAAAACGAAAATATCTCATCTCTGGCTAAAGGCGACAATATCTCATCTCTGCCTAAAGGCGACAATACCACATCTCTGGCTAAATGAGGCAAAATCTCTGGCTAAAGGCGACAATATCTCAGGCTAAAGGCGACAATATCTCATCTCTGGTTAAAGGCGACAATATCTCATCTCTTTCTAAAGGCGACAATATCTCATCTCTGGCTAAAGGCGACAATATCTCATCTCTGGCTAAAGGTCACAATATCTCATCTCTGCCTAAAGGCGACAATACCTCATCTCTGGCTAAAGGCGACAATATCTCATCTCTGGCTAAAGGCGACAATATCTCATCTCTGGCAATAGTCGACAATATCTCATCTCTGCCTAAGGGCGACAATATCTCATCTCTGCCTAAAGGCGACGATATCTCATCTCTGGCTAAAGGCGACAATATCTCATCTCTGTCTAAAGGCAACAATTCCTCATTACTGGCAAAACGCGACAATATCTCATCTCTGGCTAAAGGCGACAATATCTCATCTCTGGCTATAGGCGACAGTATCTCATCTCTGCCTAAAGGCGACAATATCTCATCTCTGCCTAAAGGCAACAATATCTCATCTCTGGTTAAAGGCGACAATATCACATCTCTGGCTAAAGGCGAAAATATCTCATCTCTGGCTAAAGACGACAATATCTCATCTCTGGCTAAAGGCGACAATATCTCATCTCAGGTGAAATGAGGCAATATCTCTGGCTAATGGCGGCAACAAATCTGGCTAAAGACGACAATATCTCATCTCTGGCTAATGGCGACAATATCTCATCTCAGCCTAAAGGCAACAATATCTCTGGCTAAATGCGACAATATCTCTTGCTAAAGGCGACAATATCTCTGGCTAAAGGCGGCAATATCGCTGGCTAAAGTCGGCAAAACCTCATCTCTGCCTAAAGTAGACAGTACCTCATCTCTGGCTAAAGGCAACAGTATCTCATCTCTGGCTAAATGCGACAGCATCTCATCTCTGGCTTAAGGCGACAGTATCTCATCTCTGGCTAAAGGCGACAATATCTCATCTCTGCCTAAAGGCGACAATATCTCATCTCTGGCTAAAGGCGACAATATCTCATCTCTGCCTAAGGGCGACAATATCTCATCTCTGCCTAAAGGCGACAATATCTCATCTCTGGCTAAAGGCGACAATATCTCATCTCTGGCTAAAAGCGATAATATCTCATCTCAGGCGAAATGATGCAATATCTCATCTCTGGCTATAGGCGACAATATCTCATCTCTGCCTAAGGGCGACAATATCTCATCTCTGCCTAAAGGCGACAATATCTCATCTCTGGCTAAAGGCGACAATATCTCATCTCTGGCTAAAGGCAACAATTCCTCATTACTGGCTAAACACGACAATATCTCATCTCTGGCTAAAGGCGACAATATCTCATCTCTGGCTAAAGGCGACAATATCTCCGGCTAAAGGCAACAATATCTGGATAAAGGCGACAATATCTCTGGCTAAAGGCGTCAATATCTCATCTCTGGCTAAAGGCGACAATATCGTCTCTGGCTAAAGGCGACTATACCTCATCTCTGGCTAATGGCGACAATATCTCCTCTTTGGCTTTAGGCGACAATATCTCATCTCAGGCTATAGGCGACAATATCTCATCTCTGCCTAAAGGCGACAATATCTCATCTCTGCCTTAAGGCGACAATATCTCATCTCTGGCTAAAGGCGACAATACCTCATTACTGGCTAAAGGCGACAATACCTCATTACTGGCTAAAGGTGACAATATCTCATCTCTGGCTAAAGGGGACAATATCTCATCTCTGGCTAAAGGCGACAATATCTCATCTCAGGTGAAATGAGGCAATATCTCTGGCTAATGGCGGCAATAAATCTGGCTAAAGGCGACAATATCTCATCTCTGGCTAATGGCGACAATATCTCATCTCTGCCTAAAGGCAACAATATCTCTGGCTAAATGCGACAATATCTCTTGCTAAAGGCGACAATATCTCTGGTTAAAGGCGGCAATATCGCTGGCTAAAGTCGGCAAAACCTCATCTCTGCCTAAAGTAGACAGGACCTCATCTCTGGCTAAAGGCAACAGTATCTCATCTTTGGCTAAATGCGACAGCATCTCATCTCTGGCTTAAGGCGACAGTATCTCATCTCTGGCTAAAGGCGACAATATCTCATCTCTGGCTAAAGGCGACAATATCTCATCTCTGCCTAAAGGCGACAATATCTCATCTCTGGTTAAAGGCGACAATGTCTCATCTCTGCCTAAAGGCGACAATATCTCATCTCTGGCTAAAAGCGATAATATCTCATCTCAGGCGAAATGAGGCAATATCTCATCTCTGGCTATAGGCGACAACATCTCATCTCTGCCTAAGGGCGACAATATCTCATCTCTGCCTAAAGGCGACAATATCTCATCTCTGGCTAATGGCGACAATATCTCATCTCTGGCTAAAGGCGACAATATCTCTGGCTAAAGGCAACAATATATCTGGATAAAGGCGACAATATCTCTGGATAAAGGCGACAATATCTCATCTCTGGCTAAAGGCGACAATATCGTCTCTGGCTAAAGGCGACAATATCGTCTCAGGCTAAAGGCGACAATACCTCATCTCTGGCTAATGGCGACAATATCTCATCTCTGGCTAAAGGCGACAATATCTCATCTCTGGCTATAGGTGACAATATCTCATCTCTGCCTAAAGGCGACAATATCGTCTCTGGCTAAAGGCGACAATACCTCATCTCTGGCTAATGGCGACAATATCTCATCTCTGGCTAAAGGCGTCAATATCTCATCTCTGGCTATAGGTGACAGTATCTCATCTCTTCCTTAAGGCGACAATATCTCATCTCTGCCAAAAGGCGACAATATCTCATCTCTGGCTAAAGGCGACAGTACCTCATTACTGGCTAAATGTGACAATATCTCATCTCTGGCTAAAGGGGACAGTATCTCATCTCTGGCTAAAGGCGGCAATATCTCTGGCTAAAGTCGGCAAAACCTCATCTCTGCCTAAAGTAGACAATACCTCATTTCTGGATAAAACCAACAGTATCTCATCTCTGGCTAAATGCGACAACATCTCATCTCTGGCTTAAGGCGACAGTATCTCATCTCTGGCTAAAGGCGACAATATCTCATCTCAGGTGAAATGAGGCAATATCTCTGGCTCATGGCGGCAACAAATCTGGCTAAAGACGACAATATCTCATCTCTGGCTAATGGCGACAATATCTCATCTCAGCCTAAAGGCAACAATATCTCTGGCTAAATGCGACAATATGTCTTGCTAAAGGCGGCAATATCTCTGGCTAAAGGCGGCAATATCGCTGGCTAAAGTCGGCAAAACCTCATCTCTGCCTAAAGTAGACATTACCTTATCTCTGGCTAAAGGCAACAGTATCTCATCTCTGGCTAAATGCGACAGCATCTCATCTCTGGCTTAAGGCGACAGTATCTCATCTCTGGCTAAAGGCGACAATATCTCATCTCTGCCTAAAGGCGACAATATCTCATCTCTGGCTAAAGGCGACAATATCTCATCTCTGCCTAAGGGCGACAATATCTCATCTCTGCCTAAACGCGACAATATCTCATCTCTGGCTAAAGGCGACAATATCTCATCTCTGGTTAAAAGCGATAATATCTCATCTCAGGCGAAATGAGGCAATATCTCATCTCTGGCTATAGGCGACAATATCTCATCTCTGCCAAAGGGCGACAATATCTCATCTCTGCCTAAAGGCGACAATATCTCATCTCTGGCTAAAGGCAACAATTCCTCATTACTGGCTAAACGCGACAATATCTCATCTCTGGCTAAAGGCGACAATATCTCATCTCTGGCTAAAGGCGACAATATCTGCGGCTAAAGGCAACAATATCTCTGGATAAAGGCCACAATATCTCTGGCTAAAGGCGACAATATCGCATCTCTGGCTAAAGGCGACAATATCGTCTCTGGCTAAAGGCGACTATACCTCATCTCTGGCTAATGGCGACAATATCTCATCTCTGGCTAAAGGCGACAATATCTCATCTCAGGCTATAGGCGACAATATCTCATCTCTGCCTAAAGGCGACAATATCTCATCTCTGCCTTAAGGCGACAATATCTCATCTCTGGCTAAAGGCGACAATACCTAATTACTGGCTAAAGGTGACAATATCTCATCTCTGGCTAAAGGGGACAATATCTCATCTCTGGCTAAAGGCGACAATATATCTGGTTAAAGGCGGCAGTATCTCTGGCTAAAGGCAACAATATCTCTGGCTAAAGGCGACAATATCTCTGGCTTACGGCGACAGTATCTCATCTCTGGCTAAAGGCGAAAATATCTCATCTCTGCCAAAAGGCGACAATACCTCGTCTCTGGCTAAATGAGGCAAAATCTCTGGCTAAAGGCGACAATATCTCTGGCTAAAGGCGACAATATCTCCTCTCTGGCTAATGGCGACAATATCTCATCTCTGGCTAAAGGCGAAAATATCTCATCTCTGGCTAAAGGCGACAATATCTCATCTCTGGCTAAAGGCGACAATATCTCATCTCAGGTGAAATGAGGCAATATCTCTGGCTAATGGCGGCAATAAATCTGGCTAAAGGCGACAATATCTCATCTCTGGCTAATGGCGACAATATCTCATCTCTGCCTAAAGGCAACAATATCTCTGGCTAAATGCGACAATATCTCTTGCTAAAGGCGACAATATCTCTGGCTAAAGGCGGCAATATCGCTGGCTAAAGTCGGCAAAACCTCATCTCTGCCTAAAGTAGACAGGACCTCATCTCTGGCTAAAGGCAACAGTATCTCATCTTTGGCTAAATGCGACAGCATCTCATCTCTGGCTTAAGGCGACAGTATCTCATCTCTGGCTAAAGGCGACAATATCTCATCTCTGGCTAAAGGCGACAATATCTCATCTCTGCCTAAAGGCGACAATATCTCATCTCTGGTTAAAGGCGACAATGTCTCATCTCTGCCTAAAGGCGACAATATGTCATCTCTGGCTAAAAGCGATAATATCTCATCTCAGGCGAAATGAGGCAATATCTCATCTCTGGCTATAGGCGACAACATCTCATCTCTGCCTAAGGGCGACAATATCTCATCTCTGCCTAAAGGCGACAATATCTCATCTCTGGCTAATGGCGACAATATCTCATCTCTGGCTAAAGGCGACAATATCTCTGGCTAAAGGCAACAATATATCTGGATAAAGGCGACAATATCTCTGGATAAAGGCGACAATATCTCATCTCTGGCTAAAGGCGACAATATCGTCTCTGGCTAAAGGCGACAATATCTCATCTCTGGCTAAAGGCGACAATATCTCATCTCTGGCTATAGGTGACAATATCTCATCTCTGCCTAAAGGCGACAATATCATCTCTGGCTAAAGGCGACAATACCTCATCTCTGCCTAAGGGCGACAATATCTCATCTCTGCCTAAACGCGACAATATCTCATCTCTGGCTAAAGGCGACAATATCTCATCTCTGGCTAAAAGCGATAATATCTCATCTCAGGCGAAATGAGGCAATATCTCATCTCTGGCTATAGGCGACAATATCTCATCTCTGCCAAAGGGCGACAATATCTCATCTCTGCCTAAAGGCGACAATATCTCATCTCTGGCTAAAGGCAACAATTCCTCATTACTGGCTAAAAGCGACAATATCTCATCTCTGGCTAAAGGCGACAATATCTCATCTCTGGCTAAAGGCGACAATGTCTGCGGCTAAAGGCAACAATATCTCTGGATAAAGGCCACAATATCTCTGGCTAAAGGCGACAATATCTCATCTCTGGCTAAAGGCGACAATATCGTCTCTGGCTAAAGGCGACTATACCTCATCTCTGGCTAATGGCGACAATATCTCATCTCTGGCTAAAGGCGACAATATCTCATCTCAGGCTGTAGGCGACAATATCTCATCTCTGCCTAAAGGCGACAATATCTCATCTCTGCCTTAAGGCGACAATATCTCATCTCTGGCTAAAGGCGACAATACCTAATTACTGGCTAAAGGTGACAATATCTCATCTCTGGCTAAAGGGGACAATATCTCATCTCTGGCTAAAGGCGACAATATATCTGGTTAAAGGCGGCAGTATCTCTGGCTAAAGGCAACAATATCTCTGGCTAAAGGCGACAATATCTCTGGCTTACGGCGACAGTATCTCATCTCTGGCTAAAGGCGAAAATATCTCATCTCTGCCAAAAGGCGACAATACCTCGTCTCTGGCTAAATGAGGCAAAATCTCTGGCTAAAGGCGACAATATCTCTGGCTAAAGGCGACAATATCTCCTCTCTGGCTAATGGCGACAATATCTCATCTCTGGCTAAAGGCGACAATATCTCATCTCTGGCTAAAGGCTACAATATCTCAGGCTAAAAGCGACAATGTCTCATCTCTTGCAAAATGAGGCAATATCTCATCTCCGGCTAAAGGCGACAATATCTCTGGCTAAAGCCGACAATAACTCTGGCAAAAGGCGACAATATCTCTGGCTAAAGGCGACAATAGATCTGGCTAAAGGCGACAATATATCATCTCTTCCGAAATGAGGCAATATCTCATCTCTGGCTAAAGGCGACAATATCTCATATCTGGCCAAAGGCGACAATATCTCATCTCTTGCTAAAGGTGAAAATATCTCATCTCTGGCTAAAGGCAACAATACCACATCTCTGGCTAAAGGCGACAATGTCTCATCTCTGGCTAAAGGCGACAATATCTCATCTCTGGCTAAAAGCGACAATATCTCATCTCTGCCTAAAGACGACAATATCTCATCTCTGGTTAAAGGCGACAATATCTCATCTCTGGCTAAAGGCGAAAATATCTCATCTCTGGCCAAAGGCGACAATATCTCATCTCTGGCAAAAGGCGACAATATCTCATCTCAGGTGAAATGAGGCAATATCTCTGGCTAAAGGCGGCAGTATCTCTGGCTAAAGGCGACAATATCTCATCTCTGGCTAAATGCGACAACATCTCATCTCTGGCTTAAGGCGACAGTATCTCATCTCTGGCTAAAGGCGACAATATCTCATCTCTGCCTAAAGGCGACAATATCTCATCTCTGGCTAAAGGCGACAATATCTCATCTCTGCCTAATGGCGACAATATCTCATCTCTGGTTAAAGGCGACAATATCTCATCTCTGGCTAAAGGCGAAAAAATCTCATCTCTGGCTAAAGGCGACAATATCTCAGCTCTGGCTAAAAGCGATAATACCTCATCTCTGGCTAATGGCGACAATATCTCATTTTTGGCTAAAGGCGACAATATCTCATCTCTGGCCAAAGGCGACAATATCTCATCTCCGGCTAAAGGCGACAATATCTCTGGCTAAAGGCGACAATATCTCTGGCTAAAGGCAACAATATCTCTGGCTAAATGCGACAATAGATCTGGCTAAATGCGACAATATCTCATCTCTTCCGAAATGAGGCAATATCTCATCTCTGGCAAAAGGTGACAATATCTCATCTCAGGCTAAAGGCGACAATATCTCATCTCTGCCTAAAAACGATAATATGTCATCTCTGCCTAAAGGCGACAATAACTCATCTCTGCCTAAAGGCGACAATATCTCTGGCTAAAGGCTACAATATCTTTGGCTAAAGACGACAATATCTCGTCTCTGGCTAAAGGCGACAATATCTCATCTCAGGAAAATGCGACAATTTCTCATCTCTGGCTAAAGGCGACAATATCTCATCTCTGGCTAAAGGCGAAAATATCTCATCTCTGGCTAAAGGCGACAATATCTCATCTCTGGCTAAAGGCGACAATATCTCATCTCAGGTGAAATGAGGCAATATCTCTGGCTAAAGGCGACAATATCTCTGCCTAAAGGCGACAATATCTCTGGCTAAATGTGACAATATCTCTTGCTAAAGGCGACAATATCTCTGGCTAAAGGCGGCAATATCTCTGGCTAAAGTCGGCAAAACCTCATCTCTGCCTAAAGTAGACAATACCTCATCTCTGGCTAAAGGCAACAGTATCTCATCTCTGGCTAAAGGCGACAACATCTCATCTCTGGCTAAAGGCGAAAATATCTCATCTCTGGCTAAAGGCGACAATATCTCATCTCCGGTTAAAGGCGACAACATCTCATCTCTGGCTAAATGCGACAATGTCTCATCTCAGGCGAAATGAGGCAATATCTCATCTCTGGCTAAAGGCGACAATATCTCATATCTGGCCAAAGGCATCAATATCTCATCTCTTGCTAAAGTTGAAAATATCTCATCTCTGGCTAAAGGCAACAGTATTTCATCTCTGGCTAAAGGCGACAATATCTCATCTCTGGCTTAAGGCGACAGTATCTTACTCTGGCTAAAGGCGACAACATCTCATCTCTGGATAAAGGCAACAGTATCTCATCTCTGGCTAAAGGCGACAACATCTCATCTCTAGCTTAAGGCGACAGTATCTCATCTCTGGCTAAAGGCGACAATATCTCATCTCAGCTTAAATGTGACAATATCTCATCTCTGGCTAAAGGCGACAATATCTCATCTCTGGCTGAAGGCTACAATATCTCTGGATAAAAGCGACAATGTCTCATCTCTTGCGAAATGAGGCAATATCTCATCTCTGGCTAAAGGCGACAATATCTCATCTCCGGCTAAAGGCGACAATATCTCTGACTAAATGCGACAATATCTCCGGCTAAAGGCAACAATATCTCTGGCTAAAGCCGACAATAGATCTGGCTAAATGCGACAATACCTCATCTCTTCCGAAATGAGGCAATATCTCATCTCTGGCTAAAGGTGACAATATCTCATCTCTGGCTAAAGGCAACAACATATCATCTCTGCCTAAAAACGATAATATGTCATCTCTGCCTAAAGGAGACAATATCTCATCTCTGGCTAAAGGCGACAATATCTCATCTCTGGCTAAAGGCGGCAATATCTCATCTCTGGCTAAAGGCGATAATATCTCATCTCTGTTTAAAGGCGACAATATCACATCTCTGGCTAAAGGCGTCAATATCTCATCTCTGCCTAAAGGCGACAATATCTCATATCTGGCCAAAGGCGACAATATCTCATCTCTTGCTAAAGGTGAAAATATCTCATCTCTGGCTAAAGGCAACAATATCTAATCTCAGCCTAAAGGCGACAATATGTCATCTCTGCATAAAGGCGACAATATCTCATCTCTGGCTAAAGGCGACAATATCTCATCTCTGGCTAAAGGCGACAATATCTCATCTCTGGCTAAAGGCAGCAATATCTCATCTCTGGCTAAAGGCGACAATATCTCATCTCTGCCTAAAGGCGACAATATCTCATATCTGGCTAAAGGCGACAATATCTCATCTCTTGCTAAAGGTGAAAATATCTCATCTCTGGCTAAAGGCAACAATATCTCTGGCTAAAGGCGACAATAGATCTGGCTAAATGCGACAATATCTCATCTCTTCCGAAATGAGGCAATATCTCATCTCTGGCTAAGGGTGACAATATCTCATCTCTGGCTAAAGGCAACAATATCTCATCTCTGCCTAAAGGCGACAATATGTCATCTCTGCCTAAAGGCGACAATATCTCATCTCTGGCTAAAGGCGACAATATCTCATCTCTGGCTAAAGGCGGCAATATCTCATCTCTGGCTAAAGGCGATAATATCTCATCTCTGGTTAAAGGCGACAATATCTCATCTCTGGCTAAAGGCGACAATATCTCATCTCTGCCTAAAGGCGACAATATCTCATATCTGGCCAAAGGCGACAATATCTCATCTCTTGCTAAAGGTGAAAATATCTAATCTCTGGCTAAAGGCAAGAATATCTAATCTCAGCCTAAATGCGACAATATTTCATCTCTGCCTATAGGCGACAATATATCATCTCTGGCTAAAGGCGACAATATCTCTGGCGAAATGAGGCAATATTTCATCTATGGCTAAAGGCGACAATATCTCATCTCTGGCCAAAGGCGACAATATCTCATCTCTGGCTGAAGGCTACAGTATCTCTGGCTAAAAGCGACAATGTCTCATCTCTTGCGAAATGAGGCAATATCTCATCTCTGGCTATAGGCGACAATATCTCATCTCCGGCTAAAGGCGACAATATCTCTGGCTAAAGGCGACAATATCTCATCTCTGGCTAATGGCGACAATATCTCATCTCTGCCTAAAGGCGACAATATCTCTGGCTAAATGTGACAATATCTCTTGCTAAAGGCGACAATATCTCTGGCTAAAGGCGGCAATATCTCTGGCTAAAGTCGGCAAAACCTCATCTCTGCCTAAAGTAGACAATACTTCATCTCTGGCTAAAGGCAACAGTATCTCATCTCTGGCTAAAGGCGACAATATCTCCACTCTGGCTAATGGCGACAACATCTCATCTCTGGCTAAAGGCGAAAATATCTCATCTCTGGCTAAAGGCGACAATATCTCATCTCCGGTTAAAGGCGACAACATCTCATCTCTGGCTAAAGGCGACAATGTCTCATCTCAGGCGAAATGAGGTAATATCTCATCTCTGGCTAAAGGCGACAATATCTCATATCTGGCCAAAGGCGACAATATCTCATCTCTTGCTAAAGTTGAAAATATCTCATCTCTGGCTAAAGGCAACAGTATCTCATCTCTGGCTAAAGGCGACAATATCTCATCTCTGGCTTAAGGCGACAGTATCTCAACTATGGCTAAAGGCGACAACATCTCATCTCTGGATAAAGGCAACTGTATCTCATCTCTGGCTATAGGCGACAACATCTCATCTCTGGCTTAAGGCGACAGTATCTCATCTCTGGCTAAAGGCGACAATATCTCATCTCAGCTTAAATGTGACAATATCTCATCTCTGGCTAAAGGCGACAATATCTCATCTCTGGCTGAAGGCTACAATATCTCTGGCTAAAAGCGACAATGTCTCATCTCTTGCGAAATGAGGCAATATCTCATCTCTGGCTAAAGGCGACAATATCTCATCTCCGGCTAAAGGCGACAATATCTCTGCCTAAATGCGACAATATCTCTGGCTAAAGGCAACAATATCTAATCTCAGCCTAAAGGCGACAATATGTCATCTCTGCATAAAGGCGACAATATCTCATCTCTGGCTAAAGGCGACAATATCTCATCTCTGGCTAAAGGCGACAATATCTCATCTCTGGCTAAAGGCGGCAATATCTCATCTCTGGCTAAAGGCGACAATATCTCATCTCTGGCTAAAGGCGACAATATCTCATATCTGGCTAAAGGCGACAATATCTCATCTCTGGCTAAAGGCGACAATATCTCATCTCTGGCTAAAGGCGGCAATATCTCATCTCTGGCTAAAGGCGATAATATCTCATCTCTGGTTAAAGGCGACAATATCTCATCTCTGGCTAAAGGCGACAATATCTCATCTCTGCCTAAAGGCGACAATATCTCATATCTGGCCAAAGGCGACAATATCTCATCTCTTGCTAAAGGTGAAAATATCTAATCTCTGGCTAAAGGCAAGAATATCTAATCTCAGCCTAAAGGCGACAATATGTCATCTCTGCCTATAGGCGACAATATCTCATCTCTGGCTAAAGGCGACAATATCTCATCTCTGGCTAAAGGCGACAATATCTCTGGCGAAATGAGGCAATATTTCATCTCTGGCTAAAGGCGACAGTATCTCATCTCTGGCCAAAGGCGTCAATATCTCATCTCTGGCTGAAGGCTACAATATGTCTGGCTAAAAGCGACAATGTCTGATCTCTTGCGAAATGAGGCAATATCTCATCTCTGGCTATAGGCGACAATATCTCATCTCCGGCTAAAGGCGACAATATCTCTGGCTAAAGGCGACAATATCTCTGGCTAAAGGCAACAATATCTCTGGCTAAAGGCGACAATAGATCTGGCTAAATGCGACAATATCTCATCTCTTCCGAAATGAGGCAATATCTCATCTCTGGCTAAAGGTGACAATAGCTCATCTCTGCCTAAAGGCAACAATATCTCATCTCTGCCTAAAAACGATAATATGTCATCTCTGCCTAAAGGCGACAATATCTCATCTCTGCCTAAAGGCGACAATATCTCATCTCTGGCTAAAGGCGACAATATCTCATCTCTGGCTAAAGGCGGCAATATCTCATCTCTGGCTAAAGGCGATAATATCTCATCTCTGGTAAAAGGCGACAATATCACATCTCTGGCTAAAGGCGTCAATATCTCATCTCTGCCTAAAGGCGACAATATTTCATATCTGGCCAAAGGCGACAATATCTCATCTCTTGCTAAAGGTGAAAATATCTCATCTCTGGCTAAAGGCAACAATATCTAATCTCAGCCTAAAGGCGACAATATGTCATCTCTGCCTATAGGCGACAATATCTCATCTCTGGCTAAAGGCGACAATATCTCATCTCTGGCTAAAGGCGACAATATCTCTGGCGAAATGAGGCAATATTTCATCTCTGGCTAAAGGCGACAATATCTCATCTCTGCCTAAAGGCGACAATATCTCTGGCTAAAGGCGACAATATCTTTTGATATAGGAGACAATATCTCTGGCTAAAGGCGACAATATCTCATCTCTGGCTAATGGCGACAATATCTCCTCTCTGCCTAAAGGCGACAATATCTCTGGCTAAAGGCGACAATATCTTTGGCTAAAGGCGACAATATCTCGTCTCTGGCTAAAGGCGACAATATCTCATCTCAGGTTAAATGCGACAATATCTCATCTCTGGCTAAAGGCGACAATATCTCATCTCTGGCTAAAGGCGACAATATCTCATCTCTGGTTAAAGGCGAGAATATCTCATCTCTGCCTAAAGGCGACAATATCTCATCTCAGGTTAAAGGCGACAATATCTCATCTCTGGCTAAAGGCGACAATATCTCATCTCTGGCAAAAGGCGACAATATCTCATCTCAGGCGATATGAGGCAATATCTCATCTCTGGCTAAAGGCAGCAATATCTCATATCTGGTTAAAGGCGACAATATCACATCTCTGGCTAAAGGCGACAATATCTCATCTCTGCCTAAAGGCGACAATATCTCATATCTGGCCAAAGGCGACAATATCTCATCTCTTGCTAAAGGTGAAAATATCTCATCTCTGGCTAAAGGCAACAATATCTAATCTCAGCCTATAAGCGACAATATGTCATCTCTGCCTATAGGCGACAATATCTCATCTCTGGCTAAAGGCGACAATATCTCATCTCTGGCTAAAGGCGACAATATCTCTGGCGAAATGAGGCAATATCTCATCTCTGGCTAAAGGCAACAATATCTCTGGCTAAAGGCGACAATAGATCTGGCTAAATGCGACAATATCTCATCTCTTCCGAAATGAGGCAATATCTCATCTCTGGCTAAAGGTGACAATATCTCATCTCTGGCTAAAGGCAACAATATCTCATCTCTGCCTAAAGGCGACAATATGTCATCTCTGCCTAAAGGCGACAATATCTCATCTCTGGCTAAAGGCGACAATATCTCATCTCTGGCTAAAGGCGGCAATATCTCATCTCTGGCTAAAGGCGACAATATCTCATCTCTGGCTAAAGGCGATAATATCTCATCTCTGGCTAAAGGCGATAATATCTCATCTCTGGTTAAAGGCGACAATATCTCATCTCTGGCTAAAGGCGACAATATCTCATCTCTTGCTAAAGGTGAAAATATCTAATCTCTGGCTAAAGGCAAGAATATCTAATCTCAGCCTAAATGCGACAATATGTCATCTCTGCCTAAAGGCGACAATATCTCATCTCTGGCTAAAGGCAACAATATCTCTGGCGAAATGAGGCAATACTTCATCTCTGGCTAAAGGCGACAATATCTCATCTCTGGCCAAAGGCGACAATATCTCATCTCCGGCTAAAGGCGACAATATCTCTGGCTAAAGGCGACAATATCTCTGGCTAAAGGCAACAATATCTCTGGCTAAAGGCGACAATAGATCTGGCTAAATGCGACAATATCTCATCTCTTCCGAAACGAGGCAATATCTCATCTCTGGCTAAAGGTGACAATAGCTCATCTCTGCCTAAAGGCGACAATATCTCATCTCTGCCTAAAGGCGACAATATCTCATCTCTGGTTAAAGGCGACAATATCTCATCTCTGGCTAAAGGCGACAATATCTCTGGCTAAAGGTGACAATATCTCATCTCTGGCTAAAGGCGGCAATATCTCATCTCTGGCTAAAGGCGATAATATCTCATCTCTGGTTAAAGGCGACAATATCACATCTCTGGCTAAAGGCGACAATATCTCATCTCTGCCTAAAGGCGACAATATCTCATATCTGGCCAAAGGCGACAATATCTCATCTCTTGCTAAAGGTGAAAATATCTCATCTCTGGCTAAAGGCAACAATATCTAATCTCAGCCTAAAGGCGACAATATGTCATCTCTGCCTATAGGCGACAATATCTCATCTCTGGCTAACGGCGACAATATCTCTGGCGAAATGAGGCAATATCTCATCTCTGGCTAAAGGCAACAATATCTCTGGCTAAAGGCGACAATAGATCTGGCTAAATGCGACAATATCTCATCTCTTCCGAAATGAGGCAATATCTCATCTCTGGCTAAAGGTGACAATATCTCATCTCTGGCTAAAGGCAACAATATCTCATCTCTGCCTAAAGGCGACAATATGTCATCTCTGCCTAAATGCGACAATATCTCATCTCTGGCTAAAGGCGACAATATCTCATCTCTGGCTAAAGGCGGCAATATCTCATCTCTGGCTAAAGGCGATAATATCTCATCTCTGGTGAAAGGCGACAATATCTCATCTCTGGCTAAAGGCGACAATATCTCATCTCTGCCTAAAGGCGACAATATCTCATCTCTTGCTAAAGGTGAAAATATCTCATCTCTGGCTAAAGGAAACAATATCTAATCTCAGCCTAAAGGCGACAATATGTCATCTCTGCCTATAGGCGACAATATCTCATCTCTGGCTAAAGGCGACAATATCTCATCTCTGGCTAAAGGCGACAATATCTCTGGTGAAATGAGGCAATATATCATATCTGGCTAAAGGCGACAATATCTCATCTCTGCCTAAAGGCGACAATATCTAATCTCAGCCTAAAGGCGACAATGTGTCATCTCTGCCTAAAGGCGACAATATCTCTGGCTAAAGGCGACAATATCTCTGCCTACAGGCAACAATATCTCTGGCTAAAGGCGACAATAGATCTGGCTAAAGGCGACAATATCTCATCTCTTCCAAAATGAGGCAATATCTCATCTCTGGCTAAAGGCGACAATATCTCATATCTTGGCAAAGGTGACAATATCTCATCTCTGGCTAAAGGTGACAATATATCATCTCTGGCTAAAGGCAACAATATCTCATCTCTGCCTAATGGCGACAATATCTCATCTCTGGCTAAAAGCGACAATATCTCATCTCTGGCTAAAGGCGACAATATCTCTGGCGAAATGAGTCAATATCTCATCTCTGGCTAAAGGCGACAATATCTCATCTCTGGCTAAAGGCGACAATATCTTTGGCTAAAGGAGACAATATCTCTGGCTAAAGGCGACAATATCTCATCTCTGGCTAATGGCGACAATATCTCATCTCTGCCTAAAGGCGACAATATCTCTGGCTAAAGGCGATAATATCTTTGGCTAAAGGCGACAATATCTCATCTCTGGCGAAATGAGGCAATATCTAATCTCTGGCTAAAGGCGACAATATCTCATCTCAGGTGAAATGAGGCAATATCTCTGGCTAATGGCGACAATATCACTGGCTAAAGGCGGCAATATCTCTGGCTAAAGTCGGCAATACCTCATCTCTGCCTAAAGTAGACAATACCTCATCTCTGGCTAAAGGCAACAGTATCTCATCTCTGGCTAAAGGCGACAATATCTCATCTCTGGCTTAAGACAACAGTATCTCAACTCTGGCTAAAGGCGACAACATCTCACCTCTGGATAAAGGTCACAATGTCTCATCTCTGGCTAAAGGCGACAATATCTCATCTCTGCCTAAAGGCGACAATTTCTCATCTCTGGCTAATGGCGGCAATATCTCATCTCTGGCTAAAGGCGACAATATCTCATCTCAGGCGAAATGAGGCAATTTCTCATCTCTGGCTAAAGGCGGCAATATCTCATCTCTGGCTAAAGGCGACAATATCTCATCTCTGGCCAAAGGCGACAATATCTCATCTCTGGCTAAAGGCGACAATATCCCATCTCTGGTTTAAGGCGACAATATCTCATCTCTGGCCAAAGGCGACAATATCTCATCTCTTGCTAAAGGTGAAAATAACTCATCTCTGGCTAAAGGCAACAATATCTAATCTCTGCCTAAAGGCGACAATATGTCATCTCTGCCTATAGGCGACAATATCTCATCTCTGGCTAAAGGCGACAATATCTCATCTCTGGCTAAAGGCGACAATATCTCTGGCGAAATGAGGCAATATCTCATCTCTGGCTAAAGGCAACAATATCTCTGGCTAAAGGCGACAATAGACCTGGATAAATGCGACAATATCTCATCTCTTGCTAAAGGTGAAAATATCTCATCTCTGGCTAAAGGCAACAATATCTCATCTCTGGCTAAAGGCAACAATATCTCATCTCTGCCTAAAGGCGACAATATGTCATCTCTGCCTAAAGGCGACAATATCTCATCTCTGGCTAAAGGCGACAATATCTCATCTCTGGCTAAAGGCGACAATATCTCATCTCTGGCTAAAGGCGGCAATATCTCATCTCTGGCTAAAGGCGATAATATCTCATCTCTGGTTAAAGGCGACAATATCTCATCTCTGGCTAAAGGCGACAATATCTCATCTCTGCCTAAAGGCGACAATATCTCATCTCCTGCTAAAGGTGAAAATATCTCATCTCTGGCTAAAGGCAACAATATCTAATCTCAGCCTAAAGGCGACAATATGTCATCTCTGCCTATAGGCGACAATATCTCATCTCTGGCTAAAGGCGACAATATCTCCGGCGAAATGAGGCAATATTTCATCTCTGGCTAAAGGCGACAATATCTCATCTCTGCCTAAAGGCGACAATATCTCTGGCTAAAGGCGACAATATCTTTGGCTATAGGAGACAATATCTCTGGCTAAAGGCGACAATATCTCATCTCTGGCTAATGGCGACAATATCTCCTCTCTGCCTAAAGGCGACAATATCTCTGGCTAAAGGCGACAATATCTTTGGCTAAAGGCGACAATATCTCGTCTCTGGCTAAAGGCGACAATATCTCATCTCAGGTTAAATGCGACAATATCTCATCTCTGGCTAAAAGCGACAATATCTCATCTCTGGCTAAAGGCGACAATATCTCATCTCTGGTTAAAGGCGACAATATCTCATCTCTGCCTAAAGGCGACAATATCTCATCTCAGGTTAAAGGCGACAATATCACATCTCTGGCTAAAGGCGAAAATATCTCATCTCTGGCTAAAGACGACAATATATCATCTCTGGCTAAAGGCGACAATATCTCATCTCAGGTGAAATGAGGCAATATCTCTGGCTAATGGCGGCAACAAATCTGGCTAAAGACGACAATATCTCATCTCTGGCTAATGGCGACAATATCTCATCTCAGCCTAAAGGCAACAATATCTCTGGCTAAATGCGACAATATCTCTTGCTAAAGGCGACAATATCTCTGGCTAAAGGCGGCAATATCGCTGGCTAAAGTCGGCAAAACCTCATCTCTGCCTAAAGTAGACAGTACCTCATCTCTGGCTAAAGGCAACAGTATCTCATCTCTGGCTAAATGCGACAGCATCTCATCTCTGGCTTAAGGCGACAGTATCTCATCTCTGGCTAAAGGCGACAATATCTCATCTCTGCCTAAAGGCGACAATATCTCATCTCTGGCTAAAGGCGACAATATCTCATCTCTGCCTAAGGGCGACAATATCTCATCTCTGCCTAAAGGCGACAATATCTCATCTCTGGCTAAAGGCGACAATATCTCATCTCTGGCTAAAAGCGATAATATCTCATCTCAGGCGAAATGATGCAATATCTCATCTCTGGCTATAGGCGACAATATCTCATCTCTGCCTAAGGGCGACAATATCTCATCTCTGCCTAAAGGCGACAATATCTCATCTCTGGCTAAAGGCGACAATATCTCATCTCTGGCTAAAGGCAACAATTCCTCATTACTGGCTAAACGCGACAATATCTCATCTCTGGCTAAAGGCGACAATATCTCATCTCTGGCTAAAGGCGACAATATCTCCGGCTAAAGGCAACAATATCTCTGGATAAAGGCGACAATATCTCTGGCTAAAGGCGTCAATATCTCAACTCTGGCTAAAGGCGACAATATCGTCTCTGGCTAAAGGCGACTATACCTCATCTCTGGCTAATGGCGACAATATCTCCTCTTTGGCTTTAGGCGACAATATCTCATCTCAGGCTATAGGCGACAATATCTCATCTCTGCCTAAAGGCGACAATATCTCATCTCTGCCTTAAGGCGACAATATCTCATCTCTGGCTAAAGGCGACAATACCTCATTACTGGCTAAAGGCGACAATACCTCATTACTGGCTAAAGGTGACAATATCTCATCTCTGGCTAAAGGGGACAATATCTCATCTCTGGCTAAAGGCAACAATATATCTGGTTAAAGGCGGCAGTATCTCTGGCTAAAGGCAACAATATCTCTGGCTAAAGGCGACAATATCTCTGGCTTACGGCGACAGTATCTCATCTCTGGCTAAAGGCGAAAATATCTCATCTCTGCCTAAAGGCGACAATACCTCATCTCTGGCTAAATGAGGCAAAATCTCTGGCTAAATGCGACAATATCTCTGGCTAAAGGCGAAAATATCTCATCTCTGGCTAAAGGCGACAATATCTCATCTCTGGCTAAAGGCGACAATATCTCATCTCAGGTGAAATGAGGCAATATCTCTGGCTAATGGCGGCAATAAATCTGGCTAAAGGCGACAATATCTCATCACTGGCTAATGGCGACAATATCTCATCTCTGCCTAAAGGCAACAATATCTCTGGCTAAATGCGACAATATCTCTTGCTAAAGGCGACAATATCTCTGGTTAAAGGCGGCAATATCGCTGGCTAAAGTCGGCAAAACCTCATCTCTGCCTAAAGTAGACAGGACCTCATCTCTGGATAAAGGCAACAGTATCTCATCTTTGGCTAAATGCGACAGCATCTCATCTCTGGCTTAAGGCGACAGTATCTCATCTCTGGCTAAAGGCGACAATATCTCATCTCTGGCTAAAGGCGACAATATCTCATCTCGGCCTAAAGGCGACAATATCTCATCTCTGGTTAAAGGCGACAATGTCTCATCTCTGCCTAAAGGCGACAATATCTCATCTCTGGCTAAAAGCGATAATATCTCATCTCAGGCGAAATGAGGCAATATCTCATCTCTGGCTATAGGCGACAACATCTCATCTCTGCCTAAGGGCGACAATATCTCATCTCTGCCTAAAGGCGACAATATCTCATCTCTGCCTAAGGGCGACAATATCTCATCTCTGGCTAAAGGCGACAATATCTCTGGCTAAAGACAACAATATATCTGGATAAAGGCGACAATATCTCTGGATAAAGGCGACAATATCTCATCTCTTGCTAAAGGCGACAATATCGTCTCTGGCTAAAGGCGACAATATCGTCTCAGGCTAAAGGCGACAATACCTCATCTCTGGCTAATGGCGACAATATCTCATCTCTGGCTAAAGGCGACAATATCTCATCTCTGGCTATAGGTGACAATATCTCATCTCTGCCTAAAGGCGACAATATCGTCTCTGGCTAAAGGCGACAATACCTCATCTCTGGCTAATGGCTACAATATCTCATCTCTGGCTAAAGGCGACAATATCTCATCTCTGGCTATAGGTGACAGTATCTCATCTCTTCCTAAAGGCGACAATATCTCATCTCTGCCAAAAGGCGACAATATCTCATCTCTGGCTAAAGGCGACAATACCTCATTACTGGCTAAATGTGACAATATCTCATCTCTGGCTAAAGGGGACAGTATCTCATCTCTGGCTAAAGGCGGCAATATCTCTGGCTAAAGTCGGCAAAACCTCATCTCTGCCTAAAGTAGACAATACCTCATTTCTGGATAAAACCAACAGTATCTCATCTCTGGCTAAATGCGACAACATCTCATCTCTGGCTTAAGGCGACAGTATCTCATCTCTGGCTAAAGGCGACAATATCTCATCTCAGGTGAAATGAGGCAATATCTCTGGCTAATGGCGGCAACAAATCTGGCTAAAGACGACAATATCTCATCTCTGGCTAATGGCGACAATATCTCATCTCAGCCTAAAGGCAACAATATCTCTGGCTAAATGCGACAATATGTCTTTCTAAAGGCGGCAATATCTCTGGCTAAAGGCGGCAATATCGCTGGCTAAAGTCGGCAAAACCTCATCTCTGCCTAAAGTAGACAGTACCTTATCTCTGGCTAAAGGCAACAGTATCTCATCTCTGGCTAAATGCGACAGCATCTCATCTCTGGCTTAAGGCGACAGTATCTCATCTCTGGCTAAATGCGACAATATCTCATCTCTGGCTAAAGGCGACAATATCTCATCTCTGGCTAAAGGCGACAATATCTCATCTCTGCCTAAGGGCGACAATATCTCATCTCTGACTAAACGCGACAATATCTCATCTCTGGCTAAAGGCGACAATATCTCATCTCTGGCTAAAAGCGATAATATCTCATCTCAGGCGAAATGAGGCAATATCTCATCTCTGGCTATAGGCGACAATATCTCATCTCTGCCAAAGGGCGACAATATCTCATCTCTGCCTAAAGGCGACAATATCTCATCTCTGGCTAAAGGCAACAATTCCTCATTACTGGCTAAACGCGACAATATCTCATCTCTGGCTAAAGGCGACAATATCTCATCTCTGGCTAAAGGCGACAATATCTGCGGCTAAAGGCAACAATATCTCTGGATAAAGGCGACAATATCTCTGGCTAAAGGCGACAATATCTCATCTCTGGCTAAAGGCGACAATATCGTCTCTGGCTAAAGGCGACTATACCTCATCTCTGGCTAATGGCGACAATATCTCATCTCTGGCTAAAGGCGACAATATCTCATCTCAGGCTATAGGCGACAATATCTCATCTCTGCCTAAAGGCGACAATATCTCATCTCTGCCTTAAGGCGACAATATCTCATCTCTGGCTAAAGGCGACAATACCTAATTACTGGCTAAAGGTGACAATATCTCATCTCTGGCTAAAGGCGACAATATATGTGGTTAAAGGCGGCAGTATCTCTGGCTAAAGGCAACAATATCTCTGGCTAAAGGCGACAATATCTCTGGCTTACGGCGACAGTATCTCATCTCTGGCTAAAGGCGAAAATATCTCATCTCTGCCAAAAGGCGACAATACCTCATCTCTGGCTAAATGAGGCAAAATCTCTGGCTAAAGGCGACAATATCTCTGGCTAAAGGCGACAATATCTCCTCTCTGGCTAATGGCGACAATATCTCATCTCTGGCTAAAGGCGAAAATATCTCATCTCTGGCTAAAGGCGACAATATCTCATCTCTGGCTAAAGGCGACAATATCTCATCTCAGGTGAAATGAGGCAATATCTCTGGCTGATGGCGGCAATAAATCTGGCTAAAGGCGACAATATCTCATCTCTGCCTAATGGCGACAATATCTCATCTCTGCCTAAAGGCAACAATATCTCTGGCTAAACGCGACAATATCTCTTGCTAAAGGCGACAATTTCTCTGGCTAAAGGCGGCGATATCGCTGGCTAAAGTCGGCAAAACCTCATCTCTGCCTAAAGTAGACAGGACCTCATCTCTGGCTAAAGGCAACAGTATCTCATCTTTGGCTAAATGCGACAGCATCTCATCTCTGGCTTAAGGCGACAGTATCTCATCTCTGGCTAAAGGCGACAATATCTCATCTCTGGCTAAAGGCGACAATATCTCATCTCTGCCTAAAGGCGACAATATCTCATCTCTGGTTAAAGGCGACAATGTCTCATCTCTGCCTAAAGGCGACAATATCTCATCTCTGGCTAAAAGCGATAATATCTCATCTCAGGCGAAATGAGGCAATATCTCATCTCTGGCTATAGGCGACAACATCTCATCTCTGCCTAAGGGCGACAATATCTCATCTCTGCCTAAAGGCGACAATATCTCATCTCTGGCTAATGGCGACAATATCTCATCTCTGGCTAAAGGCGACAATATCTCTGGCTAAAGGCAACAATATATCTGGATATAGGCGACAATATCTCTGGATAAAGGCGACAATATCTCATCTCTTGCTAAAGGCGATAATATCGTCTCTGGCTAAAGGCGACAATATCTCATCTCTGGCTAAAGGCGACAATATCTCATCTCTGGCTATAGGTGACAATATCTCATCTCTGCCTAAAGGCGACAATATCGTCTCTGGCTAAAGGCGACAATACCTCATCTCTGGCTAATGGCGAAAATATCTCATCTCTGGCTAATGGCGACAATATCTCATCTCTGGCTATAGGTGACAGTATCTCATCTCTTCCTAAAGGCGACAATATCTCATCTCTGCCTAAAGGCGACAATATCTCATCTCTGGCTAAAGGCGACAATACCTCATTACTGGCTAAATGTGACAATATCTCATCTCTGGCTAAAGGGGACAATATCTCATCTCTGGCTAAAGGCGGCAATATCTCTGGCTAAAGTCGGCAAAACCTCATCTCTGCCTAAAGTAGACAATACATCATTTCTGGATAAAACCAACAGTATCTCATCTCTGGCTAAATGCGACAACATCTCATCTCTGGCTTAAGGCGACAGTATCTCATCTCTGGCTAAAGGCGACAATATCTCATCTCTGCCTAAAGGCGACAATATCTCATCTCTGCCTAAAGGCGACAATATCTCATCTCTGGTTAAAGGCGACAATATCTCATCTCTGGCTAAAGGCGAAAATATCTCATCTCTGGCTAAAGGCGACAATATATCATCTCTGGCTAAAAGCGACAATATCTCATCTCAGGCGAAATGAGGCAATATCTCATCTCTGGCTAAAGGCGGCAATATCTCATCTCTGGCTAAAGGCGATAATACCTCATCTCTGGCTAAAGGCGACAATATCTCATCTCTGGCTAAAGGCGACAATATCTCATCTTTGGCTGAACGCAACAATATCTCATCTCTGGACAAAGGCGACAATATCTCATCTGTGGCTGAAGGCTACAATATCTCTGTCTAAAGGCGACAATATCTTTGGCTAAAGGCGACAATATCTCGTCTCTGGCTAAAGGCAAAAATATCTCATCTCAGGTTAAATACGACAATATCTCATCTCTGGCTAAAAGCGACAATATCTCATCTCTGCCTAAAGGCGACAATATCTCATCTCTGGCTAAAGGCGACTATATCTCATCTCTGCCTAAAGGCGACAATATCTCATCTCTGGCTAAAGGCGAAAATATCTCATCTCTGGCTAAAGGCGACAATATCTCATCTCTGGCTAAAGGCGACAATATCTCATCTCTGGCTAATGGCGACAATATCTCATCTCTGCCTAAAGGCAACAATATCTCTGGCTAAAGGCGGCAATATCGCTGGCTAAAGTTGGCAAAACCTCATCTCTACCTAAAGTAGACCGTACCTCATCTCTGGCTAAAGGCAACAGTATCTCATCTCTGGCTAAATGCGACAGCATCTCATCTCTGTCTTAAGGCGACAGTATCTCATCTCTGGCTAAAGGCGAGAATATCTCATTTCTGGCTAAAGGCGACAATATCTCATCTCTGGCTAAAGGCGACAATATCTCATGTCTGCCTAAAGGCGACAATATCTCATCTCTGGCTAAAGGCGGCAATATCGCTGGCTAAAGTCGGCAAAACCTCATCTCTACCTAAAGTAGACAGTACCTCATCTCTGGCTAAAGGCAACAGTATCTCATCTCTGGCTAAATGCGACAGCATCTCATCTCTGGCTTAAGGCGACAGTATCTCATCTCTGGCTAAAGGCGACAATATCTCATCTCTGCCTAATGGCGACAATATCTCATCTCTGGCTAAAGGCGACAATATCTCATCTCTGCCTAAAGGCGACAATATCTCATCTCTGGTTAAAGGCGACAATATCTCATCTCTGGCTAAAGGCGACAATATCTCATCTCTGGCTAAAAGCGATAACATCTCATCTCAGGCGAAATGAGGCAATATCTCATCTCTGGCTATAGGCGACAATATCTCATCTCTGCCTAAAGGCGACAATATCTCATCTCTGGCTAAAGTCGACAATATCTCATCTCTGCCTAAAGGCGACAATATCTCATCTCTGGCTAAAGGCGACAATATCTCATCTCTGCCTAAAGGTGACAATATCTCATCTCTGGTTAAAGGCGACAATATCTCATCTCTGGCTAATGGCGACAATATCTCATCTTTGGCTAAAGGCGACAATATCTCATCTCTGGCCAAAGGCGACAATATCTCATCTCTGCCTAAAGGCGACAATATCTCATCTCTGACTAAAGGCGACAATACCTCATTACTGGCTAAAGGTGACAATATCTCATCTATGGCTAAAGGGGACAATATCTCATCTCTGGCTAAAGGCGACTATATCTCTGGTTAAAGGCGGCAGTATCTCTGGCTAAAGGCAACAATATCTCTGGCTAAAGGCGACAATATCTCTGGCTAAAGACGAAAATATCTCATCTCTGGCTAAAGGCGACAATATCTAGTCTCTGCCTAAAGCCGACAATACCTCATCTCCGGCTAAATGAGGCAAAATCTCTGGCTAAAGGCGACAATATCTCTGGCTAAAGGCGACAATATCTCATCTCTGGCTAATGGCGACAATATCTCATCTCTGGCTAATGGCGACAATATCTCATCTTTGGCTAAAAGCGACAATATCTCATCTCTGGCCAAAGGCGACAATATCTCATCTGTGGCTGAAGGCTACAATATCTCTGGCTAAAAGCGACAATATCTTTGGCTAAAGGCGACAATATCTCGTCTCTGGCTAAAGGCGACAATATCTCATCTCGGGTTAAATGCGACAATATCTCATCTCTGCCTAAAGGCGACAATATCTCATCTCTGGCTAAAGGCGACAATATCTCATCTCTGCCTAAAGGCGACAATATCTCATCTCTGGCTAAAGGCGACAATATCTCATCTCTGGCTAAAGGCGACAATATCTCATCTCAGGTGAAATGAGGCAATATCTCTGGCTAAAGTCGGCAATAAATCTGGCTATAGGCGACAATATCTCATCTCTGGCTAATGGCGACAATATGTCATCTCTGCCTAAAGGCGACAATATCTCTGGCTAAATGCGACAATATCTCTTGCTAAAGGCGACAATATCTCTGGCTAAAGGCAGCAATATCTCTGGCTAAGGTCGGCAAAACCTCATCTCTGCCTAAAGTAGACATTACCTCATCTCTGGATAAAAGCAACAGTATCTCATCTCTGGCTAAATGCGACAACATCTCATCTCTGGCTTAAGGCGACAGTATCTCATCTCTGGCTAAAGTCGACAATATCTCATCTCTGCCTAAAGGCGACAATATCTCATCTCTGGCTAAAGGCGACAATATCTCATCTCTGGCTAAAGGCGAAAATATCTCATCTCTGGCTAAAGGCGACAATATCTCATCTCTGGCTAAAGGCGACAATATCTCATCTCAGGTGAAATGAGGCAATATCTCTGGCTAAAGTCGGCAATAAATCTGGCTATAGGCGACAATATCTCATCTCTGGCTAATGGCGACAATATGTCATCTCTGCCTAAAGGCGACAATATCTCTGGCTAAATGCGACAATATCTCTTGCTAAAGGCGACAATATCTCTGGCTAAAGGCAGCAATATCTCTGGCTAAGGTCGGCAAAACCTCATCTCTGCCTAAAGTAGACATTACCTCATCTCTGGATAAAAGCAACAGTATCTCATCTCTGGCTAAATGCGACAACATCTCATCTCTGGCTTAAGGCGACAGTATCTCATCTCTGGCTAAAGTCGACAATATCTCATCTCTGCCTAAAGGCGACAATATCTCATCTCTGGCTAAAGGCGACAATATCTCATCTCTGCCTAAAGGCGACAATATCTCATCTCTGGTTAAAGGCGACAATATCTCATCTCTCGCTAAAGGCGAAAATATCTCATCTCTGGCTAAAGGCGACAATATCTCATCTCTGGCTAAAAGCGATAATACCTCATCTCTGGCTAATGGCGACAATATCTCATCTTTGGCTAAAGGCGACAATATCTCATCTCTGGCCAAAGGCGACAATATCTCATCTCTGGCTAAAGGCTACAATATCTCAGGCTAAAAGCGACAATGTCTCATCTCTTGCAAAATGAGGCAATATCTCATCTCCGGCTAAAGGCGACAATATCTCTGGCTAAAGCCGACAATAACTCTGGCAAAAGGCGACAATATCTCTGGCTAAAGGCGACAATAGATCTGGCTAAAGGCGACAATATATCATCTCTTCCGAAATGAGGCAATATCTCATCTCTGGATAAAGGCGACAATATCTCATATCTGGCCAAAGGCGACAATATCTCATCTCTTGCTAAAGGTGAAAATATCTCATCTCTGGCTAAAGGCAACAATACCACATCTCTGGCTAAAGGCGACAATGTCTCATCTCTGGCTAAAGGCGACAATATCTCATCTCTGGCTAAAAGCGACAATATCTCATCTCTGCCTAAAGGCGACAATATCTCATCTCTGGTTAAAAGCGACAATATCTCATCTCTGGCTAAAGGCGAAAATATCTCATCTCTGGCCAAAGGCGACAATATCTCATCTCTGGCAAAAGTCGACAATATCTCATCTCAGGTGAAATGAGGCAATATCTCTGGCTAAAGGCGGCAGTATCTCTGGCTAAAGGCGACAATATCTCATCTCTGGCTAAATGCGACAACATCTCATCTCTGGCTTAAGGCGACAGTATCTCATCTCTGGCTAAAGGCGACAATATCTCATCTCTGCCTAAAGGCGACAATATCTCATCTCTGGCTAAAGGCGACAATATCTCATCTCTGCCTAAAGGCGACAATATCTCATCTCTGGTTAAAGGCGACAATATCTCATCTCTGGCTAAAGGCGAAAAAATCTCATCTCTGGCTAAAGGCGACAATATCTCATCTCTGGCTAAAAGCGATAATACCTCATCTCCGGCTAATGGCGACAATATCTCATTTTTGGCTAAAGGCGACAATATCTCATCTCTGGCCAAAGGCGACAATATCTCATCTCCGGCTAAAGGCGACAATATCTCTGGCTAAAGGCGACAATATCTCTGGCTAAAGGCAACAATATCTCTGGCTAAATGCGACAATAGATCTGGCTAAATGCGACAATATCTCATCTCTTCCGAAATGAGGCAATATCTCATCTCTGGCAAAAGGTGACAATATCTCATCTCTGGCTAAAGGCGACAATATCTCATCTCTGCCTAAAAACGATAATATGTCATCTCTGCCTAAAGGCGACAATAACTCATCTCTGCCTAAAGGCGACAATATCTCTGGCTAAAGGCGACAATATCTTTGGCTAAAGGCGACAATATCTCGTCTCTGGCTAAAGGCGACAATATCTCATCTCAGGTTAAATGCGACAATTTCTCATCTCTGGCTAAAGGCGACAATATCTCATCTCTGGCTAAAGGCGAAAATATCTCATCTCTGGCTAAAGGCGACAATATCTCATCTCTGGCTAAAGGCGACAATATCTCATCTCAGGTGAAATGAGGCAATATCTCTGGCTAAAGGCGACAATATCTCTGCCTAAAGGCGACAATATCTCTGGCTAAATGTGACAATATCTCTTGCTAAAGGCGACAATATCTCTGGCTAAAGGCGGCAATATCTCTGGCTAAAGTCGGCAAAACCTCATCTCTGCCTAAAGTAGACAATACCTCATCTCTGGCTAAAGGCAACAGTATCACATCTCTGGCTAAAGGCGACAACATCTCATCTCTGGCTAAAGGCGAAAATATCTCATCTCTGGCTAAAGGCGACAATATCTCATCTCCGGTTAAAGGCGACAACATCTCATCTCTGGCTAAAGGCGACAATGTCTCATCTCAGGCGAAATGAGGCAATATCTCATCTCTGGCTAAAGGCGACAATATCTCATATCTGGCCAAAGGCGACAATATCTCATCTCTTGCTAAAGTTGAAAATATCTCATCTCTGGCTAAAGGCAACAGTATTTCATCTCTGGCTAAAGGCGACAATATCTCATCTCTGGCTTAAGGCGACAGTATCTTACTCTGGCTAAAGGCGACAACATCTCATCTCTGGATAAAGGCAACAGTATCTCATCTCTGGCTAAAGGCGACAACATCTCATCTCTAGCTTAAGGCGACAGTATCTCATCTCTGGCTAAAGGCGACAATATCTCATCTCAGCTTAAATGTGACAATATCTCATCTCTGGCTAAAGGCGACAATATCTCATCTCTGGCTGAAGGCTACAATATCTCTGGATAAAAGCGACAATGTCTCATCTCTTGCGAAATGAGGCAATATCTCATCTCTGGCTAAAGGCGACAATATCTCATCTCCGGCTAAAGGCGACAATATCTCTGAATAAATGCGACAATATCTCTGGCTAAAGGCAACAATATCTCTGGCTAAAGCCGACAATAGATCTGGCTAAATGCGACAATACCTCATCTCTTCCGAAATGAGGCAATATCTCATCTCTGGCTAAAGGTGACAATATCTCATCTCTGGCTAAAGGCAACAATATATCATCTCTGCCTAAAAACGATAATATGTCATCTCTGCCTAAAGGCGACAATATCTCATCTCTGGATAAAGGCGACAATATCTCATCTCTGGCTAAAGGCGGCAATATCTCATCTCTGGCTAAAGGCGATAATATCTCATCTCTGTTTAAAGGCGACAATATCACATCTCTGGCTAAAGGCGTCAATATCTCATCTCTGCCTAAAGGCGACAATATCTCATATCTGGCCAAAGGCGACAATATCTCATCTCTTGCTAAAGGTGAAAATATCTCATCTCTGGCTAAAGGCAACAATATCTAATCTCAGCCTAAAGGCGACAATATGTCATCTCTGCATAAAGGCGACAATATCTCATCTCTGGCTAAAGGCGACAATATCTCATCTCTGGCTAAAGGCGACAATATCTCATCTCTGGCTAAAGGCAGCAATATCTCATCTCTGGCTAAAGGCGACAATATCTCATCTCTGCCTAAAGGCGACAATATCTCATATCTGGCTAAAGGCGACAATATCTCATCTCTTGCTAAAGGTGAAAATATCTCATCTCTGGCTAAAGGCAACAATATCTCTGGCTAAAGGCGACAATAGATCTGGCTAAATGCGACAATATATCATCTCTTCCGAAATGAGGCAATATCTCATCTCTGGCTAAGGGTGACAATATCTCATCTCTGGCTAAAGGCAACAATATATCATCTCTGCCTAAAGGCGACAATATGTCATCTCTGCCTAAAGGCGACAATATCTCATCTCTGGCTAAAGGCGACAATATCTCATCTCTGGCTAAAGGCGGCAATATCTCATCTCTGGCTAAAGGCGATAATATCTCATCTCTGGTTAAAGGCGACAATATCTCATCTCTGGCTAAAGGCGACAATATCTCATCTCTTCCTAAAGGCGACAATATCTCATATCTGGCCAAAGGCGACAATATCTCATCTCTTGCTAAAGGTGAAAATATCTAATCTCTGGCTAAAGGCAAGAATATCTAATCTCAGCCTAAATGCGACAATATGTCATCTCTGCCTATAGGCGACAATATCTCATCTCTGGCTAAAGGCGACAATATCTCTGGCGAAATGAGGCAATATTTCATCTCTGGCTAAAGGCGACAATATCTCATCTCTGGCCAAAGGCGACAATATCTCATCTCTGGCTGAAGGCTACAATATCTCTGGCTAAAAGCGACAATGTCTCATCTCTTGCGAAATGAGGCAATATCTCATCTCTGGCTAATGGCGACAATATCTCATCTCCGGCTAATGGCGACAATATCTCTGGCTAAAGGCGACAATATCTCATCTCTGGCTAATGGCGACAATATCTCATCTCTGCCTAAAGGCGACAATATCTCTGGCTAAATGTGACAATATCTCTTGCTAAAGGGGACAATATCTCTGGCTAAAGGCGGCAATATCTCTGGCTAAAGTCGGCAAAACCTCATCTCTGCCTAAAGTAGACAATACTTCATCTCTGGCTAAAGGCAACAGTATCTCATCTCTGCCTAAAGGCGACAACATCTCATCTCTGGCTAAAGGCGAAAATATCTCATCTCTGGCTAAAGGCGACAATATCTCATCTCCGGTTAAAGGCGACAACATCTCATCTCTGGCTAAAGGCGACAATGTCTCATCTCAGGCGAAATGAGGCAATATCTCATCTCTGGCTAAAGGCGACAATATCTCATATCTGGCCAAAGGCGACAATATCTCATCTCTTGCTAAAGTTGAAAATATCTCATCTCTGGCTAAAGGCAACAGTATCTCATCTCTGGCTAAAGGCGACAATATCTCATCTCTGGCTTAAGGCGACAGTATCTCAACTCTGGCTAAAGGCGACAACATCTCATCTCTGGATAAAGGCAACTGTATCTCATCTCTGGCTATAGGCGACAACATCTCATCTCTGGCTTAAGGCGACAGTATCTCATCTCTGGCTAAAGGCGACAATATATCATCTCAGCTTAAATGTGACAATATCTCATCTCTGGCTAAAGGCGACAATATCTCATCTCTGGCTGAAGGCTACAATATCTCTGGCTAAAAGCGACAATGTCTCATCTCTTGCGAAATGAGGCAATATCTCATCTCTTGCTAAAGGCGACAATATCTCATCTCCGGCTAAAGGCGACAATATCTCTGCCTAAATGCGACAATATCTCTGGCTAAAGGCAACAATATCTCTGGCTAAAGCCGACAATAGATCTGGCTAAATGCGACAATACCTCATCTCTTCCGAAATGAGGCAATATCTCATCTCTGGCTAAAGGTGACAATATCTCATCCCTGGCTAAAGGCAACAATATCTCATCTCTGCCTAAAAACGATAATATGTCATCTCTGCCTAAAGGCGACAATATCTCATCTCTGGCTAAAGGCGACAATATCTCATCTCTGGCTAAAGGCGGCAATATCTCATCTCTGGCTAAAGGCGATAATATCTCATCTCTGTTTAAAGGCGAAAATATCACATCTCTGGCTAAAGGCGACAATATCTCATCTCTGCCTAAAGGCGACAATATCTCATATCTGGCCAAAGGCGACAATATCTCATCTCTTGCTAAAGGTGAAAATATCTCATCTCTGGCTAAAGGCAACAATATCTAATCTCAGCCTAAAGGCGACAATATGTCATCTCTGCATAAAGGCGACAATATCTCATCTCTGGCTAAAGGCGACAATATCTCATCTCTGGCTAAAGGCGACAATATCTCATCTCTGGCTCAAGGCGGCAATATCTCATCTCTGGCTAAAGGCGACAATATCTCATCTCTGGCTAAAGGCGACAATATCTCATATCTGGCTAAAGGCGACAATATCTCATCTCTTGCTAAAGGTGAAAATATCTCATCTCTGGCTAAAGGCAACAATATCTCTGGCTAAAGGCGACAATAGATCTGGCTAAATGCGACAATATCTCATCTCTTCCGAAATGAGGCAATATCTCATCTCTGGCTAAGGGTGACAATATCTCATCTCTGGCTAAAGGCAACAATATCTCATCTCTGCCTAAAGGCGACAATATGTCATCTCTGCCTAAAGGCGACAATATCTCATCTCTGGCTAAAGGCGACAATATCTCATCTCTGGCTAAAGGCGGCAATATCTCATCTCTGGCTAAAGGCGATAATATCTCATCTCTGGTTAAAGGCGACAATATCTCATCTCTGGCTAAAGGCGACAATATCTCATCTCTGCCTAAAGGCGACAATATCTCATATCTGGCCAAAGGCGACAATATCTCATCTCTTGCTAAAGGTGAAAATATCTAATCTCTGGCTAAAGGCAAGAATATCTAATCTCAGCCTAAAGGCGACAATATGTCATCTCTGCCTATAGGCGACAATATCTCATCTCTGGCTAAAGGCGACAATATCTCATCTCTGGCTAAAGGCGACAATATCTCTGGCGAAATGAGGCAATATTTCATCTCTGGCTAAAGGCGACAATATCTCATCTCTGGCCAAAGGCGTCAATATCTCATCTCTGGCTGAAGGCTACAATATCTCTGGCTAAAAGCGACAATGTCTCATCTCTTGCGAAATGAGGCAATATCTCATCTCTGGCTATAGGCGACAATATCTCATCTCCGGCTAAAGGCGACAATATCTCTGGCTAAAGGCGACAATATCTCTGGCTAAAGGCAACAATATCTCTGGCTAAAGGCGACAATAGATCTGGCTAAATGCGACAATATCTCATCTCTTCCGAAATGAGGCAATATCTCATCTCTGGCTAAAGGTGACAATATCTCATCTCTGGCTAAAGGCAACAATATCTCATCTCTGCCTAAAAACGATAATATGTCATCTCTGCCTAAAGGCGACAATATCTCATCTCTGCCTAAAGGCGACAATATCTCATCTCTGCCTAAAGGCGACAATATCTCATCTCTGGCTAAAGGCGGCAATATCTCATCTCTGGCTAAAGGCGATAATATCTCATCTCTGGTAAAAGGCGACAATATCACATCTCTGGCTAAAGGCGTCAATATCTCATCTCTGCCTAAAGGCGACAATATTTCATATCTGGCCAAAGGCGACAATATCTCATCTCTTGCTAAAGGTGAAAATATCTCATCTCTTGCTAAAGGCAACAATATCTAATCTCAGCCTAATGGCGACAATATGTCATCTCTGCATAAAGGCAACAATATCTCATCTCTGGCTAAAGGCGACAATATCTCATCTCTGGCTAAAGGCGACAATATCTCATCTCTGGCTAAAGGCGACAATATCTCATCTCTGGCTAAAGGCGGCAATATCTCATCTCAGGATAAAGGCGATAATATCTCATCTCTGGTTAAAGGCGACAATATCACATCTCTGGCTAAAGGCGACAATATCTCATCTCTGCCTAAAGGCGACAATATCTCATATCTGGCCAAAGGCGACAATATCTCTTCTCTTGCTAAAGGTGAAAATATCTCATCTCTGGCTAAAGGCAACAATATCTAATCTCAGCCTAAAGGCGACAATATGTCATCTCTGCCTATAGGCGACAATATCTCATCTCTGGCTAAAGGCGACAATATCTCATCTCTGGCTAAAGGCGACAATATCTCTAGCGAAATGAGGCAATATCTCATCTCTGGCTAAAGGCAACAATATCTCTGGCTAAAGGCGACAATAGATCTGGATAAATGCGACAATATCTCATCTCTTCCGAAATGAGGTAATATCTAATCTCTGGCTAAAGGTGACAATATCTCATCTCTGGCTAAAGGCAACAATATCTCATCTCTGCCTAAAGGCGACAATATGTCATCTCTGCCTAAAGGCGACAATATCTCATCTCTGGCTAAAGGCGACAATATCTCATCTCTGGCTAAAGGCGACAATATCTCATCTCTGGCTAAAGGCGGCAATATCTCATCTCTGGCTAAAGGCGACAATATCTCATCTCTGGTTAAAGGCGACAATATCTATTCTCTGGCTAAAGGCGACAATATCTCATCCCTGCCAAAAGGCGACAATATCTCATATCTGGCCAAAGGCGACAATATCTCATCTCTTGCTAAAGGTGAAAATATCTCATCTCTGGCTAAAGGCAACAATATCTAATCTCAGCCTAAAGGCGACAATATGTCATCTCTGCCTATAGGCGACAATATCTCATCTCTGGCTAAAGGCGACAATATCTCATCTCTGGCTAAAGGCGACAATATCTCTGGCGAAATGAGGCAATATTTCATCTCTGGCTAAAGGCGACAATATCTCATCTCTGCCTAAAGGCGACAATATCACTGGCTAAAGGCGACAATATCTTTTGATATAGGAGACAATATCTCTGGCTAAAGGCGACAATATCTCATCTCTGGCTAATGGCGACAATATCTCCTCTCTGCCTAAAGGCGACAATATCTCTGGCTAAAGGCGACAATATCTTTGGCTAAAAGCGACAATATCTCGTCTCTGGCTAAAGGCGACAATATCTCATCTCAGGTTAAATGCGACAATATCTCATCTCTGGCTAAAGGCGACAATATCTCATCTCTGGCTAAAGGCGACAATATCTCATCTCTGGTTAAAGGCGACAATATCTCATCTCTACCTAAAGGCGACAATATCTCATCTCAGGTTAAAGGCGACAATATCTCATCTCTGGCTAAAGGCGACAATATCTCATCTCTGGCAAAAGGCGACAATATCTCATCTCAGGCGATATGAGGCAATATCTCATCTCTGGCTAAAGGCAGCAATATCTCATCTCTGTTTAAAGGCGACAATATCACATCTCTGGCTAAAGGCGACAATATCTCATCTCTGCCTAAAGGCGACAATATCTCATATCTGGCCAAAGGCGACAATATCTCATCTCTTGCTAAAGGTGAAAATATCTCATCTCTGGCTAAAGGCAACAATATCTAATCTCAGCCTATAGGCGACAATATGTCATCTCTGCCTATAGGCGACAATATCTCATCTCTGGCTAAAGGCGACAATATCTCCTCTCTGGCTAAAGGCGACAATATCTCTGGCGAAATGAGGCAATATCTCATCTCTAGCTAAAGGCAACAATATCTCTGGCTAAAGGTGACAATAGATCTGGCTAAATGCGACAATATCTCATCTCTTCCGAAATGAGGCAATATCTCATCTCTGGCTAAAGGTGACAATATCTCATCTCTGGCTAAAGGCAACAATATCTCATCTCTGCCTAAAGGCGACAATATGTCATCTCTGCCTAAAGGCGACAATATCTCATCTCTGGCTAAAGGCGACAATATCTCATCTCTGGCTAAAGGCGGCAATATCTCATCTCTGGCTAAAGGCGATAATATCTCATCTCTGGTTAAAGGCGACAATATCTCATCTCTGGCTAAAGGCGACAATATCTCATATCTGGCCAAAGGCGACAATATCTCATCTCTTGCTAAAGGTGAAAATATCTAATCTCTGGCTAAAGGCAAGAATATCTAATCTCAGCCTAAATGCGACAATATGTCATCTCTGCCTAAAGGCGACAATATCTCATCTCTGGCTAAAGGCAACAATATCTCTGGCGAAATGAGGCAATATTTCATCTCTGGCTAAAGGCGACAATATCTCATCTCTGGCCAAAGGCGACAATATCTCATCTCCGGCTAAAGGCGACAATATCTCTGGCTAAAGGCGACAATATCTCTGGCTAAAGGCAACAATATCTCTGGCTAAAGGCGACAATAGATCTGGCTAAATGCGACAATATCTCATCTCTTCCGAAACGAGGCAATATCTCATCTCTGGCTAAAGGCGACAATATCTCATCTCTGGCTAAAGGCGACAATATCTCATCTCTGGTTAAAGGCGACAATATCTCATCTCTGGTTAAAGGCGACAATATCTCATCTCTGGCTAAAGGCGACAATATCTCTGGCTAAAGGTGACAATATCTCATCTCTGGCTAAAGGCGGCAATATCTCATCTCTGGCTAAAGGCGATAATATCTCATCTCTGGTTAAAGGCGACAATATCACATCTCTGGCTAAAGGCGACAATATCTCATCTCTGCCTAAAGGCGACAATATCTCATCTCTGGCCAAAGGCGACAATATCTCATCTCTTGCTAAAGGTGAAAATATCTCATCTCTGGCTAAAGGCAACAATATCTAATCTCAGCCTAAAGGCGACAATATGTCATCTCTGCCTATAGGCGACAATATCTCATCTCTGGCTAACGGCGACAATATCTCTGGCGAAATGAGGCAATATCTCATCTCTGGCTAAAGGCAACAATATCTCTGGCTAAAGGCGACAATAGATCTGGCTAAATGCGACAATATCTCATCTCTTCCGAAATGAGGCAATATCTCATCTCTGGCTAAAGGTGACAATATCTCATCTCTGGCTAAAGGCAACAATATCTCATCTCTGCCTAAAGGCGACAATATGTCATCTCTGCCTAAATGCGACAATATCTCATCTCTGGCTATAGGCGACAATATCTCATCTCTGGCTAAAGGCGACAATATCTCATCTCTGGCTAAAGGCGGCAATATCTCATCTCTGGCTAAAGGCGATAATATCTCATCTCTGGTGAAAGGCGACAATATCTCATCTCTGGCTAAAGGCGACAATATCTCATCTCTGCCTAAAGGCGACAATATCTCATCTCTTGCTAAAGGTGAAAATATCTCATCTCTGGCTAAAGGAAACAATATCTAATCTCAGCCTAAAGGCGACAATATGTCATCTCTGCCTATAGGCGACAATATCTCATCTCTGGCTAAAGGCGACAATATCTCATCTCTGGCTAAAGGCGACAATATCTCTGGTGAAATGAGGCAATATATCATATCTGGCTAAAGGCGACAATATCTCATCTCTGCCTAAAGGCGACAATATCTAATCTCAGCCTAAAGGCGACAATGTGTCATCTCTGCCTAAAGGCGACAATATCTCTGGCTAAAGGCGACAATATCTCTGCCTACAGGCAACAATATCTCTGGCTAAAGGCGACAATAGATCTGGCTAAAGGCGACAATATCTCATCTCTTCCAAAATGAGGCAATATCTCATCTCTGGCTAAAGGCGACAATATCTCATATCTTGCCAAAGGTAACAATATCTCATCTCTGGCTAAAGGTGACAATATATCATCTCTGGCTAAAGGCAACAATATCTCATCTCTGCCTAATGGCGACAATATCTCATCTCTGGCTAAAAGCGACAATATCTCATCTCTGGCTAAAGGCGACAATATCTCTGGCGAAATGAGTCAATATCTCATCTCTGGCTAAAGGCGACAATATCTCATCTCTGGCTAATGGCGACAATATCTCATCTCTGCCTAAAGGCGACAATATCTCTGGCTAAAGGCGATAATATCTTTGGCTAAAGGTGACAATATCTCATCTCTGGCGAAATGAGGCAATATCTAATCTCTGGCTAAAGGCGACAATATCTCATCTCAGGTGAAATGAGGCAATATCTCTGGCTAATGGCGACAATATCTCTGGCTAAAGGCGGCAATATCTCTGGCTAAAGTCGGCAATACCTCATCTCTGCCTAAAGGCAACAGTATCTCATCTCTGGCTAAAGGCGACAATATCTCATCTCTGGCTTAAGACGACAGTATCTCATCTCTGCCTAAAGGCGACAATTTCTCATCTCTGGCTAATGGCGGCAATATCTCATCTCTGGATAAAGGCGACAATATCTCATCTCAGGCGAAATGAGGCAATTTCTCATCTCTGGCTAAAGGCGGCAATATCTCATCTCTGGCTAAAGGCGACAATATCTCATCTCTGGCCAAAGGCGACAATATCTCATCTCTGGCTAAAGGCGACAATATCCCATCTCTGGTTTAAGGCGACAATATCTCATCTCTGGCCAAAGGCGACAATATCTCATCTCTTGCTAAAGGTGAAAATAACTCATCTCTGGCTAAAGGCAACAATATCTAATCTCTGCCTAAAGGCGACAATATGTCATCTCTGCCTATAGGCGACAATATCTCATCTCTGGCCAAAGGCGACAATATCTCATCTCTGGCTAAAGGCGACAATATCTCTGGCGAAATGAGGCAATATCTCATCTCTGGCTAAAGGCAACAATATCTCTGGCTAAAGGCGACAATAGATCTGGATAAATGCGACAATATCTCATCTCTTGCTAAAGGTGAAAATATCTCATCTCTGGCTAAAGGCAACAATATCTCATCTCTGGCTAAAGGCAACAATATCTCATCTCTGCCTAAAGGCGACAATATGTCATCTCTGCCTAAAGGCGACAATATCTCATCTCTGGCTAAAGGCGACAATATCTCATCTCTGGCTAAAGGCGACAATATCTCATCTCTGGCTAAAGGCGGCAATATCTCATCTCTGGCTAAAGGCGATAATATCTCATCTCTGGTTAAAGGCGACAATATCTCATCTCTGGCTAAAGGCGACAATATCTCATCTCTGCCTAAAGGCGACAATATCTTATATCTGGCCAAAGGCGACAATATCTCATCTCCTGCTAAAGGTGAAAATATCTCATCTCTGGCTAAAGGCAACAATATCTAATCTCAGCCTAAAGGCGACAATATGTCATCTCTGCCTATAGGCGACAATATCTCATCTCTGGCTAAAGGCGACAATATCTCTGGCGAAATGAGGCAATATTTCATCTCTGGCTAAAGGCGACAATATCTCATCTCTGCCTAAAGGCGACAATATCTCTGGCTAAAGGCGACAATATCTTTGGCTATAGGAGACAATATCTCTGGCTAAAGGCGACAATATCTCATCTCTGGCTAATGGCGACAATATCTCCTCTCTGCCTAAAGGCGACAATATCTCTGGCTAAAGGCGACAATATCTTTGGCTAAAGGCGACAATATCTCGTCTCTGGCTAAAGGCGACAATATCTCATCTCAGGTTAAATGCGACAATATCTCATCTCTGGCTAAAAGCGACAATATCTCATCTCTGGCTAAAGGCGACAATATCTCATCTCTGGTTAAAGGCGACAATATCTCATCTCTGCCTAAAGGCGACAATATCTCATCTCAGGTTAAAGGCGACAATATCTCATCTCTGGCTAAAAGCGACAATATCTCATCTCCGGCTAAAGGCGACAATATCTCATCTCTGGTTAAAGGCGACAATATCTCATCTCTGCCTAAAGGCGACAATATCTCATCTCAGGTTAAAGGCAACAATATCTCATCTCTGGCTAAAGGCGACAATATCTCATCTCTGGCAAAAGGCGACAATATCTCATCTCAGGCGATATGAGGCAATATCTCATCTCTGGCTAAAGGCAGCAATATCTCATCTCTGGCTAAAGGCGACAATATCTCATCTCTGGTTAAAGGCGACAATATCTCATCTCTGGCTAAAGGCGAAAATACCTCATCTCTGGCTAAAGGCGACAATATCTCATCTCTGGCCAAAGGCGACAATATCTCATCTCTGGTTGAAGGCTACAATATCTCTGGCTAAAAGCGACAATGTCTCATCTCCTGCGAAATGAGGCAGTATCTCATCTCTGGCTAAAGGGGGCAATATCTCATCTCCGGCTAAAGGCGACAATATCTCTGGCTAAAGGCGACAATATCTCTGGCTAAAGGCAACAATATCTCAGGCTAAAGGCGACAATAGATCTGGCTAAAGGCGACAATATCTCATCTCTTCCGAAATGAGGCAATATCTCATCTCTGGCTAAAGGCGACAATATCTCATATCTTGCCAAAGGTGACAATATCTCATCTCTGGCTAAAGGTGACAATATCTTATCTCTGGCTAAAGGCAACAATATCTCATCTCTGCCTAATGGCGAAAATATCTCATCTCTGGCTAAAGGAGACAATATATTATCTCTGGCTAAAGGCGACAATATCTCATCTCTGGCTAAAGGCGACAATATCTCATCTCTGGCTTAAGGCGACAATATCTCATCTCTGGCCAAAGGCGACAATATCTCATCTCTTGCTAAAGGTGAAAATATCTCATCTCTGGCTAAAGGCAACAATATCTAATCTCAGCCTAAAGGCGACAATATGTCATCTCTGCCTATAGGCGACAATATCTCATCTCTGGCTAAAGGCGACAATATCTCATCTCTGGCTAAAGGCGACAATATCTCAGGCGAAATGAGGCAATATCTCATCTCTGGCTAAAGGCAACAATATCTCTGGCTAAAGGCGACAATAGATCTGGATAAATGCGACAATATCTCATCTCTTCCGAAATGAGGCAATATCTCATCTCTGGCTGAAGGTGACAATATCTCATCTCTGGCTAAAGGCGACAATATCTCATCTCTGCCTAAAGGCGACAGTATGTCATCTCTGCCTAAAGGCGACAATATCTCATCTCTGGCTAAAGGCGACAATATCTCATCTCTGGCTAAAGGCGACAATATCTCATCTCTGGCTAAAGGCGGCAATATCTCATCTCTGGCTAAAGGCGATAATATCTCATCTCTGGTTAAAGGCGACAATATCTCATCTCTGGCTAAAGGCGACAATATCTCATCTCTGCCTAAAGGCGACAATATCTCATATCTGGCCAAAGGCGACAATATCTCATCTCCTGCTAAAGGTGAAAATATCTCATCTCTGGCTAAAGGAAACAATATCTAATCTCAGCCTAAAGGCGACAATATGTCATCTCTGCCTATAGGCGACAATATCTCATCTTTGGCTAAAGGCGACAATATCTCATCTCTGGCTAAAGGCGACAATATCTCTGGCGAAATGAGGCAATATTTCATCTCTGGCTAAAGGCGACAATATCTCATCTCTGCCTAAAGGCGACAATATCTCTGGCTAAAGGCGACAATATCTTTGGCTATAGGAGACAATGTCTCTGGCTAAAGGCGACAATATCTCTGGCTAAAGGCGACAATATCTTTGGCTAAAGGCGACAATATCTCGTCTCTGGCTAAAGGCGACAATATCTCATCTCAGGTTAAATGCGACAATATCTCATCTCTGGCTAAAAGCGACAATATCTCATCTCTGGTTAAAGGCGACAATATCTCATCTCTGCCTGAAGGCGACAATATCTCATCTCAGGTTAAAGGCGACAATATCTCATCTCTGGCCAAAAGCGACAATATCTCATCTCTGGCTAAAGGCGACAATATCTCATCTCTGGCTTAAGGCGACAATATCTCATCTCTGCCTAAAGGCGACAATATCTCATCTCAGGTTAAAGGCAACAATATCTCATCTCTGGTTAAAGGCGACAATATCTCATCTCTGGCAAAAGGCGACAATATCTCATCTCAGGCGATATGAGGCAATATCTCATCTCTGGCTAAAGGCAGCAATATCTCATCTCTGGCTAAAGGCGACAATATCTCATCTCTGGTTAAAGGCGACAATATCTCATCTCTGGCTAAAGGCGAAAATAACTCATCTCTGGCTAAAGGCGACAATATCTCATCTCTGGCCAAAGGCGACAATATCTCATCTCTGGCCAAAGGCGACAATATCTCATCTCTGGCTGAAGGCTACAATATCTCTGGCTAAAAGCGACAATGTCTCATCTCTTGCGAAATGAGGCAATATCTCATCTCTGGATAAAGGCGGCAATATCTCATCTCCGGCTAAAGGCGACAATATCTCTGGCTAAAGGCGACAATATCTCTGGCTAAAGGCAACAATATCTCTGGCTAAAGGCGACAATAGATCTGGCTAAAGGCGACAATATCTCATGTCTTCCGAAATGAGGCAATATCTCATCTCTGGCTAAAGGCGACAATATCTAATATCTTGCCAAAGGTGACAATATCTCATCTCTGGCTAAAGGTGACAATATCTTATCTCTGGCTAAAGGCAAAAATATCTCATCTCTGCCTAATGGCGACAATATCTCTGGCGAAATGAGGCAATATCTCATCTCTGGCTAAAGGCGACAATATCTCATCTCTGGCTAAAGGTGACAATATCTAATCTCTGGCTAAAGGCGACAATATCTTTGGCTAAAGGAGACAATATCTCTGGCTAAAGGCGACAATATATCATCTCTGGCTAATGGCGACAATATCTCATCTCTGCCTAAAGGCGACAATATCTCTGGCTAAAGGCGATAATATCTTTGGCTAAAGGCGACAATATCTCATCTCTGGCGAAATGAGGCAATATCTAATCTCTGGCTAAAGGCGACAATATCTCATCTCAGGGGAAATGAGCCAATATCTCTGGCTAATGGCGACAATATCTCTGGCTAAAGGCGGCAATATCTCTGGCTAAAGTCGGCAATACCTCATCTCTGCCTAAAGTAGACAATACCTCATCTCTGGCTAAAGGCAACAGTATCTCATCTCTGGCTAAAGGCGGCAATATCTCATCTCTGGCTAAAGGCGACAATATCTCATCTCTGGCCAAAGGCGACAATATCTCATCTCTGGCGAGAGGCGACAATATCTCATCTCTGGCTTAAGGCGACAATATCTCATCTCTGGCCAAAGGCGACAATATCTCATCTCTTGCTAAAGGTGAAAATATCTCATCTCTGGCTAAAGGCAACAATATCTAATCTCAGCCTAAAGGCGACAATATGTAATCTCTGGCTAAAGGCGACAATATCTCTGGCGAAATGAGGCAATATCTCATCTCTGGCTAAAGGCAACAATATCTCTGGCTAAAGGCGACAATAGATCTGGATAAATGCGACAATATCTCATCTCTTCCGAAATGAGGCAATATCTCATCTCTGGCTAAATGTGACAATATCTCATCTCTGGCTAAAGGCAACAATATCTCATCTCTGCCTAAAGGCGACAATATGTCATCTCTGCCTAAAGGCGACAATATCTCATCTCTGGCTAAAGGCGACAATATCTCATCTCTGGCTAAAGGCGACAATATCTCATCTCTGCCTAAAGGCGACAATATCTCATATCTGGCCAAAGGCGACAATATCTCATCTCCTGCTAAAGGTGAAAATATCTCATCTCTGGCTAAAGGAAACAATATCTAATCTCAGCCTAAAGGCGACAATATGTCATCTCTGCCTATAGGCGACAATATCTCATCTCTGGCTAAAGGCGACAATATCTCTGGCGAAATGAGGCAATATTTCATCTCTGGCTAAAGGCGACAATATCTCATCTCTGCCTAAAGGCGACAATATCTCTGGCTAAAGGCGACAATATTTTGGCTATAGGAGACAATATCTCTGGCTAAAGGCGACAATATCTCATCTCTGGCTAATGGCGACAATATCTCCTCTCTGCCTAAAGGCGACAATATCTCTGGCTAAAGGCGACAATATCTTTGGCTAAAGGCGACAATATCTCGTCTCTGGCTAAAGGCGACAATATCTCATCTCAGGTTAAATGCGACAATATCTCATCTCTGGCTAAAAGCGACAATATCTCATCTCTGGCTTAGGGCGACAGTATCTCATCTCTGTTTAAAGGCGACAATATCTCATCTCTGCCTAAAGGCGACAATATCTCATCTCTGGCTAAAAGCGACAATATCTCATCTCTGGCTAAAGGCGACAATATCTCATCTCTGGCAAAAGGCGACAATATCTCATCTCAGGCGATATGAGGCAATATCTCATCTCTGGCTAAAGGCAGCAATATCTCATCTCTGGCTAAAGGCGACAATATCTCATCTCTGGTTAAAGGCGACAATATCTCATCTCTGGCTAAAGGCGAAAATACCTCATCTCTGGCTAAAGGTGACAATATCTCATCTCTGACCAAAGGCGACAATATCTCATCTCTGGCTGAAGGCGGCAATATCTCATCTCCGGCTAAAGGCGACAATATCTCTGGCTAAAGGCGACAATATCTCTGGCTAAAGGCAACAATATCTCTGGCTAAAGGCGACAATAGATCTTGCTAAAGGCGACAATATCTCATCTCTTCCGAAATGAGGCAATATCTCATCTCTGGCTAAAGGCGACAATATCTCATATCTTGCCAAAGGTGACAATATCTCATCTCTGGCTAAAGGTGACAATATCTTATCTCTGGCTAAAGGCAACAATATCTCATCTCTGCCTAATGGCGACAATATCTCATCTCTGGCTAAAGGCGACAATATCTCATCTCTGGCTTAAGGCGACAATATCTCATCTCTGGCCAAAGGCGACAATATCTCATCTCTTGCTAAATGTGAAAATATCTCATCTCTGGCTAAAGGCAACAATATCTAATCTCAGCCTAAAGGCGACAATATGTCATCTCTGCCTATAGGCGACAATATCTCATCTCTGGCTAAAGGCGACAATATCTCATCTCTGGCTAAAGGCGACAATATCTCTGGCGAAATGAGGCAATATCTCATCTCTGGCTAAAGGCAACAATATCTCTGGCTAAAGGCGACAATAGATCTGGATAAATGCGACAATATCTCATCTCTTCCGAAATGAGGCAATATCTCATCTCTGGCTAAAGGTGACAATATCTCATCTCTGGCTAAAGGCGACAATATCTCATCTCTGCCTAAAGGCGACAATATGTCATCTCTGCCTGAAGGCGACAATATCTCATCTCTGGCTAAAGGCGACAATATCTCATCTCTGGCTAAAGGCGACAATATCTCATCTCTGGCTAAAGGCGGCAATATCTCATCTCTGGCTAAAGGCGATAATATCTCATCTCTGGTTAAAGGCGACAATATCTCATCTCTGGCTAAAGGCGACAATATCTCATCTCTGCCTAAAGGCGACAATATCTCATATCTGGCCAAAGGCGACAATATCTCATCTCCTGCTAAAGGTGAAAATATCTCATCTCTGGCTAAAGGAAACAATATCTAATCTCAGCCTAAAGGCGACAATATGTCATCTCTGCCTATAGGCGACAATATCTCATCTCTGGCTAAAGGCGACAATATCTCATCTCTGGCTAAAGGCGACAATATCTCTGGCGAAATGAGGCAATATTTCATCTCTGGCTAAAGGCGACAATATCTCATCTCTGCCTAAAGGAGACAATATCTCTGGCTAAAGGCGACAATATCTTTGGCTATAGGAGACAATATCTCTGGCTAAAGGCGACAATATCTCATCTCTGGCTAATGGCGACAATATCTCCTCTCTGCCTAAAGGCGACAATATCTCTGGCTAAAGGCGACAATATCTTTGGCTAAAGGCGACAATATCTCGTCTCTGGCTAAAGGCGACAATATCTCATCTCAGGTTAAATGCGACAATATCTCATCTCTGGCTAAAAGCGACAATATCTCATCTCTGGCTTAGGGCGACAATATCTCATCTCTGGTTAAAGGCGACAATATCTCATCTCTGCCTAAAGGCGACAATATCTCATCTCAGGTTAAAGGCGACAATATCTCATCTCTGGCTAAAGGCGACAATATCTCATCTCTGGCAAAAGGCGACAATATCTCATCTCAGGCGATATGAGGCAATATCTCATCTCTGGCTAAAGGCAGCAATATCTCATCTCTGGCTAAAGGCGACAATATCTCATCTCTGGTTAAAGGCGACAATATCTCATCTCTTGGTAAAGGCGAAAATACCTCATCTCTGGCTAAAGGTGACAATATCTCATCTCTGGCCAAAGGCGACAATATCTCATCTCTGGCTGAAGGCTACAATATCTCTGGCTAAAAGCGACAATGTCTCATCTCTTGCGAAATGAGGCAATATCTCATCTCTGGCTAAAGGCGGCAATATCTCATCTCCGGCTAAAGGCGACAATATCTCTGGCTAAAGGCGACAATATCTCTGGCTAAAGGCAACAATATCTCTGGCTAAAGGCGACAATAGATCTGGCTAAAGGCGACAATATCTCATCTCTTCCGAAATGAGGCAATATCTCATCTCTGGCTAAAGGCGACAATATCTCATATCTTGCCAAAGGTGACAATATCTCATCTCTGGCTAAAGGTGACAATATCTTATCTCTGGCTAAAGGCAACAATATCTCATCTCTGCCTAATGGCGACAATATCTCATCTCTGGCTAAAGTTGACAATATCTTATCTCTGGCTAAAGGCGACAATATCTCATCTCTGGCGAAATGAGGCAATATCTCATCTCTGGCTAAAGGCGACAATATCTCATCACTGGCTAAAGGTGACAATATCTAATCTCTGGCTAAAGGCGACAATATCTTTGGCTAAAGGAGACAATATCTGGCTAAAGGCGACAATATATCATCTCTGGCTAATGGCGACAATATCTCATCTCTGCCTAAAGGCGACAATATCTCTGGCTAAAGGCGATAATATCTTTGGCTAAAGGCGACAATATCTCATCTCTTGCGAAATGAGGCAATATCTAATCTCTGGCTAAAGGCGACAATATCTCATCTCTGGCTAAAGGCGGCAATATCTCATCTCTGGCTAAAGGCGATAATATCTCATCTCTGGTTAAAGGCGACAATATCTCATCTCTGGCTAAAGGCGACAATATCTCATCTCTGCCTAAAGGCGACAATATCTTATATCTGGCCAAAGGCGACAATATCTCATCTCCTGCTAAAGGTGAAAATATCTCATCTCTGGCTAAAGGCAACAATATCTAATCTCAGCCTAAAGGCGACAATATGTCATCTCTGCCTATAGGCGACAATATCTCATCTCTGGCTAAAGGCGACAATATCTCTGGCGAAATGAGGCAATATTTCATCTCTGGCTAAAGGCGACAATATCTCATCTCTGCCTAAAGGCGACAATATCTCTGGCTAAAGGCGACAATATCTTTGGCTATAGGAGACAATATCTCTGGCTAAAGGCGAAAATATCTCATCTCTGGCTAATGGCGACAATATCTCCTCTCTGCCTAAAGGCGACAATATCTCTGGCTAGAGGCGACAATATCTTTGGCTAAAGGCGGCAATATCTCGTCTCTGGCTAAAGGCGACAATATCTCATCTCAGGTTAAATGCGACAATATCTCATCTCTGGCTAAAAGCGACAATATCTCATCTCTGGCTAAAGGCGACAATATCTCATCTCTGGTTAAAGGCGACAATATCTCATCTCTGCCTAAAGGCGACAATATCTCATCTCAGGTTAAAGGCGACAATATCTCATCTCTGGCTAAAAGCGACAATATCTCATCTCCGGCTAAAGGCGACAATATCTCATCTCTGGTTAAAGGCGACAATATCTCATCTCTGCCTAAAGGCGACAATATCTCATCTCAGGTTAAAGGCAACAATATCTCATCTCTGGCTAAAGGCGACAATATCTCATCTCTGGCAAAAGGCGACAATATCTCATCTCAGGCGATATGAGGCAATATCTCATCTCTGGCTAAAGGCAGCAATATCTCATCTCTGGCTAAAGGCGACAATATCTCATCTCTGGTTAAAGGCGACAATATCTCATCTCTGGCTAAAGGCGAAAATACCTCATCTCTGGCTAAAGGCGACAATATCTCATCTCTGGCCAAAGGCGACAATATCTCATCTCTGGTTGAAGACTACAATATCTCTGGCTAAAAGCGACAATGTCTCATCTCCTGCGAAATGAGGCAGTATCTCATCTCTGGCTAAAGGGGGCAATATCTCATCTCCGGCTAAAGGCGACAATATCTCTGGCTAAAGGCGACAATATCTCTGGCTAAAGGCAACAATATCTCTGGCTAAAGGCGACAATAGATCTGGCTAAAGGCGACAATATCTCATCTCTTCCGAAATGAGGCAATATCTCATCTCTGGCTAAAGGCGACAATATCTCATATCTTGCCAAAGGTGACAATATCTCATCTCTGGCTAAAGGTGACAATATCTTATCTCTGGCTAAAGGCAACAATATCTCATCTCTGCCTAATGGCGAAAATATCTCATCTCTGGCTAAAGGAGACAATATCTTATCTCTGGCTAAAGGCGACAATATCTCATCTCTGGCTAAAGGCGACAATATCTCATCTCTGGCTTAAGGCGACAATATCTCATCTCTGGCCAAAGGCGACAATATCTCATCTCTTGCTATAGGTGAAAATATCTCATCTCTGGCTAAAGGCAACAATATCTAATCTCAGCCTAAAGGCGACAATATGTCATCTCTGCCTATAGGCGACAATATCTCATCTCTGGCTAAAGGCGACAATATCTCATCTCTGGCTAAAGGCGACAATATCTCTGGCGAAATGAGGCAATATCTCATCTCTGGCTAAAGGCAACAATATCTCTGGCTAAAGGCGACAATAGATCTGGATAAATGCGACAATATCTCATCTCTTCCGAAATGAGGCAATATCTCATCTCTGGCTAAAGGTGACAATATCTCATCTCTGGCTAAAGGCGACAATATCTCATCTCTGCCTAAAGGCGACAGTATGTCATCTCTGCCTAAAGGCGACAATATCTCATCTCTGGCTAAAGGCGACAATATCTCATCTCTGGCTAAAGGCGACAATATCTCATCTCTGGCTAAAGGCGGCAATATCTCATCTCTGGCTAAAGGCGATAATATCTCATCTCTGGTTAAAGGCGACAATATCTCATCTCTGGCTAAAGGCGACAATATCTCATCTCTGCCTAAAGGCGACAATATCTCATATCTGGCCAAAGGCGACAATATCTCATCTCCTGCTAAAGGTGAAAATATCTCATCTCTGGCTAAAGGAAACAATATCTAATCTCAGCCTAAAGGCGACAATATGTCATCTCTGCCTATAGGCGACAATATCTCATCTTTGGCTAAAGGCGACAATATCTCATCTCTGGCTAAAGGCGACAATATCTCTGGCGAAATGAGGCAATATTTCATCTCTGGCTAAAGGCGACAATATCTCATCTCTGCCTAAAGGCGACAATATCTCTGGCTAAAGGCGACAATATCTTTGGCTATAGGAGACAATGTCTCTGGCTAAAGGCGACAATATCTCTGGCTAAAGGCGACAATATCTTTGGCTAAAGGCGACAATATCTCGTCTCTGGCTAAAGGCGACAATATCTCATCTCAGGTTAAATGCGACAATATCTCATCTCTGGCTAAAAGCGACAATATCTCATCTCTGGTTAAAGGCGACAATATCTCATCTCTGCCTAAAGGCGACAATATCTCATCTCAGGTTAAAGGCGACAATATCTCATCTCTGGCCAAAAGCGACAATATCTCATCTCTGGCTAAAGGCGACAATATCTCATCTCTGGCTTAAGGCGACAATATCTCATCTCTGCCTAAAGGCGACAATATCTCATCTCAGGTTAAAGGCAACAATATCTCATCTCTGGTTAAAGGCGACAATATCTCATCTCTGGCAAAAGGCGACAATATCTCATCTCAGGCGATATGAGGCAATATCTCATCTCTGGCTAAAGGCAGCAATATCTCATCTCTGGCTAAAGGCGACAATATCTCATCTCTGGTTAAAGGCGACAATATCTCATCTCTGGCTAAAGGCGAAAATAACTCATCTCTGGCTAAAGGCGACAATATCTCATCTCTGGCCAAAGGCGACAATATCTCATCTCTGGCCAAAGGCGACAATATCTCATCTCTGGCTGAAGGCTACAATATCTCTGGCTAAAAGCGACAATGTCTCATCTCTTGCGAAATGAGGCAATATCTCATCTCTGGATAAAGGCGGCAATATCTCATCTCCGGCTAAAGGCGACAATATCTCTGGCTAAAGGCGACAATATCTCTGGCTAAAGGCAACAATATCTCTGGCTAAAGGCGACAATAGATCTGGCTAAAGGCGACAATATCTCATGTCTTCCGAAATGAGGCAATATCTCATCTCTGGCTAAAGGCGACAATATCTAATATCTTGCCAAAGGTGACAATATCTCATCTCTGGCTAAAGGTGACAATATCTTATCTCTGGCTAAAGGCAAAAATATCTCATCTCTGCCTAATGGCGACAATATCTCTGGCGAAATGAGGCAATATCTCATCTCTGGCTAAAGGCGACAATATCTCATCTCTGGCTAAAGGTGACAATATCTAATCTCTGACTAAAGGCGACAATATCTTTGGCTAAAGGAGACAATATCTCTGGCTAAAGGCGACAATATATCATCTCTGGCTAATGGCGACAATATCTCATCTCTGCCTAAAGGCGACAATATCTCTGGCTAAAGGCGATAATATCTTTGGCTAAAGGCGACAATATCTCATCTCTGGCGAAATGAGGCAATATCTAATCTCTGGCTAAAGGCGACAATATCTCATCTCAGGGGAAATGAGCCAATATCTCTGGCTAATGGCGACAATATCTCTGGCTAAAGGCGGCAATATCTCTGGCTAAAGTCGGCAATACCTCATCTCTGCCTAAAGTAGACAATACCTCATCTCTGGCTAAAGGCAACAGTATCTCATCTCTGGCTAAAGGCGGCAATATCTCATCTCTGGCTAAAGGCGACAATATCTCATCTCTGGCCAAAGGCGACAATATCTCATCTCTGGCGAGAGGCGACAATATCTCATCTCTGGCTTAAGGCGACAATATCTCATCTCTGGCCAAAGGCGACAATATCTCATCTCTTGCTAAAGGTGAAAATATCTCATCTCTGGCTAAAGGCAACAATATCTAATCTCAGCCTAAATGCAACAATATGTAATCTCTGGCTAAAGGCGACAATATCTCTGGCGAAATGAGGCAATATCTCATCTCTGGCTAAAGGCAACAATATCTCTGGCTAAAGGCGACAATAGATCTGGATAAATGCGACAATATCTCATCTCTTCCGAAATGAGGCAATATCTCATCTCTGGCTAAATGTGACAATATCTCATCTCTGGCTAAAGGCAACAATATCTCATCTCTGCCTAAAGGCGACAATATGTCATCTCTGCCTAAAGGCGACAATATCTCATCTCTGGCTAAAGGCGACAATATCTCATCTCTGGCTAAAGGCGACAATATCTCATCTCTGCCTAAAGGCGACAATATCTCATATCTGGCCAAAGGCGACAATATCTCATCTCCTGCTAAAGGTGAAAATATCTCATCTCTGGCTAAAGGAAACAATATCTAATCTCAGCCTAAAGGCGACAATATGTCATCTCTGCCTATAGGCGACAATATCTCATCTCTGGCTAAAGGCGACAATATCTCTGGCGAAATGAGGCAATATTTCATCTCTGGCTAAAGGCGACAATATCTCATCTCTGCCTAAAGGCGACAATATCTCTGGCTAAAGGCGACAATATTTTGGCTATAGGAGACAATATCTCTGGCTAAAGGCGACAATATCTCATCTCTGGCTAATGGCGACAATATCTCCTCTCTGCCTAAAGGCGACAATATCTCTGGCTAAAGGCGACAATATCTTTGGCTAAAGGCGACAATATCTCGTCTCTGGCTAAAGGCGACAATATCTCATCTCAGGTTAAATGCGACAATATCTCATCTCTGGCTAAAAGCGACAATATCTCATCTCTGGCTTAGGGCGACAATATCTCATCTCTGGTTAAAGGCGACAATATCTCATCTCTGCCTAAAGGCGAAAATACCTCATCTCTGGCTAAAGGTGACAATATCTCATCTCTGGTTAAAGGCGACAATATCTCATCTCCGGCTAAAGGCGACAATATCTCTGGCTAAAGGCGACAATATCTTTGGCTAAAGGCGACAATATCTCATCTCTGGCTAAAGGCGACAATATCTCATCTCTGGTTAAAGGCGACAATATCTCATCTCTGGCTAAAGGCGAAAATACCTCATCTCTGGCTAAAGGTGACAATATCTCATCTCTGGCCAAAGGCGACAATATCTCATCTCTGGCTGAAGGCTACAATATCTCTGGCTAAAAGCGACAATGTCTCATCTCTTGCGAAATGAGGCAATATCTCATCTCTGGCTAAAGGCGGCAATATCTCATCTCCGGCTAAAGGCGACAATATCTCTGGCTAAAGGCGACAATATCTCTGGCTAAAGGCAACAATATCTCTGGCTAAAGGCGACAATAGATCTGGCTAAAGGCGACAATATCTCATCTCTTCCGAAATGAGGCAATATCTCATCTCTGGCTAAAGGCGACAATATCTCATATCTTGCCAAAGGTGACAATATCTCATCTCTGGCTAAAGGTGACAATATCTTATCTCTGGCTAAAGGCAACAATATCTCATCTCTGCCTAATGGCGACAATATCTCATCTCTGGCTAAAGTTGACAATATCTTATCTCTGGCTAAAGGCGACAATATCTCATCTCTGGCGAAATGAGGCAATATCTCATCTCTGGCTAAAGGCGACAATATCTCATCACTGGCTAAAGGTGACAATATCTAATCTCTGGCTAAAGGCGACAATATCTTTGGCTAAAGGAGACAATATCTGGCTAAAGGCGACAATATATCATCTGTGGCTAATGGCGACAATATCTCATCTCTGCCTAAAGGCGACAATATCTCTGGCTAAAGGCGATAATATCTTTGGCTAAAGGCGACAATATCTCATCTCTTGCGAAATGAGGCAATATCTAATCTCTGGCTAAAGGCGACAATATCTCATCTCAGGGGAAATGAGCCAATATCTCTGGCTAATGGCGACAATATCTCTGGCTAAAGGCGGCAATATCTCTGGCTAAAGTCGGCAATACCTCATCTCTGCCTAAAGTAGACAATACCTCATCTCTGGCTAAAGGCAACAGTATCTCATCTCTGGCTAAAGTCGACAATATCTCATCTCTGGCTTAAGGCGACAGTATCTCAAATCTGGCTAAAGGCAACAACATCTCATCTCTGGATAAAGGTGACAATATCTCATCTCTGGCTAAAGGCGACAATATCTCATCTCTGCCTAAAGGCGACAATTTCTCATCTCTGGCTAATGGCGGCAATATCTCATCTCTGGCTAAAGGTGACAATATCTCATCTCAGGCGAAATGAGGCAATTTCTCATCTCTGGCTAAAGGCGGCAATATCTCATCTCTGGCTAAAGGCGACAATATCTCATCTCTGGCCAAAGGCGACAATATCTCATCTCTGGCTAAAGGCGACAATATCTCATCCCTGGCTTAAGGCGACAATATCTCATCTCTGGCCAAAGGCGACAATATCTCATCTCCGGCTAAAGGCTACAATATCTCATCTCAGGCTAAAGGCTACAATATCTCTGGCTAAAAGCGACAATATCTCATCTCTTGCGAAATGAGGCAATATCTCATCTCTGGCTAAAGGCGACAATATCTCATCTCTTGCTAAAGGCAACAATATCTCTGGCTAAAGGCGACAATATCTCAGGCTAAAGGCGACAATATCTCATTTCTGGCTAAAGGCGACAATACCTCATCTCTGGCTAAAGGCGACTGTAACGGGTTACTTAGATTTACCTATGCCCGTGACAGGGGAAGCCACCCCTTGGGCCCCCACCCCGGGGCCCGGAAAGGAGGGGGAAAAAGGAGTGGGATAAAACAGCGACAATCTAAGGAGGAAAAACTTATTTTTTTAAATATGATACCGAAATACAAGATAACACAATATAATATAATTAAGGTTAAGAGATTGAACGAAACAGAGAGAGAGAGTCTCCGAAAACCGAGAGGCCTACTGTGAACTCTAGGCGACACGGCTGGAACGCTTCCCACTCTCCGAGAAGTTCGAGAGAAGAAGGAGGGCACTCCAGCCTGGAAACGAGATTATATAGAGTCCTGGTCCCGTGACTTATCATTAACCCTGTTGTTCCCTGGGATATGTAGTCTTCTTCTGTGGACTGCACATTCAATAGAAGTATCCATACTTTACATGATGTTATGATGTGGAATACTGATAGCAAAATTACAAAATTACAAAACCATGACATTCCACCCCTTATTCTACATTATTACATCATGGTAAATATATATATACATATATATACATATATATACACGTATGTAAAATTGTAATAGCTAAATAGTAGAATTGCATGTAACATAACTAAATGTACAACTATAATAACTAAAATACACTACACATGCAAACATATATATATAAATACATAAAATTATTGACTGCACTCCCCCAGCATTAAATTCCCTTGTGGCACACATTGAACATCCCCATCCTTCTGCATTACCCACCAAGTGCACCCAGGTCCCTGGGCAAAGACAGTTCCACGGATAGGTTTGCCCTTTCCAGAAGCTGGAAGGACCCAAACAGCTTTTCCCAACATGTTCTTTACATGTACAACAGGGACCTTATCTCCTTCTACAGTGTGTAGGGGGCTACATTGACTAGGACCATCACGATTGACAGATCCTCTAGTATTGACCAACCAAGTGGCTTCTGCCAGATTCTTCTCCCAGTGCTTAAATGTTCCACCACCCATTGCTTTCAACATAGTTTTCAACAACCCATTATATCGTTCAATTTTACCAGAAGCTGGTGCATGGTAGGGAATATGATAAATCCACTCAATGCCATGATCTTTGGCCCAAGTATTTATAAGGGAATTTTTGAAATGTGTCCCATTATCAGATTCAATTCTTTCTGGGGTGCCATGTCGCCACAGGACTTGTTTCTCAAGACCTAATATGGTGTTTCGAGCAGTTGCATGGGGTACTGCGTATGTTTCAAGCCACCCAGTGGTTGCCTCTACCATAGTGAGTACATAACACTTACCACTGCGAGATCGTGGCAAGGTGATATAATCAACCTGCCACGCCTCCCCATATTTATACTTTTGCCATCGCCCTTCCTCCCAGAGAGGTTTCATCCTTCTGCCTTGTTTAATTATGGCACATGTTTCACAATCATGAATAATCTGCGCAATAGCGTCCATGGTTAAGTCCACCCCTCGGTCTCTGGCCCACTTATATGTTGCGTCTCTTCCTTGATGGCCTGAGGTCTCATGAGCCCATCGAGCTAGAAATAATTCACCCTTATTCTGCCAGTCCAAGTCAATTTGAGCCACCTCAATTTTGGCAGCTTTATCTACCTGATGGTTGTTTTGTTGTTCTTCAGTAGCCCGACTTTTGGGCACATGTGCATCCACATGACACACCTTTACAACCATATTCTTTGTTCGGGAAGCAATGTCCTTCCATAGTTCAGCGGCCCAAACAGATTTTCCCCTCCGTTGCCAGTTATTTTGTTCCCACCGCTGTAACCACCCCCATAAGGCATTTGCCACCATCCATGAGTCAGTATAAAGATACAGCATTGGCCACCTCTCCCGTTCAGCAACATCTAAGGCCAGCTGGACAGCTTTTACCTCTGCAAACTGACTTGATTCTCCCTTACCTTCAGTGGCCTCTGCAACCTGTCGTGTGGGGCTCCACACAGCAGCTTTCCATTTGCGATGCTTCCCTACAATGCGACATGATCCGTCAGTGAATAGGGCATATTTCTTTTCATTTTCTGGTAATTCGTTGTATGGTGGGGCCTCTTTAGCACGTGATACCTCTTCTGCTGGTGATGTTCCAAACTTTTTATCTTCAGGCCAGTCCATGATTACCTCTAGGATTCCTGGACGATTGAGGTTTCCCATTCGCGCTCGCTGTGTAATCAGCGTAATCCACTTGCTCCAGGTGACATCGGTAGCATGATGGGTGGAGGGAACCTGTCCTTTGAACATCCAGTTCAGCACTGGCAGTCGAGGTGCCAAAAGGAGCTGTGTTTCAGTCCCGACTACTTCGGAAGCAGCCCGAACCCCCTCATACGCGGCTAAGATCTCCTTCTCAGTTGGAGTGTAGCACTCTTCAGACCCCTTATATGATCGACTCCAGAATCCCAGGGGTCGGCCTCGGGTCTCTCCTGAGGCTCTTTGCCACAAACTCCAAGTGGGGCCTTTCTCTCCAGCAGCAGTATAGAGGATGTTCTTTACATCCTGTCCAGTCCGTACTGGCCCCAGGGCTACAGCACGGGCTATCTCTTGTTTAATCTGTTCAAAAGCCTGCTGCTGCTCAGGGCCCCATGCAAAATCATTCTTCTTCCGCGTTACCTGATAAAGGGGGCTTACAATGAGGCTGTAGTTTGGAATGTGCATCCTCCAAAAGCCCACTGCACCCAGGAAAGATTGTGTCTCTTTCTTGCTAGTTGGTGGAGACATGGCAGTGATTTTGTCGATCACATCTGCTGGGATGTGACGACGTCCATCCTGCCACTTTATACCTAAGAACTGAATTTCCTGGGCAGGTCCTTTTACTTTGCTTCGCTTAATAGCAAAGCCAGCTTGTAGAAGAATCCGGATGATCTGCTCTCCTTTTGTGAAAACTTCTTCTGCTGTATCACCCCACACAACAATGTCATCAATGTACTGCAGGTGTTCAGGAGCACCACCCTGTTCCAGTACAGTTTGAACCAACCCATGGCAAATGGTTGGGCTGTGTTTCCACCCCTGGGGCAAACGGTTCCAAGTATACTGAATGCCCCTCCAGGTGAAGGCAAACTGTGGCTTGCATTCTGAGGCCAAAGGAATAGAAAAGAAGGCATTGGCAATGTCAATGGTGGCATACCATTTGGCTGCTTTTGACTCCAGCTCGTACTGGAGTTCCAACATGTCCGGCACAGCAGCGCTCAATGGGGGTGTGACCTCATTCAGGCCACGGTAGTCTACTGTCAGCCTCCATTCTCCACTGGCTTTACGCACTGGCCATATGGGGCTGTTAAAAGGTGAGTGAGTTTTACTGATCACTCCCTGATTCTCCAACTGGCGAATCAAATCATGAATGGGGAGCAAGGAATCCCTGTTGGTGCGATACTGCCGTCTGTGCACTGTCTTTGTAGCAATCGGTACCTGCTGCTCTTTTACTCGTAGCAGCCCCACAACAGACGGGTCCTCTGACAGGCCAGGCAAAACAGACAGCTGCTTAATGTTGTCCATGTCTACAGCAGCTATCCCAAAGGCCCATCGATACCCCTTAGGATCCTTGAAATGCCCCCTTCTGAGGTAATCAATACCCAGTATACATGGAGCCCCTGGGCCAGTCACAATAGGATGTTTTTGCCAGTCTTTGCCAGTGAGGCTTATTTCAGCCTCCAGCACAGTCAATTCTTGAGAGCCCCCAGTCACTCCAGAAATATGGATTGATTCTGTCCCTTCATGACTGGAGGGCATTAGGGTGCACTGTGCACCGGTATCCACCAGCGCCTTATATTCCTGTGGTTCTGATGTGCCAGGCCATCGAATCCACACAGTCCAATAAACTCTATTATCCCTTTCCCTCCCCTGACTGAGGGCAGGGCCCCTCTATTGGTTACCTGTGATGACTGGAGCAACTCCACTGGTGGTTGGTATGTCTAGTAGTTCTTTCACCCGTGCTCGTAGTGCAGACGTGGGCTGATCATGCCACTTCCTCATGTCTTCTCCACGGTCATGTAGGTAGCGCCACATGGAAACACGCGGTGCAATCGTACTGTTGTTCTTTGCTCGAGCTGGGAAGCGTGTGCGTTTAACAGCTGAGACTTTTGATGATGCAGGTGGGGAGTAGGACTGGACTAGTTTGATCAGATCCTTCATTAGACCTGGTGGCCCGTACGAGGATTGACCTTCATCAGTTGTTTCTGATACTATTACGGGATCATTACAATTAGTTGATGGAAACAATTTCTTGCACATTTCATCTACTCGGTTTTCTAGCCGTGAGATGGCAGAAACTGCGGCATGCAGTTGGGGGAGCTGCTGATCGATGGTTTGAAGCATTATAATCAGCTCAACAACTCGGGGCCATCTGTCCACGAATCCTTTAGATCCTGATACCAATGACTGTGCAATTCTCTCTGGTGCTGTACTTGTGATTTTCTGCCACATGTCAGGATCGGCCCTCACTCTCTCAGGGTCAAGTTCGCTTGGATCAGGGCTATACAACATTTTCGCCATGGCCAATTCCCTCAGGCGCTGAATACCTTTTTGGACGGTATTCCAACTATCAAATTTAGGCTTCAAAGCATCCTTATAGGGGTACCTTTCTCTCACGGCTTCTAACAGCCGCAACCAGAGAGTGGCAGCTCCATCCGAACATCTGCTAATCCCTCTGTCGATACCTGCATCTTGGGCAATGCTTCCTAGTTGGCGAGCTTCATTACCATCTAGAGACAAGCTGTTGGCCCCATTGTCCCAGCAGCGAAGCAACCAAGCAAGGATACCTTCATCTTGACGCCGTGTAAACTCCTTTCTTGAGCCTTGGATTTCAGTCAGCTTCAGAGGTCGACAATAGGTGATTTCCTCCTCATCATCAGTCTCTTCTTCATGCCTCTTGGTTTTTGCCTTTGCTTTTTTCGGTACTGCTCCATGCCCGGCACCTGGGTCTTCTGCTGCCCCCCCCTGTGCTTCTCCTTCTTTTCGTTCTAGACGCGTGGACACCCGTTTCCATTTCTTGCCTTCCACAGGGGCAACTGATATTGCTACTGATGCCTCCTGTGACTGATCAGAATTAACTTGGGCTTGAATCTCAGATCGGAAACTCTCTCTCTCCAGAATAGTATGATACAAAGCACGGTATGCATAAGCCAAACCCCACATAAGGTTTACCTCCTTAGATCTCTGACCCAAATACTCACTTAATTTCTTAGGGTCCCTTAGGTGTTCAAGAGTGAAATCCCATGACACTGCAGGTCCCCATGCTTCTAAGACTTTTCCTAAACCTTTCCATATTCCCTGCCAGTCATCATTCTCTGGTTCTGGAGGAGACTTCCGCATAGAACGAATGCATAGGAACATATATGCATGCATTGATAGTGATAACATGAATGCAAGTATGAACCCTATCTCAGTTATTGAAAAGCGTGTGGAAATCTGAGAGTACAACCTAAATAAAAAGGGTTTTTTTAGCCTGTACAATGAATTAAACATGGTGGTGTTTGTAAAATTGCCTGTTCCATCTGGGATGCAAGTATTTGTAAAATTGCCTGTTCCATCTGGGATGCAAGTGTTAGTAAGATTCACAATTGCATCTGAGGTGTAGATGCCAAAATTCTGACCATACCACATCTCGTAAAAGTACCAGGCAGGTGTCTCCATCAGTATCCACCTTATTAGGCTATATATCTGCACAATTCCACAACACCAAATTATGGTGTTAATAGTTGACCAATACTTTAAGAAGATCATAATTGCTTTCAATCCCTTAAACAGAGCAACTGGGATGAAGAGTGGATTCATAGCTGGCAGGCTCTGTAAAAGTCAGAGCTAGCTAGCTTTGCTCTAAGGGAGAAAGAAATCCCTTTGTTTTCTACACAAAAGTTAGATAGCAATGCTGAGAATGTGCAGCAGCCCTTAATGTTGACAATTTGTCTGGTATTTCAAGGTCACGTTCTCCGTGAGCAGCTACGGAAAGATAACACTCCGAACACTCCCGTAACGAAGCTCTTTAAGAGCAAAGAGAGAGTTGTTCTAAAAGCTAAAAAGCTCTTTGCCCGCATCCTCCACCAAAAAATCTGTCACGGGTTACTTAGATTTACCTATGCCCGTGACAGGGGAAGCCACCCCACGCCCCCCCCCCCCGGGGCCCGGAAAGGAGGGGGAAAAGGAAAGTGGGATAAAACAGTGACAAACTAAGGAGGAAAAACTTATTTTACTAAATATGATATCGAAATACAAGATAACACAATATAATATAATTAAGGCTAACAAAATCGAACGAAACAGAGAGAGAGAGTCTCCGAAAACCGAGAGGCCTACTGTGAACTCTAGGCGACACGGCTGGAACGCTTCCCACTCTCCGAGAAGTTCGAGAGAAGAAGGAGGGCACTCCAGCCTGGGAACGAGATTATAATAGAGTCCTGGTCCCGTGACTTATTGTTACTCCTGTTGTTCTCCGGGATATGTAGTCCTCTTTTGTGGACTGCACATTCAACAGAAGTATCCATACTTGACATGATGTTATGATCTGGAATACTGATAGCAAAATTACAAAATTACAAAACCATGACAATTCCGAGTTAGATTCCGAGTTATGATGTAGGCGCAGTAGATTCCGAGTTATGATGTAGGCGCAGTAGATTCCGAGTTAGATTCCGAGTTATGATGTAGGCGCAGTAGATTCCGAGTTATGATGTAGGCGCAGTAGATTCCGAGTTAGATTCCGAGTTATGATGTAGGCGCAGTAGATTCCGAGTTATGATGTAGGCGCAGTAGATTCCGAGTTAGATTCCGAGTTATGATGTAGGCGCAGTAGATTCCGAGTTATGATGTAGGCGCAGTAGATTCCGAGTTAGATTCCGAGTTATGATGTAGGCGCAGTAGATTCCGAGTTATGAAGTAGGCGCAGTAGATTCCGAGTTAGATTCCGAGTTATGATGTAGGCGCAGTAGATTCCGAGTTATGATGTAGGCGCAGTAGATTCCGAGTTAGATTCCGAGTTATGATGTAGGCGCAGTAGATTCCGAGTTATGATGTAGGCGCAGTAGATTCCGAGTTATGATGTAGGCGCAGTAGATTCCGAGTTAGATTCCGAGTTATGATGTAGGCGCAGTAGATTCCGAGTTATGATGTAGGCGCAGTAGATTCCGAGTTAGATTCCAAGTTATGATGTAGGCGCAGTAGATTCCGAGTTATGATGTAGGCGCAGTAGATTCCGAGTTAGATTCCGAGTTATGATGTAGGCGCAGTAGATTCCGAGTTATGATGTAGGCGCAGTAGATTCCGAGTTAGATTCCGAGTTATGATGTAGGCGCAGTAGATTCCGAGTTATGATGTAGGCGCAGTAGATTCCGTATTAGATTCCGAGTTATGATGTAGGCGCAGTAGATTCCAAGTTATGATGTAGGCGCAGTAGATTCCGAGTTAGATTCCGAGTTATGATGTAGGCGCAGTAGATTCCGAGTTATGATGTAGGCGCAGTAGATTCCGAGTTAGATTCCGAGTTATGATGTAGGTGCAGTAGATTCCGAGTTATGATGTAGGCGCAGTAGATTCCGAGTTAGATTCCGAGTTATGATGTAGGCGCAGTAGATTCCGAGTTATGATGTAGGCGCAGTAGATTCCGAGTTAGATTCCGAGTTATGATGTAGGCGCAGTAGATTCCGAGTTATGATGTAGGCGCAGTAGATTCCGAGTTAGATTCCGAGTTATGATGTAGGCGCAGTAGATTCCGAGTTAGATTCCGAGTTATGATGTAGGCGCAGTAGATTCCGAGCTATGATGTAGGCGCAGTAGATTCCGAGTTAGATTCCGAGTTATGATGTAGGCGCAGTAGATTCCGAGTTATGATGTAGGCGCAGTAGATTCCGAGTTATGATGTAGGCGCAGTAGATTCCGAGATAGATTCCGAATTATGATTTAGGCGCAGTAGATTCCGAGTTATGATGTAGGCGCAGTAGATTCCGAGTTAGATTCCGAGTTATGATGTAGGCGCAGTAGATTCCGAGTTATGATGTAGGCGCAGTAGATTCCGAGTTAGATTCCGAGTTATGATGTAGGCGCAGTAGATTCCGAGTTATGATGTAGGCGCAGTAGATTCCGAGTTAGATTCCGAGTTATGATGTAGGCGCAGTAGATTCCGAGTTATGATGTAGGCGCAGTAGATTCCGAGTTAGATTCCGAGTTATGATGTAGGCGCAGCAGATTCCGAGTTATGATGTAGGCGCAGTAGATTCCGAGTTATGATGTAGGCGCAGTAGATTCCGAGTTAGATTCCGAGTTATGATGTAGGCGCAGTAGATTCCAAGTTATGATGTAGGCGCAGTAGATTCCGAGTTAGATTCCGAGTTATGATGTAGGCGCAGTAGATTCCGAGCTATGATGTAGGCGCAGTAGATTCCGAGTTAGATTCCGAGTTATGATGTAGGCGCAGTAGATTCCGAGTTATGATGTAGGCGCAGTAGATTCCGAGTTAGATTCCGAGTTATGATGTAGGCGCAGTAGATTCCGAGTTATGATGTAGGCGCAGTAGATTCCGAGTTAGATTCCGAGTTATGATGTAGGCGCAGTAGATTCCGAGTTATGATGTAGGCGCAGTAGATTCCGAGTTAGATTCCGAGTTATGATGTAGGCGCAGTAGATTCCGAGTTATGATGTAGACGCAGTAGATTCCGAGTTATGATGTAGGCGCAGTAGATTCCGAGTTAGATTCAGAGTTATGACGTAGGCGCAGTAGACTCCGAGTTATGATGTAGGCGCAGTAGATTCCGAGTTATGATGTAGGCGCAGTAGATTCCGAGTTAGATTCCAAGTTATGATGTAGGCGCAGTAGATTCCGAGTTATGATGTAGGCGCAGTAGATTCTGAGTTAGATTCCGAGTTATGATGTAGGCGCAGTAGATTCCGAGTTATGATGTAGGCGCAGTAGATTCCGAGTTAGATTCCGAGTTATGATGTAGGCGCAGTAGATTCCGAGTTATGATGTAGGCGCAGTAGATTCCGAGTTAGATTCCGAGTTATGATGTAGGCGCAGTAGATTCCGAGTTATGATGTAGGCGCAGTAGATTCCGAGTTAGATTCCGAGTTATGATGTAGGCGCAGTAGACTCCGAGTTATGATGTAGGCGCAGTAGATTCCGAGTTATGATGTAGGCGCAGTAGATTCCGAGTTAGATTCCAAGTTATGATGTAGGCGCAGTAGATTCCGAGTTATGATGTAGGCGCAGTAGATTCCGAGTTATGATGTAGGCGCAGTAGATTCCGAGTTAGATTCCGAATTATGATGTAGGCGCAGTAGATTCCGAGTTATGATGTAGGCGCAGTAGATTCCGAGTTAGATTCCGAGTTATGATGTAGGCGCAGTAGATTCCGAGTTATGATGTAGGCGCAGTAGATTCCGAGTTAGATTCCGAGTTATGATGTAGGCGCAGTAGATTCCGAGTTATGATGTAGGCGCAGTAGATTCCGAGTTAGATTCCGAGTTATGATGTAGGCGCAGTAGATTCCGAGTTATGATGTAGGCGCAGTAGATTCCGAGTTAGATTCCGAGTTATGATGTAGGCGCAGTAGATTCCGAGTTATGATGTAGACGCAGTAGATTCCGAGTTATGATGTAGGCGCAGTAGATTCCGAGTTAGATTCCGAGTTATGATGTAGGCGCAGTAGATTCCGAGTTATGATGTAGGCGCAGTAGATTCTGAGTTAGATTCCGAGTTATGATGTAGGCGCAGTAGATTCCGAGTTCTGATGTAGGCGCAGTAGATTCCGAGTTATGATGTAGGCGCAGTAGATTCCGAGTTAGATTCCGAGTTATGATGTAGGCGCAGTAGACTCCGAGTTATGATGTAGGCGCAGTAGATTCCGAGTTATGATGTAGGCGCAGTAGATTCCGAGTTAGATTCCAAGTTATGATGTAGGCGCAGTAGATTCCGAGTTATGATGTAGGCGCAGTAGATTCCGAGTTATGATGTAGGCGCAGTAGATTCCGAGTTAGATTCCGAGTTATGATGTAGGCGCAGTAGATTCCGAGTTATGATGTAGGCGCAGTAGATTCCGAGTTAGATTCCGAGTTATGATGTAGGCGCAGTAGATTCCGAGTTATGATGTAGGCGCAGTAGATTCCGAGTTAGATTCCGAGTTATGATGTAGGCGCAGTAGATTACGAGTTATGATGTAGGCGCAGTAGATTCCGAGTTAGATTCCGAATTATGATGTAGGCGCAGTAGATTCCGAGTTATGATGTAGGCGCAGTAGATTCCGTATTAGATTCCGAGTTATGATGTAGGCGCAGTAGATTCCAAGTTATGATGTAGGCGCAGTAGATTCCGAGTTAGATTCCGAGTTATGATGTAGGCGCAGTAGATTCCGAGTTATGATGTAGGCGCAGTAGATTCCGAGTTAGATTCCGAGTTATGATGTAGGCGCAGTAGATTCCGAGTTATGATGTAGGCGCAGTAGATTCCGAGTTAGATTCCGAGTTATGATGTAGGCGCAGTAGATTCCGAGTTATGATGTAGGCGCAGTAGATTCCGAGTTATGATGTAGGCGCAGTAGATTCCGAGTTAGATTCCGAGTTATGATGTAGGCGCAGTAGATTCCGAGTTACATTCCGAGTTATGATGTAGGCGCAGTAGATTCCGAGTTATGATGTAGGCGCAGTAGATTCCGTATTAGATTCCGAGTTATGATTTAGGCGCAGTAGATTCCGAGTTATGATGTAGGCGCAGTAGATTCCGAGTTATGATGTAGGCGCAGTAGATTCCGAGTTATGAAGTAGGCGCAGTAGATTCCGAGTTAGATTCCGAGTTATGATGTAGGCGCAGTAGATTCCGAGTTATGATGTAGGCGCAGTAGATTCCGAGTTAGATTCCGAGTTATGATGTAGGCGCAGTAGATTCCGAGTTATGATGTAGGCGCAGTAGATTCCGAGTTATGATGTAGGCGCAGTAGATTCCGAGTTAGATTCCGAGTTATGATGTGGGCGCAGTAGATTCCGAGTTACATTCCGAGTTATGATGTAGGCGCAGTAGATTCCTAGTTATGATGTAGGCGCAGTAGATTCCGAGTTAGATTCCGTGTTATGATGTAGGCGCAGTAGATTCCGAGTTATGATGTAGGCGCAGTAGATTCCGAGTTAGATTCCGAGTTATGATGTAGGCGCAGTAGATTCCGAGTTATGATGTAGGCGCAGTAGATTCCGTATTAGATTCCGAGTTATGATGTAGGCGCAGTAGATTCCAAGTAATGATGTAGGCGCAGTAGATTCCGAGTTAGATTCCGAGTTATGATGTAGGCGCAGTAGATTCCGAGTTATGATGTAGGCGCAGTAGATTCCGAGTTAGATTCCGAGTTATGATGTAGGCGCAGTAGATTCCGAGTTATGATGTAGGCGCAGTAGATTCCGAGTTAGATTCCGAGTTATGATGTAGGCGCAGTAGATTCCGAGTTATGATGTAGGCGCAGTAGATTCCGAGTTATGATGTAGGCGCAGTAGATTCCGAGTTAGATTCCGAGTTATGATGTAGGCGCAGTAGATTCCCGGTTATGATGTAGGCGCAGTAGATTCCGAGTTAGATTCCGAGTTATGATGTAGGCGCAGTAGATTCCGAGTTATGATGTAGGCGCAGTAGATTCCGAGTTATGATGTAGGCGCAGTAGATTCCGAGTTAGATTCCGAGTTATGATGTGGGCGCAGTAGATTCCGAGTTACATTCCGAGTTATGATGTAGGCGCAGTAGATTCCTAGTTATGATGTAGGCGCAGTAGATTCCGAGTTAGATTCCGAGTTATGATGTAGGCGCAGTAGATTCCGAGTTAGATTCCGAGTTATGATGTAGGCGCAGTAGATTCCGAGTTATGATGTAGGCGCAGTAGATTCCGTATTAGATTCCGAGTTATGATGTAGGCGCAGTAGATTCCAAGTTATGATGTAGGCGCAGTAAATTCCGAGTTAGATTCCGAGTTATGATGTAGGCGCAGTAGATTCCGAGTTATGATGTAGGCGCAGTAGATTCCGAGTTAGATTCCGAGTTATGATGTAGGCGCAGTAGATTCCGAGTTATGATGTAGGCGCAGTAGATTCCGAGTTAGATTCCGAGTTATGATGTAGGCGCAGTAGATTCCGAGTTATGATGTAGGCGCAGTAGATTCCGAGTTAGATTCCGAGTTATGATGTAGGCGCAGTAGATTCCGAGTTACATTCCGAGTTATGATGTAGGCGCAGTAGATTCCGAGTTATGATGTAGGCGCAGTAGATTCCGTATTAGATTCCGAGTTATGATGTAGGCGCAGTAGATTCCGAGTTATGATGTAGGCGCAGTCGATTCCGAGTTATGATGTAGGCGCAGTAGATTCCGAGTTATGATGTAGGCGCAGTAGATTCCGAGTTAGATTCCGAGTTATGATGTAGGCACAGTAGATTCCCGGTTATGATGTAGGCGCAGTAGATTCCGAGTTAGATTCCGAGTTATGATGTAGGCGCAGTAGAATCCGAGTTATGATGTAGGCGCAGTAGATTCCGAGTTATGATGTAGGCGCAGTAGATTCCGAGTTAGATTCCGAGTTATGATGTGGGCGCAGTAGATTCCGAGTTACATTCCGAGTTATGATGTAGGCGCAGTAGATTCCTAGTTATGATGTAGGCGCAGTAGATTCCGAGTTAGATTCCGAGTTATGATGTAGGCGCAGTAGATTCCGAGTTATGATGTAGGCGCAGTAGATTCCGAGTTAGATTCCGAGTTATGATGTAGGCGCAGTAGATTCCGCGTTATGATGTAGGCGCAGTAGATTCCGAGTTAGATTCCGAGTTATGATGTAGGCGCAGTAGATTCCGAGTTATGATGTAGGCGCAGTAGATTCCGAGTTAGATTCCGAGTGATGATGTAGGCGCAGTAGACTCCGAGTTATGATGTAGGCGCAGTAGATTCCGAGTTATGATGTAGGCGCAGTAGATTCCGAGTTAGATTCCAAGTTATGATGTAGGCGCAGTAGATTCCGAGTTATGATGTAGGCGCAGTAGATTCCGAGTTAGATTCCGAGTTATGATGTAGGCGCAGTAGATTCCGAGTTATGATGTAGGCGCAGTAGATTCCGAGTTAGATTCCGAGTTATGATGTAGGCGCAGTAGATTCCGAGTTATGATGTAGGCGCAGTAGATTCCGAGTTAGATTCCGAGTTATGATGTAGGCGCAGTAGATTCCGAGTTATGATGTAGGCGCAGTAGATTCCGAGTTAGATTCCGAGTTATGATGTAGGCGCAGTAGATTCCGAGTTATGATGTAGGCGCAGTAGATTCCAAGTTAGATTCCGAGTTATGATGTAGGCGCAGTAGATTCCGAGTTATGATGTAGGCGCAGTAGATTCCGAGTTAGATTCCGAGTTATGATGTAGGCGCAGTAGATTCCGAGTTATGATGTAGGCGCAGTAGATTCCGAGTTAGATTCCGAGTTATGATGTAGGCGCAGTAGATTCCGAGTTAGATTCCGAGTTATGATGTAGGCGCAGTAGATTCCGAGCTATGATGTAGGCGCAGTAGATTCCGAGTTAGATTCCGAGTTATGATGTAGGCGCAGTAGATTCCGAGTTATGATGTAGGCGCAGTAGATTCCGAGTTAGATTCCGTGTTATGATGTAGGCGCAGTAGATTCCGAGTTAGATTCCGAGTTATGATGTAGGCGCAGTAGATTCCGAGTTATGATGTAGGCGCAGTAGATTCCGAGTTAGATTCCGAGTTATGATGTAGGCGCAGTAGATTCCGAGTTATGATGTAGGCGCAGTAGATTCCAAGTTAGATTCCGAGTTATGATGTAGGCGCAGTAGATTCCGAGTTATGATGTAGGCGCAGTAGATTCCGAGTTAGATTCCGAGTTATGATGTAGGCGCAGTAGATTCCGAGTTATGATGTAGGCGCAGTAGATTCCGAGTTAGATTCCGAGTTATGATGTAGGCGCAGTAGATTCCGAGTTAGATTCCGAGTTATGATGTAGGCGCAGTAGATTCCGAGCTATGATGTAGGCGCAGTAGATTCCGAGTTAGATTCCGAGTTATGATGTAGGCGCAGTAGATTCCGAGCTATGATGTAGGCGCAGTAGATTCCGAGTTAGATTCCGAGTTATGATGTAGGCGCAGTAGATTCCGAGCTATGATGTAGGCGCAGTAGATTCCGAGTTAGATTCCGAGTTATGATGTAGGCGCAGTAGATTCCGAGCTATGATGTAGGCGCAGTAGATTCCGAGTTAGATTCCGAGTTATGATGTAGGCGCAGTAGATTCCGAGCTATGATGTAGGCGCAGTAGATTCCGAGTTAGATTCCGAGTTATGATGTAGGCGCAGTAGATTCCGAGTTATGATGTAGGCGCAGTAGATTCCGAGTTAGATTCCGAGTTATGATGTAGGCGCAGTAGATTCCGAGTTATGATGTAGGCGCAGTAGATTCCGAGTTAGATTCCGAGTTATGATGTAGGCGCAGTAGATTCCGAGTTATGATGTAGGCGCAGTAGATTCCGAGTTAGATTCCGAGTTATGATGTAGGCGCAGTAGATTCCGAGTTATGATGTAGGCGCAGTAGATTCCGAGTTAGATTCCGAGTTATGATGTAGGCGCAGTAGATTCCGAGTTATGATGTAGGCGCAGTAGATTCCGAGTTAGATTCCGAGTTATGATGTAGGCGCAGTAGATTCCGAGTTATGATGTAGGCGCAGTAGATTCCGAGTTAGATTCCGAGTTATGATGTAGGCGCAGTAGATTCCGAGTTATGCTGTAGGCGCAGTAGATTCCGAGTTAGATTCCGAGTTATGATGTAGGCGCAGTAGATTCCGAGTTATGATGTAGGCGCAGTAGATTCCGAGTTAGATTCCGAGTTATGATGTAGGCGCAGTAGATTCCGAGTTATGATGTAGGCGCAGTAGATTCTGAGTTAGATTCCGAGTTATGATGTAGGCGCAGTAGATTCCGAGTTATGATGTAGGCGCAGTAGATTCCGAGTTAGATACGAGTTATGATGTAGGCGCAGTAGATTCCGAGTTATGATGTAGGCGCAGTAGATTCCGAGTTAGATTCCGAGTTATGATGTAGGCGCAGTAGATTCCGAGTTATGATGTAGACGCAGTAGATTCCGAGTTATGATGTAGGCGCAGTAGATTCCGAGTTAGATTCCGAGTTATGATGTAGGCGCAGTAGATTCCGAGTTAGATTCCGAGTTATGATGTAGGCGCAGTAGATTCCGAGTTATGATGTAGGCGCAGTAGATTCCGAGTTAGATACGAGTTATGATGTAGGCGCAGTAGATTTCGAGTTATGATGTAGGCGCAGGTGATTCCGAGTTAGATTCCGAGTTATGATGTAGGCGCAGTAGATTCCGAGTTATGATGTAGACGCAGTAGATTCCGAGTTATGATGTAGGCGCAGTAGATTCCGAGTTAGATTCCGAGTTATGATGTAGGCGCAGTAGATTCCGAGTTAGATTCCGAGTTATGATGTAGGCGCAGTAGATTCCGAGCTATGATGTAGGCGCAGTAGATTCCGAGTTAGATTCCGAGTTATGATGTAGGCGCAGTAGATTCCGAGTTATGATGTAGGCGCAGTAGATTCCGAGTTAGATTCCGTGTTATGATGTAGGCGCAGTAGATTCCGAGTTATGATGTAGGCGCAGTAGATTCCGAGTTAGATTCCGAGTTATGATGTAGGCGCAGTAGATTTTGAGTTATGATGTAGGCGCAGTAGATTCCGAGTTAGATTCCGAGTTATGATGTAGGCGCAGTAGATTCCGAGTTATGATGTAGGCGCAGTAGATTCCGAGTTAGATACGAGTTATGATGTAGGCGCAGTAGATTCCGAGTTATGATGTAGGCGCAGTAGATTCCGAGTTAGATTCCGAGTTATGATGTAGGCGCAGTAGATTCCGAGTTATGATGTAGACGCAGTAGATTCCGAGTTATGATGTAGGCGCAGTAGATTCCGAGTTAGATTCCGAGTTATGATGTAGGCGCAGTAGATTCCGAGTTAGATTCCGAGTTATGATGTAGGCGCAGTAGATTCCGAGCTATGATGTAGGCGCAGTAGATTCCGAGTTAGATTCCGAGTTATGATGTAGGCGCAGTAGATTCCGAGTTATGATGTAGGCGCAGTAGATTCCGAGTTAGATTCCGAGTTATGATGTAGGTGCAGTAGATTCCGAGTTATGATGTAGGCGCAGTAGATTCCGAGTTATGATGTAGGCGCAGTAGATTCCGAGTTAGATTCCGAGTTATGATGTAGGCGCAGTAGATTCCGAGTTATGATGTAGGCGCAGTAGATTCCGAGTTAGATTCCGAGTTATGATGTAGGCGCAATAGATTCCGAGTTATGATGTAGGCGCAGTAGATTCCGAGTTATGATGTAGGCGCAGTAGATTCCGAGTTAGATTCCGAGTTATGATGTAGGCGCAGTAGATTCCGAGTTATGATGTAGGCGCAGTAGATTCCGAGTTAGATTCCGAGTTATGATGTAGGCGCAGTAGATTCCGAGTTATGATGTAGGCGCAGAAGATTCCGAGTTAGATTCCGAGTTATGATGTAGGCGCAGTAGATTCCGAGTTATGATGTAGGCGCAGTAGATTCCGAGTTAGATTCCGAGTTATGATGTAGGCGCAGTAGATTCCGAGTTATGATGTAGGCGCAGTAGATTCCGAGTTAGATTCCGAGTTATGATGTAGGCGCAGCAGATTCCGAGTTATGATGTAGGCGCAGTAGATTCCGAGTTAGATTCCGAGTTATGATGTAGGCGCAGCAGATTCCGAGTTATGATGTAGGCGCAGTAGATTCCGAGTTAGATTCCGAGTTATGATGTAGGCGCAGTAGATTCCGAGTTATGATGTAGGCGCAGTAGATTCCGAGTTAGATTCCGAGTTATGATGTAGGCGCAGTAGATTCCGAGTTATGATGTAGGCGCAGTAGATTCCGAGTTAGATTCCGAGTTATGATGTAGGCGCAGTAGATTCCGAGTTATGATGTAGGCGCAGTAGATTCCGAGTTAGATTCCGAGTTATGATGTAGGCGCAGTAGATTCCGAGTTAGATTCCGAGTTATGATGTAGGCGCAGTAGATTCCGAGTTATGATGTAGGCACAGTAGATTCCGAGTTAGATTCCGAGTTATGATGTAGGCGCAGTAGATTCCAAGTTATGATGTAGGCGCAGTAGATTCCGAGTTAGATACGAGTTATGATGTAGGCGCAGTAGATTCCGAGTTATGATGTAGGCGCAGTAGATTCCGAGTTAGATTCCGAGTTATGATGTAGGCGCAGTAGATTCCGAGTTATGATGTAGACGCAGTAGATTCCGAGTTATGATGTAGGCGCAGTAGATTCCGAGTTAGATTCCGAGTTATGATGTAGGCGCAGTAGATTCCGAGTTATGATGTAGGCGCAGTAGATTCCGAGTTAGATTCCAAGTTATGATGTAGGCGCAGTAGATTCCGAGTTATGATGTAGGCGCAGTAGATTCCGAGTTATGATGTAGGCGCAGTAGATTCCGAGTTAGATTCCGAGTTATGATGTAGGCGCAGTAGATTCCGAGTTATGATGTAGGCGCAGTAGATTCCGAGTTAGATTCCGAGTTATGATGTAGGCGCAGTAGATTCCGAGTTATGATGTAGGCGCAGTAGATTCCGAGTTAGATTCCGAGTTATGATGTAGGCGCAGTAGATTCCGAGTTATGATGTAGGCGCAGTAGATTCCGAGTTAGATTCAGAGTTATGATGTAGGCGCAGTAGACTCCGAGTTATGATGTAGGCGCAGTAGATTCCGAGTTATGATGTAGGCGCAGTAGATTCCGAGTTAGATTCCAAGATATGATGTAGGCGCAGTAGATTCCGAGTTATGATGTAGGCGCAGTAGATTCTGAGTTAGATTCCGAGTTATGATGTAGGCGCAGTAGATTCCGAGTTATGATGTAGGCGCAGTAGATTCCGAGTTAGATTCCGAGTTATGATGTAGGCGCAGTAGATTCCGAGTTATGATTTAGGCGCAGTAGATTCCGAGTTAGATTCCGAGTTATGATGTAGGCGCAGTAGATTCCGAGTTATGATGTAGGCGCAGTAGATTCCGAGTTAGATTCCGAGTTATGATGTAGGCGCAGTAGATTCCGAGTTATGATGTAGGCGCAGTAGATTCCGAGTTAGATTCCAAGATATGATGTAGGCGCAGTAGATTCCGAGTTATGATGTAGGCGCAGTAGATTCTGAGTTAGATTCCGAGTTATGATGTAGGCGCAGTAGATTCCGAGTTATGATGTAGGCGCAGTAGATTCCGAGTTAGATTCCGAGTTATGATGTAGGCGCAGTAGATTCCGAGTTATGATTTAGGCGCAGTAGATTCCGAGTTAGATTCCGAGTTATGATGTAGGCGCAGTAGATTCCGAGTTATGATGTAGGCGCAGTAGATTCCGAGTTAGATTCCGAGTTATGATGTAGGCGCAGTAGACTCCGAGTTATGATGTAGGCGCAGTAGATTCCGAGTTATGATGTAGGCGCAGTAGATTCCGAGTTAGATTCCAAGTTATGATGTAGGCGCAGTAGATTCCGAGTTATGATGTAGGCGCAGTAGATTCCGAGTTAGATTCCGAGTTATGATGTAGGCGCAGTAGATTCCGAGTTATGATGTAGGCGCAGTAGATTCCGAGTTAGATTCCGAGTTATGATGTAGGCGCAGTAGATTCCGAGTTATGATGTAGGCGCAGTAGATTCTGAGTTAGATTCCGAGTTATGATGTAGGCGCAGTAGATTCCGAGTTATGATGTAGGCGCAGTAGATTCCGAGATATGATGTAGGCGCAGTAGATTCCGAGTTAGATTCCGAGTTATGATGTAGGCGCAGTAGATTCCGAGTTATGATGTAGACGCAGTAGATTCCGAGTTATGATGTAGGCGCAGTAGATTCCGAGTTAGATTCCGAGTTATGATGTAGGCGCAGTAGATTCCGAGTTATGATGTAGGCGCAGTAGATTCCGAGTTAGATTCCGAGTTATGATGTAGGCGCAGTAGATTCCGAGTTCTGATGTAGTCGCAGTAGATTCCGAGTTATGATGTAGGCGCAGTAGATTCCGAGTTAGATTCCGAGTTATGATATAGGCGCAGTAGATTCCGAGTTATGATGTAGGCGCAGTAGATTCCGAGTTAGATTCCGAGTTATGATGTAGGCGCAGTAGATTCCGAGTTATGATGTAGGCGCAGTAGATTCCGAGTTAGATTCCGAGTTATGATGTAGGCGCAGTAGATTCCGAGTTATGATGTAGGCGCAGTAGATTCCGAGTTATGATGTAGGCGCAGTAGATTCTGAGTTAGATTCCGAGTTATGATGTAGGCGCAGTAGATTCCAAGTTATGATGTATGCGCAGTAGATTCCGAGTTAGATTCCGAGTTATGATGTAGGCGCAGTAGATTCCGAGTTATGATGTAGGCGCAGTAGATTCCGAGTTAGATTCCGAGTTATGATGTAGGCGCAGTAGATTCCGAGTTATGATGTAGGCGCAGTAGATTCCGAGTTAGATTCCGAGTTATGATGTAGGCGCAGTAGACTCCGAGTTATGATGTAGGCGCAGTAGATTCCGAGTTATGATGTAGGCGCAGTAGATTCCGAGTTAGATTCCAAGTTATGATGTAGGCGCAGTAGATTCCGAGTTATGATGTAGGCGCAGTAGATTCCGAGTTATGATGTAGGCGCAGTAGATTCCGAGTTAGATTCCGAGTTATGATGTAGGCGCAGAAGATTCCGAGTTATGATGTAGGCGCAGTAGATTCCGAGTTAGATTCCGAGTTATGATGTAGGCGCAGTAGATTCCGAGTTATGATGTAGGCGCAGTAGATTCCGAGTTAGATTCCGAGTTATGATGTAGGCGCAGTAGACTCCGAGTTATGATGTAGGCGCAGTAGATTCCGAGTTATGATGTAGGCGCAGTAGATTCCGAGTTAGATTCCAAGTTATGATGTAGGCGCAGTAGATTCCGAGTTATGATGTAGGCGCAGTAGATTCCGAGTTATGATGTAGGCGCAGTAGATTCCGAGTTAGATTCCGAGTTATGATGTAGGCGCAGTAGATTCCGAGTTATGATGTAGGCGCAGTAGATTCCGAGTTAGATTCCGAGTTATGATGTAGGCGCAGTAGATTCCGAGTTATGATGTAGGCGCAGTAGATTCCGAGTTAGATTCCGAGTTATGATGTAGGCGCAGTAGATTCCGAGTTATGATGTAGGCGCAGTAGATTCCGAGTTAGATTCCGAGTTATGATGTAGGCGCAGTAGATTCCGAGTTATGTTGTAGGCGCAGTAGATTCCGAGTTAGATTCCGAGTTATGATGTAGGCGCAGCAGATTCCGAGTTATGATGTAGGCGCAGTAGATTCCGAGTTAGATTCCGAGTTATGATGTAGGCGCAGTAGATTCCGAGTTATGATGTAGGCGCAGTAGATTCCGAGTTAGATTCCGAGTTATGATGTAGGCGCAGTAGATTCCGAGTTATGATGTAGGCGCAGTAGATTCCGAGTTAGATTCCGAGTTATGATGTAGGCGCAGTAGATTCCGAGTTATGATGTAGGCGCAGTAGATTCCGAGTTAGATTCCGAGTTATGATGTAGGCGCAGTAGATTCCGAGTTAGATTCCGAGTTATGATGTAGGCGCAGTAGATTCCGAGTTATGATGTAGGCACAGTAGATTCCGAGTTAGATTCCGAGTTATGATGTAGGCGCAGTAGATTCCAAGTTATGATGTAGGCGCAGTAGATTCCGAGTTAGATACGAGTTATGATGTAGGCGCAGTAGATTCCGAGTTATGATGTAGGCGCAGTAGATTCCGAGTTAGATTCCGAGTTATGATGTAGGCGCAGTAGATTCCGAGTTATGATGTAGACGCAGTAGATTCCGAGTTATGATGTAGGCGCAGTAGATTCCGAGTTAGATTCCGAGTTATGATGTAGGCGCAGTAGATTCCGAGTTATGATGTAGGCGCAGTAGATTCCGAGTTAGATTCCAAGTTATGATGTAGGCGCAGTAGATTCCGAGTTATGATGTAGGCGCAGTAGATTCCGAGTTATGATGTAGGCGCAGTAGATTCCGAGTTAGATTCCGAGTTATGATGTAGGCGCAGTAGATTCCGAGTTATGATGTAGGCGCAGTAGATTCCGAGTTAGATTCCGAGTTATGATGTAGGCGCAGTAGATTCCGAGTTATGATGTAGGCGCAGTAGATTCCGAGTTAGATTCCGAGTTATGATGTAGGCGCAGTAGATTCCGAGTTATGATGTAGGCGCAGTAGATTCCGAGTTAGATTCAGAGTTATGATGTAGGCGCAGTAGACTCCGAGTTATGATGTAGGCGCAGTAGATTCCGAGTTATGATGTAGGCGCAGTAGATTCCGAGTTAGATTCCAAGATATGATGTAGGCGCAGTAGATTCCGAGTTATGATGTAGGCGCAGTAGATTCTGAGTTAGATTCCGAGTTATGATGTAGGCGCAGTAGATTCCGAGTTATGATGTAGGCGCAGTAGATTCCGAGTTAGATTCCGAGTTATGATGTAGGCGCAGTAGATTCCGAGTTATGATTTAGGCGCAGTAGATTCCGAGTTAGATTCCGAGTTATGATGTAGGCGCAGTAGATTCCGAGTTATGATGTAGGCGCAGTAGATTCCGAGTTAGATTCCGAGTTATGATGTAGGCGCAGTAGATTCCGAGTTATGATGTAGGCGCAGTAGATTCCGAGTTAGATTCCAAGATATGATGTAGGCGCAGTAGATTCCGAGTTATGATGTAGGCGCAGTAGATTCTGAGTTAGATTCCGAGTTATGATGTAGGCGCAGTAGATTCCGAGTTATGATGTAGGCGCAGTAGATTCCGAGTTAGATTCCGAGTTATGATGTAGGCGCAGTAGATTCCGAGTTATGATTTAGGCGCAGTAGATTCCGAGTTAGATTCCGAGTTATGATGTAGGCGCAGTAGATTCCGAGTTATGATGTAGGCGCAGTAGATTCCGAGTTAGATTCCGAGTTATGATGTAGGCGCAGTAGACTCCGAGTTATGATGTAGGCGCAGTAGATTCCGAGTTATGATGTAGGCGCAGTAGATTCCGAGTTAGATTCCAAGTTATGATGTAGGCGCAGTAGATTCCGAGTTATGATGTAGGCGCAGTAGATTCCGAGTTAGATTCCGAGTTATGATGTAGGCGCAGTAGATTCCGAGTTATGATGTAGGCGCAGTAGATTCCGAGTTAGATTCCGAGTTATGATGTAGGCGCAGTAGATTCCGAGTTATGATGTAGGCGCAGTAGATTCTGAGTTAGATTCCGAGTTATGATGTAGGCGCAGTAGATTCCGAGTTATGATGTAGGCGCAGTAGATTCCGAGATATGATGTAGGCGCAGTAGATTCCGAGTTAGATTCCGAGTTATGATGTAGGCGCAGTAGATTCCGAGTTATGATGTAGACGCAGTAGATTCCGAGTTATGATGTAGGCGCAGTAGATTCCGAGTTAGATTCCGAGTTATGATGTAGGCGCAGTAGATTCCGAGTTATGATGTAGGCGCAGTAGATTCCGAGTTAGATTCCGAGTTATGATGTAGGCGCAGTAGATTCCGAGTTCTGATGTAGTCGCAGTAGATTCCGAGTTATGATGTAGGCGCAGTAGATTCCGAGTTAGATTCCGAGTTATGATATAGGCGCAGTAGATTCCGAGTTATGATGTAGGCGCAGTAGATTCCGAGTTAGATTCCGAGTTATGATGTAGGCGCAGTAGATTCCGAGTTATGATGTAGGCGCAGTAGATTCCGAGTTAGATTCCGAGTTATGATGTAGGCGCAGTAGATTCCGAGTTATGATGTAGGCGCAGTAGATTCCGAGTTATGATGTAGGCGCAGTAGATTCTGAGTTAGATTCCGAGTTATGATGTAGGCGCAGTAGATTCCAAGTTATGATGTATGCGCAGTAGATTCCGAGTTAGATTCCGAGTTATGATGTAGGCGCAGTAGATTCCGAGTTATGATGTAGGCGCAGTAGATTCCGAGTTAGATTCCGAGTTATGATGTAGGCGCAGTAGATTCCGAGTTATGATGTAGGCGCAGTAGATTCCGAGTTAGATTCCGAGTTATGATGTAGGCGCAGTAGACTCCGAGTTATGATGTAGGCGCAGTAGATTCCGAGTTATGATGTAGGCGCAGTAGATTCCGAGTTAGATTCCAAGTTATGATGTAGGCGCAGTAGATTCCGAGTTATGATGTAGGCGCAGTAGATTCCGAGTTATGATGTAGGCGCAGTAGATTCCGAGTTAGATTCCGAGTTATGATGTAGGCGCAGAAGATTCCGAGTTATGATGTAGGCGCAGTAGATTCCGAGTTAGATTCCGAGTTATGATGTAGGCGCAGTAGATTCCGAGTTATGATGTAGGCGCAGTAGATTCCGAGTTAGATTCCGAGTTATGATGTAGGCGCAGTAGACTCCGAGTTATGATGTAGGCGCAGTAGATTCCGAGTTATGATGTAGGCGCAGTAGATTCCGAGTTAGATTCCAAGTTATGATGTAGGCGCAGTAGATTCCGAGTTATGATGTAGGCGCAGTAGATTCCGAGTTATGATGTAGGCGCAGTAGATTCCGAGTTAGATTCCGAGTTATGATGTAGGCGCAGTAGATTCCGAGTTATGATGTAGGCGCAGTAGATTCCGAGTTAGATTCCGAGTTATGATGTAGGCGCAGTAGATTCCGAGTTATGATGTAGGCGCAGTAGATTCCGAGTTAGATTCCGAGTTATGATGTAGGCGCAGTAGATTCCGAGTTATGATGTAGGCGCAGTAGATTCCGAGTTAGATTCCGAGTTATGATGTAGGCGCAGTAGATTCCGAGTTATGTTGTAGGCGCAGTAGATTCCGAGTTAGATTCCGAGTTATGATGTAGGCGCAGTAGATTCCGAGTTATGATGTAGACGCAGTAGATTCCGAGTTATGATGTAGGCGCAGTAGATTCCGAGTTAGATTCCGAGTTATGATGTAGGCGCAGTAGATTCCGAGTTATGATGTAGGCGCAGTAGATTCCGAGTTAGATTCCGAGTTATGATGTAGGCGCAGTAGATTCCGAGTTCTGATGTAGGCGCAGTAGATTCCGAGTTATGATGTAGGCGCAGTAGATTCCGAGTTAGATTCCGAGTTATGATATAGGCGCAGTAGATTCCGAGTTATGATGTAGGCGCAGTAGATTCCGAGTTAGATTCCGAGTTATGATGTAGGCGCAGTAGATTCCGAGTTATGATGTAGGCGCAGTAGATTCCGAGTTAGATTCCGAGTTATGATGTAGGCGCAGTAGATTCCGAGTTATGATGTAGGCGCAGTAGATTCCGAGTTATGATGTAGGCGCAGTAGATTCTGAGTTAGATTCCGAGTTATGATGTAGGCGCAGTAGATTCCGAGTTATGATGTATGCGCAGTAGATTCCGAGTTAGATTCCGAGTTATGATGTAGGCGCAGTAGATTCCGAGTTATGATGTAGGCGCAGTAGATTCCGAGTTAGATTCCGAGTTATGATGTAGGCGCAGTAGATTCCGAGTTATGATGTAGGCGCAGTAGATTCCGAGTTAGATTCCGAGTTATGATGTAGGCGCAGTAGATTCCGAGTTATGATGTAGGCGCAGTAGATTCCGAGTTAGATTCCGAGTTATGATGTAGGCGCAGTAGATTCCGAGTTATGATGTAGGCGCAGTAGATTCCGAGTTAGATTCCGAGTTATGATGTAGGCGCAGTAGATTCCGAGTTAGATTCCGAGTTATGATGTAGGCGCAGTAGATTCCGAGTTATGATGTAGGCACAGTAGATTCCGAGTTAGATTCCGAGTTATGATGTAGGCGCAGTAGATTCCAAGTTATGATGTAGGCGCAGTAGATTCCGAGTTAGATACGAGTTATGATGTAGGCGCAGTAGATTCCGAGTTATGATGTAGGCGCAGTAGATTCCGAGTTAGATTCCGAGTTATGATGTAGGCGCAGTAGATTCCGAGTTATGATGTAGGCGCAGTAGATTCCGAGTTATGATGTAGGCGCAGTAGATTCCGAGTTAGATTCCGAGTTATGATGTAGGCGCAGTAGATTCCGAGTTATGATGTAGGCGCAGTAGATTCCGAGTTAGATTCCAAGTTATGATGTAGGCGCAGTAGATTCCGAGTTATGATGTAGGCGCAGTAGATTCCGAGTTATGATGTAGGCGCAGTAGATTCCGAGTTATGATGTAGACGCAGTAGATTCCGAGTTATGATGTAGGCGCAGTAGATTCCGAGTTAGATTCCGAGTTATGATGTAGGCGCAGTAGATTCCGAGTTATGATGTAGGCGCAGTAGATTCCGAGTTAGATTCCAAGTTATGATGTAGGCGCAGTAGATTCCGAGTTATGATGTAGGCGCAGTAGATTCCGAGTTATGATGTAGGCGCAGTAGATTCCGAGTTAGATTCCGAGTTATGATGTAGGCGCAGTAGATTCCGAGTTATGATGTAGGCGCAGTAGATTCCGAGTTAGATTCCGAGTTATGATGTAGGCGCAGTAGATTCCGAGTTATGATGTAGGCGCAGTAGATTCCGAGTTAGATTCCGAGTTATGATGTAGGCGCAGTAGATTCCGAGTTATGATGTAGGCGCAGTAGATTCCGAGTTAGATTCAGAGTTATGATGTAGGCGCAGTAGACTCCGAGTTATGATGTAGGCGCAGTAGATTCCGAGTTATGATGTAGGCGCAGTAGATTCCGAGTTAGATTCCAAGATATGATGTAGGCGCAGTAGATTCCGAGTTATGATGTAGGCGCAGTAGATTCTGAGTTAGATTCCGAGTTATGATGTAGGCGCAGTAGATTCCGAGTTATGATGTAGGCGCAGTAGATTCCGAGTTAGATTCCGAGTTATGATGTAGGCGCAGTAGATTCCGAGTTATGATTTAGGCGCAGTAGATTCTGAGTTAGATTCCGAGTTATGATGTAGGCGCAGTAGATTCCGAGTTATGATGTAGGCGCAGTAGATTCCGAGTTAGATTCCGAGTTATGATGTAGGCGCAGTAGACTCCGAGTTATGATGTAGGCGCAGTAGATTCCGAGTTATGATGTAGGCGCAGTAGATTCCGAGTTAGATTCCAAGTTATGATGTAGGCGCAGTAGATTCCGAGTTATGATGTAGGCGCAGTAGATTCCGAGTTAGATTCCGAGTTATGATGTAGGCGCAGTAGATTCCGAGTTATGATGTAGGCGCAGTAGATTCCGAGTTAGATTCCGAGTTATGATGTAGGCGCAGTAGATTCCGAGTTATGATGTAGGCGCAGTAGATTCTGAGTTAGATTCCGAGTTATGATGTAGGCGCAGTAGATTCCGAGTTATGATGTAGGCGCAGTAGATTCCGAGATATGATGTAGGCGCAGTAGATTCCGAGTTAGATTCCGAGTTATGATGTAGGCGCAGTAGATTCCGAGTTATGATGTAGACGCAGTAGATTCCGAGTTATGATGTAGGCGCAGTAGATTCCGAGTTAGATTCCGAGTTATGATGTAGGCGCAGTAGATTCCGAGTTATGATGTAGGCGCAGTAGATTCCGAGTTAGATTCCGAGTTATGATGTAGGCGCAGTAGATTCCGAGTTCTGATGTAGTCGCAGTAGATTCCGAGTTATGATGTAGGCGCAGTAGATTCCGAGTTAGATTCCGAGTTATGATATAGGCGCAGTAGATTCCGAGTTATGATGTAGGCGCAGTAGATTCCGAGTTAGATTCCGAGTTATGATGTAGGCGCAGTAGATTCCGAGTTATGATGTAGGCGCAGTAGATTCCGAGTTAGATTCCGAGTTATGATGTAGGCGCAGTAGATTCCGAGTTATGATGTAGGCGCAGTAGATTCCGAGTTATGATGTAGGCGCAGTAGATTCTGAGTTAGATTCCGAGTTATGATGTAGGCGCAGTAGATTCCAAGTTATGATGTATGCGCAGTAGATTCCGAGTTAGATTCCGAGTTATGATGTAGGCGCAGTAGATTCCGAGTTATGATGTAGGCGCAGTAGATTCCGAGTTAGATTCCGAGTTATGATGTAGGCGCAGTAGATTCCGAGTTATGATGTAGGCGCAGTAGATTCCGAGTTAGATTCCGAGTTATGATGTAGGCGCAGTAGACTCCGAGTTATGATGTAGGCGCAGTAGATTCCGAGTTATGATGTAGGCGCAGTAGATTCCGAGTTAGATTCCAAGTTATGATGTAGGCGCAGTAGATTCCGAGTTATGATGTAGGCGCAGTAGATTCCGAGTTATGATGTAGGCGCAGTAGATTCCGAGTTAGATTCCGAGTTATGATGTAGGCGCAGAAGATTCCGAGTTATGATGTAGGCGCAGTAGATTCCGAGTTAGATTCCGAGTTATGATGTAGGCGCAGTAGATTCCGAGTTATGATGTAGGCGCAGTAGATTCCGAGTTAGATTCCGAGTTATGATGTAGGCGCAGTAGACTCCGAGTTATGATGTAGGCGCAGTAGATTCCGAGTTATGATGTAGGCGCAGTAGATTCCGAGTTAGATTCCAAGTTATGATGTAGGCGCAGTAGATTCCGAGTTATGATGTAGGCGCAGTAGATTCCGAGTTATGATGTAGGCGCAGTAGATTCCGAGTTAGATTCCGAGTTATGATGTAGGCGCAGTAGATTCCGAGTTATGATGTAGGCGCAGTAGATTCCGAGTTAGATTCCGAGTTATGATGTAGGCGCAGTAGATTCCGAGTTATGATGTAGGCGCAGTAGATTCCGAGTTAGATTCCGAGTTATGATGTAGGCGCAGTAGATTCCGAGTTATGATGTAGGCGCAGTAGATTCCGAGTTAGATTCCGAGTTATGATGTAGGCGCAGTAGATTCCGAGTTATGTTGTAGGCGCAGTAGATTCCGAGTTAGATTCCGAGTTATGATGTAGGCGCAGTAGATTCCGAGTTATGATGTAGACGCAGTAGATTCCGAGTTATGATGTAGGCGCAGTAGATTCCGAGTTAGATTCCGAGTTATGATGTAGGCGCAGTAGATTCCGAGTTATGATGTAGGCGCAGTAGATTCCGAGTTAGATTCCGAGTTATGATGTAGGCGCAGTAGATTCCGAGTTCTGATGTAGGCGCAGTAGATTCCGAGTTATGATGTAGGCGCAGTAGATTCCGAGTTAGATTCCGAGTTATGATATAGGCGCAGTAGATTCCGAGTTATGATGTAGGCGCAGTAGATTCCGAGTTAGATTCCGAGTTATGATGTAGGCGCAGTAGATTCCGAGTTATGATGTAGGCGCAGTAGATTCCGAGTTAGATTCCGAGTTATGATGTAGGCGCAGTAGATTCCGAGTTATGATGTAGGCGCAGTAGATTCCGAGTTATGATGTAGGCGCAGTAGATTCTGAGTTAGATTCCGAGTTACGATGTAGGCGCAGTAGATTCCGAGTTATGATGTATGCGCAGTAGATTCCGAGTTAGATTCCGAGTTATGATGTAGGCGCAGTAGATTCCGAGTTATGATGTAGGCGCAGTAGATTCCGAGTTAGATTCCGAGTTATGATGTAGGCGCAGTAGATTCCGAGTTATGATGTAGGCGCAGTAGATTCCGAGTTAGATTCCGAGTTATGATGTAGGCGCAGTAGACTCCGAGTTATAATGTAGGCGCAGTAGATTCCGAGTTATGATGTAGGCGCAGTAGATTCCGAGTTAGATTCCAAGTTATGATGTAGGCGCAGTAGATTCCGAGTTATGATGTAGGCGCAGTAGATTCCGAGTTATGATGTAGGCGCAGTAGATTCCGAGTTAGATTCCGAGTTATGATGTAGGCGCAGTAGATTCCGAGTTATGATGTAGGCGCAGTAGATTCCGAGTTAGATTCCGAGTTATGATGTAGGCGCAGTAGATTCCGAGTTATGATGTAGGCGCAGTAGATTCCGAGTTATGATGTAGGCGCAGTAGATTCCGAGTTAGATTCCGAGTTATGATGTAGGCGCAGTAGATTCCGAGTTATGATGTAGGCGCAGTAGATTCCGTATTAGATTCCGAGTTATGATGTAGGCGCAGTAGATTCCAAGTTATGATGTAGGCGCAGTAGATTCCGAGTTAGATTCCGAGTTATGATGTAGGCGCAGTAGATTCCGAGTTATGATGTAGGCGCAGTAGATTCCGAGTTAGATTCCGAGTTATGATGTAGGCGCAGTAGATTCCGAGTTATGATGTAGGCGCAGTAGATTCCGAGTTAGATTCCGAGTTATGATGTAGGCGCAGTAGATTCCGAGTTATGATGTAGGCGCAGTAGATTCCGAGTTATGATGTAGGCGCAGTAGATTCCGAGTTAGATTCCGAGTTATGATGTAGGCGCAGTAGATTCCGAGTTACATTCCGAGTTATGATGTAGGCGCAGTAGATTCCGAGTTATGATGTAGGCGCAGTAGATACCGTATTAGATTCCGAGTTATGATTTAGGCGCAGTAGATTCCGAGTTATGATGTAGGCGCAGTAGATTCCGAGTTATGATGTAGGCGCAGTAGATTCCGAGTTATGATGTAGGCGCAGTAGATTCCGAGTTAGATTCCGAGTTATGATGTAGGCGCAGTAGATTCCCGGTTATGATGTAGGCGCAGTAGATTCCGAGTTAGATTCCGAGTTATGATGTAGGCGCAGTAGATTCCGAGTTATGATGTAGGCGCAGTAGATTCCGAGTTATGATGTAGGCGCAGTAGATTCCGAGTTAGATTCCGAGTTATGATGTGGGCGCAGTAGATTCCGAGTTACATTCCGAGTTATGATGTAGGCGCAGTAGATTCCTAGTTATGATGTAGGCGCAGTAGATTCCGAGTTAGATTCCGAGTTATGATGTAGGCGCAGTAGATTCCGAGTTATGATGTAGGCGCAGTAGATTCCGAGTTAGATTCCGAGTTATGATGTAGGCGCAGTAGATTCCGAGTTATGATGTAGGCGCAGTAGATTCCGTATTAGATTCCGAGTTATGATGTAGGCGCAGTAGATTCCAAGTTATGATGTAGGCGCAGTAGATTCCGAGTTAGATTCCGAGTTATGATGTAGGCGCAGTAGATTCCGAGTTATGATGTAGGCGCAGTAGATTCCGAGTTAGATTCCGAGTTATGATGTAGGCGCAGTAGATTCCGAGTTATGATGTAGGCGCAGTAGATTCCGAGTTAGATTCCGAGTTATGATGTAGGCGCAGTAGATTCCGAGTTATGATGTAGGCGCAGTAGATTCCGAGTTAGATTCCGAGTTATGATGTAGGCGCAGTAGATTCCGAGTTATGATGTAGGCGCAGTAGATTCCGAGTTATGATGTAGGCGCAGTAGATTCCGTGTTAGATTCCGAGTTATGATGTAGGCGCAGTAGATTCCCGGTTATGATGTAGGCGCAGTAGATTCCGAGTTAGATTCCGAGTTATGATGTAGGCGCAGTAGATTCCGAGTTATGATGTAGGCGCAGTAGATTCCGAGTTATGATGTAGGCGCAGTAGATTCCGAGTTATGATGTAGGCGCAGTAGATTCCGAGTTAGATTCCGAGTTATGATGTGGGCGCAGTAGATTCCGAGTTACATTCCGAGTTATGATGTAGGCGCAGTAGATTCCTAGTTATGATGTAGGCGCAGTAGATTCCGAGTTAGATTCCGAGTTATGATGTAGGCGCAGTAGAATCCGAGTTATGATGTAGGCGCAGTAGATTCCGAGTTAGATTCCGAGTTATGATGTAGGCGCAGTAGATTCCGAGTTATGATGTAGGCGCAGTAGATTCCGTATTAGATTCCGAGTTATGATGTAGGCGCAGTAGATTCCAAGTTATGATGTAGGCGCAGTAGATTCCGAGTTAGATTCCGAGTTATGATGTAGGCGCAGTAGATTCCGAGTTATGATGTAGGCGCAGTAGATTCCGAGTTAGATTCCGAGTTATGATGTAGGCGCAGTAGATTCCGAGTTATGATGTAGGCGCAGTAGATTCCGAGTTAGATTCCGAGTTATGATGTAGGCGCAGTAGATTCCGAGTTATGATGTAGGCGCAGTAGATTCCGAGTTATGATGTAGGCGCAGTAGATTCCGAGTTAGATTCCGAGTTATGATGTAGGCGCAGTAGATTCCGAGTTACATTCCGAGTTATGATGTAGGCGCAGTAGATTCCGAGTTATGATGTAGGCGCAGTAGATTCCGAGTTAGATTCTGAGTTATGATGTAGGCGCAGTAGATTCCGAGATATGATGTAGGCGCAGTCGATTCCGAGTTATGATGTAGGCGCAGTAGATTCCGAGTTATGATGTAGGCGCAGTAGATTCCGAGTTAGATTCCGAGTTATGATGTAGGCGCAGTAGATTCCGAGTTATGATGTAGGCGCAGTAGATTCCGAGTTAGATTCCGAGTTATGATGTAGGCGCAGTAGATTCCGAGTTATGATGTAGGCGCAGTAGATTCCGAGTTAGATTCCGAGTTATGATGTAGGCGCAGTAGACTCCGAGTTATGATGTAGGCGCAGTAGATTCCGAGTTATGATGTAGGCGCAGTAGATTCCGAGTTAGATTCCAAGTTATGATGTAGGCGCAGTAGATTCCGAGTTATGATGTAGGCGCAGTAGATTCCGAGTTATGATGTAGGCGCAGTAGATTCCGAGTTAGATTCCGAGTTATGATGTAGGCGCAGTAGATTCCGAGTTATGATGTAGGCGCAGTAGATTCCGAGTTAGATTCCGAGTTATGATGTAGGCGCAGTAGATTCCGAGTTATGATGTAGGCGCAGTAGATTCCGAGTTAGATTCCGAGTTATGATGTAGGCGCAGTAGATTCCGAGTTATGATGTAGGCGCAGTAGATTCCGAGTTAGATTCCGAGTTATGATGTAGGCGCAGTAGATTCCGAGTTATGTTGTAGGCGCAGTAGATTCCGAGTTAGATTCCGAGTTATGATGTAGGCGCAGTAGATTCCGAGTTATGATGTAGACGCAGTAGATTCCGAGTTATGATGTAGGCGCAGTAGATTCCGAGTTAGATTCCGAGTTATGATGTAGGCGCAGTAGATTCCGAGTTATGATGTAGGCGCAGTAGATTCCGAGTTAGATTCCGAGTTATGATGTAGGCGCAGTAGATTCCGAGTTCTGATGTAGGCGCAGTAGATTCCGAGTTATGATGTAGGCGCAGTAGATTCCGAGTTAGATTCCGAGTTATGATATAGGCGCAGTAGATTCCGAGTTATGATGTAGGCGCAGTAGATTCCGAGTTAGATTCCGAGTTATGATGTAGGCGCAGTAGATTCCGAGTTATGATGTAGGCGCAGTAGATTCCGAGTTAGATTCCGAGTTATGATGTAGGCGCAGTAGATTCCGAGTTATGATGTAGGCGCAGTAGATTCCGAGTTATGATGTAGGCGCAGTAGATTCTGAGTTAGATTCCGAGTTATGATGTAGGCGCAGTAGATTCCGAGTTATGATGTAGGCGCAGTAGATTCCGAGTTAGATTCCGAGTTATGATGTAGGCGCAGTAGATTCCGAGTTATGATGTAGGCGCAGTAGATTCCGAGTTAGATTCCGAGTTATGATGTAGGCGCAGTAGATTCCGAGTTATGATGTAGGCGCAGTAGATTCCGAGTTAGATTCCGAGTTATGATGTAGGCGCAGTAGACTCCGAGTTATGATGTAGGCGCAGTAGATTCCGAGTTATGATGTAGGCGCAGTAGATTCCGAGTTAGATTCCAAGTTATGATGTAGGCGCAGTAGATTCCGAGTTATGATGTAGGCGCAGTAGATTCCGAGTTATGATGTAGGCGCAGTAGATTCCGAGTTAGATTCCGAGTTATGATGTAGGCGCAGTAGATTCCGAGTTATGATGTAGGCGCAGTAGATTCCGAGTTAGATTCCGAGTTATGATGTAGGCGCAGTAGATTCCGAGTTATGATGTAGGCGCAGTAGATTCCGAGTTAGATTCCGAGTTATGATGTAGGCGCAGTAGATTACGAGTTATGATGTAGGCGCAGTAGATTCCGAGTTAGATTCCGAGTTATGATGTAGGCGAAGTAGATTCCGAGTTATGATGTAGGCGCAGTAGATTCCGTATTTGATTCCGAGTTATGATGTAGGCGCAGTAGATTCCAAGTTATGATGTAGGCGCAGTAGACTCCGAGTTAGATTCCGAGTTATGATGTAGGCGCAGTAGATTCCGAGTTATGATGTAGGCGCAGTAGATTCCGAGTTAGATTCCGAGTTATGATGTAGGCGCAGTAGATTCCGAGTTATGATGTAGGCGCAGTAGATTCCGAGTTAGATTCCGAGTTATGATGTAGGCGCAGTAGATTCCGAGTTATGATGTAGGCGCAGTAGATTCCGAGTTATGATGTAGGCGCAGTAGATTCCGAGTTAGATTCCGAGTTATGATGTAGGCGCAGTAGATTCCGAGTTACATTCCGAGTTATGATGTAGGCGCAGTAGATTCCGAGTTATGATGTAGGCGCAGTAGATACCGTATTAGATTCCGAGTTATATTTAGGCGCAGTAGATTCCGAGTTATGATGTAGGCGCAGTAGATTCCGAGTTATGATGTAGGCGCAGTAGATTCCGAGTTATGATGTAGGCGCAGTAGATTCCGAGTTAGATTCCGAGTTATGATGTAGGCGCAGTAGATTCCCGGTTATGATGTAGGCGCAGTAGATTCCGAGTTAGATTCCGAGTTATGATGTAGGCGCAGTAGATTCCGAGTTATGATGTAGGCGCAGTAGATTCCGAGTTATGATGTAGGCGCAGTAGATTCCGAGTTATGATGTAGGCGCAGTAGATTCCGAGTTAGATTCCGAGTTATGATGTGGGCGCAGTAGATTCCGAGTTACATTCCGAGTTATGATGTAGGCGCAGTAGATTCCTAGTTATGATGTAGGCGCAGTAGATTCCGAGTTAGATTCCGAGTTATGATGTAGGCGCAGTAGATTCCGAGTTATGATGTAGGCGCAGTAGATTCCGAGTTAGATTCCGAGTTATGATGTAGGCGCAGTAGATTCCGAGTTATGATGTAGGCGCAGTAGATTCCGTATTAGATTCCGAGTTATGATGTAGGCGCAGTAGATTCCAAGTTATGATGTAGGCGCAGTAGATTCCGAGTTAGATTCCGAGTTATGATGTAGGCGCAGTAGATTCCGAGTTATGATGTAGGCGCAGTAGATTCCGAGTTAGATTCCGAGTTATGATGTAGGCGCAGTAGATTCCGAGTTATGATGTAGGCGCAGTAGATTCCGAGTTAGATTCCGAGTTATGATGTAGGCGCAGTAGATTCCGAGTTATGATGTAGGCGCAGTAGATTCCGAGTTAGATTCCGAGTTATGATGTAGGCGCAGTAGATTCCGAGTTATGATGTAGGCGCAGTAGATTCCGAGTTAGATTCCGAGTTATGATGTAGGCGCAGTAGATTCCCGGTTATGATGTAGGCGCAGTAGATTCCGAGTTAGATTCCGAGTTATGATGTAGGCGCAGTAGATTCCGAGTTATGATGTAGGCGCAGTAGATTCCGAGTTATGATGTAGGCGCAGTAGATTCCGAGTTAGATTCCGAGTTATGATGTAGGCGCAGTAGATTCCGAGTTATGATGTAGGCGCAGTAGATTCCGAGTTAGATTCCGAGTTATGATGTAGGCGCAGTAGATTCCCGGTTATGATGTAGGCGCAGTAGATTCCGAGTTAGATTCCGAGTTATGATGTAGGCGCAGTAGATTCCGAGTTATGATGTAGGCGCAGTAGATTCCGAGTTATGATGTAGGCGCAGTAGATTCCGAGTTATGATGTAGGCGCAGTAGATTCCGAGTTAGATTCCGAGTTATGATGTGGGCGCAGTAGATTCCGAGTTACATTCCGAGTTATGATGTAGGCGCAGTAGATTCCTAGTTATGATGTAGGCGCAGTAGATTCCGAGTTAGATTCCGAGTTATGATGTAGGCGCAGTAGATTCCGAGTTATGATATAGGCGCAGTAGATTCCGAGTTAGATTCCGAGTTATGATGTAGGCGCAGTAGATTCCGAGTTATGATGTAGGCGCAGTAGATTCCGTATTAGATTCCGAGTTATGATGTAGGCGCAGTAGATTCCAAGTTATGATGTAGGCGCAGTAGATTCCGAGTTAGATTCCGAGTTATGATGTAGGCGCAGTAGATTCCGAGTTATGATGTAGGCGCAGTAGATTCCGAGTTAGATTCCGAGTTATGATGTAGGCGCAGTAGATTCCGAGTTATGATGTAGGCGCAGTAGATTCCGAGTTAGATTCCGAGTTATGATGTAGGCGCAGTAGATTCCGAGTTATGATGTAGGCGCAGTAGATTCCGAGTTATGATGTAGGCGCAGTAGATTCCGAGTTAGATTCCGAGTTATGATGTAGGCGCAGTAGATTCCGAGTTACATTCCGAGTTATGATTTAGGCGCAGTAGATTCCGAGTTATGATGTAGGCGCAGTAGATTCCGTATTAGATTCCGAGTTATGATGTAGGCGCAGTAGATTCCGAGTTATGATGTAGGCGCAGTCGATTCCGAGTTATGATGTAGGCGCAGTAGATTCCGAGTTATGATGTAGGCGCAGTAGATTCCGAGTTAGATTCCGAGTTATGATGTAGGCGCAGTAGATTCCCGGTTATGATGTAGGCGCAGTAGATTCCGAGTTAGATTCCGAGTTATGATGTAGGCGCAGTAGATTCCGAGTTATGATGTAGGCGCAGTAGATTCCGAGTTATGATGTAGGCGCAGTAGATTCCGAGTTATGATGTAGGCGCAGTAGATTCCGAGTTAGATTCCGAGTTATGATGTGGGCGCAGTAGATTCCGAGTTACATTCCGAGTTATGATGTAGGCGCAGTAGATTCCTAGTTATGATGTAGGCGCAGTAGATTCCGAGTTAGATTCCGAGTTATGATGTAGGCGCAGTAGATTCCGAGTTATGATGTAGGCGCAGTAGATTCCGAGTTAGATTCCGAGTTATGATGTAGGCGCAGTAGATTCCGCGTTATGATGTAGGCGCAGTAGATTCCGAGTTAGATTCCGAGTTATGATGTAGGCGCAGTAGATTCCGAGTTATGATGTAGGCGCAGTAGATTCCGAGTTAGATTCCGAGTGATGATGTAGGCGCAGTAGACTCCGAGTTATGATGTAGGCGCAGTAGATTCCGAGTTATGATGTAGGCGCAGTAGATTCCGAGTTAGATTCCAAGTTATGATGTAGGCGCAGTAGATTCCGAGTTATGATGTAGGCGCAGTAGATTCCGAGTTAGATTCCGAGTTATGATGTAGGCGCAGTAGATTCCGAGTTATGATGTAGGCGCAGTAAATTCCGAGTTAGATTCCGAGTTATGATGTAGGCGCAGTAGATTCCGAGTTATGATGTAGGCGCAGTAGATTCCGAGTTAGATTCCGAGTTATGATGTAGGCGCAGTAGATTCCGAGTTATGATGTAGGCACAGTAGATTCCGAGTTAGATTCCGAGTTATGATGTAGGCGCAGTAGATTCCGAGTTATGATGTAGGCGCAGTAGATTCCAAGTTAGATTCCGAGTTATGATGTAGGCGCAGTAGATTCCGAGTTATGATGTAGGCGCAGTAGATTCCGAGTTAGATTCCGAGTTATGATGTAGGCGCAGTAGATTCCGAGTTATGATGTAGGCGCAGTAGATTCCGAGTTAGATTCCGAGTTATGATGTAGGCGCAGTAGATTCCGAGTTATGATGTAGGCGCAGTAGATTCCGAGTTAGATTCCGAGTTATGATGTAGGCGCAGTAGATTCCGAGTTATGATGTAGGCGCAGTAGATTCCGAGTTAGATTCCGAGTTATGATGTAGGCGCAGTAGATTCCCGGTTATGATGTAGGCGCAGTAGATTCCGAGTTAGATTCCGAGTTATGATGTAGGCGCAGTAGATTCCGAGTTATGATGTAGGCGCAGTAGATTCCGAGTTATGATGTAGGCGCAGTAGATTCCGAGTTAGATTCCGAGTTATGATGTAGGCGCAGTAGATTCCGAGTTATGATGTAGGCGCAGTAGATTCCGAGTTAGATTCCGAGTTATGATGTAGGCGCAGTAGATTCCCGGTTATGATGTAGGCGCAGTAGATTCCGAGTTAGATTCCGAGTTATGATGTAGGCGCAGTAGATTCCGAGTTATGATGTAGGCGCAGTAGATTCCGAGTTATGATGTAGGCGCAGTAGATTCCGAGTTATGATGTAGGCGCAGTAGATTCCGAGTTAGATTCCGAGTTATGATGTGGGCGCAGTAGATTCCGAGTTACATTCCGAGTTATGATGTAGGCGCAGTAGATTCCTAGTTATGATGTAGGCGCAGTAGATTCCGAGTTAGATTCCGAGTTATGATGTAGGCGCAGTAGATTCCGAGTTATGATATAGGCGCAGTAGATTCCGAGTTAGATTCCGAGTTATGATGTAGGCGCAGTAGATTCCGAGTTATGATGTAGGCGCAGTAGATTCCGTATTAGATTCCGAGTTATGATGTAGGCGCAGTAGATTCCAAGTTATGATGTAGGCGCAGTAGATTCCGAGTTAGATTCCGAGTTATGATGTAGGCGCAGTAGATTCCGAGTTATGATGTAGGCGCAGTAGATTCCGAGTTAGATTCCGAGTTATGATGTAGGCGCAGTAGATTCCGAGTTATGATGTAGGCGCAGTAGATTCCGAGTTAGATTCCGAGTTATGATGTAGGCGCAGTAGATTCCGAGTTATGATGTAGGCGCAGTAGATTCCGAGTTATGATGTAGGCGCAGTAGATTCCGAGTTAGATTCCGAGTTATGATGTAGGCGCAGTAGATTCCGAGTTACATTCCGAGTTATGATTTAGGCGCAGTAGATTCCGAGTTATGATGTAGGCGCAGTAGATTCCGTATTAGATTCCGAGTTATGATGTAGGCGCAGTAGATTCCGAGTTATGATGTAGGCGCAGTCGATTCCGAGTTATGATGTAGGCGCAGTAGATTCCGAGTTATGATGTAGGCGCAGTAGATTCCGAGTTAGATTCCGAGTTATGATGTAGGCGCAGTAGATTCCCGGTTATGATGTAGGCGCAGTAGATTCCGAGTTAGATTCCGAGTTATGATGTAGGCGCAGTAGATTCCGAGTTATGATGTAGGCGCAGTAGATTCCGAGTTATGATGTAGGCGCAGTAGATTCCGAGTTATGATGTAGGCGCAGTAGATTCCGAGTTAGATTCCGAGTTATGATGTGGGCGCAGTAGATTCCGAGTTACATTCCGAGTTATGATGTAGGCGCAGTAGATTCCTAGTTATGATGTAGGCGCAGTAGATTCCGAGTTAGATTCCGAGTTATGATGTAGGCGCAGTAGATTCCGAGTTATGATGTAGGCGCAGTAGATTCCGAGTTAGATTCCGAGTTATGATGTAGGCGCAGTAGATTCCGCGTTATGATGTAGGCGCAGTAGATTCCGAGTTAGATTCCGAGTTATGATGTAGGCGCAGTAGATTCCGAGTTATGATGTAGGCGCAGTAGATTCCGAGTTAGATTCCGAGTGATGATGTAGGCGCAGTAGACTCCGAGTTATGATGTAGGCGCAGTAGATTCCGAGTTATGATGTAGGCGCAGTAGATTCCGAGTTAGATTCCAAGTTATGATGTAGGCGCAGTAGATTCCGAGTTATGATGTAGGCGCAGTAGATTCCGAGTTAGATTCCGAGTTATGATGTAGGCGCAGTAGATTCCGAGTTATGATGTAGGCGCAGTAAATTCCGAGTTAGATTCCGAGTTATGATGTAGGCGCAGTAGATTCCGAGTTATGATGTAGGCGCAGTAGATTCCGAGTTAGATTCCGAGTTATGATGTAGGCGCAGTAGATTCCGAGTTATGATGTAGGCACAGTAGATTCCGAGTTAGATTCCGAGTTATGATGTAGGCGCAGTAGATTCCGAGTTATGATGTAGGCGCAGTAGATTCCAAGTTAGATTCCGAGTTATGATGTAGGCGCAGTAGATTCCGAGTTATGATGTAGGCGCAGTAGATTCCGAGTTAGATTCCGAGTTATGATGTAGGCGCAGTAGATTCCGAGTTATGATGTAGGCGCAGTAGATTCCGAGTTAGATTCCGAGTTATGATGTAGGCGCAGTAGATTCCGAGTTAGATTCCGAGTTATGATGTAGGCGCAGTAGATTCCGAGCTATGATGTAGGCGCAGTAGATTCCGAGTTAGATTCCGAGTTATGATGTAGGCGCAGTAGATTCCGAGCTATGATGTAGGCGCAGTAGATTCCGAGTTAGATTCCGAGTTATGATGTAGGCGCAGTAGATTCCGAGCTATGATGTAGGCGCAGTAGATTCCGAGTTAGATTCCGAGTTATGATGTAGGCGCAGTAGATTCCGAGCTATGATGTAGGCGCAGTAGATTCCGAGTTAGATTCCGAGTTATGATGTAGGCGCAGTAGATTCCGAGTTATGATGTAGGCGCAGTAGATTCCGAGTTATGATGTAGGCGCAGTAGATTCCGAGTTATGATGTAGGCGCAGTAGATTCCGAGTTAGATTCCGAGTTATGATGTGGGCGCAGTAGATTCCCGGTTATGATGTAGGCGCAGTAGATTCCGAGTTAGATTCCGAGTTATGATGTAGGCGCAGTAGATTCCGAGTTATGATGTAGGCGCAGTAGATTCCGAGTTATGATGTAGGCGCAGTAGATTCCGAGTTAGATTCCGAGTTATGATGTGGGCGCAGTAGATTCCGAGTTACATTCCGAGTTATGATGTAGGCGCAGTAGATTCCTAGTTATGATGTAGGCGCAGTAGATTCCGAGTTAGATTCCGAGTTATGATGTAGGCGCAGTAGATTCCGAGTTATGATGTAGGCGCAGTAGATTCCGAGTTAGATTCCGAGTTATGATGTAGGCGCAGTAGATTCCGAGTTATGATGTAGGCGCAGTAGATTCCGTATTAGATTCCGAGTTATGATGTAGGCGCAGTAGATTCCAAGTTATGATGTAGGCGCAGTAGATTCCGAGTTAGATTCCGAGTTATGATGTAGGCGCAGTAGATTCCGAGTTATGATGTAGGCGCAGTAGATTCCGAGTTAGATTCCGAGTTATGATGTAGGCGCAGTAGATTCCGAGTTATGATGTAGGCGCAGTAGATTCCGAGTTAGATTCCGAGTTATGATGTAGGCGCAGTAGATTCCGAGTTATGATGTAGGCGCAGTAGATTCCGAGTTAGATTCCGAGTTATGATGTAGGCGCAGTAGATTCCGAGTTATGATGTAGGCGCAGTAGATTCCGAGTTAGATTCCGAGTTATGATGTAGGCGCAGTAGATTCCCGGTTATGATGTAGGCGCAGTAGATTCCGAGTTAGATTCCGAGTTATGATGTAGGCGCAGTAGATTCCGAGTTATGATGTAGGCGCAGTAGATTCCGAGTTATGATGTAGGCGCAGTAGATTCCGAGTTAGATTCCGAGTTATGATGTAGGCGCAGTAGATTCCGAGTTATGATGTAGGCGCAGTAGATTCCGAGTTAGATTCCGAGTTATGATGTAGGCGCAGTAGATTCCCGGTTATGATGTAGGCGCAGTAGATTCCGAGTTAGATTCCGAGTTATGATGTAGGCGCAGTAGATTCCGAGTTATGATGTAGGCGCAGTAGATTCCGAGTTATGATGTAGGCGCAGTAGATTCCGAGTTATGATGTAGGCGCAGTAGATTCCGAGTTAGATTCCGAGTTATGATGTGGGCGCAGTAGATTCCGAGTTACATTCCGAGTTATGATGTAGGCGCAGTAGATTCCTAGTTATGATGTAGGCGCAGTAGATTCCGAGTTAGATTCCGAGTTATGATGTAGGCGCAGTAGATTCCGAGTTATGATATAGGCGCAGTAGATTCCGAGTTAGATTCCGAGTTATGATGTAGGCGCAGTAGATTCCGAGTTATGATGTAGGCGCAGTAGATTCCGTATTAGATTCCGAGTTATGATGTAGGCGCAGTAGATTCCAAGTTATGATGTAGGCGCAGTAGATTCCGAGTTAGATTCCGAGTTATGATGTAGGCGCAGTAGATTCCGAGTTATGATGTAGGCGCAGTAGATTCCGAGTTAGATTCCGAGTTATGATGTAGGCGCAGTAGATTCCGAGTTATGATGTAGGCGCAGTAGATTCCGAGTTATGATGTAGGCGCAGTAGATTCCGAGTTAGATTCCGAGTTATGATGTGGGCGCAGTAGATTCCGAGTTACATTCCGAGTTATGATGTAGGCGCAGTAGATTCCTAGTTATGATGTAGGCGCAGTAGATTCCGAGTTAGATTCCGAGTTATGATGTAGGCGCAGTAGATTCCGAGTTATGATGTAGGCGCAGTAGATTCCGAGTTAGATTCCGAGTTATGATGTAGGCGCAGTAGATTCCGCGTTATGATGTAGGCGCAGTAGATTCCGAGTTAGATTCCGAGTTATGATGTAGGCGCAGTAGATTCCGAGTTATGATGTAGGCGCAGTAGATTCCGAGTTAGATTCCGAGTGATGATGTAGGCGCAGTAGACTCCGAGTTATGATGTAGGCGCAGTAGATTCCGAGTTATGATGTAGGCGCAGTAGATTCCGCGTTATGATGTAGGCGCAGTAGATTCCGAGTTAGATTCCGAGTTATGATGTAGGCGCAGTAGATTCCGAGTTATGATGTAGGCGCAGTAGATTCCGAGTTAGATTCCGAGTGATGATGTAGGCGCAGTAGACTCCGAGTTATGATGTAGGCGCAGTAGATTCCGAGTTATGATGTAGGCGCAGTAGATTCCGAGTTAGATTCCGAGTTATGATGTAGGCGCAGTAGATTCCGAGCTATGATGTAGGCGCAGTAGATTCCGAGTTAGATTCCGAGTTATGATGTAGGCGCAGTAGATTCCGAGCTATGATGTAGGCGCAGTAGATTCCGAGTTAGATTCCGAGTTATGATGTAGGCGCAGTAGATTCCGAGCTATGATGTAGGCGCAGTAGATTCCGAGTTAGATTCCGAGTTATGATGTAGGCGCAGTAGATTCCGAGTTATGATGTAGGCGCAGTAGATTCCGAGTTAGATTCCGAGTTATGATGTAGGCGCAGTAGATTCCGAGTTATGCTGTAGGCGCAGTAGATTCCGAGTTAGATTCCGAGTTATGATGTAGGCGCAGTAGATTCCGAGTTATGATGTAGGCGCAGTAGATTCCGAGTTAGATTCCGAGTTATGATGTAGGCACAGTAGATTCCGAGTTATGATGTAGGCGCAGTAGATTCCGAGTTAGATTCCGAGTTATGATGTAGGCGCAGTAGATTCCGAGTTATGATGTAGGCGCAGTAGATTCCGAGTTAGATTCCGAGTTATGATGTAGGCGCAGTAGATTCCGAGTTATGATGTAGGCGCAGTAGATTCCGAGTTAGATTCCGAGTTATGATGTAGGCGCAGTAGATTCCGAGTTATGCTGTAGGCGCAGTAGATTCCGAGTTAGATTCCTAGTTATGATGTAGGCGCAGTAGATTCCGAGTTATGATGTAGGCGCAGTAGATTCCGAGTTAGATTCCGAGTTATGATGTAGGCGCAGTAGATTCCGAGTTATGATGTAGGCGCAGTAGATTCCGAGTTAGATTCCGAGTTATGATGTAGGCGCAGTAGATTCCGAGTTATGATGTAGGCGCAGTAGATTCCGAGTTAGATACGAGTTATGATGTAGGCGCAGTAGATTCCGAGTTATGATGTAGGCGCAGTAGATTCCGAGTTAGATTCCGAGTTATGATGTAGGCGCAGTAGATTCCGAGTTATGATGTAGACGCAGTAGATTCCCAGTTATGATGTAGGCGCAGTAGATTCCGAGTTAGATTCCGAGTTATGATGTAGGCGCAGTAGATTCCGAGTTAGATTCCGAGTTATGATGTAGGCGCAGTAGATTCCGAGTTATGATGTAGGCGCAGTAGATTCCGAGTTAGATACGAGTTATGATGTAGGCGCAGTAGATTTCGAGTTATGATGTAGGCGCAGGTGATTCCGAGTTAGATTCCGAGTTATGATGTAGGCGCAGTAGATTCCGAGTTATGATGTAGACGCAGTAGATTCCGAGTTATGATGTAGGCGCAGTAGATTCCGAGTTAGATTCCGAGTTATGATGTAGGCGCAGTAGATTCCGAGTTAGATTCCGAGTTATGATGTAGGCGCAGTAGATTCCGAGTTAGATTCCGAGTTATGATGTAGGCGCAGTAGATTCCGAGTTATGATGTAGGCGCAGTAGATTCCGAGTTAGATTCCGAGTTATGATGTAGGCGCAGTAGATTCCGAGTTATGATGTAGGCGCAGTAGATTCCGTATTAGATTCCGAGTTATGATGTAGGCGCAGTAGATTCCAAGTTATGATGTAGGCGCAGTAGATTCCGAGTTAGATTCCGAGTTATGATGTAGGCGCAGTAGATTCCGAGTTATGATGTAGGCGCAGTAGATTCCGAGTTAGATTCCGAGTTATGATGTAGGCGCAGTAGATTCCGAGTTATGATGTAGGCGCAGTAGATTCCGAGTTAGATTCCGAGTTATGATGTAGGCGCAGTAGATTCCGAGTTATGATGTAGGCGCAGTAGATTCCGAGTTATGATGTAGGCGCAGTAGATTCCGAGTTAGATTCCGAGTTATGATGTAGGCGCAGTAGATTCCGAGTTACATTCCGAGTTATGATTTAGGCGCAGTAGATTCCGAGTTATGATGTAGGCGCAGTAGATTCCGTATTAGATTCCGAGTTATGATGTAGGCGCAGTAGATTCCGAGTTATGATGTAGGCGCAGTCGATTCCGAGTTATGATGTAGGCGCAGTAGATTCCGAGTTATGATGTAGGCGCAGTAGATTCCGAGTTAGATTCCGAGTTATGATGTAGGCGCAGTAGATTCCGAGTTATGATGTAGGCGCAGTAGATTCCGAGTTATGATGTAGGCGCAGTAGATTCCGAGTTATGATGTAGGCGCAGTAGATTCCGAGTTAGATTCCGAGTTATGATGTGGGCGCAGTAGATTCCGAGTTACATTCCGAGTTATGATGTAGGCGCAGTAGATTCCTAGTTATGATGTAGGCGCAGTAGATTCCGAGTTAGATTCCGAGTTATGATGTAGGCGCAGTAGATTCCGAGTTATGATGTAGGCGCAGTAGATTCCGAGTTAGATTCCGAGTTATGATGTAGGCGCAGTAGATTCCGCGTTATGATGTAGGCGCAGTAGATTCCGAGTTAGATTCCGAGTTATGATGTAGGCGCAGTAGATTCCGAGTTATGATGTAGGCGCAGTAGATTCCGAGTTAGATTCCGAGTGATGATGTAGGCGCAGTAGACTCCGAGTTATGATGTAGGCGCAGTAGATTCCGAGTTATGATGTAGGCGCAGTAGATTCCGAGTTAGATTCCAAGTTATGATGTAGGCGCAGTAGATTCCGAGTTATGATGTAGGCGCAGTAGATTCCGAGTTAGATTCCGAGTTATGATGTAGGCGCAGTAGATTCCGAGTTATGATGTAGGCGCAGTAAATTCCGAGTTAGATTCCGAGTTATGATGTAGGCGCAGTAGATTCCGAGTTATGATGTAGGCGCAGTAGATTCCGAGTTAGATTCCGAGTTATGATGTAGGCGCAGTAGATTCCGAGTTATGATGTAGGCACAGTAGATTCCGAGTTAGATTCCGAGTTATGATGTAGGCGCAGTAGATTCCGAGTTATGATGTAGGCGCAGTAGATTCCAAGTTAGATTCCGAGTTATGATGTAGGCGCAGTAGATTCCGAGTTAGATTCCGAGTTATGATGTAGGCGCAGTAGATTCCGAGCTATGATGTAGGCGCAGTAGATTCCGAGTTAGATTCCGAGTTATGATGTAGGCGCAGTAGATTCCGAGCTATGATGTAGGCGCAGTAGATTCCGAGTTAGATTCCGAGTTATGATGTAGGCGCAGTAGATTCCGAGCTATGATGTAGGCGCAGTAGATTCCGAGTTAGATTCCGAGTTATGATGTAGGCGCAGTAGATTCCGAGCTATGATGTAGGCGCAGTAGATTCCGAGTTAGATTCCGAGTTATGATGTAGGCGCAGTAGATTCCGAGCTATGATGTAGGCGCAGTAGATTCCGAGTTAGATTCCGAGTTATGATGTAGGCGCAGTAGATTCCGAGTTATGATGTAGGCGCAGTAGATTCCGAGTTAGATTCCGAGTTATGATGTAGGCGCAGTAGATTCCGAGTTATGCTGTAGGCGCAGTAGATTCCGAGTTAGATTCCGAGTTATGATGTAGGCGCAGTAGATTCCGAGTTATGATGTAGGCGCAGTAGATTCCGAGTTAGATTCCGAGTTATGATGTAGGCACAGTAGATTCCGAGTTATGATGTAGGCGCAGTAGATTCCGAGTTAGATTCCGAGTTATGATGTAGGCGCAGTAGATTCCGAGTTATGATGTAGGCGCAGTAGATTCCGAGTTAGATTCCGAGTTATGATGTAGGCGCAGTAGATTCCGAGTTATGATGTAGGCGCAGTAGATTCCGAGTTAGATTCCGAGTTATGATGTAGGCGCAGTAGATTCCGAGTTATGCTGTAGGCGCAGTAGATTCCGAGTTAGATTCCTAGTTATGATGTAGGCGCAGTAGATTCCGAGTTATGATGTAGGCGCAGTAGATTCCGAGTTAGATTCCGAGTTATGATGTAGGCGCAGTAGATTCCGAGTTATGATGTAGGCGCAGTAGATTCCGAGTTAGATTCCGAGTTATGATGTAGGCGCAGTAGATTCCGAGTTATGATGTAGGCGCAGTAGATTCCGAGTTAGATACGAGTTATGATGTAGGCGCAGTAGATTCCGAGTTATGATGTAGGCGCAGTAGATTCCGAGTTAGATTCCGAGTTATGATGTAGGCGCAGTAGATTCCGAGTTATGATGTAGACGCAGTAGATTCCCAGTTATGATGTAGGCGCAGTAGATTCCGAGTTAGATTCCGAGTTATGATGTAGGCGCAGTAGATTCCGAGTTAGATTCCGAGTTATGATGTAGGCGCAGTAGATTCCGAGTTATGATGTAGGCGCAGTAGATTCCGAGTTAGATACGAGTTATGATGTAGGCGCAGTAGATTTCGAGTTATGATGTAGGCGCAGGTGATTCCGAGTTAGATTCCGAGTTATGATGTAGGCGCAGTAGATTCCGAGTTATGATGTAGACGCAGTAGATTCCGAGTTATGATGTAGGCGCAGTAGATTCCGAGTTAGATTCCGAGTTATGATGTAGGCGCAGTAGATTCCGAGTTAGATTCCGAGTTATGATGTAGGCGCAGTAGATTCCGAGTTAGATTCCGAGTTATGATGTAGGCGCAGTAGATTCCGAGTTATGATGTAGGCGCAGTAGATTCCGAGTTATGATGTAGGCGCAGTAGATTCCGAGTTATATTCCGAGTTATGATGTAGGCGCAGTAGATTCCGAGTTATGATGTAGGCGCAGTAGATTCCGAGTTAGATTCCGTGTTATGATGTAGGCGCAGTAGATTCCGAGTTATGATGTAGGCGCAGTAGATTCCGAGTTAGATTCCGAGTTATGATGTAGGCGCAGTAGATTCCGAGTTATGATGTAGGCGCAGTAGATTCCGAGTTAGATTCCGAGTTATGATGTAGGCGCAGTAGATTCCGACTTAGATTCCGAGTTATGATGTAGGCGCAGTAGATTCCGAGTTAGATTCCGAGTTATGATGTAGGCGCAGTAGATTCCGAGTTATGATGTAGGCGCAGTAGATTCCGAGTTAGATTCCGAGTTATGATGTAGGCGCAGTAGATCCCGAGTTAGATTCCGAGTTATGATGTAGGCGCAGTAGATTCCGAGTTATGATGTAGGCGCAGTAGATTCCGAGTTAGATTCCGAGTTATGATGTAGGCGCAGTAGATTCCGAGTTAGATTCCGAGTTATGATGTAGGCGCAGTAGATTCCGAGTTAGATTCCGAGTTATGATGTAGGCGCAGTAGATTCCGAGTTATGATGTAGGCGCAGTAGATTCCGAGTTAGATTCCGAGTTATGATGTAGGCGCAGCAGATTCCGAATTATGATGTAGGCGCAGTAGATTCCGAGTTAGATTCCGAGTTATGATGTAGGCGCAGCAGATTCCGAGTTATGATGTAGGCGCAGTAGATTCCGAGTTAGATTCCGAGTTATGATGTAGGCGCAGTAGATTCCGAGTTATGATGTAGGCGCAGTAGATTCCGAGTTAGATTCCGAGTTATGATGTAGGCGCAGTAGATTCCGAGTTATGATGTAGGCGCAGTAGATTCCGAGTTAGATTCCGAGTTATGATGTAGGCGCAGTAGATTCCGAGTTATGATGTAGGCGCAGTAGATTCCGAGTTAGATTCCGAGTTATGATGTAGGCGCAGTAGATTCCGAGTTATGATGTAGGCGCAGTAGATTCCGAGTTAGATTCCGAGTTATGATGTAGGCGCAGTAGATTCCGAGTTATGATGTAGGCGCAGTAGATTCCGAGTTAGATTCCGAGTTATGATGTAGGCGCAGTAGATTCCGAGTTATGATGTAGGCGCAGTAGATTCCGAGTTATGATGTAGGCGCAGTAGATTCCGAGTTAGATTCCGAGTTATGATGTAGGCGCAGTAGATTCCGAGTTATGATGTAGGCGCAGTAGATTCCGAGTTAGATACGAGTTATGATGTAGGCGCAGTAGATTCCGAGTTATGATGTAGGCGCAGTAGATTCCGAGTTAGATTCCGAGTTATGATGTAGGCGCAGTAGATTCCGAGTTATGATGTAGACGCAGTAGATTCCCAGTTATGATGTAGGCGCAGTAGATTCCGAGTTAGATTCCGAGTTATGATGTAGGCGCAGTAGATTCCGAGTTAGATTCCGAGTTATGATGTAGGCGCAGTAGATTCCGAGTTATGATGTAGGCGCAGTAGATTCCGAGTTAGATACGAGTTATGATGTAGGCGCAGTAGATTTCGAGTTATGATGTAGGCGCAGGTGATTCCGAGTTAGATTCCGAGTTATGATGTAGGCGCAGTAGATTCCGAGTTATGATGTAGACGCAGTAGATTCCGAGTTATGATGTAGGCGCAGTAGATTCCGAGTTAGATTCCGAGTTATGATGTAGGCGCAGTAGATTCCGAGTTAGATTCCGAGTTATGATGTAGGCGCAGTAGATTCCGAGTTAGATTCCGAGTTATGATGTAGGCGCAGTAGATTCCGAGTTATGATGTAGGCGCAGTAGATTCCGAGTTATGATGTAGGCGCAGTAGATTCCGAGTTATATTCCGAGTTATGATGTAGGCGCAGTAGATTCCGAGTTATGATGTAGGCGCAGTAGATTCCGAGTTATGATGTAGGCGCAGTAGATTCCGAGTTAGATTCCGTGTTATGATGTAGGCGCAGTAGATTCCGAGTTATGCTGTAGGCGCAGTAGATTCCGAGTTAGATTCCGAGTTATGATGTAGGCGCAGTAGATTCCGAGTTATGATGTAGGCGCAGTAGATTCCGAGTTAGATTCCGAGTTATGATGTAGGCGCAGTAGATTCCGACTTAGATTCCGAGTTATGATGTAGGCGCAGTAGATTCCGAGTTAGATTCCGAGTTATGATGTAGGCGCAGTAGATTCCGAGTTATGATGTAGGCGCAGTAGATTCCGAGTTAGATTCCGAGTTATGATGTAGGCGCAGTAGATCCCGAGTTAGATTCCGAGTTATGATGTAGGCGCAGTAGATTCCGAGTTATGATGTAGGCGCAGTAGATTCCGAGTTAGATTCCGAGTTATGATGTAGGCGCAGTAGATTCCGAGTTAGATTCCGAGTTATGATGTAGGCGCAGTAGATTCCGAGTTAGATTCCGAGTTATGATGTAGGCGCAGTAGATTCCGAGTTATGATGTAGGCGCAGTAGATTCCGAGTTAGATTCCGAGTTATGATGTAGGCGCAGCAGATTCCGAGTTATGATGTAGGCGCAGTAGATTCCGAGTTAGATTCCGAGTTATGATGTAGGCGCAGCAGATTCCGAGTTATGATGTAGGCGCAGTAGATTCCGAGTTAGATTCCGAGTTATGATGTAGGCGCAGTAGATTCCGAGTTATGATGTAGGCGCAGTAGATTCCGAGTTAGATTCCGAGTTATGATGTAGGCGCAGTAGATTCCGAGTTATGATGTAGGCGCAGTAGATTCCGAGTTAGATTCCGAGTTATGATGTAGGCGCAGTAGATTCCGAGTTATGATGTAGGCGCAGTAGATTCCGAGTTAGATTCCGAGTTATGATGTAGGCGCAGTAGATTCCGAGTTATGATGTAGGCGCAGTAGATTCCGAGTTAGATTCCGAGTTATGATGTAGGCGCAGTAGATTCCGAGTTATGATGTAGGCGCAGTAGATTCCGAGTTAGATTCCGAGTTATGATGTAGGCGCAGTAGATTCCGAGTTATGATGTAGGCGCAGTAGATTCCGAGTTAGATTCCGAGTTATGATGTAGGCGCAGTAGATTCCGAGTTATGATGTAGGCGCAGTAGATTCCGAGTTAGATTCCGAGTTATGATGTAGGCGCAGTAGATTCCGAGTTATGATGTAGGCGCAGTAGATTCCGAGTTAGATTCCGAGTTATGATGTAGGCGCAGTAGATTCCGAGTTATGATGTAGGCGCAGTAGATTCCGAGTTAGATTCCGAGTTATGATGTAGGCGCAGTAGATTCCGAGTTATGATGTAGGCGCAGTAGATTCCGAGTTAGATACGAGTTATGATGTAGGTGCAGTAGATTCCGAGTTATGATGTAGGCGCAGTAGATTCCGAGTTAGATTCCGAGTTATGATGTAGGCGCAGTAGATTCCGAGTTATGATGTAGACGCAGTAGATTCCGAGTTATGATGTAGGCGCAGTAGATTCCGAGTTAGATTCCGAGTTATGATGTAGGCGCAGTAGATTCCGAGTTATGATGTAGGCGCAGTAGATTCCGAGTTAGATTCCGAGTTATGATGTAGGCGCAGTAGATTCCGAGTTATGATGTAGGCGCAGTAGATTCCGAGTTAGATTCCGAGTTATGATGTAGGCGCAGTAGATTCCGAGTTATGCTGTAGGCGCAGTAGATTCCGAGTTAGATTCCGAGTTATGATGTAGGCGCAGTAGATTCCGAGTTATGATGTAGGCGCAGTAGATTCCGAGTTAGATTCCGAGTTATGATGTAGGCGCAGTAGATTCCGAGTTATGATGTAGGCGCAGTAGATTCCGAGTTATATACGAGTTATGATGTAGGCGCAGTAGATTCCGAGTTATGATGTAGGCGCAGTAGATTCCGAGTTAGATTCCGAGTTATGATGTAGGCGCAGTAGATTCCGAGTTATGATGTAGACGCAGTAGATTCCGAGTTATGATGTAGGCGCAGTAGATTCCGAGTTAGATTCCGAGTTATGATGTAGGCGCAGTAGATTCCGAGTTAGATTCCGAGTTATGATGTAGGCGCAGTAGATTCCGAGCTATGATGTAGGCGCAGTAGATTCCGAGTTAGATTCCGAGTTATGATGTAGGCGCAGTAGATTCCGAGTTATGATGTAGGCGCAGTAGATTCTGAGTTAGATTCCGTGTTATGATGTAGGCGCAGTAGATTCCGAGTTATGATGTAGGCGCAGTAGATTCCGAGTTAGATTCCGAGTTATGATGTAGGCGCAGTAGATTCCGAGTTATGATGTAGGCGCAGTAGATTCCGAGTTAGATTCCGAGTTATGATGTAGGCGCAGTAGATTCCGAGTTATGATGTAGGCGCAGTAGATTCCGAGTTAGATACGAGTTATGATGTAGGCGCAGTAGATTCCGAGTTATGATGTAGGCGCAGTAGATTCCGAGTTAGATTCCGAGTTATGATGTAGGCGCAGTAGATTCCGAGTTATGATGTAGGCGCAGTAGATTCCGAGTTATGATGTAGGCGCAGTAGATTCCGAGTTAGATTCCGAGTTGTGATGTAGGCGCAGTATATTCCGAGTTAGATTCAGAGTTATGATGTAGGCGCAGTAGATTCCGAGCTATGATGTAGGCGCAGTAGATTCCGAGTTAGATTCCGAGTTATGATGTAGGCGCAGTAGATTCCGAGTTATGATGTAGGCGCAGTAGATTCCGAGTTAGATTCCGAGTTATGATGTAGGCGCAGTAGATTCCGAGTTATGATGTAGGCACAGTAGATTCCGAGTTAGATTCCGAGTTATGATGTAGGCGCAGTAGATTCCGAGTTATGATGTAGGCGCAGTAGATTCCGACTTAGATTCCGAGTTATGATGTAGGCGCAGTAGATTCCGAGTTAGATTCCGAGTTATGATGTAGGCGCAGTAGATTCCGAGTTATGATGTAGGCGCAGTAGATTCCGAGTTAGATTCCGAGTTATGATGTAGGCGCAGTAGATCCCGAGTTAGATTCCGAGTTATGATGTAGGCGCAGTAGATTCCGAGTTATGATGTAGGCGCAGTAGATTCCGAGTTAGATTCCGAGTTATGATGTAGGCGCAGTAGATTCCGAGTTAGATTCCGAGTTATGATGTAGGCGCAGTAGATTCCGAGTTAGATTCCGAGTTATGATGTAGGCGCAGTAGATTCCGAGTTATGATGTAGGCGCAGTAGATTCCGAGTTAGATTCCGAGTTATGATGTAGGCGCAGCAGATTCCGAATTATGATGTAGGCGCAGTAGATTCCGAGTTAGATTCCGAGTTATGATGTAGGCGCAGCAGATTCCGAGTTATGATGTAGGCGCAGTAGATTCCGAGTTAGATTCCGAGTTATGATGTAGGCGCAGTAGATTCCGAGTTATGATGTAGGCGCAGTAGATTCCGAGTTAGATTCCGAGTTATGATGTAGGCGCAGTAGATTCCGAGTTATGATGTAGGCGCAGTAGATTCCGAGTTAGATTCCGAGTTATGATGTAGGCGCAGTAGATTCCGAGTTATGATGTAGGCGCAGTAGATTCCGAGTTAGATTCCGAGTTATGATGTAGGCGCAGTAGATTCCGAGTTATGCTGTAGGCGCAGTAGATTCCGAGTTAGATTCCGAGTTATGATGTAGGCGCAGTAGATTCCGAGTTATGATGTAGGCGCAGTAGATTCCGAGTTAGATTCCGAGTTATGATGTAGGCGCAGTAGATTCCGAGTTATGATGTAGGCGCAGTAGATTCCGAGTTAGATACGAGTTATGATGTAGGCGCAGTAGATTCCGAGTTATGATGTAGGCGCAGTAGATTCCGAGTTAGATTCCGAGTTATGATGTAGGCGCAGTAGATTCCGAGTTATGATGTAGACGCAGTAGATTCCGAGTTATGATGTAGGCGCAGTAGATTCCGAGTTAGATTCCGAGTTATGATGTAGGCGCAGTAGATTCCGAGTTAGATTCCGAGTTATGATGTAGGCGCAGTAGATTCCGAGCTATGATGTAGGCGCAGTAGATTCCGAGTTAGATTCCGAGTTATGATGTAGGCGCAGTAGATTCCGAGTTATGATGTAGGCGCAGTAGATTCTGAGTTAGATTCCGTGTTATGATGTAGGCGCAGTAGATTCCGAGTTATGATGTAGGCGCAGTAGATTCCGAGTTAGATTCCGAGTTATGATGTAGGCGCAGTAGATTCCGAGTTATGATGTAGGCGCAGTAGATTCCGAGTTAGATTCCGAGTTATGATGTAGGCACAGTAGATTCCGAGTTATGATGTAGGCGCAGTAGATTCCGAGTTAGATACGAGTTATGATGTAGGCGCAGTAGATTCCGAGTTATGATGTAGGCGCAGTAGATTCCGAGTTAGATTCCGAGTTATGATGTAGGCGCAGTAGATTCCGAGTTATGATGTAGGCGCAGTAGATTCCGAGTTATGATGTAGGCGCAGTAGATTCCGAGTTAGATTCCGAGTTGTGATGTAGGCGCAGTAGATTCCGAGTTAGATTCCGAGTTATGATGTAGGCGCAGTAGATTCCGAGCTATGATGTAGGCGCAGTAGATTCCGAGTTAGATTCCGAGTTATGATGTAGGCGCAGTAGATTCCGAGTTATGATGTAGGCGCAGTAGATTCCGAGTTAGATTCCGATTTATGATGTAGGCGCAGTAGATTCCGAGTTATGATGTAGGCGCAGTAGATTCCGAGTTATGATGTAGGCGCAGTAGATTCCGAGTTAGATTCCGAGTTATGATGTAGGCGAAGTAGATTCCAAGTTATGATGTAGGCGCAGTAGATTCCGAGTTAGATTCCGAGTTATGATGTAGGCGCAATAGATTCCGAGTTATGATGTAGACGCAGTAGATTCCGAGTTATGATGTAGGCGCAGTAGATTCCGAGTTATGATGTAGGCGCAGTAGATTCCGAGTTAGATTCCGAGTTATGATGTAGGCGCAGTAGATTCCGAGTTATGATGTAGGCGCAGTAGATTCCGAGTTAGATTCCGAGTTATGATGTAGGCGCAGTAGATTCCGAGTTATGATGTAGGCGCAGTAGATTCCGAGTTAGATTCCGAGTTATGATGTAGGCGCAGTAGATTCCGAGTTATGATGTAGGCGCAGTAGATTCCGAGTTAGATACGAGTTATGATGTAGGCGCAGTAGATTCCGAGTTATGATGTAGGCGCAGTAGATTCCGAGTTATGATGTAGGCGCAGTAGATTCCGAGTTAGATTCCGAGTTATGATGTAGGCGCAGTAGATTCCTAGTTATGATGTAGGCGCAGTAGATTCCGAGTTAGATTCCGAGTTATGATGTAGGCGCAGTAGATTCCGAGTTATGATGTAGGCGCAGTAGATTCCGAGTTAGATTCCGAGTTATGATGTAGGCGCAGTAGATTCCGCGTTATGATGTAGGCGCAGTAGATTCCGAGTTAGATTCCGAGTTATGATGTAGGCGCAGTAGATTCCGAGTTATGATGTAGGCGCAGTAGATTCCGAGTTAGATTCCGAGTGATGATGTAGGCGCAGTAGACTCCGAGTTATGATGTAGGCGCAGTAGATTCCGAGTTATGATGTAGGCGCAGTAGATTCCGAGTTAGATTCCAAGTTATGATGTAGGCGCAGTAGATTCCGAGTTATGATGTAGGCGCAGTAGATTCCGAGTTAGATTCCGAGTTATGATGTAGGCGCAGTAGATTCCGAGTTATGATGTAGGCGCAGTAGATTCCGAGTTAGATTCCGAGTTATGATGTAGGCGCAGTAGATTCCGAGTTATGATGTAGGCGCAGTAGATTCCGAGTTAGATTCCGAGTTATGATGTAGGCGCAGTAGATTCCGAGTTATGATGTAGGCGCAGTAGATTCCGAGTTAGATTCCGAGTTATGATGTAGGCGCAGTAGATTCCGAGTTATGATGTAGGCGCAGTAGATTCCAAGTTAGATTCCGAGTTATGATGTAGGCGCAGTAGATTCCGAGTTATGATGTAGGCGCAGTAGATTCCGAGTTAGATTCCGAGTTATGATGTAGGCGCAGTAGATTCCGAGTTATGATGTAGGCGCAGTAGATTCCGAGTTAGATTCCGAGTTATGATGTAGGCGCAGTAGATTCCGAGTTAGATTCCGAGTTATGATGTAGGCGCAGTAGATTCCGAGCTATAATGTAGGCGCAGTAGATTTCGAGTTAGATTCCGAGTTATGATGTAGGCGCAGTAGATTCCGAGCTATGATGTAGGCGCAGTAGATTCCGAGTTAGATTCCGAGTTATGATGTAGGCGCAGTAGATTCCGAGCTATGATGTAGGCGCAGTAGATTCCGAGTTAGATTCCGAGTTATGATGTAGGCGCAGTAGATTCCGAGCTATGATGTAGGCGCAGTAGATTCCGAGTTAGATTCCGAGTTATGATGTAGGCGCAGTAGATTCCGAGCTATGATGTAGGCGCAGTAGATTCCGAGTTAGATTCCGAGTTATGATGTAGGCGCAGTAGATTCCGAGTTATGATGTAGGCGCAGTAGATTCCGAGTTAGATTCCGAGTTATGATGTAGGCGCAGTAGATTCCGAGTTATGATGTAGGCGCAGTAGATTCCGAGTTAGATTCCGAGTTATGATGTAGGCGCAGTAGATTCCGAGTTATGATGTAGGCGCAGTAGATTCCGAGTTAGATTCCGAGTTATGATGTAGGCGCAGTAGATTCCGAGTTATGATGTAGGCGCAGTAGATTCCGAGTTAGATTCCGAGTTATGATGTAGGCGCAGTAGATTCCGAGTTATGATGTAGGCGCAGTAGATTCCGAGTTAGATTCCGAGTTATGATGTAGGCGCAGTAGATTCCGAGTTATGATGTAGGCGCAGTAGATTCCGAGTTAGATTCCGAGTTATGATGTAGGCGCAGTAGATTCCGAGTTGTGCTGTAGGCGCAGTAGATTCCGAGTTAGATTCCGAGTTATGATGTAGGCGCAGTAGATTCCGAGTTATGATGTAGGCGCAGTAGATTCCGAGTTAGATTCCGAGTTATGATGTAGGCGCAGTAGATTCCGAGTTATGATGTAGGCGCAGTAGATTCCGAGTTAGATTCCGAGTTATGATGTAGGCGCAGTAGATTCCGAGTTATGATGTAGGCGCAGTAGATTCCGAGTTAGATACGAGTTATTATGTAGGCGCAGTAGATTCCGAGTTATGATGTAGGCGCAGTAGATTCCGAGTTAGATTCCGAGTTATGATGTAGGCGCAGTAGATTCCGAGTTAGATTCCGAGTTATGATGTAGGCGCAGTAGATTCCGAGTTATGATGTAGGCGCAGTAGATTCCGAGTTAGATACGAGTTATGATGTAGGCGCAGTAGATTTCGAGTTATGATGTAGGCGCAGGTGATTCCGAGTTAGATTCCGAGTTATGATGTAGGCGCAGTAGATTCCGAGTTATGATGTAGACGCAGTAGATTCCGAGTTATGATGTAGGCGCAGTAGATTCCGAGTTAGATTCCGAGTTATGATGTAGGCGCAGTAGATTCCGAGTTAGATTCCGAGTTATGATGTAGGCGCAGTAGATTCCGAGCTATGATGTAGGCGCAGTAGATTCCGAGTTAGATTCCGAGTTATGATGTAGGCGCAGTAGATTCCGAGTTATGATGTAGGCGCAGTAGATTCCGAGTTATGATGTAGGCGCAGTAGATTCCGAGTTAGATTCCGAGTTATGATGTAGGCGCAGTAGATTCCGAGTTATGATGTAGGCGCAGTAGATTCCGAGTTAGATTCCGAGTTATGATGTAGGCGCAGTAGATTCCGAGTTATGATGTAGGCGCAGTAGATTCCGAGTTAGATTCCGAGTTATGATGTAGGCGCAGTAGATTCCGAGTTATGATGTAGGCGCAGTAGATTCCGAGTTAGATTCCGAGTTATGATGTAGGCGCAGTAGATTCCGAGTTATGATGTAGGCGCAGTAGATTCCGAGTTAGATTCCGAGTTATGATGTAGGCGCAGTAGATTCCGAGTTATGATGTAGGCGCAGTAGATTCCGAGTTAGATTCCGAGTTATGATGTAGGCGCAGTAGATTCCGAGTTATGATGTAGGCGCAGTAGATTCCGAGTTAGATTCCGAGTTATGATGTAGGCGCAGTAGATTCCGAGTTATGATGTAGGCGCAGTAGATTCCGAGTTAGATTCCGAGTTATGATGTAGGCGCAGTAGATTCCGAGTTATGCTGTAGGCGCAGTAGATTCCGAGTTAGATTCCGAGTTATGATGTAGGCGCAGTAGATTCCGAGTTATGATGTAGGCGCAGTAGATTCCGAGTTAGATTCCGAGTTATGATGTAGGCGCAGTAGATTCCGAGTTATGATGTAGGCGCAGTAGATTCCGAGTTAGATTCCGAGTTATGATGTAGGCGCAGTAGATTCCGAGTTATGATGTAGGCGCAGTAGATTCCGAGTTAGATACGAGTTATTATGTAGGCGCAGTAGATTCCGAGTTATGATGTAGGCGCAGTAGATTCCGAGTTAGATTCCGAGTTATGATGTAGGCGCAGTAGATTCCGAGTTATGATGTAGACGCAGTAGATTCCCAGTTATGATGTAGGCGCAGTAGATTCCGAGTTAGATTCCGAGTTATGATGTAGGCGCAGTAGATTCCGAGTTAGATTCCGAGTTATGATGTAGGCGCAGTAGATTCCGAGTTATGATGTAGGCGCAGTAGATTCCGAGTTAGATACGAGTTATGATGTAGGCGCAGTAGATTTCGAGTTATGATGTAGGCGCAGGTGATTCCGAGTTAGATTCCGAGTTATGATGTAGGCGCAGTAGATTCCGAGTTATGATGTAGACGCAGTAGATTCCGAGTTATGATGTAGGCGCAGTAGATTCCGAGTTAGATTCCGAGTTATGATGTAGGCGCAGTAGATTCCGAGTTAGATTCCGAGTTATGATGTAGGCGCAGTAGATTCCGAGCTATGATGTAGGCGCAGTAGATTCCGAGTTAGATTCCGAGTTATGATGTAGGCGCAGTAGATTCCGAGTTATGATGTAGGCGCAGTAGATTCCGAGTTATGATGTAGGCGCAGTAGATTCCGAGTTAGATTCCGAGTTATGATGTAGGCGCAGTAGATTCCGAGTTATGATGTAGGCGCAGTAGATTCCGAGTTAGATTCCGAGTTATGATGTAGGCGCAGTAGATTCCGAGTTATGATGTAGGCGCAGTAGATTCCGAGTTAGATTCCGAGTTATGATGTAGGCGCAGTAGATTCCGAGTTAGATTCCGAGTTATGATGTAGGCGCAGTAGATTCCGAGTTATGATGTAGGCGCAGTAGATTCCGAGTTAGATTCCGAGTTATGATGTAGGCGCAGTAGATTCCGAGTTAGATTCCGAGTTATGATGTAGGCGCAGTAGATTCCGAGTTATGATGTAGGCGCAGTAGATTCCGAGTTAGATTCCGAGTTATGATGTAGGCGCAGTAGATTCCGAGTTATGATGTAGGCGCAGTAGATTCCGAGTTAGATTCCGAGTTATGATGTAGGCGCAGTAGATTCCGAGTTATGATGTAGGCGCAGTAGATTCCGAGTTAGATTCCGAGTTATGATGTAGGCGCAGTAGATTCCGAGTTATGATGTAGGCGCAGTAGATTCCGAGTTAGATTCCGAGTTATGATGTAGGCGCAGTAGATTCCGAGTTATGATGTAGGCGCAGTAGATTCCGAGTTAGATTCCGAGTTATGATGTAGGCGCAGTAGATTCCGAGTTATGATGTAGGCGCAGTAGATTCCGAGTTAGATTCCGAGTTATGATGTAGGCGCAGTAGATTCCGAGTTATGATGTAGGCGCAGTAGATTCCGAGTTAGATTCCGAGTTATGATGTAGGCGCAGTAGATTCCGAGTTATGATGTAGGCGCAGTAGATTCCGAGTTAGATTCCGAGTTATGATGTAGGCGCAGTAGATTCCGAGTTATGATGTAGGCGCAGTAGATTCCGAGTTAGATTCCGAGTTATGATGTAGGTGCAGTAGATTCCGAGTTATGAAGTAGGCGCAGTAGATTCCGAGTTAGATTCCGAGTTATGATGTAGGCGCAGTAGATTCCGAGTTATGATGTAGACGCAGTAGATTCCGAGTTATGATGTAGGCGCAGTAGATTCCGAGTTAGATTCCGAGTTATGATGTAGGCGCAGTAGATTCCGAGTTATGATGTAGGCGCAGTAGATTCCGAGTTAGATTCCGAGTTATGATGTAGGCGCAGTAGATTCCGAGTTATGATGTAGGCGCAGTAGATTCCGAGTTAGATTCCGAGTTATGATGTAGGCGCAGTAGATTCCGAGTTATGCTGTAGGCGCAGTAGATTCCGAGTTAGATTCCGAGTTATGATGTAGGCGCAGTAGATTCCGAGTTATGATGTAGGCGCAGTAGATTCCGAGTTAGATTCCGAGTTATGATGTAGGCGCAGTAGATTCCGAGTTATGATGTAGGCGCAGTAGATTCCGAGTTAGATACGAGTTATGATGTAGGCGCAGTAGATTCCGAGTTATGATGTAGGCGCAGTAGATTCCGAGTTAGATTCCGAGTTATGATGTAGGCGCAGTAGATTCCGAGTTATGATGTAGACGCAGTAGATTCTGAGTTATGATGTAGGCGCAGTAGATTCCGAGTTAGATTCCGAGTTATGATGTAGGCGCAGTAGATTCCGAGTTAGATTCCGAGTTATGATGTAGGCGCAGTAGATTCCGAGCTATGATGTAGGCGCAGTAGATTCCGAGTTAGATTCCGAGTTATGATGTAGGCGCAGTAGATTCCGAGTTATGATGTAGGCGCAGTAGATTCTGAGTTAGATTCCGTGTTATGATGTAGGCGCAGTAGATTCCGAGTTATGATGTAGGCGCAGTAGATTCCGAGTTAGATTCCGAGTTATGATGTAGGCGCAGTAGATTCCGAGTTATGATGTAGGCGCAGTAGATTCCGAGTTAGATTCCGAGTTATGATGTAGGCGCAGTAGATTCCGAGTTATGATGTAGGCGCAGTAGATTCCGAGTTAGATACGAGTTATGATGTAGGCGCAGTAGATTCCGAGTTATGATGTAGGCGCAGTAGATTCCGAGTTAGATTCCGAGTTATGATGTAGGCGCAGTAGATTCCGAGTTATGATGTAGGCGCAGTAGATTCCGAGTTATGATGTAGGCGCAGTAGATTCCGAGTTAGATTCCGAGTTGTGATGTAGGCGCAGTAGATTCCGAGTTAGATTCCGAGTTATGATGTAGGCGCAGTAGATTCCGAGCTATGATGTAGGCGCAGTAGATTCCGAGTTAGATTCCGAGTTATGATGTAGGCGCAGTAGATTCCGAGTTATGATGTAGGCGCAGTAGATTCCGAGTTAGATTCCGAGTTATGATGTAGGCGCAGTAGATTCCGAGTTATGATGTAGGCGCAGTAGATTCCGAGTTATGATGTAGGCGCAGTAGATTCCGAGTTAGATTCCGAGTTATGATGTAGGCGAAGTAGATTCCAAGTTATGATGTAGGCGCAGTAGATTCCGAGTTAGATTCCGAGTTATGATGTAGGCGCAATAGATTCCGAGTTATGATGTAGGCGCAGTAGATTCCGAGTTATGATGTAGGCGCAGTAGATTCCGAGTTAGATTCCGAGTTATGATGTAGGCGCAGTAGATTCCGAGTTATGATGTAGGCGCAGTAGATTCCAAGTTAGATTCCGAGTTATGATGTAGGCGCAGTAGATTCCGAGTTATGATGTAGGCGCAGTAGATTCCGAGTTAGATTCCGAGTTATGATGTAGGCGCAGTAGATTCCGAGTTATGATGTAGGCGCAGAAGATTCCGAGTTAGATTCCGAGTTATGATGTAGGCGCAGTAGATTCCGAGTTATGATGTAGGCGCAGTAGATTCCGAGTTAGATTCCGAGTTATGATGTAGGCGCAGTAGATTCCGAGTTATGATGTAGGCGCAGTAGATTCCGAGTTAGATTCCGAGTTATGATGTAGGCGCAGTAGATTCCGAGTTATGATGTAGGCGCAGTAGATTCCGAGTTAGATTCCGAGTTATGATGTAGGCGCAGTAGATTCCGAGTTATGATGTAGGCGCAGTAGATTCCGAGTTAGATTCCGAGTTATGATGTAGGCGCAGTAGATTCCGAGTTATGATGTAGGCGCAGTAGATTCCGAGTTAGATTCCGAGTTATGATGTAGGCGCAGTAGATTCCGAGTTATGATGTAGGCGCAGTAGATTCCGAGTTAGATTCCGAGTTATGATGTAGGCGCAGTAGATTCCGAGTTATGATGTAGGCGCAGTAGATTCCGAGTTAGATTCCGAGTTATGATGTAGGCGCAGTAGATTCCGAGTTATGATGTAGGCGCAGTAGATTCCGAGTTAGATTCCGAGTTATGATGTAGGCGCAGTAGATTCCGAGTTATGATGTAGGCGCAGTAGATTCCGAGTTAGATTCCGAGTTATGATGTAGGCGCAGTAGATTCCGAGTTATGATGTAGGCGCAGTAGATTCCGAGTTAGATTCCGAGTTATGATGTAGGCGCAGTAGATTCCGAGTTAGATTCCGAGTTATGATGTAGGCGCAGTAGATTCCGAGTTATGATGTAGGCGCAGTAGATTCCGAGTTAGATTCCGAGTTATGATGTAGGCGCAGTAGATTCCGAGTTATGATGTAGGCGCAGTAGATTCCGAGTTAGATTCCGAGTTATGATGTAGGCGCAGTAGATTCCGAGTTATGATGTAGGCGCAGTAGATTCCGAGTTAGATTCCGAGTTATGATGTAGGCGCAGTAGATTCCGAGTTATGATGTAGGCGCAGTAGATTCCGAGTTAGATTCCGAGTTATGATGTAGGCGCAGTAGATTCCGAGTTATGATGTAGGCGCAGTAGATTCCGAGTTAGATTCCGAGTTATGATGTAGGCGCAGTAGATTCCGAGTTATGATGTAGGCTCAGTAGATTCCGAGTTAGATACGTGTTATGATGTAGGCGCAGTAGATTCCGAGTTATGATGTAGGCGCAGTAGATTCCGAGTTAGATTCCGAGTTATGATGTAGGCGCAGTAGATTCCGAGTTATGATGTAGACGCAGTAGATTCCGAGTTATGATGTAGGCGCAGTAGATTCCGAGTTAGATTCCGAGTTATGATGTAGGCGCAGTAGATTCCGAGTTATGATGTAGGCGCAGTAGATTCCGAGTTAGATTCCGAGTTATGATGTAGGCGCAGTAGATTCCGAGTTATGATGTAGGCGCAGTAGATTCCGAGTTAGATTCCGAGTTATGATGTAGGCGCAGTAGATTCCGAGTTATGATGTAGGCGCAGTAGATTCCGAGTTAGATTCCGAGTTATGATGTAGGCGCAGTAGATTCCGAGTTATGATGTAGGCGCAGTAGATTCCGAGTTAGATTCCGAGTTATGATGTAGGCGCAGTAGATTCCGAGTTATGATGTAGGCGCAGTAGATTCCGAGTTATGATGTAGGCGCAGTAGATTCCGAGTTAGATTCCGAGTTATGATGTAGGCGCAGTAGATTCCGAGTTAGATTCCGAGTTATGATGTAGGCGCAGTAGATTCCGAGCTATGATGTAGGCGCAGTAGATTCCGAGTTAGATTCCGAGTTATGATGTAGGCGCAGTAGATTCCGAGTTATGATGTAGGCGCAGTAGATTCCGAGTTATGATGTAGGCGCAGTAGATTCCGAGTTAGATTCCGAGTTATGATGTAGGCGCAGTAGATTCCGAGTTATGATGTAGGCGCAGTAGATTCCGAGTTAGATTCCGAGTTATGATGTAGGCGCAGTAGATTCCGAGTTAGATTCCGAGTTATGATGTAGGCGCAGTACATTCCGAATTATGATGTAGGCGCAGTAGATTCCGAGTTAGATTCCGAGTTATGATGTAGGCGCAGTAGATTCCGAGTTATGATGTAGGCGCAGTAGATTCCGAGTTAGATTCCGAGTTATGATGTAGGCGCAGTAGATTCCGAGTTATGATGTAGGCGCAGTAGATTCCGAGTTAGATTCCGAGTTATGATGTAGGCGCAGTAGATTCCGAGTTATGATGTAGGCGCAGTAGATTCCGAGTTAGATTCCGAGTTATGATGTAGGCGCAGTAGATTACGAGTTATGATGTAGGCGCAGTAGATTCCGAGTTAGATTCCGAGTTATGATGTAGGCGCAGTAGATTACGAGTTATGATGTAGGCGCAGTAGATTCCGAGTTAGATTCCGAGTTATGATGTAGGCGCAGTAGATTCCGAGTTAGATTCCGAGTTATGATGTAGGCGCAGTAGATTCCGAGTTATGATGTAGGCGCAGTAGATTCCGAGTTAGATTCCGAGTTATGATGTAGGCGCAGTAGATTCCGAGCTATGATGTAGGCGCAGTAGATTCCGAGTTAGATTCCGAGTTATGATGTAGGCGCAGTAGATTCCGAGTTATGATGTAGGCGCAGTAGATTCTGAGTTAGATTCCGTGTTATGATGTAGGCGCAGTAGATTCCGAGTTATGATGTAGGCGCAGTAGATTCCGAGTTAGATTCCGAGTTATGATGTAGGCGCAGTAGATTCCGAGTTATGATGTAGGCGCAGTAGATTCCGAGTTAGATTCCGAGTTATGATGTAGGCGCAGTAGATTCCGAGTTATGATGTAGGCGCAGTAGATTCCGAGTTAGATACGAGTTATGATGTAGGCGCAGTAGATTCCGAGTTATGATGTAGGCGCAGTAGATTCCGAGTTAGATTCCGAGTTATGATGTAGGCGCAGTAGATTCCGAGTTATGATGTAGGCGCAGTAGATTCCGAGTTATGATGTAGGCGCAGTAGATTCCGAGTTAGATTCCGAGTTGTGATGTAGGCGCAGTAGATTCCGAGTTAGATTCCGAGTTATGATGTAGGCGCAGTAGATTCCGAGCTATGATGTAGGCGCAGTAGATTCCGAGTTAGATTCCGAGTTATGATGTAGGCGCAGTAGATTCCGAGTTATGATGTAGGCGCAGTAGATTCCGAGTTAGATTCCGAGTTATGATGTAGGCGCAGTAGATTCCGAGTTATGATGTAGGCGCAGTAGATTCCGAGTTATGATGTAGGCGCAGTAGATTCCGAGTTAGATTCCGAGTTATGATGTAGGCGAAGTAGATTCCAAGTTATGATGTAGGCGCAGTAGATTCCGAGTTAGATTCCGAGTTATGATGTAGGCGCAATAGATTCCGAGTTATGATGTAGGCGCAGTAGATTCCGAGTTATGATGTAGGCGCAGTAGATTCCGAGTTAGATTCCGAGTTATGATGTAGGCGCAGTAGATTCCGAGTTATGATGTAGGCGCAGTAGATTCCAAGTTAGATTCCGAGTTATGATGTAGGCGCAGTAGATTCCGAGTTATGATGTAGGCGCAGTAGATTCCGAGTTAGATTCCGAGTTATGATGTAGGCGCAGTAGATTCCGAGTTATGATGTAGGCGCAGAAGATTCCGAGTTAGATTCCGAGTTATGATGTAGGCGCAGTAGATTCCGAGTTATGATGTAGGCGCAGTAGATTCCGAGTTAGATTCCGAGTTATGATGTAGGCGCAGTAGATTCCGAGTTATGATGTAGGCGCAGTAGATTCCGAGTTAGATTCCGAGTTATGATGTAGGCGCAGTAGATTCCGAGTTATGATGTAGGCGCATTAGATTCCGAGTTAGATTCCGAGTTATGATGTAGGCGCAGTAGATTCCGAGTTATGATGTAGGCGCAGTAGATTCCGAGTTAGATTCCGAGTTATGATGTAGGCGCAGTAGATTCCGAGTTATGATGTAGGCGCAGTAGATTCCGAGTTAGATTCCGAGTTATGATGTAGGCGCAGTAGATTCCGAGTTATGATGTAGGCGCAGTAGATTCCGAGTTAGATTCCGAGTTATGATGTAGGCGCAGTAGATTCCGAGTTATGATGTAGGCGCAGTAGATTCCGAGTTAGATTCCGAGTTATGATGTAGGCGCAGTAGATTCCGAGTTATGATGTAGGCGCAGTAGATTCCGAGTTAGATTCCGAGTTATGATGTAGGCGCAGTAGATTCCGAGTTATGATGTAGGCGCAGTAGATTCCGAGTTAGATTCCGAGTTATGATGTAGGCGCAGTAGATTCCGAGTTATGATGTAGGCGCAGTAGATTCCGAGTTAGATTCCGAGTTATGATGTAGGCGCAGTAGATTCCGAGTTAGATTCCGAGTTATGATGTAGGCGCAGTAGATTCCGAGTTATGATGTAGGCGCAGTAGATTCCGAGTTAGATTCCGAGTTATGATGTAGGCGCAGTAGATTCCGAGTTATGATGTAGGCGCAGTAGATTCCGAGTTAGATTCCGAGTTATGATGTAGGCGCAGTAGATTCCGAGTTATGATGTAGGCGCAGTAGATTCCGAGTTAGATTCCGAGTTATGATGTAGGCGCAGTAGATTCCGAGTTATGATGTAGGCGCAGTAGATTCCGAGTTAGATTCCGAGTTATGATGTAGGCGCAGTAGATTCCGAGTTATGATGTAGGCGCAGTAGATTCCGAGTTAGATTCCGAGTTATGATGTAGGCGCAGTAGATTCCGAGTTATGATGTAGGCGCAGTAGATTCCGAGTTAGATACGTGTTATGATGTAGGCGCAGTAGATTCCGAGTTATGATGTAGGCGCAGTAGATTCCGAGTTAGATTCCGAGTTATGATGTAGGCGCAGTAGATTCCGAGTTATGATGTAGACGCAGTAGATTCCGAGTTATGATGTAGGCGCAGTAGATTCCGAGTTAGATTCCGAGTTATGATGTAGGCGCAGTAGATTCCGAGTTATGATGTAGGCGCAGTAGATTCCGAGTTAGATTCCGAGTTATGATGTAGGCGCAGTAGATTCCGAGTTATGATGTAGGCGCAGTAGATTCCGAGTTAGATTCCGAGTTATGATGTAGGCGCAGTAGATTCCGAGTTATGATGTAGGCGCAGTAGATTCCGAGTTAGATTCCGAGTTATGATGTAGGCGCAGTAGATTCCGAGTTATGATGTAGGCGCAGTAGATTCCGAGTTAGATTCCGAGTTATGATGTAGGCGCAGTAGATTCCGAGTTATGATGTAGGCGCAGTAGATTCCGAGTTATGATGTAGGCGCAGTAGATTCCGAGTTAGATTCCGAGTTATGATGTAGGCGCAGTAGATTCCGAGTTAGATTCCGAGTTATGATGTAGGCGCAGTAGATTCCGAGCTATGATGTAGGCGCAGTAGATTCCGAGTTAGATTCCGAGTTATGATGTAGGCGCAGTAGATTCCGAGTTATGATGTAGGCGCAGTAGATTCCGAGTTATGATGTAGGCGCAGTAGATTCCGAGTTAGATTCCGAGTTATGATGTAGGCGCAGTAGATTCCGAGTTATGATGTAGGCGCAGTAGATTCCGAGTTAGATTCCGAGTTATGATGTAGGCGCAGTAGATTCCGAGTTAGATTCCGAGTTATGATGTAGGCGCAGTACATTCCGAATTATGATGTAGGCGCAGTAGATTCCGAGTTAGATTCCGAGTTATGATGTAGGCGCAGTAGATTCCGAGTTATGATGTAGGCGCAGTAGATTCCGAGTTAGATTCCGAGTTATGATGTAGGCGCAGTAGATTCCGAGTTATGATGTAGGCGCAGTAGATTCCGAGTTAGATTCCGAGTTATGATGTAGGCGCAGTAGATTCCGAGTTATGATGTAGGCGCAGTAGATTCCGAGTTAGATTCTGAGTTATGATGTAGGCGCAGTAGATTACGAGTTATGATGTAGGCGCAGTAGATTCCGAGTTAGATTCCGAGTTATGATGTAGGCGCAGTAGATTACGAGTTATGATGTAGGCGCAGTAGATTCCGAGTTAGATTCCGAGTTATGATGTAGGCGCAGTAGATTCCGAGTTAGATTCCGAGTTATGATGTAGGCGCAGTAGATTCCGAGTTATGATGTAGGCGCAGTAGATTCCGAGTTAGATTCCGAGTTATGATGTAGGCGCAGTAGATTCCGAGTTATGATGTAGGCGCAGTAGATTCCGAGTTAGATTCCGAGTTATGATGTAGGCGCAGTAGATTCCGAGTTATGATGTAGGCGCAGTAGATTCCGAGTTAGATACGAGTTATGATGTAGGCGCAGTAGATTCCGAGTTATGATGTAGGCGAAGTAGATTCCGAGTTAGATTCCGAGTTATGATGTAGGCGCAGTAGATTCCGAGTTATGATGTAGACGCAGTAGATTCCGAGTTATGATGTAGGCGCAGTAGATTCCGAGTTAGATTCCGAGTTATGATGTAGGCGCAGTAGATTCTGAGTTAGATTCCGAGTTATGATGTAGGCGCAGTAGATTCCGAGTTAGATTCCGAGTTATGATGTAGGCGCAGTAGATTCCGAGCTATGATGTAGGCGCAGTATATTCCGAGTTAGATTCCGAGTTATGATGTAGGCGCAGTAGATTCCGAGTTATGATGTAGGCGCAGTAGATTCCGAGTTATGATGTAGGCGCAGTAGATTCCGAGTTAGATTCCGAGTTATGATGTAGGCGCAGTAGATTCCGAGTTATGATGTAGGCGCAGTAGATTCCGAGTTAGATTCCGAGTTATGATGTAGGCGCAGTAGATTCCGAGTTATGATGTAGGCGCAGTAGATTCCGAGTTAGATACGAGTTATGATTTAGGCGCAGTAGATTCCGAGTTATGATGTAGGCGCAGTAGATTCCGAGTTAGATTCCGAGTTATGATGTAGGCGCAGTAGATTCCGAGTTATGATGTAGACGCAGTAGATTCCGAGTTATGATGTAGGCGCAGTAGATTCTGAGTTAGATTCCGAGTTATGATGTAGGCGCAGTAGATTCCGAGTTAGATTCCGAGTTATGATGTAGGCGCAGTAGATTCCGAGCTATGATGTAGGCGCAGTAGATTCCGAGTTAGATTCCGAGTTATGATGTAGGCGCAGTAGATTCCGAGTTATGATGTAGGCGCAGTAGATTCCGAGTTAGATTCCGAGTTATGATGTAGGCGCAGTAGATTTTGAGTTATGATGTAGGCGCAGTAGATTCCGAGTTAGATTCCGAGTTATGATGTAGGCGCAGTAGATTCCGAGTTATGATGTAGGCGCAGTAGATTCCGAGTTAGATTCCGAGTTATGATGTAGGCGCAGTAGATTCCGAGTTATGATGTAGGCGCAGTAGATTCCGAGTTAGATACGAGTTATGATGTAGGCGCAGTAGATTCCGAGTTATGATGTAGGCGCAGTAGATTCCGAGTTAGATTCCGAGTTATGATGTAGGCGCAGTAGATTCCGAGTTATGATGTAGGCGCAGTAGATTCCGAGTTAGATTCCGAGTTATGATGTAGGCGCAGTAGATTCCGAGTTAGATTCCGAGTTATGATGTAGGCGCAGTAGATTCCGAGCTATGATGTAGGCGCAGTAGATTCCGAGTTAGATTCCGAGTTATGATGTAGGCGCAGTAGATTCCGAGTTATGATGTAGGCGCAGTAGATTCCGAGTTAGATTCCGAGTTATGATGTAGGCGCAGTAGATTCTGAGTTATGATGTAGGCGCAGTAGATTCCGAGTTATGATGTAGGCGCAGTAGATTCCGAGTTAGATTCCGAGTTATGATGTAGGCGCAGTAGATTCCGAGTTATGATGTAGGCGCAGTAGATTCCGAGTTAGATTCCGAGTTATGATGTAGGCGCAATAGATTCCGAGTTATGATGTAGGCGCAGTAGATTCCGAGTTATGATGTAGGCGCAGTAGATTCCGAGTTAGATTCCGAGTTATGATGTAGGCGCAGTAGATTCCGAGTTATGATGTAGGCGCAGTAGATTCCGAGTTAGATTCCGAGTTATGATGTAGGCGCAGTAGATTCCGGGTTATGATGTAGGCGCAGTAGATTCCGAGTTAGATTCCGAGTTATGATGTAGGCGCAGTAGATTCCGGGTTATGATGTAGGCGCAGTAGATTCCGAGTTAGATTCCGAGTTATGATGTAGGCGCAGTAGATTCCGAGTTATGATGTAGGCGCAGTAGATTCCGAGTTAGATTCCGAGTTATGATGTAGGCGCAGTAGATTCCGAGTTATGATGTAGGCGCAGTAGATTCCGAGTTAGATTCCGAGTTATGATGTAGGCGCAGTAGATTCCGAGTTATGATGTAGGCGCAGTAGATTCCGAGTTAGATTCCGAGTTATGATGTAGGCGCAGTAGATTCCGAGTTATGATGTAGGCGCAGTAGATTCCGAGTTAGATTCCGAGTTATGATGTAGGCGCAGTAGATTCCGAGTTATGATGTAGGCGCAGTAGATTCCGAGTTAGATTCCGAGTTATGATGTAGGCGCAGTAGATTCCGTGTTATGATGTAGGCGCAGTAGATTCCGAGTTAGATTCCGAGTTATGATGTAGGCGCAGTAGATTCCGAGTTATGATGTAGGCGCAGTAGATTCCGAGTTAGATTCCGAGTTATGATGTAAGCGCAGTAGATTCCGAGTTATGATGTAGGCGCAGTAGATTCCGAGTTATGATGTAGGCGCAGTAGATTCCGAGTTAGATTCCGAGTTATGATGTAGGCGCAGTAGATTCTGAGTTATGATGTAGGCGCAGTAGATTCCGAGTTATGATGTAGGCGCAGTAGATTCCGAGTTAGATTCCGAGTTATGATGTAGGCGCAGTAGATTCCGAGTTATGATGTAGGCGCAGTAGATTCCGAGTTAGATTCCGAGTTATGATGTAGGCGCAGTAGATTCCGAGTTATGATGTAGGCGCAGTAGATTCCGAGTTAGATTCCGAGTTATGATGTAGGCGCAGTAGATTCCGAGTTATGATGTAGGCGCAGTAGATTCCGAGTTAGATTCCAAGTTATGATGTAGGCGCAGTAGATTCCGAGTTATGATGTAGGCGCAGTAGATTCCGAGTTATGATGTAGGCGCAGTAGATTCCGAGTTAGATTCCGAGTTATGATGTAGGCGCAGTAGATTCCGAGTTATGATGTAGGCGCAGTAGATTCCGAGTTAGATTCCGAGTTATGATGTAGGCGCAGTAGATTCCGAGTTATGATGTAGGCGCAGTAGATTCCGAGTTAGATTCCGAGTTATGATGTAGGCGCAGTAGATTCCGAGTTAGATTCCGAGTTATGATGTAGGCGCAGTAGATTCCGAGTTATGATGTAGGCGCAGTAGATTCCGAGTTTGATTCCGAATTATGATGTAGGCGCAGTAGATTCCGAGTTATGATGTAGGCGCAGTAGATTCCGAGTTAGATTCCGAGTTATGATGTAGGCGCAGTAGATTCCGAGTTATGATGTAGGCGCAGTAGATTCCGAGTTAGATTCCGAGTTATGATGTAGGCGCAGTAGATTCCGAGTTAGATTCCGAGTTATGATGTAGGCGCAGTAGATTCCGAGTTATGATGTAGGCGCAGTAGATTCCGAGTTAGATTCCGAGTTATGATGTAGGCGCAGTAGATTCCGAGTTATGATGTAGGCGCAGTAGATTCCGAGTTAGATTCCGAGTTATGATGTAGGCGCAGTAGATTCCGAGTTATGATGTAGGCGCAGTAGATTCCGAGTTAGATTCCGAGTTATGATGTAGGCGCAGTAGATTCCGAGTTATGATGTAGGCGCAGTAGATTCCGAGTTAGATTCCGAGTTATGATGTAGGCGCAGTAGATTCCGAGTTATGATGTAGGTGCAGTAGATTCCGAGTTAGATTCCGAGTTATGATGTAGGCGCAGTAGATTCCGAGTTATGATGTAGGCGCAGTAGATTCCGAGTTAGATTCCGAGTTATGATGTAGGCGCAGTAGATTCCGAGTTATGATGTAGGTGCAGTAGATTCCGAGTTAGATTCCGAGTTATGATGTAGGCGCAGTAGATTCCGAGTTATGATGTAGGCGCAGTAGATTCCGAGTTAGATTCCGAGTTATGATGTAGGCGCAGTAGATTCCGAGTTATGATGTAGGCGCAGTAGATTCCGAGTTAGATTCCGAGTTATGATGTAGGCGCAGTAGATTCCGAGTTATGATGTAGGCGCAGTAGATTCCGAGTTAGATTCCGAGTTATGATGTAGGCGCAGTAGATTCCGAGTTATGATGTAGGCGCAGTAGATTCCGAGTTAGATTCCGAGTTATGATGTAGGCGCAGTAGATTCCGAGTTATGATGTAGGCGCAGTAGATTCCGAGTTAGATTCCGAGTTATGATGTAGGCGCAGTAGATTCCGAGTTATGATGTAGATGCAGTAGATTCCGAGTTATGATGTAGGCGCAGTAGATTCCGAGTTAGATTCCGAGTTATGATGTAGGCGCAGTAGATTCCGAGTTAGATTCCGAGTTATGATGTAGGCGCAGTAGATTCCGAGTTATGATGTAGGCGCAGTAGATTCCGAGTTAGATTCCGAGTTATGATGTAGGCGCAGTAGATTCCGAGTTATGATGTAGGCGCAGTAGATTCCGAGTTAGATACGAGTTATGATGTAGGCGCAGTAGATTCCGAGTTATGATGTAGGCGCAGTAGATTCCGAGTTAGATTCCGAGTTATGATGTAGGCGCAGTAGATTCCGAGTTATGATGTAGACGCAGTAGATTCCGAGTTATGATGTAGGCGCAGTAGATTCCGAGTTAGATTCCAAGTTCTGATGTAGGCGCAGTAGATTCCGAGTTAGATTCCGAGTTATGATGTAGGCGCAGTAGATTCCGAGCTATGATGTAGGCACAGTAGATTCCGAGTTATGATGTAGGCGCAGTAGATTCCGAGTTAGATTCCGAGTTATGATGTAGGCGCAGTAGATTCCGAGCTATGATGTAGGCGCAGTAGATTCCGAGTTAGATTCCGAGTTATGATGTAGGCGCAGTAGATTCCGAGTTATGATGTAGGCGCAGTAGATTCCGAGTTAGATTCCGAGTTATGATGTAGGCGCAGTAGATTCCGAGTTATGATGTAGGCGCAGTAGATTCCGAGTTAGATTCCGAGTTATGATGTAGGCGCAGTAGATTCCGAGTTATGATGTAGGCGCAGTAGATTCCGAGTTAGATTCCGAGTTATGATGTAGGCGCAGTAGATTCCGAGTTATGATGTAGGCGCAGTAGATTCCGAGTTAGATTCCGAGTTATGATGTAGGCGCAGTAGATTCCGAGTTATGATGTAGGCGCAGTAGATTCCGAGTTAGATTCCGAGTTATGATGTAGGCGCAGTAGATTCCGAGTTATGATGTAGACGCAGTAGATTCCGAGTTATGATGTAGGCGCAGTAGATTCCGAGTTAGATTCCGAGTTATGATGTAGGCGCAGTAGATTCCGAGTTAGATTCCGAGTTATGATGTAGGCGCAGTAGATTCCGAGTTATGATGTAGGCGCAGTAGATTCCGATTTAGATTCCGAGTTATGATGTAGGCGCAGTAGATTCCGAGTTATGATGTAGGCGCAGTAGATTCCGAGTTAGATACGAGTTATGATGTAGGCGCAGTAGATTCCGAGTTATGATGCAGGCGCAGTAGATTCCGAGTTAGATTCCGAGTTATGATGTAGGCGCAGTAGATTCCGAGTTATGATGTAGACGCAGTAGATTCCGAGTTATGATGTAGGCGCAGTAGATTCCGAGTTAGATTCCGAGTTATGATGTAGGCGCAGTAGATTCCGAGTTATGATGTAGGCGCAGTAGATTCCGAGTTAGATTCCGAGTTATGATGTAGGCGCAGTAGATTCCGAGTTATGATGTAGGCGCAGTAGATTCCGAGTTAGATTCCGAGTTATGATGTAGGCGCAGTAGATTCCGAGTTATGATGTAGGCGCAGTAGATTCCGAGTTAGATTCCGAGTTATGATGTAGGCGCAGTAGATTCCGAGTAATGATGTAGGCGCAGTAGATTCCGAGTATGATTCCGAGTTATGATGTAGGCGCAGTAGATTCCGAGTTATGATGTAGGCGCAGTAGATTCCGAGTTAGATTCCGAGTTATGATGTAGGCGCAGTAGATTCCGAGTTATGATGTAGGCGCAGTAGATTCCGAGTTATGATGTAGGCGCAGTAGATTCCGAGTTAGATTCTGAGTTATGATGTAGGCGCAGTAGATTCCGAGTTATGATGTAGGCGCAGTAGATTCCGAGTTATATTCCGAGTTATGATGTAGGCGCAGTAGATTCCGAGTTATGATGTAGGCGCAGTAGATTCCGAGTTATGATATAGACGCAGTAGATTCCAAGTTATGATGTAGGCGCAGTAGATTCCGAGTTAGATTCCGAATTATGATGTAGGCGCAGTAGATTCCGAGTTAGATTCCGAGTTATGATGTAGGCGCAGTAGATTCCGAGCTATGATGTAGGCGCAGTAGATTCCGAGTTAGATTCCGAGTTATGATGTAGGCGCAGTAGATTCTGAGTTATGATGTAGGCGCAGTAGATTCCGAGTTATGATGTAGGCGCAGTAGATTCCGAGTTAGATTCCGAGTTATGATGTATGCGCAGTAGATTCCGAGTTATGATGTAGGCGCAGTAGATTCCGAGTTAGATTCCGAGTTATGATGTAGGCGCAGTAGATTCCGAGTTATGATGTAGGCGCAGTAGATTCCGAGTTAGATTCCGAGTTATGATGTAGGCGCAGTAGATTCCGAGTTATGATGTAGGCGCAGTAGATTCCGAGTTAGATTCCGAGTTATGATGTAGGCGCAGTAGATTCCGAGTTATGATGTAGGCGCAGTAGATTCCGAGTTAGATTCCGAGTTATGATGTAGGCGCAGTAGATTCCGAGTTATGATGTAGGCGCAGTAGATTCCGAGTTAGATTCCGAGTTATGATGTAGGCGCAGTAGATTCCGAGTTATGATGTAGGCGCAGTAGATTCCGAGTTAGATTCCGAGTTATGATGTAGGCGCAGTAGATTCCGAGTTATGATGTAGGCGCAGTAGATTCCGAGTTAGATTCCGAGTTATGATGTAGGCGCAGTAGATTCCGAGTTATGATGTAGGCGCAGTAGATTCCGAGTTAGATTCCGAGTTATGATGTAGGCGCAGTAGGTTCCGAGTTATGATGTAGGCGCAGTAGATTCCGAGTTATGATGTAGGCGCAGTAGATTCCGAGTTAGATTCCGAGTTATGATGTAGGCGCAGTAGATTCCGAGTTATGATGTAGGCGCAGTAGATTCCGAGTTATATTCCGAGTTATGATGTAGACGCAGTAGATTCCGAGTTATGATGTAGGCGCAGTAGATTCCGAGTTATGATGTAGACGCAGTAGATTCCGAGTTATGATGTAGGCGCAGTAGATTCCGAGTTAGATTCCGAGTTATGATGTAGGCGCAGTAGATTCCGAGTTAGATTCCGAGTTATGATGTAGGCGCAGTAGGTTCCGAGCTATGATGTAGGCGCAGTAGATTCCGAGTTAGATTCCGAGTTATGATGTAGGCGCAGTAGATTCCGAGCTATGATGTAGGCGCAGTAGATTCCGTGTTATGATGTAGGCGCAGTAGATTCCGAGTTAGATTCCGAGTTATGATGTAGGCGCAGTAGATTCCGAGTTATGATGTAGGCGCAGTAGATTCCGAGTTAGATTCCGAGTTATGATGTAGGCGCAGTAGATTCCGAGTTATGATGTAGGCGCAGTAGATTCCGAGTTAGATTCCGAGTTATGATGTAGGCGCAGTAGATTCCGAGTTATGATGTAGGCGCAGTAGATTCCGAGTTAGATTCCGAGTTATGATGTAGGCGCAGTAGATTCCGAGTTATGATGTAGGTGCAGTAGATTCCGAGTTAGATTCCGAGTTATGATGTAGGCGCAGTAGATTCCGAGTTATGATGTAGGCGCTGTAGATTCCGAGTTAGATTCTGAGTTATGATGTAGGCGCAGTAGATTCCGAGTTATGATGTAGGCGCAGTAGATTCCGAGTTAGATTCCGAGTTATGATGTAGGCGCAGTAGATTCCGAGTTATGATGTAGGCGCAGTAGATTCCAAGTTATGATGTAGGCGCAGTAGATTCCAAGTTAGATTCCGAGTTATGATGTAGGCGCAGTAGATTCCGAGTTAGATTCCGAGTTATGATGTAGGCGCAGTAGATTCCGAGTTATGATGTAGGCGCAGTAGATTCCGTATTAGATTCCGAGTTATGATGTAGGCGCAGTAGATTCCAAGTTATGATGTAGGCACAGTAGATTCCGAGTTAGATTCCGAGTTATGATGTAGGCGCAGTAGATTCCGAGTTATGATGTAGGCGCAGTAGATTCCGAGTTAGATACGAGTTATGATGTAGGCGCAGTAGATTCCGAGTTATGATGTAGGCGCAGTAGATTCCGAGTTAGATTCCGAGTTATGATGTAGGCGCAGATGATTCCGAGTTATGATGTAGGCGCAGTAGATTCCGAGTTAGATACGAGTTATGATGTAAGCGCAGTAGATTCCGAGTTATGATGTAGGCGCAGTAGATTCCGAGTTAGATTCCAAGTTATGATGTAGGCGCAGTAGATTCCGAGTTATGATGTAGGCGCAGTAGATTCCGAGTTATGATGTAGGCGCAGTAGATTCCGAGTTAGATTCCGAGTTATGATGTAGGCGCAGTAGATTCCGAGTTATGATGTAGGCGCAGTAAATTCCGAGTTAGATTCCGAGTTATGATGTAGGCGCAGTAGATTCCAAGTTATGATGTAGGCGCAGTAGATTCCGAGTTATGATGTAGGCGCAGTAGATTCCGAGTTAGATTCCGAGTTATGATGTAGGCGCAGTAGATTCCGAGTTAGATTCCGAGTTATGATGTAGGCGCAGTAGATTCCGAGTTATGATGTAGGCGCAGTAGTTTCCGAGATAGATTCCGAGTTATGATGTAGGCGCAGTAGATTCCGAGTTAGATTTCGAGTTATGATGTAGGCGCAGTAGATTCCGAGTTATGATGTAGGCGCAGTAGATTCCGAGATATGATGTAGGCGCAGTAGATTCCGAGTTATGATGTAGGCACAGTTGATTCCGAGTTTGATTCCGAGTTATGATGTAGGCGCAGTAGATTCCGAGTTAGATTCCGAGTTATGATGTAGGCGCAGTAGATTCCGAGTTATGATGTAGGCGCAGTAGATTCCGAGTTAGATTCCGAGTTATGATGTAGGCGCAGTAGATTCCGAGTTATGATGTAGGCACGGTAGATTCCGAGTTAGATTCCGAGTTATGATGTAGGCGCAGTAGATTCCGAGTTATGATGTAGGCGCAGTAGATTCTGAGTTATGATGTAGGCGCAGTAGATTCCGAGTTATGATGTAGGCGCAGTAGATTCCGAGTTAGATTCCGAGTTATGATGTAGGCGAAGTAGATTCCGAGTTATGATGTAGGCGCAGTAGATTCCGAGTTAGATTCCGAGTTATGATGTAGGCGCAGTAGATTCCGAGTTATGATGTAGGCGCAGTAGATTCCGAGTTAGATTCCGAGTTATGATGTAGGCGCAGTAGATTCCGAGTTATGATGTAGGCACGGTAGATTCCGAGTTAGATTCCGAGTTATGATGTAGGCGCAGTAGATTCCGAGTTATGATGTAGGCGCAGTAGATTCTGAGTTATGATGTAGGCGCAGTAGATTCCGAGTTATGATGTAGGCGCAGTAGATTCCGAGTTAGATTCCGAGTTATGATGTAGGCGCAGTAGATTCCGAGTTATGATGTAGGCGCAGTAGATTCCGAGTTAGATTCCGAGTTATGATGTAGGCGCAGTAGATTCCGAGTTATGATGTAGACGCAGTAGATTCCGAGTTATGATGTAGGCGCAGTAGATTCCGAGTTAGATTCCGAGTTATGATGTAGGCGCAGTAGATTCCGAGTTAGATTCCGAGTTATGATGTAGGCGCAGTAGATTCCGAGCTATGATGTAGGCACAGTTGATTCCGAGTTTGATTCCGAGTTATGATGTAGGCGCAGTAGATTCCGAGTTAGATTCCGAGTTATGATGTAGGCGCAGTAGATTCCGAGTTATGATGTAGGCGCAGTAGATTCCGAGTTAGATTCCGAGTTATGATGTAGGCGCAGTAGATTCCGAGTTATGATGTAGGCACGGTAGATTCCGAGTTAGATTCCGAGTTATGATGTAGGCGCAGTAGATTCCGAGTTATGATGTAGGCGCAGTAGATTCTGAGTTATGATGTAGGCACAGTAGATTCCGAGTTATGATGTAGGCGCAGTAGATTCCGAGTTAGATTCCGAGTTATGATGTAGGCGCAGTAGATTCCGAGTTATGATGTAGGCGCAGTAGATTCCGAGTTAGATTCCGAGTTATGATGTAGGCGCAGTAGATTCCGAGTTAGATTCCGAGTTATGATGTAGGCGCAGTAGATTCCGAGTTAGATTCCGAGTTATGATGTAGGCGCAGTAGATTCCGAGCTATGATGTAGGCGCAGTAGATTCCGAGTTAGATTCCGAGTTATGATGTAGGCGCAGTAGATTCCGAGTTATGATGTAGGCGCAGTAGATTCCGAGTTAGAATCCGAGTTATGATGTAGGCACAGTAGATTCCGAGTTAGATTCCGAGTTATGATGTAGGCGCAGTAGATTCCGAGTTATGATGTAGGCGCAGTAGATTCCGTATTAGATTCCGAGTTATGATGTAGGCGCAGTAGATTCCAAGTTATGATGTAGGCGCAGTAGATTCCGAGTTAGATTCCGAGTTATGATGTAGGCGCAGTAGATTCCGAGTTATGATGTAGGCGCAGTAGATTCCGAGTTAGATTCCGAGTTATGATGTAGGCGCAGTAGATTCCGAGTTATGATGTAGGCGCAGTAGATTCCGAGTTAGATTCCGAGTTATGATGTAGGCGCAGTAGATTCCGAGTTATGATGTAGGCGCAATAGATTCCGAGTTAGATTCCGAGTTATGATGTAGGCGCATTAGATTCCGAGTTATGATGTAGGCGCAGTAGATTCCGAGTTATGATGTAGGCGCAGTAGATTCCTAGTTATGATGTAGGCGCAGTAGATTCCAAGTTATGATGTAGGCGCAGTAGATTCCAAGTTAGATTCCGAGTTATGATGTAGGCACAGTAGATTCCGAGTTAGATTCCGAGTTATGATGTAGGCGCAGTAGATTCCGAGTTATGATGTTGGCGCAGTAGATTCCGTATTAGATTCCGAGTTATGATGTAGGCGCAGTAGATTCCAAGTTATGATGTAGGCGCAGTAGATTCCGAGTTAGATTCCGAGTTATGATGTAGGCGCAGTAGATTCCGAGTTATGATGTAGGCGCAGTAGATTCCGAGTTATGATGTAGGCGCAGTAGATTCCGAGTTAGATTCCGAGTTATGATGTAGGCGCAGTAGATTCCGAGTTAGATTCCGAGTTATGATGTAGGCGCAGTAGATTCCGAGTTATGATGTAGGCGCAGTAGTTTCCGAGTTAGATTCCGAGTTATGATGTAGGCGCAGTAGATTCCGAGTTAGATTTCGAGTTATGATGTAGGCGCAGTAGATTCCGAGTTATGATGTAGGCGCAGTAGATTCCTAGTTAGATTCTGAGTTATGATGTAGGCGCAGTAGATTCCGAGATATGATGTAGGCGCAGTAGATTCCGAGTTATGATGTAGGCACAGTTGATTCTGAGTTTGATTCCGAGTTATGATGTAGGCGCAGTAGATTCCGAGTTAGATTCCGAGTTATGATGTAGGCGCAGTAGATTCCGAGTTATGATGTAGGCGCAGTAGATTCCGAGTTAGATTTCGAGTTATGATGTAGGCGCAGTAGATTCCGAGTTATGATGTAGGCACGGTAGATTCCGAGTTAGATTCCGAGTTATGATGTAGGCGCAGTAGATTCCGAGTTATGATGTAGGCGCAGTAGATTATGAGTTATGATGTAGGCGCAGTAGATTCCGAGTTATGATGTAGGCGCAGTAGATTCCGAGTTAGATTCCGAGTTATGATGTAGGCGCAGTAGATTCCGAGTTATGATGTAGGCGCAGTAGATTCCGAGTTAGATTCCGAGTTATGATGTAGGCGCAGTAGATTCCGAGTTATGATGTAGGCGCAGTAGTTTCCGAGTTATATTCCGAGTTATGATGTAGGCGCAGTAGATTCCGAGTTAGATTCCAAGTTATGATGTAGGCGCAGTAGATTCCGAGTTATGATGTAGGCGCAGTAGATTCCGAGTTATGATGTAGGCGCAGTAGATTCCGAGTTAGATTCCGAGTTATGATGTAGGCGCAGTAGATTCCGAGTTATGATGTAGGCGCAGTAGATTCCGAGTTAGATTCCGAGTTATGATGTAGGCGCAGTAGATTCCGAGTTAGATTCCGAGTTATGATGTAGGCGCAGTAGATTCCGAGTTATGATGTAGGCGCAGTAGATTCCGAGTTAGATTCCGAGTTATGATGTAGGTGCAGTAGATTCCGAGTTATGATGTAGGCGCAGTAGATTCCGAGTTAGATTCCGAGTTATGATGTAGGCGCAGTAGATTCCGAGTTATGATGTAGACGCAGTAGATTCCGAGTTATGATGTAGGCGCAGTAGATTCCGAGTTAGATTCCGAGTTATGATGTAGGCGCAGTAGATTCCGAGTTAGATTCCGAGTTATGATGTAGGCGCAGTAGATTCCGAGTTATGATGTAGGCGCAGTAGATTCCGAGTTAGATTCCGAGTTATGATGTAGGCGCAGTAGATTCCGAGTTATGATGTAGGCGCAGTAGATTCCGAGTTAGATACGAGTTATGATGTAGGCGCAGTAGATTCCGAGTTATGATGCAGGCGCAGTAGATTCCGAGTTAGATTCCGAGTTATGATGTAGGCGCAGTAGATTCCGAGTTATGATGTAGACGCAGTAGATTCCGAGTTATGATGTAGGCGCAGTAGATTCCGAGTTAGATTCCAAGTTCTGATGTAGGCGCAGTAGATTCCGAGTTAGATTCCGAGTTATGATGTAGGCGCAGTAGATTCCGAGCTATGATGTAGGCACAGTAGATTCCGAGTTATGATGTAGGCGCAGTAGATTCCGAGTTAGATTCCGAGTTATGATGTAGGCGCAGTAGATTCCGAGCTATGATGTAGGCGCAGTAGATTCCGAGTTAGATTCCGAGTTATGATGTAGGCGCAGTAGATTCCGAGATATGATGTAGGCGCAGTAGATTCCGAGTTAGATTCCGTGTTATGATGTAGGCGCAGTAGATTCCGAGTTATGATGTAGGCGCAGTAGATTCCGAGTTAGATTCCGAGTTATGATGTAGGCGCAGTAGATTCCGAGTTATGATGTAGGCGCAGTAGATTCCGAGTTAGATTCCGAGTTATGATGTAGGCGCAGTAGATTCCGAGTTATGATGTAGGCGCAGTAGATTCCGAGTTAGATTCCGAGTTATGATGTAGGCGCAGTAGATTCCGAGTTATGATGTAGGCGCAGTAGATTCCGAGTTAGATTCCGAGTTATGATGTAGGCGCAGTAGATTCCGAGTTATGATGTAGGCGCAGTAGATTCCGAGTTAGATTCCGAGTTATGATGTAGGCGCAGTAGATTCCGAGTTATGATGTAGGCGCAGTAGATTCCGAGTTAGATTCCGAGTTATGATGTAGGCGCAGTAGATTCCGAGTTATGATGTAGGCGCAGTAGATTCCGAGTTAGATTCCGAGTTATGATGTAGGCGCAGTAGATTCCGAGTTATGATGTAGGCGCAGTAGATTCCGAGTTAGATTCCGAGTTATGATGTAGGCGCAGTAGATTCCGAGTTATGATGTAGGCGCAGTAGATTCCGAGTTAGATTCCGAGTTATGATGTAGGCGCAGTAGATTCCGAGTTATGATGTAGGCGCAGTAGATTCCGAGTTAGATTCCGAGTTATGATGTAGGCGCAGTAGATTCCGAGTTATGATGTAGGCGCAGTAGATTCCGAGTTATGATGTAGGCGCAGTAGATTCCGAGTTAGATTCCGAGTTATGATGTAGGCGCAGTAGATTCCGAGTTATGATGTAGGCGCAGTAGATTCCGAGTTATATTCCGAGTTATGATGTAGGCGCAGTAGATTCCGAGTTATGATATAGACGCAGTAGATTCCAAGTTATGATGTAGGCGCAGTAGATTCCGAGTTAGATTCCGAATTATGATGTAGGCGCAGTAGATTCCGAGTTAGATTCCGAGTTATGATGTAGGCGCAGTAGATTCCGAGCTATGATGTAGGCGCAGTAGATTCCGAGTTAGATTCCGAGTTATGATGTAGGCGCAGTAGATTCTGAGTTATGATGTAGGCGCAGTAGATTCCGAGTTATGATGTAGGCGCAGTAGATTCCGAGTTAGATTCCGAGTTATGATGTATGCGCAGTAGATTCCGAGTTATGATGTAGGCGCAGTAGATTCCGAGTTAGATTCCGAGTTATGATGTAGGCGCAGTAGATTCCGAGTTATGATGTAGGCGCAGTAGATTCCGAGTTAGATTCCGAGTTATGATGTAGGCGCAGTAGATTCCGAGTTATGATGTAGGCGCAGTAGATTCCGAGTTAGATTCCGAGTTATGATGTAGGCGCAGTAGATTCCGAGTTATGATGTAGGCGCAGTAGATTCCGAGTTAGATTCCGAGTTATGATGTAGGCGCAGTAGATTCCGAGTTATGATGTAGGCGCAGTAGATTCCGAGTTAGATTCCGAGTTATGATGTAGGCGCAGTAGATTCCGAGTTATGATGTAGGCGCAGTAGATTCCGAGTTAGATTCCGAGTTATGATGTAGGCGCAGTAGATTCCGAGTTATGATGTAGGCGCAGTAGATTCCGAGTTAGATTCCGAGTTATGATGTAGGCGCAGTAGATTCCGAGTTATGATGTAGGCGCAGTAGATTCCGAGTTAGATTCCGAGTTATGATGTAGGCGCAGTAGGTTCCGAGTTATGATGTAGGCGCAGTAGATTCCGAGTTATGATGTAGGCGCAGTAGATTCCGAGTTAGATTCCGAGTTATGATGTAGGCGCAGTAGATTCCGAGTTATGATGTAGGCGCAGTAGATTCCGAGTTATATTCCGAGTTATGATGTAGACGCAGTAGATTCCGAGTTATGATGTAGGCGCAGTAGATTCCGAGTTATGATGTAGACGCAGTAGATTCCGAGTTATGATGTAGGCGCAGTAGATTCCGAGTTAGATTCCGAGTTATGATGTAGGCGCAGTAGATTCCGAGTTAGATTCCGAGTTATGATGTAGGCGCAGTAGATTCCGAGCTATGATGTAGGCGCAGTAGATTCCGAGTTAGATTCCGAGTTATGATGTAGGCGCAGTAGATTCCGAGCTATGATGTAGGCGCAGTAGATTCCGTGTTATGATGTAGGCGCAGTAGATTCCGAGTTAGATTCCGAGTTATGATGTAGGCGCAGTAGATTCCGAGTTATGATGTAGGCGCAGTAGATTCCGAGTTAGATTCCGAGTTATGATGTAGGCGCAGTAGATTCCGAGTTATGATGTAGGCGCAGTAGATTCCGAGTTAGATTCCGAGTTATGATGTAGGCGCAGTAGATTCCGAGTTATGATGTAGGCGCAGTAGATTCCGAGTTAGATTCCGAGTTATGATGTAGGCGCAGTAGATTCCGAGTTATGATGTAGGTGCAGTAGATTCCGAGTTAGATTCCGAGTTATGATGTAGGCGCAGTAGATTCCGAGTTATGATGTAGGCGCTGTAGATTCCGAGTTAGATTCTGAGTTATGATGTAGGCGCAGTAGATTCCGAGTTATGATGTAGGCGCAGTAGATTCCGAGTTAGATTCCGAGTTATGATGTAGGCGCAGTAGATTCCGAGTTATGATGTAGGCGCAGTAGATTCCAAGTTATGATGTAGGCGCAGTAGATTCCAAGTTAGATTCCGAGTTATGATGTAGGCGCAGTAGATTCCGAGTTAGATTCCGAGTTATGATGTAGGCGCAGTAGATTCCGAGTTATGATGTAGGCGCAGTAGATTCCGTATTAGATTCCGAGTTATGATGTAGGCGCAGTAGATTCCAAGTTATGATGTAGGCACAGTAGATTCCGAGTTAGATTCCGAGTTATGATGTAGGCGCAGTAGATTCCGAGTTATGATGTAGGCGCAGTAGATTCCGAGTTAGATACGAGTTATGATGTAGGCGCAGTAGATTCCGAGTTATGATGTAGGCGCAGTAGATTCCGAGTTAGATTCCGAGTTATGATGTAGGCGCAGATGATTCCGAGTTATGATGTAGGCGCAGTAGATTCCGAGTTAGATACGAGTTATGATGTAGGCGCAGTAGATTCCGAGTTATGATGTAGGCGCAGTAGATTCCGAGTTAGATTCCAAGTTATGATGTAGGCGCAGTAGATTCCGAGTTATGATGTAGGCGCAGTAGATTCCGAGTTATGATGTAGGCGCAGTAGATTCCGAGTTAGATTCCGAGTTATGATGTAGGCGCAGTAGATTCCGAGTTATGATGTAGGCGCAGTAAATTCCGAGTTAGATTCCGAGTTATGATGTAGGCGCAGTAGATTCCGAGTTATGATGTAGGCGCAGTAGATTCCGAGTTATGATGTAGGCGCAGTAGATTCCGAGTTAGATTCCGAGTTATGATGTAGGCGCAGTAGATTCCGAGTTAGATTCCGAGTTATGATGTAGGCGCAGTAGATTCCGAGTTATGATGTAGGCGCAGTAGTTTCCGAGATAGATTCCGAGTTATGATGTAGGCGCAGTAGATTCCGAGTTAGATTTCGAGTTATGATGTAGGCGCAGTAGATTCCGAGTTATGATGTAGGCGCAGTAGATTCCGAGATATGATGTAGGCGCAGTAGATTCCGAGTTATGATGTAGGCACAGTTGATTCCGAGTTTGATTCCGAGTTATGATGTAGGCGCAGTAGATTCCGAGTTAGATTCCGAGTTATGATGTAGGCGCAGTAGATTCCGAGTTATGATGTAGGCGCAGTAGATTCCGAGTTAGATTCCGAGTTATGATGTAGGCGCAGTAGATTCCGAGTTATGATGTAGGCACGGTAGATTCCGAGTTAGATTCCGAGTTATGATGTAGGCGCAGTAGATTCCGAGTTATGATGTAGGCGCAGTAGATTCTGAGTTATGATGTAGGCGCAGTAGATTCCGAGTTATGATGTAGGCGCAGTAGATTCCGAGTTAGATTCCGAGTTATGATGTAGGCGCAGTAGATTCCGAGTTATGATGTAGGCGCAGTAGATTCCGAGTTAGATTCCGAGTTATGATGTAGGCGCAGTAGATTCCGAGTTATGATGTAGGCGCAGTAGATTCCGAGTTAGATTCCGAGTTATGATGTAGGCGCAGTAGATTCCGAGTTATGATGTAGGCACGGTAGATTCCGAGTTAGATTCCGAGTTATGATGTAGGCGCAGTAGATTCCGAGTTATGATGTAGGCGCAGTAGATTCTGAGTTATGATGTAGGCGCAGTAGATTCCGAGTTATGATGTAGGCGCAGTAGATTCCGAGTTAGATTCCGAGTTATGATGTAGGCGCAGTAGATTCCGAGTTATGATGTAGGCGCAGTAGATTCCGAGTTAGATTCCGAGTTATGATGTAGGCGCAGTAGATTCCGAGTTATGATGTAGACGCAGTAGATTCCGAGTTATGATGTAGGCGCAGTAGATTCCGAGTTAGATTCCGAGTTATGATGTAGGCGCAGTAGATTCCGAGTTAGATTCCGAGTTATGATGTAGGCGCAGTAGATTCCGAGCTATGATGTAGGCACAGTTGATTCCGAGTTTGATTCCGAGTTATGATGTAGGCGCAGTAGATTCCGAGTTAGATTCCGAGTTATGATGTAGGCGCAGTAGATTCCGAGTTATGATGTAGGCGCAGTAGATTCCGAGTTAGATTCCGAGTTATGATGTAGGCGCAGTAGATTCCGAGTTATGATGTAGGCGCAGTAGATTCCGAGTTAGATTCCGAGTTATGATGTAGGCGCAGTAGATTCCGAGTTATGATGTAGGCGCAGTAGATTCCGAGTTAGATTCCGAGTTATGATGTAGGCGCAGTAGATTCCGAGTTATGATGTAGGCGCAGTAGATTCCGAGTTAGATTCCGAGTTATGATGTAGGCGCAGTAGGTTCCGAGTTATGATGTAGGCGCAGTAGATTCCGAGTTATGATGTAGGCGCAGTAGATTCCGAGTTAGATTCCGAGTTATGATGTAGGCGCAGTAGATTCCGAGTTATGATGTAGGCGCAGTAGATTCCGAGTTATATTCCGAGTTATGATGTAGACGCAGTAGATTCCGAGTTATGATGTAGGCGCAGTAGATTCCGAGTTATGATGTAGACGCAGTAGATTCCGAGTTATGATGTAGGCGCAGTAGATTCCGAGTTAGATTCCGAGTTATGATGTAGGCGCAGTAGATTCCGAGTTAGATTCCGAGTTATGATGTAGGCGCAGTAGATTCCGAGCTATGATGTAGGCGCAGTAGATTCCGAGTTAGATTCCGAGTTATGATGTAGGCGCAGTAGATTCCGAGCTATGATGTAGGCGCAGTAGATTCCGTGTTATGATGTAGGCGCAGTAGATTCCGAGTTAGATTCCGAGTTATGATGTAGGCGCAGTAGATTCCGAGTTATGATGTAGGCGCAGTAGATTCCGAGTTAGATTCCGAGTTATGATGTAGGCGCAGTAGATTCCGAGTTATGATGTAGGCGCAGTAGATTCCGAGTTAGATTCCGAGTTATGATGTAGGCGCAGTAGATTCCGAGTTATGATGTAGGCGCAGTAGATTCCGAGTTAGATTCCGAGTTATGATGTAGGCGCAGTAGATTCCGAGTTATGATGTAGGTGCAGTAGATTCCGAGTTAGATTCCGAGTTATGATGTAGGCGCAGTAGATTCCGAGTTATGATGTAGGCGCTGTAGATTCCGAGTTAGATTCTGAGTTATGATGTAGGCGCAGTAGATTCCGAGTTATGATGTAGGCGCAGTAGATTCCGAGTTAGATTCCGAGTTATGATGTAGGCGCAGTAGATTCCGAGTTATGATGTAGGCGCAGTAGATTCCAAGTTATGATGTAGGCGCAGTAGATTCCAAGTTAGATTCCGAGTTATGATGTAGGCGCAGTAGATTCCGAGTTAGATTCCGAGTTATGATGTAGGCGCAGTAGATTCCGAGTTATGATGTAGGCGCAGTAGATTCCGTATTAGATTCCGAGTTATGATGTAGGCGCAGTAGATTCCAAGTTATGATGTAGGCACAGTAGATTCCGAGTTAGATTCCGAGTTATGATGTAGGCGCAGTAGATTCCGAGTTATGATGTAGGCGCAGTAGATTCCGAGTTAGATACGAGTTATGATGTAGGCGCAGTAGATTCCGAGTTATGATGTAGGCGCAGTAGATTCCGAGTTAGATTCCGAGTTATGATGTAGGCGCAGATGATTCCGAGTTATGATGTAGGCGCAGTAGATTCCGAGTTAGATACGAGTTATGATGTAGGCGCAGTAGATTCCGAGTTATGATGTAGGCGCAGTAGATTCCGAGTTAGATTCCAAGTTATGATGTAGGCGCAGTAGATTCCGAGTTATGATGTAGGCGCAGTAGATTCCGAGTTATGATGTAGGCGCAGTAGATTCCGAGTTAGATTCCGAGTTATGATGTAGGCGCAGTAGATTCCGAGTTATGATGTAGGCGCAGTAAATTCCGAGTTAGATTCCGAGTTATGATGTAGGCGCAGTAGATTCCGAGTTATGATGTAGGCGCAGTAGATTCCGAGTTATGATGTAGGCGCAGTAGATTCCGAGTTAGATTCCGAGTTATGATGTAGGCGCAGTAGATTCCGAGTTAGATTCCGAGTTATGATGTAGGCGCAGTAGATTCCGAGTTATGATGTAGGCGCAGTAGTTTCCGAGATAGATTCCGAGTTATGATGTAGGCGCAGTAGATTCCGAGTTAGATTTCGAGTTATGATGTAGGCGCAGTAGATTCCGAGTTATGATGTAGGCGCAGTAGATTCCGAGATATGATGTAGGCGCAGTAGATTCCGAGTTATGATGTAGGCACAGTTGATTCCGAGTTTGATTCCGAGTTATGATGTAGGCGCAGTAGATTCCGAGTTAGATTCCGAGTTATGATGTAGGCGCAGTAGATTCCGAGTTATGATGTAGGCGCAGTAGATTCCGAGTTAGATTCCGAGTTATGATGTAGGCGCAGTAGATTCCGAGTTATGATGTAGGCACGGTAGATTCCGAGTTAGATTCCGAGTTATGATGTAGGCGCAGTAGATTCCGAGTTATGATGTAGGCGCAGTAGATTCTGAGTTATGATGTAGGCGCAGTAGATTCCGAGTTATGATGTAGGCGCAGTAGATTCCGAGTTAGATTCCGAGTTATGATGTAGGCGCAGTAGATTCCGAGTTATGATGTAGGCGCAGTAGATTCCGAGTTAGATTCCGAGTTATGATGTAGGCGCAGTAGATTCCGAGTTATGATGTAGGCGCAGTAGATTCCGAGTTAGATTCCGAGTTATGATGTAGGCGCAGTAGATTCCGAGTTATGATGTAGGCACGGTAGATTCCGAGTTAGATTCCGAGTTATGATGTAGGCGCAGTAGATTCCGAGTTATGATGTAGGCGCAGTAGATTCTGAGTTATGATGTAGGCGCAGTAGATTCCGAGTTATGATGTAGGCGCAGTAGATTCCGAGTTAGATTCCGAGTTATGATGTAGGCGCAGTAGATTCCGAGTTATGATGTAGGCGCAGTAGATTCCGAGTTAGATTCCGAGTTATGATGTAGGCGCAGTAGATTCCGAGTTATGATGTAGACGCAGTAGATTCCGAGTTATGATGTAGGCGCAGTAGATTCCGAGTTAGATTCCGAGTTATGATGTAGGCGCAGTAGATTCCGAGTTAGATTCCGAGTTATGATGTAGGCGCAGTAGATTCCGAGCTATGATGTAGGCACAGTTGATTCCGAGTTTGATTCCGAGTTATGATGTAGGCGCAGTAGATTCCGAGTTAGATTCCGAGTTATGATGTAGGCGCAGTAGATTCCGAGTTATGATGTAGGCGCAGTAGATTCCGAGTTAGATTCCGAGTTATGATGTAGGCGCAGTAGATTCCGAGTTATGATGTAGGCACGGTAGATTCCGAGTTAGATTCCGAGTTATGATGTAGGCGCAGTAGATTCCGAGTTATGATGTAGGCGCAGTAGATTCTGAGTTATGATGTAGGCACAGTAGATTCCGAGTTATGATGTAGGCGCAGTAGATTCCGAGTTAGATTCCGAGTTATGATGTAGGCGCAGTAGATTCCGAGTTATGATGTAGGCGCAGTAGATTCCGAGTTAGATTCCGAGTTATGATGTAGGCGCAGTAGATTCCGAGTTAGATTCCGAGTTATGATGTAGGCGCAGTAGATTCCGAGTTAGATTCCGAGTTATGATGTAGGCGCAGTAGATTCCGAGCTATGATGTAGGCGCAGTAGATTCCGAGTTAGATTCCGAGTTATGATGTAGGCGCAGTAGATTCCGAGTTATGATGTAGGCGCAGTAGATTCCGAGTTAGAATCCGAGTTATGATGTAGGCACAGTAGATTCCGAGTTAGATTCCGAGTTATGATGTAGGCGCAGTAGATTCCGAGTTATGATGTAGGCGCAGTAGATTCCGTATTAGATTCCGAGTTATGATGTAGGCGCAGTAGATTCCAAGTTATGATGTAGGCGCAGTAGATTCCGAGTTAGATTCCGAGTTATGATGTAGGCGCAGTAGATTCCGAGTTATGATGTAGGCGCAGTAGATTCCGAGTTAGATTCCGAGTTATGATGTAGGCGCAGTAGATTCCGAGTTATGATGTAGGCGCAGTAGATTCCGAGTTAGATTCCGAGTTATGATGTAGGCGCAGTAGATTCCGAGTTATGATGTAGGCGCAATAGATTCCGAGTTAGATTCCGAGTTATGATGTAGGCGCAGTAGATTCCGAGTTATGATGTAGGCGCAGTAGATTCCGAGTTATGATGTAGGCGCAGTAGATTCCTAGTTATGATGTAGGCGCAGTAGATTCCAAGTTATGATGTAGGCGCAGTAGATTCCAAGTTAGATTCCGAGTTATGATGTAGGCACAGTAGATTCCGAGTTAGATTCCGAGTTATGATGTAGGCGCAGTAGATTCCGAGTTATGATGTTGGCGCAGTAGATTCCGTATTAGATTCCGAGTTATGATGTAGGCGCAGTAGATTCCAAGTTATGATGTAGGCGCAGTAGATTCCGAGTTAGATTCCGAGTTATGATGTAGGCGCAGTAGATTCCGAGTTATGATGTAGGCGCAGTAGATTCCGAGTTATGATGTAGGCGCAGTAGATTCCGAGTTAGATTCCGAGTTATGATGTAGGCGCAGTAGATTCCGAGTTAGATTCCGAGTTATGATGTAGGCGCAGTAGATTCCGAGTTATGATGTAGGCGCAGTAGTTTCCGAGTTAGATTCCGAGTTATGATGTAGGCGCAGTAGATTCCGAGTTAGATTTCGAGTTATGATGTAGGCGCAGTAGATTCCGAGTTATGATGTAGGCGCAGTAGATTCCTAGTTAGATTCTGAGTTATGATGTAGGCGCAGTAGATTCCGAGATATGATGTAGGCGCAGTAGATTCCGAGTTATGATGTAGGCACAGTTGATTCCGAGTTTGATTCCGAGTTATGATGTAGGCGCAGTAGATTCCGAGTTAGATTCCGAGTTATGATGTAGGCGCAGTAGATTCCGAGTTATGATGTAGGCGCAGTAGATTCCGAGTTAGATTTCGAGTTATGATGTAGGCGCAGTAGATTCCGAGTTATGATGTAGGCACGGTAGATTCCGAGTTAGATTCCGAGTTATGATGTAGGCGCAGTAGATTCCGAGTTATGATGTAGGCGCAGTAGATTATGAGTTATGATGTAGGCGCAGTAGATTCCGAGTTATGATGTAGGCGCAGTAGATTCCGAGTTAGATTCCGAGTTATGATGTAGGCGCAGTAGATTCCGAGTTATGATGTAGGCGCAGTAGATTCCGAGTTAGATTCCGAGTTATGATGTAGGCGCAGTAGATTCCGAGTTATGATGTAGGCGCAGTAGTTTCCGAGTTATATTCCGAGTTATGATGTAGGCGCAGTAGATTCCGAGTTAGATTCCAAGTTATGATGTAGGCGCAGTAGATTCCGAGTTATGATGTAGGCGCAGTAGATTCCGAGTTATGATGTAGGCGCAGTAGATTCCGAGTTAGATTCCGAGTTATGATGTAGGCGCAGTAGATTCCGAGTTATGATGTAGGCGCAGTAGATTCCGAGTTAGATTCCGAGTTATGATGTAGGCGCAGTAGATTCCGAGTTAGATTCCGAGTTATGATGTAGGCGCAGTAGATTCCGAGTTATGATGTAGGCGCAGTAGATTCCGAGTTAGATTCCGAGTTATGATGTAGGTGCAGTAGATTCCGAGTTATGATGTAGGCGCAGTAGATTCCGAGTTAGATTCCGAGTTATGATGTAGGCGCAGTAGATTCCGAGTTATGATGTAGGCGCAGTAGATTCCGAGTTAGATTCCGACTTATGATGTAGGCGCAGTAGGTTCCGAGTTATGATGTAGGCGCAGTAGATTCCGAGTTAGATTCCGAGTTATGATGTAGGCGCAGTAGATTCCGAGTTATGATGTAGGCGCAGCAGATTCCGAGTTATGATGTAGGCGCAGTAGATTCCGAGTAAGATTCCGAGTTATGATGTAGGCGCAGTAGATTCCGAGTTATGATGTAGGCGCAGTAGATTCCGAGTTAGATTCCGAGTTATGATGTAGGCGCAGTAGATTCCGAGTTATGATGTAGGCGCAGTAGATACCGAGTTAGATTCCGAGTTATGATGTAGGCGCAGTAGATTCCGAGTTATGATGTAGGCGCAGTAGATTCCGAGTTAGATTCCGAGTTATGATGTAGGCGCAGTAGATTCCGAGTTATGATGTAGGCGCAGTAGATTCCGAGTTAGATTCCGAGTTATGATGTAGGCGCAGTAGATTCCGAGTTATGATGTAGGCGCAGTAGATTCCGAGTTAGATACGAGTTATGATGTAGGCGCAGTAGATTCCGAGTTATGATGTAGGCGCAGTAGATTCCGAGTTAGATTCCGAGTTATGATGTAGGCGCAGATGATTCCGAGTTATGATGTAGGCGCAGTAGATTCCGAGTTAGATACGAGTTATGATGTAGGCGCAGTAGATTCCGAGTTATGATGTAGGCGCAGTAGATTCCGAGTTAGATTCCAAGTTATGATGTAGGCGCAGTAGATTCCGAGTTAGATTCCGAGTTATGATGTAGGCGCAGTAGATTCCGAGTTATGATGTAGGCGCAGTAGATTCCGAGTTAGATTCCGAGTTATGATGTAGGCGCAGTAGATTCCGAGTTATGATGTAGGCGCAGTAGATTCCGAGTTAGATTCCGAGTTATGATGTAGGCGCAGTAGATTCCGAGTTATGATGTAGGTGCAGTAGATTCCGAGTTAGATACGAGTTATGATGTAGGCGCAGTAGATTCCGAGTTATGATGTAGGCGCAGTAGATTCCGAGTTAGATTCCGAGTTATGATGTAGGCGCAGATGATTCCGAGTTATGATGTAGGCGCAGTAGATTCCGAGTTAGATACGAGTTATGATGTAGGCGCAGTAGATTCCGAGTTATGATGTAGGCGCAGTAGATTCCGAGTTAGATTCCGAGTTATGATGTAGGCGCAGTAGATTCCGAGTTATGATGTAGGCGCAGTAGATTCCAAGTTAGATTCCGAGTTATGATGTAGGCGCAGTAGATTCCGAGTTATGATGTAGGCGCAGTAGATTCCGAGTTAGATTCCGAGTTATGATGTAGGCGCAGTAGATTCCGAGTTAGATTCCGAGTTATGATGTAGGCGCAGTAGATTCCGAGTTATGATGTAGGCGCAGTAGTTTCCGAGTTAGATTCCGAGTTATGATGTAGGCGCAGTAGATTCCGAGTTAGATTTCGAGTTATGATGTAGGCGCAGTAGATTCCGAGTTATGATGTAGGCGCAGTAGATTCCGAGTTAGATTCTGAGTTATGATGTAGGCGCAGTAGATTCCGAGATATGATGTAGGCGCAGTAGATTCCGAGTTATGATGTAGGCACAGTTGATTCCGAGTTTGATTCCGAGTTATGATGTAGGCGCAGTAGATTCCGAGTTAGATTCCGAGTTATGATGTAGGCGCAGTAGATTCCGAGTTATGATGTAGGCGCAGTAGATTCCGAGTTAGATTCCGAGTTATGATGTAGGCGCAGTAGATTCCGAGTTATGATGTAGGCACGGTAGATTCCGAGTTAGATTCCGAGTTATGATGTAGGCGCAGTAGATTCCGAGTTATGATGTAGGCGCAGTAGATTCTGAGTTATGATTTAGGCGCAGTAGATTCCGAGTTATGATGTAGGCGCAGTAGATTCCGAGTTAGATTCCGAGTTATGATGTAGGCGCAGTAGATTCCGAGTTATGATGTAGGCGCAGTAGATTCTGAGTTATGATTTAGGCGCAGTAGATTCCGAGTTATGATGTAGGCGCAGTAGATTCCGAGTTAGATTCCGAGTTATGATGTAGGCGCAGTAGATTCCGAGTTATGATGTAGACGCAGTAGATTCCGAGTTATGATGTAGGCGCAGTAGATTCCGAGTTAGATTCCGAGTTATGATGTAGGCGCAGTAGATTCCGAGTTAGATTCCGAGTTATGATGTAGGCGCAGTAGATTCCGAGCTATGATGTAGGCGCAGTAGATTCCGAGTTAGATTCCGAGTTATGATGTAGGCGCAGTAGATTCCGAGTTATGATGTAGGCGCAGTAGATTCTGAGTTAGATTCCGTGTTATGATGTAGGCGCAGTAGATTCCGAGTTATGATGTAGGCGCAGTAGATTCCGAGTTAGATTCCGAGTTATGATGTAGGCGCAGTAGATTCCGAGTTATGATGTAGGCGCAGTAGATTCCGAGTTAGATTCCGAGTTATGATGTAGGCGCAGTAGATTCCGAGTTATGATGTAGGCGCAGTAGATTCCGAGTTAGATACGAGTTATGATGTAGGCGCAGTAGATTCCGAGTTATGATGTAGGCGCAGTAGATTCCGAGTTAGATTCCGAGTTATGATGTAGGCGCAGTAGATTCCGAGTTATGATGTAGGCGCAGTAGATTCCGAGTTATGATGTAGGCGCAGTAGATTCCGAGTTAGATTCCGAGTTGTGATGTAGGCGCAGTAGATTCCGAGTTAGATTCCGAGTTATGATGTAGGCGCAGTAGATTCCGAGCTATGATGTAGGCGCAGTAGATTCCGAGTTAGATTCCGAGTTATGATGTAGGCGCAGGAGATTACGAGTTATGATGTAGGCGCAGTAGATTCCGAGTTAGATTCCGAGTTATGATGTAGGCGCAGTAGATTCCGAGTTATGATGTAGGCGCAGTAGATTCCGAGTTATGATGTAGGCGCAGTAGATTCCGAGTTAGATTCCGAGTTATGATGTAGGCGAAGTAGATTCCAAGTTATGATGTAGGCGCAGTAGATTCCGAGTTAGATTCCGAGTTATGATGTAGGCGCAATAGATTCCGAGTTATGATGTAGGCGCAGTAGATTCCGAGTTATGATGTAGGCGCAGTAGATTCCGAGTTAGATTCCGAGTTATGATGTAGGCGCAGTAGATACCAAGTTATGATGTAGGCGCAGTAGATTCCAAGTTAGATTCCGAGTTATGATGTAGGCGCAGTAGATTCCGAGTTATGATGTAGGCGCAGTAGATTCCGAGTTAGATTCCGAGTTATGATGTAGGCGCAGTAGATTCCGAGTTATGATGTAGGCGCAGTAGATTCCGAGTTAGATTCCGAGTTATGATGTAGGCGCAGTAGATTCCGAGTTATGATGTAGGCGCAGTAGATTCCGAGTTAGATTCCGAGTTATGATGTAGGCGCAGTAGATTCCGAGTTATGATGTAGGCGCAGTAGATTCCGAGTTAGATTCCGAGTTATGATGTAGGCGCAGTAGATTCCGAGTTATGATGTAGGCGCAGTAGATTCCGAGTTAGATTCCGAGTTATGATGTAGGCGCAGTAGATTCCGAGTTATGATGTAGGCGCAGTAGATTCCGAGTTAGATTCCGAGTTATGATGTAGGCGCAGTAGATTCCGAGTTATGATGTAGGCGCAGTAGATTCCGAGTTAGATTCCGAGTTATGATGTAGGCGCAGTAGATTCCGAGTTATGATGTAGGCGCAGTAGATTCCGAGTTAGATTCCGAGTTATGATGTAGGCGCAGTAGATTCCGAGTTATGATGTAGGCGCAGTAGATTCCGAGTTAGATTCCGAGTTATGATGTAGGCGCAGTAGATTCCGAGTTATGATGTAGGCGCAGTAGATTCCGAGTTAGATTCCGAGTTATGATGTAGGCGCAGTAGATTCCGAGTTATGATGTAGGCGCAGTAGATTCCGAGTTAGATTCCGAGTTATGATGTAGGCGCAGTAGATTCCGAGTTATGATGTAGGCGCAGTAGATTCCGAGTTAGATTCCGAGTTATGATGTAGGCGCAGTAGATTCCGAGTTATGATGTAGGCGCAGTAGATTCCGAGTTAGATTCCGAGTTATGATGTAGGCGCAGTAGATTCCGAGTTATGATGTAGGCGCAGTAGATTCCGAGTTAGATTCCGAGTTATGATGTAGGCGCAGTAGATTCCGAGTTATGATGTAGGCGCAGTAGATTCCGAGTTAGATTCCGAGTTATGATGTAGGCGCAGTAGATTCCGAGTTATGATGTAGGCGCAGTAGATTCCGAGTTAGATTCCGAGTTATGATGTAGGCGCAGTAGATTCCGAGTTATGATGTAGGCGCAGTAGATTCCGAGTTAGATTCCGAGTTATGATGTAGGCGCAGTAGATTCCGAGTTAGATTCCGAGTTGTGATGTAGGCGCAGTAGATTCCGAGTTAGATTCCGAGTTATGATGTAGGCGCAGTAGATTCCGAGCTATGATGTAGGCGCAGTAGATTCCGAGTTAGATTCCGAGTTATGATGTAGGCGCAGGAGATTACGAGTTATGATGTAGGCGCAGTAGATTCCGAGTTAGATTCCGAGTTATGATGTAGGCGCAGTAGATTCCGAGTTATGATGTAGGCGCAGTAGATTCCGAGTTATGATGTAGGCGCAGTAGATTCCGAGTTAGATTCCGAGTTATGATGTAGGCGAAGTAGATTCCAAGTTATGATGTAGGCGCAGTAGATTCCGAGTTAGATTCCGAGTTATGATGTAGGCGCAATAGATTCCGAGTTATGATGTAGGCGCAGTAGATTCCGAGTTATGATGTAGGCGCAGTAGATTCCGAGTTAGATTCCGAGTTATGATGTAGGCGCAGTAGATACCAAGTTATGATGTAGGCGCAGTAGATTCCAAGTTAGATTCCGAGTTATGATGTAGGCGCAGTAGATTCCGAGTTATGATGTAGGCGCAGTAGATTCCGAGTTAGATTCCGAGTTATGATGTAGGCGCAGTAGATTCCGAGTTATGATGTAGGCGCAGTAGATTCCGAGTTAGATTCCGAGTTATGATGTAGGCGCAGTAGATTCCGAGTTATGATGTAGGCGCAGTAGATTCCGAGTTAGATTCCGAGTTATGATGTAGGCGCAGTAGATTCCGAGTTATGATGTAGGCGCAGTAGATTCCGAGTTAGATTCCGAGTTATGATGTAGGCGCAGTAGATTCCGAGTTATGATGTAGGCGCAGTAGATTCCGAGTTAGATTCCGAGTTATGATGTAGGCGCAGTAGATTCCGAGTTATGATGTAGGCGCAGTAGATTCCGAGTTAGATTCCGAGTTATGATGTAGGCGCAGTAGATTCCGAGTTATGATGTAGGCGCAGTAGATTCCGAGTTAGATTCCGAGTTATGATGTAGGCGCAGTAGATTCCGAGTTATGATGTAGGCGCAGTAGATTCCGAGTTAGATTCCGAGTTATGATGTAGGCGCAGTAGATTCCGAGTTATGATGTAGGCGCAGTAGATTCCGAGTTAGATTCCGAGTTATGATGTAGGCGCAGTAGATTCCGAGTTATGATGTAGGCGCAGTAGATTCCGAGTTAGATTCCGAGTTATGATGTAGGCGCAGTAGATTCCGAGTTATGATGTAGGCGCAGTAGATTCCGAGTTAGATTCCGAGTTATGATGTAGGCGCAGTAGATTCCGAGTTATGATGTAGGCGCAGTAGATTCCGAGTTAGATTCCGAGTTATGATGTAGGCGCAGTAGATTCCGAGTTATGATGTAGGCGCAGTAGATTCCGAGTTAGATTCCGAGTTATGATGTAGGCGCAGTAGATTCCGAGTTATGATGTAGGCGCAGTAGATTCCGAGTTAGATTCCGAGTTATGATGTAGGCGCAGTAGATTCCGAGTTATGATGTAGGCGCAGTAGATTCCGAGTTAGATTCCGAGTTATGATGTAGGCGCAGTAGATTCCGAGTTATGATGTAGGCGCAGTAGATTCCGAGTTAGATTCCGAGTTATGATGTAGGCGCAGTAGATTCCGAGTTATGATGTAGGCGCAGTAGATTCCGAGTTAGATTCCGAGTTATGATGTAGGCGCAGTAGATTCCGAGTTATGATGTAGGCGCAGTAGATTCCGAGTTAGATTCCGAGTTATGATGTAGGCGCAGTAGATTCCGAGTTATGATGTAGGCGCAGTAGATTCCGAGTTAGATTCCGAGTTATGATGTAGGCGCAGTAGATTCCGAGTTATGATGTAGGCGCAGTAGATTCCGAGTTAGATACGTGTTATGATGTAGGCGCAGTAGATTCCGAGTTATGATGTAGGCGCAGTAGATTCCGAGTTAGATTCCGAGTTATGATGTAGGCGCAGTAGATTCCGAGTTATGATGTAGACGCAGTAGATTCCGAGTTATGATGTAGGCGCAGTAGATTCCGAGTTAGATTCCGAGTTATGATGTAGGCGCAGTAGATTCCGAGTTATGATGTAGGCGCAGTAGATTCCGAGTTAGATTCCGAGTTATGATGTAGGCGCAGTAGATTCCGAGTTATGATGTAGGCGCAGTAGATTCCGAGTTAGATTCCGAGTTATGATGTAGGCGCAGTAGATTCCGAGTTATGATGTAGGCGCAGTAGATTCCGAGTTAGATTCCGAGTTATGATGTAGGCGCAGTAGATTCCGAGTTATGATGTAGGCGCAGTAGATTCCGAGTTAGATTCCGAGTTATGATGTAGGCGCAGTAGATTCCGAGTTATGATGTAGGCGCAGTAGATTCCGAGTTATGATGTAGGCGCAGTAGATTCCGAGTTAGATTCCGAGTTATGATGTAGGCGCAGTAGATTCCGAGTTAGATTCCGAGTTATGATGTAGGCGCAGTAGATTCCGAGCTATGATGTAGGCGCAGTAGATTCCGAGTTAGATTCCGAGTTATGATGTAGGCGCAGTAGATTCCGAGTTATGATGTAGGCGCAGTAGATTCCGAGTTATGATGTAGGCGCAGTAGATTCCGAGTTAGATTCCGAGTTATGATGTAGGCGCAGTAGATTCCGAGTTATGATGTAGGCGCAGTAGATTCCGAGTTAGATTCCGAGTTATGATGTAGGCGCAGTAGATTCCGAGTTATATTCCGAGTTATGATGTAGGCGCAGTACATTCCGAATTATGATGTAGGCGCAGTAGATTCCGAGTTAGATTCCGAGTTATGATGTAGGCGCAGTAGATTCCGAGTTATGATGTAGGCGCAGTAGATTCCGAGTTAGATTCCGAGTTATGATGTAGGCGCAGTAGATTCCGAGTTATGATGTAGGCGCAGTAGATTCCGAGTTAGATTCCGAGTTATGATGTAGGCGCAGTAGATTCCGAGTTATGATGTAGGCGCAGTAGATTCCGAGTTAGATTCCGAGTTATGATGTAGGCGCAGTAGATTCCGAGTTATGATGTAGGCGCAGTAGATTCCGAGTTAGATACGAGTTATGATGTAGGCGCAGTAGATTCCGAGTTATGATGTAGGCGAAGTAGATTCCGAGTTAGATTCCGAGTTATGATGTAGGCGCAGTAGATTCCGAGTTATGATGTAGACGCAGTAGATTCCGAGTTATGATGTAGGCGCAGTAGATTCCGAGTTAGATTCCGAGTTATGATGTAGGCGCAGTAGATTCTGAGTTAGATTCCGAGTTATTATGTAGGCGCAGTAGATTCCGAGTTAGATTCCGAGTTATGATGTAGGCGCAGTAGATTCCGAGCTATGATGTAGGCGCAGTAGATTCCGAGTAAGATTCCGAGTTATGATGTAGGCGCAGTAGATTCCGAGTTATGATGTAGGCGCAGTAGATTCCGAGTTATGATGTAGGCGCAGTAGATTCCGAGTTAGATTCCGAGTTATGATGTAGGCGCAGTAGATTCCGAGTTATGATGTAGGCGCAGTAGATTCCGAGTTAGATTCCGAGTTATGATGTAGGCGCAGTAGATTCCGAGTTATGATGTAGGCGCAGTAGATTCCGAGTTAGATACGAGTTATGATTTAGGCGCAGTAGATTCCGAGTTATGATGTTGGCGCAGTAGATTCCGAGTTAGATTCCGAGTTATGATGTAGGCGCAGTAGATTCCGAGTTATGATGTAGACGCAGTAGATTCCGAGTTATGATGTAGGCGCAGTAGATTCTGAGTTAGATTCCGAGTTATGATGTAGGCGCAGTAGATTCCGAGTTAGATTCCGAGTTATGATGTAGGCGCAGTAGATTCCGAGCTATGATGTAGGCGCAGTAGATTCCGAGTTAGATTCCGAGTTATGATGTAGGCGCAGTAGATTCCGAGTTATGATGTAGGCGCAGTAGATTCCGAGTTAGATTCCGAGTTATGATGTAGGCGCAGTAGATTTTGAGTTATGATGTAGGCGCAGTAGATTCCGAGTTAGATTCCGAGTTATGATGTAGGCGCAGTAGATTCCGAGTTATGATGTAGGCGCAGTAGATTCCGAGTTAGATTCCGAGTTATGATGTAGGCGCAGTAGATTCCGAGTTATGATGTAGGCGCAGTAGATTCCGAGTTAGATACGAGTTATGATGTAGGCGCAGTAGATTCCGAGTTATGATGTAGGCGCAGTAGATTCCGAGTTAGATTCCGAGTTATGATGTAGGCGCAGTAGATTCCGAGTTATGATGTAGGCGCAGTAGATTCCGAGTTAGATTCCGAGTTATGATGTAGGCGCAGTAGATTCCGAGTTAGATTCCGAGTTATGATGTAGGCGCAGTAGATTCCGAGCTATGATGTAGGCGCAGTAGATTCCGAGTTAGATTCCGAGTTATGATGTAGGCGCAGTAGATTCCGAGTTAGATTCCGAGTTATGATGTAGGCGCAGTAGATTCCGAGTTATGATGTAGGCGCAGTAGATTCCGAGTTAGATTCCGAGTTATGATGTAGGCGCAGTAGATTCCGAGTTATGATGTAGGCGCAGTAGATTCCGAGTTATGATGTAGGCGCAGTAGATTCCGAGTTAGATTCCGAGTTATGATGTAGGCGCAGTAGATTCCGAGTTATGATGTAGGCGCAGTAGATTCCGAGTTAGATTCCGAGTTATGATGTAGGCGCAATAGATTCCGAGTTATGATGTAGGCGCAGTAGATTCCGAGTTATGATGTAGGCGCAGTAGATTCCGAGTTAGATTCCGAGTTATGATGTAGGCGCAGTAGATTCCGAGTTATGATGTAGGCGCAGTAGATTCCGAGTTAGATTCCGAGTTATGATGTAGGCGCAGTAGATTCCGGGTTATGATGTAGGCGCAGTAGATTCCGAGTTAGATTCCGAGTTATGATGTAGGCGCAGTAGATTCCGGGTTATGATGTAGGCGCAGTAGATTCCGAGTTAGATTCCGAGTTATGATGTAGGCGCAGTAGATTCCGAGTTATGATGTAGGCGCAGTAGATTCCGAGTTAGATTCCGAGTTATGATGTAGGCGCAGTAGATTCCGAGTTATGATGTAGGCGCAGTAGATTCCGAGTTAGATTCCGAGTTATGATGTAGGCGCAGTAGATTCCGAGTTATGATGTAGGCGCAGTAGATTCCGAGTTAGATTCCGAGTTATGATGTAGGCGCAGTAGATTCCGAGTTATGATGTAGGCGCAGTAGATTCCGAGTTAGATTCCGAGTTATGATGTAGGCGCAGTAGATTCCGAGTTATGATGTAGGCGCAGTAGATTCCGAGTTAGATTCCGAGTTATGATGTAGGCGCAGTAGATTCCGTGTTATGATGTAGGCGCAGTAGATTCCGAGTTAGATTCCGAGTTATGATGTAGGCGCAGTAGATTCCGAGTTATGATGTAGGCGCAGTAGATTCCGAGTTAGATTCCGAGTTATGATGTAAGCGCAGTAGATTCCGAGTTATGATGTAGGCGCAGTAGATTCCGAGTTAGATTCCGAGTTATGATGTAGGCGCAGTAGATTCCGAGTTATGATGTAGGCGCAGTAGATTCCGAGTTAGATTCCGAGTTATGATGTAGGCGCAGTAGATTCTGAGTTATGATGTAGGCGCAGTAGATTCCGAGTTATGATGTAGGCGCAGTAGATTCCGAGTTAGATTCCGAGTTATGATGTAGGCGCAGTAGATTCCGAGTTATGATGTAGGCGCAGTAGATTCCGAGTTAGATTCCGAGTTATGATGTAGGCGCAGTAGATTCCGAGTTATGATGTAGGCGCAGTAGATTCCGAGTTAGATTCCGAGTTATGATGTAGGCGCAGTAGATTCCGAGTTATGATGTAGGCGCAGTAGATTCCGAGTTAGATTCCAAGTTATGATGTAGGCGCAGTAGATTCCGAGTTATGATGTAGGCGCAGTAGATTCCGAGTTATGATGTAGGCACAGTAGATTCCGAGTTAGATTCCGAGTTATGATGTAGGCGCAGTAGATTCCGAGTTATGATGTAGGCGCAGTAGATTCCGAGTTAGATTCCGAGTTATGATGTAGGCGCAGTAGATTCCGAGTTATGATGTAGGCGCAGTAGATTCCGAGTTAGATTCCGAGTTATGATGTAGGCGCAGTAGATTCCGAGTTAGATTCCGAGTTATGATGTAGGCGCAGTAGATTCCGAGTTATGATGTAGGCGCAGTAGATTCCGAGTTTGATTCCGAATTATGATGTAGGCGCAGTAGATTCCGAGTTATGATGTAGGCGCAGTAGATTCCGAGTTAGATTCCGAGTTATGATGTAGGCGCAGTAGATTCCGAGTTATGATGTAGGCGCAGTAGATTCCGAGTTAGATTCCGAGTTATGATGTAGGCGCAGTAGATTCCGAGTTAGATTCCGAGTTATGATGTAGGCGCAGTAGATTCCGAGTTATGATGTAGGCGCAGTAGATTCCGAGTTAGATTCCGAGTTATGATGTAGGCGCAGTAGATTCCGAGTTATGATGTAGGCGCAGTAGATTCCGAGTTAGATTCCGAGTTATGATGTAGGCGCAGTAGATTCCGAGTTATGATGTAGGCGCAGTAGATTCCGAGTTAGATTCCGAGTTATGATGTAGGCGCAGTAGATTCCGAGTTATGATGTAGGCGCAGTAGATTCCGAGTTAGATTCCGAGTTATGATGTAGGCGCAGTAGATTCCGAGTTATGATGTAGGCGCAGTAGATTCCGAGTTAGATTCCGAGTTATGATGTAGGCGCAGTACATTTGGAGTTATGATGTAGGCGCAGTAGATTCCGAGTTAGATTCCGAGTTATGATGTAGGCGCAGTAGATTCCGAGTTATGATGTAGGCGCAGTAGATTCCGAGTTAGATTCCGAGTTATGATGTAGGCGCAGTAGATTCCGAGTTATGATGTAGGCGCAGTAGATTCCGAGTTAGATTCCGAGTTATGATGTAGGCGCAGTAGATTCCGAGTTATGATGTAGGCGCAGTAGATTCCGAGTTAGATTCTGAGTTATGATGTAGGCGCAGTAGATTCCGAGTTATGATGTAGGCGCAGTAGATTCCGAGTTAGATTCCGAGTTATGATGTAGGCGCAGTAGATTCCGAGTTATGATGTAGGCGCAGTAGATTCCGAGTTAGATTCCGAGTTATGATGTAGGCGCAGTAGATTCCGAGTTATGATGTAGACGCAGTAGATTCCGAGTTATGATGTAGGCGCAGTAGATTCCGAGTTAGATTCCGAGTTATGATGTAGGCGCAGTAGATTCCGAGTTAGATTCCGAGTTATGATGTAGGCGCAGTAGATTCCGAGTTATGATGTAGGCGCAGTAGATTCCGAGTTAGATTCCGAGTTATGATGTAGGCGCAGTAGATTCCGAGTTATGATGTAGGCGCAGTAGATTCCGAGTTAGATACGAGTTATGATGTAGGCGCAGTAGATTCCGAGTTATGATGTAGGCGCAGTAGATTCCGAGTTAGATTCCGAGTTATGATGTAGGCGCAGTAGATTCCGAGTTATGATGTAGACGCAGTAGATTCCGAGTTATGATGTAGGCGCAGTAGATTCCGAGTTAGATTCCAAGTTCTGATGTAGGCGCAGTAGATTCCGAGTTAGATTCCGAGTTATGATGTAGGCGCAGTAGATTCCGAGCTATGATGTAGGCACAGTAGATTCCGAGTTATGATGTAGGCGCAGTAGATTCCGAGTTAGATTCCGAGTTATGATGTAGGCGCAGTAGATTCCGAGCTATGATGTAGGCGCAGTAGATTCCGAGTTAGATTCCAAGTTATGATGTAGGCGCAGTAGATTCCGAGTTATGATGTAGGCGCAGTAGATTCCGAGTTAGATTCCGAGTTATGATGTAGGCGCAGTAGATTCCGAGTTATGATGTAGGCGCAGTAGATTCCGAGTTAGATTCCGAGTTATGATGTAGGCGCAGTAGATTCTGAGCTATGATGTAGGCGCAGTAGATTCCGAGTTAGATTCCGAGTTATGATGTAGGCGCAGTAGATTCCGAGTTATGATGTAGGCGCAGTAGATTCCGAGTTAGATTCCGAGTTATGATGTAGGCGCAGTAGATTCCGAGTTATGATGTAGGCGCAGTAGATTCCGAGTTAGATTCCGAGTTATGATGTAGGCGCAGTAGATTCCGAGTTATGATGTAGGCGCAGTAGATTCCGAGTTAGATTCCGAGTTATGATGTAGGCGCAGTAGATTCCGAGTTATGATGTAGGCGCAGTAGATTCCGAGTTAGATTCCGAGTTATGATGTAGGCGCAGTAGATTCCGAGTTATGATGTAGGCGCAGTAGATTCCGAGTTAGATTCCGAGTTATGATGTAGGCGCAGTAGATTCCGAGTTATGATGTAGGCGCAGTAGATTCCGAGTTAGATTCCGAGTTATGATGTAGGCGCAGTAGATTCCGAGTTATGATGTAGGCGCAGTAGATTCCGAGTTAGATTCCGAGTTATGATGTAGGCGCAGTAGATTCCGAGTTAGATTCCGAGTTATGATGTAGGCGCAGTAGATTCCGAGTTATGATGTAGGCGCAGTAGATTCCGAGTTATGATGTAGGCGCAGTAGATTCCGAGTTAGATTCCGACTTATGATGTAGGCGCAGTAGATTCCGAGTTATGATGTAGGCGCAATAGATTCCTAGTTAGATACGAGTTATGATGTAGGCGCAGTAGATTCCGAGTTATGATGTAGGCGCAGTAGATTCCGAGTTAGATTCCGAGTTATGATGTAGGCGCAGTAGATTCCGAGTTATGATGTAGGCGCAGTAGATTCCGAGTTAGATTCCAAGTTCTGATGTAGGCGCAGTAGATTCCGAGTTAGATTCCGAGTTATGATGTAGGCGCAGTAGATTCCGAGCTATGATGTAGGCACAGTAGATTCCGAGTTAGATTCCGAGTTATGATGTAGGCGCAGTAGATTCCGAGTTATGATGTAGGCGCAGTAGATTCCGAGTTAGATTCCGAGTTATGATGTAGGCGCAGTAGATTCCGAGTTATGATGTAGGCGCAGTAGATTCCGAGTTAGATTCCGAGTTATGATGTAGGCGCAGTAGATTCCGAGTTAGATTCCGAGTTATGATGTAGGCGCAGTAGATTCCGAGTTATGATGTAGGCGCAGTAGATTCCGAGTTTGATTCCGAATTATGATGTAGGCGCAGTAGATTCCGAGTTATGATGTAGGCGCAGTAGATTCCGAGTTAGATTCCGAGTTATGATGTAGGCGCAGTAGATTCCGAGTTATGATGTAGGCGCAGTAGATTCCGAGTTAGATTCCGAGTTATGATGTAGGCGCAGTAGATTCCGAGTTAGATTCCGAGTTATGATGTAGGCGCAGTAGATTCCGAGTTATGATGTAGGCGCAGTAGATTCCGAGTTAGATTCCGAGTTATGATGTAGGCGCAGTAGATTCCGAGTTATGATGTAGGCGCAGTAGATTCCGAGTTAGATTCCGAGTTATGATGTAGGCGCAGTAGATTCCGAGTTATGATGTAGGCGCAGTAGATTCCGAGTTAGATTCCGAGTTATGATGTAGGCGCAGTAGATTCCGAGTTATGATGTAGGCGCAGTAGATTCCGAGTTAGATTCCGAGTTATGATGTAGGCGCAGTAGATTCCGAGTTATGATGTAGGCGCAGTAGATTCCGAGTTAGATTCCGAGTTATGATGTAGGCGCAGTAGATTCCGAGCTATGATGTAGGCGCAGTAGATTCCGAGTTAGATTCCGAGTTATGATGTAGGCGCAGTAGATTCCGAGTTATGATGTAGGCGCAGTAGATTCCGAGTTAGATTCCGAGTTATGATGTAGGCGCAGTAGATTCCGAGTTATGATGTAGGCGCAGTAGATTCCGAGTTAGATTCCGAGTTATGATGTAGGCGCAGTAGATTCCGAGTTATGATGTAGGCGCAGTAGATTCCGAGTTAGATTCCGAGTTATGATGTAGGCGCAGTAGATTCCGAGTTATGATGTAGGCGCAGTAGATTCCGAGTTAGATTCCGAGTTATGATGTAGGCGCAGTAGATTCCGAGTTATGATGTAGGCGCAGTAGATTCCGAGTTAGATTCCGAGTTATGATGTAGGCGCAGTAGATTCCGAGTTATGATGTAGGCGCAGTAGATTCCGAGTTAGATTCCGAGTTATGATGTAGGCGCAGTAGATTCCGAGTTATGATGTAGACGCAGTAGATTCCGAGTTATGATGTAGGCGCAGTAGATTCCGAGTTAGATTACGAGTTATGATGTAGGCGCAGTAGATTCCGAGTTAGATTCCGAGTTATGATGTAGGCGCAGTAGATTCCGAGTTATGATGTAGGCGCAGTAGATTCCGAGTTAGATTCCGAGTTATGATGTAGGCGCAGTAGATTCCGAGTTATGATGTAGGCGCAGTAGATTCCGAGTTAGATACGAGTTATGATGTAGGCGCAGTAGATTCCGAGTTATGATGTAGGCGCAGTAGATTCCGAGTTAGATTCCGAGTTATGATGTAGGCGCAGTAGATTCCGAGCTATGATGTAGGCACAGTAGATTCCGAGTTATGATGTAGGCGCAGTAGATTCCGAGTTAGATTCCGAGTTATGATGTAGGCGCAGTAGATTCCGAGCTATGATGTAGGCGCAGTAGATTCCGAGTTAGATTCCGAGTTATGATGTAGGCGCAGTAGATTCCGAGTTATGATGTAGGCGCAGTAGATTCCGAGTTAGATTCCGAGTTATGATGTAGGCGCAGTAGATTCCGAGTTATGATGTAGGCGCAGTAGATTCCGAGTTAGATTCCGAGTTATGATGTAGGCGCAGTAGATTCCGAGCTATGATGTAGGCGCAGTAGATTCCGAGTTAGATTCCGAGTTATGATGTAGGCGCAGTAGATTCCGAGCTATGATGTAGGCGCAGTAGATTCCGAGTTAGATTCCGAGTTATGATGTAGGCGCAGTAGATTCCGAGTTATGATGTAGGCGCAGTAGATTCCGAGTTAGATTCCGAGTTATGATGTAGGCGCAGTAGATTCCGAGTTATGATGTAGGCGCAGTAGATTCCGAGTTAGATTCCGAGTTATGATGTAGGCGCAGTAGATTCCGAGTTATGATGTAGGCGCAGTAGATTCCGAGTTAGATTCCGAGTTATGATGTAGGCGCAGTAGATTCCGAGTTATGATGTAGGCGCAGTAGATTCCGAGTTAGATTCCGAGTTATGATGTAGGCGCAGTAGATTCCGAGTTATGATGTAGGCGCAGTAGATTCCGAGTTAGATTCCGAGTTATGATGTAGGCGCAGTAGATTCCGAGTTATGATGTAGGCGCAGTAGATTCCGAGTTAGATTCCGAGTTATGATGTAGGCGCAGTAGATTCCGAGTTATGATGTAGGCGCAGTAGATTCCGAGTTAGATTCCGAGTTATGATGTAGGCGCAGTAGATTCCGAGTTATGATGTAGGCGCAGTAGATTCCGAGTTATGATGTAGGCGCAGTAGATTCCGAGTTAGATTCCGAGTTATGATGTAGGCGCAGTAGATTCCGAGTTATGATGTAGGCGCAGTAGATTCCGAGTTATATTCCGAGTTATGATGTAGGCGCAGTAGATTCCGAGTTATGATGTAGGCGCAGTAGATTCCGAGTTATGATATAGACGCAGTAGATTCCAAGTTATGATGTAGGCGCAGTAGATTCCGAGTTAGATTCCGAATTATGATGTAGGCGCAGTAGATTCCGAGTTAGATTCCGAGTTATGATGTAGGCGCAGTAGATTCCGAGCTATGATGTAGGCGCAGTAGATTCCGAGTTAGATTCCGAGTTATGATGTAGGCGCAGTAGATTCTGAGTTATGATGTAGGCGCAGTAGATTCCGAGTTATGATGTAGGCGCAGTAGATTCCGAGTTAGATTCCGAGTTATGATGTAGGCGCAGTAGATTCCGAGTTATGATGTAGGCGCAGTAGATTCCGAGTTAGATTCCGAGTTATGATGTAGGCGCAGTAGATTCCGAGTTATGATGTAGGCGCAGTAGATTCCGAGTTAGATTCCGAGTTATGATGTAGGCGCAGTAGATTCCGAGTTATGATGTAGGCGCAGTAGATTCCGAGTTAGATTCCGAGTTATGATGTAGGCGCAGTAGATTCCGAGTTATGATGTAGGCGCAGTAGATTCCGAGTTAGATTCCGAGTTATGATGTAGGCGCAGTAGATTCCGAGTTATGATGTAGGCGCAGTAGATTCCGAGTTAGATTCCGAGTTATGATGTAGGCGCAGTAGATTCCGAGTTATGATGTAGGCGCAGTAGATTCCGAGTTAGATTCCGAGTTATGATGTAGGCGCAGTAAATTCCGAGTTATGATGTAGGCGCAGTAGATTCCGAGTTAGATTCCGAGTTATGATGTAGGCGCAGTAGATTCCGAGTTATGATGTAGGCGCAGTAGATTCCGAGTTAGATTCCGAGTTATGATGTAGGCGCAGTAGGTTCCGAGTTATGATGTAGGCGCAGTAGATTCCGAGTTATGATGTAGGCGCAGTAGATTCCGAGTTAGATTCCGAGTTATGATGTAGGCGCAGTAGATTCCGAGTTATGATGTAGGCGCAGTAGATTCCGAGATATGATGTAGGCGCAGTAGATTCCGAGTTATGATGTAGGCACAGTTGATTCCGAGTTTGATTCCGAGTTATGATGTAGGCGCAGTAGATTCCGAGTTAGATTCCGAGTTATGATGTAGGCGCAGTAGATTCCGAGTTATGATGTAGGCGCAGTAGATTCCGAGTTAGATTCCGAGTTATGATGTAGGCGCAGTAGATTCCGAGTTATGATGTAGGCACGGTAGATTCCGAGTTAGATTCCGAGTTATGATGTAGGCGCAGTAGATTCCGAGTTATGATGTAGGCGCAGTAGATTCTGAGTTATGATGTAGGCGCAGTAGATTCCGAGTTATGATGTAGGCGCAGTAGATTCCGAGTTAGATTCCGAGTTATGATGTAGGCGCAGTAGATTCCGAGTTATGATGTAGGCGCAGTAGATTCCGAGTTAGATTCCGAGTTATGATGTAGGCGCAGTAGATTCCGAGTTATGATGTAGGCGCAGTAGATTCCGAGTTAGATTCCGAGTTATGATGTAGGCGCAGTAGATTCCGAGTTATGATGTAGGCACGGTAGATTCCGAGTTAGATTCCGAGTTATGATGTAGGCGCAGTAGATTCCGAGTTATGATGTAGGCTCAGTAGATTCTGTGTTATGATGTAGGCGCAGTAGATTCCGAGTTATGATGTAGGCGCAGTAGATTCCGAGTTAGATTCCGAGTTATGATGTAGGCGCAGTAGATTCCGAGTTATGATGTAGGCGCAGTAGATTCCGAGTTAGATTCCGAGTTATGATGTAGGCGCAGTAGATTCCGAGTTATGATGTAGACGCAGTAGATTCCGAGTTATGATGTAGGCGCAGTAGATTCCGAGTTAGATTCCGAGTTATGATGTAGGCGCAGTAGATTCCGAGTTAGATTCCGAGTTATGATGTAGGCGCAGTAGATTCCGAGCTATGATGTAGGCACAGTTGATTCCGAGTTTGATTCCGAGTTATGATGTAGGCGCAGTAGATTCCGAGTTAGATTCCGAGTTATGATGTAGGCGCAGTAGATTCCGAGTTATGATGTAGGCGCAGTAGATTCCGAGTTAGATTCCGAGTTATGATGTAGGCGCAGTAGATTCCGAGTTATGATGTAGGCACGGTAGATTCCGAGTTAGATTCCGAGTTATGATGTAGGCGCAGTAGATTCCGAGTTATGATGTAGGCGCAGTAGATTCTGAGTTATGATGTAGGCGCAGTAGATTCCGAGTTATGATGTAGGCGCAGTAGATTCCGAGTTAGATTCCGAGTTATGATGTAGGCGCAGTAGATTCCGAGTTATGATGTAGGCGCAGTAGATTCCGAGTTAGATTCCGAGTTATGATGTAGGCGCAGTAGATTCCGAGTTAGATTCCGAGTTATGATGTAGGCGCAGTAGATTCCGAGTTAGATTCCGAGTTATGATGTAGGCGCAGTAGATTCCGAGCTATGATGTAGGCGCAGTAGATTCCGAGTTAGATTCCGAGTTATGATGTAGGCGCAGTAGATTCCGAGTTATGATGTAGGCGCAGTAGATTCCGAGTTAGAATCCGAGTTATGATGTAGGCACAGTAGATTCCGAGTTAGATTCCGAGTTATGATGTAGGCGCAGTAGATTCCGAGTTATGATGTAGGCGCAGTAGATTCCGTATTAGATTCCGAGTTATGATGTAGGCGCAGTAGATTCCAAGTTATGATGTAGGCGCAGTAGATTCCGAGTTAGATTCCGAGTTATGATGTAGGCGCAGTAGATTCCGAGTTATGATGTAGGCGCAGTAGATTCCGAGTTAGATTCCGAGTTATGATGTAGGCGCAGTAGATTCCGAGTTATGATGTAGGCGCAGTAGATTCCGAGTTAGATTCCGAGTTATGATGTAGGCGCAGTAGATTCCGAGTTATGATGTAGGCGCAGTAGATTCCGAGTTAGATTCCGAGTTATGATGTAGGCGCAGTAGATTCCGAGTTATGATGTAGGCGCAGTAGATTCCGAGTTATGATGTAGGCGCAGTAGATTCCTAGTTATGATGTAGGCGCAGTAGATTCCAAGTTATGATGTAGGCGCAGTAGATTCCAAGTTAGATTCCGAGTTATGATGTAGGCACAGTAGATTCCGAGTTAGATTCCGAGTTATGATGTAGGCGCAGTAGATTCCGAGTTATGATGTAGGCGCAGTAGATTCCGTATTAGATTCCGAGTTATGATGTAGGCGCAGTAGATTCCAAGTTATGATGTAGGCGCAGTAGATTCCGAGTTAGATTCCGAGTTATGATGTAGGCGCAGTAGATTCCGAGTTATGATGTAGGCGCAGTAGATTCCGAGTTATGATGTAGGCGCAGTAGATTCCGAGTTAGATTCCGAGTTATGATGTAGGCGCAGTAGATTCCGAGTTAGATTCCGAGTTATGATGTAGGCGCAGTAGATTCCGAGTTATGATGTAGGCGCAGTAGTTTCCGAGTTAGATTCCGAGTTATGATGTAGGCGCAGTAGATTCCGAGTTAGATTTCGAGTTATGATGTAGGCGCAGTAGATTCCGAGTTATGATGTAGGCGCAGTAGATTCCTAGTTAGATTCTGAGTTATGATGTAGGCGCAGTAGATTCCGAGATATGATGTAGGCGCAGTAGATTCCGAGTTATGATGTAGGCACAGTTGATTCCGAGTTTGATTCCGAGTTATGATGTAGGCGCAGTAGATTCCGAGTTAGATTCCGAGTTATGATGTAGGCGCAGTAGATTCCGAGTTATGATGTAGGCGCAGTAGATTCCGAGTTAGATTTCGAGTTATGATGTAGGCGCAGTAGATTCCGAGTTATGATGTAGGCACGGTAGATTCCGAGTTAGATTCCGAGTTATGATGTAAGCGCAGTAGATTCCGAGTTATGATGTAGGCGCAGTAGATTATGAGTTATGATGTAGGCGCAGTAGATTCCGAGTTATGATGTAGGCGCAGTAGATTCCGAGTTAGATTCCGAGTTATGATGTAGGCGCAGTAGATTCCGAGTTATGATGTAGGCGCAGTAGATTCCGAGTTAGATTCCGAGTTATGATGTAGGCGCAGTAGATTCCGAGTTATGATGTAGGCGCAGTAGTTTCCGAGTTATATTCCGAGTTATGATGTAGGCGCAGTAGATTCCGAGTTATGATGTAGGCGCAGTAGATTCCGAGTTAGATTCCAAGTTATGATGTAGGCGCAGTAGATTCCGAGTTATGATGTAGGCGCAGTAGATTCCGAGTTAGATTCCGAGTTATGATGTAGGCGCAGTAGATTCCGAGTTATGATGTAGGCGCAGTGGATTCCGAGTTAGATTCCGAGTTATGATGTAGGCGCAGTAGATTCCGAGTTAGATTCCGAGTTATGATGTAGGCGCAGTAGATTCCGAGTTATGATGTAGGCGCAGCAGATTCCGAGTTATGATGTAGGCGCAGTAGATTCCGAGTTAGATTCCGAGTTATGATGTAGGCGCAGTAGATTCCGAGTTATGATGTAGGCACAGTAGATTCCGAGTTAGATTCCGAGTTATGATGTAGGCGCAGTAGATTCCGAGTTATGATGTAGGCGCAGTAGATACCGAGTTAGATTCCGAGTTATGATGTAGGCGCAGTTGATTCCGAGTTATGATGTAGGCGCAGTAGATTCCGAGTTAGATTCCGAGTTATGATGTAGGCGCAGTAGATTCCGAGTTATGATGTAGGCGCAGTAGATTCCGAGTTAGATTCCGAGTTATGATGTAGGCGCAGTAGATTCCGAGTTATGATGTAGGCGCAGTAGATTCCGAGTTAGATACGAGTTATGATGTAGGCGCAGTAGATTCCGAGTTATGATGTAGGCGCAGTAGATTCCGAGTTAGATTCCGAGTTATGATGTAGGCGCAGATGATTCCGAGTTATGATGTAGGCGCAGTAGATTCCGAGTTAGATACGAGTTATGATGTAGGCGCAGTAGATTCCGAGTTATGATGTAGGCGCAGTAGATTCCGAGTTAGATTCCAAGTTATGATGTAGGCGCAGTAGATTCCGAGTTATGATGTAGGCGCAGTAGATTCCGAGTTATGATGTAGGCGCAGTAGATTCCGAGTTAGATTCCGAGTTATGATGTAGGCGCAGTAGATTCCGAGTTATGATGTAGGCGCAGTAGATTCCAAGTTAGATTCCGAGTTATGATGTAGGCGCAGTAGATTCCGAGTTATGATGTAGGCGCAGTAGATTCCGAGTTAGATTCCGAGTTATGATGTAGGCGCAGTAGATTCCGAGTTATGATGTAGGCGCAGTAGATTCCGAGTTATGATGTAGGCGCAGTAGATTCCGAGTTAGATTCCGAGTTATGATGTAGGCGCAGTAGATTCCGAGTTAGATTCCGAGTTATGATGTAGGCGCAGTAGATTCCGAGTTATGATGTAGGCGCAGTAGTTTCCGAGTTAGATTCCGAGTTATGATGTAGGCGCAGTAGATTCCGAGTTAGATTTCGAGTTATGATGTAGGCGCAGTAGATTCCGAGTTATGATGTAGGCGCAGTAGATTCCGAGTTAGATTCTGAGTTATGATGTAGGCGCAGTAGATTCCGAGATATGATGTAGGCGCAGTAGATTCCGAGTTATGATGTAGGCACAGTTGATTCCGAGTTTGATTCCGAGTTATGATGTAGGCGCAGTAGATTCCGAGTTAGATTCCGAGTTATGATGTAGGCGCAGTAGATTCCGAGTTATGATGTAGGCGCAGTAGATTCCGAGTTAGATTCCGAGTTATGATGTAGGCGCAGTAGATTCCGAGTTATGATGTAGGCACGGTAGATTCCGAGTTAGATTCCGAGTTATGATGTAGGCGCAGTAGATTCCGAGTTATGATGTAGGCGCAGTAGATTCTGAGTTATGATTTAGGCGCAGTAGATTCCGAGTTATGATGTAGGCGCAGTAGATTCCGAGTTAGATTCCGAGTTATGATGTAGGCGCAGTAGATTCCGAGTTATGATGTAGGCGCAGTAGATTCCGAGTTAGATTCCGAGTTATGATGTAGGCGCAGTAGATTCCGAGTTATGATGTAGACGCAGTAGATTCCGAGTTATGATGTAGGCGCAGTAGATTCCGAGTTAGATTCCGAGTTATGATGTAGGCGCAGTAGATTCCGAGTTAGATTCCGAGTTATGATGTAGGCGCAGTAGATTCCGAGCTATGATGTAGGCGCAGTAGATTCCGAGTTAGATTCCGAGTTATGATGTAGGCGCAGTAGATTCTGAGTTATGATGTAGGCGCAGTAGATTCCGAGTTATGATGTAGGCGCAGTAGATTCCGAGTTATGATGTAGGCGCAGTAGATTCCGAGTTAGATTCCGAGTTATGATGTAGGCGCAGTAGATTCCGAGTTAGATTCCGAGTTATGATGTAGGCGCAGTAGATTCCGAGTTATGATGTAGGCGCAGTAGTTTCCGAGTTAGATTCCGAGTTATGATGTAGGCGCAGTAGATTCCGAGTTAGATTTCGAGTTATGATGTAGGCGCAGTAGATTCCGAGTTATGATGTAGGCGCAGTAGATTCCGAGTTAGATTCTGAGTTATGATGTAGGCGCAGTAGATTCCGAGATATGATGTAGGCGCAGTAGATTCCGAGTTATGATGTAGGCACAGTTGATTCCGAGTTTGATTCCGAGTTATGATGTAGGCGCAGTAGATTCCGAGTTAGATTCCGAGTTATGATGTAGGCGCAGTAGATTCCGAGTTATGATGTAGGCGCAGTAGATTCCGAGTTAGATTCCGAGTTATGATGTAGGCGCAGTAGATTCCGAGTTATGATGTAGGCACGGTAGATTCCGAGTTAGATTCCGAGTTATGATGTAGGCGCAGTAGATTCCGAGTTATGATGTAGGCGCAGTAGATTCTGAGTTATGATTTAGGCGCAGTAGATTCCGAGTTATGATGTAGGCGCAGTAGATTCCGAGTTAGATTCCGAGTTATGATGTAGGCGCAGTAGATTCCGAGTTATGATGTAGGCGCAGTAGATTCCGAGTTAGATTCCGAGTTATGATGTAGGCGCAGTAGATTCCGAGTTATGATGTAGACGCAGTAGATTCCGAGTTATGATGTAGGCGCAGTAGATTCCGAGTTAGATTCCGAGTTATGATGTAGGCGCAGTAGATTCCGAGTTAGATTCCGAGTTATGATGTAGGCGCAGTAGATTCCGAGCTATGATGTAGGCGCAGTAGATTCCGAGTTAGATTCCGAGTTATGATGTAGGCGCAGTAGATTCTGAGTTATGATGTAGGCGCAGTAGATTCCGAGTTATGATGTAGGCGCAGTAGATTCCGAGTTAGATTCCGAGTTATGATGTAGGCGCAGTAGATTCCGAGTTATGATGTAGGCGCAGTAGATTCCGAGTTAGATTCCGAGTTATGATGTAGGCGCAGTAGATTCCGAGTTATGATGTAGGCGCAGTAGATTCCGAGTTAGATTCCGAGTTATGATGTAGGCGCAGTAGATTCCGAGTTATGATGTAGGCGCAGTAGATTCCGAGTTAGATACGAGTTATGATGTAGGCGCAGTAGATTCCTAGTTATGATGTAGGCGCAGTAGATTCCAAGTTATGATGTAGGCGCAGTAGATTCCAAGTTAGATTCCGAGTTATGATGTAGGCATAGTAGATTCCGAGTTAGATTCCGAGTTATGATGTAGGCGCAGTAGATTTCGAGTTATGATGTAGGCGCAGTAGATTCCGTATTAGATTCCGAGTTATGATGTAGGCGCAGTAGATTCCAAGTTATGATGTAGGCGCAGTAGATTCCGAGTTAGATTCCGAGTTATGATGTAGGCGCAGTAGATTCCGAGTTATGATGTAGGCGCAGTAGATTCCGAGTTAGATTCCGAGTTATGATGTAGGCGCAGTAGATTCCGAGTTATGATGTAGGCGCAGTAGATTCCGAGTTAGATTCCGAGTTATGATGTAGGCGCAGTAGATTCCGAGTTATGATGTAGGCGCAGTAGATTCCGAGTTAGATTCCGAGTTATGATTTAGGCGCAGTAGATTCCGAGTTATGATGTAGGCGCAGTAGATTCCGAGTTAGATTCCGAGTTATGATGTAGGCGCAGTAGATTCCGAGTTATGATGTAGGCGCAGTAGATTCCGAGTTATGATGTAGGCGCAGTAGATTCCTAGTTATGATGTAGGCGCAGTAGATTCCAAGTTATGATGTAGGCGCAGTAGATTCCAAGTTAGATTCCGAGTTATGATGTAGGCACAGTAGATTCCGAGTTAGATTCCGAGTTATGATGTAGGCGCAGTAGATTCCGAGTTATGATGTAGGCGCAGTAGATTCCGTATTAGATTCCGAGTTATGATGTAGGCGCAGTAGATTCCAAGTTATGATGTAGGCGCAGTAGATTCCGAGTTAGATTCCGAGTTATGATGTAGGCGCAGTAGATTCCGAGTTATGATGTAGGCGCAGTAGTTTCCGAGTTATGATGTAGGCGCAGTAGATTCCGAGTTAGATTCCGAGTTATGATGTAGGCGCAGTAGATTCCGAGTTAGATTCCGAGTTATGATGTAGGCGCAGTAGATTCCGAGTTATGATGTAGGCGCAGTAGTTTCCGAGTTAGATTCCGAGTTATGATGTAGGCGCAGTAGATTCCGAGTTAGATTTCGAGTTATGATGTAGGCGCAGTAGATTCCGAGTTATGATGTAGGCGCAGTAGATTCCTAGTTAGATTCTGAGTTATGATGTAGGCGCAGTAGATTCCGAGATATGATGTAGGCGCAGTAGATTCCGAGTTATGATGTAGGCACAGTTGATTCCGAGTTTGATTCCGAGTTATGATGTAGGCGCAGTAGATTCCGAGTTAGATTCCGAGTTATGATGTAGGCGCAGTAGATTCCGAGTTATGATGTAGGCGCAGTAGATTCCGAGTTAGATTTCGAGTTATGATGTAGGCGCAGTAGATTCCGAGTTATGATGTAGGCACGGTAGATTCCGAGTTAGATTCCGAGTTATGATGTAGGCGCAGTAGATTCCGAGTTATGATGTAGGCGCAGTAGATTATGAGTTATGATGTAGGCGCAGTAGATTCCGAGTTATGATGTAGGCGCAGTAGATTCCGAGTTAGATTCCGAGTTATGATGTAGGCGCAGTAGATTCCGAGTTATGATGTAGGCGCAGTAGATTCCGAGTTAGATTCCGAGTTATGATGTAGGCGCAGTAGATTCCGAGTTATGATGTAGGCGCAGTAGATTCCGAGTTAGATTCCGAGTTATGATGTAGGCGCAGTAGATTCCGAGTTATGACGTAGGCGCAGTAGATTCCGAGTTAGATACGAGTTATGATGTAGGCGCAGTAGATTCCGAGTTATGATGTAGGCGCAGTAGATTCCGAGTTATGATGTAGGCGCAGTAGATTCCGAGTTAGATTCCGAGTTATGATGTAGGCGCAGTAGATTCCGAGTTATGATGTAGGCGCAGTAGATTCCGAGTTAGATTCCGAGTTATGATGTAGGCGCAGTAGATTCCGAGTTAGATTCCGAGTTATGATGTAGGCGCAGTAGATTCCGAGTTATGATGTAGGCGCAGTAGATTCCGAGTTAGATTCCGAGTTATGATGTAGGCGCAGTAGATTCCGAGTTATGATGTAGGCGCAGTAGATTCCGAGTTAGATTCCGAGTTATGATGTAGGCGCAGTAGATTCCGAGTTATGATGTAGGCGCAGTAGATTCCGAGTTAGATTCCGACTTATGATGTAGGCGCAGTAGGTTCCGAGTTATGATGTAGGCGCAGTAGATTCCGAGTTAGATTCCGAGTTATGATGTAGGCGCAGTAGATTCCGAGTTATGATGTAGGCGCAGCAGATTCCGAGTTATGATGTAGGCGCAGTAGATTCCGAGTTAGATTCCGAGTTATGATGTAGGCGCAGTAGATTCCGAGTTATGATGTAGGCGCAGTAGATTCCGAGTTAGATTCCGAGTTATGATGTAGGCGCAGTAGATTCCGAGTTATGATGTAGGCGCAGTAGATACCGAGTTAGATTCCGAGTTATGATGTAGGCGCAGTAGATTCCGAGTTATGATGTAGGCGCAGTAGATTCCGAGTTAGATTCCGATTTATGATGTAGGCGCAGTAGATTCCGAGTTATGATGTAGGCGCAGTAGATTCCGAGTTAGATTCCGAGTTATGATGTAGGCGCAGTAGATTCCGAGTTATGATGTAGGCGCAGTAGATTCCGAGTTAGATACGAGTTATGATGTAGGCGCAGTAGATTCCGAGTTATGATGTAGGCGCAGTAGATTCCGAGTTAGATTCCGAGTTATGATGTAGGCGCAGTAGATTCCGAGTTATGATGTAGGCGCAGTAGATTCCGAGTTAGATACGAGTTATGATGTAGGCGCAGTAGATTCCGAGTTATGATGTAGGCGCAGTAGATTCCGAGTTAGATTCCAAGTTATGATGTAGGCGCAGTAGATTCCGAGTTATGATGTAGGCGCAGTAGATTCCGAGTTATGATGTAGGCGCAGTAGATTCCGAGTTAGATTCCGAGTTATGATGTAGGCGCAGTAGATTCCGAGTTATGATGTAGGCGCAGTAGATTCCAAGTTAGATTCCGAGTTATGATGTAGGCGCAGTAGATTCCGAGTTATGATGTAGGCGCAGTAGATTCCGAGTTATGATGTAGGCGCAGTAGATTCCGAGTTAGATTCCGAGTTATGATGTAGGCGCAGTAGATTCCGAGTTAGATTCCGAGTTATGATGTAGGCGCAGTAGATTCCGAGTTATGATGTAGGCGCAGTAGTTTCCGAGTTAGATTCCGAGTTATGATGTAGGCGCAGTAGATTCCGAGTTAGATTTCGAGTTATGATGTAGGCGCAGTAGATTCCGAGTTATGATGTAGGCGCAGTAGATTCCGAGTTAGATTCTGAGTTATGATGTAGGCGCAGTAGATTCCGAGATATGATGTAGGCGCAGTAGATTCCGAGTTATGATGTAGGCACAGTTGATTCCGAGTTTGATTCCGAGTTATGATGTAGGCGCAGTAGATTCCGAGTTAGATTCCGAGTTATGATGTAGGCGCAGTAGATTCCGAGTTATGATGTAGGCGCAGTAGATTCCGAGTTAGATTCCGAGTTATGATGTAGGCGCAGTAGATTCCGAGTTATGATGTAGGCACGGTAGATTCCGAGTTAGATTCCGAGTTATGATGTAGGCGCAGTAGATTCCGAGTTATGATGTAGGCGCAGTAGATTCTGAGTTATGATGTAGGCGCAGTAGATTCCGAGTTATGATGTAGGCGCAGTAGATTCCGAGTTAGATTCCGAGTTATGATGTAGGCGCAGTAGATTCCGAGTTATGATGTAGGCGCAGTAGATTCCGAGTTAGATTCCGAGTTATGATGTAGGCGCAGTAGATTCCGAGTTATGATGTAGGCGCAGTAGATTCCGAGTTATGATGTAGGCGCAGTAGATTCCGAGTTAGATTCCGAGTTATGATGTAGGCGCAGTAGATTCCGAGTTAGATTCCGAGTTATGATGTAGGCGCAGTAGATTCCGAGCTATGATGTAGGCGCAGTAGATTCCGAGTTAGATTCCGAGTTATGATGTAGGCGCAGTAGATTCTGAGTTATGATGTAGGCGCAGTAGATTCCGAGTTATGATGTAGGCGCAGTAGATTCCGAGTTAGATTCCGAGTTATGATGTAGGCGCAGTAGATTCCGAGTTATGATGTAGGCGCAGTAGATTCCGAGTTAGATTCCGAGTTATGATGTAGGCGCAGTAGATTCCGAGTTATGATGTAGGCGCAGTAGATTCCGAGTTAGATTCCGAGTTATGATGTAGGCGCAGTAGATTCCGAGTTATGATGTAGGCGCAGTAGATTCCGAGTTAGATTCCGAGTTATGATGTAGGCGCAGTAGATTCCGAGTTATGATGTAGGTGCAGTAGATTCCGAGTTAGATTCCGAGTTATGATGTAGGCGCAGTAGATTCCGAGTTATGATGTAGGCGCTGTAGATTCCGAGTAAGATTCCGAGTTATGATGTAGGCGCAGTAGATTCCGAGTTATGATGTAGGCGCAGTAGATTCCGAGTTAGATACGAGTTATGATGTAGGCGCAGTAGATTCCTAGTTATGATGTAGGCGCAGTAGATTCCAAGTTATGATGTAGGCGCAGTAGATTCCAAGTTAGATTCCGAGTTATGATGTAGGCACAGTAGATTCCGAGTTAGATTCCGAGTTATGATGTAGGCGCAGTAGATTCCGAGTTATGATGTAGGCGCAGTAGATTCCGTATTAGATTCCGAGTTATGATGTAGGCGCAGTAGATTCCAAGTTATGATGTAGGCGCAGTAGATTCCGAGTTAGATTCCGAGTTATGATGTAGGCGCAGTAGATTCCGAGTTATGATGTAGGCGCAGTAGATTCCGAGTTAGATTCCGAGTTATGATGTAGGCGCAGTAGATTCCGAGTTATGATGTAGGCGCAGTAGATTCCGAGTTAGATTCCGAGTTATGATGTAGGCGCAGTAGATTCCGAGTTAGATTCCGAGTTATGATTTAGGCGCAGTAGATTCCGAGTTATGATGTAGGCGCAGTAGATTCCGAGTTATGATGTAGGCGCAGTAGATTCCTAGGTATGATGTAGGCGCAGTAGATTCCAAGTTATGATGTAGGCGCAGTAGATTCCAAGTTAGATTCCGAGTTATGATGTAGGCACAGTAGATTCCGAGTTAGATTCCGAGTTATGATGTAGGCGCAGTAGATTCCGAGTTATGATGTAGGCGCAGTAGATTCCGTATTAGATTCCGAGTTATGATGTAGGCGCAGTAGATTCCAAGTTATGATGTAGGCGCAGTAGATTCCGAGTTAGATTCCGAGTTATGATGTAGGCGCAGTAGATTCCGAGTTATGATGTAGGCGCAGTAGATTCCGAGTTAGATTCCGAGTTATGATGTAGGCGCAGTAGATTCCGAGTTAGATTCCGAGTTATGATGTAGGCGCAGTAGATTCCGAGTTATGATGTAGGCGCAGTAGTTTCCGAGTTAGATTCCGAGTTATGATGTAGGCGCAGTAGATTCCGAGTTAGATTTCGAGTTATGATGTAGGCGCAGTAGATTCCGAGTTATGATGTAGGCGCAGTAGATTCCTAGTTAGATTCTGAGTTATGATGTAGGCGCAGTAGATTCCGAGATATGATGTAGGCGCAGTAGATTCCGAGTTATGATGTAGGCACAGTTGATTCCGAGTTTGATTCCGAGTTATGATGTAGGCGCAGTAGATTCCGAGTTAGATTCCGAGTTATGATGTAGGCGCAGTAGATTCCGAGTTATGATGTAGGCGCAGTAGATTCCGAGTTAGATTTCGAGTTATGATGTAGGCGCAGTAGATTCCGAGTTATGATGTAGGCACGGTAGATTCCGAGTTAGATTCCGAGTTATGATGTAGGCGCAGTAGATTCCGAGTTATGATGTAGGCGCAGTAGATTATGAGTTATGATGTAGGCGCAGTAGATTCCGAGTTATGATGTAGGCGCAGTAGATTCCGAGATAGATTCCGAGTTATGATGTAGGCGCAGTAGATTCCGAGTTATGATGTAGGCGCAGTAGATTCCGAGTTAGATTCCGAGTTATGATGTAGGCGCAGTAGATTCCGAGTTATGATGTAGGCGCAGTAGTTTCCGAGTTATATTCCGAGTTATGATGTAGGCGCAGTAGATTCCGAGTTATGATGTAGGCGCAGTAGATTCCGAGTTAGATTCCAAGTTATGATGTAGGCGCAGTAGATTCCGAGTTATGATGTAGGCGCAGTAGATTCCGAGTTATGATGTAGGCGCAGTAGATTCCGAGTTAGATTCCGAGTTATGATGTAGGCGCAGTAGATTCCGAGTTATGATGTAGGCGCAGTAGATTCCGAGTTAGATTCCGAGTTATGATGTAGGCGCAGTAGATTCCGAGTTATGATGTAGGCGCAGTAGATTCCGAGTTAGATTCCGAGTTATGATGTAGGCGCAGTAGATTCCGAGTTATGATGTAGGCGCAGTAGATTCCGAGTTAGATTCCGAGTTATGATGTAGGCGCAGTAGATTCCGAGTTATGATGTAGGCGCAGTAGATTCCGAGTTAGATTCCGACTTATGATGTTTGCGCAGTAGGTTCCGAGTTATGATGTAGGCGCAGTAGATTCCGAGTTAGATTCCGAGTTATGATGTAGGCGCAGTAGATTCCGAGTTATGATGTAGGCGCAGCAGATTCCGAGTTATGATGTAGGCGCAGTAGATTCCGAGTTAGATTCCGAGTTATGATGTAGGCGCAGTAGATTCCGAGTTATGATGTAGGCGCAGTAGATTCCGAGTTAGATTCCGAGTTATGATTTAGGCGCAGTAGATTCCGAGTTATGATGTAGGCGCAGTAGATACCGAGTTAGATTCCGAGTTATGATGTAGGCGCAGTAGATTCCGAGTTATGATGTAGGCGCAGTAGATTCCGAGTTAGATTCCGAGTTATGATGTAGGCGCAGTAGATTCCGAGTTATGATGTAGGCGCAGTAGATTCCGAGTTAGATTCCGAGTTATGATGTAGGCGCAGTAGATTCCGAGTTATGATGTAGGCGCAGTAGATTCCGAGTTAGATACGAGTTATGATGTAGGCGCAGTAGATTCCGAGTTATGATGTAGGCGCAGTAGATTCCGAGTTAGATTCCGAGTTATGATGTAGGCGCAGATGATTCCGAGTTATGATGTAGGCGCAGTAGATTCCGAGTTAGATTCCGAGTTATGATGTAGGCGCAGTAGATTCCGAGTTATGATGTAGGCGCAGTAGATTCCGAGTTAGATTCCAAGTTATGATGTAGGCGCAGTAGATTCCGAGTTATGATGTAGGCGCAGTAGATTCCGAGTTATGATGTAGGCGCAGTAGATTCCGAGTTAGATTCCGAGTTATGATGTAGGCGCAGTAGATTCCGAGTTATGATGTAGGCGCAGTAGATTCCGAGTTAGATTCCGAGTTATGATGTAGGCGCAGTAGATTCCGAGTTATGATGTAGGCGCAGTAGATTCCGAGTTAGATTCCGAGTTATGATGTAGGCGCAGTAGATTCCGAGTTATGATGTAGGCGCAGTAGATTCCGAGTTAGATTCCGAGTTATGATGTAGGCGCAGTAGATTCCGAGTTATGATGTAGACGCAGTAGATTCCAAGTTAGATTCCGAGTTATGATTTAGGCGCAGTAGATTCCGAGTTATGATGTAGGCGCAGTAGATTCCGAGTTAGATTCCGAGTTATGATGTAGGCGCAGTAGATTCCGAGTTATGATGTAGGCGCAGTAGATTCCGAGTTAGATTCCGAGTTATGATGTAGGCGCAGTAGATTCCGAGTTATGATGTAGACGCAGTAGATTCCGAGTTATGATGTAGGCGCAGTAGATTCCGAGTTAGATTCCGAGTTATGATGTAGGCGCAGTAGATTCCGAGTTAGATTCCGAGTTATGATGTAGGCGCAGTAGATTCCGAGTTATGATGTAGGCGCAGTAGATTCCGAGTTAGATTCCGAGTTATGATGTAGGCGCAGTAGATTCCGAGTTATGATGTAGGCGCAGTAGATTCCGAGTTAGATACGAGTTATGATGTAGGCGCAGTAGATTCCGAGTTATGATGTAGGCGCAGTAGATTCCGAGTTAGATTCCGAGTTATGATGTAGGCGCAGTAGATTCCGAGTTATGATGTAGACGCAGTAGATTCCGAGTTATGATGTAGGCGCAGTAGATTCCGAGTTAGTTTCCAAGTTCTGATGTAGGCGCAGTAGATTCCGAGTTAGATTCCGAGTTATGATGTAGGCGCAGTAGATTCCGAGCTATGATGTTGGCGCAGTAGATTCCGAGTTATGATGTAGGCGCAGTAGATTCCGAGTTAGATTCCGAGTTATGATGTAGGCGCAGTAGATTCCGAGCTATGATGTAGGCGCAGTAGATTCCGAGTTAGATTCCGAGTTATGATGTAGGCGCAGTAGATTCCGAGTTATGATGTAGGCGCAGTAGATTCCGAGTTATATTCCGAGTTATGATGTAGGCGCAGTAGATTCCGAGTTATGATGTAGGCGCAGTAGATTCCGAGTTATGATGTAGGCGCAGTAGATTCCGAGTTAGATTCCGAGTTATGATGTAGGCGCAGTAGATTCCGAGCTATGATGTAGGCGCAGTAGATTCCGAGTTAGATTCCGAGTTATGATGTAGGCGCAGTAGATTCCGAGTTATGATGTAGGCGCAGTAGATTCCGAGTTAGATTCCGAGTTATGATGTAGGCGCAGTAGATTCCGAGTTATGATGTAGGCGCAGTAGATTCCGAGTTAGATTCCGAGTTATGATGTAGGCGCAGTAGATTCCGAGTTATGATGTAGGCGCAGTAGATTCCGAGTTAGATTCCGAGTTATGATGTAGGCGCAGTAGATTCCGAGTTATGATGTAGGCGCAGTAGATTCCGAGTTAGATTCCGAGTTATGATGTAGGCGCAGTAGATTCCGAGTTATGATGTAGGCGCAGTAGATTCCGAGTTAGATTCCGAGTTATGATGTAGGCGCAGTAGATTCCGAGTTATGATGTAGGCGCAGTAGATTCCGAGTTAGATTCCGAGTTATGATGTAGGCGCAGTAGATTCCGAGTTATGATGTAGGCGCAGTAGATTCCGAGTTAGATTCCGAGTTATGATGTAGGCGCAGTAGATTCCGAGTTATGATGTAGGCGCAGTAGATTCCGAGTTAGATTCCGAGTTATGATGTAGGCGCAGTAGATTCCGAGTTATGATGTAGGCGCAGTAGATTCCGAGTTAGATTCCGAGTTATGATGTAGGCGCAGTAGATTCCGAGTTATGATGTAGGCGCAGTAGATTCCGAGTTATGATGTAGGCGCAGTAGATTCCGTATTAGATTCCGAGTTATGATGTAGGCGCAGTAGATTCCAAGTTATGATGTTGGCGCAGTAGATTCCGAGTTAGATTCCGAGTTATGATGTAGGCGCAGTAGATTCCGAGTTATGATGTAGGCGCAGTAGATTCCGAGTTAGATTCCGAGTTATGATGTAGGCGCAGTAGATTCCGAGTTATGATGTAGGCGCAGTAGATTCCGAGTTAGATTCCGAGTTATGATGTAGGCGCAGTAGATTCCGAGTTATGATGTAGGCGCAGTAGATTCCGAGTTAGATTCCGAGTTATGATTTAGGCGCAGTAGATTCCGAGTTATGATGTAGGCGCAGTAGATTCCGAGTTATGATGTAGGCGCAGTAGATTCCTAGTTATGATGTAGGCGCAGTAGATTCCGAGTTATGATGTAGGCGCAGTAGATTCCAAGTTAGATTCCGAGTTATGATGTAGGCACAGTAGATTCCGAGTTAGATTCCGAGTTATGATGTAGGCGCAGTAGATTCCGAGTTATGATGTAGGCGCAGTAGATTCCGCATTAGATTCCGAGTTATGATGTAGGCGCAGTAGATTCCAAGTTATGATGTAGGCGCAGTAGATTCCGAGTTAGATTCCGAGTTATGATGTAGGCGCAGTAGATTCCGAGTTATGATGTAGGCGCAGTAGATTCCGAGTTATGATGTAGGCGCAGTAGATTCCGAGTTAGATTCCGAGTTATGATGTAGGCGCAGTAGATTCCGAGTTACATTCCGAGTTATGATGTAGGCGCAGTAGATTCCGAGTTATGATGTAGGCGCAGTAGTTTCCGAGTTAGATTCCGAGTTATGATGTAGGCGCAGTAGATTCCGAGTTAGATTTCGAGTTATGATGTAGGCGCAGTAGATTCCGAGTTATGATGTAGGCGCAGTAGATTCCTAGTTAGATTCTGAGTTATGATGTAGGCGCAGTAGATTCCGAGATATGATGTAGGCGCAGTAGATTCCGAGTTATGATGTAGGCACAGTTGATTCCGAGTTTGATTCCGAGTTATGATGTAGGCGCAGTAGATTCCGAGTTAGATTCCGAGTTATGATGTAGGCGCAGTAGATTCCGAGTTATGATGTAGGCGCAGTAGATTCCGAGTTAGATTTCTAGTTATGATGTAGGCGCAGTAGATTCCGAGTTATGATGTAGGCACGGTAGATTCCGAGTTAGATTCCGAGTTATGATGTAGGCGCAGTAGATTCCGAGTTATGATGTAGGCGCAGTAGATTATGAGTTATGATGTAGGCGCAGTAGATTCCGAGTTATGATGTAGGCGCAGTAGATTCCGAGTTAGATTCCGAGTTATGATGTAGGCGCAGTAGATTCCGAGTTATGATGTAGGCGCAGTAGATTCCGAGTTAGATTCCGAGTTATGATGTAGGCGCAGTAGATTCCGAGTTATGATGTAGGCGCAGTAGTTTCCGAGTTAGATTCCGAGTTATGATGTAGGCGCAGTAGATTCCGAGTTATGATGTAGGCGCAGTAGATTCCGAGTTAGATTCCGAGTTATGATGTAGGCGCAGTAGATTCCGAGTTATGATGTAGGCGCAGTAGATTCCGAGTTAGATTCCGAGTTATGATGTAGGCGCAGTAGATTCCGAGTTATGATGTAGGCGCAGTAGATTCCGAGTTAGATTCCGAGTTATGATGTAGGCGCAGTAGATTCCGAGTTATGATGTAGGCGCAGTAGATTCCGAGTTAGATTCCGAGTTATGATGTAGGCGCAGTAGATTCCGAGTTATGATGTAGGCGCAGTAGTTTCCGAGTTAGATTCCGAGTTATGATGTAGGCGCAGTAGATTCCGAGTTATGATGTAGGCGCAGTAGATTCCGAGTTAGATTCCGAGTTATGATGTAGGCGCAGTAGATTCCGAGTTATGATGTAGGCGCAGTAGATTCCGAGTTATGATGTAGGCGCAGTAGATTCCGAGTTAGATTCCGAGTTATGATGTAGGCGCAGTAGATTCCGAGTTATGATGTAGGCGCAGTAGATTCCGAGTTAGATTCCGAGTTATGATGTAGGCGCAGTAGATTCCGAGTTATGATGTAGGCGCAGTAGATTCCGAGTTAGATTCCGAGTTATGATGTAGGCGCAGTAGATTCCGAGTTATGATGTAGGCGCAGTAGATTCCGAGTTAGATTCCGACTTATGATGTTTGCGCAGTAGGTTCCGAGTTATGATGTAGGCGCAGTAGATTCCGAGTTAGATTCCGAGTTATGATGTAGGCGCAGTAGATTCCGAGTTATGATGTAGGCGCAGCAGATTCCGAGTTATGATGTAGGCGCAGTAGATTCCGAGTTAGATTCCGAGTTATGATGTAGGCGCAGTAGATTCCGAGTTATGATGTAGGCGCAGTAGATTCCGAGTTAGATTCCGAGTTATGATGTAGGCGCAGTAGATTCCGAGTTATGATGTAGGCGCAGTAGATACCGAGTTAGATTCCGAGTTATGATGTAGGCGCAGTAGATTCCGAGTTATGATGTAGGCGCAGTAGATTCCGAGTTAGATTCCGAGTTATGATGTAGGCGCAGTAGATTCCGAGTTATGATGTAGGCGCAGTAGATTCCGAGTTAGATTCCGAGTTATGATGTAGGCGCAGTAGATTCCGAGTTATGATGTAGGCGCAGTAGATTCCGAGTTAGATACGAGTTATGATGTAGGCGCAGTAGATTCCGAGTTATGATGTAGGCGCAGTAGATTCCGAGTTAGATTCCGAGTTATGATGTAGGCGCAGATGATTCCGAGTTATGATGTAGGCGCAGTAGATTCCGAGTTAGATACGAGTTATGATGTAGGCGCAGTAGATTCCGAGTTATGATGTAGGCGCAGTAGATTCCGAGTTAGATTCCAAGTTATGATGTAGGCGCAGTAGATTCCGAGTTATGATGTAGGCGCAGTAGATTCCGAGTTATGATGTAGGCGCAGTAGATTCCGAGTTAGATTCCGAGTTATGATGTAGGCGCAGTAGATTCCGAGTTATGATGTAGGCGCAGTAGATTCCGAGTTAGATTCCGAGTTATGATGTAGGCGCAGTAGATTCCGAGTTATGATGTAGGCGCAGTAGATTCCGAGTTAGATTCCGAGTTATGATGTAGGCGCAGTAGATTCCGAGTTAGATTCCGAGTTATGATGTAGGCGCAGTAGATTCCGAGTTATGATGTAGGCGCAGTAGATTCCGAGTTAGATTCCGAGTTATGATGTAGGCGCAGTAGATTCCGAGTTATGATGTAGGCGCAGTAGATTCCGAGTTAGATTCCGAGTTATGATGTAGGCGCAGTAGATTCCGAGTTATGATGTAGACGCAGTAGATTCCGAGTTAGATTCCGAGTTATGATGTAGGCGCAGTAGATTCCGAGTTAGATTCCGAGTTATGATGTAGGCGCAGTAGATTCCGAGTTATGATGTAGGCGCAGTAGATTCCGAGTTAGATTCCGAGTTATGATGTAGGCGCAGTAGATTCCGAGTTATGATGTAGACGCAGTAGATTCCGAGTTAGATTCCGAGTTATGATGTAGGCGCAGTAGATTCCGAGTTATGATGTAGGCGCAGTAGATTCCGAGTTAGATTCCGAGTTATGATGTAGGCGCAGTAGATTCCGAGTTATGATGTAGGCGCAGTAGATTCCGAGTTAGATTCCGAGTTATGATGTAGGCGCAGTAGATTCCGAGTTAGATTCCGAGTTATGATGTAGGCGCAGTAGATTCCGAGTTATGATGTAGGCGCAGTAGATTCCGAGTTAGATTCCGAGTTATGATGTAGGCGCAGTAGATTCCGAGTTATGATGTAGGCGCAGTAGATTCCGAGTTAGATTCCGACTTATGATGTTTGCGCAGTAGGTTCCGAGTTATGATGTAGGCGCAGTAGATTCCGAGTTAGATTCCGAGTTATGATGTAGGCGCAGTAGATTCCGAGTTATGATGTAGGCGCAGCAGATTCCGAGTTATGATGTAGGCGCAGTAGATTCCGAGTTAGATTCCGAGTTATGATGTAGGCGCAGTAGATTCCGAGTTATGATGTAGGCGCAGTAGATTCCGAGTTAGATTCCGAGTTATGATGTAGGCGCAGTAGATTCCGAGTTATGATGTAGGCGCAGTAGATACCGAGTTAGATTCCGAGTTATGATGTAGGCGCAGTAGATTCCGAGTTATGATGTAGGCGCAGTAGATTCCGAGTTAGATTCCGAGTTATGATGTAGGCGCAGTAGATTCCGAGTTATGATGTAGGCGCAGTAGATTCCGAGTTAGATTCCGAGTTATGATGTAGGCGCAGTAGATTCCGAGTTATGATGTAGGCGCAGTAGATTCCGAGTTAGATACGAGTTATGATGTAGGCGCAGTAGATTCCGAGTTATGATGTAGGCGCAGTAGATTCCGAGTTAGATTCCGAGTTATGATGTAGGCGCAGATGATTCCGAGTTATGATGTAGGCGCAGTAGATTCCGAGTTAGATACGAGTTATGATGTAGGCGCAGTAGATTCCGAGTTATGATGTAGGCGCAGTAGATTCCGAGTTAGATTCCAAGTTATGATGTAGGCGCAGTAGATTCCGAGTTATGATGTAGGCGCAGTAGATTCCGAGTTATGATGTAGGCGCAGTAGATTCCGAGTTAGATTCCGAGTTATGATGTAGGCGCAGTAGATTCCGAGTTATGATGTAGGCGCAGTAGATTCCGAGTTAGATTCCAAGTTATGATGTAGGCGCAGTAGATTCCGAGTTATGATGTAGGCGCAGTAGATTCCGAGTTATGATGTAGGCGCAGTAGATTCCGAGTTAGATTCCGAGTTATGATGTAGGCGCAGTAGATTCCGAGTTATGATGTAGGCGCAGTAGATTCCGAGTTAGATTCCGAGTTATGATGTAGGCGCAGTAGATTCCGAGTTATGATGTAGGCGCAGTAGATTCCGAGTTAGATTCCGAGTTATGATGTAGGCGCAGTAGATTCCGAGTTATGATGTAGGCGCAGTAGATTCCGAGTTAGATTCCAAGTTATGATGTAGGCGCAGTAGATTCCGAGTTATGATGTAGGCGCAGTAGATTCCGAGTTAGATTCCGAGTTATGATGTAGGCGCAGTAGATTCCGAGTTATGATGTAGGCGCAGTAGATTCCGAGTTAGATTCCGAGTTATGATGTAGGCGCAGTAGATTCCGAGTTATGATGTAGACGCAGTAGATTCCGAGTTAGATTCCGAGTTATGATGTAGGCGCAGTAGATTCCGAGTTATGATGTAGGCGCAGTAGATTCCGAGTTAGATTCCGAGTTATGATGTAGGCGCAGTAGATTCCGAGTTATGATGTAGGCGCAGTAGATTCCGAGTTAGATTCCGAGTTATGATGTAGGTGCAGTAGATTCCGAGTTATGATGTAGGCGCAGTAGATTCCGAGTTAGATTCCGAGTTATGATGTAGGCGCAGTAGATTCCGAGTTATGATGTAGACGCAGTAGATTCCAAGTTAGATTCCGAGTTATGATTTAGGCGCAGTAGATTCCGAGTTATGATGTAGGCGCAGTAGATTCCGAGTTAGATTCCGAGTTATGATGTAGGCGCAGTAGATTCCGAGTTATGATGTAGGCGCAGTAGATTCCGAGTTAGATTCCGAGTTATGATGTAGGCGCAGTAGATTCCGAGTTATGATGTAGACGCAGTAGATTCCGAGTTATGATGTAGGCGCAGTAGATTCCGAGTTAGATTCCGAGTTATGATGTAGGCGCAGTAGATTCCGAGTTAGATTCCGAGTTATGATGTAGGCGCAGTAGATTCCGAGTTATGATGTAGGCGCAGTAGATTCCGAGTTAGATTCCGAGTTATGATGTAGGCGCAGTAGATTCCGAGTTATGATGTAGGCGCAGTAGATTCCGAGTTAGATACGAGTTATGATGTAGGCGCAGTAGATTCCGAGTTATGATGTAGGCGCAGTAGATTCCGAGTTAGATTCCGAGTTATGATGTAGGCGCAGTAGATTCCGAGTTATGATGTAGACGCAGTAGATTCCGAGTTATGATGTAGGCGCAGTAGATTCCGAGTTAGTTTCCAAGTTCTGATGTAGGCGCAGTAGATTCCGAGTTAGATTCCGAGTTATGATGTAGGCGCAGTAGATTCCGAGCTATGATGTTGGCGCAGTAGATTCCGAGTTATGATGTAGGCGCAGTAGATTCCGAGTTAGATTCCGAGTTATGATGTAGGCGCAGTAGATTCCGAGCTATGATGTAGGCGCAGTAGATTCCGAGTTAGATTCCGAGTTATGATGTAGGCGCAGTAGATTCCGAGTTATGATGTAGGCGCAGTAGATTCCGAGTTATATTCCGAGTTATGATGTAGGCGCAGTAGATTCCGAGTTATGATGTAGGCGCAGTAGATTCCGAGTTATGATGTAGGCGCAGTAGATTCCGAGTTAGATTCCGAGTTATGATGTAGGCACAGTAGATTCCGAGCTATGATGTAGGCGCAGTAGATTCCGAGTTAGATTCCGAGTTATGATGTAGGCGCAGTAGATTCCGAGTTATGATGTAGGCGCAGTAGATTCCGAGTTAGATTCCGAGTTATGATGTAGGCGCAGTAGATTCCGAGTTATGATGTAGGCGCAGTAGATTCCGAGTTAGATTCCGAGTTATGATGTAGGCGCAGTAGATTCCGAGTTATGATGTAGGCGCAGTAGATTCCGAGTTAGATTCCGAGTTATGATGTAGGCGCAGTAGATTCCGAGTTATGATGTAGGCGCAGTAGATTCCGAGTTAGATTCCGAGTTATGATGTAGGCGCAGTAGATTCCGAGTTATGATGTAGGCGCAGTAGATTCCGAGTTAGATTCCGAGTTATGATGTAGGCGCAGTAGATTCCGAGTTATGATGTAGGCGCAGTAGATTCCGAGTTAGATTCCGAGTTATGATGTAGGCGCAGTAGATTCCGAGTTATGATGTAGGCGCAGTAGATTCCGAGTTAGATTCCGAGTTATGATGTAGGCGCAGTAGATTCCGAGTTATGATGTAGGCGCAGTAGATTCCGAGTTAGATTCCGAGTTATGATGTAGGCGCAGTAGATTCCGAGTTATGATGTAGGCGCAGTAGATTCCGAGTTAGATTCCGAGTTATGATGTAGGCGCAGTAGATTCCGAGTTATGATGTAGACGCAGTAGATTCCGAGTTAGATTCCGAGTTATGATGTAGGCGCAGTAGATTCCGAGTTATGATGTAGGCGCAGTAGATTCCGAGTTAGATTCCGAGTTATGATGTAGGCGCAGTAGATTCCGAGTTATGATGTAGGCGCAGTAGATTCCGAGTTAGATTCCGAGTTATGATGTAGGCGCAGTAGATTCCGAGTTATGATGTAGGCGCAGTAGATTCCGAGTTAGATTCCGAGTTATGATGTAGGCGCAGTAGATTCCGAGTTATGATGTAGACGCAGTAGATTCCAAGTTAGATTCCGAGTTATGATTTAGGCGCAGTAGATTCCGAGTTATGATGTAGGCGCAGTAGATTCCGAGTTAGATTCCGAGTTATGATGTAGGCGCAGTAGATTCCGAGTTATGATGTAGGCGCAGTAGATTCCGAGTTAGATTCCGAGTTATGATGTAGGCGCAGTAGATTCCGAGTTATGATGTAGACGCAGTAGATTCCGAGTTATGATGTAGGCGCAGTAGATTCCGAGTTAGATTCCGAGTTATGATGTAGGCGCAGTAGATTCCGAGTTATGATGTAGGCGCAGTAGATTCCGAGTTAGATTCCGAGTTATGATGTAGGCGCAGTAGATTCCGAGTTATGATGTAGGCGCAGTAGATTCCGAGTTAGATACGAGTTATGATGTAGGCGCAGTAGATTCCGAGTTATGATGTAGGCGCAGTAGATTCCGAGTTAGATTCCGAGTTATGATGTAGGCGCAGTAGATTCCGAGTTATGATGTAGACGCAGTAGATTCCGAGTTATGATGTAGGCGCAGTAGATTCCGAGTTAGTTTCCAAGTTCTGATGTAGGCGCAGTAGATTCCGAGTTAGATTCCGAGTTATGATGTAGGCGCAGTAGATTCCGAGCTATGATGTTGGCGCAGTAGATTCCGAGTTATGATGTAGGCGCAGTAGATTCCGAGTTAGATTCCGAGTTATGATGTAGGCGCAGTAGATTCCGAGCTATGATGTAGGCGCAGTAGATTCCGAGTTAGATTCCGAGTTATGATGTAGGCGCAGTAGATTCCGAGTTATGATGTAGGCGCAGTAGATTCCGAGTTATATTCCGAGTTATGATGTAGGCGCAGTAGATTCCGAGTTATGATGTAGGCGCAGTAGATTCCGAGTTATGATGTAGGCGCAGTAGATTCCGAGTTAGATTCCGAGTTATGATGTAGGCACAGTAGATTCCGAGCTATGATGTAGGCGCAGTAGATTCCGAGTTAGATTCCGAGTTATGATGTAGGCGCAGTAGATTCCGAGCTATGATGTAGGCGCAGTAGATTCCGAGTTAGATTCCGAGTTATGATGTAGGCGCAGTAGATTCCGAGTTATGATGTAGGCGCAGTAGATTCCGAGTTAGATTCCGAGTTATGATGTAGGCGCAGTAGATTCCGAGTTATGATGTAGGCGCAGTAGATTCCGAGTTAGATTCCGAGTTATGATGTAGGCGCAGTAGATTCCGAGTTATGATGTAGGCGCAGTAGATTCCGAGTTAGATTCCGAGTTATGATTTAGGCGCAGTAGATTCCGAGTTATGATGTAGGCGCAGTAGATTCCGAGTTAGATTCCGAGTTATGATGTAGGCGCAGTAGATTCCGAGTTATGATGTAGGCGCAGTAGATTCCGAGTTAGATTCCGAGTTATGATGTAGGCACAGTAGATTCCGAGTTATGATGTAGGCGCAGTAGATTCCGAGTTAGATTCCGAGTTATGATGTAGGCGCAGTAGATTCCGAGTTATGATGTAGGCGCAGTAGATTCCGAGTTAGATTCCGAGTTATGATGTAGGCGCAGTAGATTCCGAGTTATGATGTAGGCGCAGTAGATTCCGAGTTAGATTCCGAGTTATGATGTAGGCGCAGTAGATTCCGAGTTATGATGTAGGCGCAGTAGATTCCGAGTTATGATGTAGGCGCAGTAGATTCCGTATTAGATTCCGAGTTATGATGTAGGCGCAGTAGATTCCAAGTTATGATGTAGGCGCAGTAGATTCCGAGTTAGATTCCGAGTTATGATGTAGGCGCAGTAGATTCCGAGTTATGATGTAGGCGCAGTAGATTCCGAGTTAGATTCCGAGTTATGATGTAGGCGCAGTAGATTCCGAGTTATGATGTAGGCGCAGTAGATTCCGAGTTAGATTCCGAGTTATGATGTAGGCGCAGTAGATTCCGAGTTATGATGTAGGCGCAGTAGATTCCGAGTTAGATTCCGAGTTATGATTTAGGCGCAGTAGATTCCGAGTTATGATGTAGGCGCAGTAGATTCCGAGTTATGATGTAGGCGCAGTAGATTCCTAGTTATGATGTAGGCGCAGTAGGTTCCAAGTTATGATGTAGGCGCAGTAGATTCCAAGTTAGATTCCGAGTTATGATGTAGGCACAGTAGATTCCGAGTTAGATTCCGAGTTATGATGTAGGCGCAGTAGATTCCGAGTTATGATGTAGGCGCAGTAGATTCCGTATTAGATTCCGAGTTATGATGTAGGCGCAGTAGATTCCAAGTTATGATGTAGGCGCAGTAGATTCCGAGTTAGATTCCGAGTTATGATGTAGGCGCAGTAGATTCCGAGTTATGATGTAGGCGCAGTAGATTCCGAGTTATGATGTAGGCGCAGTAGATTCCGAGTTAGATTCCGAGTTATGATGTAGGCGCAGTAGATTCCGAGTTACATTCCGAGTTATGATGTAGGCGCAGTAGATTCCGAGTTATGATGTAGGCGCAGTAGTTTCCGAGTTAGATTCCGAGTTATGATGTAGGCGCAGTAGATTCCGAGTTAGATTTCGAGTTATGATGTAGGCGCAGTAGATTCCGAGTTATGATGTAGGCGCAGTAGATTCCTAGTTAGATTCTGAGTTATGATGTAGGCGCAGTAGATTCCGAGATATGATGTAGGCGCAGTAGATTCCGAGTTATGATGTAGGCACAGTTGATTCCGAGTTTGATTCCGAGTTATGATGTAGGCGCAGTAGATTCCGAGTTAGATTCCGAGTTATGATGTAGGCGCAGTAGATTCCGAGTTATGATGTAGGCGCAGTAGATTCCGAGTTAGATTTCGAGTTATGATGTAGGCGCAGTAGATTCCGAGTTATGATGTAGGCACGGTAGATTCCGAGTTAGATTCCGAGTTATGATGTAGGCGCAGTAGATTCCGAGTTATGATGTAGGCGCAGTAGATTATGAGTTATGATGTAGGCGCAGTAGATTCCGAGTTATGATGTAGGCGCAGTAGATTCCGAGTTAGATTCCGAGTTATGATGTAGGCGCAGTAGATTCCGAGTTATGATGTAGGCGCAGTAGATTCCGAGTTAGATTCCGAGTTATGATGTAGGCGCAGTAGATTCCGAGTTATGATGTAGGCGCAGTAGTTTCCGAGTTAGATTCCGAGTTATGATGTAGGCGCAGTAGATTCCGAGTTATGATGTAGGCGCAGTAGATTCCGAGTTAGATTCCGAGTTATGATGTAGGCGCAGTAGATTCCGAGTTATGATGTAGGCGCAGTAGATTCCGAGTTATGATGTAGGCGCAGTAGATTCCGAGTTAGATTCCGAGTTATGATGTAGGCGCAGTAGATTCCGAGTTATGATGTAGGCGCAGTAGATTCCGAGTTAGATTCCGAGTTATGATGTAGGCGCAGTAGATTCCGAGTTATGATGTAGGCGCAGTAGATTCCGAGTTAGATTCCGAGTTATGATGTAGGCGCAGTAGATTCCGAGTTATGATGTAGGCGCAGTAGATTCCGAGTTAGATTTTGAGTTATGATGTAGGCGCAGTAGATTCCGAGTTATGATGTAGGCGCAGTAGATTCCGAGTTAGATTCCGACTTATGATGTAGGCGCAGTAGGTTCCGAGTTATGATGTAGGCGCAGTAGATTCCGAGTTAGATTCCGAGTTATGATGTAGGCGCAGTAGATTCCGAGTTATGATGTAGGCGCAGCAGATTCCGAGTTATGATGTAGGCGCAGTAGATTCCGAGTTAGATTCCGAGTTATGATGTAGGCGCAGTAGATTCCGAGTTATGATGTAGGCGCAGTAGATTCCGAGTTAGATTCCGAGTTATGATGTAGGCGAAATAGATTCCGAGTTATGATGTAGGCGCAGTAGATACCGAGTTAGATTCCGAGTTATGATGTAGGCGCAGTAGATTCCGAGTTATGATGTAGGCGCAGTAGATTCCGAGTTAGATTCCGAGTTATGATGTAGGCGCAGTAGATTCCGAGTTATGATGTAGGCGCAGTAGATTCCGAGTTAGATTCCGAGTTATGATGTAGGCGCAGTAGATTCCGAGTTATGATGTAGGCGCAGTAGATTCCGAGTTAGATTCCGAGTTATGATGTAGGCGCAGTAGATTCCGAGTTATGATGTAGGCGCAGTAGATTCCGAGTTAGATTCCGAGTTATGATGTAGGCGCAGTAGATTCCGAGTTATGATGTAGGCGCAGTAGATTCCGAGTTAGATTCCGAGTTATGATGTAGGCGCAGTAGATTCCGAGTTATGATGTAGGCGCAGTAGATTCCGAGTTAGATTCCGAGTTATGATGTAGGCGCAGTAGATTCCGAGTTATGATGTAGGCGCAGTAGATTCCGAGTTAGATTCCGAGTTATGATGTAGGCGCAGTAGATTCCGAGTTATGATGTAGACGCAGTAGATTCCGAGTTAGATTCCGAGTTATGATGTAGGCGCAGTAGATTCCGAGTTATGATGTAGGCGCAGTAGATTCCGAGTTAGATTCCGAGTTATGATGTAGGCGCAGTAGATTCCGAGTTATGATGTAGGCGCAGTAGATTCCGAGTTAGATTCCGAGTTATGATGTAGGCGCAGTAGATTCCGAGTTATGATGTAGGCGCAGTAGATTCCGAGTTAGATTCCGAGTTATGATGTAGGCGCAGTAGATTCCGAGTTATGATGTAGACGCAGTAGATTCCGAGTTAGATTCCGAGTTATGATGTAGGCGCAGTAGATTCCGAGTTATGATGTAGGCGCAGTAGATTCCGAGTTAGATTCCGAGTTATGATGTAGGCGCAGTAGATTCCGAGTTATGATGTAGGCGCAGTAGATTCCGAGTTAGATTCCGAGTTATGATGTAGGCGCAGTAGATTCCGAGTTATGATGTAGACGCAGTAGATTCCGAGTTATGATGTAGGCGCAGTAGATTCCGAGTTAGATTCCGACTTATGATGTAGGCGCAGTAGATTCCGAGTTAGATTCCGAGTTATGATGTAGGCGCAGTAGATTCCGAGTTATGATGTAGGCGCAGTAGATTCCGAGTTAGATTCCGAGTTATGATGTAGGCGCAGTAGATTCCGAGTTATGATGTAGGCGCAGTAGATTCCGAGTTAGATACGAGTTATGATGTAGGCGCAGTAGATTCCGAGTTATGATGTAGGCGCAGTAGATTCCGAGTTAGATTCCGAGTTATGATGTAGGCGCAGTAGATTCCGAGTTATGATGTAGACGCAGTAGATTCCGAGTTATGATGTAGGCGCAGTAGATTCCGAGTTAGATTCCAAGTTCTGATGTAGGCGCAGTAGATTCCGAGTTAGATTCCGAGTTATGATGTAGGCGCAGTAGATTCCGAGCTATGATGTAGGCGCAGTAGATTCCGAGTTAGATTCCGAGTTATGATGTAGGCGCAGTAGATTCCGAGTTATGATGTAGGCGCAGTAGATTCCGAGTTAGATTCCGAGTTATGATGTAGGCGCAGTAGATTCCGAGTTATGATGTAGGCGCAGTAGATTCCGAAGTAGATTCCGAGTTATGATTTAGGCGCAGTAGATTCCGAGTTATGATGTAGGCGCAGTAGATTCCGAGTTATGATGTAGGCGCAGTAGATTCCTAGTTATGATGTAGGCGCAGTAGATTCCAAGTTATGATGTAGGCGCAGTAGATTCCAAGTTAGATTCCGAGTTATGATGTAGGCACAGTAGATTCCGAGTTAGATTCCGAGTTATGATGTAGGCGCAGTAGATTCCGAGTTATGATGTAGGCGCAGTAGATTCCGTATTAGATTCCGAGTTATGATGTAGGCGCAGTAGATTCCAAGTTATGATGTAGGCGCAGTAGATTCCGAGTTAGATTCCGAGTTATGATGTAGGCGCAGTAGATTCCGAGTTATGATGTAGGCGCAGTAGATTCCGAGTTATGATGTAGGCGCAGTAGATTCCGAGTTAGATTCCGAGTTATGATGTAGGCGCAGTAGATTCCGAGTTACATTCCGAGTTATGATGTAGGCGCAGTAGATTCCGAGTTATGATGTAGGCGCAGTAGTTTCCGAGTTAGATTCCGAGTTATGATGTAGGCGCAGTAGATTCCGAGTTAGATTTCGAGTTATGATGTAGGCGCAGTAGATTCCGAGTTATGATGTAGGCGCAGTAGATTCCTAGTTAGATTCTGAGTTATGATGTAGGCGCAGTAGATTCCGAGATATGATGTAGGCGCAGTAGATTCCGAGTTATGATGTAGGCACAGTTGATTCCGAGTTTGATTCCGAGTTATGATGTAGGCGCAGTAGATTCCGAGTTAGATTCCGAGTTATGATGTAGGCGCAGTAGATTCCGAGTTATGATGTAGGCGCAGTAGATTCCGAGTTAGATTTCGAGTTATGATGTAGGCGCAGTAGATTCCGAGTTATGATGTAGGCACGGTAGATTCCGAGTTAGATTCCGAGTTATGATGTAGGCGCAGTAGATTCCGAGTTATGATGTAGGCGCAGTAGATTATGAGTTATGATGTAGGCGCAGTAGATTCCGAGTTATGATGTAGGCGCAGTAGATTCCGAGTTAGATTCCGAGTTATGATGTAGGCGCAGTAGATTCCGAGTTATGATGTAGGCGCAGTAGATTACGAGTTAGATTCCGAGTTATGATGTAGGCGCAGTAGATTCCGAGTTATGATGTAGGCGCAGTAGTTTCCGAGTTAGATTCCGAGTTATGATGTAGGCGCAGTAGATTCCGAGTTATGATGTAGGCGCAGTAGATTCCGAGTTAGATTCCGAGTTATGATGTAGGCGCAGTAGATTCCGAGTTATGATGTAGGCGCAGTAGATTCCGAGTTATGATGTAGGCGCAGTAGATTCCGAGTTAGATTCCGAGTTATGATGTAGGCGCAGTAGATTCCGAGTTATGATGTAGGCGCAGTAGATTCCGAGTTAGATTCCGAGTTATGATGTAGGCGCAGTAGATTCCGAGTTATGATGTAGGCGCAGTAGATTCCGAGTTAGATTCCGAGTTATGATGTAGGCGCAGTAGATTCCGAGTTATGATGTAGGCGCAGTAGATTCCGAGTTAGATTCCGAGTTATGATGTAGGCGCAGTAGATTCCGAGTTATGATGTAGGCGCAGTAGATTCCGAGTTAGATTCCGACTTATGATGTAGGCGCAGTAGGTTCCGAGTTATGATGTAGGCGCAGTAGATTCCGAGTTAGATTCCGAGTTATGATGTAGGCGCAGTAGATTCCGAGTTATGATGTAGGCGCAGCAGATTCCGAGTTATGATGTAGGCGCAGTAGATTCCGAGTTAGATTCCGAGTTATGATGTAGGCGCAGTAGATTCCGAGTTATGATGTAGGCGCAGTAGATTCCGAGTTAGATTCCGAGTTATGATGTAGGCGCAATAGATTCCGAGTTATGATGTAGGCGCAGTAGATACCGAGTTAGATTCCGAGTTATGATGTAGGCGCAGTAGATTCCGAGTTATGATGTAGGCGCAGTAGATTCCGAGTTAGATTCCGAGTTATGATGTAGGCGCAGTAGATTCCGAGTTATGATGTAGGCGCAGTAGATTCCGAGTTAGATTCCGAGTTATGATGTAGGCGCAGTAGATTCCGAGTTATGATGTAGGCGCAGTAGATTCCGAGTTAGATTCCGAGTTATGATGTAGGCGCAGTAGATTCCGAGTTATGATGTAGGCGCAGTAGATTCCGAGTTAGATTCCGAGTTATGATGTAGGCGCAGTAGATTCCGAGTTATGATGTAGGCGCAGTAGATTCCGAGTTAGATTCCGAGTTATGATGTAGGCGCAGTAGATTCCGAGTTATGATGTAGGCGCAGTAGATTCCGAGTTAGATTCCGAGTTATGATGTAGGCGCAGTAGATTCCGAGTTATGATGTAGGCGCAGTAGATTCCGAGTTAGATTCCGAGTTATGATGTAGGCGCAGTAGATTCCGAGTTATGATGTAGGCGCAGTAGATTCCGAGTTAGATTCCGAGTTATGATGTAGGCGCAGTAGATTCCGAGTTATGATGTAGACGCAGTAGATTCCGAGTTAGATTCCGAGTTATGATGTAGGCGCAGTAGATTCCGAGTTATGATGTAGGCGCAGTAGATTCCGAGTTAGATTCCGAGTTATGATGTAGGCGCAGTAGATTCCGAGTTATGATGTAGGCGCAGTAGATTCCGAGTTAGATTCCGAGTTATGATGTAGGCGCAGTAGATTCCGAGTTATGATGTAGGCGCAGTAGATTCCGAGTTAGATTCCGAGTTATGATGTAGGCGCAGTAGATTCCGAGTTATGATGTAGACGCAGTAGATTCCGAGTTAGATTCCGAGTTATGATGTAGGCGCAGTAGATTCCGAGTTATGATGTAGGCGCAGTAGATTCCGAGTTAGATTCCGAGTTATGATGTAGGCGCAGTAGATTCCGAGTTATGATGTAGGCGCAGTAGATTCCGAGTTAGATTCCGAGTTATGATGTAGGCGCAGTAGATTCCGAGTTATGATGTAGACGCAGTAGATTCCGAGTTATGATGTAGGCGCAGTAGATTCCGAGTTAGATTCCGAGTTATGATGTAGGCGCAGTAGATTCCGAGTTAGATTCCGAGTTATGATGTAGGCGCAGTAGATTCCGAGTTATGATGTAGGCGCAGTAGATTCCGAGTTAGATTCCGAGTTATGATGTAGGCGCAGTAGATTCCGAGTTATGATGTAGGCGCAGTAGATTCCGAGTTAGATACGAGTTATGATGTAGGCGCAGTAGATTCCGAGTTATGATGTAGGCGCAGTAGATTCCGAGTTAGATTCCGAGTTATGATGTAGGCGCAGTAGATTCCGAGTTATGATGTAGACGCAGTAGATTCCGAGTTATGATGTAGGCGCAGTAGATTCCGAGTTAGATTCCAAGTTCTGATGTAGGCGCAGTAGATTCCGAGTTAGATTCCGAGTTATGATGTAGGCGCAGTAGATTCCGAGCTATGATGTTGGCGCAGTAGATTCCGAGTTATGATGTAGGCGCAGTAGATTCCGAGTTGGATTCCGAGTTATGATGTAGGCGCAGTAGTTTCCGAGCTATGATTTAGGCGCAGTAGATTCCGAGTTAGATTCCGAGTTATGATGTAGGCGCAGTAGATTCCGAGTTATGATGTAGGCGCAGTAGATTCCGAGTTAGATTCCGAGTTATGATGTAGGCGCAGTAGATTCCGAGTTATGATGTAGGCGCAGTAGATTCCGAGTTAGATTCCGAGTTATGATGTAGGCGCAGTAGATTCCGAGTTATGATGTAGGCGCAGTAGATTCCGAGTTAGATTCCGAGTTATGATGTAGGCGCAGTAGATTCCGAGTTATGATGTAGGCGCAGTAGATTCCGAGTTAGATTCCGAGTTATGATGTAGGCGCAGTAGATTCCGAGTTATGATGTAGGCGCAGTAGATTCCGAGTTAGATTCCGAGTTATGATGTAGGCGCAGTAGATTCCGAGTTATGATGTAGGCGCAGTAGATTCCGAGTTAGATTCCGAGTTATGATGTAGGCGCAGTAGATTCCGAGTTATGATGTAGACGCAGTAGATTCCGAGTTAGATTCCGAGTTATGATGTAGGCGCAGTAGATTCCGAGTTATGATGTAGGCGCAGTAGATTCCGAGTTAGATTCCGAGTTATGCTGTAGGCGCAGTAGATTCCGAGTTATGATGTAGGCGCAGTAGATTCCGAGTTAGATTCCGAGTTATGATGTAGGCGCAGTAGATTCCGAGTTATGATGTAGGCGCAGTAGATTCCGAGTTAGATTCCGAGTTATGATGTAGGCGCAGTAGATTCCGAGTTATGATGTAGACGCAGTAGATTCCGAGTTAGATTCCGAGTTATGATGTAGGCGCAGTAGATTCCGAGTTATGATGTAGGCGCAGTAGATTCCGAGTTAGATTCCGAGTTATGATGTAGGCGCAGTAGATTCCGAGTTATGATGTAGGCGCAGTAGATTCCGAGTTAGATTCCGAGTTATGATGTAGGCGCAGTAGATTCCGAGTTATGATGTAGACGCAGTAGATTCCGAGTTATGATGTAGGCGCAGTAGATTCCGAGTTAGATTCCGAGTTATGATGTAGGCGCAGTAGATTCCGAGTTAGATTCCGAGTTATGATGTAGGCGCAGTAGATTCCGAGTTATGATGTAGGCGCAGTAGATTCCGAGTTAGATTCCGAGTTATGATGTAGGCGCAGTAGATTCCGAGTTATGATGTAGGCGCAGTAGATTCCGAGTTAGATTCCGAGTTATGATGTAGGCGCAGTAGATTCCGAGTTATGATGTAGGCGCAGTAGATTCCGAGTTAGATTCCGAGTTATGATGTAGGCGCAGTAGATTCCGAGTTATGATGTAGACGCAGTAGATTCCGAGTTAGATTCCAAGTTCTGATGTAGGCGCAGTAGATTCCGAGTTAGATTCCGAGTTATGATGTAGGCGCAGTAGATTCCGAGCTATGATGTTGGCGCAGTAGATTCCGAGTTATGATGTAGGCGCAGTAGATTCCGAGTTAGATTCCGAGTTATGATGTAGGCGCAGTAGATTCCGAGTTATGATGTAGGCGCAGTAGATTCCGAGTTAGATTCCGAGTTATGATGTAGGCGCAGTAGATTCCGAGTTATGATGTAGGCGCAGTAGATTCCGAGTTATATTCCGAGTTATGATGTAGGCGCAGTAGATTCCGAGTTATGATGTAGGCGCAGTAGATTCCGAGTTATGATGTAGGCGCAGTAGATTCCGAGTTAGATTCCGAGTTATGATGTAGGCACAGTAGATTCCGAGCTATGATGTAGGCGCAGTAGATTCCGAGTTAGATTCCGAGTTATGATGTAGGCGCAGTAGATTCCGAGTTATGATGTAGGCGCAGTAGATTCCGAGTTAGATTCCGAGTTATGATGTAGGCGCAGTAGATTCCGAGTTATGATGTAGGCGCAGTAGATTCCGAGTTAGATTCCGAGTTATGATGTAGGCGCAGTAGATTCCGAGTTATGATGTAGGCGCAGTAGATTCCGAGTTAGATTCCGAGTTATGATGTAGGCGCAGTAGATTCCGAGTTATGATGTAGGCGCAGTAGATTCTGAGTTAGATTCCGAGTTATGATGTAGGCGCAGTAGATTCCGAGTTATGATGTAGGCGCAGTAGATTCCGAGTTAGATTCCGAGTTATGATGTAGGCGCAGTAGATTCCGAGTTATGATGTAGGCGCAGTAGATTCCGAGTTAGATTCCAAGTTATGATGTAGGCGCAGTAGATTCCGAGTTATGATGTAGGCGCAGTAGATTCCGAGTTAGATTCCGAGTTATGATGTAGGCGCAGTAGATTCCGAGTTATGATGTAGGCGCAGTAGATTCCGAGTTAGATTCCGAGTTATGATGTAGGCGCAGTAGATTCCGAGTTATGATGTAGGCGCAGTAGATTCCGAGTTAGATTCCGAGTTATGATGTAGGCGCAGTAGATTCCGAGTTATGATGTAGGCGCAGTAGATTCCGAGTTAGATTCCGAGTTATGATGTAGGCGCAGTAGATTCCGAGTTATATTCCGAGTTATGATGTAGGCGCAGTAGATTCCGAGTTATGATGTAGGCGCAGTAGATTCCGAGTTATGATATAGACGCAGTAGATTCCATGTTATGATGTAGGCGCAGTAGATTCCGAGTTAGATTCCGAATTCTGATGTAGGCGCAGTAGATTCCGAGTTAGATTCCGAGTTATGATGTAGGCGCAGTATATTCCGAGCTATGATGTAGGCGCAGTAGATTCCGAGTTAGATTCCGAGTTATGATGTAGGCGCAGTAGATTCTGAGTTATGATGTAGGCGCAGTAGATTCCGAGTTATGATGTAGGCGCAGTAGATTCCGAGTTAGATTCCGAGTTATGATGTAGGCGCAGTAGATTCCGAGTTATGATGTAGGCGCAGTAGATTCCGAGTTAGATTCCGAGTTATGATGTAGGCGCAGTAGATTCCGAGTTATGATGTAGGCGCAGTAGATTCCGAGTTAGATTCCGAGTTATGATGTAGGCGCAGTAGATTCCGAGTTATGATGTAGGCGCAGTAGATTCCGAGTTAGATTCCGAGTTATGATGTAGGCGCAGTAGATTCCGAGTTATGATGTAGGCGCAGTAGATTCCGAGTTAGATTCCGAGTTATGATGTAGGCGCAGTAGATTCCGAGTTATGATGTAGGCGCAGTAGATTCCGAGTTAGATTCCGAGTTATGATGTAGGCGCAGTAGATTCCGAGTTATGATGTAGGCGCAGTAGATTCCGAGTTAGATTCCGAGTTATGATGTAGGCGCAGTGGATTCCGAGTTATGATGTAGGCGCAGTAGATTCCGAGTTAGATTCCGAGTTATGATGTAGGCGCAGTAGATTCCGAGTTATGATGTAGGCGCAGTAGATTCCGAGTTAGATTCCGAGTTATGATGTAGGCGCAGTAGGTTCCGAGTTATGATGTAGGCGCAGTAGATTCCGAGTTATGATGTAGGCGCAGTAGATTCCGAGTTAGATTCCGAGTTATGATGTAGGCGCAGTATATTCCGAGTTATGATGTAGGCGCAGTAGATTCCGAGTTATATTCCGAGTTATGATGTAGACGCAGTAGATTCCGAGTTATGATGTAGGCGCAGTAGATTCCGAGTTAGATTCCGAGTTATGATGTAGGCGCAGTAGATTCCGAGTTATGATGTAGACGCAGTAGATTCCGAGTTAGATTCCGAGTTATGATGTAGGCGCAGTAGATTCCGAGTTATGATGTAGGCGCAGTAGATTCCGAGTTAGATTCCGAGTTATGATGTAGGCGCAGTAGATTCCGAGTTATGATGTAGGCGCAGTAGATTCCGAGTTAGATTCCGAGTTATGATGTAGGCGCAGTAGATTCCGAGTTATGATGTAGACGCAGTAGATTCCGAGTTATGATGTAGGCGCAGTAGATTCCGAGTTAGATTCCGAGTTATGATGTAGGCGCAGTAGATTCCGAGTTAGATTCCGAGTTATGATGTAGGCGCAGTAGATTCCGAGTTATGATGTAGGCGCAGTAGATTCCGAGTTAGATTCCGAGTTATGATGTAGGCGCAGTAGATTCCGAGTTATGATGTAGGCGCAGTAGATTCCGAGTTAGATACGAGTTATGATGTAGGCGCAGTAGATTCCGAGTTATGATGTAGGCGCAGTAGATTCCGAGTTAGATTCCGAGTTATGATGTAGGCGCAGTAGATTCCGAGTTATGATGTAGACGCAGTAGATTCCGAGTTATGATGTAGGCGCAGTAGATTCCGAGTTAGATTCCAAGTTCTGATGTAGGCGCAGTAGATTCCGAGTTAGATTCCGAGTTATGATGTAGGCGCAGTAGATTCCGAGCTATGATGTAGGCGCAGTAGATTCCGAGTTATGATGTAGGCGCAGTAGATTCCGAGTTACATTCCGAGTTATGATGTAGGCGCAGTAGATTCCGACCTATGATGTAGGCGTAGTAGATTCCGAGTTAGATTCCGAGTTATGATGTAGGCGCAGTAGATTCCGAGTTATGATGTAGGCGCAGTAGATTCCGAGTTATATTCCGAGTTATGATGTAGGCGCAGTAGATTCCGAGTTATGATGTAGGCGCAGTAGATTCCGAGTTATGATGTAGGCGCAGTAGATTCCGAGTTAGATTCCGAGTTATGATGTAGGCACAGTAGATTCCGAGCTATGATGTAGGTGCAGTAGATTCCGAGTTAGATTCCGAGTTATGATGTAGGCGCAGTAGATTCCGAGTTATGATGTAGGCGCAGTAGATTCCGAGTTAGATTCCGAGTTATGATGTAGGCGCAGTAGATTCCGAGTTATGATGTAGGCGCAGTAGATTCCGAGTTAGATTCCGAGTTATGATGTAGGCGCAGTAGATTCCGAGTTATGATGTAGGCGCAGTAGATTCCGAGTTAGATTCCGAGTTATGATGTAGGCGCAGTAGATTCCGAGTTATGATGTAGGCGCAGTAGATTCCGAGTTAGATTCCGAGTTATGATGTAGGCGCAGTAGATTCCGAGTTATGATGTAGGCGCAGTAGATTCCGAGTTAGATTCCGAGTTATGATGTAGGCGCAGTAGATTCCGAGTTATGATGTAGGCGCAGTAGATTCCGAGTTATGATGTAGGCGCAGTAGATTCCGAGTTAGATTCCGAGTTATGATGTAGGCACAGTAGATTCCGAGCTATGATGTAGGCGCAGTAGATTCCGAGTTAGATTCCGAGTTATGATGTAGGCGCAGTAGATTCCGAGTTATGATGTAGGCGCAGTAGATTCCGAGTTAGATTCCGAGTTATGATGTAGGCGCAGTAGATTCCGAGTTATGATGTAGGCGCAGTAGATTCCGAGTTAGATTCCGAGTTATGATGTAGGCGCAGTAGATTCCGAGTTATGATGTAGGCGCAGTAGATTCCGAGTTATGATGTAGGCGCAGTAGATTCCGAGTTAGATTCCGAGTTATGATGTAGGCGCAGTAGATTCCGAGTTATGATGTAGACGCAGTAGATTCCGAGTTAGATTCCGAGTTATGATGTAGGCGCAGTAGATTCCGAGTTATGATGTAGGCGCAGTAGATTCCGAGTTAGATTCCGAGTTATGATGTAGGCGCAGTAGATTCCGAGTTATGATGTAGGCGCAGTAGATTCCGAGTTAGATTCCGAGTTATGATGTAGGCGCAGTAGATTCCGAGTTATGATGTAGGCGCAGTAGATTCCGAGTTAGATTCCGAGTTATGATGTAGGCGCAGTAGATTCCGAGTTATGATGTAGACGCAGTAGATTCCGAGTTAGATTCCGAGTTATGATGTAGGCGCAGTAGATTCCGAGTTATGATGTAGGCGCAGTAGATTCCGAGTTAGATTCCGAGTTATGATGTAGGCGCAGTAGATTCCGAGTTATGATGTAGGCGCAGTAGATTCCGAGTTAGATTCCGAGTTATGATGTAGGCGCAGTAGATTCCGAGTTATGATGTAGACGCAGTAGATTCCGAGTTATGATGTAGGCGCAGTAGATTCCGAGTTAGATTCCGAGTTATGATGTAGGCGCAGTAGATTCCGAGTTAGATTCCGAGTTATGATGTAGGCGCAGTAGATTCCGAGTTATGATGTAGGCGCAGTAGATTCCGAGTTAGATTCCGAGTTATGATGTAGGCGCAGTAGATTCCGAGTTATGATGTAGGCGCAGTAGATTCCGAGTTAGATACGAGTTATGATGTAGGCGCAGTAGATTCCGAGTTATGATGTAGGCGCAGTAGATTCCGAGTTAGATTCCGAGTTATGATGTAGGCGCAGTAGATTCCGAGTTATGATGTAGACGCAGTAGATTCCGAGTTATGATGTAGGCGCAGTAGATTCCGAGTTAGATTCCAAGTTCTGATGTAGGCGCAGTAGATTCCGAGTTAGATTCCGAGTTATGATGTAGGCGCAGTAGATTCCGAGCTATGATGTTGGCGCAGTAGATTCCGAGTTATGATGTAGGCGCAGTAGATTCCGAGTTGGATTCCGAGTTATGATGTAGGCGCAGTAGATTCCGAGCTATGATTTAGGCGCAGTAGATTCCGAGTTAGATTCCGAGTTATGATGTAGGCGCAGTAGATTCCGAGTTATGATGTAGGCGCAGTAGATTCCGAGTTAGATTCCGAGTTATGATGTAGGCGCAGTAGATTCCGAGTTATGATGTAGGCGCAGTAGATTCCGAGTTAGATTCCGAGTTATGATGTAGGCGCAGTAGATTCCGAGTTATGATGTAGGCGCAGTAGATTCCGAGTTAGATTCCGAGTTATGATGTAGGCGCAGTAGATTCCGAGTTATGATGTAGGCGCAGTAGATTCCGAGTTAGATTCCGAGTTATGATGTAGGCGCAGTAGATTCCGAGTTATGATGTAGGCGCAGTAGATTCCGAGTTAGATTCCGAGTTATGATGTAGGCGCAGTAGATTCCGAGTTATGATGTAGACGCAGTAGATTCCGAGTTAGATTCCGAGTTATGATGTAGGCGCAGTAGATTCCGAGTTATGATGTAGGCGCAGTAGATTCCGAGTTAGATTCCGAGTTATGATGTAGGCGCAGTAGATTCCGAGTTATGATGTAGGCGCAGTAGATTCCGAGTTAGATTCCGAGTTATGATGTAGGCGCAGTAGATTCCGAGTTATGATGTAGACGCAGTAGATTCCGAGTTATGATGTAGGCGCAGTAGATTCCGAGTTAGATTCCGAGTTATGATGTAGGCGCAGTAGATTCCGAGTTAGATTCCGAGTTATGATGTAGGCGCAGTAGATTCCGAGTTATGATGTAGGCGCAGTAGATTCCGAGTTAGATTCCGAGTTATGATGTAGGCGCAGTAGATTCCGAGTTATGATGTAGGCGCAGTAGATTCCGAGTTAGATTCCGAGTTATGATGTAGGCGCAGTAGATTCCGAGTTATGATGTAGGCGCAGTAGATTCCGAGTTAGATTCCGAGTTATGATGTAGGCGCAGTAGATTCCGAGTTATGATGTAGACGCAGTAGATTCCGAGTTAGATTCCAAGTTCTGATGTAGGCGCAGTAGATTCCGAGTTAGATTCCGAGTTATGATGTAGGCGCAGTAGATTCCGAGCTATGATGTTGGCGCAGTAGATTCCGAGTTAGATTCCGAGTTATGATGTAGGCGCAGTAGATTCCGAGTTATGATGTAGGCGCAGTAGATTCCGAGTTAGATTCCGAGTTATGATGTAGGCGCAGTAGATTCCGAGTTATGATGTAGACGCAGTAGATTCCGAGTTATGATGTAGGCGCAGTAGATTCCGAGTTAGATTCCGAGTTATGATGTAGGCGCAGTAGATTCCGAGTTAGATTCCGAGTTATGATGTAGGCGCAGTAGATTCCGAGTTATGATGTAGGCGCAGTAGATTCCGAGTTAGATTCCGAGTTATGATGTAGGCGCAGTAGATTCCGAGTTATGATGTAGGCGCAGTAGATTCCGAGTTAGATACGAGTTATGATGTAGGCGCAGTAGATTCCGAGTTATGATGTAGGCGCAGTAGATTCCGAGTTAGATTCCGAGTTATGATGTAGGCGCAGTAGATTCCGAGTTATGATGTAGACGCAGTAGATTCCGAGTTATGATGTAGGCGCAGTAGATTCCGAGTTAGATTCCAAGTTCTGATGTAGGCGCAGTAGATTCCGAGTTAGATTCCGAGTTATGATGTAGGCGCAGTAGATTCCGAGCTATGATGTTGGCGCAGTAGATTCCGAGTTATGATGTAGGCGCAGTAGATTCCGAGTTGGATTCCGAGTTATGATGTAGGCGCAGTAGATTCCGAGCTATGATTTAGGCGCAGTAGATTCCGAGTTAGATTCCGAGTTATGATGTAGGCGCAGTAGATTCCGAGTTATGATGTAGGCGCAGTAGATTCCGAGTTAGATTCCGAGTTATGATGTAGGCGCAGTAGATTCCGAGTTATGATGTAGGCGCAGTAGATTCCGAGTTAGATTCCGAGTTATGATGTAGGCGCAGTAGATTCCGAGTTATGATGTAGGCGCAGTAGATTCCGAGTTAGATTCCGAGTTATGATGTAGGCGCAGTAGATTCCGAGTTATGATGTAGGCGCAGTAGATTCCGAGTTAGATTCCGAGTTATGATGTAGGCGCAGTAGATTCCGAGTTATGATGTAGACGCAGTAGATTCCGAGTTAGATTCCGAGTTATGATGTAGGCGCAGTAGATTCCGAGTTATGATGTAGGCGCAGTAGATTCCGAGTTAGATTCCGAGTTATGATGTAGGCGCAGTAGATTCCGAGTTATGATGTAGGCGCAGTAGATTCCGAGTTAGATTCCGAGTTATGATGTAGGCGCAGTAGATTCCGAGTTATGATGTAGACGCAGTAGATTCCGAGTTATGATGTAGGCGCAGTAGATTCCGAGTTAGATTCCGAGTTATGATGTAGGCGCAGTAGATTCCGAGTTAGATTCCGAGTTATGATGTAGGCGCAGTAGATTCCGAGTTATGATGTAGGCGCAGTAGATTCCGAGTTAGATTCCGAGTTATGATGTAGGCGCAGTAGATTCCGAGTTATGATGTAGGCGCAGTAGATTCCGAGTTAGATTCCGAGTTATGATGTAGGCGCAGTAGATTCCGAGTTATGATGTAGGCGCAGTAGATTCCGAGTTAGATTCCGAGTTATGATGTAGGCGCAGTAGATTCCGAGTTATGATGTAGACGCAGTAGATTCCGAGTTAGATTCCAAGTTCTGATGTAGGCGCAGTAGATTCCGAGTTAGATTCCGAGTTATGATGTAGGCGCAGTAGATTCCGAGCTATGATGTTGGCGCAGTAGATTCCGAGTTATGATGTAGGCGCAGTAGATTCCGAGTTAGATTCCGAGTTATGATGTAGGCGCAGTAGATTCCGAGTTATGATGTAGGCGCAGTAGATTCCGAGTTAGATTCCGAGTTATGATGTAGGCGCAGTAGATTCCGAGTTATGATGTAGGCGCAGTAGATTCCGAGTTATATTCCGAGTTATGATGTAGGCGCAGTAGATTCCGAGTTATGATGTAGGCGCAGTAGATTCCGAGTTATGATGTAGGCGCAGTAGATTCCGAGTTAGATTCCGAGTTATGATGTAGGCACAGTAGATTCCGAGCTATGATGTAGGCGCAGTAGATTCCGAGTTATGATGTAGGCGCAGTAGATTCCGAGTTAGATTCCGAGTTATGATGTAGGCGCAGTAGATTCCGAGTTATGATGTAGGCGCAGTAGATTCCGAGTTAGATTCCGAGTTATGATGTAGGCGCAGTAGATTCCGAGTTATGATGTAGGCGCAGTAGATTCCGAGTTAGATTCCGAGTTATGATGTAGGCGCAGTAGATTCCGAGTTATGATGTAGGCGCAGTAGATTCCGAGTTAGATTCCGAGTTATGATGTAGGCGCAGTAGATTCCGAGTTATGATGTAGGCGCAGTAGATTCCGAGTTAGATTCCGAGTTATGATGTAGGCGCAGTAGATTCCGAGTTATGATGTAGGCGCAGTAGATTCCGAGTTAGATTCCCAGTTATGATGTAGGCGCAGTAGATTCCGAGTTATGATGTAGGCGCAGTAGATTCCGAGTTAGATTCCGAGTTATGATGTAGGCGCAGTAGATTCCGAGTTATGATGTAGGCGCAGTAGATTCCGAGTTAGATTCCGAGTTATGATGTAGGCGCAGTAGATTCCGAGTTATGATGTAGGCGCAGTAGATTCCGAGTTAGATTCCGAGTTATGATGTAGGCGCAGTAGATTCCGAGTTATGATGTAGGCGCAGTAGATTCCGAGTTAGATTCCGAGTTATGATGTAGGCGCAGTAGATTCCGAGTTATATTCCGAGTTATGATGTAGGCGCAGTAGATTCCGAGTTATGATGTAGGCGCAGTAGATTCCGAGTTATGATATAGACGCAGTAGATTCCATGTTATGATGTAGGCGCAGTAGATTCCGAGTTAGATTCCGAATTCTGATGTAGGCGCAGTAGATTCCGAGTTAGATTCCGAGTTATGATGTAGGCGCAGTAGATTCCGAGCTATGATGTAGGCGCAGTAGATTCCGAGTTAGATTCCGAGTTATGATGTAGGCGCAGTAGATTCTGAGTTATGATGTAGGCGCAGTAGATTCCGAGTTATGATGTAGGCGCAGTAGATTCCGAGTTAGATTCCGAGTTATGATGTAGGCGCAGTAGATTCCGAGTTATGATGTAGGCGCAGTAGATTCCGAGTTAGATTCCGAGTTATGATGTAGGCGCAGTAGATTCCGAGTTATGATGTAGGCGCAGTAGATTCCGAGTTAGATTCCGAGTTATGATGTAGGCGCAGTAGATTCCGAGTTATGATGTAGGCGCAGTAGATTCCGAGTTAGATTCCGAGTTATGATGTAGGCGCAGTAGATTCCGAGTTATGATGTAGGCGCAGTAGATTCCGAGTTAGATTCCGAGTTATGATGTAGGCGCAGTAGATTCCGAGTTATGATGTAGGCGCAGTAGATTCCGAGTTAGATTCCGAGTTATGATGTAGGCGCAGTAGATTCCGAGTTATGATGTAGGCGCAGTAGATTCCGAGTTAGATTCCGAGTTATGATGTAGGCGCAGTGGATTCCGAGTTATGATGTAGGCGCAGTAGATTCCGAGTTAGATTCCGAGTTATGATGTAGGCGCAGTGGATTCCGAGTTATGATGTAGGCGCAGTAGATTCCGAGTTAGATTCCGAGTTATGATGTAGGCGCAGTAGATTCCGAGTTATGATGTAGGCGCAGTAGATTCCGAGTTATATTCCGAGTTATGATGTAGGCGCAGTAGATTCCGAGTTATGATGTAGGCGCAGTAGATTCCGAGTTATATTCCGAGTTATGATGTAGGCGCAGTAGATTCCGAGTTATGATGTAGGCGCAGTAGATTCCGAGTTATGATGTAGGCGCAGTAGATTCCGAGTTAGATTCCGAGTTATGATGTAGGCACAGTAGATTCCGAGCTATGATGTAGGCGCAGTAGATTCCGAGTTAGATTCCGAGTTATGATGTAGGCGCAGTAGATTCCGAGTTATGATGTAGGCGCAGTAGATTCCGAGTTAGATTCCGAGTTATGATGTAGGCGCAGTAGGTTCCGAGTTATGATGTAGGCGCAGTAGATTCCGAGTTATGATGTAGGCGCAGTAGATTCCGAGTTAGATTCCGAGTTATGATGTAGGCGCAGTATATTCCGAGTTATGATGTAGGCGCAGTAGATTCCGAGTTATATTCCGAGTTATGATGTAGACGCAGTAGATTCCGAGTTATGATGTAGGCGTAGTAGATTCCGAGTTAGATTCCGAGTTATGATGTAGGCGCAGTAGATTCCGAGTTATGATGTAGACGCAGTAGATTCCGAGTTAGATTCCGAGTTATGATGTAGGCGCAGTAGATTCCGAGTTATGATGTAGGCGCAGTAGATTCCGAGTTAGATTCCGAGTTATGATGTAGGCGCAGTAGATTCCGAGTTATGATGTAGGCGCAGTAGATTCCGAGTTAGATTCCGAGTTATGATGTAGGCGCAGTAGATTCCGAGTTATGATGTAGACGCAGTAGATTCCGAGTTATGATGTAGGCGCAGTAGATTCCGAGTTAGATTCCGAGTTATGATGTAGGCGCAGTAGATTCCGAGTTAGATTCCGAGTTATGATGTAGGCGCAGTAGATTCCGAGTTATGATGTAGGCGCAGTAGATTCCGAGTTAGATTCCGAGTTATGATGTAGGCGCAGTAGATTCCGAGTTATGATGTAGGCGCAGTAGATTCCGAGTTAGATACGAGTTATGATGTAGGCGCAGTAGATTCCGAGTTATGATGTAGGCGCAGTAGATTCCGAGTTAGATTCCGAGTTATGATGTAGGCGCAGTAGATTCCGAGTTATGATGTAGACGCAGTAGATTCCGAGTTATGATGTAGGCGCAGTAGATTCCGAGTTAGATTCCAAGTTCTGATGTAGGCGCAGTAGATTCCGAGTTAGATTCCGAGTTATGATGTAGGCGCAGTAGATTCCGAGCTATGATGTAGGCGCAGTAGATTCCGAGTTATGATGTAGGCGCAGTAGATTCCGAGTTACATTCCGAGTTATGATGTAGGCGCAGTAGATTCCGACCTATGATGTAGGCGCAGTAGATTCCGAGTTAGATTCCGAGTTATGATGTAGGCGCAGTAGATTCCGAGTTATGATGTAGGCGCAGTAGATTCCGAGTTATATTCCGAGTTATGATGTAGGCGCAGTAGATTCCGAGTTATGATGTAGGCGCAGTAGATTCCGAGTTATGATGTAGGCGCAGTAGATTCCGAGTTAGATTCCGAGTTATGATGTAGGCACAGTAGATTCCGAGCTATGATGTAGGCGCAGTAGATTCCGAGTTAGATTCCGAGTTATGATGTAGGCGCAGTAGATTCCGAGTTATGATGTAGGCGCAGTAGATTCCGAGTTAGATTCCGAGTTATGATGTAGGCGCAGTAGATTCCGAGTTATGATGTAGGCGCAGTAGATTCCGAGTTAGATTCCGAGTTATGATGTAGGCGCAGTAGATTCCGAGTTATGATGTAGGCGCAGTAGATTCCGAGTTAGATTCCGAGTTATGATGTAGGCGCAGTAGATTCCGAGTTATGATGTAGGCGCAGTAGATTCCGAGTTAGATTCCGAGTTATGATGTAGGCGCAGTAGATTCCGAGTTATGATGTAGGCGCAGTAGATTCCGAGTTAGATTCCGAGTTATGATGTAGGCGCAGTAGATTCCGAGTTATGATGTAGGCGCAGTAGATTCCGAGTTATGATGTAGGCGCAGTAGATTCCGAGTTAGATTCCGAGTTATGATGTAGGCACAGTAGATTCCGAGCTATGATGTAGGCGCAGTAGATTCCGAGTTAGATTCCGAGTTATGATGTAGGCGCAGTAGATTCCGAGTTATGATGTAGGCGCAGTAGATTCCGAGTTAGATTCCGAGTTATGATGTAGGCGCAGTAGATTCCGAGTTATGATGTAGGCGCAGTAGATTCCGAGTTAGATTCCGAGTTATGATGTAGGCGCAGTAGATTCCGAGTTAGATTCCGAGTTATGATGTAGGCGCAGTAGATTCCGAGTTATGATGTAGGCGCAGTAGTTTCCGAGTTAGATTCCGAGTTATGATGTAGGCGCAGTAGATTCCGAGTTAGATTTCGAGTTATGATGTAGGCGCAGTAGATTCCGAGTTATGATGTAGGCGCAGTAGATTCCGAGTTAGATTCTGAGTTATGATGTAGGCGCAGTAGATTCCGAGATATGATGTAGGCGCAGTAGATTCCGAGTTATGATGTAGGCACAGTTGATTCCGAGTTTGATTCCGAGTTATGATGTAGGCGCAGTAGATTCCGAGTTAGATTCCGAGTTATGATGTAGGCGCAGTAGATTCCGAGTTATGATGTAGGCGCAGTAGATTCCGAGTTAGATTCCGAGTTATGATGTAGGCGCAGTAGATTCCGAGTTATGATGTAGGCACGGTAGATTCCGAGTTAGATTCCGAGTTATGATGTAGGCGCAGTAGATTCCGAGTTATGATGTAGGCGCAGTAGATTCTGAGTTATGATGTAGGCGCAGTAGATTCCGAGTTATGATGTAGGCGCAGTAGATTCCGAGTTAGATTCCGAGTTATGATGTAGGCGCAGTAGATTCCGAGTTATGATGTAGGCGCAGTAGATTCCGAGTTAGATTCCGAGTTATGATGTAGGCGCAGTAGATTCCGACATATGATGTAGGCGCAGTAGATTCCGAGTTATATTCCGAGTTATGATGTAGGCGCAGTAGATTCCGAGTTATGATGTAGGCGCAGTAGATTCCGAGTTAGATTCCAAGTTATGATGTAGGCGCAGTAGATTCCGAGTTATGATGTAGGCGCAGTAGATTCCGAGTTATGATGTAGGCGCAGTAGATTCCGAGTTAGATACCGAGTTATGATGTAGGCGCAGTAGATTCCGAGTTATGATGTAGGCGCAGTAGATTCCGAGTTAGATTCCGAGTTATGATGTAGGCGCAGTAGATTCCGAGTTATGATGTAGGCGCAGTAGATTCCGAGTTAGATTCCGAGTTATGATGTAGGCGCAGTAGATTCCGAGTTATGATGTAGGCGCAGTAGATTCCGAGTTAGATTCCGAGTTATGATGTAGGCGCAGTAGATTCCGAGTTATGATGTAGGCGCAGTAGATTCCGAGTTAGATTCCGAGTTATGATGTAGGCGCAGTAGGTTCCGAGTTATGATGTAGGCGCAGTAGATTCCGAGTTATGATGTAGGCGCAGTAGATTCCGAGTTAGATTCCGAGTTATGATGTAGGCGCAGTAGATTCCGAGTTATGATGTAGGCGCAGTAGATTCCGAGTTAGATTCCAAGTTATGATGTAGGCGCAGTAGATTCCGAGTTATGATGTAGGCGCAGTAGATTCCGAGTTAGATTCCGAGTTATGATGTAGGCGCAGTAGATTCCGAGTTATGATGTAGGCGCAGTAGATTCCGAGTTATGATGTAGGCGCAGTAGATTCCGAGTTAGATTCCGAGTTATGATGTAGGCGCAGTAGATTCCGAGTTATATTCCGAGTTATGATGTAGGCGCAGTAGATTCCGAGTTATGATGTAGGCGCAGTAGATTCCGAGTTATGATATAGACGCAGTAGATTCCATGTTATGATGTAGGCGCAGTAGATTCCGAGTTAGATTCCGAATTCTGATGTAGGCGCAGTAGATTCCGAGTTAGATTCCGAGTTATGATGTAGGCGCAGTAGATTCCGAGCTATGATGTAGGCGCAGTAGATTCCGAGTTAGATTCCGAGTTATGATGTAGGCGCAGTAGATTCTGAGTTATGATGTAGGCGCAGTAGATTCCGAGTTATGATGTAGGCGCAGTAGATTCCGAGTTGGATTCCGAGTTATGATGTAGGCGCAGTAGATTCCGAGTTATGATGTAGGCGCAGTAGATTCCGAGTTAGATTCCGAGTTATGATGTAGGCGCAGTAGATTCCGAGTTATGATGTAGGCGCAGTAGATTCCGAGTTAGATTCCGAGTTATGATGTAGGCGCAGTAGATTCCGAGTTATGATGTAGGCGCAGTAGATTCCGAGTTAGATTCCGAGTTATGATGTAGGCGCAGTAGATTCCGAGTTATGATGTAGGCGCAGTAGATTCCGAGTTAGATTCCGAGTTATGATGTAGGCGCAGTAGATTCCGAGTTATGATGTAGGCGCAGTAGATTCCGAGTTAGATTCCGAGTTATGATGTAGGCGCAGTAGATTCCGAGTTATGATGTAGGCGCAGTAGATTCCGAGTTAGATTCCGAGTTATGATGTAGGCGCAGTGGATTCCGAGTTATGATGTAGGCGCAGTAGATTCCGAGTTAGATTCCGAGTTATGATGTAGGCGCAGTAGATTCCGAGTTATGATGTAGGCGCAGTAGATTCCGAGTTAGATTCCGAGTTATGATGTAGGCGCAGTAGATTCCGAGTTATGATGTAGGCGCAGTAGATTCCGAGTTATGATGTAGGCGCAGTAGATTCCGAGTTAGATTCCGAGTTATGATGTAGGCGCAGTAGATTCCGAGTTATATTCCGAGTTATGATGTAGGCGCAGTAGATTCCGAGTTATGATGTAGGCGCAGTAGATTCCGAGTTATGATATAGACGCAGTAGATTCCATGTTATGATGTAGGCGCAGTAGATTCCGAGTTAGATTCCGAATTCTGATGTAGGCGCAGTAGATTCCGAGTTAGATTCCGAGTTATGATGTAGGCGCAGTAGATTCCGAGCTATGATGTAGGCGCAGTAGATTCCGAGTTAGATTCCGAGTTATGATGTAGGCGCAGTAGATTCTGAGTTATGATGTAGGCGCAGTAGATTCCGAGTTATGATGTAGGCGCAGTAGATTCCGAGTTAGATTCCGAGTTATGATGTAGGCGCAGTAGATTCCGAGTTATGATGTAGGCGCAGTAGATTCCGAGTTAGATTCCGAGTTATGATGTAGGCGCAGTAGATTCCGAGTTATGATGTAGGCGCAGTAGATTCCGAGTTAGATTCCGAGTTATGATGTAGGCGCAGTAGATTCCGAGTTATGATGTAGGCGCAGTAGATTCCGAGTTAGATTCCGAGTTATGATGTAGGCGCAGTAGATTCCGAGTTATGATGTAGGCGCAGTAGATTCCGAGTTAGATTCCGAGTTATGATGTAGGCGCAGTAGATTCCGAGTTATGATGTAGGCGCAGTAGATTCCGAGTTAGATTCCGAGTTATGATGTAGGCGCAGTAGATTCCGAGTTATGATGTAGGCGCAGTAGATTCCGAGTTAGATTCCGAGTTATGATGTAGGCGCAGTGGATTCCGAGTTATGATGTAGGCGCAGTAGATTCCGAGTTAGATTCCGAGTTATGATGTAGGCGCAGTAGATTCCGAGTTATGATGTAGGCGCAGTAGATTCCGAGTTAGATTCCGAGTTATGATGTAGGCGCAGTAGGTTCCGAGTTATGATGTAGGCGCAGTAGATTCCGAGTTATGATGTAGGCGCAGTAGATTCCGAGTTAGATTCCGAGTTATGATGTAGGCGCAGTATATTCCGAGTTATGATGTAGGCGCAGTAGATTCCGAGTTATATTCCGAGTTATGATGTAGACGCAGTAGATTCCGAGTTATGATGTAGGCGCAGTAGATTCCGAGTTAGATTCCGAGTTATGATGTAGGCGCAGTAGATTCCGAGTTATGATGTAGACGCAGTAGATTCCGAGTTAGATTCCGAGTTATGATGTAGGCGCAGTAGATTCCGAGTTATGATGTAGGCGCAGTAGATTCCGAGTTAGATTCCGAGTTATGATGTAGGCGCAGTAGATTCCGAGTTATGATGTAGGCGCAGTAGATTCCGAGTTAGATTCCGAGTTATGATGTAGGCGCAGTAGATTCCGAGTTATGATGTAGACGCAGTAGATTCCGAGTTATGATGTAGGCGCAGTAGATTCCGAGTTAGATTCCGAGTTATGATGTAGGCGCAGTAGATTCCGAGTTAGATTCCGAGTTATGATGTAGGCGCAGTAGATTCCGAGTTATGATGTAGGCGCAGTAGATTCCGAGTTAGATTCCGAGTTATGATGTAGGCGCAGTAGATTCCGAGTTATGATGTAGGCGCAGTAGATTCCGAGTTAGATACGAGTTATGATGTAGGCGCAGTAGATTCCGAGTTATGATGTAGGCGCAGTAGATTCCGAGTTAGATTCCGAGTTATGATGTAGGCGCAGTAGATTCCGAGTTATGATGTAGACGCAGTAGATTCCGAGTTATGATGTAGGCGCAGTAGATTCCGAGTTAGATTCCAAGTTCTGATGTAGGCGCAGTAGATTCCGAGTTAGATTCCGAGTTATGATGTAGGCGCAGTAGATTCCGAGCTATGATGTAGGCGCAGTAGATTCCGAGTTATGATGTAGGCGCAGTAGATTCCGAGTTACATTCCGAGTTATGATGTAGGCGCAGTAGATTCCGACCTATGATGTAGGCGCAGTAGATTCCGAGTTAGATTCCGAGTTATGATGTAGGCGCAGTAGATTCCGAGTTATGATGTAGGCGCAGTAGATTCCGAGTTAGATTCCGAGTTATGATGTAGGCGCAGTAGATTCCGAGTTATGATGTAGGCGCAGTAGATTCCGAGTTATGATGTAGGCGCAGTAGATTCCGAGTTAGATTCCGAGTTATGATGTAGGCACAGTAGATTCCGAGCTATGATGTAGGCGCAGTAGATTCCGAGTTAGATTCCGAGTTATGATGTAGGCGCAGTAGATTCCGAGTTATGATGTAGGCGCAGTAGATTCCGAGTTAGATTCCGAGTTATGATGTAGGCGCAGTAGATTCCGAGTTATGATGTAGGCGCAGTAGATTCCGAGTTAGATTCCGAGTTATGATGTAGGCGCAGTAGATTCCGAGTTATGATGTAGGCGCAGTAGATTCCGAGTTAGATTCCGAGTTATGATGTAGGCGCAGTAGATTCCGAGTTATGATGTAGGCGCAGTAGATTCCGAGTTAGATTCCGAGTTATGATGTAGGCGCAGTAGATTCCGAGTTATGATGTAGGCGCAGTAGATTCCGAGTTAGATTCCGAGTTATGATGTAGGCGCAGTAGATTCCGAGTTATGATGTAGGCGCAGTAGATTCCGAGTTAGATTCCGAGTTATGATGTAGGCGCAGTAGATTCCGAGTTATGATGTAGGCGCAGTAGATTCCGAGTTATGATGTAGGCGCAGTAGATTCCGAGTTAGATTCCGAGTTATGATGTAGGCACAGTAGATTCCGAGCTATGATGTAGGCGCAGTAGATTCCGAGTTAGATTCCGAGTTATGATGTAGGCGCAGTAGATTCCGAGTTATGATGTAGGCGCAGTAGATTCCGAGTTAGATTCCGAGTTATGATGTAGGCGCAGTAGATTCCGAGTTATGATGTAGGCGCAGTAGATTCCGAGTTAGATTCCGAGTTATGATGTAGGCGCAGTAGATTCCGAGTTAGATTCCGAGTTATGATGTAGGCGCAGTAGATTCCGAGTTATGATGTAGGCGCAGTAGTTTCCGAGTTAGATTCCGAGTTATGATGTAGGCGCAGTAGATTCCGAGTTAGATTTCGAGTTATGATGTAGGCGCAGTAGATTCCGAGTTATGATGTAGGCGCAGTAGATTCCGAGTTAGATTCTGAGTTATGATGTAGGCGCAGTAGATTCCGAGATATGATGTAGGCGCAGTAGATTCCGAGTTATGATGTAGGCACAGTTGATTCCGAGTTTGATTCCGAGTTATGATGTAGGCGCAGTAGATTCCGAGTTAGATTCCGAGTTATGATGTAGGCGCAGTAGATTCCGAGTTATGATGTAGGCGCAGTAGATTCCGAGTTAGATTCCGAGTTATGATGTAGGCGCAGTAGATTCCGAGTTATGATGTAGGCACGGTAGATTCCGAGTTAGATTCCGAGTTATGATGTAGGCGCAGTAGATTCCGAGTTATGATGTAGGCGCAGTAGATTCTGAGTTATGATGTAGGCGCAGTAGATTCCGAGTTATGATGTAGGCGCAGTAGATTCCGAGTTAGATTCCGAGTTATGATGTAGGCGCAGTAGATTCCGAGTTATGATGTAGGCGCAGTAGATTCCGAGTTAGATTCCGAGTTATGATGTAGGCGCAGTAGATTCCGACATATGATGTAGGCGCAGTAGATTCCGAGTTATATTCCGAGTTATGATGTAGGCGCAGTAGATTCCGAGTTATGATGTAGGCGCAGTAGATTCCGAGTTAGATTCCAAGTTATGATGTAGGCGCAGTAGATTCCGAGTTATGATGTAGGCGCAGTAGATTCCGAGTTATGATGTAGGCGCAGTAGATTCCGAGTTAGATTCCGAGTTATGATGTAGGCGCAGTAGATTCCGAGTTATGATGTAGGCGCAGTAGATTCCGAGTTAGATTCCGAGTTATGATGTAGGCGCAGTAGATTCCGAGTTATGATGTAGGCGCAGTAGATTCCGAGTTAGATTCCGAGTTATGATGTAGGCGCAGTAGATTCCGAGTTATGATGTAGGCGCAGTAGATTCCGAGTTAGATTCCGAGTTATGATGTAGGCGCAGTAGATTCCGAGTTATGATGTAGGCGCAGTAGATTCCGAGTTAGATTCCGAGTTATGATGTAGGCGCAGTAGGTTCCGAGTTATGATGTAGGCGCAGTAGATTCCGAGTTAGATTCCGAGTTATGATGTAGGCGCAGTAGATTCCGAGTTATGATGTAGGCGCAGCAGATTCCGAGTTATGATGTAGGCGCAGTAGATTCCGAGTTAGATTCCGAGTTATGATGTAGGCGCAGTAGATTCCGAGTTATGATGTAGGCGTAGTAGATTCCGAGTTAGATTCCGAGTTATGATGTAGGCGCAGTAGATTCCGAGTTAGATTCCGAGTTATGATGTAGGCGCAGTAGATTCCGAGTTATGATGTAGGCGCAGTAGATTCCGAGTTAGATTCCGAGTTATGATGTAGGCGCAGTAGATTCCGAGTTATGATGTAGGCGCAGTAGATTCCGAGTTAGATTCCGAGTTATGATGTAGGCGCAGTAGATTCCGAGTTATGATGTAGGCGCAGTAGATACCGAGTTAGATTCCGAGTTATGATGTAGGCGCAGTAGATTCCGAGTTATGATGTAGGCGCAGTAGATTCCGAGTTAGATTCCGAGTTATGATGTAGGCGCAGTAGATTCCGAGTTATGATGTAGGCGCAGTAGATTCCGAGTTAGATTCCGAGTTATGATGTAGGCGCAGTAGATTCCGAGTTATGATGTAGGCGCAGTAGATTCCGAGTTAGATACGAGTTATGATGTAGGCGCAGTAGATTCCGAGTTATGATGTAGGCGCAGTTGGTTCCGAGTTAGATTCCGAGTTATGATGTAGGCGCAGATGATTCCGAGTTATGATGTAGGCGCAGTAGATTCCGAGTTAGATACGAGTTATGATGTAGGCGCAGTAGATTCCAAGTTATGATGTAGGCGCAGTAGATTCCGAGTTAGATTCCAAGTTATGATGTAGGCGCAGTAGATTCCGAGTTATGATGTAGGCGCAGTAGATTCCGAGTTATGATGTAGGCGCAGTAGATTCCGAGTTAGATTCCGAGTTATGATGTAGGCGCAGTAGATTCCGAGTTATGATGTAGGCGCAGTAGATTCCGAGTTAGATTCCGAGTTATGATGTAGGCGCAGTAGATTCCGAGTTATGATGTAGGCGCAGTAGATTCCGAGTTAGATTCCGAGTTATGATGTAGGCGCAGTAGATTCCGAGTTATGATGTAGGCGCAGTAGATTCCGAGTTAGATTCCGAGTTATGATGTAGGCGCAGTAGATTTTGAGTTATGATGTAGGCGCAGTAGATTCCGAGTTAGATTCCAAGTTATGATGTAGGCGCAGTAGATTCCGAGTTATGATGTAGGCGCAGTAGATTCCGAGTTATGATGTAGGCGCAGTAGATTCCGAGTTAGATTCCGAGTTATGATGTAGGCGCAGTAGATTCCGAGTTATGATGTAGGCGCAGTAGATTCCGAGTTAGATTCCGAGTTATGATGTAGGCGCAGTAGATTCCGAGTTATGATGTAGGCGCAGAAGATTCCGAGTTAGATTCCGAGTTATGATGTAGGCGCAGTAGATTCCGAGTTACGATGTAGGCGCAGTAGATTCCGAGTTAGATTCCGAGTTATGATGTAGGCGCAGTAGATTCCGAGTTATGATGTAGGCGCAGTAGATTCCGAGTTATGATGTAGGCGCAGTAGATTCCGAGTTAGATTCCGAGTTATGATGTAGGCGCAGTAGATTCCGAGTTATGATGTAGGCGCAGTAGATTCCGAGTTAGATTCCGAGTTATGATGTAGGCGCAGTAGATTCCGAGTTATGATGTAGGCGCAGTAGATTCCGAGTTAGATTCCGAGTTATGATGTAGGCGCAGTAGGTTCCGAGTTATGATGTAGGCGCAGTAGATTCCGAGTTAGATTCCGAGTTATGATGTAGGCGCAGTAGATTCCGAGTTATGATGTAGGCGCAGCAGATTCCGAGTTATGATGTAGGCGCAGTAGATTCCGAGTTAGATTCCGAGTTATGATGTAGGCGCAGTAGATTCCGAGTTATGATGTAGGCGTAGTAGATTCCGAGTTAGATTCCGAGTTATGATGTAGGCGCAGTAGATTCCGAGTTAGATTCCGAGTTATGATGTAGGCGCAGTAGATTCCGAGTTATGATGTAGGCGCAGTAGATTCCGAGTTAGATTCCGAGTTATGATGTAGGCGCAGTAGATTCCGAGTTATGATGTAGGCGCAGTAGATTCCGAGTTAGATTCCGAGTTATGATGTAGGCGCAGTAGATTCCGAGTTATGATGTAGGCGCAGTAGATACCGAGTTAGATTCCGAGTTATGATGTAGGCGCAGTAGATTCCGAGTTATGATGTAGGCGCAGTAGATTCCGAGTTAGATTCCGAGTTATGATGTAGGCGCAGTAGATTCCGAGTTATGATGTAGGCGCAGTAGATTCCGAGTTAGATTCCGAGTTATGATGTAGGCGCAGTAGATTCCGAGTTATGATGTAGGCGCAGTAGATTCCGAGTTAGATACGAGTTATGATGTAGGCGCAGTAGATTCCGAGTTATGATGTAGGCGCAGTTGGTTCCGAGTTAGATTCCGAGTTATGATGTAGGCGCAGATGATTCCGAGTTATGATGTAGGCGCAGTAGATTCCGAGTTAGATACGAGTTATGATGTAGGCGCAGTAGATTCCAAGTTATGATGTAGGCGCAGTAGATTCCGAGTTAGATTCCAAGTTATGATGTAGGCGCAGTAGATTCCGAGTTATGATGTAGGCGCAGTAGATTCCGAGTTATGATGTAGGCGCAGTAGATTCCGAGTTAGATTCCGAGTTATGATGTAGGCGCAGTAGATTCCGAGTTATGATGTAGGCGCAGTAGATTCCGAGTTAGATTCCGAGTTATGATGTAGGCGCAGTAGATTCCGAGTTATGATGTAGGCGCAGTAGATTCCGAGTTAGATTCCGAGTTATGATGTAGGCGCAGTAGATTCCGAGTTATGATGTAGGCGCAGTAGATTCCGAGTTAGATTCCGAGTTATGATGTAGGCGCAGTAGATTTTGAGTTATGATGTAGGCGCAGTAGATTCCGAGTTAGATTCCAAGTTATGATGTAGGCGCAGTAGATTCCGAGTTATGATGTAGGCGCAGTAGATTCCGAGTTATGATGTAGGCGCAGTAGATTCCGAGTTAGATTCCGAGTTATGATGTAGGCGCAGTAGATTCCGAGTTATGATGTAGGCGCAGTAGATTCCGAGTTAGATTCCGAGTTATGATGTAGGCGCAGTAGATTCCGAGTTATGATGTAGGCGCAGAAGATTCCGAGTTAGATTCCGAGTTATGATGTAGGCGCAGTAGATTCCGAGTTACGATGTAGGCGCAGTAGATTCCGAGTTAGATTCCGAGTTATGATGTAGGCGCAGTAGATTCCGAGTTATGATGTAGGCGCAGTAGATTCCGAGTTAGATTCCGAGTTATGATGTAGGCGCAGTAGGTTCCGAGTTATGATGTAGGCGCAGTAGATTCCGAGTTAGATTCCGAGTTATGATGTAGGCGCAGTAGATTCCGAGTTATGATGTAGGCGCAGCAGATTCCGAGTTATGATGTAGGCGCAGTAGATTCCGAGTTAGATTCCGAGTTATGATGTAGGCGCAGTAGATTCCGTGTTATGATGTAGGCGCAGTAGATTCCGAGTTAGATTCCGAGTTATGATGTAGGCGCAGTAGATTCCGAGTTATGATGTAGGCGCAGTAGATTCCGAGTTAGATTCCGAGTTATGATGTAGGCGCAGTAGATTCCGAGTTAGATTCCGAGTTATGATGTAGGCGCAGTAGATTCCGAGTTATGATGTAGGCGCAGTAGATTCCGAGTTAGATACGAGTTATGATGTAGGCGCAGTAGATTCCTAGTTATGATGTAGGCGCAGTAGATTCCAAGTTATGATGTAGGCGCAGTAGATTCCAAGTTAGATTCCGAGTTATGATGTAGGCACAGTAGATTCCGAGTTAGATTCCGAGTTATGATGTAGGCGCAGTAGATTCCGAGTTATGATGTAGGCGCAGTAGATTCCGTATTAGATTCCGAGTTATGATGTAGGCGCAGTAGATTCCAAGTTATGATGTAGGCACAGTAGATTCCGAGTTAGATTCCGAGTTATGATGTAGGCGCAGTAGATTCCGAGTTATGATGTAGGCGCAGTAGATTCCGAGTTAGATTCCGAGTTATGATGTAGGCGCAGTAGATTCCGAGTTATGATGTAGGCGCAGTAGATTCCGAGTTAGATACGAGTTATGATGTAGGCGCAGTAGATTCCGAGTTATGATGTAGGCGCAGTTGGTTCCGAGTTAGATTCCGAGTTATGATGTAGGCGCAGATGATTCCGAGTTATGATGTAGGCGCAGTAGATTCCGAGTTAGATACGAGTTATGATGTAGGCGCAGTAGATTCCGAGTTATGATGTAGGCGCAGTAGATTCCGAGTTAGATTCCAAGTTATGATGTAGGCGCAGTAGATTCCGAGTTATGATGTAGGCGCAGTAGATTCCGAGTTATGATGTAGGCGCAGTAGATTCCGAGTTAGATTCCGAGTTATGATGTAGGCGCAGTAGATTCCGAGTTATGATGTAGGCGCAGTAGATTCCGAGTTAGATTCCGAGTTATGATGTAGGCGCAGTAGATTCCGAGTTATGATGTAGGCGCAGTAGATTCCGAGTTAGATTCCGAGTTATGATGTAGGCGCAGTAGATTTTGAATTATGATGTAGGCGCAGTAGATTCCGAGTTAGATTCCAAGTTATGATGTAGGCGCAGTAGATTCCGAGTTATGATGTAGGCGCAGTAGATTCCGAGATATGATGTAGGCGCAGTAGATTCCGAGTTAGATTCCGAGTTATGATGTAGGCGCAGTAGATTCCGAGTTATGATGTAGGCGCAGTAGATTCCGAGTTAGATTCCGAGTTATGATGTAGGCGCAGTAGATTCCGAGTTATGATGTAGGCGCAGAAGATTCCGAGTTAGATTCCGAGTTATGATGTAGGCGCAGTAGATTCCGAGTTATGATGTAGGCGCAGTAGATTCCGAGTTAGATTCCGAGTTATGATGTAGGCGCAGTAGATTCCGAGTTATGATGTAGGCGCAGTAGATTCCGAGTTAGATTCCGAGTTATGATGTAGGCGCAGTAGGTTCCGAGTTATGATGTAGGCGCAGTAGATTCCGAGTTAGATTCCGAGTTATGATGTAGGCGCAGTAGATTCCGAGTTATGATGTAGGCGCAGCAGATTCCGAGTTATGATGTAGGCGCAGTAGATTCCGAGTTAGATTCCGAGTTATGATGTAGGCGCAGTAGATTCCGAGTTATGATGTAGGCGCAGTAGATTCCGAGTTAGATTCCGAGTTATGATGTAGGCGCAGTAGATTCCGAGTTAGATTCCGAGTTATGATGTAGGCGCAGTAGATTCCGAGTTATGATGTAGGCGCAGTAGATTCCGAGTTAGATACGAGTTATGATGTAGGCGCAGTAGATTCCGAGTTATGATGTAGGCGCAGTAGATTCCAAGTTATGATGTAGGCGCAGTAGATTCCAAGTTAGATTCCGAGTTATGATGTAGGCACAGTAGATTCCGAGTTAGATTCCGAGTTATGATGTAGGCGCAGTAGATTCCGAGTTATGATGTAGGCGCAGTAGATTCCGTATTAGATTCCGAGTTATGATGTAGGCGCAGTAGATTCCAAGTTATGATGTAGGCACAGTAGATTCCGAGTTAGATTCCGAGTTATGATGTAGGCGCAGTAGATTCCGAGTTATGATGTAGGCGCAGTAGATTCCGAGTTAGATTCCGAGTTATGATGTAGGCGCAGTAGATTCCGAGTTATGATGTAGGCGCAGTAGATTCCGAGTTAGATTCTGAGTTATGATGTAGGCGCAGTAGATTCCGAGATATGATGTAGGCGCAGTAGATTCCGAGTTATGATGTAGGCACAGTTGACTCCGAGTTTGATTCCGAGTTATGATGTAGGCGCAGTAGATTCCGAGTTAGATTCCGATTTATGATGTAGGCGCAGTAGATTCCGAGTTACGATGTAGGCGCAGTAGATTCCGAGTTAGATTCCGAGTTATGATGTAGGCGCAGTAGATTCCGAGTTATGATGTAGGCGCAGTAGATTCCGAGTTAGATTCCGAGTTATGATGTAGGCGCAGTAGGTTCCGAGTTATGATGTAGGCGCAGTAGATTCCGAGTTAGATTCCGAGTTATGATGTAGGCGCAGTAGATTCCGAGTTATGATGTAGGCGCAGCAGATTCCGAGTTATGATGTAGGCGCAGTAGATTCCGAGTTAGATTCCGAGTTATGATGTAGGCGCAGTAGATTCCGAGTTATGATGTAGGCGCAGTAGATTCCGAGTTAGATTCCGAGTTATGATGTAGGCGCAGTAGATTCCGAGTTATGATGTAGGCGCAGTAGATTCCGAGTTAGATTCCGAGTTATGATGTAGGCGCAGTAGATTCCGAGTTAGATTCCGAGTTATGATGTAGGCGCAGTAGATTCCGAGTTATGATGTAGGCGCAGTAGATTCCGAGTTAGATACGAGTTATGATGTAGGCGCAGTAGATTCCTAGTTATGATGTAGGCGCAGTAGATTCCGAGTTATGATGTAGGCGCAGTAGATTCCGAGTTAGATTCCGAGTTATGATGTAGGCGCAGTAGATTCCGAGTTATGATGTAGGCGCAGTAGATTCCGAGTTAGATTCCGAGTTATGATGTAGGCGCAGTAGGTTCCGAGTTATGATGTAGGCGCAGTAGATTCCGAGTTAGATTCCGAGTTATGATGTAGGCGCAGTAGATTCCGAGTTATGATGTAGGCGCAGCAGATTCCGAGTTATGATGTAGGCGCAGTAGATTCCGAGTTAGATTCCGAGTTATGATGTAGGCGCAGTAGATTCCGAGTTATGATGTAGGCGCAGTAGATTCCGAGTTAGATTCCGAGTTATGATGTAGGCGCAGTAGATTCCGAGTTAGATTCCGAGTTATGATGTAGGCGCAGTAGATTCCGAGTTATGATGTAGGCGCAGTAGATTCCGAGTTAGATACGAGTTATGATGTAGGCGCAGTAGATTCCTAGTTATGATGTAGGCGCAGTAGATTCCAAGTTATGATGTAGGCGCAGTAGATTCCAAGTTAGATTCCGAGTTATGATGTAGGCACAGTAGATTCCGAGTTAGATTCCGAGTTATGATGTAGGCGCAGTAGATTCCGAGTTATGATGTAGGCGCAGTAGATTCCGTATTAGATTCCGAGTTATGATGTAGGCGCAGTAGATTCCAAGTTATGATGTAGGCACAGTAGATTCCGAGTTAGATAACGAGTTATGATGTAGGCGCAGTAGATTCCGAGTTATGATGTAGGCGCAGTAGATTCCGAGTTAGATTCCGAGTTATGATGTAGGCGCAGTAGATTCCGAGTTATTATGTAGGCGCAGTAGATTCCGAGTTAGATTCCGAGTTATGATGTAGGCGCAGTAGATTCCGAGTTATGATGTAGGCGCAGTAGATTCCGAGTTAGATTCCGAGTTATGATGTAGGCGCAGTAGATTCCGAGTTAGATTCCGAGTTATGATGTAGGCGCAGTAGATTCCGAGTTATGATGTAGGCGCAGTAGTTTCCGAGTTAGATTCCGAGTTATGATGTAGGCGCAGTAGATTCCGAGTTAGATTTCGAGTTATGATGTAGGCGCAGTAGATTCCGAGTTATGATGTAGGCGCAGTAGATTCCGAGTTAGATTCTGAGTTATGATGTAGGCGCAGTAGATTCCGAGATATGATGTAGGCGCAGTAGATTCCGAGTTATGATGTAGGCACAGTTGACTCCGAGTTTGATTCCGAGTTATGATGTAGGCGCAGTAGATTCCGAGTTAGATTCCGAGTTATGATGTAGGCGCAGTAGATTCCGAGTTATGATGTAGGCGCAGTAGATTCCGAGTTAGATTCCGAGTTATGATGTAGGCGCAGTAGATTCCGAGTTATGATGTAGGCGCAGAAGATTCCGAGTTAGATTCCGAGTTATGATGTAGGCGCAGTAGATTCCGAGTTACGATGTAGGCGCAGTAGATTCCGAGTTAGATTCCGAGTTATGATGTAGGCGCAGTAGATTCCGAGTTATGATGTAGGCGCAGTAGATTCCGAGTTAGATTCCGAGTTATGATGTAGGCGCAGTAGGTTCCGAGTTATGATGTAGGCGCAGTAGATTCCGAGTTAGATTCCGAGTTATGATGTAGGCGCAGTAGATTCCGAGTTATGATGTAGGCGCAGCAGATTCCGAGTTATGATGTAGGCGCAGTAGATTCCGAGTTAGATTCCGAGTTATGATGTAGGCGCAGTAGATTCCGAGTTATGATGTAGGCGCAGTAGATTCCGAGTTAGATTCCGAGTTATGATGTAGGCGCAGTAGATTCCGAGTTATGATGTAGGCGCAGTAGATTCCGAGTTAGATTCCGAGTTATGATGTAGGCGCAGTAGATTCCGAGTTAGATTCCGAGTTATGATGTAGGCGCAGTAGATTCCGAGTTATGATGTAGGCGCAGTAGATTCCGAGTTAGATACGAGTTATGATGTAGGCGCAGTAGATTCCTAGTTATGATGTAGGCGCAGTAGATTCCAAGTTATGATGTAGGCGCAGTAGATTCCAAGTTAGATTCCGAGTTATGATGTAGGCACAGTAGATTCCGAGTTAGATTCCGAGTTATGATGTAGGCGCAGTAGATTCCGAGTTATGATGTAGGCGCAGTAGATTCCGTATTAGATTCCGAGTTATGATGTAGGCGCAGTAGATTCCAAGTTATGATGTAGGCACAGTAGATTCCGAGTTAGATTCCGAGTTATGATGTAGGCGCAGTAGATTCCGAGTTATGATGTAGGCGCAGTAGATTCCGAGTTAGATTCCGAGTTATGATGTAGGCGCAGTAGATTCCGAGTTATGATGTAGGCGCAGTAGATTCCGAGTTAGATACGAGTTATGATGTAGGCGCAGTAGATTCCGAGTTATGATGTAGGCGCAGTTGGTTCCGAGTTAGATTCCGAGTTATGATGTAGGCGCAGATGATTCCGAGTTATGATGTAGGCGCAGTAGATTCCGAGTTAGATACGAGTTATGATGTAGGCGCAGTAGATTCCGAGTTATGATGTAGGCGCAGTAGATTCCGAGTTAGATTCCAAGTTATGATGTAGGCGCAGTAGATTCCGAGTTATGATGTAGGCGCAGTAGATTCCGAGTTATGATGTAGGCGCAGTAGATTCCGAGTTAGATTCCGAGTTATGATGTAGGCGCAGTAGATTCCGAGTTATGATGTAGGCGCAGTAGATTCCGAGTTAGATTCCGAGTTATGATGTAGGCGCAGTAGATTCCGAGTTATGATGTAGGCGCAGTAGATTCCGAGTTAGATTCCGAGTTATGATGTAGGCGCAGTAGATTTTGAATTATGATGTAGGCGCAGTAGATTCCGAGTTAGATTCCAAGTTATGATGTAGGCGCAGTAGATTCCGAGTTATGATGTAGGCACAGTAGATTCCGAGATATGATGTAGGCGCAGTAGATTCCGAGTTAGATTCCGAGTTATGATGTAGGCGCAGTAGATTCCGAGTTATGATGTAGGCGCAGTAGATTCCGAGTTAGATTCCGAGTTATGATGTAGGCGCAGTAGATTCCGAGTTATGATGTAGGCGCAGAAGATTCCGAGTTAGATTCCGAGTTATGATGTAGGCGCAGTAGATTCCGAGTTATGATGTAGGCGCAGTAGATTCCGAGTTAGATTCCGAGTTATGATGTAGGCGCAGTAGATTCCGAGTTATGATGTAGGCGCAGTAGATTCCGAGTTAGATTCCGAGTTATGATATAGGCGCAGTAGGTTCCGAGTTATGATGTAGGCGCAGTAGATTCCGAGTTAGATTCCGAGTTATGATGTAGGCGCAGTAGATTCCGAGTTATGATGTAGGCGCAGCAGATTCCGAGTTATGATGTAGGCGCAGTAGATTCCGAGTTAGATTCCGAGTTATGATGTAGGCGCAGTAGATTCCGAGTTATGATGCAGGCGCAGTAGATTCCGAGTTAGATTCCGAGTTATGATGTAGGCGCAGTAGATTCCGAGTTAGATTCCGAGTTATGATGTAGGCGCAGTAGATTCCGAGTTATGATGTAGGCGCAGTAGATTCCGAGTTAGATACGAGTTATGATGTAGGCGCAGTAGATTCCTAGTTATGATGTAGGCGCAGTAGATTCCAAGTTATGATGTAGGCGCAGTAGATTCCAAGTTAGATTCCGAGTTATGATGTAGGCACAGTAGATTCCGAGTTAGATTCCGAGTTATGATGTAGGCGCAGTAGATTCCGAGTTATGATGTAGGCGCAGTAGATTCCGTATTAGATTCCGAGTTATGATGTAGGCGCAGTAGATTCCAAGTTATGATGTAGGCACAGTAGATTCCGAGTTAGATTCCGAGTTATGATGTAGGCGCAGTAGATTCCGAGTTATGATGTAGGCGCAGTAGATTCCGAGTTAGATTCCGAGTTATGATGTAGGCGCAGTAGATTCCGAGTTATGATGTAGGCGCAGTAGATTCCGAGTTAGATTCCGAGTTATGATGTAGGCGCAGTAGATTCCGAGTTATGATGTAGGCGCAGTAGATTCCGAGTTATGATGTAGGCGCAGTAGATTCCGAGTTAGATTCCGAGTTATGATGTAGGCGCAGTAGATTCCGAGTTAGATTTCGAGTTATGATGTAGGCGCAGTAGATTCCGAGTTATGATGTAGGCGCAGTAGATTCCGAGTTAGATTCTGAGTTATGATGTAGGCGCAGTAGATTCCGAGATATGATGTAGGCGCAGTAGATTCCGAGTTATGATGTAGGCACAGTTGACTCCGAGTTTGATTCCGAGTTATGATGTAGGCGCAGTAGATTCCGAGTTAGATTCCGAGTTATGATGTAGGCGCAGTAGATTCCGAGTTATGATGTAGGCGCAGTAGATTCCGAGTTAGATTCCGAGTTATGATGTAGGCGCAGTAGATTCCGAGTTATGATGTAGGCACGGTAGATTCCGAGTTAGATTCCGAGTTATGATGTAGGCGCAGTAGATTCCGAGTTATGATGTAGGCGCAGTAGATTCTGAGTTATGATGTAGGCGCAGTAGATTCCGAGTTATGATGTAGGTGCAGTAGATTCCGAGTTAGATTCCGAGTTATGATGTAGGCGCAGTAGATTCCGAGTTATGATGTAGGCGCAGTATATTCCGAGTTAGATTCCGAGTTATGATGTAGGCGCAGTAGATTCCGAGTTATGATGTAGGCGCAGTAGATTCCGAGTTAGATACGAGTTATGATGTAGGCGCAGTAGATTCCGAGTTATGATGTAGGCGCAGTAGATTCCGAGTTAGATTCCGAGTTATGATGTAGGCGCAGTAGATTCCGAGTTATGATGTAGACGCAGTAGATTCCGAGTTATGATGTAGGCACAGTAGATTCCGAGTTAGATTCCGAGTTATGATGTAGGCGCAGTAGATTCCGAGTTAGATTCCGAGTTATGATGTAGGCGCAGTAGATTCCGAGCTATGATGTAGGCGCAGTAGATTCCGAGTTATGATGTAGGCGCAGTAGATTCCGAGTTAGATTCCGAGTTATGATGTAGGCGCAGTAGATTCCGAGCTATGATGTAGGCGCAGTAGATTCCGAGTTAGATTCCGAGTTATGATGTAGGCGCAGTAGATTCCGAGTTATGATGTAGGCGCAGTAGATTCCGAGTTATATTCCGAGTTATGATGTAGGCGCAGTAGATTCCGAGTTATGATGTAGGCGCAGTAGATTCCGAGTTATGATGTAGGCGCAGTAGATTCCGAGTTAGATTCCGAGTTATGATGTAGGCACAGTAGATTCCGAGCTATGATGTAGGTGCAGTAGATTCCGAGTTAGATTCCGAGTTATGATGTAGGCGCAGTAGATTCCGAGTTATGATGTAGGCGCAGTAGATTCCGAGTTAGATTCCGAGTTATGATGTAGGCGCAGTAGATTCCGAGTTATGATGTAGGCGCAGTAGATTCCGAGTTAGATTCCGAGTTATGATGTAGGCGCAGTAGATTCCGAGTTATGATGTAGGCGCAGTAGATTCCGAGTTAGATTCCGAGTTATGATGTAGGCGCAGTAGATTCCGAGTTATGATGTAGGCGCAGTAGATTCCGAGTTAGATTCCGAGTTATGATGTAGGCGCAGTAGATTCCGAGTTATGATGTAGGCGCAGTAGATTCCGAGTTAGATTCCGAGTTATGATGTAGGCGCAGTAGATTCCGAGTTATGATGTAGGCACAGTAGATTCCGAGTTATGATGTAGGCGCAGTAGATTCCGAGTTAGATTCCAAGTTATGATGTAGGCGCAGTAGATTCCGAGTTATGATGTAGGCGCAGTAGATTCCGAGTTAGATTCCGAGTTATGATGTAGGCGCAGTAGATTCCGAGTTATGATGTAGGCGCAGTAGATTCCGAGTTAGATTCCGAGTTATGATGTAGGCGCAGTAGATTCCGAGTTATGATGTAGGCGCAGTAGATTCCGAGTTAGATTCCGAGTTATGATGTAGGCGCAGTAGATTCCGAGTTATGATGTAGGCGCAGTAGATTCCGAGTTATGATGTAGGCGCAGTAGATTCCGAGTTAGATTCCGAGTTATGATGTAGGCGCAGTAGATTCCGAGTTATGATGTAGGCGCAGTAGATTCCGAGTTATATTCCGAGTTATGATGTAGGCGCAGTAGATTCCGAGTTATGATGTAGGCGCAGTAGATTCCGAGTTATGATATAGACGCAGTAGATTCCAAGTTATGATGTAGGCGCAGTAGATTCCGAGTTAGATTCCGAATTATGATGTAGGCGCAGTAGATTCCGAGTTAGATTCCGAGTTATGATGTAGGCGCAGTAGATTCCGAGCTATGATGTAGGCGCAGTAGATTCCGAGTTAGATTCCGAGTTATGATTTAGGCGCAGTAGATTCTGAGTTATGATGTAGGCGCAGTAGATTCCGAGTTATGATGTAGGCGCAGTAGATTCCGAGTTAGATTCCGAGTTATGATGTAGGCGCAGTAGATTCCGAGTTATGATGTAGGCGCAGTAGATTCCGAGTTAGATTCCGAGTTATGATGTAGGCGCAGTAGATTCCGAGTTATGATGTAGGCGCAGTAGATTCCGAGTTAGATTCCGAGTTATGATGTAGGCGCAGTAGATTCCGAGTTATGATGTAGGCGCAGTAGATTCCGAGTTAGATTCCGAGTTATGATGTAGGCGCAGTAGATTCCGAGTTATGATGTAGGCGCAGTAGATTCCGAGTTAGATTCCGAGTTATGATGTAGGCGCAGTAGATTCCGAGTTATGATGTAGGCGCAGTAGATTCCGAGTTAGATTCCGAGTTATGATGTAGGCGCAGTAGGTTCCGAGTTATGATGTAGGCGCAGTAGATTCCGAGTTATGATGTAGGCGCAGTAGATTCCGAGTTATATTCCGAGTTATGATGTAGGCGCAGTAGATTCCGAGTTATGATGTAGGCGCAGTAGATTCCGAGTTATATTCCGAGTTATGATGTAGACGCAGTAGATTCCGAGTTATGATGTAGGCGCAGTAGATTCCGAGTTATGATGTAGACGCAGTAGATTCCGAGTTATGATGTGGGCGCAGTAGATTCCGAGTTAGATTCCGAGTTATGATGTAGGCGCAGTAGATTCCGAGTTAGATTCCGAGTTATGATGTAGGCGCAGTAGATTCCGAGCTATGATGTAGGCGCAGTAGATTCCGAGTTAGATTCCGAGTTATGATGTAGGCGCAGTAGATTCTGAGTTATGATGTAGGCGCAGTAGATTCCGTGTTATGATGTAGGCGCAGTAGATTCCGAGTTAGATTCCGAGTTATGATGTAGGCGCAGTAGATTCCGAGTTATGATGTAGGCGCAGTACATTCCGAGTTAGATTCCGAGTTATGATGTAGGCGCAGTAGATTCCGAGTTATGATGTAGGCGCAGTAGATTCCGAGTTAGATTCCGAGTTATGATGTAGGCGCAGTAGATTCCGAGTTATGATGTAGGCGCAGTAGATTCCGAGTTAGATTCCGAGTTATGATGTAGGCGCAGTAGATTCCGAGTTATGATGTAGGTGCAGTAGATTCCGAGTTAGATTCCGAGTTATGATGTAGGCGCAGTAGATTCCGAGTTATGATGTAGGCGCAGTAGATTCCGAGTTAGATTCCGAGTTATGATGTAGGCGCAGTAGATTCCGAGTTATGATGTAGGCGCAGTAGATTCCGAGTTAGATACGAGTTATGATGTAGGCGCAGTAGATTCCTAGTTATGATGTAGGCGCAGTAGATTCCAAGTTATGATGTAGGCGCAGTAGATTCCAAGTTAGATTCCGAGTTATGATGTAGGCACAGTAGATTCCGAGTTAGATTCCGAGTTATGATGTAGGCGCAGTAGATTCCGAGTTATGATGTAGGCGCAGTAGATTCCGTATTAGATTCCGAGTTATGATGTAGGCGCAGTAGATTCCAAGTTATGATGTAGGCACAGTAGATTCCGAGTTAGATTCCGAGTTATGATGTAGGCGCAGTAGATTCCGAGTTATGATGTAGGCGCAGTAGATTCCGAGTTAGATTCCGAGTTATGATGTAGGCGCAGTAGATTCCGAGTTATGATGTAGGCGCAGTAGATTCCGAGTTAGATACGAGTTATGATGTAGGCGCAGTAGATTCCGAGTTATGATGTAGGCGCAGTAGATTCCGAGTTAGATTCCGAGTTATGATGTAGGCGCAGTAGATTCCGAGTTATGATGTAGACGCAGTAGATTCCGAGTTATGATGTAGGCGCAGTAGATTCCGAGTTAGATTCCAAGTTCTGATGTAGGCGCAGTAGATTCCGAGTTAGATTCCGAGTTATGATGTAGGCGCAGTAGATTCCGAGCTATGATGTAGGCGCAGTAGATTCCGAGTTATGATGTAGGCGCAGTAGATTCCGAGTTAGATTCCGAGTTATGATGTAGGCGCAGTAGATTCCGAGCTATGATGTAGGCGCAGTAGATTCCGAGTTAGATTCCGAGTTATGATGTAGGCGCAGTAGATTCCGAGTTATGATGTAGGCGCAGTAGATTCCGAGTTATATTCCGAGTTATGATGTAGGCGCAGTAGATTCCGAGTTATGATGTAGGCGCAGTAGATTCCGAGTTATGATGTAGGCGCAGTAGATTCCGAGTTAGATTCCGAGTTATGATGTAGGCACAGTAGATTCCGAGCTATGATGTAGGTGCAGTAGATTCCGAGTTAGATTCCGAGTTATGATGTAGGCGCAGTAGATTCCGAGTTATGATGTAGGCGCAGTAGATTCCGAGTTAGATTCCGAGTTATGATGTAGGCGCAGTAGATTCCGAGTTATGATGTAGGCGCAGTAGATTCCGAGTTAGATTCCGAGTTATGATGTAGGCGCAGTAGATTCCGAGTTATGATGTAGGCGCAGTAGATTCCGAGTTAGATTCCGAGTTATGATGTAGGCGCAGTAGATTCCGAGTTATGATGTAGGCGCAGTAGATTCCGAGTTAGATTCCGAGTTATGATGTAGGCGCAGTAGATTCCGAGTTATGATGTAGGCGCAGTAGATTCCGAGTTAGATTCCGAGTTATGATGTAGGCGCAGTAGATTCCGAGTTATGATGTAGGCACAGTAGATTCCGAGTTATGATGTAGGCGCAGTAGATTCCGAGTTAGATTCCAAGTTATGATGTAGGCACAGTAGATTCCGAGTTATGATGTAGGCGCAGTAGATTCCGAGTTAGATTCCGAGTTATGATGTAGGCGCAGTAGATTCCGAGTTATGATGTAGGCGCAGTAGATTCCGAGTTAGATTCCGAGTTATGATGTAGGCGCAGTAGATTCCGAGTTATGATGTAGGCGCAGTAGATTCCGAGTTAGATTCCGAGTTATGATGTAGGCGCAGTAGATTCCGAGTTATGATGTAGGCGCAGTAGATTCCGAGTTATGATGTAGGCGCAGTAGATTCCGAGTTAGATTCCGAGTTATGATGTAGGCGCAGTAGATTCCGAGTTATGATGTAGGCGCAGTAGATTCCGAGTTATATTCCGAGTTATGATGTAGGCGCAGTAGATTCCGAGTTATGATGTAGGCGCAGTAGATTCCGAGTTATGATATAGACGCAGTAGATTCCAAGTTAGATACGAGTTATGATGTAGGCGCAGTTGGTTCCGAGTTAGATTCCGAGTTATGATGTAGGCGCAGATGATTCCGAGTTATGATGTAGGCGCAGTAGATTCCGAGTTAGATACGAGTTATGATGTAGGCGCAGTAGATTCCGAGTTATGATGTAGGCGCAGTAGATTCCGAGTTAGATTCCGAGTTATGATGTAGGCGCAGTAGATTCCGAGTTATGATGTAGGCGCAGTAGATTCCGAGTTAGATTCCGAGTTATGATGTAGGCGCAGTAGATTCCGAGTTATGATGTAGGCGCAGTAGATTCCGAGTTAGATTCCGAGTTATGATGTAGGCGCAGTAGATTCCGAGTTATGATGTAGGCGCAGTAGATTCCGAGTTAGATTCCGAGTTATGATGTAGGCACAGTAGATTCCGAGTTATGATGTAGGCGCAGTAGATTCCGAGTTAGATTCCGAGTTATGATGTAGGCGCACTAGATTCCGAGTTATGATGTAGGCGCAGTAGATTCCGAGTTAGTTTCCGAGTTATGATGTAGGCGCAGTAGGTTCCGAGTTATGATGTAGGCGCAGTAGATTCCGAGTTATGATGTAGGCGCAGTAGATTCCGAGTTATATTCCGAGTTATGATGTAGGCGCAGTAGATTCCGAGTCATGATGTAGACGCAGTAGATTCCGAGTTATGATGTGGGCGCAGTAGATTCCGAGTTAGATTCCGAGTTATGATGTAGGCGCAGTAGATTCCGAGTTAGATTCCGAGTTATGACGTAGGCGCAGTAGATTCCGAGCAATGATGTAGGCGCAGTAGATTCCGAGTTAGATTCCGAGTTATGATGTAGGCGCAGTAGATTCTGAGTTATGATGTAGGCGCAGTAGATTCCGTGTTATGATGTAGGCGCAGTAGATTCCGAGTTAGATTCCGAGTTATGATGTAGGCGCAGTAGATTCCGAGTTATGATGTAGGCGCAGTAGATTCCGAGTTAGATTCCGAGTTATGATGTAGGCGCAGTAGATTCCGAGTTATGATGTAGGCGCAGTAGATTCCGAGTTAGATTCCGAGTTATGATGTAGGCGCAGTAGATTCCGAGTTATGATGTAGGCGCAGTAGATTCCGAGTTAGATTCCGAGTTATGATGTAGGCGCAGTAGATTCCGAGTTATGATGTAGGTGCAGTAGATTCCGAGTTAGATTCCGAGTTATGATGTAGGCGCAGTAGATTCCGAGTTCTGATGTAGGCGCTGTAGATTCCGAGTTAGATTCCGAGTTATGATGTAGGCGCAGTAGATTCCGAGTTATGATGTAGGCGCAGTAGATTCCGAGTTAGATACGAGTTATGATGTAGGCGCAGTAGATTCCTAGTTATGATGTAGGCGCAGTAGATTCCAAGTTATGATGTAGGCGCAGTAGATTCCAAGTTAGATTCCGAGTTATGATGTAGGCACAGTAGATTCCGAGTTAGATTCCGAGTTATGATGTAGGCGCAGTAGATTCCGAGTTATGATGTAGGCGCAGTAGATTCCGTATTAGATTCCGAGTTATGATGTAGGCGCAGTAGATTCCAAGTTATGATGTAGGCACAGTAGATTCCGAGTTAGATTACGAGTTATGATGTAGGCGCAGTAGATTCCGAGTTATGATGTAGGCGCAGTAGATTCCGAGTTAGATTCCGAGTTATGATGTAGGCGCAGTAGATTCCGAGTTATGATGTAGGCGCAGTAGATTCCGAGTTAGATTCCGAGTTATGATGTAGGCGCAGTAGATTCCGAGTTATGATGTAGGCGCAGTAGATTCCGAGTTATGATGTAGGCGCAGTAGATTCCGAGTTATGATGTAGGCGCAGTAGATTCCGAGTTATATTCCGAGTTATGATGTAGGCGCAGTAGATTCCGAGTTATGATGTAGGCGCAGTAGATTCCGAGTTATGATATAGACGCAGTAGATTCCAAGTTATGATGTAGGCGCAGTAGATTCCGAGTTAGATTCCGAATTATGATGTAGGCGCAGTAGATTCCGAGTTAGATTCCGAGTTATGATGTAGGCGCAGTAGATTCCGAGCTATGATGTAGGCGCAGTAGATTCCGAGTTAGATTCCGAGTTATGATTTAGGCGCAGTAGATTCTGAGTTATGATGTAGGCGCAGTAGATTCCGAGTTATGATGTAGGCGCAGTAGATTCCGAGTTAGATTCCGAGTTATGATGTAGGCGCAGTAGATTCCGAGTTATGATGTAGGCGCAGTAGATTCCGAGTTAGATTCCGAGTTATGATGTAGGCGCAGTAGATTCCGAGTTATGATGTAGGCGCAGTAGATTCCGAGTTAGATTCCGAGTTATGATGTAGGCGCAGTAGATTCCGAGTTATGATGTAGGCGCAGTAGATTCCGAGTTAGATTCCGAGTTATGATGTAGGCGCAGTAGATTCCGAGTTATGATGTAGGCGCAGTAGATTCCAGGTTAGATTCCGAGTTATGATGTAGGCGCAGTAGATTCCGAGTTATGATGTAGGCGCTGTAGATTCCGAGTTAGATTCCGAGTTATGATGTAGGCGCAGTAGGTTCCGAGTTATGATGTAGGCGCAGTAGATTCCGAGTTATGATGTAGGCGCAGTAGATTCCGAGTTAGATTCCGAGTTATGATGTAGGCGCAGTAGATTCCGAGTTATGATGTAGGCGCAGTAGATTCCGAGTTATATTCCGAGTTATGATGTAGACGCAGTAGATTCCGAGTTATGATGTAGGCGCAGTAGATTCCGAGTTATGATGTAGACGCAGTAGATTCCGAGTTATGATGTGGGCGCAGTAGATTCCGAGTTAGATTCCGAGTTATGATGTAGGCGCAGTAGATTCCGAGTTAGATTCCGAGTTATGATGTAGGCGCAGTAGATTCCGAGCTATGATGTAGGCGCAGTAGATTCCGAGTTAGATTCCGAGTTATGATGTAGGCGCAGTAGATTCTGAGTTATGATGTAGGCGCAGTAGATTCCGAGTTATGATGTAGGCGCAGTAGATTCCGAGTTAGATTCCGAGTTATGATGTAGGCGCAGTAGATTCCGAGTTATGATGTAGGCGCAGTAGATTCCGAGTTAGATTCCGAGTTATGATGTAGGCGCAGTAGATTCTGAGTTATGATGTAGGCGCAGTAGATTCCGAGTTAGATTCCGAGTTATGATGTAGGCGCAGTAGATTCCGAGTTATGATGTAGGCGCAGTAGATTCCGAGTTAGATTCCGAGTTATGATGTAGGCGCAGTAGATTCCGAGTTATGATGTAGGTGCAGTAGATTCCGAGTTAGATTCCGAGTTATGATGTAGGCGCAGTAGATTCCGAGTTATGATGTAGGCGCTGTAGATTCCGAGTTAGATTCCGAGTTATGATGTAGGCGCAGTAGATTCCGAGTTATGATGTAGGCGCAGTAGATTCCGAGTTAGGTACGAGTTATGATGTAGGCGCAGTAGATTCCTAGTTATGATGTAGGCGCAGTAGATTCCAAGTTATGATGTAGGCGCAGTAGATTCCAAGTTAGATTCCGAGTTATGATGTAGGCACAGTAGATTCCGAGTTAGATTCCGAGTTATGATGTAGGCGCAGTAGATTCCGAGTTATGATGTAGGCGCAGTAGATTCCGTATTAGATTCCGAGTTATGATGTAGGCGCAGTAGATTCCAAGTTATGATGTAGGCACAGTAGATTCCGAGTTAGATTCCGAGTTATGATGTAGGCGCAGTAGATTCCGAGTTATGATGTAGGCGCAGTAGATTCCGAGTTAGATTCCGAGTTATGATGTAGGCGCAGTAGATTCCGAGTTATGATGTAGGCGCAGTAGATTCCGAGTTAGATTCCGAGTTATGATGTAGGCGCAGTAGATTCCGAGTTATGATGTAGGCGCAGTAGATTCCGAGTTATGATGTAGGCGCAGTAGATTCCGAGTTATGATGTAGGCGCAGTAGATTCCGAGTTATATTCCGAGTTATGATGTAGGCGCAGTAGATTCCGAGTTATGATGTAGGCGCAGTAGATTCCGAGTTATGATATAGACGCAGTAGATTCCAAGTTATGATGTAGGCGCAGTAGATTCCGAGTTAGATTCCGAATTATGATGTAGGCGCAGTAGATTCCGAGTTAGATTCCGAGTTATGATGTAGGCGCAGTAGATTCCGAGCTATGATGTAGGCGCAGTAGATTCCGAGTTAGATTCCGAGTTATGATTTAGGCGCAGTAGATTCTGAGTTATGATGTAGGCGCAGTAGATTCCGAGTTATGATGTTAGCGCAGTAGATTCCGAGTTAGATTCCGAGTTATGATGTAGGCGCAGTAGATTCCGAGTTATGATGTAGGCGCAGTAGATTCCGAGTTAGATTCCGAGTTATGATGTAGGCGCAGTAGATTCCGAGTTATGATGTAGGCGCAGTAGATTCCGAGTTAGATTCCGAGTTATGATGTAGGCGCAGTAGATTCCGAGTTATGATGTAGGCGCAGTAGATTCCGAGTTAGATTCCGAGTTATGATGTAGGCGCAGTAGATTCCGAGTTATGATGTAGGCGCAGTAGATTCCAGGTTAGATTCCGAGTTATGATGTAGGCGCAGTAGATTCCGAGTTATGATGTAGGCGCAGTAGATTCCGAGTTAGATTCCGAGTTATGATGTAGGCGCAGTAGGTTCCGAGTTATGATGTAGGCGCAGTAGATTCCGAGTTATGATGTAGGCGCAGTAGATTCCGAGTTAGATTCCGAGTTATGATGTAGGCGCAGTAGATTCCGAGTTATGATGTAGGCGCAGTAGATTCCGAGTTATATTCCGAGTTATGATGTAGACGCAGTAGATTCCGAGTTATGATGTAGGCGCAGTAGATTCCGAGTTATGATGTAGACGCAGTAGATTCCGAGTTATGATGTGGGCGCAGTAGATTCCGAGTTAGATTCCGAGTTATGATGTAGGCGCAGTAGATTCCGAGTTAGATTCCGAGTTATGATGTAGGCGCAGTAGATTCCGAGCTATGATGTAGGCGCAGTAGATTCCGAGTTAGATTCCGAGTTATGATGTAGGCGCAGTAGATTCTGAGTTATGATGTAGGCGCAGTAGATTCCGAGTTATGATGTAGGCGCAGTAGATTCCGAGTTAGATTCCGAGTTATGATGTAGGCGCAGTAGATTCCGAGTTATGATGTAGGCGCAGTAGATTCCGAGTTAGATTCCGAGTTATGATGTAGGCGCAGTAGATTCTGAGTTATGATGTAGGCGCAGTAGATTCCGAGTTAGATTCCGAGTTATGATGTAGGCGCAGTAGATTCCGAGTTAGATTCCGAGTTATGATGTAGGCGCAGTAGATTCCGAGTTATGATGTAGGTGCAGTAGATTCCGAGTTAGATTCCGAGTTATGATGTAGGCGCAGTAGATTCCGAGTTATGATGTAGGCGCTGTAGATTCCGAGTTAGATTCCGAGTTATGATGTAGGCGCAGTAGATTCCGAGTTATGATGTAGGCGCAGTAGATTCCGAGTTAGGTACGAGTTATGATGTAGGCGCAGTAGATTCCTAGTTATGATGTAGGCGCAGTAGATTCCAAGTTATGATGTAGGCGCAGTAGATTCCAAGTTAGATTCCGAGTTATGATGTAGGCACAGTAGATTCCGAGTTAGATTCCGAGTTATGATGTAGGCGCAGTAGATTCCGAGTTATGATGTAGGCGCAGTAGATTCCGTATTAGATTCCGAGTTATGATGTAGGCGCAGTAGATTCCAAGTTATGATGTAGGCACAGTAGATTCCGAGTTAGATTCCGAGTTATGATGTAGGCGCAGTAGATTCCGAGTTATGATGTAGGCGCAGTAGATTCCGAGTTAGATTCCGAGTTATGATGTAGGCGCAGTAGATTCCGAGTTATGATGTAGGCGCAGTAGATTCCGAGTTAGATTCCGAGTTATGATGTAGGCGCAGTAGATTCCGAGTTATGATGTAGGCGCAGTAGATTCCGAGTTATGATGTAGGCACAGTAGATTCCGAGTTAGATTCCGAGTTATGATGTAGGCGCAGTAGATTCCGAGTTAGATTCCGAGTTATGATGTAGGCGCAGTAGATTCCGAGTTATGATGTAGGCGCAGTAGTTTCCGAGTTAGATTCCGAGTTATGATGTAGGCGCAGTAGATTCCGAGTTAGATTTCGAGTTATGATGTAGGCGCAGTAGATTCCGAGTTATGATGTAGGCGCAGTAGATTCCGAGTTAGATTCTGAGTTATGATGTAGGCGCAGTAGATTCCGAGATATGATGTAGGCGCAGTAGATTCCGAGTTATGATGTAGGCACAGTTGACTCCGAGTTTGATTCCGAGTTATGATGTAGGCGCAGTAGATTCCGAGTTATGATGTAGACGCAGTAGATTCCGAGTTATGATGTAGGCGCAGTAGATTCCGAGTTAGATTCCAAGTTCTGATGTAGGCGCAGTAGATTCCGAGTTAGATTCCGAGTTATGATGTAGGCGCAGTAGATTCCGAGCTATGATGTAGGCGCAGTAGATTCCGAGTTAGATTCCGAGTTATGATGTAGGCGCAGTAGATTCCGAGCTATGATGTAGGCGCAGTAGATTCCGAGTTAGATTCCGAGTTATGATGTAGGCGCAGTAGATTCCGAGTTATGATGTAGGCGCAGTAGATTCCGAGTTAGATTCCGAGTTATGATGTAGGCGCAGTAGATTCCGAGTTATGATGTAGGCGCAGTAGATTCCGAGTTAGATTCCGAGTTATGATGTAGGCGCAGTAGATTCCGAGTTATGATGTAGGTGCAGTAGATTCCGAGTTAGATTCCGAGTTATGATGTAGGCGCAGTAGATTCCGAGTTATGATGTAGGCGCAGTAGATTCCGAGTTAGATTCCGAGTTATGATGTAGGCGCAGTAGATTCCGAGTTATGATGTAGGCGCAGTAGATTCCGAGTTAGATTCCGAGTTATGATGTAGGCGCAGTAGATTCTGAGTTATGATGTAGGCGCAGTAGATTCCGAGTTAGATTCCGAGTTATGATGTAGGCGCAGTAGATTCCGAGTTATGATGTAGGCGCAGTAGATTCCGAGTTAGATTCCGAGTTATGATGTAGGCGCAGTAGATTCCGAGTTATGATGTAGGTGCAGTAGATTCCGAGTTAGATTCCGAGTTATGATGTAGGCGCAGTAGATTCCGAGTTATGATGTAGGCGCTGTAGATTCCGAGTTAGATTCCGAGTTATGATGTAGGCGCAGTAGATTCCGAGTTATGATGTAGGCGCAGTAGATTCCGAGTTAGGTACGAGTTATGATGTAGGCGCAGTAGATTCCTAGTTATGATGTAGGCGCAGTAGATTCCAAGTTATGATGTAGGCGCAGTAGATTCCAAGTTAGATTCCGAGTTATGATGTAGGCACAGTAGATTCCGAGTTAGATTCCGAGTTATGATGTAGGCGCAGTAGATTCCGAGTTATGATGTAGGCGCAGTAGATTCCGAGTTAGATTCCGAGTTATGATGTAGGCGCAGTAGATTCCGAGTTATGATGTAGGCGCAGTAGATTCCGAGTTAGATTCCGAGTTATGATGTAGGCGCAGTAGATTCCGAGTTATGATGTAGGCGCAGTAGATTCCGAGTTATGATGTAGGCACAGTAGATTCCGAGTTAGATTCCGAGTTATGATGTAGGCGCAGTAGATTCCGAGTTAGATTCCGAGTTATGATGTAGGCGCAGTAGATTCCGAGTTATGATGTAGGCGCAGTAGTTTCCGAGTTAGATTCCGAGTTATGATGTAGGCGCAGTAGATTCCGAGTTAGATTTCGAGTTATGATGTAGGCGCAGTAGATTCCGAGTTATGATGTAGGCGCAGTAGATTCCGAGTTAGATTCTGAGTTATGATGTAGGCGCAGTAGATTCCGAGATATGATGTAGGCGCAGTAGATTCCGAGTTATGATGTAGGCACAGTTGACTCCGAGTTTGATTCCGAGTTATGATGTAGGCGCAGTAGATTCCGAGTTATGATGTAGACGCAGTAGATTCCGAGTTATGATGTAGGCGCAGTAGATTCCGAGTTAGATTCCAAGTTCTGATGTAGGCGCAGTAGATTCCGAGTTAGATTCCGAGTTATGATGTAGGCGCAGTAGATTCCGAGCTATGATGTAGGCGCAGTAGATTCCGAGTTAGATTCCGAGTTATGATGTAGGCGCAGTAGATTCCGAGCTATGATGTAGGCGCAGTAGATTCCGAGTTAGATTCCGAGTTATGATGTAGGCGCAGTAGATTCCGAGTTATGATGTAGGCGCAGTAGATTCCGAGTTATATTCCGAGTTATGATGTAGGCGCAGTAGATTCCGAGTTATGATGTAGGCGCAGTAGATTCCGAGTTAGATTCCGAGTTATGATGTAGGCACAGTAGATTCCGAGCTATGATGTAGGTGCAGTAGATTCCGAGTTAGATTCCGAGTTATGATGTAGGCGCAGTAGATTCCGAGTTATGATGTAGGCGCAGTAGATTCCGAGTTAGATTCCGAGTTATGATGTAGGCGCAGTAGATTCCGAGTTATGATGTAGGCGCAGTAGATTCCGAGTTAGATTCCGAGTTATGATGTAGGCGCAGTAGATTCCGAGTTATGATGTAGGCGCAGTAGATTCCGAGTTAGATTCCGAGTTATGATGTAGGCGCAGTAGATTCCGAGTTATGATGTAGGCGCAGTAGATTCCGAGTTAGATTCCGAGTTATGATGTAGGCGCAGTAGATTCCGAGTTATGATGTAGGCGCAGTAGATTCCGAGTTAGATTCCGAGTTATGATGTAGGCGCAGTAGATTCCGAGTTATGATGTAGGCACAGTAGATTCCGAGTTATGATGTAGGCGCAGTAGATTCCGAGTTAGATTCCAAGTTATGATGTAGGCACAGTAGATTCCGAGTTATGATGTAGGCGCAGTAGATTCCGAGTTAGATTCCGAGTTATGATGTAGGCGCAGTAGATTCCGAGTTATGATGTAGGCGCAGTAGATTCCGAGTTAGATTCCGAGTTATGATGTAGGCGCAGTAGATTCCGAGTTATGATGTAGGCGCAGTAGATTCCGAGTTAGATTCCGAGTTATGATGTAGGCGCAGTAGATTCCGAGTTATGATGTAGGCGCAGTAGATTCCGAGTTATATTCCGAGTTATGATGTAGGCGCAGTAGATTCCGAGTTATGATGTAGGCGCAGTAGATTCCGAGTTATGATATAGACGCAGTAGATTCCAAGTTAGATACGAGTTATGATGTAGGCGCAGTTGGTTCCGAGTTAGATTCCGAGTTATGATGTAGGCGCAGATGATTCCGAGTTATGATGTAGGCGCAGTAGATTCCGAGTTAGATACGAGTTATGATGTAGGCGCAGTAGATTCCGAGTTATGATGTAGGCGCAGTAGATTCCGAGTTAGATTCCGAGTTATGATGTAGGCGCAGTAGATTCCGAGTTATGATGTAGGCGCAGTAGATTCCGAGTTAGATTCCGAGTTATGATGTAGGCGCAGTAGATTCCGAGTTATGATGTAGGCGCAGTAGATTCCGAGTTAGATTCCGAGTTATGATGTAGGCGCAGTAGATTCCGAGTTATGATGTAGGCGCAGTAGATTCCGAGTTAGATTCCGAGTTATGATGTAGGCACAGTAGATTCCGAGTTATGATGTAGGCGCAGTAGATTCCGAGTTAGATTCCGAGTTATGATGTAGGCGCACTAGATTCCGAGTTATGATGTAGGCGCAGTAGATTCCGAGTTAGTTTCCGAGTTATGATGTAGGCGCAGTAGGTTCCGAGTTATGATGTAGGCGCAGTAGATTCCGAGTTATGATGTAGGCGCAGTAGATTCCGAGTTATATTCCGAGTTATGATGTAGGCGCAGTAGATTCCGAGTTATGATGTAGGCGCAGTAGATTCCGAGTTATATTCCGAGTTATGATGTAGACGCAGTAGATTCCGAGTTATGATGTAGGCGCAGTAGATTCCGAGTTATGATGTAGACGCAGTAGATTCCGAGTTATGATGTGGGCGCAGTAGATTCCGAGTTAGATTCCGAGTTATGATGTAGGCGCAGTAGATTCCGAGTTAGATTCCGAGTTATGACGTAGGCGCAGTAGATTCCGAGCAATGATGTAGGCGCAGTAGATTCCGAGTTAGATTCCGAGTTATGATGTAGGCGCAGTAGATTCTGAGTTATGATGTAGGCGCAGTAGATTCCGTGTTATGATGTAGGCGCAGTAGATTCCGAGTTAGATTCCGAGTTATGATGTAGGCGCAGTAGATTCCGAGTTATGATGTAGGCGCAGTAGATTCCGAGTTAGATTCCGAGTTATGATGTAGGCGCAGTAGATTCCGAGTTATGATGTAGGCGCAGTAGATTCCGAGTTAGATTCCGAGTTATGATGTAGGCGCAGTAGATTCCGAGTTATGATGTAGGCGCAGTAGATTCCGAGTTAGATTCCGAGTTATGATGTAGGCGCAGTAGATTCCGAGTTATGATGTAGGTGCAGTAGATTCCGAGTTAGATTCCGAGTTATGATGTAGGCGCAGTAGATTCCGAGTTATGATGTAGGCGCTGTAGATTCCGAGTTAGATTCCGAGTTATGATGTAGGCGCAGTAGATTCCGAGTTATGATGTAGGCGCAGTAGATTCCGAGTTAGATACGAGTTATGATGTAGGCGCAGTAGATTCCTAGTTATGATGTAGGCGCAGTAGATTCCAAGTTATGATGTAGGCGCAGTAGATTCCAAGTTAGATTCCGAGTTATGATGTAGGCACAGTAGATTCCGAGTTAGATTCCGAGTTATGATGTAGGCGCAGTAGATTCCGAGTTATGATGTAGGCGCAGTAGATTCCGCATTAGATTCCGAGTTATGATGTAGGCGCAGTAGATTCCAAGTTATGATGTAGGCACAGTAGATTCCGAGTTAGATTCCGAGTTATGATGTAGGCGCAGTAGATTCCGAGTTATGATGTAGGCGCAGTAGATTCCGAGTTAGATTCCGAGTTATGATGTAGGCGCAGTAGATTCCGAGTTATGATGTAGGCGCAGTAGATTCCGAGTTAGATTCCGAGTTATGATGTAGGCGCAGTAGATTCCGAGTTATGATGTAGGCGCAGTAGATTCCGAGTTATGATGTAGGCGCAGTAGATTCCGAGTTATATTCCGAGTTATGATGTAGGCGCAGTAGATTCCGAGTTATGATGTAGGCGCAGTAGATTCCGAGTTATGATATAGACGCAGTAGATTCCAAGTTATGATGTAGGCGCAGTAGATTCCGAGTTAGATTCCGAATTATGATGTAGGCGCAGTAGATTCCGAGTTAGATTCCGAGTTATGATGTAGGCGCAGTAGATTCCGAGCTATGATGTAGGCGCAGTAGATTCCGAGTTAGATTCCGAGTTATGATTTAGGCGCAGTAGATTCTGAGTTATGATGTAGGCGCAGTAGATTCCGAGTTATGATGTAGGCGCAGTAGATTCCGAGTTAGATTCCGAGTTATGATGTAGGCGCAGTAGATTCCGAGTTATGATGTAGGCGCAGTAGATTCCGAGTTAGATTCCGAGTTATGATGTAGGCGCAGTAGATTCCGAGTTATGATGTAGGCGCAGTAGATTCCGAGTTAGATTCCGAGTTATGATGTAGGCGCAGTAGATTCCGAGTTATGATGTAGGCGCAGTAGATTCCGAGTTAGATTCCGAGTTATGATGTAGGCGCAGTAGATTCCGAGTTATGATGTAGGCGCAGTAGATTCCGAGTTAGATTCTGAGTTATGATGTAGGCGCAGTAGATTCCGAGTTATGATGTAGGCGCAGTAGATTCCGAGTTAGATTCCGAGTTATGATGTAGGCGCAGTAGATTCCGAGTTATGATGTAGGCGCAGTAGATTCCGAGTTATATTCCGAGTTATGATGTAGACGCAGTAGATTCCGAGTTATGATGTAGGCGCAGTAGATTCCGAGTTATGATGTAGACGCAGTAGATTCCGAGTTATGATGTGGGCGCAGTAGATTCCGAGTTAGATTCCGAGTTATGATGTAGGCGCAGTAGATTCCGAGTTAGATTCCGAGTTATGATGTAGGCGCAGTAGATTCCGAGCTATGATGTAGGCGCAGTAGATTCCGAGTTAGATTCCGAGTTATGATGTAGGCGCAGTAGATTCTGAGTTATGATGTAGGCGCAGTAGATTCCGAGTTATGATGTAGGCGCAGTAGATTCCGAGTTAGATTCCGAGTTATGATGTAGGCGCAGTAGATTCCGAGTTATGATGTAGGCGCAGTAGATTCCGAGTTAGATTCCGAGTTATGATGTAGGCGCAGTAGATTCTGAGTTATGATGTAGGCGCAGTAGATTCCGAGTTAGATTCCGAGTTATGATGTAGGCGCAGTAGATTCCGAGTTATGATGTAGGCGCAGTAGATTCCGAGTTAGATTCCGAGTTATGATGTAGGCGCAGTAGATTCCGAGTTATGATGTAGGTGCAGTAGATTCCGAGTTAGATTCCGAGTTATGATGTAGGCGCAGTAGATTCCGAGTTATGATGTAGGCGCTGTAGATTCCGAGTTAGATTCCGAGTTATGATGTAGGCGCAGTAGATTCCGAGTTATGATGTAGGCGCAGTAGATTCCGAGTTAGGTACGAGTTATGATGTAGGCGCAGTAGATTCCTAGTTATGATGTAGGCGCAGTAGATTCCAAGTTATGATGTAGGCGCAGTAGATTCCAAGTTAGATTCCGAGTTATGATGTAGGCACAGTAGATTCCGAGTTAGATTCCGAGTTATGATGTAGGCGCAGTAGATTCCGAGTTATGATGTAGGCGCAGTAGATTCCGTATTAGATTCCGAGTTATGATGTAGGCGCAGTAGATTCCAAGTTATGATGTAGGCACAGTAGATTCCGAGTTAGATTCCGAGTTATGATGTAGGCGCAGTAGATTCCGAGTTATGATGTAGGCGCAGTAGATTCCGAGTTAGATTCCGAGTTATGATGTAGGCGCAGTAGATTCCGAGTTATGATGTAGGCGCAGTAGATTCCGAGTTAGATTCCGAGTTATGATGTAGGCGCAGTAGATTCCGAGTTATGATGTAGGCGCAGTAGATTCCGAGTTATGATGTAGGCACAGTAGATTCCGAGTTAGATTCCGAGTTATGATGTAGGCGCAGTAGATTCCGAGTTAGATTCCGAGTTATGATGTAGGCGCAGTAGATTCCGAGTTATGATGTAGGCGCAGTAGTTTCCGAGTTAGATTCCGAGTTATGATGTAGGCGCAGTAGATTCCGAGTTAGATTTCGAGTTATGATGTAGGCGCAGTAGATTCCGAGTTATGATGTAGTCGCAGTAGATTCCGAGTTAGATTCCGAGTTATGATGTAGGCGCAGTAGATTCCGAGTTATGATGTAGGTGCAGTAGATTCCGAGTTAGATTCCGAGTTATGATGTAGGCGCAGTAGATTCCGAGTTATGATGTAGGCGCTGTAGATTCCGAGTTAGATTCCGAGTTATGATGTAGGCGCAGTAGATTCCGAGTTATGATGTAGGCGCAGTAGATTCCGAGTTAGGTACGAGTTATGATGTAGGCGCAGTAGATTCCTAGTTATGATGTAGGCGCAGTAGATTCCAAGTTATGATGTAGGCGCAGTAGATTCCAAGTTAGATTCCGAGTTATGATGTAGGCACAGTAGATTCCGAGTTAGATTCCGAGTTATGATGTAGGCGCAGTAGATTCCGAGTTATGATGTAGGCGCAGTAGATTCCGTATTAGATTCCGAGTTATGATGTAGGCGCAGTAGATTCCAAGTTATGATGTAGGCACAGTAGATTCCGAGTTAGATTCCGAGTTATGATGTAGGCGCAGTAGATTCCGAGTTATGATGTAGGCGCAGTAGATTCCGAGTTAGATTCCGAGTTATGATGTAGGCGCAGTAGATTCCGAGTTATGATGTAGGCGCAGTAGATTCCGAGTTAGATTCCGAGTTATGATGTAGGCGCAGTAGATTCCGAGTTATGATGTAGGCACAGTAGATTCCGAGTTAGATTCCGAGTTATGATGTAGGCGCAGTAGATTCCGAGTTAGATTCCGAGTTATGATGTAGGCGCAGTAGATTCCGAGTTATGATGTAGGCGCAGTAGTTTCCGAGTTAGATTCCGAGTTATGATGTAGGCGCAGTAGATTCCGAGTTAGATTTCGAGTTATGATGTAGGCGCAGTAGATTCCGAGTTATGATGTAGGCGCAGTAGATCACGAGTTAGATTCTGAGTTATGATGTAGGCGCAGTAGATTCCGAGATATGATGTAGGCGCAGTAGATTCCGAGTTATGATGTAGGCACAGTTGACTCCGAGTTTGATTCCGAGTTATGATGTAGGCGCAGTAGATTCCGAGTTAGATTCCGAGTTATGATGTAGGCGCAGTAGATTCCGAGTTATGATGTAGGCGCAGTAGATTCCGAGTTAGATTCCGAGTTATGATGTAGGCGCAGTAGATTCCGAGTTATGATGTAGGCACGGTAGATTCCGAGTTAGATTCCGAGTTATGATGTAGGCGCAGTAGATTCCGAGTTATGATGTAGGCGCTGTAGATTCTGAGTTATGATGTAGGCGCAGTAGATTCCGAGTTATGATGTAGGCGCAGTAGATTCCGAGTTAGATTCCGAGTTATGATGTAGGCGCAGTAGATTCCGAGTTATGATGTAGGCGCAGTAGATTCCGAGTTAGATTCCGAGTTATGATGTAGGCGCAGTAGATTCCGAGTTATGATGTAGGCGCAGTAGATTCCGAGTTATATTCCGAGTTATGATGTAGGCGCAGTAGATTCCGAGTTATATTCCGAGTTATGATGTAGACGCAGTAGATTCCGAGTTATGATGTAGGCGCAGTAGATTCCGAGTTATGATGTAGACGCAGTAGATTCCGAGTTATGATGTAGGCGCAGTAGATTCCGAGTTAGATTCTGAGTTATGATGTAGGCGCAGTAGATTCCGAGTTATGATGTAGGCGCAGTAGATTCCGAGTTAGATTCCGAGTTATGATGTAGGCGCAGTAGATTCCGAGTTATGATGTAGGCGCAGTAGATTCCGAGTTATGATGTAGGCACAGTAGATTCCGAGTTAGATTCCGAGTTATGATGTAGGCGCAGTAGATTCCGAGTTAGATTCCGAGTTATGATGTAGGCGCAGTAGATTCCGAGTTATGATGTAGGCGCAGTAGTTTCCGAGTTAGATTCCGAGTTATGATGTAGGCGCAGTAGATTCCGAGTTAGATTTCGAGTTATGATGTAGGCGCAGTAGATTCCGAGTTATGATGTAGGCGCAGTAGATTCCGAGTTAGATTCTGAGTTATGATGTAGGCGCAGTAGATTCCGAGTTATGATGTAGGCGCAGTAGATTCCGAGTTATGATGTAGGCACAGTTGACTCCGAGTTTGATTCCGAGTTATGATGTAGGCGCAGTAGATTCCGAGTTAGATTCCGAGTTATGATGTAGGCGCAGTAGATTCCGAGTTATGATGTAGGCGCAGTAGATTCCGAGTTAGATTCCGAGTTATGATGTAGGCGCAGTAGATTCCGAGTTATGATGTAGGCGCAGTAGATTCCGAGTTAGATTCCGAGTTATGATGTAGGCGCAGTAGATTCCGAGTTATGATGTAGGCGCTGTAGATTCTGAGTTATGATGTAGGCGCAGTAGATTCCGAGTTATGATGTAGGCGCAGTAGATTCCGAGTTAGATTCCGAGTTATGATGTAGGCGCAGTAGATTCCGAGTTATGATGTAGGCGCAGTAGATTCCGAGTTAGATTCCGAGTTATGATGTAGGCGCAGTAGATTCCGAGTTATGATGTAGGCGCAGTAGATTCCGAGTTATATTCCGAGTTATGATGTAGGCGCAGTAGATTCCGAGTTATATTCCGAGTTATGATGTAGACGCAGTAGATTCCGAGTTATGATGTAGGCGCAGTAGATTCCGAGTTATGATGTAGACGCAGTAGATTCCGAGTTTTGATGTAGGCGCAGTAGATTCCGAGTTAGATTCCGAGTTATGATGTAGGCGCAGTAGATTCCGAGTTAGATTCCGAGTTATGATGTAGGCGCAGTAGATTCCGAGCTATGATGTAGGCGCAGTAGATTCCGAGTTAGATTCCGAGTTATGATGTAGGCGCAGTAGATTCTGAGTTATGATGTAGGCGCAGTAGATTCCGAGTTATGATGTAGGCGCAGTAGATTCCGAGTTAGATTCCGAGTTATGATGTAGGCGCAGTAGATTCCGAGTTATGATGTAGGCGCAGTAGATTCCGAGTTAGATTCCGAGTTATGATGTAGGCGCAGTAGATTCCGAGTTATGATGTAGGCGCAGTAGATTCCGAGTTAGATTCCGAGTTATGATGTAGGCGCAGTAGATTCCGAGTTATGATGTAGGCGCAGTAGATTCCGAGTTAGATTCCGAGTTATGATGTAGGCGCAGTAGATTCCGAGTTATGATGTAGGCGCAGTAGATTCCGAGTTAGATTCCGAGTTATGATGTAGGCGCAGTAGATTCCGAGTTATGATGTAGGCGCTGTAGATTCTGAGTTAGATTCCGAGTTATGATGTAGGCGCAGTAGATTCCGAGTTATGATGTAGGCGCAGTAGATTCCGAGTTAGATTCCGAGTTATGATGTAGGCGCAGTAGATTCCGAGTTATGATGTAGGCGCAGTAGATTCCGAGTTATGATGTAGACGCAGTAGATTCCGAGTTATGATGTGGGCGCAGTAGATTCCGAGTTAGATTCCGAGTTATGATGTAGGCGCAGTAGATTCCGAGTTAGATTCCGAGTTATGATGTAGGCGCAGTAGATTCCGAGCTATGATGTAGGCGCAGTAGATTCCGAGTTAGATTCCGAGTTATGATGTAGGCGCAGTAGATTCTGAGTTATGATGTAGGCGCAGTAGATTCCGAGTTATGATGTAGGCGCAGTAGATTCCGAGTTAGATTCCGAGTTATGATGTAGGCGCAGTAGATTCCGAGTTATGATGTAGGCGCAGTAGATTCCGAGTTAGATTCCGAGTTATGATGTAGGCGCAGTAGATTCTGAGTTATGATGTAGGCGCAGTAGATTCCGAGTTAGATTCCGAGTTATGATGTAGGCGCAGTAGATTCCGAGTTATGATGTAGGCGCAGTAGATTCCGAGTTAGATTCCGAGTTATGATGTAGGCGCAGTAGATTCCGAGTTATGATGTAGGTGCAGTAGATTCCGAGTTAGATTCCGAGTTATGATGTAGGCGCAGTAGATTCCGAGTTATGATGTAGGCGCTGTAGATTCCGAGTTAGATTCCGAGTTATGATGTAGGCGCAGTAGATTCCGAGTTATGATGTAGGCGCAGTAGATTCCGAGTTAGATACGAGTTATGATGTAGGCGCAGTAGATTCCTAGTTATGATGTAGGCGCAGTAGATTCCAAGTTATGATGTAGGCGCAGTAGATTCCAAGTTATGATGTAGGCGCAGTAGATTCCGAGTTAGATTCCGAGTTATGATGTAGGCGCAGTAGATTCTGAGTTATGATGTAGGCGCAGTAGATTCCGAGTTAGATTCCGAGTTATGATGTAGGCGCAGTAGATTCCGAGTTATGATGTAGGCGCAGTAGATTCCGAGTTAGATTCCGAGTTATGATGTAGGCGCAGTAGATTCCGAGTTATGATGTAGGTGCAGTAGATTCCGAGTTAGATTCCGAGTTATGATGTAGGCGCAGTAGATTCCGAGTTATGATGTAGGCGCTGTAGATTCCGAGTTAGATTCCGAGTTATGATGTAGGCGCAGTAGATTCCGAGTTATGATGTAGGCGCAGTAGATTCCGAGTTAGATACGAGTTATGATGTAGGCGCAGTAGATTCCTAGTTATGATGTAGGCGCAGTAGATTCCAAGTTATGATGTAGGCGCAGTAGATTCCAAGTTAGATTCCGAGTTATGATGTAGGCACAGTAGATTCCGAGTTAGATTCCGAGTTATGATGTAGGCGCAGTAGATTCCGAGTTATGATTTAGGCGCAGTAGAATCCGTATTAGATTCCGAGTTATGATGTAGGCGCAGTAGATTCCAAGTTATGATGTAGGCACAGTAGATTCCGAGTTAGATTCCGAGTTATGATGTAGGCGCAGTAGATTCCGAGTTAGATTCCGAGTTATGATGTAGGCGCAGTAGATTCCGAGTTATGATGTAGGCGCTGTAGATTCTGAGTTAGATTCCGAGTTATGATGTAGGCGCAGTAGATTCCGAGTTATGATGTAGGCGCAGTAGATTCCGAGTTATATTCCGAGTTATGATGTAGACGCAGTAGATTCCGAGTTATGATGTGGGCGCAGTAGATTCCGAGTTAGATTCCGAGTTATGATGTAGGCGCAGTAGATTCCGAGTTAGATTCCGAGTTATGATGTAGGCGCAGTAGATTCCGAGCTATGATGTAGGCGCAGTAGATTCCGAGTTAGATTCCGAGTTATGATGTAGGCGCAGTAGATTCCGAGTTATGATGTAGGCGCAGTAGATTCCGAGTTATGATGTAGGCGCAGTAGATTCCGAGTTAGATTCCGAGTTATGATGTAGGCGCAGTAGATTCCGAGTTATGATGTAGGCGCAGTAGATTCCGAGTTAGATTCCGAGTTATGATGTAGGCGCAGTAGATTCTGAGTTATGATGTAGGCGCAGTAGATTCCGAGTTAGATTCCGAGTTATGATGTAGGCGCAGTAGATTCCGAGTTATGATGTAGGCGCAGTAGATTCCGAGTTAGATTCCGAGTTATGATGTAGGCGCAGTAGATTCCGAGTTATGATGTAGGTGCAGTAGATTCCGAGTTAGATTCCGAGTTATGATGTAGGCGCAGTAGATTCCGAGTTATGATGTAGGCGCTGTAGATTCCGAGTTAGATTCCGAGTTATGATGTAGGCGCAGTAGATTCCGAGTTATGATGTAGGCGCAGTAGATTCCGAGTTAGATACGAGTTATGATGTAGGCGCAGTAGATTCCTAGTTATGATGTAGGCGCAGTAGATTCCAAGTTATGATGTAGGCGCAGTAGATTCCAAGTTAGATTCCGAGTTATGATGTAGGCACAGTAGATTCCGAGTTAGATTCCGAGTTATGATGTAGGCGCAGTAGATTCCGAGTTATGATTTAGGCGCAGTAGATTCCGTATTAGATTCCGAGTTATGATGTAGGCGCAGTAGATTCCAAGTTATGATGTAGGCACAGTAGATTCCGAGTTAGATTCCGAGTTATGATGTAGGCGCAGTAGATTCCGAGTTATGATGTAGGCGCAGTAGATTCCGAGTTAGATTCCGAGTTATGATGTAGGCGCAGTAGATTCCGAGTTATGATGTAGGCGCAGTAGATTCCGAGTTAGATTCCGAGTTATGATGTAGGCGCAGTAGATTCCGAGTTATGATGTAGGCGCAGTAGATTCCGAGTTATGATGTAGGCACAGTAGATTCCGAGTTAGATTCCGAGTTATGATGTAGGCGCAGTAGATTCCGAGTTAGATTCCGAGTTATGATGTAGGCGCAGTAGATTCCGAGTTATGATGTAGGCGCAGTAGTTTCCGAGTTAGATTCCGAGTTATGATGTAGGCGCAGTAGATTCCGAGTTAGATTTCGAGTTATGATGTAGGCGCAGTAGATTCCGAGTTATGATGTAGGCGCAGTAGATTCCAAGTTAGATTCTGAGTTATGATGTAGGCGCAGTAGATTCCGAGATATGATGTAGGCGCAGTAGATTCCGAGTTATGATGTAGGCACAGTTGACTCCGAGTTTGATTCCGAGTTATGATGTAGGCGCAGTAGATTCCGAGTTAGATTCCGAGTTATGATGTAGGCGCAGTAGATTCCGAGTTATGATGTAGGCGCAGTAGATTCCGAGTTAGATTCTGAGTTATGATGTAGGCGCAGTAGATTCCGAGTTATGATGTAGGCACGGTAGATTCCGAGTTAGATTCCGAGTTATGATGTAGGCGCAGTAGATTCCGAGTTATGATGTAGGCGCTGTAGATTCTGAGTTATGATGTAGGCGCAGTAGATTCCGAGTTATGATGTAGGCGCAGTAGATTCCGAGTTAGATTCCGAGTTATGATGTAGGCGCAGTAGATTCCGAGTTATGATGTAGGCGCAGTAGATTCCGAGTTAGATTCCGAGTTATGATGTAGGCGCAGTAGATTCCGAGTTATGATGTAGGCGCAGTAGATTCCGAGTTATATTCCGAGTTATGATGTAGGCGCAGTAGATTCCGAGTTATATTCCGAGTTATGATGTAGACGCAGTAGATTCCGAGTTATGATGTAGACGCAGTAGATTCCGAGTTTTGATGTAGGCGCAGTAGATTCCGAGTTAGATTCCGAGTTATGATGTAGGCGCAGTAGATTCCGAGTTAGATTCCGAGTTATGATGTAGGCGCAGTAGATTCCGAGCTATGATGTAGGCGCAGTAGATTCCGAGTTAGATTCCGAGTTATGATGTAGGCGCAGTAGATTCTGAGTTATGATGTAGGCGCAGTAGATTCCGAGTTATGATGTAGGCGCAGTAGATTCCGAGTTAGATTCCGAGTTATGATGTAGGCGCAGTAGATTCCGAGTTATGATGTAGGCGCAGTAGATTCCGAGTTAGATTCCGAGTTATGATGTAGGCGCAGTAGATTCCGAGTTATGATGTAGGCGCAGTAGATTCCGAGTTAGATTCCGAGTTATGATGTAGGCGCAGTAGATTCCGAGTTATGATGTAGGCGCAGTAGATTCCGAGTTAGATTCCGAGTTATGATGTAGGCGCAGTAGATTCCGAGTTATGATGTAGGTGCAGTAGATTCCGAGTTAGATTCCGAGTTATGATGTAGGCGCAGTAGATTCCGAGTTATGATGTAGGCGCTGTAGATTCTGAGTTAGATTCCGAGTTATGATGTAGGCGCAGTAGATTCCGAGTTATGATGTAGGCGCAGTAGATTCCGAGTTAGATACGAGTTATGATGTAGGCGCAGTAGATTCCTAGTTATGATGTAGGCGCAGTAGATTCCAAGTTATGATGTAGGCGCAGTAGATTCCAAGTTAGATTCCGAGTTATGATGTAGGCACAGTAGATTCCGAGTTAGATTCCGAGTTATGATGTAGGCGCAGTAGATTCCGAGTTATGATGTAGGCGCAGTAGATTCCGTATTAGATTCCGAGTTATGATGTAGGCGCAGTAGATTCCAAGTTATGATGTAGGCGCAGTAGATTCCGAGTTAGATTCCGAGTTATGATGTAGGCGCAGTAGATTCCGAGTTATGATGTAGGCGCAGTAGATTCCGAGTTAGATTCCGAGTTATGATGTAGGCGCAGTAGATTCCGAGTTATGATGTAGGCGCAGTAGATTCCGAGTTATATTCCGAGTTATGATGTAGGCGCAGTAGATTCCGAGTTATGATGTAGGCGCAGTAGATTCCGAGTTAGATTCCGAGTTATGATGTAGGCGCAGTAGATTCCGAGTTATGATGTAGGCGCAGTAGATTCCGAGTTAGATTCCGAGTTATGATGTAGGCGCAGTAGATTCCGAGTTATGATGTAGGCGCAGTAGATTCCGAGTTAGATTCCGAGTTATGATGTAGGCGCAGTAGATTCCGAGTTATGATGTAGGCGCAGTAGATTCCGAGTTAGATTCCGAGTTATGATGTAGGCGCAGTAGATTCCGAGTTATGATGTAGGTGCAGTAGATTCCGAGTTAGATTCCGAGTTATGATGTAGGCGCAGTAGATTCCGAGTTATGATGTAGGCGCTGTAGATTCTGAGTTAGATTCCGAGTTATGATGTAGGCGCAGTAGATTCCGAGTTATGATGTAGGCGCAGTAGATTCCGAGTTAGATACGAGTTATGATGTAGGCGCAGTAGATTCCTAGTTATGATGTAGGCGCAGTAGATTCCAAGTTATGATGTAGGCGCAGTAGATTCCAAGTTAGATTCCGAGTTATGATGTAGGCACAGTAGATTCCGAGTTAGATTCCGAGTTATGATGTAGGCGCAGTAGATTCCGAGTTATGATGTAGGCGCAGTAGATTCCGTATTAGATTCCGAGTTATGATGTAGGCGCAGTAGATTCCAAGTTATGATGTAGGCGCAGTAGATTCCGAGTTAGATTCCGAGTTATGATGTAGGCGCAGTAGATTCCGAGTTATGATGTAGGCGCAGTAGATTCCGAGTTAGATTCCGAGTTATGATGTAGGCGCAGTAGATTCCGAGTTATGATGTAGGCGCAGTAGATTCCGAGTTAGATTCCGAGTTATGATGTAGGCGCAGTAGATTCCGAGTTATGATGTAGGCGCAGTAGATTCCGATTATGATGTAGGCGCAGTAGATTCCGAGTTAGATTCCGAGTTATGATGTAGGCGCAGTAGATTCCGAGTTAGATTCCGAGTTATGATGTAGGCGCAGTAGATTCCGAGTTAGATTTCGAGTTATGATGTAGGCGCAGTAGATTCCGAGTTATGATGTAGGCGCAGTATATTCCGAGTTATGATGTAGGCGCAGTAGTTTCCGAGTTAGATTCCGAGTTATGATGTAGGCGCAGTAGATTCCGAGTTAGATTTCGAGTTATGATGTAGGCGCAGTAGATTCCGAGTTATGATGTAGGCGCAGTAGATTCCGAGTTAGATTCTGAGTTATGATGTAGGCGCAGTAGATTCCGAGATATGATGTAGGCGCAGTAGATTCCGAGTTATGATGTAGGCACAGTTGATTCCGAGTTTGATTCCGAGTTATGATGTAGGCGCAGTAGATTCCGAGTTAGATTCCGAGTTATGATGTAGGCGCAGTAGATTCCGAGTTATGATGTAGGCGCAGTAGATTCCGAGTTAGATTCCGAGTTATGATGTAGGCGCAGTAGATTCCGAGTTATGATGTAGGCACGGTAGATTCCGAGTTAGATTCCGAGTTATGATGTAGGCGCAGTAGATTCCGAGTTATGATGTAGGCGCAGTAGATTCTGAGTTATGATGTAGGCGCAGTAGATTCCGAGTTATGATGTAGGCGCAGTAGATTCCGAGTTAGATTCCGAGTTATGATGTAGGCGCAGTAGATTCCGAGTTATGATGTAGGCGCAGTAGATTCCGAGTTAGATTCCGAGTTATGATGTAGGCGCAGTAGATTCCGAGTTATGATGTAGGCGCAGTAGATTCCGAGTTATATTCCGAGTTATGATGTAGGCGCAGTAGATTCCGAGTTATGATGTAGGCGCAGTAGATTCCGAGTTAGATTCCAAGTTATGATGTAGGCGCAGTAGATTCCGAGTTATGTTGTAGGCGCAGTAGATTCCGAGTTATGATGTAGGCGCAGTAGATTCCGAGTTAGATTCCGAGTTATGATGTAGGCGCAGTAGATTCCGAGTTATGATGTAGGCGCAGTAGATTCCGAGTTAGATTCCGAGTTATGATGTAGGCGCAGTAGATTCCGAGTTATGATGTAGGCGCAGTAGATTCCGAGTTAGATTCCGAGTTATGATGTAGGCGCAGTAGATTCCGAGTTATGATGTAGGCGCAGTAGATTCCGAGTTAGATTCCGAGTTATGATGTAGGCGCAGTAGATTCCGAGTTATGATGTAGGCGCAGTAGATTCCGAGTTAGATTCCGAGTTATGATGTAGGCGCAGTAGGTTCCGAGTTATGATGTAGGCGCAGTAGATTCCGAGTTAGATTCCGAGTTATGATGTAGGCGCAGTAGATTCCGAGTTATGATGTAGGCGCAGCAGATTCCGAGTTATGATGTAGGCGCAGTAGATTCCGAGTTAGATTCCGAGTTATGATATAGGCGCAGTAGATTCCGAGTTATGATGTAGGCGTAGTAGATTCCGAGTTAGATTCCGAGTTATGATGTAGGCGCAGTAGATTCCGAGTTAGATTCCGAGTTATGATGTAGGCGCAGTAGATTCCGAGTTATGATGTAGGCGCAGTAGATTCCGAGTTAGATTCTGAGTTATGATGTAGGCGCAGTAGATTCCGAGTTATGATGTAGGCGCAGTAGATTCCGAGTTAGATTCCGAGTTATGATTTAGGCGCAGTAGATTCCGAGTTATGATGTAGGCGCAGTAGATACCGAGTTAGATTCCGAGTTATGATGTAGGCGCAGTAGATTCCGAGTTATGATGTAGGCGCAGTAGATTCCGAGTTAGATTCCGAGTTATGATGTAGGCGCAGTAGATTCCGAGTTATGATGTAGGCGCAGTAGATTCCGAGTTAGATTCCGAGTTATGATGTAGGCGCAGTAGATTCCGAGTTAGATTCCGAGTTATGATGTAGGCGCAGTAGATTCCGAGTTAGATTCCGAGTTATGATGTAGGCGCAGTAGATTCCGAGCTATGATGTAGGCGCAGTAGATTCCGAGTTAGATTCCGAGTTATGATGTAGGCGCAGTAGATTCTGAGTTATGATGTAGGCGCAGTAGATTCCGAGTTATGATGTAGGCGCAGTAGATTCCGAGTTAGATTCCGAGTTATGATGTAGGCGCAGTAGATTCCGAGTTATGATGTAGGCGCAGTAGATTCCGAGTTAGATTCCGAGTTATGATGTAGGCGCAGTAGATTCCGAGTTATGATGTAGGCGCAGTAGATTCCGAGTTAGATTCCGAGTTATGATGTAGGCGCAGTAGATTCCGAGTTATGATGTAGGCGCAGTAGATTCCGAGTTAGATTCCGAGTTATGATGTAGGCGCAGTAGATTCCGAGTTATGATGTAGGTGCAGTAGATTCCGAGTTAGATTCCGAGTTATGATGTAGGCGCAGTAGATTCCGAGTTATGATGTAGGCGCTGTAGATTCTGTGTTAGATTCCGAGTTATGATGTAGGCGCAGTAGATTCCGAGTTATGATGTAGGCGCAGTAGATTCCGAGTTAGATACGAGTTATGATGTAGGCGCAGTAGATTCCTAGTTATGATGTAGGCGCAGTAGATTCCAAGTTATGATGTAGGCGCAGTAGATTCCAAGTTAGATTCCGAGTTATGATGTAGGCACAGTAGATTCCGAGTTAGATTCCGAGTTATGATGTAGGCGCAGTAGATTCCGAGTTATGATGTAGGCGCAGTAGATTCCGTATTAGATTCCGAGTTATGATGTAGGCGCAGTAGATTCCAAGTTATGATGTAGGCACAGTAGATTCCGAGTTAGATTCCGAGTTATGATGTAGGCGCAGTAGATTCCGAGTTATGATGTAGGCGCAGTAGATTCCGAGTTAGATTCCGAGTTATGATGTAGGCGCAGTAGATTCCGAGTTATGATGTAGGCGCAGTAGATTCCGAGTTATATTCCGAGTTATGATGTAGGCGCAGTAGATTCCGAGTTATGATGTAGGCGCAGTAGATTCCGAGTTAGATTCCGAGTTATGATGTAGGCGCAGTAGATTCCGAGTTATGATGTAGGCGCAGTAGATTCCGAGTTAGATTCCGAGTTATGATGTAGGCGCAGTAGATTCCGAGTTATGATGTAGGCGCAGTAGATTCCGAGTTAGATTCCGAGTTATGATGTAGGCGCAGTAGATTCCGAGTTATGATGTAGGCGCAGTAGATTCCGAGTTAGATTCCGAGTTATGATGTAGGCGCAGTAGATTCCGAGTTATGATGTAGGTGCAGTAGATTCCGAGTTAGATTCCGAGTTATGATGTAGGCGCAGTAGATTCCGAGTTATGATGTAGGCGCTGTAGATTCTGAGTTAGATTCCGAGTTATGATGTAGGCGCAGTAGATTCCGAGTTATGATGTAGGCGCAGTAGATTCCGAGTTAGATACGAGTTATGATGTAGGCGCAGTAGATTCCTAGTTATGATGTAGGCGCTGTAGATTCCAAGTTATGATGTAGGCGCAGTAGATTCCAAGTTAGATTCCGAGTTATGATGTAGGCACAGTAGATTCCGAGTTAGATTCCGAGTTATGATGTAGGCGCAGTAGATTCCGAGTTATGATGTAGGCGCAGTAGATTCCGTATTAGATTCCGAGTTATGATGTAGGCGCAGTAGATTCCAAGTTATGATGTAGGCGCAGTAGATTCCGAGTTAGATTCCGAGTTATGATGTAGGCGCAGTAGATTCCGAGTTATGATGTAGGCGCAGTAGATTCCGAGTTAGATTCCGAGTTATGATGTAGGCGCAGTAGATTCCGAGTTATGATGTAGGCGCAGTAGATTCCGAGTTAGATTCCGAGTTATGATGTAGGCGCAGTAGATTCCGAGTTATGATGTAGGCGCAGTAGATTCCGATTATGATGTAGGCGCAGTAGATTCCGAGTTAGATTCCGAGTTATGATGTAGGCGCAGTAGATTCCGAGTTAGATTCCGAGTTATGATGTAGGCGCAGTAGATTCCGAGTTAGATTTCGAGTTATGATGTAGGCGCAGTAGATTCCGAGTTATGATGTAGGCGCAGTATATTCCGAGTTATGATGTAGGCGCAGTAGTTTCCGAGTTAGATTCCGAGTTATGATGTAGGCGCAGTAGATTCCGAGTTAGATTTCGAGTTATGATGTAGGCGCAGTAGATTCCGAGTTATGATGTAGGCGCAGTAGATTCCGAGTTAGATTCTGAGTTATGATGTAGGCGCAGTAGATTCCGAGATATGATGTAGGCGCAGTAGATTCCGAGTTATGATGTAGGCACAGTTGATTCCGAGTTTGATTCCGAGTTATGATGTAGGCGCAGTAGATTCCGAGTTAGATTCCGAGTTATGATGTAGGCGCAGTAGATTCCGAGTTATGATGTAGGCGCAGTAGATTCCGAGTTAGATTCCGAGTTATGATGTAGGCGCAGTAGATTCCGAGTTATGATGTAGGCACGGTAGATTCCGAGTTAGATTCCGAGTTATGATGTAGGCGCAGTAGATTCCGAGTTATGATGTAGGCGCAGTAGATTCTGAGTTATGATGTAGGCGCAGTAGATTCCGAGTTATGATGTAGGCGCAGTAGATTCCGAGTTAGATTCCGAGTTATGATGTAGGCGCAGTAGATTCCGAGTTATGATGTAGGCGCAGTAGATTCCGAGTTAGATTCCGAGTTATGATGTAGGCGCAGTAGATTCCGAGTTATGATGTAGGCGCAGTAGATTCCGAGTTATATTCCGAGTTATGATGTAGGCGCAGTAGATTCCGAGTTATGATGTAGGCGCAGTAGATTCCGAGTTAGATTCCAAGTTATGATGTAGGCGCAGTAGATTCCGAGTTATGTTGTAGGCGCAGTAGATTCCGAGTTATGATGTAGGCGCAGTAGATTCCGAGTTAGATTCCGAGTTATGATGTAGGCGCAGTAGATTCCGAGTTATGATGTAGGCGCAGTAGATTCCGAGTTAGATTCCGAGTTATGATGTAGGCGCAGTAGATTCCGAGTTATGATGTAGGCGCAGTAGATTCCGAGTTAGATTCCGAGTTATGATGTAGGCGCAGTAGATTCCGAGTTATGATGTAGGCGCAGTAGATTCCGAGTTAGATTCCGAGTTATGATGTAGGCGCAGTAGATTCCGAGTTATGATGTAGGCGCAGTAGATTCCGAGTTAGATTCCGAGTTATGATGTAGGCGCAGTAGGTTCCGAGTTATGATGTAGGCGCAGTAGATTCCGAGTTAGATTCCGAGTTATGATGTAGGCGCAGTAGATTCCGAGTTATGATGTAGGCGCAGCAGATTCCGAGTTATGATGTAGGCGCAGTAGATTCCGAGTTAGATTCCGAGTTATGATATAGGCGCAGTAGATTCCGAGTTATGATGTAGGCGTAGTAGATTCCGAGTTAGATTCCGAGTTATGATGTAGGCGCAGTAGATTCCGAGTTAGATTCCGAGTTATGATGTAGGCGCAGTAGATTCCGAGTTATGATGTAGGCGCAGTAGATTCCGAGTTAGATTCTGAGTTATGATGTAGGCGCAGTAGATTCCGAGTTATGATGTAGGCGCAGTAGATTCCGAGTTAGATTCCGAGTTATGATGTAGGCGCAGTAGATTCCGAGTTATGATGTAGGCGCAGTAGATACCGAGTTAGATTCCGAGTTATGATGTAGGCGCAGTAGATTCCGAGTTATGATGTAGGCGCAGTAGATTCCGAGTTAGATTCCGAGTTATGATGTAGGCGCAGTAGATTCCGAGTTATGATGTAGGCGCAGTAGATTCCGAGTTAGATTCCGAGTTATGATGTAGGCGCAGTAGATTCCGAGTTATGATGTAGGCGCAGTAGATTCCGAGTTAGATACGAGTTATGATGTAGGCGCAGTAGATTCCGAGTTATGATGTAGGCGCAGTTGGTTCCGAGTTAGATTCCGAGTTATGATGTAGGCGCAGATGATTCCGAGTTATGATGTAGGCGCAGTAGATTCCGAGTTAGATTCCGAGTTATGATGTAGGCGCAGTAGATTCCGAGTTATGATGTAGGCGCAGTAGATTCCGAGTTAGATTCCAAGTTATGATGTAGGCGCAGTAGATTCCGAGTTATGATGTAGGCGCAGTACATTCCGAGTTATGATGTAGGCGCAGTAGATTCCGAGTTAGATTCCGAGTTATGATGTAGGCGCAGTAGATTCCGAGTTATGATGTAGGCGTAGTAGATTCCGAGTTAGATTCCGAGTTATGATGTAGGCGCAGTAGATTCCGAGTTATGATGTAGGCGCAGTAGATTCCGAGTTAGATTCCGAGTTATGATGTAGGCGCAGTAGATTTTGAGTTATGATGTAGGCGCAGTAGATTCCGAGTTAGATTCCAAGTTATGATGTAGGCGCAGTAGATTCCGAGTTATGATGTAGGCGCAGTAGATTCCGAGTTATGATGTAGGCGCAGTAGATTCCGAGTTAGATTCCGAGTTATGATGTAGGCGCAGTAGATTCCGAGTTATGATGTAGGCGCAGTAGATTCCGAGTTAGATTCCGAGTTATGATGTAGGCGCAGTAGATTCCGAGTTATGATGTAGGCGCAGTAGATTCCGAGTTAGATTCCGAGTTATGATGTAGGCGCAGTAGATTCCGAGTTATGATGTAGGCGCAGAAGATTCCGAGTTAGATTCCGAGTTATGATGTAGGCGCAGTAGATTCCGAGTTATGATGTAGGCGCAGTAGATTCCGAGTTAGATTCCGAGTTATGATGTAGGCGCAGTAGATTCCGAGTTATGATGTAGGCGCAGTAGATTCCGAGTTAGATTCCGAGTTATGATGTAGGCGCAGTAGGTTCCGAGTTATGATGTAGGCGCAGTAGATTCCGAGTTAGATTCCGAGTTATGATGTAGGCGCAGTAGATTCCGAGTTATGATGTAGGCGCAGCAGATTCCGAGTTATGATGTAGGCGCAGTAGATTCCGAGTTAGATTCCGAGTTATGATGTAGGCGCAGTAGATTCCGAGTTAGATTCCGAGTTATGATGTAGGCGCAGTAGATTCCGAGTTATGATGTAGGCGCAGCAGATTCCGAGTTATGATGTAGGCGCAGTAGATTCCGAGTTAGATTCCGAGTTATGATGTAGGCGCAGTAGATTCCGAGTTATGATGTAGGCGCAGTAGATTCCGAGTTAGATTCCGAGTTATGATGTAGGCGCAGTAGATTCCGAGTTATGATGTAGGCGCAGTAGATTCCGAGTTAGATTCCGAGTTATTATGTAGGCGCAGTAGATTCCGAGTTAGATTCCGAGTTATGATGTAGGCGCAGTAGATTCCGAGTTATGATGTAGGCGCAGTAGATTCCGAGTTAGATACGAGTTATGATGTAGGCGCAGTAGATTCCGAGTTATGATGTAGGCGCAGTAGATTCCGAGTTAGATTCCGAGTTATGATGTAGACGCAGTAGATTCCGTGTTATGATGTAGGCGCAGTAGATTCCGAGTTAGATTCCGAGTTATGATGTAGGCGCAGTAGATTCTGAGTTATATTCCGAGTTATGATGTAGGCGCAGTAGATTCCGAGTTATGATGTAGGCGCAGTAGATTCTGAGTTAGATTCCGAGTTATGATGTAGGCGCAGTAGATTCCGAGTTATGATGTAGGCGCAGTAGATTCCGAGTTAGATTCCGAGTTATGATGTAGGCGCAGTAGATTCCGAGTTATGATGTAGGCGCAGTAGATTCCAAGTTAGATTCCGAGTTATGATGTAGGCGCAGTAGATTCCGAGTTATGATGTAGGCGCAGTAGATTCCGAGTTAGATTCCGAGTTATGATGTAGGCGCAGTAGATTCCGAGTTATGATGTAGGCGCAGTAGATTCCGAGTTAGATTCCGAGTTATGATGTAGGCGCAGTAGGTTCCGAGTTATGATGTAGGCGCAGTAGATTCCGAGTTATGATGTTGGCGCAGTAGATTCCGAGTTAGATTCCGAGTTATGATGTAGGCGCAGTAGATTCCGAGTTAGATTCCGAGTTATGATGTAGGCGCAGTAGATTCCGAGTTATGATGTAGGCGCAGTAGATTCCGAGTTATGATGTAGACGCAGTAGATTCCGAGTTATGATGTAGGCGCATTAGATTCCGAGTTAGATTCCGAGTTATGATGTAGGCGCAGTAGATTCCGAGTTAGATTCCGAGTTTTGATGTAGGCGCAGTAGATTCCGAGCTATGATGTAGGCGCAGTAGATTCCAAGTTAGATTCCGAGTTATGATGTAGGCGCAGTAGATTCCGAGTTATGATGTAGGCGCAGTAGATTCCGAGTTAGATTCCGAGTTATGATGTAGGCGCAGTAGATTCCGAGTTATGATGTAGGCGCAGTAGATTCCGAGTTAGATACGAGTTATGATGTAGGCGCAGTAGATTCCGAGTTATGATGTAGGCGCAGTTGGTTCCGAGTTAGATTCCGAGTTATGATGTAGGCGCAGATGATTCCGAGTTATGATGTAGGCGCAGTAGATTCCGAGTTAGATTCCGAGTTATGATGTAGGCGCAGTAGATTCCGAGTTATGATGTAGGCGCAGTAGATTCCGAGTTAGATTCCAAGTTATGATGTAGGCGCAGTAGATTCCGAGTTATGATGTAGGCGCAGTAGATTCCGAGTTATGATGTAGGCGCAGTAGATTCCGAGTTAGATTCCGAGTTATGATGTAGGCGCAGTAGATTCCGAGTTATGATGTAGGCGCAGTAGATTCCGAGTTAGATTCCGAGTTATGATGTAGGCGCAGTAGATTCCGAGTTATGATGTAGGCGCAGTAGATTCCGAGTTAGATTCCGAGTTATGATGTAGGCGCAGTAGATTCCGAGTTATGATGTAGGCGCAGTAGATTCCGAGTTAGATTCCGAGTTATGATGTAGGCGCAGTAGATTTTGAGTTATGATGTAGGCGCAGTAGATTCCGAGTTAGATTCCAAGTTATGATGTAGGCGCAGTAGATTCCGAGTTATGATGTAGGCGCAGTAGATTCCGAGTTATGATGTAGGCGCAGTAGATTCCGAGTTAGATTCCGAGTTATGATGTAGGCGCAGTAGATTCCGAGTTATGATGTAGGCGCAGTAGATTCCGAGTTAGATTCCGAGTTATGATGTAGGCGCAGTAGATTCCGAGTTATGATGTAGGCGCAGAAGATTCCGAGTTAGATTCCGAGTTATGATGTAGGCGCAGTAGATTCCGAGTTATGATGTAGGCGCAGTAGATTCCGAGTTAGATTCCGAGTTATGATGTAGGCGCAGTAGATTCCGAGTTATGATGTAGGCGCAGTAGATTCCGAGTTAGATTCCGAGTTATGATGTAGGCGCAGTAGGTTCCGAGTTATGATGTAGGCGCAGTAGATTCCGAGTTAGATTCCGAGTTATGATGTAGGCGCAGTAGATTCCGAGTTATGATGTAGGCGCAGCAGATTCCGAGTTATGATGTAGGCGCAGTAGATTCCGAGTTAGATTCCGAGTTATGATGTAGGCGCAGTAGATTCCGAGTTAGATTCCGAGTTATGATGTAGGCGCAGTAGATTCCGAGTTATGATGTAGGCGCAGCAGATTCCGAGTTATGATGTAGGCGCAGTAGATTCCGAGTTAGATTCCGAGTTATGATGTAGGCGCAGTAGATTCCGAGTTATGATGTAGGCGCAGTAGATTCCGAGTTAGATTCCGAGTTATGATGTAGGCGCAGTAGATTCCGAGTTATGATGTAGGCGCAGTAGATTCCGAGTTAGATTCCGAGTTATGATGTAGGCGCAGTAGATTCCGAGTTAGATTCCGAGTTATGATGTAGGCGCAGTAGATTCCGAGTTACGATGTAGGCGCAGTAGATTCCGAGTTAGATTCCGAGTTATGATGTAGGCGCAGTAGATTCCGAGTTATGATGTAGGCGCAGTAGATTCCGAGTTAGATTCCGAGTTATGATGTAGGCGCAGTAGATTCCGAGTTATGATGTAGGCGCAGAAGATTCCAAGTTAGATTCCGAGTTATGATGTAGGCGCAGTAGATTCCGAGTTATGATGTAGGCGCAGAAGATTCCGAGTTAGATTCCGAGTTATGATGTAGGCGCAGTAGATTCCGAGTTATGATGTAGGCGCAGTAGATTCCGAGTTATGATGTAGACGCAGTAGATTCCGAGTTATGATGTAGGCGCATTAGATTCCGAGTTAGATTCCGAGTTATGATGTAGGCGCAGTAGATTCCGAGTTAGATTCCGAGTTTTGATGTAGGCGCAGTAGATTCCGAGCTATGATGTAGGCGCAGTAGATTCCAAGTTAGATTCCGAGTTATGATGTAGGCGCAGTAGATTCCGAGTTATGATGTAGGCGCAGTAGATTCCGAGTTAGATTCCGAGTTATGATGTAGGCGCAGTAGATTCCGAGTTATGATGTAGGCGCAGTAGATTCCGAGTTAGATACGAGTTATGATGTAGGCGCAGTAGATTCCGAGTTATGATGTAGGCACAGTTGGTTCCGAGTTAGATTCCGAGTTATGATGTAGGCGCAGATGATTCCGAGTTATGATGTAGGCGCAGTAGATTCCGAGTTAGATTCCGAGTTATGATGTAGGCGCAGTAGATTCCGAGTTATGATGTAGGCGCAGTAGATTCCGAGTTAGATTCCAAGTTATGATGTAGGCGCAGTAGATTCCGAGTTATGATGTAGGCGCAGTAGATTCCGAGTTATGATGTAGGCGCAGTAGATTCCGAGTTAGATTCCGAGTTATGATGTAGGCGCAGTAGATTCCGAGTTATGATGTAGGCGCAGTAGATTCCGAGTTAGATTCCGAGTTATGATGTAGGCGCAGTAGATTCCGAGTTATGATGTAGGCGCAGTAGATTCCGAGTTAGATTCCGAGTTATGATGTAGGCGCAGTAGATTCCGAGTTATGATGTAGGCGCAGTAGATTCCGAGTTAGATTCCGAGTTATGATGTAGGCGCAGTAGATTTTGAGTTATGATGTAGGCGCAGTAGATTCCGAGTTAGATTCCAAGTTATGATGTAGGCGCAGTAGATTCCGAGTTATGATGTAGGCGCAGTAGATTCCGAGTTATGATGTAGGCGCAGTAGATTCCGAGTTAGATTCCGAGTTATGATGTAGGCGCAGTAGATTCCGAGTTATGATGTAGGCGCAGTAGATTCCGAGTTAGATTCCGAGTTATGATGTAGGCGCAGTAGATTCCGAGTTATGATGTAGGCGCAGAAGATTCCGAGTTAGATTCCGAGTTATGATGTAGGCGCAGTAGATTCCGAGTTATGATGTAGGCGCAGTAGATTCCGAGTTAGATTCCGAGTTATGATGTAGGCGCAGTAGATTCCGAGTTATGATGTAGGCGCAGTAGATTCCGAGTTAGATTCCGAGTTATGATGTAGGCGCAGTAGGTTCCGAGTTATGATGTAGGCGCAGTAGATTCCGAGTTAGATTCCGAGTTATGATGTAGGCGCAGTAGATTCCGAGTTATGATGTAGGCGCAGCAGATTCCGAGTTATGATGTAGGCGCAGTAGATTCCGAGTTAGATTCCGAGTTATGATGTAGGCGCAGTAGATTCCGAGTTAGATTCCGAGTTATGATGTAGGCGCAGTAGATTCCGAGTTATGATGTAGGCGCAGCAGATTCCGAGTTATGATGTAGGCGCAGTAGATTCCGAGTTAGATTCCGAGTTATGATGTAGGCGCAGTAGATTCCGAGTTATGATGTAGGCGCAGTAGATTCCGAGTTAGATTCCGAGTTATGATGTAGGCGCAGTAGATTCCGAGTTATGATGTAGGCGCAGTAGATTCCGAGTTAGATTCCGAGTTATGATGTAGGCGCAGTAGATTCCGAGTTAGATTCCGAGTTATGATGTAGGCGCAGTAGATTCCGAGTTATGATGTAGGCGCAGTAGATACCGAGTTAGATTCCGAGTTATGATGTAGGCGCAGTAGATTCCGAGTTATGATGTAGGCGCAGTAGATTCCGAGTTAGATTCCGAGTTATGATGTAGGCGCAGTAGATTCCGAGTTATGATGTAGGCGCAGTAGATTCCAAGTTAGATTCCGAGTTATGATGTAGGCGCAGTAGATTCCGAGTTATGATGTAGGCGCAGTAGATTCCGAGTTAGATACGAGTTATGATGTAGGCGCAGTAGATTCCGAGTTATGATGTAGGCGCAGTAGATTCCGAGTTAGATTCCGAGTTATGATGTAGGCGCAGATGATTCCGAGTTACGATGTAGACGCAGTAGATTCCGTGTTATGATGTAGGCGCAGTAGATTCCGAGTTAGATTCCGAGTTATGATGTAGGCGCAGTAGATTCTGAGTTATATTCCGAGTTATGATGTAGGCGCAGTAGATTCCGAGTTATGATGTAGGCGCAGTAGATTCTGAGTTAGATTCCGAGTTATGATGTAGGCGCAGTAGATTCCGAGTTATGATGTAGGCGCAGTAGATTCCGAGTTAGATTCCGAGTTATGATGTAGGCGCAGTAGATTCCGAGTTATGATGTAGGCGCAGTAGATTCCGAGTTAGATTCCGAGTTATGATGTAGGCGCAGTAGATTCCGAGTTATGATGTAGGCGCAGTAGATTCCGAGTTAGATTCCGAGTTATGATGTAGGCGCAGTAGATTCCGAGTTATGATGTAGGCGCAGTAGATTCCGAGTTAGATTCCGAGTTATGATGTAGGCGCAGTAGATTCCGAGTTATGATGTAGGCGCAGTAGATTCCGAGTTATGATGCTGGCGCAGTAGATTCCGAGTTAGATTCCGAGTTATGATGTAGGCGCAGTAGATTCCGAGTTAGATTCCGAGTTATGATGTAGGCGCAGTAGATTCCGAGTTATGATGTAGGCGCAGTAGATTCCGAGTTATGATGTAGACGCAGTAGATTCCGAGTTATGATGTAGGCGCATTAGATTCCGAGTTAGATTCCGAGTTATGATGTAGGCGCAGTAGATTCCGAGTTAGATTCCGAGTTTTGATGTAGGCGCAGTAGATTCCGAGCTATGATGTAGGCGCAGTAGATTCCAAGTTAGATTCCGAGTTATGATGTAGGCGCAGTAGATTCCGAGTTATGATGTAGGCGCAGTAGATTCCGAGTTAGATTCCGAGTTATGATGTAGGCGCAGTAGATTCCGAGTTAGATTCCGAGTTATGATGTAGGCACAGTAGATTCCGAGTTATGATGTAGGCGCAGTAGAGTCCGAGTTAGATTCCGAGTTATGATGTAGGCGCAGTAGATTCCGAGTTATGATGTAGACGCAGTAGATTCCGAGTTATGATGTAGGCGCAGTAGATTCTGAGTTAGATTCCGAGTTATGATGTAGGCGCAGTAGATTCCGAGTTAGATTCCGAGTTATGATGTAGGCGCAGTAGATTCCGAGTTATGATGTAGGCGCAGTAGATTCCGAGTTAGATTCCGAGTTATGATGTAGGCGCAGTAGATTCCGAGTTATGATGTAGGCGCAGTAGATTCCGAGTTAGATTCCGAGTTATGATGTAGGCGCAGTAGATTCCGAGTTAGATTCCGAGTTATGATGTAGGCGCAGTAGATTCCGAGTTATGATGTAGGCGCAGTAGATTCCGAGTTAGATTCCGAGTTATGATGTAGGCGCAGATGATTCCGAGTTATGATGTAGGCGCAGTAGATTCCGAGTTATGATGTAGACGCAGTAGATTCCGAGTTATGATGTAGGCGCATTAGATTCCGAGTTAGATTCCGAGTTATGATGTAGGCGCAGTAGATTCCGAGTTAGATTCCGAGTTTTGATGTAGGCGCAGTAGATTCCGAGCTATGATGTAGGCGCAGTAGATTCCAAGTTAGATTCCGAGTTATGATGTAGGCGCAGTAGATTCCGAGTTATGATGTAGGCGCAGTAGATTCCGAGTTAGATTCCGAGTTATGATGTAGGCGCAGTAGATTCCGAGTTATGATGTAGGCGCAGTAGATTCCGAGTTAGATTCCGAGTTATGATGTAGGCGCAGTAGATTCCGAGTTATGATGTAGGCGCAGTAGATTCCGAGTTAGATTCCGAGTTATGATGTAGGCGCAGTAGATTCCGAGTTATGATGTAGGCGCAGTAGATTCCGAGTTATGATGTAGACGCAGTAGATTCCGAGTTATGATGTAGGCGCAGTAGATTCTGAGTTAGATTCCGAGTTATGATGTAGGCGCAGTAGATTCCGAGTTAGATTCCGAGTTATGATGTAGGCGCAGTAGATTCCGAGTTATGATGTAGGCGCAGTAGATTCCGAGTTAGATTCCGAGTTATGATGTAGGCGCAGTAGATTCCGAGTTATGATGTAGGCGCAGTAGATTCCGAGTTAGATTCCGAGTTATGATGTAGGCGCAGTAGATTCCGAGTTATGATGTAGGCGCAGTAGATTCCGAGTTAGATTCCGAGTTATGATGTAGGCGCAGTAGATTCCGAGTTATGATGTAGGCGCAGTAGATTCCGAGTTAGATTCCGAGTTATGATGTAGGCGCAGTAGATTCCGAGTTATGATGTAGGCGCAGTAGATTCCGAGTTAGATTCCGAGTTATGATGTAGGCGCAGTAGATTCCTAGTTATGATGTAGGCGCAGTAGATTCCGAGTTAGATTCCGAGTTATGATGTAGGCGCAGTAGATTCCGAGTTATGATGTAGGCGCAGTAGATTCCGAGTTAGATTCCGAGTTATGATGTAGGCGCAGTAGATTCCGGGTTATGATGTAGGCGCAGTAGATTCCGCGTTAGATTCCGAGTTATGATGTAGGCGCAGTAGATTCCGAGTTATGATGTAGGCGCAGTAGATTCCGAGTTAGATTCCGAGTTATGATGTAGGCGCAGTAGATTCCGAGTTATGATGTAGGCGCAGTAGATTCCGAGTTAGATTTCGAGTTATGATGTAGGCGCAGTAGATTCCGAGTTATGATGTAGGCGCAGTAGATTCCGAGTTAGATACGAGTTATGATGTAGGCGCAGTAGATTCCGAGTTATGATGTAGGCGCAGTAGATTCCGAGTTAGATTTCGAGTTATGATGTAGGCGCAGATGATTCCGAGTTATGATGTAGACGCAGTAGATTCCGAGTTATGATGTAGGCGCAGTAGATTCCGAGTTAGATTCCGAGTTATGATGTAGGCGCAGTAGATTCCGAGTTAGATTCCGAGTTATGATGTAGGCGCAGTAGATTCCGAGCTATGATGTAGGCGCAGTAGATTCTGAGTTAGATTCCGAGTTATGATGTAGGCGCAGTAGATTCCGAGTTATGATGTAGGCGCAGTAGATTCCGAGTTAGATTCCGAGTTATGATGTAGGCGCAGTAGATTCCGAGTTATGATGTAGGCGCAGTAGATTCCGAGTTAGATTCCGAGTTATGATGTAGGCGCAGTAGATTCCGAGTTATGATGTAGGCGCAGTAGATTCCGAGTTATGATGTAGTCGCAGTAGATTCCGAGTTAGATTCCGAGTTATGATGTAGGCGCAGTAGATTCCGAGTTATGATGTAGGCGCAGTAGATTCCGAGTTATATTCCGAGTTATGATGTAGGCGCAGTAGATTCCGAGTTATGATGTAGGCGCAGTAGATTCCGAGTTAGATTCCGAGTTATGATGTAGGTGCAGTAGATTCCGAGTTATGATGTAGGCGCAGTAGATTCCGAGTTAGATTCCGAGTTATGATGTAGGCGCAGTAGATTCCGAGTTATGATGTAGGCACAGTAGATTCCGAGTTAGATTCCGAGTTATGATGTAGGCGCAGTAGATTCCGAGTTATGATGTAGGCGCAGTAGATTCCGAGTTAGATTCCGAGTTATGATGTAGGCGCAGTAGATTCCGAGTTATGATGTAGGCGCAGTAGATTCCGAGTTATGATGTAGGCGCAGTAGATTCCGAGTTAGATTCCGAGTTATGATGTAGGCGCAGTAGATTCCGAGTTATGATGTAGGCGCAGTAGATTCCGAGTTATATTCCGAGTTATGATGTAGGCGCAGTAGATTCCGAGTTATGATGTAGGCGCAGTAGATTCCGAGTTAGATTCCGAGTTATGATGTAGGCGCAGTAGATTCCGAGTTATGATGTAGGCGCAGTAGATTCCGAGTTAGATTCCGAGTTATGATGTAGGCGCAGTAGATTCCGAGTTATGATGTAGGCGCAGTAGATTCCGAGTTAGATTCCGAGTTATGATGTAGGCGCAGTAGATTCCGAGTTATGATGTAGGCGCAGTAGATTCCGAGTTAGATTCCGAGTTATGATGTAGGCGCAGTAGATTCCGAGTTATGATGTAGGCGCAGTAGATTCCGAGTTAGATTCCGAGTTATGATGTAGGCGCAGTAGATTCCGAGTTAGATTCCGAGTTATGATGTAGGCGCAGTAGGTTCCGAGTTATGATGTAGGCGCAGTAGATTCCGAGTTATGCTGTAGGCGCAGTAGATTCCGAGTTAGATTCCGAGTTATGATGTAGGCGCAGTAGATTCCGAATTATGATGTAGGCGCAGTAGATTCCGAGTTAGATTCCGAGTTATGATGTAGGCGCAGTAGATTCCGAGTTATGATGTAGGCGCAGTAGATTCCGAGTTAGATTCCGAGTTATGATGTAGGCGCAGTAGGTTCCGAGTTATGATGTAGGCGCAGTAGATTCCGAGTTAGATTCCGAGTTATGATGTAGGCGCAGTAGATTCCGAGTTATGATGTAGGCGCAGTAGATTCCGAGTTAGATTCCGAGTTATGATGTAGGCGCAGTAGGTTCCGAGTTATGATGTAGGCGCAGTAGATTCCGAGTTATGATGTAGGCGCAGTAGATTCCGAGTTAGATTCCGAGTTATGATGTAGGCGCAGTAGATTCCGAGTTATGATGTAGGCGCAGTAGATTCCGAGTTAGATTCCGAGTTATGATGTAGGCGCAGTAGATTCCGAGTTATGATGTAGGCGCAGTAGATTCCGAGTTAGATTCCGAGTTATGATGTAGGCGCAGTAGGTTCCGAGTTATGATGTAGGCGCAGTAGATTCCGAGTTATGATGTAGGCGCAGTAGATTCCGAGTTAGATTCCGAGTTATGATGTAGGCGCAGTAGATTCCGAGTTATGATGTAGGCGCAGTAGATTCCTAGTTAGATTCTGAGTTCTGATGTAGGCGCAGTAGATTCCGAGCTATGATGTAGGCGCAGTAGATTCCGAGTTATGATGTAGACGCAGTAGATTCCGAGTTATGATGTAGGCGCAGTAGATTCCGAGTTAGATTCCGAGTTATGATGCAGGCGCAGTAGATTCCGAGCTATGATGTAGGCGCAGTAGATTCCGAGTTAGATTCCGAGTTATGATGTAGGCGCAGTAGATTCTGAGTTATGATGTAGGCGCAGTAGATTCCGAGTTATGATGTAGGCGCAGTAGATTCCGAGTTAGATTCCGAGTTATGATGTAGGCGCAGTAGATTCCGAGTTATGATGTAGGCGCAGTAGATTGCGAGTTATATTCCGAGTTATGATGTAGGCGCAGTAGATTCCGAGTTATGATGTAGGCGCAGTGGATTCCGAGTTAGATTCCGAGTTATGATGTAGGCACAGTAGATTCTGAGTTATGATGTAGGCGCAGTAGATTCCGAGTTAGATTCCGAGTTATGATGTAGGCGCAGTAGATTCCGAGTTAGATTCCGAGTTATGATGTAGGCGCAGTAGTTTCCGAGTAATGATGTAGGCGCAGTAGATTCCGAGTTATGATGTAGGCGCAGTAGATTCCGAGTTAGATTCCGAGTTATGATGTAGGCGCAGTAGATTCCGAGTTATGATGTAGGCGCAGTAGATTCCGAGTTAGATTCCGAGTTATGATGTAGGCGCAGTAGATTCCGAGTTATGATGTAGGCGCAGTAGATTCCGAGTTATGATGTAGGCGCAGTAGATTCCGAGTTAGATTCCGAGTTATGATGTATGCGCAGTAGATTCCGAGTTATGATGTAGGCGCAGTAGATTCCGAGTTAGATTCCGAGTTATGATGTAGGCGCAGTAGATTCCGAGTTATGATGTAGGCGCAGTAGATTCCGAGTTAGATTCCGAGTTATGATGTAGGCGCAGTAGATTCCGAGTTATGATGTAGGCGCAGTAGATTCCGAGTTAGATTCCGAGTTATGATGTAGGCGCAGTAGATTCCGAGTTATGATGTAGGCGCAGTAGATTCCGAGTTAGATTCCGAGTTATGATGAAGGCGCAGTAGATTCCGAGTTATGATGTAGGCGCAGTAGATTCCGAGTTAGATTCCGAGTTATGATGTAGGCGCAGTAGATTCCGAGTTATGATGTAGGCGCAGTAGATTCCGAGTTAGATTCCGAGTTATGATGTAGGCGCAGTAGATTCCGAGTTATGATGTAGGCGCAGTAGATTCCGAGTTAGATTCCGAGTTATGATGTAGGCGCAGTAGGTTCCGAGTTATGATGTAGGCGCAGTAGATTCCGAGTTATGATGTAGGCGCAGTAGATTCCGAGTTAGATTCCGAGTTATGATGTAGGCGCAGTAGATTCCGAGTTATGATGTAGGCGCAGTAGATTCCGAGTTAGATTCCGAGTTATGATGTAGGCGCAGTAGATTCCGAGTTATGATATAGGCGCAGTAGATTCCGAGTTATATTCCGAGTTATGATGTAGGCGCAGTAGATTCCGAGTTAGATTCCGAGTTATGATGTAGGCGCAGTAGATTCCGAGCTATGATGTAGGCGCAGTAGATTCCGAGTTAGATTCCGAGTTATGATGTAGGCGCAGTAGATTCTGCGTTATGATGTAGGCGCAGTAGATTCCGAGTTATGATGTAGGCGCAGTAGATTCCGAGTTAGATTCCGAGTTATGATGTAGGCGCAGTAGATTCCGAGTTATGATGTAGGCGCAGTAGATTCCGAGTTTGATTCCGAGTTATGATGTAGGCGCAGTAGATTCCGAGTTACGATGTAGGCGCAGTAGATTCCGAGTTAGATTCCGAGTTATGATGTAGGCGCAGTAGATTCCGAGTTATGATGTAGGCACAGTAGATTCCGAGTTAGATTCCGAGTTATGATGTAGGCGCAGTAGATTCCGAGTTATGATGTAGGCGCAGTAGATTCCGAGTTAGATTCCGAGTTATGATGTAGGCGCAGTAGATTCCGAGTTATGATGTAGACGCAGTAGATTCCGAGTTATGATGTAGGCGCATTAGATTCCGAGTTAGATTCCGAGTTATGATGTAGGCGCAGTAGATTCCGAGTTAGATTCCGAGTTATGATGTAGGCGCAGTAGATTCCGAGCTATGATGTAGGCGCAGTAGATTCCGAGTTAGATTCCGAGTTATGATGTAGGCGCAGTAGATTCCGAGTTATGATGTAAGCGCAGTAGATTCCGAGTTAGATTCCGAGTTATGATGTAGGCGCAGTAGATTCCGAGTTATGATGTAGGCGCAGTAGATTCCGAGTTATGATGTAGGCGCAGTAGATTCCGAGTTAGATTCCTAGTTATGATGTAGGCGCAGTAGATTCCGAGTTATGATGTAGGCGCAGTAGATTCCGAGTTAGATTCCGAGTTATGATGTAGGCGCAGTAGATTCCGAGTTATGATGTAGGCGCAGTAGATTCCGAGTTAGATTCCGAGTTATGATGTAGGCGCAGTAGGTTCCGAGTTATGATGTAGGCGCAGTAGATTCCGAGTTATGATGTAGGCGCAGTAGATTCCGAGTTAGATTCCGAGTTATGATGTAGGCGCAGTAGATTCCGAGTTAGATTCCGAGTTATGATGTAGGCGTAGTAGGTTCCGAGTTATGATGTAGGCGCAGTAGATTCCGAGTTATGATGTAGGCGCAGTAGATTCCGAGTTAGATTCCGAGTTATGATGTAGGCGCAGTAGATTCCGAGTTATGATGTAGGCGCAGTAGATTCCGAGTTATATTCCGAGTTATGATGTAGGCGCAGTAGATTCCGAGTTATGATGTAGGCGCAGTAGATTCCGAGTTATGATGTAGACGCAGTAGATTCCGAGTTATGATGTAGGCGCAGTAGATTCCGAGTTAGATTCCGAGTTATGATGTAGGCGCAGTAGGTTCCGAGTTAGATTCCGAGTTAGGATGTAGGCGCAGTAGATTCCGAGTTATGATGTAGGCGCAGTAGATTCCGAGTTAGATTCCGAGTTATGATGTAGGCGCAGTAGATTCCGAGTTATGATGTAGGCGCAGTAGATTCCGAGTTAGATTCCGAGTTATGATGTAGGCGCAGTAGATTCTGAGTTATGATGTAGGCGCAGTAGATTCCGAGTTATGATGTAGGCGCAGTAGATTCCGAGTTAGATTCCGAGTTATGATGTAGGCGCAGTAGATTCCGAGTTATGATGTAGGCGCAGTAGATTCTGAGTTAGATTCCGAGTTATGATGTAAACGCAGTAGATTCCGAGTTATGATGTAGGCGCAGTAGATTCCGAGTTAGATTCCGAGTTATGATGTAGGCGCAGTAGATTCCGAGTTATGATGTAGGCGCAGTAGATTCCGAGTTATGATGTAGACGCAGTAGATTCCGAGTTATGATGTAGGCGCAGTAGATTCTGAGTTAGATTCCGAGTTATGATGTAGGCGCAGTAGATTCCGAGTTAGATTCCGAGTTATGATGTAGGCGCAGTAGATTCCGAGCTATGATGTAGGCGCAGTAGATTCCGAGTTAGATTCCGAGTTATGATGTAGGCGCAGTAGATTCCGAGTTATGATGTAGGCGCAGTAGATTCCGAGTTAGATTCCGAGTTATGATGTAGGCGCAGTAGATTCCGAGTTATGATGTAGGTGCAGTAGATTCCGAGTTAGATTCCGAGTTATGATGTAGGCGCAGTAGATTCCGAGTTATGATGTAGGCGCAGTAGATTCCGAGTTATGATGTAGGCGCAGTAGATTCCGAGTTAGATTCCGAGTTATGATGTAGGCGCAGTAGATTCCGAGTTATGATGTAGGCGCAGTAGATTCCGAGTTAGATTCCGAGTTATGATGTAGGCGCAGTAGATTCGGAGTTATGATGTAGGCGCAGTAGATTCCGAGTTAGATTCCGAGTTATGATGTAGGCGCAGTAGATTCCGAGTTATGATGTAGGCGCAGTAGATTCCGAGTTAGATTCCGAGTTATGATGTAGGCGCAGTAGATTCCGAGTTATGATGTAGGCGCAGTAGATTCCGAGTTAGATTCCGAGTTATGATGTAGGCGCAGTAGATTCCGAGTTATGATGTAGGCGCAGTAGATTCCGAGTTAGATTCCGAGTTATGATGTAGGCGCAGTAGATTCCGAGTTATGGTGTAGGCGCAGTAGATTCCGAGTTAGATTCCGAGTTATGATGTAGGCGCAGTAGATTCGGAGTTATGATGTAGGCGCAGTAGATTCTGAGTTAGATTCCGAGTTATGATGTAGGCGCAGTAGATTCCGAGTTATGATGTAGGCGCAGTAGATTCCGAGTTAGATACGAGTTATGATGTAGGCGCAGTAGATTCCGAGTTATGATGTAGGCGCAGTAGTTTCCGAGTTAGATTCCGAGTTATGATGTAGGCGCAGATGATTCCGAGTTATGATGTAGACGCAGTAGATTCCGAGTTATGATGTATGCTCAGTAGATTCCGAGTTAGATTCCGAGTTATGATGTAGGCGCAGTAGATTCCGAGTTAGATTCCGAGTTATGATGTAGGCGCAGTAGATTCCGAGCTATGATGTAGGCGCAGTAGATTCTGAGTTAGATTCCGAGTTATGATGTAGGCGCAGTAGATTCCGAGTTATGATGTAGGCGCAGTAGATTCCGAGTTAGATTCCGAGTTATGATGTAGGCGCAGTAGATTCCGAGTTATGATGTAGGCGCAGTAGATTCCGAGTTAGATTCCGAGTTATGATGTAGGCGCAGTAGATTCCGAGTTATGATGTAGGCGCAGTAGATTCCGAGTTAGATTCCGAGTTATGATGTAGGCGCAGTAGATTCCGAGTTATGATGTAGGCGCAGTAGATTCCGAGTTATATTCCGAGTTATGATGTAGGCGCAGTAGATTCCGAGTTATGATGTAGGCGCAGTAGATTCCGAGTTAGATTCCGAGTTATGATGTAGGCGCAGTAGATTCCGAGTAATGATATAGGCGCAGTAGATTCCGAGTTAGATTCCGAGTTATGATGTAGGCGCAGTAGATTCCGAGTTATGATGTAGGCACAGTAGATTCCAAGTTAGATTCCGAGTTATGATGTAGGCGCAGTAGATTCCGAGTTATGATGTAGGCACAGTAGATTCCGAGTTAGATTCCGAGTTATGATGTAGGCGCAGTAGATTCCGAGTTATGATGTAGGCGCAGTAGATTCCGAGTTAGATTCCGAGTTATGATGTAGGCGCAGTAGATTCCGAGTTATGATGTAGGCGCAGTAGATTCCGAGTTAGATTCCAAGTTATGATGTAGGCGCAGTAGGTTCCGAGTTATGATGTAGGCGCAGTAGATTCCGAGTTATGATGTAGGCGCAGTAGATTCCGAGTTAGATTCCGAGTTATGATGTAGGCGCAGTAGATTCCGAGTTATGATGTAAGCGCAGTAGATTCCGAGTTAGATTCCGAGTTATGATGTAGGCGCAGTAGATTCCGAGTTATGATGTAGGCGCAGTAGATTCCGAGTTATGATGTAGGCGCAGTAGATTCCGAGTTAGATTCCTAGTTATGATGTAGGCGCAGATGATTCCGAGTTATGATGTAGACGCAGTAGATTCCGAGTTATGATGTATGCGCAGTAGATTCCGAGTTAGATTCCGAGTTATGATGTAGGCGCAGTAGATTCCGAGTTAGATTCCGAGTTATGATGTAGGCGCAGTAGATTCCGAGCTATGATGTAGGCGCAGTAGATTCTGAGTTAGATTCCGAGTTATGATGTAGGCGCAGTAGATTCCGAGTTATGATGTAGGCGCAGTAGATTCCGAGTTAGATTCCGAGTTATGATGTAGGCGCAGTAGATTCCGAGTTATGATGTAGGCGCAGTAGATTCCGAGTTAGATTCCGAGTTATGATGTAGGCGCAGTAGATTCCGAGTTATGATGTAGGCGCAGTAGATTCCGAGTTATATTCCGAGTTATGATGTAGGCGCAGTAGATTCCGAGTTATGATGTAGGCGCAGTAGATTCCGAGTTATATTCCGAGTTATGATGTAGGCGCAGTAGATTCCGAGTTATGATGTAGGCGCAGTAGATTCCGAGTTAGATTCCGAGTTATGATGTAGGCGCAGTAGATTCCGAGTTATGATGTAGGCGCAGTAGATTCCGAGTTAGATTCCGAGTTATGATGTAGGCGCAGTAGATTCCGAGTAATGATATAGGCGCAGTAGATTCCGAGTTAGATTCCGAGTTATGATGTAGGCGCAGTAGATTCCGAGTAATGATATAGGCGCAGTAGATTCCGAGTTAGATTCCGAGTTATGATGTAGGCGCAGTAGATTCCGAGTAATGATGTAGGCGCAGTAGATTCCGAGTTAGATTCCGAGTTATGATGTAGGCGCAGTAGATTCCGAGTTATGATGTAGGCACAGTAGATTCCGAGTTAGATTCCGAGTTATGATGTAGGCGCAGTAGATTCCGAGTTATGATGTAGGCGCAGTAGATTCCGAGTTAGATTCCGAGTTATGATGTAGGCGCAGTAGATTCCGAGTTATGATGTAGGCGCAGTAGATTCCGAGTTAGATTCCAAGTTATGATGTAGGCGCAGTAGGTTCCGAGTTATGATGTAGGCGCAGTAGATTCCGAGTTATGATGTAGGCGCAGTAGATTCCGAGTTAGATTCCGAGTTATGATGTAGGCGCAGTAGATTCCGAGTTATGATGTAAGCGCAGTAGATTCCGAGTTAGATTCCGAGTTATGATGTAGGCGCAGTAGATTCCGAGTTATGATGTAGGCGCAGTAGATTCCGAGTTATGATGTAGGCGCAGTAGATTCCGAGTTAGATTCCTAGTTATGATGTAGGCGCAGATGATTCCGAGTTATGATGTAGACGCAGTAGATTCCGAGTTATGATGTATGCGCAGTAGATTCCGAGTTAGATTCCGAGTTATGATGTAGGCGCAGTAGATTCCGAGTTAGATTCCGAGTTATGATGTAGGCGCAGTAGATTCCGAGCTATGATGTAGGCGCAGTAGATTCTGAGTTAGATTCCGAGTTATGATGTAGGCGCAGTAGATTCCGAGTTATGATGTAGGCGCAGTAGATTCCGAGTTAGATTCCGAGTTATGATGTAGGCGCAGTAGATTCCGAGTTATGATGTAGGCGCAGTAGATTCCGAGTTAGATTCCGAGTTATGATGTAGGCGCAGTAGATTCCGAGTTATGATGTAGGCGCAGTAGATTCCGAGTTATATTCCGAATTATGATGTAGGCGCAGTAGATTCCGAGTTATGATGTAGGCGCAGTAGATTCCGAGTTATATTCCGAGTTATGATGTAGGCGCAGTAGATTCCGAGTTATGATGTAGGCGCAGTAGATTCCGAGTTAGATTCCGAGTTATGATGTAGGCGCAGTAGATTCCGAGTTATGATGTAGGCGCAGTAGATTCCGAGTTAGATTCCGAGTTATGATGTAGGCGCAGTAGATTCCGAGTAATGATATAGGCGCAGTAGATTCCGAGTTAGATTCCGAGTTATGATGTAGGCGCAGTAGATTCCGAGTAATGATGTAGGCGCAGTAGATTCCGAGTTAGATTCCGAGTTATGATGTAGGCGCAGTAGATTCCGAGTTATGATGTAGGCACAGTAGATTCCGAGTTAGATTCCGAGTTATGATGTAGGCGCAGTAGATTCCGAGTTATGATGTAGGCGCAGTAGATTCCGAGTTAGATTCCGAGTTATGATGTAGGCGCAGTAGATTCCGAGTTATGATGTAGGCGCAGTAGATTCCGAGTTAGATTCCAAGTTATGATGTAGGTGCAGTAGGTTCCGAGTTATGATGTAGGCGCAGTAGATTCCGAGTTATGATGTAGGCGCAGTAGATTCCGAGTTAGATTCCGAGTTATGATGTAGGCGCAGTAGATTCCGAGTTATGATGTAAGCGCAGTAGATTCCGAGTTAGATTCCGAGTTATGATGTAGGCGCAGTAGATTCCGAGTTATGATGTAGGCGCAGTAGATTCCGAGTTATGATGTAGGCGCAGTAGATTCCGAGTTAGATTCCTAGTTATGATGTAGGCGCAGTAGATTCCGAGTTATGATGTAGGCGCAGTAGATTCCGAGTTAGATTCCGAGTTATGATGTAGGCGCAGTAGATTCCGAGTTATGATGTAGGCGCAGTAGATTCCGAGTTAGATTCCGAGTTATGATGTAGGCGCAGTAGGTTCCGAGTTATGATGTAGGCGCAGTAGATTCCGAGTTATGATGTAGGCGCAGTAGATTCCGAGTTAGATTCCGAGTTATGATGTAGGCGCAGTAGATTCCGAGTTAGATTCCGAGTTATGATGTAGGCGTAGTAGGTTCCGAGTTATGATGTAGGCGCAGTAGATTCCGAGTTATGATGTAGGCGCAGTAGATTCCGAGTTAGATTCCGAGTTATGATGTAGGCGCAGTAGATTCCGAGTTATGATGTAGGCGCAGTAGATTCCGAGTTATATTCCGAGTTATGATGTAGGCGCAGTAGATTCCGAGTTATGATGTAGGCGCAGTAGATTCCGAGTTATGATGTAGACGCAGTAGATTCCGAGTTATGATGTAGGCGCAGTAGATTCCGAGTTAGATTCCGAGTTATGATGTAGGCGCAGTAGGTTCCGAGTTAGATTCCGAGTTAGGATGTAGGCGCAGTAGATTCCGAGTTATGATGTAGGCGCAGTAGATTCCGAGTTAGATTCCGAGTTATGATGTAGGCGCAGTAGATTCCGAGTTATGATGTAGGCGCAGTAGATTCCGAGTTAGATTCCGAGTTATGATGTAGGCGCAGTAGATTCCGAGTTATGATGTAGGCGCAGTAGATTCCGAGTTAGATTCCGAGTTATGATGTAGGCGCAGTAGATTCCGAGTTAGATTCCGAGTTATGATGTAGGCGCAGTAGATTCCGAGTTAGATTCCGAGTTATGATGTAGGCGCAGTAGGTTCCGAGTTATGATGTAGGCGCAGTAGATTCCGAGTTATGATGTAGGCGCAGTAGATTCCGAGTTAGATTCCGAGTTATGATGTAGGCGGAGTAGATTCCGAGTTATGATGTAGGCGCAGTAGATTCCGAGCTAGATTCCGAGTTATGATGTAGGCGCAGTAGATTCCGAGTTATGATGTAGGCGCAGTAGATTCCGAGTTAGATTCCGAGTTATGATGTAGGCGCAGTAGATTCCGAGTTATGATGTAGGCGCAGTAGATTCCGAGTTAGATTCCGAGTTATGATGTAGGCGCAGTAGATTCCGAGTTATGATGTAGGCGCAGTAGATTCCGAGTTAGATTCCGAGTTATGATGTAGGCGCAGTAGATTCCGAGTTATGATGTAGGCGCAGTAGATTCCGAGTTAGATTCCGAGTTATTATGTAGGCGCAGTAGATTCCGAGTTATGATGTAGGCGCAGTAGATTCCGAGTTAGATTCCGAGTTATGATGTAGGCGCACTAGGTTCCGAGTTATGATGTAGGCGCAGTAGATTCCGAGTTATGATGTAGGCTCAGTAGATTCCGAGTTAGATTCCGAGTTATGATGTAGGCGCAGTAGATTCCGAGTTATGATGTAAGCGCAGTAGATTCCGAGTTAGATTCCGAGTATGATGTAGGCGCAGTAGATTCCGAGTTATGATGTAGGCGCAGTAGATTCCGAGTTATGATGTAGGCGCAGTAGATTCCGAGTTAGATTCCTAGTTATGATGTAGGCGCAGTAGATTCCGAGTTATGATGTAGGCGCAGTAGATTCCGAGTTAGAATCCGAGTTATGATGTAGGCGCAGTAGATTCTGAGTTATGATGTAGGCGCAGTAGATTCCGAGTTAGATTCCGAGTTATGATGTAGGCGCAGTAATTTCCGAGTTATGATGTAGGCGCAGTAGATTCCGAGTTATGATGTAGGCGCAGTAGATTCCGAGTTAGATTCCGAGTTATGATGTAGGCGCAGTAGATTCCGAGTTATGATGTAGGCGCAGTAGATTCCGAGTTAGATTCCGAGTTATGATGTAGGCACAGTAGATTCCGAGTTATGATGTAGGCGCAGTAGATTCCGAGTTAGATTCCGAGTTATGATGTAGGCGCAGTAGGTTCCGAGTTATGATGTAGGCGCAGTAGATTCCGAGTTATGATGTAGGCGCAGTAGATTCCGAGTTAGATTCCGAGTTATGATGTAGGCGCAGTAGATTCCGAGTTATGATGTAGGCGCAGTAGATTCCGAGTTATATTCCGAGTTATGATGTAGGCGCAGTAGATTCCGAGTTATGATGTAGGCGCAGTAGATTCCGAGTTATGATGTAGACGCAGTAGATTCCGAGTTATGATGTAGGCGCAGTAGATTCCGAGTTAGATTCCGAGTTATGATGTAGGCGCAGTAGATTCCGAGTTAGATTCCGAGTTAGGATGTAGGCGCAGTAGATTCCGAGCTATGATGTAGGCGCAGTAGATTCCGAGTTAGATTCCGAGTTATGATGCAGGCGCAGTAGATTCTGAGTTATGATGTAGGCGCAGTAGATTCCGAGTTATGATGTATGCGCAGTAGATTCCGAGTTAGATTCCGAGTTATGATGTAGGAGCAGTAGATTCCGAGTTATGATGTAGGCGCAGTAGATTCCGAGTTAGATTCCGAGTTATGATGTAGGCGCAGTAGATTCCGAGCTATGATGTAGGCGCAGTAGATTCCGAGTTAGATTCCGAGTTATGATGTAGGCGCAGTAGATTCCGAGTTATGATGTAGGCGCAGTAGATTCCGAGTTAGATTCCGAGTTATGATGTAGGCGCAGTAGATTCCGAGTTATGATGTAGGTGCAGTAGATTCCGAGTTAGATTCCGAGTTATGATGTAGGCGCAGTAGATTCCGAGTTATGATGTAGGCGCAGTAGATTCCGAGTTATGATGTAGGCGCAGTAGATTCCGAGTTAGATTCCGAGTTATGATGTAGGCGCAGTAGATTCCGAGTTATGATGTAGGCGCAGTAGATTCCGAGTTAGATTCCGAGTTATGATGTAGGCGCAGTAGATTCGGAGTTATGATGTAGGCGCAGTAGATTCCGAGTTAGATTCCGAGTTATGATGTAGGCGCAGTAGATTCCGAGTTATGATGTAGGCGCAGTAGATTCCGAGTTAGATTCCGAGTTATGATGTAGGCGCAGTAGATTCCGAGTTATGATGTAGGCGCAGTAGATTCCGAGTTAGATTCCGAGTTATGATGTAGGCGCAGTAGATTCCGAGTTATGATGTAGGCGCAGTAGATTCCGAGTTAGATTCCGAGTTATGATGTAGGCGCAGTAGATTCCGAGTTATGGTGTAGGCGCAGTAGATTCCGAGTTAGATTCCGAGTTATGATGTAGGCGCAGTAGATTCGGAGTTATGATGTAGGCGCAGTAGATTCTGAGTTAGATTCCGAGTTATGATGTAGGCGCAGTAGATTCCGAGTTATGATGTAGGCGCAGTAGATTCCGAGTTAGATACGAGTTATGATGTAGGCGCAGTAGATTCCGAGTTATGATGTAGGCGGAGTAGTTTCCGAGTTAGATTCCGAGTTATGATGTAGGCGCAGATGATTCCGAGTTATGATGTAGACGCAGTAGATTCCGAGTTATGATGTATGCTCAGTAGATTCCGAGTTAGATTCCGAGTTATGATGTAGGCGCAGTAGATTCCGAGTTAGATTCCGAGTTATGATGTAGGCGCAGTAGATTCCGAGCTATGATGTAGGCGCAGTAGATTCTGAGTTAGTTTCCGAGTTATGATGTAAGCGCAGTAGATTCCGAGTTATGATGTAGGCGCAGTAGATTCCGAGTTAGATTCCGAGTTATGATGTAGGCGCAGTAGATTCCGAGTTATGATGTAGGCGCAGTAGATTCCGAGTTAGATTCCGAGTTATGATGTAGGCGCAGTAGATTCCGAGTTATGATGTAGGCGCAGTAGATTCCGAGTTAGATTCCGAGTTATGATGTAGGCGCAGTAGATTCCGAGTTATATTCCGAGTTATGATGTAGGCGCAGTAGATTCCGAGTTATGATGTAGGCGCAGTAGATTCCGAGTTAGATTCCGAGTTATGATGTAGGCGCAGTAGATTCCGAGTAATGATATAGGCGCAGTAGATTCCGAGTTAGATTCCGAGTTATGATGTAGGCGCAGTAGATTCCGAGTTATGATGTAGGCACAGTAGATTCCGAGTTAGATTCCGAGTTATGATGTAGGCGCAGTAGATTCCGAGTTATGATGTAGGCACAGTAGATTCCGAGTTAGATTCCGAGTTATGATGTAGGCGCAGTAGATTCCGAGTTATGATGTAGGCGCAGTAGATTCCGAGTTAGATTCCGAGTTATGATGTAGGCGCAGTAGATTCCGAGTTATGATGTAGGCGCAGTAGATTCCGAGTTAGATTCCAAGTTATGATGTAGGCGCAGTAGGTTCCGAGTTATGATGTAGGCGCAGTAGATTCCGAGTTATGATGTAGGCGCAGTAGATTCCAAGTTAGATTCCGAGTTATGATGTAGGCACAGTAGATTCCGAGTTATGATGTAAGCGCAGTAGATTCCGAGTTAGATTCCGAGTTATGATGTAGGCGCAGTAGATTCCGAGTTATGATGTAGGCGCAGTAGATTCCGAGTTATGATGTAGGCGCAGTAGATTCCGAGTTAGATTCCTCGTTATGATGTAGGCGCAGATGATTCCGAGTTATGATGTAGACGCAGTAGATTCCGAGTTATGATGTATGCGCAGTAGATTCCGAGTTAGATTCCGAGTTATGATGTAGGCGCAGTAGATTCCGAGTTAGATTCCGAGTTATGATGTAGGCGCAGTAGATTCCGAGCAATGATGTAGGCGCAGTAGATTCTGAGTTAGATTCCGAGTTATGATGTAGGCGCAGTAGATTCCGAGTTATGATGTAGGCGCAGTAGATTCCGAGTTAGATTCCGAGTTATGATGTAGGCGCAGTAGATTCCGAGTTATGATGTAGGCGCAGTAGATTCCGAGTTAGATTCCGAGTTATGATGTAGGCGCAGTAGATTCCGAGTTATGATGTAGGCGCAGTAGATTCCGAGTTATATTCCGAGTTATGATGTAGGCGCAGTAGATTCCGAGTTATGATGTAGGCGCAGTAGATTCCGAGTTATATTCCGAGTTATGATGTAGGCGCAGTAGATTCCGAGTTATGATGTAGGCGCAGTAGATTCCGAGTTAGATTCCGAGTTATGATGTAGGCGCAGTAGATTCCGAGTTATGATGTAGGCGCAGTAGATTCCGAGTTAGATTCCGAGTTATGATGTAGGCGCAGTAGATTCCGAGTAATGATATAGGCGCAGTAGATTCCGAGTTAGATTCCGAGTTATGATGTAGGCACAGTAGATTCCGAGTAATGATGTAGGCACAGTAGATTCCGAGTTAGATTCCGAGTTATGATGTAGGCGCAGTAGATTCCGAGTTATGATGTAGGCACAGTAGATTCCGAGTTAGATTCCGAGTTATGATGTAGGCGCAGTAGATTCCGAGTTATGATGTAGGCGCAGTAGATTCCGAGTTAGATTCCGAGTTATGATGTAGGCGCAGTAGATTCCGAGTTATGATGTAGGCGCAGTAGATTCCGAGTTAGATTCCAAGTTATGATGTAGGTGCAGTAGGTTCCGAGTTATGATGTAGGCGCAGTAGATTCCGAGTTATGATGTAGGCGCAGTAGATTCCGAGTTAGATTCCGAGTTATGATGTAGGCGCAGTAGATTCCGAGTTATGATGTAAGCGCAGTAGATTCCGAGTTAGATTCCGAGTTATGATGTAGGCGCAGTAGATTCCGAGTTATGATGTAGGCGCAGTAGATTCCGAGTTAGATTCCTAGTTATGATGTAGGCGCAGTAGATTCTGAGTTATGATGTAGGCTCAGTAGATTCCGAGTTAGATTCCGAGTTATGATGTAGGCGCAGTAGATTCCGAGTTATGATGTAGGCGCAGTAGATTCCGAGTTAGATTCCGAGTTATGATGTAGGCGCAGTAGGTTCCGAGTTATGATGTAGGCGCAGTAGATTCCGAGTTATGATGTAGGCGCAGTAGATTCCGAGTTAGATTCCGAGTTATGATGTAGGCGCAGTAGATTCCGAGTTAGATTCCGAGTTATGATGTAGGCGTAGTAGGTTCCGAGTTATGATGTAGGCGCAGTAGATTCCGAGTTATGATGTAGGCGCAGTAGATTCCGAGTTAGATTCCGAGTTATGATGTAGGCGCAGTAGATTCCGAGTTATGATGTAGGCGCAGTAGATTCCGAGTTATATTCCGAGTTATGATGTAGGCGCAGTAGATTCCGAGTTATGATGTAGGCGCAGTAGATTCCGAGTTATGATGTAGACGCAGTAGATTCCGAGTTATGATGTAGGCGCAGTAGATTCCGAGTTAGATTCCGAGTTAGGATGTAGGCGCAGTAGATTCCGAGTTATGATGTAGGCGCAGTAGATTCCGAGTTAGATTCCGAGTTATGATGTAGGCGCAGTAGATTCCGAGTTATGATGTAGGCGCAGTAGATTCCGAGTTAGATTCCGAGTTATGATGTAGGCGCAGTAGATTCCGAGTTATGATGTAGGCGCAGTAGATTCCGAGTTAGATTCCGAGTTATGATGTAGGCGCAGTAGATTCCGAGTTAGATTCCGAGTTATGATGTAGGCGCAGTAGATTCCGAGTTAGATTCCGAGTTATGATGTAGGCGCAGTAGGTTCCGAGTTATGATGTAGGCGCAGTAGATTCCGAGTTATGATGTAGGCGCAGTAGATTCCGAGTTAGATTCCGAGTTATGATGTAGGCGGAGTAGATTCCGAGTTATGATGTAGGCGCAGTAGATTCCGAGCTAGATTCCGAGTTATGATGTAGGCGCAGTAGATTCCGAGTTATGATGTAGGCGCAGTAGATTCCGAGTTAGATTCCGAGTTATGATGTAGGCGCAGTAGATTCCGAGTTATGATGTAGGCGCAGTAGATTCCGAGTTAGATTCCGAGTTATGATGTAGGCGCAGTAGATTCCGAGTTATGATGTAGGCGCAGTAGATTCCGAGTTAGATTCTGAGTTATGATGTAGGCGCAGTAGATTCCGAGTTATGATGTAGGCGCAGTAGATTCCGAGTTAGATTCCGAGTTATTATGTAGGCGCAGTAGATTCCGAGTTATGATGTAGGCGCAGTAGATTCCGAGTTAGATTCCGAGTTATGATGTAGGCGCACTAGGTTCCGAGTTATGATGTAGGCGCAGTAGATTCCGAGTTATGATGTAGGCTCAGTAGATTCCGAGTTAGATTCCGAGTTATGATGTAGGCGCAGTAGATTCCGAGTTATGATGTAAGCGCAGTAGATTCCGAGTTAGATTCCGAGTATGATGTAGGCGCAGTAGATTCCGAGTTATGATGTAGGCGCAGTAGATTCCGAGTTATGATGTAGGCGCAGTAGATTCCGAGTTAGATTCCTAGTTATGATGTAGGCGCAGTAGATTCCGAGTTATGATGTAGGCGCAGTAGATTCCGAGTTAGATTCCGAGTTATGATGTAGGCGCAGTAGATTCTGAGTTATGATGTAGGCGCAGTAGATTCCGAGTTAGATTCCGAGTTATGATGTAGGCGCAGTAATTTCCGAGTTATGATGTAGGCGCAGTAGATTCCGAGTTATGATGTAGGCGCAGTAGATTCCGAGTTAGATTCCGAGTTATGATGTAGGCGCAGTAGATTCCGAGTTATGATGTAGGCGCAGTAGATTCCGAGTTAGATTCCGAGTTATGATGTAGGCACAGTAGATTCCGAGTTATGATGTAGGCGCAGTAGATTCCGAGTTAGATTCCGAGTTATGATGTAGGCGCAGTAGGTTCCGAGTTATGATGTAGGCGCAGTAGATTCCGAGTTATGATGTAGGCGCAGTAGATTCCGAGTTAGATTCCGAGTTATGATGTAGGCGCAGTAGATTCCGAGTTATGATGTAGGCGCAGTAGATTCCGAGTTAGATTCCGAGTTATGATGTAGGCGCAGTAGATTCCGAGTTATGATGTAGGCGCAGTAGATTCCGAGTTATGATGTAGACGCAGTAGATTCCGAGTTATGATGTAGGCGCAGTAGATTCCGAGTTAGATTCCGAGTTATGATGTAGGCGCAGTAGATTCCGAGTTAGATTCCGAGTTAGGATGTAGGCGCAGTAGATTCCGAGCTATGATGTAGGCGCAGTAGATTCCGAGTTAGATTCCGAGTTATGATGCAGGCGCAGTAGATTCTGAGTTATGATGTAGGCGCAGTAGATTCCGAGTTATGATGTATGCGCAGTAGATTCCGAGTTAGATTCCGAGTTATGATGTAGGCGCAGTAGATTCCGAGTTATGATGTAGGCGCAGTAGATTCCGAGTTAGATTCCGAGTTATGATGTAGGCGCAGTAGATTCCGAGTTATGATGTAGGCGCAGTAGATTCCGAGTTAGATTCCGAGTTATGATGTAGGCGCAGTAGATTCCGAGTTATGATGTAGGCGCAGTAGATTCCGAGTTAGATTCCGAGTTATGATGTAGGCGCAGTAGATTCCGAGTCATGATGTAGGCGCAGTAGATTCCGAGTTAGATTCCGAGTTATGATGTAGGCGCAGTAGGTTCCGAGTTATGATGTAGGCGCAGTAGATTCCGAGTTAGATTCCGAGTTATGATGTAGGCGCAGTAGGTTCCGAGTTATGATGTAGGCGCAGTAGATTCCGAGTTATGATGTAGGCGCAGTAGATTCCGAGTTAGATTCCGAGTTATGATGTAGGCGCAGTAGATTCCGAGCTATGATGTAGGCGCAGTAGATTCTGAGTTAGATTCCGAGTTATGATGTAAGCGCAGTAGATTCCGAGTTATGATGTAGGCGCAGTAGATTCCGAGTTAGATTCCGAGTTATGATGTAGGCGCAGTAGATTCCGAGTTATGATGTAGGCGCAGTAGATTCCGAGTTAGATTCCGAGTTATGATGTAGGCGCAGTAGATTCCGAGTTATGATGTAGGCGCAGTAGATTCCGAGTTAGATTCCGAGTTATGATGTAGGCGCAGTAGATTCCGAGTTATGATGTAGGCGCAGTAGATTCCGAGTTATATTCCGAGTTATGATGTAGGCGCAGTAGATTCCGAGTTATGATGTAGGCGCAGTAGATTCCGAGTTAGATTCCGAGTTATGATGTAGGCGCAGTAGATTCCGAGTAATGATATAGGCGCAGTAGATTCCGAGTTAGATTCCGAGTTATGATGTAGGCGCAGTAGATTCCGAGTTATGATGTAGGCACAGTAGATTCCGAGTTAGATTCCGAGTTATGATGTAGGCGCAGTAGATTCCGAGTTATGATGTAGGCACAGTAGATTCCGAGTTAGATTCCGAGTTATGATGTAGCCGCAGTAGATTCCGAGTTATGATGTAGGCGCAGTAGATTCCGAGTTAGATTCCGAGTTATGATGTAGGCGCAGTAGATTCCGAGTTATGATGTAGGCGCAGTAGATTCCGAGTTAGATTCCAAGTTATGATGTAGGCGCAGTAGGTTCCGAGTTATGATGTAGGCGCAGTAGATTCCGAGTTATGATGTAGGCGCAGTAGATTCCGAGTTAGATTCCGAGTTATGATGTAGGCGCAGTAGATTCCGAGTTATGATGTAAGCGCAGTAGATTCCGAGTTAGATTCCGAGTTATGATGTAGGCGCAGTAGATTCCGAGTTATGATGTAGGCGCAGTAGATTCCGAGTTATGATGTAGGCGCAGTAGATTCCGAGTTAGATTCCTCGTTATGATGTAGGCGCAGATGATTCCGAGTTATGATGTAGACGCAGTAGATTCCGAGTTATGATGTATGCGCAGTAGATTCCGAGTTAGATTCCGAGTTATGATGTAGGCGCAGTAGATTCCGAGTTAGATTCCGAGTTATGATGTAGGCGCAGTAGATTCCGAGCAATGATGGAGGCGCAGTAGATTCTGAGTTAGATTCCGAGTTATGATGTAGGCGCAGTAGATTCCGAGTTATGATGTAGGCGCAGTAGATTCCGAGTTAGATTCCGAGTTATGATGTAGGCGCAGTAGATTCCGAGTTATGATGTAGGCGCAGTAGATTCCGAGTTAGATTCCGAGTTATGATGTAGGCGCAGTAGATTCCGAGTTATGATGTAGGCGCAGTAGATTCCGAGTTATATTCCGAGTTATGATGTAGGCGCAGTAGATTCCGAGTTATGATGTAGGCGCAGTAGATTCCGAGTTATATTCCGAGTTATGATGTAGGCGCAGTAGATTCCGAGTTATGATGTAGGCGCAGTAGATTCCGAGTTAGATTCCGAGTTATGATGTAGGCGCAGTAGATTCCGAGTTATGATGTAGGCGCAGTAGATTCCGAGTTAGATTCCGAGTTATGATGTAGGCGCAGTAGATTCCGAGTAATGATATAGGCGCAGTAGATTCCGAGTTAGATTCCGAGTTATGATGTAGGCACAGTAGATTCCGAGTAATGATGTAGGCACAGTAGATTCCGAGTTAGATTCCGAGTTATGATGTAGGCGCAGTAGATTCCGAGTTATGATGTAGGCACAGTAGATTCCGAGTTAGATTCCGAGTTATGATGTAGGCGCAGTAGATTCCGAGTTATGATGTAGGCGCAGTAGATTCCGAGTTAGATTCCGAGTTATGATGTAGGCGCAGTAGATTCCGAGTTATGATGTAGGCGCAGTAGATTCCGAGTTAGATTCCAAGTTATGATGTAGGTGCAGTAGGTTCCGAGTTATGATGTAGGCGCAGTAGATTCCGAGTTATGATGTAGGCGCAGTAGATTCCGAGTTAGATTCCGAGTTATGATGTAGGCGCAGTAGATTCCGAGTTATGATGTAAGCGCAGTAGATTCCGAGTTAGATTCCGAGTTATGATGTAGGCGCAGTAGATTCCGAGTTATGATGTAGGCGCAGTAGATTCCGAGTTATGATGTAGGCGCAGTAGATTCCGAGTTAGATTCCTAGTTATGATGTAGGCGCAGTAGATTCTGAGTTATGATGTAGGCTCAGTAGATTCCGAGTTAGATTCCGAGTTATGATGTAGGCGCAGTAGATTCCGAGTTATGATGTAGGCGCAGTAGATTCCGAGTTAGATTCCGAGTTATGATGTAGGCGCAGTAGGTTCCGAGTTATTATGTAGGCGCAGTAGATTCCGAGTTATGATGTAGGCACAGTAGATTCCGAGTTAGATTCCGAGTTATGATGTAGGCGCAGTAGATTCCGAGTTAGATTCCGAGTTATGATGTAGGCGTAGTAGGTTCCGAGTTATGATGTAGGCGCAGTAGATTCCGAGTTATGATGTAGGCGCAGTAGATTCCGAGTTAGATTCCGAGTTATGATGTAGGCGCAGTAGATTCCGAGTTATGATGTAGGCGCAGTAGATTCCGAGTTATATTCCGAGTTATGATGTAGGCGCAGTAGATTCCGAGTTATGATGTAGGCGCAGTAGATTCCGAGTTATGATGTAGACGCAGTAGATTCCGAGTTATGATGTAGGCGCAGTAGATTCCGAGTTAGATTCCGAGTTATGATGTAGGCGCAGTAGGTTCCGAGTTAGATTCCGAGTTAGGATGTAGGCGCAGTAGATTCCGAGTTATGATGTAGGCGCAGTAGATTCCGAGTTAGATTCCGAGTTATGATGTAGGCGCAGTAGATTCCGAGTTATGATGTAGGCGCAGTAGATTCCGAGTTAGATTCCGAGTTATGATGTAGGCGCAGTAGATTCCGAGTTATGATGTAGGCGCAGTAGATTCCGAGTTAGATTCCGAGTTATGATGTAGGCGCAGTAGATTCCGAGTTAGATTCCGAGTTATGATGTAGGCGCAGTAGATTCCGAGTTAGATTCCGAGTTATGATGTAGGCGCAGTAGGTTCCGAGTTATGATGTAGGCGCAGTAGATTCCGAGTTATGATGTAGGCGCAGTAGATTCCGAGTTAGATTCCGAGTTATGATGTAGGCGGAGTAGATTCCGAGTTATGATGTAGGCGCAGTAGATTCCGAGCTAGATTCCGAGTTATGATGTAGGCGCAGTAGATTCCGAGTTATGATGTAGGCGCAGTAGATTCCGAGTTAGATTCCGAGTTATGATGTAGGCGCAGTAGATTCCGAGTTATGATGTAGGCGCAGTAGATTCCGAGTTAGATTCCGAGTTATGATGTAGGCGCAGTAGATTCCGAGTTATGATGTAGGCGCAGTAGATTCCGAGTTAGATTCTGAGTTATGATGTAGGCGCAGTAGATTCCGAGTTATGATGTAGGCGCAGTAGATTCCGAGTTAGATTCCGAGTTATTATGTAGGCGCAGTAGATTCCGAGTTATGATGTAGGCGCAGTAGATTCCGAGTTAGATTCCGAGTTATGATGTAGGCGCACTAGGTTCCGAGTTATGATGTAGGCGCAGTAGATTCCGAGTTATGATGTAGGCTCAGTAGATTCCGAGTTAGATTCCGAGTTATGATGTAGGCGCAGTAGATTCCGAGTTATGATGTAAGCGCAGTAGATTCCGAGTTAGATTCCGAGTATGATGTAGGCGCAGTAGATTCCGAGTTATGATGTAGGCGCAGTAGATTCCGAGTTATGATGTAGGCGCAGTAGATTCCGAGTTATGATGTAGGCGCAGTAGATTCCGAGTTAGATTCCGAGTTATGATGTAGGCGCAGTAGATTCCGAGTTATGATGTAGGCGCAGTAGATTCCGAGTTAGATTCCGAGTTATGATGTAGGCGCAGTAGATTCCGAGTTATGATGTAGGCGCAGTAGATTCCGAGTTAGATTCCGAGTTATGATGTAGGCGCAGTAGGTTCCGAGTTATGATGTAGGCGCAGTAGATTCCGAGTTATGATGTAGGCGCAGTAGATTCCGAGTTAGATTCCGAGTTATGATGTAGGCGCAGTAGATTCCGAGTTATGATGTATGCGCAGTAGATTCCGAGTTAGATTCCGAGTTATGATGTAGGCGCAGTAGGTTCCGAGTTATGATGTAGGCGCAGTAGATTCCGAGTTATGATGTAGGCGCAGTAGATTCCGAGTTAGATTCCGAGTTATGATGTAGGCGCAGTAGATTCCGAGTTATGATGTAGGCGCAGTAGATTCCGAGTTATGATGTAGGCGCAGTAGATTCCGAGTTATGATGTAGACGCAGTAGATTCCGAGTTATGATGTAGGCGCAGTAGATTCCGAGTTAGATTCCGAGTTATGATGTAGGCGCAGTAGATTCCGAGTTAGATTCCGAGTTATGATGTAGGCGCAGTAGATTCTGAGTTATGATGTAGGCGCAGTAGATTCCGAGTTATGATGTAGGCGCAGTAGATTCCGAGTTAGATTCCGAGTTATGATGTAGGCGCAGTAGATTCCGAGTTATGATGTAGGCGCAGTAGATTCCGAGTTAGATTCCGAGTTATGATGTAGGCGCAGTAGATTCCGAGTTATGATGTAGGCGCAGTAGATTCCGAGTTAGATTCCGAGTTATGATGTAGGCGCAGTAGATTCCGAGTTATGATGTAGGCGCAGTAGATTCCGAGTTAGATTCCGAGTTATGATGTAGGCGCAGTAGATTCCGAGTTATGATGTAGGCGCAGTAGATTCCGAGTAAGATTCCGAGTTATGATGTAGGCGCAGTAGGTTCCGAGTTATGATGTAGGCGCAGTAGATTCCGAGTTATGATGTAGGCGCAGTAGATTCCGAGTTAGATTCCGAGTTATGATGTAGGCGCAGTAGATTCCGAGTTATGGTGTAGGCGCAGTAGATTCCGAGTTAGATTCCGAGTTATGATGTAGGCGCAGTAGATTCCGAGTTATGATGTAGGCGCAGTAGATTCCGAGTTAGATTCCGAGTTATGATGTAGGCGCAGTAGATTCCGAGTTATGATGTAGGCGCAGTAGATTCCGAGTTAGATTCCGAGTTATGATGTAGGCGCAGTAGATTCCGAGTTATGATGTAGGCGCAGTAGATTCCGAGTTAGATTCCGAGTTATGATGTAGGCGCAGTAGATTCCGAGTTATGATGTAGGCGCAGTAGATTCCGAGTTAGATTCCGAGTTATGATGTAGGCGCAGTAGATTCCGAGTTATGATGTAGGCGCAGTAGATTCCGAGTTAGATTCCGAGTTATGATGTAGGCGCAGTAGATTCCGAGTTATGATGTAGGCGCAGTAGATTCCGAGTTATGATGTAGACGCAGTAGATTCCGAGTTATGATGTAGGCGCAGTAGATTCCGAGTTAGATTCCGAGTTATGATGTAGGCGCAGTAGATTCCGAGTTAGATTCCGAGTTAGGATGTAGGCGCAGTAGATTCCGAGCTATGATGTAGGCGCAGTAGATTCCGAGTTAGATTCCGAGTTATGATGCAGGCGCAGTAGATTCTGAGTTATGATGTAGGCGCAGTAGATTCCGAGTTATGATGTATGCGCAGTAGATTCCGAGTTAGATTCCGAGTTATGATGTAGGCGCAGTAGATTCCGAGTTATGATGTAGGCGCAGTAGATTCCGAGTTAGATTCCGAGTTATGATGTAGGCGCAGTAGATTCCGAGTTATGATGTAGGCGCAGTAGATTCCGAGTTAGATTCCGAGTTATGATGTAGGCGCAGTAGATTCCGAGTTATGATGTAGGCGCAGTAGATTCCGAGTTAGATTCCGAGTTATGATGTAGGCGCAGTAGATTCCGAGTCATGATGTAGGCGCAGTAGATTCCGAGTTAGATTCCGAGTTATGATGTAGGCGCAGTAGGTTCCGAGTTATGATGTAGGCGCAGTAGATTCCGAGTTAGATTCCGAGTTATGATGTAGGCGCAGTAGGTTCCGAGTTATGATGTAGGCGCAGTAGATTCCGAGTTATGATGTAGGCGCAGTAGATTCCGAGTTAGATTCCGAGTTATGATGTAGGCGCAGTAGATTCCAAGTTATGATGTAGGCGCAGTAGATTCCGAGTTAGATTCCGAGTTATGATGTAGGCGCAGTAGATTCCGAGTTATGATGTAGGCGCAGTAGATTCCGAGTTAGATTCCGAGTTATGATGTAGGCGCAGTAGGTTCCGAGTTATGATGTAGGCGCAGTAGATTCCGAGTTATGATGTAGGCGCAGTAGATTCCGAGTTAGATTCCGAGTTATGATGTAGGCGCAGTAGATTCCGAGTTATGATGTATGCGCAGTAGATTCCGAGTTAGATTCCGAGTTATGATGTAGGCGCAGTAGGTTCCGAGTTATGATGTAGGCGCAGTAGATTCCGAGTTATGATGTAGGCGCAGTAGATTCCGAGTTAGATTCCGAGTTATGATGTAGGCGCAGTAGATTCCGAGTTATGATGTAGGCGCAGTAGATTCCGAGTTATGATGTAGGCGCAGTAGATTCCGAGTTATGATGTAGGCGCAGTAGATTCCGAGTTATGATGTAGACGCAGTAGATTCCGAGTTATGATGTAGGCGCAGTAGATTCCGAGTTAGATTCCGAGTTATGATGTAGGCGCAGTAGATTCCGAGTTAGATTCCGAGTTATGATGTAGGCGCAGTAGATTCTGAGTTATGATGTAGGCGCAGTAGATTCCGAGTTATGATGTAGGCGCAGTAGATTCCGAGTTAGATTCCGAGTTATGATGTAGGCGCAGTAGATTCCGAGTTATGATGTAGGCGCAGTAGATTCCGAGTTAGATTCCGAGTTATGATGTAGGCGCAGTAGATTCCGAGTTATGATGTAGGCGCAGTAGATTCCGAGTTAGATTCCGAGTTATGATGTAGGCGCAGTAGATTCCGAGTTATGATGTAGGCGCAGTAGATTCCGAGTTAGATTCCGAGTTATGATGTAGGCGCAGTAGATTCCGAGTTATGATGTAGGCGCAGTAGATTCCGAGTAAGATTCCGAGTTATGATGTAGGCGCAGTAGGTTCCGAGTTATGATGTAGGCGCAGTAGATTCCGAGTTATGATGTAGGCGCAGTAGATTCCGAGTTAGATTCCGAGTTATGATGTAGGCGCAGTAGATTCCGAGTTATGGTGTAGGCGCAGTAGATTCCGAGTTAGATTCCGAGTTATGATGTAGGCGCAGTAGATTCCGAGTTATGATGTAGGCGCAGTAGATTCCGAGTTAGATTCCGAGTTATGATGTAGGCGCAGTAGATTCCGAGTTATGATGTAGGCGCAGTAGATTCCGAGTTAGATTCCGAGTTATGATGTAGGCGCAGTAGATTCCGAGTTATGATGTAGGCGCAGTAGATTCCGAGTTAGATTCCGAGTTATGATGTAGGCGCAGTAGATTCCGAGTTATGATGTAGGCGCAGTAGATTCCGAGTTAGATTCCGAGTTATGATGTAGGCGCAGTAGATTCCGAGTTATGATGTAGGCGCAGTAGATTCCGAGTTAGATTCCGAGTTATGATGTAGGCGCAGTAGATTCCGAGTTATGATGTAGGCGCAGTAGATTCCGAGTTAGATTCCGAGTTATGATGTAGGCGCAGTAGATTCCGAGTTATGATGTAGGCGCAGTAGATTCCGAGTTAGAATCCGAGTTATGATGTAGGCGCAGTAGATTCCGAGTTATGATGTAGGCGCAGTAGATTCCGAGTTAGATTCCGAGTTATGATGTAGGCGCAGTAGATTCCGAGTTATGATGTAGGCGCAGTAGATTCCGAGTTAGATTCCGAGTTATGATGTAGGCGCAGTAGATTCCGAGTTATGATGTAGGCGCAGTAGATTCCGAGTTAGATTCCGAGTTATGATGTAGGCGCAGTAGATTCCGAGTTATGATGTAGGCGCAGTAGATTCCGAGTTATGATGTAGGCGCAGTAGATTCCGAGTTATGATGTAGGCGCAGTAGATTCCGAGTTAGATTCCGAGTTATGATGTAGGCGCAGTAGGTTCCGAGTTATGATGTAGGCGCAGTAGATTCCGAGTTATGATGTAGGCGCAGTAGATTCCGAGTTAGATTCCGAGTTATGATGTAGGCGCAGTAGATTCCGAGTTATGATGTAGGCGCAGTAGATTCCGAGTTAGATTCCGAGTTATGATGTAGGCGCAGTAGATTCCGAGTTATGATGTAGGCGCAGTAGATTCCGAGTTATGGTGTAGGCGCAGTAGATTCCGAGTTAGATTCCGAGTTATGATGTAGGCGCAGTAGATTCCGAGTTATGATGTAGGCGCAGTAGATTCCGAGTTAAATTCCGAGTTATGATGTAGGCGCAGTAGATTCCGAGTTATGATGTAGGCGCAGTAGATTCCGAGTTAGATTCCGAGTTATGATGTAGGCGCAGTAGATTCCGAGTTATGATGTAGGCGCAGTAGATTCCGAGTTAGATTCCGAGTTATGATGTAGGCGCAGTAGATTCCGAGTTATGATGTAGGCGCAGTAGATTCCGAGTTAGATTCCGAGTTATGATGTAGGCGCAGTAGATTCCGAGTTATGATGTAGGCGCAGTAGATTCCGAGTTAGATTCCGAGTTATGATGTAGGCGCAGTAGATTCCGAGTTATGATGTAGGCGCAGTAGATTCCGAGTTAGATTCCGAGTTATGATGTAGGCGCAGTAGATTCCGAGTTATGATGTAGGCGCAGTAGATTCCGAGTTAGATTCCGAGTTATGATGTAGGCGCAGTAGATTTTGAGTTATGATGTAGGCGCAGTAGATTCCGAGTTAGATTCCGAGTTATGATGTAGGCGCAGTAGATTCCGAGTTATGATGTAGGCGCAGTAGATTCCGAGTTATGATGTAGGCGCAGTAGATTCCGAGTTAGATTCCGAGTTATGATGTAGGCGCAGTAGGTTCCGAGTTATGATGTAGGCGCAGTAGATTCCGAGTTATGATGTAGGCGCAGTAGATTCCGAGTTAGATTCCGAGTTATGATGTAGGCGCAGTAGATTCCGAGTTATGATGTAGGCGCAGTAGATTCCGAGTTAGATTCCGAGTTATGATGTAGGCGCAGTAGATTCCGAGTTAGATTCCGAGTTATGATGTAGGCGCAGTAGATTCCGAGTTATGATGTAGGCGCAGTAGATTCCGAGTTAGATTCCGAGTTATGATGTAGGCGCAGTAGATTCCGAGTTATGATGTAGGCGCAGTAGATTCCGAGTTAGATTCCGAGTTATGATGTAGGCGCAGTAGATTCCGAGTTATGATGTAGGCGCAGTAGATTCCGAGTTAGATTCCGAGTTATGATGTAGGCGCAGTAGATTCCGAGTTATGATGTAGGCGCAGTAGATTCCGAGTTAGATTCCGAGTTATGATGTAGGCGCAGTAGATTTTGAGTTATGATGTAGGCGCAGTAGATTCCGAGTTAGATTCCGAGTTATGATGTAGGCGCAGTAGATTCCGAGTTATGATGTAGGCGCAGTAGATTCCGAGTTATGATGTAGGCGCAGTAGATTCCGAGTTAGATTCCGAGTTATGATGTAGGCGCAGTAGGTTCCGAGTTATGATGTAGGCGCAGTAGATTCCGAGTTATGATGTAGGCGCAGTAGATTCCGAGTTAGATTCCGAGTTATGATGTAGGCGCAGTAGATTCCGAGTTATGATGTAGGCGCAGTAGATTCCGAGTTAGATTCCGAGTTATGATGTAGGCGCAGTAGATTCCGAGTTATGATGTAGGCGCAGTAGATTCCGAGTTATGATGTAGGCGCAGTAGATTCCGAGTTAGATTCCGAGTTATGATGTAGGCGCAGTAGATTCCGAGTTATGATGTAGGCGCAGTAGATTCCGAGTTAGATTCCGAGTTATGATGTAGGCGCAGTAGATTCCGAGTTATGATGTAGGCGCAGTAGATTCCGAGTTAGATTCCGAGTTATGATGTAGGCGCAGTAGATTCCGAGTTATGATGTAGGCGCAGTAGATTCCGAGTTATGATGTAGGCGCAGTAGATTCCGAGTTAGATTCCGAGTTATGATGTAGGCGCAGTAGGTTCCGAGTTATGATGTAGGCGCAGTAGATTCCGAGTTATGATGTAGGCGCAGTAGATTCCGAGTTAGATTCCGAGTTATGATGTAGGCGCAGTAGATTCCGAGTTATGATGTAGGCGCAGTAGATTCCGAGTTAGATTCCGAGTTATGATGTAGGCGCAGTAGATTCCGAGTTATGATGTAGGCGCAGTAGATTCCGAGTTATGATGTAGGCGCAGTAGATTCCGAGTTAGATTCCGAGTTATGATGTAGGCGCAGTAGATTCCGAGTTATGATGTAGGCGCAGTAGATTCCGAGTTAGATTCCGAGTTATGATGTAGGCGCAGTAGATTCCGAGTTATGATGTAGGCGCAGTAGATTCCGTGTTAGATTCCGAGTTATGATGTAGGCGCAGTAGATTCCGAGTTATGATGTAGGCGCAGTAGATTCCGAGTTAGATTCCGAGTTATGATGTAGGCGCAGTAGATTCCGAGTTATGATGTAGGCGCAGTAGATTCCGAGTTAGATTCTGAGTTATGATGTAGGCGCAGTAGATTCCGAGTTATGATGTAGGCGCAGTAGATTCCAAGTTAGATTCCGAGTTATGATGTAGGCGCAGTAGATTCCGAGTTATGATGTAGGCGCAGTAGATTCCGAGTTAGATTCCGAGTTATGATGTAGGCGCAGTAGATTCCGAGTTATGATGTAGGCGCAGTAGATTCCGAGTTAGATTCCGAGTTATGATGTAGGCGCAGTAGGTTCCGAGTTATGATGTAGGCGCAGTAGATTCCGAGTTATGATGTAGGCGCAGTAGATTCCGAGTTAGATTCCGAATTATGATGTAGGCGCAGTAGATTCCGAGTTATGATGTAGGCGCAGTAGATTCCGAGTTAGATTCCGAGTTATGATGTAGGCGCAGTAGATTCCGAGTTATGATGTAGGCGCAGTAGATTCCGAGTTAGATTCCGAGTTATGATGTAGGCGCAGTAGGTTCCGAGTTATGATGTAGGCGCAGTAGATTCCGAGTTATGACGTAGGCGCAGTAGATTCCGAGTTAGATTCCGAGTTATGATGTAGGCGCAGTAGATTCCGAGTTATGATGTAGGCGCAGTAGATTCCGAGTTATATTCCGAGTTATGATGTAGGCGCAGTAGATTCCGAGTAATGATGTAGGCGCAGTAGATTCCGAGTTATGATGTAGACGCAGTAGATTCCGAGTTATGATGTAGGCGCAGTAGATTCCGAGTTAGATTCCGAGTTATGATGTAGGCGCAGTAGATTCCGAGTTAGATTCCGAGTTATGATGTAGGCGCAGTAGATTCCGAGCTATGATGTAGGCGCAGTAGATTCCGAGTTAGATTCCGAGTTATGATGTAGGCGCAGTAGATTCTGAGTTATGATGTAGGCGCAGTAGATTCCGAGTTATGATGTAGGCGCAGTAGATTCCGAGTTAGATTCCGAGTTATGATGTAGGCGCAGTAGATTCCGAGTTATGATGTAGGCGCAGTAGATTCCGAGTTAGATTCCGAGTTATGATGTAGGCGCAGTAGATTCCGAGTTATGATGTAGGCGCAGTAGATTCCGAGTTAGATTCCGAGTTATGATGTAGGCGCAGTAGATTCCGAGTTATGATGTAGGCGCAGTAGATTCCGAGTTAGATTCCGAGTTATGATGTAGGCGCAGTAGATTCCGAGTTATGATGTAGGCGCAGTAGATTCCGAGTTAGATTCCGAGTTATGATGTAGGCGCAGTAGATTCCGAGTTATGATGTAGGCGCAGTAGATTCCGAGTTAGATTCCGAGTTATGATGTAGGCGCAGTAGATTCCGAGTTATGATGTAGGCGCAGTAGATTCCGAGTTAGATTCCGAGTTATGATGTAGGCGCAGTAGGTTCCGAGTTATGATGTAGGCGCAGTAGATTCCGAGTTATGATGTAGGCGCAGTAGATTCCGAGTTAGATTCCGAGTTATGATGTAGGCGCAGTAGATTCCGAGTTATGATGTTGGCGCAGTAGATTCCGAGTTAGATTCCGAGTTATGATGTAGGCGCAGTAGGTTCCGAGTTATGATGTAGGCGCAGTAGATTCCGAGTTATGATGTAGGCGCAGTAGATTCCGAGTTAGATTCCGAGTTATGATGTAGGCGCAGTAGATTCCGAGTTATGATGTAGGCGCAGTAGATTCCGAGTTAGATTCCGAGTTATGATGTAGGCGCAGTAGATTCCGAGTTATGATGTAGGCGCAGTAGATTCCGAGTTATGATGTAGGCGCAGTAGATTCCGAGTTAGATTCCGAGTTATGATGTAGGCGCAGTAGATTCCGAGTTATGATGTAGGCGCAGTAGATTCCGAGTTAGATTCCGAGTTATGATGTAGGCGCAGTAGATTCCGAGTTATGATGTAGGCGCAGTAGATTCCGAGTTAGATTCCGAGTTATGAAGTAGGCGCAGTAGATTCCGAGTTATGATGTAGGCGCAGTAGATTCCGAGTTAGATTCCGAGTTATGATGTAGGCGCAGTAGATTCCGAGTTATGATGTAGGCGCAGTAGATTCCGAGTTAGATTCCGAGTTATGATGTAGGCGCAGTAGATTCCTAGTTATGATGTAGGCGCAGTAGATTCCGAGTTAGATTCCGAGTTATGATGTAGGCGCAGTAGATTCCGAGTTATGATGTAGGCGCAGTAGATTCCGAGTTAGATTCCGAGTTATGATGTAGGCGCAGTAGATTCCGAGTTATGATGTAGGCGCAGTAGATTCCGAGTTAGATTCCGAGATATGATGTAGGCGCAGTAGGTTCCGAGTTATGATGTAGGCGCAGTAGATTCCGAGTTATGATGTAGGCGCAGTAGATTCCGAGTTAGATTCCGAGTTATGATGTAGGCGCAGTAGATTCCGAGTTATGATGTAGGCGCAGTAGATTCCGAGTTAGATTCCGAGTTATGATGTAGGCGCAGTAGGTTCCGAGTTATGATGTAGGCGCAGTAGATTCCGAGTTATGACGTAGGCGCAGTAGATTCCGAGTTAGATTCCGAGTTATGATGTAGGCGCAGTAGATTCCGAGTTATGATGTAGGCGCAGTAGATTCCGAGTTATATTCCGAGTTATGATGTAGGCGCAGGAGATTCCGAGTTATGATGTAGGCGCAGTAGATTCCGAGTTATGATGTAGACGCAGTAGATTCCGAGTTATGATGTAGGCGCAGTAGATTCCGAGTTAGATTCCGAGTTATGATGTAGGCGCAGTAGATTCCGAGTTAGATTCCGAGTTATGATGTAGGCGCAGTAGATTCAGAGCTATGATGTAGGCGCAGTAGATTCCGAGTTAGATTCCGAGTTATAATGTAGGCGCAGTAGATTCTGAGTTATGATGTAGGCGCAGTAGATTCCGAGTTATGATGTAGGCGCGGTAGATTCCGAGTTAGATTCCGAGTTATGATGTAGGCGGAGTAGATTCCGAGTTATGATGTAGGCGCAGTAGATTCCGAGTTAGATTCCGAGTTATGATGTAGGCGCAGTAGATTCCGAGTTATGATGTAGGCGCAGTAGATTCCGAGTTAGATTCCGAGTTATGATGTAGGCGCAGTAGATTCCGAGTTATGATGTAGGCGCAGTAGATTCCGAGTTAGATTCCGAGTTATGATGTAGGCGCAGTAGATTCCGAGTTATGATGTAGGCGCAGTAGATTCCGAGTTAGATTCCGAGTTATGATGTAGGCGCAGTAGATTCCGAGGTATGATGTAGGCGCAGTAGATTCCGAATTAGATTCCGAGTTATGATGTAGGCGCAGTAGATTCCGAGTTATGATGTAGGCGCAGTAGATTCCGAGTTAGATACGAGTTATGATGTAGGCGCAGTAGATTCCTAGTTATGATGTAGGCGCAGTAGATTCCAAGTTATGATGTAGGCGCAGTAGATTCCGAGTTAGATTCCGAGTTATGATGTAGGCGCAGTAGATTCCGAGTTATGATGTAGGCGCAGTAGATTCCGAGTTAGATTCCGAGTTATGATGTAGGCGCAGTAGATTCCGAGTTATGATGTAGGCGCAGTAGATTCCGAGTTAGATTCCGAGTTATGATGTAGGCGCAGTAGATTCCGAGTTATGATGTAGGCGCAGTAGATTCCGAGTTAGATTCCGAGTTATGATGTAGGCGCAGTAGATTCCGAGTTATGATGTAGGCGCAGTAGATTCCGAGTTAGATTCCGAGTTATGATGTAGGCGCAGTAGATTCCGAGTTATGATGTAGGCGCAGTAGATTCCGAGTTAGATTCCGAGTTATGATGTAGGCGCAGTAGATTCCGAGTTATGATGTAGGCGCAGTAGATTCCGAGTTAGATTCCGAGTTATGATGTAGGCGCAGTAGATTCCAAGTTATGATGTAGGCGCAGTAGATTCCGAGTTAGATTCCGAGTTATGATGTAGGCGCAGTAGGTTCCGAGTTATGATGTAGGCGCAGTAGATTCCGAGTTATGATGTAGGCGCAGTAGATTCCGAGTTAGATTCCGAGTTATGATGTAGGCGCAGTAGATTCCGAGTTATGATGTAGGCGCAGTAAATTCCGAGTTAGATTCCGAGTTATGATGTAGGCGCAGTAGATTCCGAGTTATGATGTAGGCGCAGTAGATTCCGAGTTATGATGTAGGCGCAGTAGATTCCGAGTTAGATTCCGAGTTATGATGTAGGCGCAGTAGATTCCGAGTTATGATGTAGGCGCAGTAGATTCCGAGTTAGATTCCGAGTTATGATGTAGGCGCAGTAGATTCCGAGTTATGATGTAGGCGCAGTAGATTCCGAGTTAGATTCCGAGTTATGATGTAGGCGCAGTAGATTCCGAGTTATGATGTAGGCGCAGTAGATTCCGAGTTATGATGTAGACGCAGTAGATTCCGAGTTATGATGTAGGCGCAGTAGATTCCGAGTTAGATTCCGAGTTATGATGTAGGCGCAGTAGATTCCGAGTTAGATTCCGAGTTATGATGTAGGCGCAGTAGATTCAGAGCTATGATGTAGGCGCAGTAGATTCCGAGTTAGATTCCGAGTTATGATGTAGGCGCAGTAGATTCTGAGTTATGATGTAGGCGCAGTAGATTCCGAGTTATGATGTAGGCGCGGTAGATTCCGAGTTAGATTCCGAGTTATGATGTAGGCGGAGTAGATTCCGAGTTATGATGTAGGCGCAGTAGATTCCGAGTTAGATTCCGAGTTATGATGTAGGCGCAGTAGATTCCGAGTTATGATGTAGGCGCAGTAGATTCCGAGTTAGATTCCGAGTTATGATGTAGGCGCAGTAGATTCCGAGTTATGATGTAGGCGCAGTAGATTCCGAGTTAGATTCCGAGTTATGATGTAGGCGCAGTAGATTCCGAGTTATGATGTAGGCGCAGTAGATTCCGAGTTAGATTCCGAGTTATGATGTAGGCGCAGTAGATTCCGAGTTATGATGTAGGCGCAGTAGATTCCGAGTTAGATTCCGAGTTATGATGTAGGCGCAGTAGATTCCGAGTTATGATGTAGGCGCAGTAGATTCCGAGTTAGATTCCGAGTTATGATGTAGGCGCAGTAGATTCCGAGTTATGATGTAGGCGCAGTAGATTCCGAGTTAGATTCCGAGTTATGATGTAGGCGCAGTAGGTTCCGAGTTATGATGTAGGCGCAGTAGATTCCGAGTTATGATGTAGGCGCAGTAGATTCCGAGTTAGATTCCGAGTTATGATGTAGGCGCAGTAGATTCCGAGTTATGATGTAGGCGCAGTAGATTCCGAGTTATATTCCGAGTTATGATGTAGGCGCAGGAGATTCCGAGTTATGATGTAGGCGCAGTAGATTCCGAGTTATGATGTAGACGCAGTAGATTCCGAGTTATGATGTAGGCGCAGTAGATTCCGAGTTAGATTCCGAGTTATGATGTAGGCGCAGTAGATTCCGAGTTAGATTCCGAGTTATGATGTAGGCGCAGTAGATTCAGAGCTATGATGTAGGCGCAGTAGATTCCGAGTTAGATTCCGAGTTATGATGTAGGCGCAGTAGATTCTGAGTTATGATGTAGGCGCAGTAGATTCCGAGTTATGATGTAGGCGCGGTAGATTCCGAGTTAGATTCCGAGTTATGATGTAGGCGGAGTAGATTCCGAGTTATGATGTAGGCGCAGTAGATTCCGAGTTAGATTCCGAGTTATGATGTAGGCGCAGTAGATTCCGAGTTATGATGTAGGCGCAGTAGATTCCGAGTTAGATTCCGAGTTATGATGTAGGCGCAGTAGATTCCGAGTTATGATGTAGGCGCAGTAGATTCCGAGTTAGATTCCGAGTTATGATGTAGGCGCAGTAGATTCCGAGTTATGATGTAGGCGCAGTAGATTCCGAGTTAGATTCCGAGTTATGATGTAGGCGCAGTAGATTCCGAGGTATGATGTAGGCGCAGTAGATTCCGAATTAGATTCCGAGTTATGATGTAGGCGCAGTAGATTCCGAGTTATGATGTAGGCGCAGTAGATTCCGAGTTAGATACGAGTTATGATGTAGGCGCAGTAGATTCCTAGTTATGATGTAGGCGCAGTAGATTCCAAGTTATGATGTAGGCGCAGTAGATTCCGAGTTAGATTCCGAGTTATGATGTAGGCGCAGTAGATTCCGAGTTATGATGTAGGCGCAGTAGATTCCGAGTTAGATTCCGAGTTATGATGTAGGCGCAGTAGATTCCGAGTTATGATGTAGGCGCAGTAGATTCCGAGTTAGATTCCGAGTTATGATGTAGGCGCAGTAGATTCCGAGTTATGATGTAGGCGCAGTAGATTCCGAGTTAGATTCCGAGTTATGATGTAGGCGCAGTAGATTCCGAGTTATGATGTAGGCGCAGTAGATTCCGAGTTAGATTCCGAGTTATGATGTAGGCGCAGTAGATTCCGAGTTATGATGTAGGCGCAGTAGATTCCGAGTTAGATTCCGAGTTATGATGTAGGCGCAGTAGATTCCGAGTTATGATGTAGGCGCAGTAGATTCCGAGTTAGATTCCGAGTTATGATGTAGGCGCAGTAGATTCCGAGTTATGATGTAGGCGCAGTAGATTCCGAGTTAGATTCCGAGTTATGATGTAGGCGCAGTAGATTCCGAGTTATGATGTAGGCGCAGTAGATTCCGAGTTAGATTCCGAGTTATGATGTAGGCGCAGTAGGATTCCGAGTTATGATGTAGGCGCAGTAGATTCCGAGTTATGATGTAGGCGCAGTAGATTCCGAGTTAGATTCCGAGTTATGATGTAGGCGCAGTAGATTCCGAGTTATGATGTAGGCGCAGTAGATTCCGAGTTAGATTCCGAGTTATGATGTAGGCGCAGTAGATTCCGAGTTATGATGTAGGCGCAGTAGATTCCGAGTTATGATGTAGGCGCAGTAGATTCCGAGTTAGATTCCGAGTTATGATGTAGACGCAGTAGATTCCGAGTTATGATGTAGGCGCAGTAGATTCCGAGTTAGATACGAGTTATGATGTAGGCGCAGTAGATTCCTAGTTATGATGTAGGCGCAGTAGATTCCAAGTTATGATGTAGGCGCAGTAGATTCCGAGTTAGATTCCGAGTTATGATGTAGGCGCAGTAGATTCCGAGTTATGATGTAGGCGCAGTAGATTCCGAGTTAGATTCCGAGTTATGATGTAGGCGCAGTAGATTCCGAGTTATGATGTAGGCGCAGTAGATTCCGAGTTAGATTCCGAGTTATGATGTAGGCGCAGTAGATTCCGAGTTATGATGTAGGCGCAGTAGATTCCGAGTTAGATTCCGAGTTATGATGTAGGCGCAGTAGATTCCGAGTTATGATGTAGGCGCAGTAGATTCCGAGTTAGATTCCGAGTTATGATGTAGGCGCAGTAGATTCCGAGTTATGATGTAGGCGCAGTAGATTCCGAGTTAGATTCCGAGTTATGATGTAGGCGCAGTAGATTCCGAGTTATGATGTAGGCGCAGTAGATTCCGAGTTAGATTCCGAGTTATGATGTAGGCGCAGTAGATTCCGAGTTATGATGTAGGCGCAGTAGATTCCGAGTTAGATTCCGAGTTATGATGTAGGCGCAGTAGATTCCAAGTTATGATGTAGGCGCAGTAGATTCCGAGTTAGATTCCGAGTTATGATGTAGGCGCAGTAGGTTCCGAGTTATGATGTAGGCGCAGTAGATTCCGAGTTATGATGTAGGCGCAGTAGATTCCGAGTTAGATTCCGAGTTATGATGTAGGCGCAGTAGATTCCGAGTTATGATGTAGGCGCAGTAAATTCCGAGTTAGATTCCGAGTTATGATGTAGGCGCAGTAGATTCCGAGTTATGATGTAGGCGCAGTAGATTCCGAGTTATGATGTAGGCGCAGTAGATTCCGAGTTAGATTCCGAGTTATGATGTAGGCGCAGTAGATTCCGAGTTATGATGTAGGCGCAGTAGATTCCGAGTTAGATTCCGAGTTATGATGTAGGCGCAGTAGATTCCGAGTTATGATGTAGGCGCAGTAGATTCCGAGTTAGATTCCGAGTTATGATGTAGGCGCAGTAGATTCCGAGTTATGATGTAGGCGCAGTAGATTCCGAGTTATGATGTAGACGCAGTAGATTCCGAGTTATGATGTAGGCGCAGTAGATTCCGAGTTAGATTCCGAGTTATGATGTAGGCGCAGTAGATTCCGAGTTAGATTCCGAGTTATGATGTAGGCGCAGTAGATTCAGAGCTATGATGTAGGCGCAGTAGATTCCGAGTTAGATTCCGAGTTATGATGTAGGCGCAGTAGATTCTGAGTTATGATGTAGGCGCAGTAGATTCCGAGTTATGATGTAGGCGCGGTAGATTCCGAGTTAGATTCCGAGTTATGATGTAGGCGGAGTAGATTCCGAGTTATGATGTAGGCGCAGTAGATTCCGAGTTAGATTCCGAGTTATGATGTAGGCGCAGTAGATTCCGAGTTATGATGTAGGCGCAGTAGATTCCGAGTTAGATTCCGAGTTATGATGTAGGCGCAGTAGATTCCGAGTTATGATGTAGGCGCAGTAGATTCCGAGTTAGATTCCGAGTTATGATGTAGGCGCAGTAGATTCCGAGTTATGATGTAGGCGCAGTAGATTCCGAGTTAGATTCCGAGTTATGATGTAGGCGCAGTAGATTCCGAGTTATGATGTAGGCGCAGTAGATTCCGAGTTAGATTCCGAGTTATGATGTAGGCGCAGTAGATTCCGAGTTATGATGTAGGCGCAGTAGATTCCGAGTTAGATTCCGAGTTATGATGTAGGCGCAGTAGATTCCGAGTTATGATGTAGGCGCAGTAGATTCCGAGTTAGATTCCGAGTTATGATGTAGGCGCAGTAGATTCCGAGTTATGATGTAGGCGCAGTAGATTCCGAGTTAGATTCCGAGTTATGATGTAGGCGCAGTAGATTCCGAGTTATGATGTAGGCGCAGTAGATTCCGAGTTAGATTCCGAGTTATGATGTAGGCGCAGTAGGATTCCGAGTTATGATGTAGGCGCAGTAGATTCCGAGTTATGATGTAGGCGCAGTAGATTCCGAGTTAGATTCCGAGTTATGATGTAGGCGCAGTAGATTCCGAGTTATGATGTAGGCGCAGTAGATTCCGAGTTAGATTCCGAGTTATGATGTAGGCGCAGTAGATTCCGAGTTATGATGTAGGCGCAGTAGATTCCGAGTTATGATGTAGGCGCAGTAGATTCCGAGTTAGATTCCGAGTTATGATGTAGGCGCAGTAGATTCCGAGTTATGATGTAGGCGCAGTAGATTCCGAGTTAGATTCCGAGTTATGATGTAGGCGCAGTAGATTCCGAGTTATGATGTAGGCGCAGTAGATTCCGAGTTAGATTCCGAGTTATGATGTAGGCGCAGTAGATTCCGAGTTATGATGTAGGCGCAGTAGATTCCGAGTTAGATTCCGAGTTATGATGTAGGCGCAGTAGATTCCGAGTTATGATGTAGGCGCAGTAGATTCCGAGTTAGATTCTGAGTTATGATGTAGGCGCAGTAGATTCCGAGTTATGATGTAGGCGCAGTAGATTCCGAGTTAGATTCCGAGTTATGATGTAGGCGCAGTAGATTCCGAGTTATGATGTAGGCGCAGTAGATTCCGAGTTAGATTCCGAGTTATGATGTAGGCGCAGTAGATTCCGAGTTATGATGTAGGCGCAGTAGATTCCGAGTTAGATTCCGAGTTATGATGTAGGCGCAGTAGATTCCGAGTTATGATGTAGGCGCAGTAGATTCCGAGTTATGATGTAGGCGCAGTAGATTCCGAGTTAGATTCCGAGTTATGATGTAGGCGCAGTAGATTCCGAGTTATGATGTAGGCGCAGTAGATTCCGAGTTAGATTCCGAGTTATGATGTAGGCGCAGTAGATTCCGAGTTATGATGTAGGCGCAGTAGATTCCGAGTTAGATTCCGAGTTATGATGTAGGCGCAGTAGGTTCCGAGTTATGATGTAGGCGCAGTAGATTCCGAGTTATGATGTAGGCGCAGTAGATTCCGAGTTAGATTCCGAGTTATGATGTAGGTGCAGTAGATTCCGAGTTATGATGTAGGCGCAGTAGATTCCGAGTTATATTCCGAGTTATGATGTAGGCGCAGTAGATTCCGAGTTATGATGTAGGCGCAGTAGATTCCGAGTTATGATGTAGGCGCAGTAGATTCCGAGTTATGATGTAGGCGCAGTAGATTCCGAGTTAGATTCCGAGTTATGATGTAGGCGCAGTAGATTCCGAGTTAGATTCCGAGTTATGATGTAGGCGCAGTAGATTCCGAGCTATGATGTAGGCGCAGTAGATTCCGAGTTAGATTCCGAGTTATGATGTAGGCGCAGTAGATTCTGAGTTATGATGTAGGCGCAGTAGATTCCGAGTTATGATGTAGGCGCAGTAGATTCCGAGTTAGATTCCGAGTTATGATGTAGGCGCAGTAGATTCCGAGTTATGATGTAGGCGCAGTAGATTCCGAGTTAGATTCCGAGTTATGATGTAGGCGCAGTAGATTCCGAGTTATGATGTAGGCGCAGTAGATTCCGAGTTAGATTCCGAGTTATGATGTAGGCGCAGTAGATTCCGAGTTATGATGTAGGCGCAGTAGATTCCGAGTTATGATGTAGGCGCAGTAGATTCCGAGTTAGATTCCGAGTTATGATGTAGGCGCAGTAGATTCCGAGTTATGATGTAGGCGCAGTAGATTCCGAGTTAGATTCCGAGTTATGATGTAGGCGCAGTAGATTCCGAGTTATGATGTAGGCGCAGTAGATTCCGAGTTAGATTCCGAGTTATGATGTAGGCGCAGTAGATTCCGAGTTATGATGTAGGCGCAGTAGATTCCGAGTTAGATTCCGAGTTATGATGTAGGCGCAGTAGATTCCGAGTTATGATGTAGGCGCAGTAGATTCCGAGTTAGATTCCGAGTTATGATGTAGGCGCAGTAGGATTCCGAGTTATGATGTAGGCGCAGTAGATTCCGAGTTATGATGTAGGCGCAGTAGATTCCGAGTTAGATTCCGAGTTATGATGTAGGCGCAGTAGATTCCGAGTTATGATGTAGGCGCAGTAGATTCCGAGTTAGATTCCGAGTTATGATGTAGGCGCAGTAGATTCCGAGTTATGATGTAGGCGCAGTAGATTCCGAGTTAGATTCCGAGTTATGATGTAGGCGCAGTAGATTCCGAGTTATGATGTAGGCGCAGTAGATTCCGAGTTAGATTCCGAGTTATGATGTAGGCGCAGTAGATTCCGAGTTATGATGTAGGCGCAGTAGATTCCGAGTTAGATTCCGAGTTATGATGTAGGCGCAGTAGATTCCGAGTTATGATGTAGGCGCAGTAGATTCCGAGTTAGATTCCGAGTTATGATGTAGGCGCAGTAGATTCCGAGTTATGATGTAGGTGCAGTAGATTCCGAGTTAGATTCTGAGTTATGATGTAGGCGCAGTAGATTCCGAGTTATGATGTAGGCGCAGTAGATTCCGAGTTAGATTCCGAGTTATGATGTAGGCGCAGTAGATTCCGAGTTATGATGTAGGCGCAGTAGATTCCGAGTTAGATTCCGAGTTATGATGTAGGCGCAGTAGATTCCGAGTTATGATGTAGGCGCAGTAGATTCCGAGTTAGATTCCGAGTTATGATGTAGGCGCAGTAGGTTCCGAGTTATGATGTAGGCGCAGTAGATTCCGAGTTATGATGTAGGCGCAGTAGATTCCGAGTTAGATTCCGAGTTATGATGTAGGCGCAGTAGATTCCGAGTTATGATGTAGGCGCAGTAGATTCCGAGTTAGATTCCGAGTTATGATGTAGGCGCAGTAGATTCCGAGTTATGATGTAGGCGCAGTAGATTCCGAGTTAGATTCCGAGTTATGATGTAGGCGCAGTAGGTTCCGAGTTATGATGTAGGCGCAGTAGATTCCGAGTTATGATGTAGGCGCAGTAGATTCCGAGTTAGATTCCGAGTTATGATGTAGGTGCAGTAGATTCCGAGTTATGATGTAGGCGCAGTAGATTCCGAGTTATATTCCGAGTTATGATGTAGGCGCAGTAGATTCCGAGTTATGATGTAGGCGCAGTAGATTCCGAGTTATGATGTAGACGCAGTAGATTCCGAGTTATGATGTAGGCGCAGTAGATTCCGAGTTAGATTCCGAGTTATGATGTAGGCGCAGTAGATTCCGAGTTAGATTCCGAGTTATGATGTAGGCGCAGTAGATTCCGAGCTATGATGTAGGCGCAGATGATTCCGAGTTAGATTCCGAGTTATGATGTAGGCGCAGTAGATTCTGAGTTATGATGTAGGCGCAGTAGATTCCGAGTTATGATGTAGGCGCAGTAGATTCCGAGTTAGATTCCGAGTTATGATGTAGGCGCAGTAGATTCCGAGTTATGATGTAGGCGCAGTAGATTCCGAGTTAGATTCCGAGTTATGATGTAGGCGCAGTAGATTCCGAGTTATGATGTAGGCGCAGTAGATTCCGAGTTAGATTCCGAGTTATGATGTAGGCGCAGTAGATTCCGAGTTATGATGTAGGCGCAGTAGATTCCGAGTTAGATTCCGAGTTATGATGTAGGCGCAGTAGATTCCGAGTTATGATGTAGGCGCAGTAGATTCCGAGTTAGATTCCGAGTTATGATGTAGGCGCAGTAGATTCCGAGTTATGATGTAGGCGCAGTAGATTCCGAGTTAGATTCCGAGTTATGATGTAGGCGCAGTAGATTCCGAGTTATGATGTAGGCGCAGTAGATTCCGAGTTAGATTCCGAGTTATGATGTAGGCGCAGTAGATTCCGAGTTATGATGTAGGCGCAGTAGATTCCGAGTTATGATGTAGGCGCAGTAGATTCCGAATGCAGTAGATTCCGAGTTAGATTCCGAGTTATGATGTAGGCGCAGTAGATTCCGAGTTATGATGTAGGCGCAGTAGATTCCGAGTTAGATTCCGAGTTATGATTAGGCGCAGTAGATTCCGAGTTATGATGTAGGCGCAGTAGATTCCGAGTTATGATGTAGGCGCAGTAGATTCCGAGTTAGATTCCGAGTTATGATGTAGGCGCAGTAGATTCCGAGTTATGATGTAGGCGCAGTAGATTCCGAGTTAGATTCCGAGTTATGATGTAGGCGCAGTAGATTCCGAGTTATGATGTAGGCGCAGTAGATTCCGAGTTAGATTCCGAGTTATGAAGTAGGCGCAGTAGATTCCGAGTTATGATGTAGGCGCAGTAGATTCCGAGTTAGATTCCGAGTTATGATGTAGGCGCAGTAGATTCCGAGTTATGATGTAGGCGCAGTAGATTCCGAGTTAGATTCCGAGTTATGATGTAGGCGCAGTAGATTCCGAGTTATGATGTAGGCGCAGTAGATTCCGAGTTAGATTCCGAGTTATGATGTAGGCGCAGTAGATTCCGAGTTATGATGTAGGCGCAGTAGATTCCGAGTTAGATTCCGAGTTATGATGTAGGCGCAGTAGATTCCGAGTTATGATGTAGGCGCAGTAGATTCCGAGTTAGATTCCGAGTTATGATGTAGGCGCAGTAGATTCCGAGTTATGATGTAGGCGCAGTAGATTCCGAGTTATGATGTAGGCGCAGTAGATTCCGAGTTATGATGTAGGCGCAGTAGATTCCGAGTTAGATTCCGAGTATGATGTAGGCGCAGTAGATTCCGAGTTATGATGTAGGCGCAGTAGATTCCGAGTTAGATTCCGAGTTATGATGTAGGCGCAGTAGATTCCGAGTTATGATGTAGGCGCAGTAGATTCCGAGTTAGATTCCGAGTTATGATGTAGGCGCAGTAGATTCCGAGTTATGATGTAGGCGCAGTAGATTCCGAGTTAGATTCCGAGTTATGATGTAGGCGCAGTAGATTCCGAGTTATGATGTAGGCGCAGTAGATTCCGAGTTAGATTCCGAGTTATGATGTAGGCGCAGTAGATTCCGAGTTATGATGTAGGCGCAGTAGATTCCGAGTTAGATTCCGAGTTATGATGTAGGCGCAGTAGATTCCGAGTTATGATGTAGGCGCAGTAGATTCCGAGTTAGATTCCGAGTTATGATGTAGGCGCAGTAGATTCCGAGTTATGATGTAGGCGCAGTAGATTCCGAGTTAGATTCCGAGTTATGATGTAGGCGCAGTAGATTCCGAGTTATGATGTAGGCGCAGTAGATTCCGAGTTATGATGTAGTATCGAGTTATGATGTAGGCGCAGTAGATTCCGAGTTAGATTCCGAGTTATGATGTAGGCGCAGTAGATTCCGAGTTATGATGTAGGCGCAGTAGATTCCGAGTTAGATTCCGAGTTATGATGTAGGCGCAGTAGATTCCGAGTTATGATGTAGGCGCAGTAGATTCCGAGTTAGATTCCGAGTTATGATGTAGGCGCAGTAGATTCCGAGTTATGATGTAGGCGCAGTAGATTCCGAGTTATGATGTAGGCGCAGTAGATTCCGAGTTAGATTCCGAGTTATGATGTAGGCGCAGTAGATTCCGAGTTATGATGTAGGCGCAGTAGATTCCGAGTTATGATGTAGGCGCAGTAGATTCCGAGTTATGATGTAGGCGCAGTAGATTCCGAGTTAGATTCCGAGTTATGATGTAGGCGCAGTAGATTCCGAGTTAGATTCCGAGTTATGATGTAGGCGCAGTAGATTCCGAGTTATGATGTAGGCGCAGTAGATTCCGAGTTAGATTCCGAGTTATGATGTAGGCGCAGTAGATTCCGAGTTATGATGTAGGCGCAGTAGATTCCGAGTTAGATTCCGAGTTATGATGTAGGCGCAGTAGATTCCGAGTTATGATGTAGGCGCAGTAGATTCCGAGTTAGATTCCGAGTTATGATGTAGGCGCAGTAGATTCCGAGTTATGATGTAGGCGCAGTAGATTCCGAGTTAGATTCCGAGTTATGATGTAGGCGCAGTAGATTCCGAGTTATGATGTAGGCGCAGTAGATTCCGAGTTAGATTCCGAGTTATGATGTAGGCGCAGTAGATTCCGAGTTATGATGTAGGCGCAGTAGATTCCGAGTTAGATTCCGAGTTATGATGTAGGCGCAGTAGATTCCGAGTTATGATGTAGGCGCAGTAGATTCCGAGTTAGATTCCGAGTTATGATGTAGGCGCAGTAGGTTCCGAGTTATGATGTAGGCGCAGTAGATTCCGAGTTATGATGTAGGCGCAGTAGATTCCGAGTTATGATGTAGGCGCAGTAGATTCCGAGTTAGATTCCGAGTTATGATGTAGGCGCAGTAGATTCGGAGTTATGATGTAGGCGCAGTAGATTCCGAGTTAGATTCCGAGTTATGATGTAGGCGCAGTAGATTCCGAGTTATGATGTAGGCGCAGTAGATTCCGAGTTAGATTCCGAGTTATGAAGTAGGCGCAGTAGATTCCGAGTTATGATGTAGGCGCAGTAGATTCCGAGTTAGATTCCGAGTTATGATGTAGGCGCAGTAGGTTCCGAGTTATGATGTAGGCGCAGTAGATTCCGAGTTATGATGTAGGCGCAGTAGATTCCGAGTTAGATTCCGAGTTATGATGTAGGCGCAGTAGATTCCGAGTTATGATGTAGGCGCAGTAGATTCCGAGTTAGATTCCGAGTTATGATGTAGGCGCAGTAGATTCCGAGTTATGATGTAGGCGCAGTAGATTCCGAGTTAGATTCCGAGTTATGATGTAGGCGCAGTAGATTCCGAGTTATGATGTAGGCGCAGTAGATTCCGAGTTATGATGTAGGCGCAGTAGATTCCGAGTTAGATTCCGAGTTATGATGTAGGCGCAGTAGATTCCGAGTTATGATGTAGGCGCAGTAGATTCCGAGTTAGATTCCGAGTTATGATGTAGGCGCAGTAGATTCCGAGTTATGATGTAGGCGCAGTAGATTCCGAGTTAGATTCCGAGTTATGAAGTAGGCGCAGTAGATTCCGAGTTATGATGTAGGCGCAGTAGATTCCGAGTTAGATTCCGAGTTATGATGTAGGCGCAGTAGATTCCGAGTTATGATGTAGGCGCAGTAGATTCCGAGTTATGATGTAGGCGCAGTAGATTCCGAGTTAGATTCCGAGTTATGATGTAGGCGCAGTAGATTCCGAGTTATGATGTAGGCGCAGTAGTTTCCGAGTTAGATTCCGAGTTATGATGTAGGCGCAGTAGATTCCGAGTTATGATGTAGGCGCAGTAGATTCCGAGTTAGATTCCGAGTTATGATGTAGGCGCAGTAGATTCCGAGTTATGATGTAGGCGCAGTAGATTCCGAGTTATGATGTAGGCGCAGTAGATTCCGAGTTAGATTCCGAGTTATGATGTAGGCGCAGTAGATTCCGAGTTATGATGTAGGCGCAGTAGATTCCGAGTTAGATTCCGAGTTATGATGTAGGCGCAGTAGATTCCGAGTTATGATGTAGGCGCAGTAGATTCCGAGTTAGATTCCGAGTTATGAAGTAGGCGCAGTAGATTCCGAGTTATGATGTAGGCGCAGTAGATTCCGAGTTAGATTCCGAGTTATGATGTAGGCGCAGTAGATTCCGAGTTATGATGTAGGCGCAGTAGATTCCGAGTTAGATTCCGAGTTATGATGTAGGCGCAGTAGATTCCGAGTTATGATGTAGGCGCAGTAGATTCCGAGTTAGATTCCGAGTTATGATGTAGGCGCAGTAGATTCCGAGTTATGATGTAGGCGCAGTAGATTCCGAGTTAGATTCCGAGTTATGATGTAGGCGCAGTAGATTCCGAGTTATGATGTAGGCGCAGTAGATTCCGAGTTAGATTCCGAGTTATGATGTAGGCGCAGTAGATTCCGAGTTATGATGTAGGCGCAGTAGATTCCGAGTTAGATTCCGAGTTATGATGTAGGCGCAGTAGGTTCCGAGTTATGATGTAGGCGCAGTAGATTCCGAGTTATGATGTAGGCGCAGTAGATTCCGAGTTAGATTCCGAGTTATGATGTAGGCGCAGTAGATTCCGAGTTATGATGTAGGCGCAGTAGATTCCGAGTTAGATTCCGAGTTATGATGTAGGCGCAGTAGATTCCGAGTTATGATGTAGGCGCAGTAGATTCCGAGTTATGATGTAGGCGCAGTAGATTCCGAGTTAGATTCCGAGTTATGATGTAGGCGCAGTAGATTCCGAGTTATGATGTAGGCGCAGTAGATTCCGAGTTAGATTCCGAGTTATGATGTAGGCGCAGTAGATTCCGAGTTATGATGTAGGCGCAGTAGATTCCGAGTTAGATTCCGAGTTATGATGTAGGCGCAGTAGATTCCGAGTTATGATGTAGGCGCAGTAGATTCCGAGTTAGATTCCGAGTTATGATGTAGGCGCAGTAGATTCCGAGTTATGATGTAGGTGCAGTAGATTCCGAGTTAGATTCTGAGTTATGATGTAGGCGCAGTAGATTCCGAGTTATGATGTAGGCGCAGTAGATTCCGAGTTAGATTCCGAGTTATGATGTAGGCGCAGTAGATTCCGAGTTATGATGTAGGCGCAGTAGATTCCGAGTTAGATTCCGAGTTATGATGTAGGCGCAGTAGATTCCGAGTTATGATGTAGGCGCAGTAGATTCCGAGTTAGATTCCGAGTTATGATGTAGGCGCAGTAGGTTCCGAGTTATGATGTAGGCGCAGTAGATTCCGAGTTATGATGTAGGCGCAGTAGATTCCGAGTTAGATTCCGAGTTATGATGTAGGCGCAGTAGATTCCGAGTTATGATGTAGGCGCAGTAGATTCCGAGTTAGATTCCGAGTTATGATGTAGGCGCAGTAGATTCCGAGTTATGATGTAGGCGCAGTAGATTCCGAGTTAGATTCCGAGTTATGATGTAGGCGCAGTAGGTTCCGAGTTATGATGTAGGCGCAGTAGATTCCGAGTTATGACGTAGGCGCAGTAGATTCCGAGTTAGATTCCGAGTTATGATGTAGGCGCAGTAGATTCCGAGTTATGATGTAGGCGCAGTAGATTCCGAGTTATATTCCGAGTTATGATGTAGGCGCAGTAGATTCCGAGTTATGATGTAGGCGCAGTAGATTCCGAGTTATGATGTAGACGCAGTAGATTCCGAGTTATGATGTAGGCGCAGTAGATTCCGAGTTAGATTCCGAGTTATGATGTAGGCGCAGTAGATTCCGAGTTAGATTCCGAGTTATGATGTAGGCGCAGTAGATTCCGAGCTATGATGTAGGCGCAGATGATTCCGAGTTAGATTCCGAGTTATGATGTAGGCGCAGTAGATTCTGAGTTATGATGTAGGCGCAGTAGATTCCGAGTTATGATGTAGGCGCAGTAGATTCCGAGTTAGATTCCGAGTTATGATGTAGGCGCAGTAGATTCCGAGTTATGATGTAGGCGCAGTAGATTCCGAGTTAGATTCCGAGTTATGATGTAGGCGCAGTAGATTCCGAGTTATGATGTAGGCGCAGTAGATTCCGAGTTAGATTCCGAGTTATGATGTAGGCGCAGTAGATTCCGAGTTATGATGTAGGCGCAGTAGATTCCGAGTTAGATTCCGAGTTATGATGTAGGCGCAGTAGATTCCGAGTTATGATGTAGGCGCAGTAGATTCCGAGTTAGATTCCGAGTTATGATGTAGGCGCAGTAGATTCCGAGTTATGATGTAGGCGCAGTAGATTCCGAGTTATGATGTAGGCGCAGTAGATTCCGAGTTAGATTCCGAGTTATGATGTAGGCGCAGTAGATTCCGAGTTATGATGTAGGCGCAGTAGATTCCGAGTTAGATTCCGAGTTATGATGTAGGCGCAGTGGATTCCGAGTTATGATGTAGGCGCAGTAGATTCCGAGTTAGATTCCGAGTTATGAAGTAGGCGCAGTAGATTCCGAGTTATGATGTAGGCGCAGTAGATTCCGAGTTAGATTCCGAGTTATGATGTAGGCGCAGTAGATTCCGAGTTATGATGTAGGCGCAGTAGATTCCGAGTTAGATTCCGAGTTATGATGTAGGCGCAGTAGATTCCGAGTTATGATGTAGGCGCAGTAGATTCCGAGTTAGATTCCGAGTTATGATGTAGGCGCAGTAGATTCCGAGTTATGATGTAGGCGCAGTAGATTCCGAGTTAGATTCCGAGTTATGATGTAGGCGCAGTAGATTCCGAGTTATGATGTAGGCGCAGTAGATTCCGAGTTAGATTCCGAGTTATGATGTAGGCGCAGTAGGTTCCGAGTTATGATGTAGGCGCAGTAGATTCCGAGTTATGATGTAGGCGCAGTAGATTCCGAGTTATGATGTAGGCGCAGTAGATTCCGAGTTAGATTCCGAGTTATGATGTAGGCGCAGTAGATTCCGTGTTATGATGTAGGCGCAGTAGATTCCGAGTTAGATTCCGAGTTATGATGTAGGCGCAGTAGATTCCGAGTTATGATGTAGGCGCAGTAGATTCCGAGTTAGATTCCGAGTTATGATGTAGGCGCAGTAGATTCCGAGTTATGATGTAGGCGCAGTAGATTCCGAGTTAGATTCCGAGTTATGATGTAGGCGCAGTAGATTCCGAGTTATGATGTAGGTGCAGTAGATTCCGAGTTAGATTCTGAGTTATGATGTAGGCGCAGTAGATTCCGAGTTATGATGTAGGCGCAGTAGATTCCGAGTTATATTCCGAGTTATGATGTAGGCGCAGTAGATTCCGAGTTATGATGTAGGCGCAGTAGATTCCGAGTTAGATTCCGAGTTATGATGTAGGCGCAGTAGATTCCGAGTTATGATGTAGGCGCAGTAGATTCCGAGTTAGATTCCGAGTTATGATGTAGGCGCAGTAGATTCCGAGTTATGATGTAGGCGCAGTAGATTCCGAGTTAGATTCCGAGTTATGATGTAGGCGCAGTAGATTCCGAGTTATGATGTAGGCGCAGTAGATTCCGAGTTAGATTCCGAGTTATGATGTAGGCGCAGTAGGTTCCGAGTTATGATGTAGGCGCAGTAGATTCCGAGTTATGATGTAGGCGCAGTAGATTCCGAGTTAGATTCCGAGTTATGATGTAGGCGCAGTAGATTCCGAGTTATGATGTAGGCGCAGTAGATTCCGAGTTAGATTCCGAGTTATGATGTAGGCGCAGTAGATTCCGAGTTATGATGTAGGCGCAGTAGATTCCGAGTTATGATGTAGGCGCAGTAGATTCCGAGTTAGATTCCGAGTTATGATGTAGGCGCAGTAGATTCCGAGTTATGATGTAGGCGCAGTAGATTCCGAGTTAGATTCCGAGTTATGATGTAGGCGCAGTAGATTCCGAGTTATGATGTAGGCGCAGTAGATTCCGAGTTAGATTCCGAGTTATGATGTAGGCGCAGTAGATTCCGAGTTATGATGTAGGCGCAGTAGATTCCGAGTTAGATTCCGAGTTATGATGTAGGCGCAGTAGATTCCGAGTTATGATGTAGGTGCAGTAGATTCCGAGTTAGATTCTGAGTTATGATGTAGGCGCAGTAGATTCCGAGTTATGATGTAGGCGCAGTAGATTCCGAGTTAGATTCCGAGTTATGATGTAGGCGCAGTAGATTCCGAGTTATGATGTAGGCGCAGTAGTTTCCGAGTTAGATTCCGAGTTATGATGTAGGCGCAGTAGATTCCGAGTTATGATGTAGGCACAGTAGATTCCGAGTTAGATTCCGAGTTATGATGTAGGCGCAGTAGATTCCGAGTTATGATGTAGGCGCAGTAGATTCCGAGTTATGATGTAGGCGCAGTAGATTCCGAGTTAGATTCCGAGTTATGATGTAGGCGCAGTAGATTCCGAGTTATGATGTAGGCGCAGTAGATTCCGAGTTAGATTCCGAGTTATGATGTAGGCGCAGTAGATTCCGAGTTATGATGTAGGCGCAGTAGATTCCGAGTTAGATTCCGAGTTATGAAGTAGGCGCAGTAGATTCCGAGTTATGATGTAGGCGCAGTAGATTCCGAGTTAGATTCCGAGTTATGATGTAGGCGCAGTAGATTCCGAGTTATGATGTAGGCGCAGTAGATTCCGAGTTAGATTCCGAGTTATGATGTAGGCGCAGTAGATTCCGAGTTATGATGTAGGCGCAGTAGATTCCGAGTTAGATTCCGAGTTATGATGTAGGCGCAGTAGATTCCGAGTTATGATGTAGGCGCAGTAGATTCCGAGTTAGATTCCGAGTTATGATGTAGGCGCAGTAGATTCCGAGTTATGATGTAGGCGCAGTAGATTCCGAGTTAGATTCCGAGTTATGATGTAGGCGCAGTAGATTCCGAGTTATGATGTAGGCGCAGTAGATTCCGAGTTAGATTCCGAGTTATGATGTAGGCGCAGTAGGTTCCGAGTTATGATGTAGGCGCAGTAGATTCCGAGTTATGATGTAGGCGCAGTAGATTCCGAGTTAGATTCCGAGTTATGATGTAGGCGCAGTAGATTCCGAGTTATGATGTAGGCGCAGTAGATTCCGAGTTAGATTCCGAGTTATGATGTAGGCGCAGTAGATTCCGAGTTATGATGTAGGCGCAGTAGATTCCGAGTTATGATGTAGGCGCAGTAGATTCCGAGTTAGATTCCGAGTTATGATGTAGGCGCAGTAGATTCCGAGTTATGATGTAGGCGCAGTAGATTCCGAGTTAGATTCCGAGTTATGATGTAGGCGCAGTAGATTCCGAGTTATGATGTAGGCGCAGTAGATTCCGAGTTAGATTCCGAGTTATGATGTAGGCGCAGTAGATTCCGAGTTATGATGTAGGCGCAGTAGATTCCGAGTTAGATTCCGAGTTATGATGTAGGCGCAGTAGATTCCGAGTTATGATGTAGGTGCAGTAGATTCCGAGTTAGATTCTGAGTTATGATGTAGGCGCAGTAGATTCCGAGTTATGATGTAGGCGCAGTAGATTCCGAGTTAGATTCCGAGTTATGATGTAGGCGCAGTAGATTCCGAGTTATGATGTAGGCGCAGTAGATTCCGAGTTAGATTCCGAGTTATGATGTAGGCGCAGTAGATTCCGAGTTATGATGTAGGCGCAGTAGATTCCGAGTTAGATTCCGAGTTATGATGTAGGCGCAGTAGGTTCCGAGTTATGATGTAGGCGCAGTAGATTCCGAGTTATGATGTAGGCGCAGTAGATTCCGAGTTAGATTCCGAGTTATGATGTAGGCGCAGTAGATTCCGAGTTATGATGTAGGCGCAGTAGATTCCGAGTTAGATTCCGAGTTATGATGTAGGCGCAGTAGATTCCGAGTTATGATGTAGGCGCAGTAGATTCCGAGTTAGATTCCGAGTTATGATGTAGGCGCAGTAGGTTCCGAGTTATGATGTAGGCGCAGTAGATTCCGAGTTATGACGTAGGCGCAGTAGATTCCGAGTTAGATTCCGAGTTATGATGTAGGCGCAGTAGATTCCGAGTTATGATGTAGGCGCAGTAGATTCCGAGTTATATTCCGAGTTATGATGTAGGCGCAGTAGATTCCGAGTTATGATGTAGGCGCAGTAGATTCCGAGTTATGATGTAGACGCAGTAGATTCCGAGTTATGATGTAGGCGCAGTAGATTCCGAGTTAGATTCCGAGTTATGATGTAGGCGCAGTAGATTCCGAGTTAGATTCCGAGTTATGATGTAGGCGCAGTAGATTCCGAGCTATGATGTAGGCGCAGATGATTCCGAGTTAGATTCCGAGTTATGATGTAGGCGCAGTAGATTCTGAGTTATGATGTAGGCGCAGTAGATTCCGAGTTATGATGTAGGCGCAGTAGATTCCGAGTTAGATTCCGAGTTATGATGTAGGCGCAGTAGATTCCGAGTTATGATGTAGGCGCAGTAGATTCCGAGTTAGATTCCGAGTTATGATGTAGGCGCAGTAGATTCCGAGTTATGATGTAGGCGCAGTAGATTCCGAGTTAGATTCCGAGTTATGATGTAGGCGCAGTAGATTCCGAGTTATGATGTAGGCGCAGTAGATTCCGAGTTAGATTCCGAGTTATGATGTAGGCGCAGTAGATTCCGAGTTATGATGTAGGCGCAGTAGATTCCGAGTTAGATTCCGAGTTATGATGTAGGCGCAGTAGATTCCGAGTTATGATGTAGGCGCAGTAGATTCCGAGTTATGATGTAGGCGCAGTAGATTCCGAGTTAGATTCCGAGTTATGATGTAGGCGCAGTAGATTCCGAGTTATGATGTAGGCGCAGTAGATTCCGAGTTAGATTCCGAGTTATGATGTAGGCGCAGTGGATTCCGAGTTATGATGTAGGCGCAGTAGATTCCGAGTTAGATTCCGAGTTATGAAGTAGGCGCAGTAGATTCCGAGTTATGATGTAGGCGCAGTAGATTCCGAGTTAGATTCCGAGTTATGATGTAGGCGCAGTAGATTCCGAGTTATGATGTAGGCGCAGTAGATTCCGAGTTAGATTCCGAGTTATGATGTAGGCGCAGTAGATTCCGAGTTATGATGTAGGCGCAGTAGATTCCGAGTTAGATTCCGAGTTATGATGTAGGCGCAGTAGATTCCGAGTTATGATGTAGGCGCAGTAGATTCCGAGTTAGATTCCGAGTTATGATGTAGGCGCAGTAGATTCCGAGTTATGATGTAGGCGCAGTAGATTCCGAGTTAGATTCCGAGTTATGATGTAGGCGCAGTAGGTTCCGAGTTATGATGTAGGCGCAGTAGATTCCGAGTTATGATGTAGGCGCAGTAGATTCCGAGTTATGATGTAGGCGCAGTAGATTCCGAGTTAGATTCCGAGTTATGATGTAGGCGCAGTAGATTCCGTGTTATGATGTAGGCGCAGTAGATTCCGAGTTAGATTCCGAGTTATGATGTAGGCGCAGTAGATTCCGAGTTATGATGTAGGCGCAGTAGATTCCGAGTTAGATTCCGAGTTATGATGTAGGCGCAGTAGATTCCGAGTTATGATGTAGGCGCAGTAGATTCCGAGTTAGATTCCGAGTTATGATGTAGGCGCAGTAGATTCCGAGTTATGATGTAGGTGCAGTAGATTCCGAGTTAGATTCTTGAGTTATGATGTAGGCGCAGTAGATTCCGAGTTATGATGTAGGCGCAGTAGATTCCGAGTTATATTCCGAGTTATGATGTAGGCGCAGTAGATTCCGAGTTATGATGTAGGCGCAGTAGATTCCGAGTTAGATTCCGAGTTATGATGTAGGCGCAGTAGATTCCGAGTTATGATGTAGGCGCAGTAGATTCCGAGTTAGATTCCGAGTTATGATGTAGGCGCAGTAGATTCCGAGTTATGATGTAGGCGCAGTAGATTCCGAGTTAGATTCCGAGTTATGATGTAGGCGCAGTAGATTCCGAGCTATGATGTAGGCGCAGTAGATTCCGAGTTAGATTCCGAGTTATGATGTAGGCGCAGTAGGTTCCGAGTTATGATGTAGGCGCAGTAGATTCCGAGTTATGATGTAGGCGCAGTAGATTCCGAGTTAGATTCCGAGTTATGATGTAGGCGCAGTAGATTCCGAGTTATGATGTAGGCGCAGTAGATTCCGAGTTAGATTCCGAGTTATGATGTAGGCGCAGTAGATTCCGAGTTATGATGTAGGCGCAGTAGATTCCGAGTTATGATGTAGGCGCAGTAGATTCCGAGTTAGATTCCGAGTTATGATGTAGGCGCAGTAGATTCCGAGTTATGATGTAGGCGCAGTAGATTCCGAGTTAGATTCCGAGTTATGATGTAGGCGCAGTAGATTCCGAGTTATGATGTAGGCGCAGTAGATTCCGAGTTAGATTCCGAGTTATGATGTAGGCGCAGTAGATTCCGAGTTATGATGTAGGCGCAGTAGATTCCGAGTTAGATTCCGAGTTATGATGTAGGCGCAGTAGATTCCGAGTTATGATGTAGGTGCAGTAGATTCCGAGTTAGATTCTGAGTTATGATGTAGGCGCAGTAGATTCCGAGTTATGATGTAGGCGCAGTAGATTCCGAGTTAGATTCCGAGTTATGATGTAGGCGCAGTAGATTCCGAGTTATGATGTAGGCGCAGTAGATTCCGAGTTAGATTCCGAGTTATGATGTAGGCGCAGTAGATTCCGAGTTATGATGTAGGCGCAGTAGATTCCGAGTTAGATTCCGAGTTATGATGTAGGCGCAGTAGGTTCCGAGTTATGATGTAGGCGCAGTAGATTCCGAGTTATGATGTAGGCGCAGTAGATTCCGAGTTAGATTCCGAGTTATGATGTAGGCGCAGTAGATTCCGAGTTATGATGTAGGCGCAGTAGATTCCGAGTTAGATTCCGAGTTATGATGTAGGCGCAGTAGATTCCGAGTTATGATGTAGGCGCAGTAGATTCCGAGTTAGATTCCGAGTTATGATGTAGGCGCAGTAGGTTCCGAGTTATGATGTAGGCGCAGTAGATTCCGAGTTATGACGTAGGCGCAGTAGATTCCGAGTTAGATTCCGAGTTATGATGTAGGCGCAGTAGATTCCGAGTTATGATGTAGGCGCAGTAGATTCCGAGTTATATTCCGAGTTATGATGTAGGCGCAGTAGATTCCGAGTTATGATGTAGGCGCAGTAGATTCCGAGTTATGATGTAGACGCAGTAGATTCCGAGTTATGATGTAGGCGCAGTAGATTCCGAGTTAGATTCCGAGTTATGATGTAGGCGCAGTAGATTCCGAGTTAGATTCCGAGTTATGATGTAGGCGCAGTAGATTCCGAGCTATGATGTAGGCGCAGATGATTCCGAGTTAGATTCCGAGTTATGATGTAGGCGCAGTAGATTCTGAGTTATGATGTAGGCGCAGTAGATTCCGAGTTATGATGTAGGCGCAGTAGATTCCGAGTTAGATTCCGAGTTATGATGTAGGCGCAGTAGATTCCGAGTTATGATGTAGGCGCAGTAGATTCCGAGTTAGATTCCGAGTTATGATGTAGGCGCAGTAGATTCCGAGTTATGATGTAGGCGCAGTAGATTCCGAGTTAGATTCCGAGTTATGATGTAGGCGCAGTAGATTCCGAGTTATGATGTAGGCGCAGTAGATTCCGAGTTAGATTCCGAGTTATGATGTAGGCGCAGTAGATTCCGAGTTATGATGTAGGCGCAGTAGATTCCGAGTTAGATTCCGAGTTATGATGTAGGCGCAGTAGATTCCGAGTTATGATGTAGGCACAGTAGATTCCGAGTTAGATTCCGAGTTATGATGTAGGCGCAGTAGGTTCCTAGTTATGATGTAGGCGCAGTAGATTCCGAGTTATGATGTAGGCGCAGTAGATTCCGAGTTAGATTCCGAGTTATGATGTAGGCGCAGTAGATTCCGAGTTATGATGTAGGCGCAGTAGATTCCGAGTTAGATTCCGAGTTATGATGTAGGCGCAGTAGATTCCGAGTTATGATGTAGGCGCAGTAGATTCCGAGTTATGATGTAGGCGCAGTAGATTCCGAGTTAGATTCCGAGTTATGATGTAGGCGCAGTAGATTCCGAGTTATGATGTAGGCGCAGTAGATTCCGAGTTAGATTCCGAGTTATGATGTAGGCGCAGTGGATTCCGAGTTATGATGTAGGCGCAGTAGATTCCGAGTTAGATTCCGAGTTATGAAGTAGGCGCAGTAGATTCCGAGTTATGATGTAGGCGCAGTAGATTCCGAGTTAGATTCCGAGTTATGATGTAGGCGCAGTAGATTCCGAGTTATGATGTAGGCGCAGTAGATTCCGAGTTAGATTCCGAGTTATGATGTAGGCGCAGTAGATTCCGAGTTATGATGTAGGCGCAGTAGATTCCGAGTTAGATTCCGAGTTATGATGTAGGCGCAGTAGATTCCGAGTTATGATGTAGGCGCAGTAGATTCCGAGTTAGATTCCGAGTTATGATGTAGGCGCAGTAGATTCCGAGTTATGATGTAGGCGCAGTAGATTCCGAGTTAGATTCCGAGTTATGATGTAGGCGCAGTAGGTTCCGAGTTATGATGTAGGCGCAGTAGATTCCGAGTTATGATGTAGGCGCAGTAGATTCCGAGTTATGATGTAGGCGCAGTAGATTCCGAGTTAGATTCCGAGTTATGATGTAGGCGCAGTAGATTCCGAGTTATGATGTAGGCGCAGTAGATTCCGAGTTAGATTCCGAGTTATGATGTAGGCGCAGTAGATTCCGAGTTATGATGTAGGCGCAGTAGATTCCGAGTTAGATTCCGAGTTATGATGTAGGCGCAGTAGATTCCGAGTTATGATGTAGGCGCAGTAGATTCCGAGTTAGATTCCGAGTTATGATGTAGGCGCAGTAGATTCCGAGTTATGATGTAGGTGCAGTAGATTCCGAGTTAGATTCTGAGTTATGATGTAGGCGCAGTAGATTCCGAGTTATGATGTAGGCGCAGTAGATTCCGAGTTAGATTCCGAGTTATGATGTAGGCGCAGTAGATTCCGAGTTATGATGTAGGCGCAGTAGATTCCGAGTTAGATTCCGAGTTATGATGTAGGCGCAGTAGATTCCGAGTTATGATGTAGGCGCAGTAGATTCCGAGTTAGATTCCGAGTTATGATGTAGGCGCAGTAGGTTCCGAGTTATGATGTAGGCGCAGTAGATTCCGAGTTATGATGTAGGCGCAGTAGATTCCGAGTTAGATTCCGAGTTATGATGTAGGCGCAGTAGATTCCGAGTTATGATGTAGGCGCAGTAGATTCCGAGTTAGATTCCGAGTTATGATGTAGGCGCAGTAGATTCCGAGTTATGATGTAGGCGCAGTAGATTCCGAGTTAGATTCCGAGTTATGATGTAGGCGCAGTAGGTTCCGAGTTATGATGTAGGCGCAGTAGATTCCGAGTTATGACGTAGGCGCAGTAGATTCCGAGTTAGATTCCGAGTTATGATGTAGGCGCAGTAGATTCCGAGTTATGATGTAGGCGCAGTAGATTCCGAGTTATATTCCGAGTTATGATGTAGGCGCAGTAGATTCCGAGTTATGATGTAGGCGCAGCAGATTCCGAGTTATGATGTAGACGCAGTAGATTCCGAGTTATGATGTAGGCGCAGTAGATTCCGAGTTAGATTCCGAGTTATGATGTAGGCGCAGTAGATTCCGAGTTAGATTCCGAGTTATGATGTAGGCGCAGTAGATTCCGAGCTATGATGTAGGCGCAGTAGATTCCGAGTTAGATTCCGAGTTATGATGTATGCGCAGTAGATTCTGAGTTATGATGTAGGCGCAGTAGATTCCGAGTTATGATGTAGGCGCAGTAGATTCCGAGTTAGATTCCGAGTTATGATATAGGCGCAGTAGATTCCGAGTTATGATGTAGGCGCAGTAGATTCCGAGTTAGATTCCGAGTTATGATGTAGGCGCAGTAGATTCCGAGTTATGATGTAGGCGCAGTAGATTCCGAGTTAGATTCCGAGTTATGATGTAGGCGCAGTAGATTCCGAGTTATGATGTAGGCGCAGTAGATTCCGAGTTAGATTCCGAGTTATGATGTAGGCGCAGTAGGTTCCGAGTTATGATGTAGGCGCAGTAGATTCCGAGTTATGATGTAGGCGCAGTAGATTCCGAGTTAGATTCCGAGTTATGATGTAGGCGCAGTAGATTCCGAGTTATGATGTAGGCGCAGTAGATTCCGAGTTAGATTCCGAGTTATGATGTAGGCGCAGTAGGTTCCGAGTTATGATGTAGGCGCAGTAGATTCCGAGTTATGATGTAGGCGCAGTAGATTCCGAGTTATGATGTAGGCGCAGTAGATTCCGAGTTAGATTCCGAGTTATGATGTAGGCGCAGTAGATTCCGAGTTATGATGTAGGCGCAGTAGATTCCGAGTTAGATTCCGAGTTATGATGTAGGCGCAGTAGATTCCGAGTTATGATGTAGGCGCAGTAGATTCCGAGTTAGATTCCGAGTTATGATGTAGGCGCAGTAGATTCCGAGTTATGATGTAGGCGCAGTAGATTCCGAGTTAGATTCCGAGTTATGAAGTAGGCGCAGTAGATTCCGAGTTATGATGTAGGCGCAGTAGATTCCGAGTTAGATTCCGAGTTATGATGTAGGCGCAGTAGGTTCCGAGTTATGATGTAGGCGCAGTAGATTCCGAGTTATGATGTAGGCGCAGTAGATTCCGAGTTAGATTCCGAGTTATGATGTAGGCGCAGTAGATTCCGAGTTATGATGTAGGCGCAGTAGATTCCGAGTTAGATTCCGAGTTATGATGTAGGCGCAGTAGATTCCGAGTTATGATGTAGGCGCAGTAGATTCCGAGTTAGATTCCGAGTTATGATGTAGGCGCAGTAGATTCCGAGTTATGATGTAGGCGCAGTAGATTCCGGGTTAGATTCCGAGTTATGATGTAGGCGCAGTAGGTTCCGAGTTATGATGTAGGCGCAGTAGATTCCGAGTTATGATGTAGGCGCAGTAGATTCCGAGTTAGATTCCGAGTTATGATGTAGGCGCAGTAGATTCCGAGTTATGATGTAGGCGCAGTAGATTCCGAGTTAGATTCCGAGTTATGATGTAGGCGCAGTAGGTTCCGAGTTATGATGTAGGCGCAGTAGATTCCGAGTTATGACGTAGGCGCAGTAGATTCCGAGTTAGATTCCGAGTTATGATGTAGGCGCAGTAGATTCCGAGTTATGATGTAGGCGCAGTAGATTCCGAGTTATATTCCGAGTTATGATGTAGGCGCAGGAGATTCCGAGTTATGATGTAGGCGCAGTAGATTCCGAGTTATGATGTAGACGCAGTAGATTCCGAGTTATGATGTAGGCGCAGTAGATTCCGAGTTAGATTCCGAGTTATGATGTAGGCGCAGTAGATTCCGAGTTATGATGTAGGCGCAGTAGATTCCGAGTTAGATTCCGAGTTATGATGTAGGCGCAGTAGGTTCCGAGTTATGATGTAGGCGCAGTAGATTCCGAGTTATGACGTAGGCGCAGTAGATTCCGAGTTAGATTCCGAGTTATGATGTAGGCGCAGTAGATTCCGAGTTATGATGTAGGCGCAGTAGATTCCGAGTTATGATGTAGGCGCAGTAGATTCCGAGTTATGATGTAGACGCAGTAGATTCCGAGTTATGATGTAGGCGCAGTAGATTCCGAGTTAGATTCCGAGTTATGATGTAGGCGCAGTAGATTCCGAGTTAGATTCCGAGTTATGATGTAGGCGCAGTAGATTCCGAGCTATGATGTAGGCGCAGTAGATTCCGAGTTAGATTCCGAGTTATGATGTAGGCGCAGTAGATTCTGAGTTATGATGTAGGCGCAGTAGATTCCGAGTTATGATGTAGGCGCAGTAGATTCCGAGTTAGATTCCGAGTTATGATGTAGGCGCAGTAGATTCCGAGTTATGATGTAGGCGCAGTAGATTCCGAGTTAGATTCCGAGTTATGATGTAGGCGCAGTAGATTCCGAGTTATGATGTAGGCGCAGTAGATTCCGAGTTAGATTCCGAGTTATGATGTAGGCGCAGTAGATTCCGAGTTATGATGTAGGCGCAGTAGATTCCGAGTTAGATTCCGAGTTATGATGTAGGCGCAGTAGGTTCCGAGTTATGATGTAGGCGCAGTAGATTCCGAGTTATGATGTAGGCGCAGTAGATTCCGAGTTAGATTCCGAGTTATGATGTAGGCGCAGTAGATTCCGAGTTATGATGTAGGCGCAGTAGATTCCGAGTTAGATTCCGAGTTATGATGTAGGCGCAGTAGGTTCCGAGTTATGATGTAGGCGCAGTAGATTCCGAGTTATGATGTAGGCGCAGTAGATTCCGAGTTATGATGTAGGCGCAGTAGATTCCGAGTTAGATTCCGAGTTATGATGTAGGCGCAGTAGATTCCGAGTTATGATGTAGGCGCAGTAGATTCCGAGTTAGATTCCGAGTTATGATGTAGGCGCAGTAGATTCCGAGTTATGATGTAGGCGCAGTAGATTCCGAGTTAGATTCCGAGTTATGATGTAGGCGCAGTAGATTCCGAGTTATGATGTAGGCGCAGTAGATTCCGAGTTAGATTCCGAGTTATGAAGTAGGCGCAATAGATTCCGAGTTATGATGTAGGCGCAGTAGATTCCGAGTTAGATTCCGAGTTATGATGTAGGCGCAGTAGGTTCCGAGTTATGATGTAGGCGCAGTAGATTCCGAGTTATGATGTAGGCGCAGTAGATTCCGAGTTAGATTCCGAGTTATGATGTAGGCGCAGTAGATTCCGAGTTATGATGTAGGCGCAGTAGATTCCGAGTTAGATTCCGAGTTATGATGTAGGCGCAGTAGATTCCGAGTTATGATGTAGGCGCAGTAGATTCCGAGTTAGATTCCGAGTTATGATGTAGGCGCAGTAGGTTCCGTGTTATGATGTAGGCGCAGTAGATTCCGAGTTATGACGTAGGCGCAGTAGATTCCGAGTTAGATTCCGAGTTATGATGTAGGCGCAGTAGATTCCGAGTTATGATGTAGGCGCAGTAGATTCCGAGTTATATTCCGAGTTATGATGTAGGCGCAGGAGATTCCGAGTTATGATGTAGGCGCAGTAGATTCCGAGTTATGATGTAGACGCAGTAGATTCCGAGTTATGATGTAGGCGCAGTAGATTCTGAGTTATGATGTAGGCGCAGTAGATTCCGAGTTATGATGTAGGCGCTGTAGATTCCGAGTTAGATTCCGAGTTATGATGTAGGCGCAGTAGATTCCGAGTTATGATGTAGGCGCAGTAGATTCCGAGTTAGATTCCGAGTTATGATGTAGGCGCAGTAGATTCCGAGTTATGATGTAGGCGCAGTAGATTCCGAGTTAGATTCCGAGTTATGATGTAGGCGCAGTAGATTCCGAGTTATGATGTAGGCGCAGTAGATTCCGAGTTAGATTCCGAGTTATGATGTAGGCGCAGTAGATTCCGAGTTATGATGTAGGCGCAGTAGATTCCGAGTTAGATTCCGAGTTATGATGTAGGCGCAGTAGATTTCGAGGTATGATGTAGGCGCAGTAGATTCCGAATTAGATTCCGAGTTATGATGTAGGCGCAGTAGATTCCGAGTTATGATGTAGGCGCAGTAGATTCCGAGTTAGATACGAGTTATGATGTAGGCGCAGTAGATTCCTAGTTATGATGTAGGCGCAGTAGATTCCAAGTTATGATGTAGGCGCAGTAGATTCCGAGTTAGATTCCGAGTTATGATGTAGGCGCAGTAGATTCCGAGTTATGATGTAGGCGCAGTAGATTCTGAGTTAGATTCCGAGTTATGATGTAGGCGCAGTAGATTCCGAGTTATGATGTAGGCGCAGTAGATTCCGAGTTAGATTCCGAGTTATGATGTAGGCGCAGTAGATTCCGAGTTATGATGTAGGCGCAGTAGATTCCGAGTTAGATTCCGAGTTATGATGTAGGCGCAGTAGATTCCGAGTTAGATTCCGAGTTATGATGTAGGCGCAGTAGATTCCGAGTTATGATGTAGGCGCAGTAGATTCCGAGTTAGATTCCGAGTTATCATGTAGGCGCAGTAGATTCCTAGTTATGATGTAGGCGCAGTAGATTCCGAGTTAGATTCCGAGTTATGATGTAGGCGCAGTAGATTCCGAGTTATGATGTAGGCGCAGTAGATTCCGAGTTAGATTCCGAGTTATGATGTAGGCGCAGTAGATTCCGAGTTATGATGTAGGCGCAGTAGATTCCGAGTTAGATTCCGAGTTATGATGTAGGCGCAGTAGGTTCCGAGTTATGATGTAGGCGCAGTAGATTCCGAGTTATGATGTAGGCGCAGTAGATTCCGAGTTAGATTCCGAGTTATGATGTAGGCGCAGTAGATTCCGAGTTATGAAGTAGGCGCAGTAGATTCCGAGTTAGATTCCGAGTTATGATGTAGGCGCAGTAGGTTCCGAGTTATGATGTAGGCGCAGTAGATTCCGAGTTATGACGTAGGCGCAGTAGATTCCGAGTTAGATTCCGAGTTATGATGTAGGCGCAGTAGATTCCGAGTTATGATGTAGGCGCAGTAGATTCCGAGTTATATTCCGAGTTATGATGTAGGCGCAGGAGATTCCGAGTTATGATGTAGGCGCAGTAGATTCCGAGTTATGATGTAGACGCAGTAGATTCCGAGTTATGATGTAGGCGCAGTAGATTCCGAGTTAGATTCCGAGTTATGATGTAGGCGCAGTAGATTCCGAGTTAGATTCCGAGTTATGATGTAGGCGCAGTAGATTCAGAGCTATGATGTAGGCGCAGTAGATTCCGAGTTAGATTCCGAGTTATGATGTAGGCGCAGTAGATTCTGAGTTATGATGTAGGCGCAGTAGATTCCGAGTTATGATGTAGGCGCGGTAGATTCCGAGTTAGATTCCGAGTTATGATGTAGGCGCAGTAGATTCCGAGTTATGATGTAGGCGCAGTAGATTCCGAGTTAGATTCCGAGTTATGATGTAGGCGCAGTAGATTCCGAGTTATGATGTAGGCGCAGTAGATTCCGAGTTAGATTCCGAGTTATGATGTAGGCGCAGTAGATTCCGAGTTATGATGTAGGCGCAGTAGATTCCGAGTTAGATTCCGAGTTATGATGTAGGCGCAGTAGATTCCGAGTTATGATGTAGGCGCAGTAGATTCCGAGTTAGATTCCGAGTTATGATGTAGGCGCAGTAGATTCCGAGGTATGATGTAGGCGCAGTAGATTCCGAATTAGATTCCGAGTTATGATGTAGGCGCAGTAGATTCCGAGTTATGATGTAGGCGCAGTAGATTCCGAGTTAGATACGAGTTATGATGTAGGCGCAGTAGATTCCTAGTTATGATGTAGGCGCAGTAGATTCCAAGTTATGATGTAGGCGCAGTAGATTCCGAGTTAGATTCCGAGTTATGATGTAGGCGCAGTAGATTCCGAGTTATGATGTAGGCGCAGTAGATTCCGAGTTAGATTCCGAGTTATGATGTAGGCGCAGTAGATTCCGAGTTATGATGTAGGCGCAGTAGATTCCGAGTTAGATTCCGAGTTATGATGTAAGCGCAGTAGATTCCGATTTATGATGTAGGCGCAGTAGATTCTGAGTTAGATTCCGAGTTATGATTTAGGCGAAGTAGATTCCGAGTTATGATGTAGGTGCACTAGATTCCGAGTTAGATTCCGAGTTATGATGTAGGCGCAGTAGATTCCGAGTTATGATGTAGGCGCAGTAGATTCCGAGTTAGATTCCGAGTTATGATGTAGGCGCAGTAGATTCCGAGTTATGACGTAGGCGCAGTAGATTCCGAGTTATATTCCGAGTTATGATGTAGGCGCAGTAGATTCCGAGTTATGATGTAGGCGCAGTAGATTCCGAGTTATGATGTAGCCGCAGTAGATTCCGAGTTATGATGTAGGCGCAGTAGATTCCGAGTTAGATTCCGAGTTATGATGTAGGCGCAGTAGATTCCGAGTTAGATTCCGAGTTATGATGTAGGCGCAGTCGATTCCGAGTTATGATGTAGGCGCAGTAGATTCCGAGTTATGATGTAGGCGCAGTAGATTCCGAGTTAGATTCCGAGTTATGATGTAGGCGCAGTAGATTCTGAGTTATGATGTAGGCGCAGTAGATTCCGAGTTAGATTCCGAGTTATGATGTAGGCGCAGTAGATTCCGAGTTAGATTCCGAGTTATGATGTAGGCGCAGTAGATTCTGAGTTATGATGTAGGCGCAGTAGATTCCGAGTTAGATTCCGAGTTATGATGTAGGCGCAGTAGATTCCGAGTTATGATGTAGGCGCAGTAGATTCCGAGTTAGATTCCGAGTTATGATGTAGGCGCAGTAGATTCCGAGTTATGATGTAGGCGCAGTAGATTCCGAGTTAGATTCCGAGTTATGATGTAGGCGCAGTAGATTCCGAGTTATGATGTAGGCGCAGTAGATTCCGAGTTAGATTCCGAGTTATGATGTAGGCGCAGTAGATTCCGAGTTATGATGTAGGCGCAGTAGATTCCGAATTATGATGTAGGCGCAGTAGATTCCGAGTTAGATTCCGAGTTATGATGTAGGCGCAGTAGATTCCGAGTTATGATGTAGGCGCAGTAGATTCCGAGTTAGATTCCGAGTTATGATGTAGGCGCAGTAGATTCCGAGTTATGATGTAGGCGCAGTAGATTCCGAGTTAGATTCCGAGTTATGATGTAGGCGCAGTAGATTCCGAGTTATGATGTAGGCGCAGTAGATTCCGAGTTAGATTCCGAGTTATGATGTAGGCGCAGTAGATTCCGAGTTATGATGTAGGCGCAGTAGATTCCGAGTTAGATTCCGAGTTATGATGTAGGCGCAGTAGATTCCGAGTTATGATGTAGGCGCAGTAGATTCCGAGTTAGATTCCGAGTTACGATGTAGGCGCAGTAGATTCCGAGTTATGATGTAGGCGCAGTAGATTCCGAGTTAGATTCCGAGTTATGATGTAGGCGCAGTAGATTCCGAGTTATGATGTAGGCGCAGTAGATTCCGAGTTAGATTCCGAGTTATGATATAGGCGCAGTAGATTCCGAGTTATGATGTAGGCGCAGTAGATTCCGAGTTAGATTCCGAGTTATGATGTAGGCGCAGTAGATTCCGAGTTATGATGTAGGCGCAGTAGATTCCGAGTTAGATTCCGAGTTATGATGTAGGCGCAGTAGATTCCGAGTTATGATGTAGGCGCAGTAGATTCCGAGTTAGATTCCGAGTTATGATGTAGGCGCAGTAGGTTCCGAGTTATGATGTAGGCGCAGTAGATTCCGAGTTATGATGTAGGCGCAGTAGATTCCGAGTTAGATTCCGAGTTATGATGTAGGCGCAGTAGATTCCGAGTTATGATGTAGGCGCAGTAGATTCCGAGTTAGATTCCGAGTTATGATGTAGGCGCAGTAGATTCCGAGTTATGATGTAGGCGCAGTAGATTCCGAGTTAGATTCCGAGTTATGATGTAGGCGCAGTAGATTCCGAGTTATGATGTAGGTGCAGTAGATTCCGAGTTAGATTCCGAGTTATGATGTAGGCGCAGTAGATTCCGAGTTATGATGTAGGCGCAGTAGATTCCGAGTTAGATTCCGAGTTATGATGTAGGCGCAGTAGATTCCGAGTTATGATGTAGGCGCAGTAGATTCCGAGTTAGATTCCGAGTTATGATGTAGGCGCAGTAGATTCCGAGCTATGATGTAGGCGCATTAGATTCCGAGTTAGATTCCGAGTTATGATGTAGGCGCAGTAGATTCTGAGTTATGATGTAGGCGCAGTAGATTCCAAGTTATGATGTAGGCGCGGTAGATTCCGAGTTAGATTCCGAGTTATGATGTAGGCGCAGTAGATTCCGAGTTATGATGTAGGCGCAGTAGATTCCGAGTTAGATTCCGAGTTATGATGTAGGCGCAGTAGATTCCGAGTTATGATGTAGGCACAGTAGATTCCGAGTTAGATTCCGAGTTATGATGTAGGCGCAGTAGATTCCGAGTTATGATGTAGGCGCAGTAGATTCCGAGTTAGATTCCGAGTTATGATGTAGGCGCAGTAGATTCCGAGGTATGATGTAGGCGCAGTAGATTCCGAGTTGGATTCCGAGTTATGATGTAGGCGCAGTAGATTCCGAGTTATGATGTAGGCGCAGTAGATTCCGAGTTAGATTCCGAGTTATGATGTAAGCGCAGTAGATTCCGATTTATGATGTAGGCGCAGTAGATTCTGAGTTAGATTCCGAGTTATGATTTAGGCGAAGTAGATTCCGAGTTATGATGTAGGTGCACTAGATTCCGAGTTAGATTCCGAGTTATGATGTAGGCGCAGTAGATTCCGAGTTATGATGTAGGCGCAGTAGATTCCGAGTTAGATTCCGAGTTATGATGTAGGCGCAGTAGATTCCGAGTTATGACGTAGGCGCAGTAGATTCCGAGTTATATTCCGAGTTATGATGTAGGCGCAGTAGATTCCGAGTTATGATGTAGGCGCAGTAGATTCCGAGTTATGATGTAGCCGCAGTAGATTCCGAGTTATGATGTAGGCGCAGTAGATTCCGAGTTAGATTCCGAGTTATGATGTAGGCGCAGTAGATTCCGAGTTAGATTCCGAGTTATGATGTAGGCGCAGTCGATTCCGAGTTATGATGTAGGCGCAGTAGATTCCGAGTTATGATGTAGGCGCAGTAGATTCCGAGTTAGATTCCGAGTTATGATGTAGGCGCAGTAGATTCTGAGTTATGATGTAGGCGCAGTAGATTCCGAGTTAGATTCCGAGTTATGATGTAGGCGCAGTAGATTCCGAGTTATGATGTAGGCGCAGTAGATTCCGAGTTAGATTCCGAGTTATGATGTAGGCGCAGTAGATTCCGAGTTATGATGTAGGCGCAGTAGATTCCAAGTTAGATTCCGAGTTATGATGTAGGCGCAGTAGATTCCGAGTTATGATGTAGGCGCAGTAGATTCCGAGTTAGATTCCGAGTTATGATGTAGGCGCAGTAGATTCCGAGTTATGATGTAGGCGCAGTAGATTCCGAATTATGATGTAGGCGCAGTAGATTCCGAGTTAGATTCCGAGTTATGATGTAGGCGCAGTAGATTCCGAGTTATGATGTAGGCGCAGTAGATTCCGAGTTAGATTCCGAGTTATGATGTAGGCGCAGTAGATTCCGAGTTATGATGTAGGCGCAGTAGATTCCGAGTTAGATTCCGAGTTATGATGTAGGCGCAGTAGATTCCGAGTTATGATGTAGGCGCAGTAGATTCCGAGTTAGATTCCGAGTTATGATGTAGGCGCAGTAGATTCCGAGTTATGATGTAGGCGCAGTAGATTCCGAGTTAGATTCCGAGTTATGATGTAGGCGCAGTAGATTCCGAGTTATGATGTAGGCGCAGTAGATTCCGAGTTAGATTCCGAGTTACGATGTAGGCGCAGTAGATTCCGAGTTATGATGTAGGCGCAGTAGATTCCGAGTTAGATTCCGAGTTACGATGTAGGCGCAGTAGATTCCGAGTTATGATGTAGGCGCAGTAGATTCCGAGTTAGATTCCGAGTTATGATATAGGCGCAGTAGATTCCGAGTTATGATGTAGGCGCAGTAGATTCCGAGTTAGATTCCGAGTTATGATGTAGGCGCAGTAGATTCCGAGTTATGATGTAGGCGCAGTAGATTCCGAGTTAGATTCCGAGTTATGATGTAGGCGCAGTAGATTCCGAGTTATGATGTAGGCGCAGTAGATTCCGAGTTAGATTCCGAGTTATGATGTAGGCGCAGTAGGTTCCGAGTTATGATGTAGGCGCAGTAGATTCCGAGTTATGATGTAGGCGCAGTAGATTCCGAGTTAGATTCCGAGTTATGATGTAGGCGCAGTAGATTCCGAGTTATGATGTAGGCGCAGTAGATTCCGAGTTAGATTCCGAGTTATGATGTAGGCGCAGTAGATTCCGAGTTATGATGTAGGCGCAGTAGATTCCGAGTTAGATTCCGAGTTATGATGTAGGCGCAGTAGATTCCGAGTTATGATGTAGGTGCAGTAGATTCCAAGTTAGATTCCGAGTTATGATGTAGGCGCAGTAGATTCCGAGTTATGATGTAGGCGCAGTAGATTCCGAGTTAGATTCCGAGTTATGATGTAGGCGCAGTAGATTCCGAGTTATGATGTAGGCGCAGTAGATTCCGAGTTAGATTCCGAGTTATGATGTAGGCGCAGTAGATTCCGAGTTATGATGTAGGCGCAGTAGATTCCGAGTTAGATTCCGAGTTATGATGTAGGCGCAGTAGATTCCGAGCTATGATGTAGGCGCATTAGATTCCGAGTTAGATTCCGAGTTATGATGTAGGCGCAGTAGATTCTGAGTTATGATGTAGGCGCAGTAGATTCCAAGTTATGATGTAGGCGCGGTAGATTCCGAGTTAGATTCCGAGTTATGATGTAGGCGCAGTAGATTCCGAGTTATGATGTAGGCGCAGTAGATTCCGAGTTAGATTCCGAGTTATGATGTAGGCGCAGTAGATTCCGAGTTATGATGTAGGCGCAGTAGATTCCGAGTTAGATTCCGAGTTATGATGTAGGCGCAGTAGATTCCGAGTTATGATGTAGGCACAGTAGATTCCGAGTTAGATTCCGAGTTATGATGTAGGCGCAGTAGATTCCGAGTTATGATGTAGGCGCAGTAGATTCCGAGTTAGATTCCGAGTTATGATGTAGGCGCAGTAGATTCCGAGGTATGATGTAGGCGCAGTAGATTCCGAGTTGGATTCCGAGTTATGATGTAGGCGCAGTAGATTCCGAGTTATGATGTAGGCGCAGTAGATTCCGAGTTAGATACGAGTTATGATGTAGGCGCAGTAGATTCCGAGTTATGATGTAGGCGCAGTAGATTCCGAGTTATGATGTAGGCGCAGTAGATTCCGAGTTAGATTCCGAGTTATGATGTAGGCGCAGTAGATTCCGAGTTATGATGTAGGCGCAGTAGATTCCGAGTTAGATTCCGAGTTATGATGTAGGCGCAGTAGATTCCGAGTTATGATGTAGGCGCAGTAGATTCCGAGTTAGATTCCGAGTTATGATGTAGGCGCAGTAGATTCCGATTTATGATGTAGGCGCAGTAGATTCCGAGTTAGATTCCGAGTTATGATTTAGGCGAAATAGATTCCGAGTTATGATGTAGGTGCACTTGATTCCGAGTTAGATTCCGAGTTATGATGTAGGCGCAGTAGATTCCGAGTTATGATGTAGGCGCAGTAGATTCCGAGTTAGATTCCGAGTTATGATGTAGGCGCAGTAGATTCCGAGTTATGATGTAGGCGCAGTAGATTCCGAGTTATATTCCGAGTTATGATGTAGGCGCAGTAGAATCCGAGTTATGATGTAGGCGCAGTAGATTCCGAGTTATGATGTAGACGCAGTAGATTCCGAGTTATGATGTAGGCGCAGTAGATTCCGAGTTAGATTCCGAGTTATGATGTAGGCGCAGTAGATTCCGAGTTAGATTCCGAGTTATGATGTAGGTGCAGTAGATTCCGAGCTATGATGTAGGCGCAGTAGATTCCGAGTTAGATTCCGAGTTATGATGTAGGCGCAGTAGATTCTGAGTTATGATGTAGGCGCAATAGATTCCGAGTTATGATGTAGGCGCAGTAGATTCCGAGTTAGATTCCGAGTTATGATGTAGGCGCAGTAGATTCCGAGTTATGATGTAGGCGCAGTAGATTCCGAGTTAGATTCCGAGTTATGATGTAGGCGCAGTAGATTCCGAGTTATGATGTAGGCGCAGTAGATTCCGAGTTAGATTCCGAGTTATGATGTAGGCGCAGTAGATTCCGAGTTATGATGTAGGCGCAGTAGATTCCGAGTTAGATTCCGAGTTATGATGTAGGCGCAGTAGATTCCGAGTTATGATGTAGGCGCAGTAGATTCCGAGTTAGATTCCGAGTTATGATGTAGGCGCAGTAGATTCCGAGTTATGATGTAGGCGCAGTAGATTCCGAATTATGATGTAGGCGCAGTAGATTCCGAGTTAGATTCCGAGTTATGATGTAGGCGCAGTAGATTCCGAGTTATGATGTAGGCGCAGTAGATTCCGAGTTAGATTCCGAGTTATGATGTAGGCGCAGTAGATTCCGAGTTATGATGTAGGCGCAGTAGATTCCGAGTTAGATTCCGAGTTATGATGTAGGCGCAGTAGATTCCGAGTTATGATGTAGGCGCAGTAGATTCCGAGTTAGATTCTGAGTTATGATGTAGGCGCAGTAGATTCCGAGTTATGATGTAGTCGCAGTAGATTCCGAGTTAGATTCCGAGTTATGATGTAGGCGCAGTAGATTCCGAGTTATGATGTAGGCGCAGTAGATTCCGAGTTAGATTCCGAGTTATGATGTAGGCGCAGTAGATTCCGAGTTATGATGTAGGCGCAGTAGATTCCGAGTTAGATTCCGAGTTATGATGTAGGCGCAGTAGATTCCGAGTTATGATGTAGGCGCAGTAGATTCCGAGTTAGATTCCGAGTTATGATGTAGGCGCAGTAGATTCCGAGTTATGATGTAGGCGCAGTAGATTCCGAGTTAGATTCCGAGTTATGATGTAGGCGCAGTAGATTCCGAGTTATGATGTAGGCGCAGTAGATTCCGAGTTAGATTCCGAGTTATGATGTAGGCGCAGTAGGTTCCGAGTTATGATGTAGGCGCAGTAGATTCCGAGTTATGATGTAGGCGCAGTAGATTCCGAGTTAGATTCCGAGTTATGATGTAGGCGCAGTAGATTCCGAGTTATGATGTAGGCGCAGTAGATTCCGAGTTAGATTCCGAGTTATGATGTAGGCGCAGTAGATTCCGAGTTATGATGTAGGCGCAGTAGATTCCGAGTTATGATGTAGGCGCAGTAGATTCCGAGTTAGATTCCGAGTTATGATGTAGGCGCAGTAGATTCCGAGTTATGATGTAGGCGCAGTAGATTCCGAGTTAGATTCCGAGTTATGATGTAGGCGCAGTAGATTCCGAGTTATGATGTAGGCGCAGTAGATTCCGAGTTAGATTCCGAGTTATGATGTAGGCGCAGTAGATTCCGAGTTATGATGTAGGCGCAGTAGATTCCGAGTTAGATTCCGAGTTATGATGTAGGCGCAGTAGATTCCGAGTTATGATGTAGGCGCAGTAGATTCCGAGTTAGATTCCGAGTTATGATGTAGGCGCAGTAGATTCCGAGTTATGATGTAGTCGCAGTAGATTCCGAGTTAGATTCCGAGTTATGATGTAGGCGCAGTAGATTCCGAGTTATGATGTAGGCGCAGTAGATTCCGAGTTAGATTCCGAGTTATGATGTAGGCGCAGTAGATTCCGAGTTATGATGTAGGCGCAGTAGATTCCGAGTTAGATTCCGAGTTATGATGTAGGCGCAGTAGATTCCGAGTTATGATGTAGGCGCAGTAGATTCCGAGTTAGATTCCGAGTTATGATGTAGGCGCAGTAGATTCCGAGTTATGATGTAGGCGCAGTAGATTCCGAGTTAGATTCCGAGTTATGATGTAGGCGCAGTAGATTCCGAGTTATGATGTAGGCGCAGTAGATTCCGAGTTAGATTCCGAGTTATGATGTAGGCGCAGTAGGTTCCGAGTTATGATGTAGGCGCAGTAGATTCCGAGTTATGATGTAGGCGCAGTAGATTCCGAGTTAGATTCCGAGTTATGATGTAGGCGCAGTAGATTCCGAGTTATGATGTAGGCGCAGTAGATTCCGAGTTAGATTCCGAGTTATGATGTAGGCGCAGTAGATTCCGAGTTATGATGTAGGCGCGGTAGATTCCGAGTTAGATTCCGAGTTATGATGTAGGCGCAGTAGATTCCGAGTTATGATGTAGGCGCAGTAGATTCCGAGTTAGATTCCGAGTTATGATGTAGGCGCAGTAGATTCCGAGTTATGATGTAGGCGCAGTAGATTCCGAGTTAGATTCCGAGTTATGATGTAGGCGCAGTAGATTCCGAGTTATGATGTAGGCGCAGTAGATTCCGAGTTATGATGTAGGCGCAGTAGATTCCGAGTTAGATTCCGAGTTATGATGTAGGCGCAGTAGATTCCGAGTTATGATGTAGGCGCAGTAGATTCCGAGTTAGATTCCGAGTTATGATGTAGGCGCAGTAGATTCCGAGTTATGATGTAGGCGCAGTAGATTCCGAGTTAGATTCCGAGTTATGATGTAGGCGCAGTAGATTCCGAGTTATGATGTAGGCGCAGTAGATTCCGAGTTAGATTCCGAGTTATGATGTAGGCGCAGTAGATTCCGAGTTATGATGTAGGCGCAGTAGATTCCGAGTTAGATTCCGAGTTATGATGTAGGCGCAGTAGATTCTGAGTTATGATGTAGGCGCAGTAGATTCCGAGTTATGATGTAGGCGCGGTAGATTCCGAGTTAGATTCCGAGTTATGATGTAGGCGCAGTAGATTCCGAGTTATGATGTAGGCGCGGTAGATTCCGAGTTAGATTCCGAGTTATGATGTAGGCGCAGTAGATTCCGAGTTATGATGTAGGCGCAGTAGATTCCGAGTTAGATTCCGAGTTATGATGTAGGCGCAGTAGATTCCGAGTTATGATGTAGGCACAGTAGATTCCGAGTTAGATTCCGAGTTATGATGTAGGCGCAGTTGATTCCGAGTTATGATGTAGGCGCAGTAGATTCCGAGTTAGATTCCGAGTTATGATGTAGGCGCAGTAGATTCCGAGTTATGATGTAGGCGCAGTAGATTCCGAGTTAGATTCCGAGTTATGATGTAGGCGCAGTAGATTCCGAGTTATGATGTAGGCGCAGTAGATTCCGAGTTAGATACGAGTTATGATGTAGGCGCAGTAGATTCCTAGTTATGATGTAGGCGCAGTAGATTCCAAGTTATGATTTAGGCGCAGTAGATTCCGAGTTAGATTCCGAGATATGATGTAGGCGCAGTAGATTCCGAGTTATGATGTAGGCGCAGTAGATTCCGAGTTAGATTCCGGGTTATGATGTAGGCGCAGTAGATTCCGAGTTATGATGTAGGCGCAGTAGATTCCGAGTTAGATTCCGAGTTATGATGTAGGCGCAGTAGATTCCGATTTATGATGTAGGCGCAGTAGATTCCGAGTTAGATTCCGAGTTATGATTTAGGCGAAGTAGATTCCGAGTTATGATGTAGGTGCACTAGATTCCGAGTTAGATTCCGAGTTATGATGTAGGCGCAGTAGATTCCGAGTTATGACGTAGGCGCAGTAGATTCCGAGTTAGATTCCGAGTTATGATGTAGGCGCAGTAGATTCCGAGTTATGATGTAGGCGCAGTAGATTCCGAGTTATATTCCGAGTTATGATGTAGGCGCAGTAGATTCCGAGTTATGATGTAGGCGCAGTAGATTCCGAGTTATGATGTAGACGCAGTAGATTCCGAGTTATGATGTAGGCGCAGTAGATTCCGAGTTAGATTCCGAGTTTTGATGTAGGCGCAGTAGATTCCGAGTTAGATTCCGAGTTATGATGTAGGCGCAGTAGATTCCGAGCTATGATGTAGGCGCAGTAGATTCCGAGTTAGATTCCGAGTTATGATGTAGGCGCAGTAGATTCTGAGTTATGATGTAGGCGCAGTAGATTCCGAGTTATGATGTAGGCGCAGTAGATTCCGAGTTAGATTCCGAGTTATGATGTAGGCGCAGTAGATTCCGAGTTATGATGTAGGCGCAGTAGATTCCGAGTTAGATTCCGAGTTATGATGTAGGCGCAGTAGATTCCGAGTTATGATGTAGGCGCAGTAGATTCCGAGTTAGATTCCGAGTTATGATGTAGGCGCAGTAGATTCCGAGGTATGATGTAGGCGCAGTAGATTCCGAGTTAGATTCCGAGTTATGATGTAGGCGCAGTAGATTCCGAGTTAGATTCCGAGTTATGATGTAGGTGCAGTAGATTCCGAGCTATGATGTAGGCGCAGTAGATTCCGAGTTAGATTCCGAGTTATGATGTAGGCGCAGTAGATTCTGAGTTATGATGTAGGCGCAATAGATTCCGAGTTATGATGTAGGCGCAGTAGATTCCGAGTTAGATTCCGAGTTATGATGTAGGCGCAGTAGATTCCGAGTTATGATGTAGGCGCAGTAGATTCCGAGTTAGATTCCGAGTTATGATGTAGGCGCAGTAGATTCCGAGTTATGATGTAGGCGCAGTAGATTCCGAGTTAGATTCCGAGTTATGATGTAGGCGCAGTAGATTCCGAGTTATGATGTAGGCGCAGTAGATTCCGAGTTAGATTCCGAGTTATGATGTAGGCGCAGTAGATTCCGAGTTATGATGTAGGCGCAGTAGATTCCGAGTTAGATTCCGAGTTATGATGTAGGCGCAGTAGATTCCGAGTTATGATGTAGGCGCAGTAGATTCCGAATTATGATGTAGGCGCAGTAGATTCCGAGTTAGATTCCGAGTTATGATGTAGGCGCAGTAGATTCCGAGTTATGATGTAGGCGCAGTAGATTCCGAGTTAGATTCCGAGTTATGATGTAGGCGCAGTAGATTCCGAGTTATGATGTAGGCGCAGTAGATTCCGAGTTAGATTCCGAGTTATGATGTAGGCGCAGTAGATTCCGAGTTATGATGTAGGCGCAGTAGATTCCGAGTTAGATTCTGAGTTATGATGTAGGCGCAGTAGATTCCGAGTTATGATGTAGTCGCAGTAGATTCCGAGTTAGATTCCGAGTTATGATGTAGGCGCAGTAGATTCCGAGTTATGATGTAGGCGCAGTAGATTCCGAGTTAGATTCCGAGTTATGATGTAGGCGCAGTAGATTCCGAGTTATGATGTAGGCGCAGTAGATTCCGAGTTAGATTCCGAGTTATGATGTAGGCGCAGTAGATTCCGAGTTATGATGTAGGCGCAGTAGATTCCGAGTTAGATTCCGAGTTATGATGTAGGCGCAGTAGATTCCGAGTTATGATGTAGGCGCAGTAGATTCCGAGTTAGATTCCGAGTTATGATGTAGGCGCAGTAGATTCCGAGTTATGATGTAGGCGCAGTAGATTCCGAGTTAGATTCCGAGTTATGATGTAGGCGCAGTAGGTTCCGAGTTATGATGTAGGCGCAGTAGATTCCGAGTTATGATGTAGGCGCAGTAGATTCCGAGTTAGATTCCGAGTTATGATGTAGGCGCAGTAGATTCCGAGTTATGATGTAGGCGCAGTAGATTCCGAGTTAGATTCCGAGTTATGATGTAGGCGCAGTAGATTCCGAGTTATGATGTAGGCGCAGTAGATTCCGAGTTATGATGTAGGCGCAGTAGATTCCGAGTTAGATTCCGAGTTATGATGTAGGCGCAGTAGATTCCGAGTTATGATGTAGGCGCAGTAGATTCCGAGTTAGATTCCGAGTTATGATGTAGGCGCAGTAGATTCCGAGTTATGATGTAGGCGCAGTAGATTCCGAGTTAGATTCCGAGTTATGATGTAGGCGCAGTAGATTCCGAGTTATGATGTAGGCGCAGTAGATTCCGAGTTAGATTCCGAGTTATGATGTAGGCGCAGTAGATTCCGAGTTATGATGTAGGCGCAGTAGATTCCGAGTTAGATTCCGAGTTATGATGTAGGCGCAGTAGATTCCGAGTTATGATGTAGTCGCAGTAGATTCCGAGTTAGATTCCGAGTTATGATGTAGGCGCAGTAGATTCCGAGTTATGATGTAGGCGCAGTAGATTCCGAGTTAGATTCCGAGTTATGATGTAGGCGCAGTAGATTCCGAGTTATGATGTAGGCGCAGTAGATTCCGAGTTAGATTCCGAGTTATGATGTAGGCGCAGTAGATTCCGAGTTATGATGTAGGCGCAGTAGATTCCGAGTTAGATTCCGAGTTATGATGTAGGCGCAGTAGATTCCGAGTTATGATGTAGGCGCAGTAGATTCCGAGTTAGATTCCGAGTTATGATGTAGGCGCAGTAGATTCCGAGTTATGATGTAGGCGCAGTAGATTCCGAGTTAGATTCCGAGTTATGATGTAGGCGCAGTAGGTTCCGAGTTATGATGTAGGCGCAGTAGATTCCGAGTTATGATGTAGGCGCAGTAGATTCCGAGTTAGATTCCGAGTTATGATGTAGGCGCAGTAGATTCCGAGTTATGATGTAGGCGCAGTAGATTCCGAGTTAGATTCCGAGTTATGATGTAGGCGCAGTAGATTCCGAGTTATGATGTAGGCGCGGTAGATTCCGAGTTAGATTCCGAGTTATGATGTAGGCGCAGTAGATTCCGAGTTATGATGTAGGCGCAGTAGATTCCGAGTTAGATTCCGAGTTATGATGTAGGCGCAGTAGATTCCGAGTTATGATGTAGGCGCAGTAGATTCCGAGTTAGATTCCGAGTTATGATGTAGGCGCAGTAGATTCCGAGTTATGATGTAGGCGCAGTAGATTCCGAGTTATGATGTAGGCGCAGTAGATTCCGAGTTAGATTCCGAGTTATGATGTAGGCGCAGTAGATTCCGAGTTATGATGTAGGCGCAGTAGATTCCGAGTTAGATTCCGAGTTATGATGTAGGCGCAGTAGATTCCGAGTTATGATGTAGGCGCAGTAGATTCCGAGTTAGATTCCGAGTTATGATGTAGGCGCAGTAGATTCCGAGTTATGATGTAGGCGCAGTAGATTCCGAGTTAGATTCCGAGTTATGATGTAGGCGCAGTAGATTCCGAGTTATGATGTAGGCGCAGTAGATTCCGAGTTAGATTCCGAGTTATGATGTAGGCGCAGTAGATTCTGAGTTATGATGTAGGCGCAGTAGATTCCGAGTTATGATGTAGGCGCGGTAGATTCCGAGTTAGATTCCGAGTTATGATGTAGGCGCAGTAGATTCCGAGTTATGATGTAGGCGCGGTAGATTCCGAGTTAGATTCCGAGTTATGATGTAGGCGCAGTAGATTCCGAGTTATGATGTAGGCGCAGTAGATTCCGAGTTAGATTCCGAGTTATGATGTAGGCGCAGTAGATTCCGAGTTATGATGTAGGCACAGTAGATTCCGAGTTAGATTCCGAGTTATGATGTAGGCGCAGTTGATTCCGAGTTATGATGTAGGCGCAGTAGATTCCGAGTTAGATTCCGAGTTATGATGTAGGCGCAGTAGATTCCGAGTTATGATGTAGGCGCAGTAGATTCCGAGTTAGATTCCGAGTTATGATGTAGGCGCAGTAGATTCCGAGTTATGATGTAGGCGCAGTAGATTCCGAGTTAGATACGAGTTATGATGTAGGCGCAGTAGATTCCTAGTTATGATGTAGGCGCAGTAGATTCCAAGTTATGATTTAGGCGCAGTAGATTCCGAGTTAGATTCCGAGATATGATGTAGGCGCAGTAGATTCCGAGTTATGATGTAGGCGCAGTAGATTCCGAGTTAGATTCCGGGTTATGATGTAGGCGCAGTAGATTCCGAGTTATGATGTAGGCGCAGTAGATTCCGAGTTAGATTCCGAGTTATGATGTAGGCGCAGTAGATTCCGATTTATGATGTAGGCGCAGTAGATTCCGAGTTAGATTCCGAGTTATGATTTAGGCGAAGTAGATTCCGAGTTATGATGTAGGTGCACTAGATTCCGAGTTAGATTCCGAGTTATGATGTAGGCGCAGTAGATTCCGAGTTATGACGTAGGCGCAGTAGATTCCGAGTTAGATTCCGAGTTATGATGTAGGCGCAGTAGATTCCGAGTTATGATGTAGGCGCAGTAGATTCCGAGTTATATTCCGAGTTATGATGTAGGCGCAGTAGATTCCGAGTTATGATGTAGGCGCAGTAGATTCCGAGTTATGATGTAGACGCAGTAGATTCCGAGTTATGATGTAGGCGCAGTAGATTCCGAGTTAGATTCCGAGTTATGATGTAGGCGCAGTAGATTCCGAGTTAGATTCCGAGTTATGATGTAGGCGCAGTAGATTCCGAGCTATGATGTAGGCGCAGTAGATTCCGAGTTAGATTCCGAGTTATGATGTAGGCGCAGTAGATTCTGAGTTATGATGTAGGCGCAGTAGATTCCGAGTTATGATGTAGGCGCAGTAGATTCCGAGTTAGATTCCGAGTTATGATGTAGGCGCAGTAGATTCCGAGTTATGATGTAGGCGCAGTAGATTCCGAGTTAGATTCCGAGTTATGATGTAGGCGCAGTAGATTCCGAGTTATGATGTAGGCGCAGTAGATTCCGAGTTAGATTCCGAGTTATGATGTAGGCGCAGTAGATTCCGAGGTATGATGTAGGCGCAGTAGATTCCGAGTTAGATTCCGAGTTATGATGTAGGCGCAGTAGATTCCGAGTTATGATGTAGGCGCAGTAGATTCCGAGTTAGATTCCGAGTTATGATGTAGGCGCAGTAGATTCCGAGTTATGATGTAGGCGCGGTAGATTCCGAATTATGATGTAGGCGCAGTAGATTCCGAGTTAGATTCCGAGTTATGATGTAGGCGCAGTAGATTCCGAGTTATGATGTAGGCGCAGTAGATTCCGACTTAGATTCCGAGTTATGATGTAGGCGCAGTAGATTCCGAGTTATGATGTAGGCGCAGTAGATTCCGAGTTAGATTCCGAGTTATGATGTAGGCGCAGTAGATTCCGAGTTATGATGTAGGCGCAGTAGATTCCGAGTTAGATTCCGAGTTATGATGTAGGCGCAGTAGATTCCGAGTTATGATGTAGGCGCAGTAGATTCCGAGTTAGATTCCGAGTTATGATGTAGGCGCAGTAGATTCCGAGTTATGATGTAGGCGCAGTAGATTCCGAGTTAGATTCCGAGTTATGATGTAGGCGCAGTAGATTCCGAGTTATGATGTAGGCGCAGTAGATTCCGAGTTAGATTCCGAGTTATGATGTAGGCGCAGTAGATTCCGAGTTATGATGTAGGCGCAGTAGATTCCGAGTTAGATTCCGAGTTATGATGTAGGCGCAGTAGATTCCGAGTTATGATGTAGGCGCAGTAGATTCCGAGTTAGATTCCGAGTTATGATGTAGGTGCAGTAGATTCCGAGTTATGATGTAGGCGCAGTAGATTCCGAGTTAGATTCCGAGTTATGATGTAGGCGCAGTAGGTTCCGAGTTATGATGTAGGCGCAGTAGATTCCGAGTTATGATGTAGGCGCAGTAGATTCCGAGTTAGATTCCGAGTTATGATGTAGGCGCAGTAGATTCCGAGTTATGATGTAGGCGCAGTAGATTCCGAGTTAGATTCCGAGTTATGATGTAGGCGCAGTAGATTCCGAGTTATGATGTAGGCGCAGTAGATTCCGAGTTAGATTCCGAGCTATGATGTAGGCGCAGTAGATTCCGAGTTATGATGTAGGCGCAGTAGATTCCGAGTTAGATTCCGAGTTATGATGTAGGCGCAGTAGATTCCGAGTTATGATGTAGGCGCAGTAGATTCCGAGTTAGGTTCCGAGTTATGATGTAGGCGCAGTAGATTCCGAGTTATGATGTAGGCGCAGTAGATTCCGAGTTAGATTCCGAGTTATGATGTAGGCGCAGTAGATTCCGAGTTATGATGTAGGCGCAGTAGATTCCGAGTTAGATTCCGAGTTATGATGTAGGCGCAGTAGATTCCGAGTTATGATGTAGGCGCAGTAGATTCCGAGTTAGATTCCGAGTTATGATGTAGGCGCAGTAGATTCCGAGTTATGATGTAGGCGCAGTAGATTCCGAGTTAGATTCCGAGTTATGATGTAGGCGCAGTAGATTCCGAGTTATGATGTAGGCGCAGTAGATTCCGAGTTAGATTCCGAGTTATGATGTAGGCGCAGTAGGTTCCGAGTTATGATGTAGGCGCAGTAGATTCCGAGTTATGATGTAGGCGCAGTAGATTCCGAGTTAGATTCCGAGTTATGATGTAGGCGCAGTAGATTCCGAGTTATGATGTATGCGCAGTAGATTCCGAGTTAGATTCCGAGTTATGATGTAGGCGCAGTAGATTCCGAGTTATGATGTAGGCGCAGTAGATTCCGAGTTAGATTCCGAGTTATGATGTAGGCGCAGTAGGTTCCGAGTTATGATGTAGGCGCAGTAGATTCCGAGTTAGATTCCGAGTTATGATGTAGGCGCAGTAGGTTCCGAGTTATGATGTAGGCGCAGTAGGTTCCGAGTTATGATGTAGGCGCAGTAGATTCCGAGTTAGATTCCGAGTTATGATGTAGGCGCAGTAGATTCCGAGTTATGATGTTGGCGCAGTAGATTCCGAGTTATATTCCGAGTTATGATGTAGGCGCAGTAGATTCCGAGTTATGATGTAGGCGCAGTAGATTCCGAGTTATGATGTAGACGCAGTAGATTCCGAGTTATGATGTAGGCGCAGTAGATTCCGAGTTAGATTCCGAGTTATGATGTAGGCGCAGTAGATTCCGAGTTAGATTCCGAGTTATGATTTAGGCGCAGTAGATTCCGAGCTATGATGTAGGCGCAGTAGATTCCGAGTTAGATTCCGAGTTATGATGTAGGCGCAGTAGATTCCGAGTTATGATGTAGGCGCAGTAGATTCCGAGTTAGATTCCGAGTTATGATGTAGGCGCAGTAGATTCCGAGTTATGATGTAGGCGCAGTAGATTCCGAGTTAGATTCCGAGTTATGATGTAGGCGCAGTAGATTCCGAGTTATGATGTAGGCGCAGTAGATTCCGAGTTAGATTCCGAGTTATGATGTAGGCGCAGTAGGTTCCGAGTTATGATGTAGGCGCAGTAGATTCCGAGTTAGATTCCGAGTTATGATGTAGGCGCAGTAGGTTCCGAGTTATGATGTAGGCGCAGTAGATTCCGAGTTATGATGTAGGCGCAGTAGATTCCGAGTTAGATTCCGAGTTATGATGTAGGCGCAGTAGATTCCGAGTTATGATGTAGGCGCAGTAGATTCCGAGTTATATTCCGAGTTATGATGTAGGCGCAGTAGATTCCGAGTTATGATGTAGACGCAGTAGATTCCGAGTTATGATGTAGGCGCAGTAGATTCCGAGTTAGATTCCGAGTTATGATGTAGGCGCAGTAGATTCCGAGTTAGATTCCGAGTTATGATGTAGGCGCAGTAGATTCCGAGCTATGATGTAGGCGCAGTAGATTCCGAGTTAGATTCCGAGTTATGATGTAGGCGCAGTAGATTCCGAGTTATGATGTAGGCACAGTAGATTCCGAGTTAGATTCCGAGTTATGATGTAGGCGCAGTAGATTCCGAGTTATGATGTAGGCGCAGTAGATTCCGAGTTAGATTCCGAGTTATGATGTAGGCGCAGTAGATTCCGAGTTATGATGTAGGCGCAGTAGATTCCGAGTTAGATTCCGAGTTATGATGTAGGCGCAGTAGATTCCGAGTTATGATGTAGGCGCAGTAGATTCCGAGTTAGATACGAGTTATGATGTAGGCGCAGTAGATTCCTAGTTATGATGTAGGCGCAGTAGATTCCAAGTTATGATTTAGGCGCAGTAGATTCCGAGTTAGATTCCGAGATATGATGTAGGCGCAGTAGATTCCGAGTTATGATGTAGGCGCAGTAGATTCCGAGTTAGATTCCGAGTTATGATGTAGGCGCAGTAGATTCCGAGATATGATGTAGGCGCAGTAGATTCCGAGTTAGATTCCGAGTTATGATGTAGGCGCAGTAGATTCCGATTTATGATGTAGGCGCAGTAGATTCCGAGTTAGATTCCGAGTTATGATTTAGGTGAAGTAGATTCCGAGTTATGATGTAGGTGCACTAGATTCCGAGTTAGATTCCGAGTTATGATGTAGGCGCAGTAGATTCCGAGTTATGACGTAGGCGCAGTAGATTCCGAGTTAGATTCCGAGTTATGATGTAGGCGCAGTAGATTCCGAGTTATGATGTAGGCGCAGTAGATTCCGAGTTATATTCCGAGTTATGATGTAGGCGCAGTAGATTCCGAGTTATGATGTAGGCGCAGTAGATTCCGAGTTATGATGTAGGTGCAGTAGATTCCGAGTTATGATGTAGGCGCAGTAGATTCCGAGTTAGATTCCGAGTTATGATGTAGGCGCAGTAGATTCCGAGTTAGATTCCGAGTTATGATGTAGGCGCAGTAGATTCCGAGCTATGATGTAGGCGCAGTAGATTCCGAGTTAGATTCCGAGTTATGATGTAGGCGCAGTAGATTCTGAGTTATGATGTAGGCGCAGTAGATTCCGAGTTATGATGTAGGCGCAGTAGATTCCGAGTTAGATTCCGAGTTATGATGTAGGCGCAGTAGATTCCGAGTTATGATGTAGGCGCAGTAGATTCCGAGTTAGATTCCGAGTTATGATGTAGGCGCAGTAGATTCCGAGTTGTGATGTAGGCGCAGTAGATTCCGAGTTAGATTCCGAGTTATGATGTAGGCGCAGTAGATTCCGAGGTATGATGTAGGCGCAGTAGATTCCGAGTTAGATTCCGAGTTATGATGTAGGCGCAGTAGATTCCGAGTTATGATGTAGGCGCAGTAGATTCCGAGTTAGATTCCGAGTTATGATGTAGGCGCAGTAGATTCCGAGTTATGATGTAGGCGCAGTAGATTCCGAATTATGATGTAGGCGCAGTAGATTCCGAGTTAGATTCCGAGTTATGATGTAGGCGCAGTAGATTCCGAGTTATGATGTAGGCGCAGTAGATTCCGAGTTAGATTCCGAGTTATGATGTAGGCGCAGTAGATTCCGAGTTATGATGTAGGCGCAGTAGATTCCGAGTTAGATTCCGAGTTATGATGTAGGCGCAGTAGATTCCGAGTTATGATGTAGGCGCAGTAGATTCCGAGTTAGATTCCGAGTTATGATGTAGGCGCAGTAGATTCCGAGTTATGATGTAGGCGCAGTAGATTCCGAGTTAGATTCCGAGTTATGATGTAGGCGCAGTAGATTCCGAGTTATGATGTAGGCGCAGTAGATTCCGAGTTAGATTCCGAGTTATGATGTAGGCGCAGTAGATTCCGAGTTATGATGTAGGCGCAGTAGATTCCGAGTTAGATTCCGAGTTATGATGTAGGCGCAGTAGATTCCGAGTTATGATGTAGGCGCAGTAGATTCCGAGTTAGATTCCGAGTTATGATGTAGGCGCAGTAGATTCCGAGTTATGATGTAGGCGCAGTAGATTCCGAGTTAGATTCCGAGTTATGATGTAGGCGCAGTAGATTCCGAGTTATGATGTAGGCGCAGTAGATTCCGAGTTAGATTCCGAGTTATGATGTAGGTGCAGTAGATTCCGAGTTATGATGTAGGCGCAGTAGATTCCGAGTTAGATTCCGAGTTATGATGTAGGCGCAGTAGGTTCCGAGTTATGATGTAGGCGCAGTAGATTCTGAGTTATGATGTAGGCGCAGTAGATTCCGAGTTAGATTCCGAGTTATGATGTAGGCGCAGTAGATTCCGAGTTATGATGTAGGCACAGTAGATTCCGAGTTAGATTCCGAGTTATGATGTAGGCGCAGTAGATTCCGAGTTATGATGTAGGCGCAGTAGATTCCGAGTTAGATTCCGAGTTATGATGTAGGCGCAGTAGATTCCGAGTTATGATGTAGGCGCAGTAGATTCCGAGTTAGATTCCGAGTTATGATGTAGGCGCAGTAGATTCCGAGTTATGATGTAGGCGCAGTAGATTCCGAGTTAGATACCGAGTTATGATGTAGGCGCAGTAGATTCCTAGTTATGATGTAGGCGCAGTAGATTCCAAGTTATGATTTAGGCGCAGTAGATTCCGAGTTAGATTCCGAGATATGATGTAGGCGCAGTAGATTCCGAGTTATGATGTAGGCGCAGTAGATTCCGAGTTAGATTCCGGAGTTATGATGTAGGCGCAGTAGATTCCGAGTTATGATGTAGGCGCAGTAGATTCCGAGTTAGATTCCGAGTTATGATGTAGGCGCAGTAGATTCCGATTTATGATGTAGGCGCAGTAGATTCCGAGTTAGATTCCGAGTTATGATTTAGGCGCAGTAGATTCCGAGTTATGATGTAGGTGCACTAGATTCCGAGTTAGATTCCGAGTTATGATGTAGGCGCAGTAGATTCCGAGTTATGACGTAGGCGCAGTAGATTCCGAGTTAGATTCCGAGTTATGATGTAGGCGCAGTAGATTCCGAGTTATGATGTAGGCGCAGTAGATTCCGAGTTATATTCCGAGTTATGATGTAGGCGCAGTAGATTCCGAGTTATGATGTAGGCGCAGTAGATTCCGAGTTATGATGTAGACGCAGTAGATTCCGAGTTATGATGTAGGCGCAGTAGATTCCGAGTTAGATTCCGAGTTATGATGTAGGCGCAGTAGATTCCGAGTTAGATTCCGAGTTATGATGTAGGCGCAGTAGATTCCGAGCTATGATGTAGGCGCAGTAGATTCCGAGTTAGATTCCGAGTTATGATGTAGGCGCAGTAGATTCTGAGTTATGATGTAGGCGCAGTAGATTCCGAGTTATGATGTAGGCGCAGTAGATTCCGAGTTAGATTCCGAGTTATGATGTAGGCGCAGTAGATTCCGAGTTATGATGTAGGCGCAGTAGATTCCGAGTTAGATTCCGAGTTATGATGTAGGCGCAGTAGATTCCGAGTTATGATGTAGGCGCAGTAGATTCCGAGTTAGATTCCGAGTTATGATGTAGGCGCAGTAGATTCCGAGGTATGATGTAGGCGCAGTAGATTCCGAGTTAGATTCCGAGTTATGATGTAGGCGCAGTAGATTCCGAGTTATGATGTAGGCGCAGTAGATTCCGAGTTAGATTCCGAGTTATGATGTAGGCGCAGTAGATTCCGAGTTATGATGTAGGCGCGGTAGATTCCGAATTATGATGTAGGCGCAGTAGATTCCGAGTTAGATTCCGAGTTATGATGTAGGCGCAGTAGATTCCGAGTTATGATGTAGGCGCAGTAGATTCCGACTTAGATTCCGAGTTATGATGTAGGCGCAGTAGATTCCGAGTTATGATGTAGGCGCAGTAGATTCCGAGTTAGATTCCGAGTTATGATGTAGGCGCAGTAGATTCCGAGTTATGATGTAGGCGCAGTAGATTCCGAGTTAGATTCCGAGTTATGATGTAGGCGCAGTAGATTCCGAGTTATGATGTAGGCGCAGTAGATTCCGAGTTAGATTCCGAGTTATGATGTAGGCGCAGTAGATTCCGAGTTATGATGTAGGCGCAGTAGATTCCGAGTTAGATTCCGAGTTATGATGTAGGCGCAGTAGATTCCGAGTTATGATGTAGGCGCAGTAGATTCCGAGTTAGATTCCGAGTTATGATGTAGGCGCAGTAGATTCCGAGTTATGATGTAGGCGCAGTAGATTCCGAGTTAGATTCCGAGTTATGATGTAGGCGCAGTAGATTCCGAGTTATGATGTAGGCGCAGTAGATTCCGAGTTAGATTCCGAGTTATGATGTAGGTGCAGTAGATTCCGAGTTATGATGTAGGCGCAGTAGATTCCGAGTTAGATTCCGAGTTATGATGTAGGCGCAGTAGGTTCCGAGTTATGATGTAGGCGCAGTAGATTCCGAGTTATGATGTAGGCGCAGTAGATTCCGAGTTAGATTCCGAGTTATGATGTAGGCGCAGTAGATTCCGAGTTATGATGTAGGCGCAGTAGATTCCGAGTTAGATTCCGAGTTATGATGTAGGCGCAGTAGATTCCGAGTTATGATGTAGGCGCAGTAGATTCCGAGTTAGATTCCGAGCTATGATGTAGGCGCAGTAGATTCCGAGTTATGATGTAGGCGCAGTAGATTCCGAGTTAGATTCCGAGTTATGATGTAGGCGCAGTAGATTCCGAGTTATGATGTAGGCGCAGTAGATTCCGAGTTAGGTTCCGAGTTATGATGTAGGCGCAGTAGATTCCGAGTTATGATGTAGGCGCAGTAGATTCCGAGTTAGATTCCGAGTTATGATGTAGGCGCAGTAGATTCCGAGTTATGATGTAGGCGCAGTAGATTCCGAGTTAGATTCCGAGTTATGATGTAGGCGCAGTAGATTCCGAGTTATGATGTAGGCGCAGTAGATTCCGAGTTAGATTCCGAGTTATGATGTAGGCGCAGTAGATTCCGAGTTATGATGTAGGCGCAGTAGATTCCGAGTTAGATTCCGAGTTATGATGTAGGCGCAGTAGATTCCGAGTTATGATGTAGGCGCAGTAGATTCCGAGTTAGATTCCGAGTTATGATGTAGGCGCAGTAGGTTCCGAGTTATGATGTAGGCGCAGTAGATTCCGAGTTATGATGTAGGCGCAGTAGATTCCGAGTTAGATTCCGAGTTATGATGTAGGCGCAGTAGATTCCGAGTTATGATGTAGGCGCAGTAGATTCCGAGTTAGATTCCGAGTTATGATGTAGGCGCAGTAGATTCCGAGTTATGATGTAGGCGCAGTAGATTCCGAGTTAGATTCCGAGTTATGATGTAGGCGCAGTAGGTTCCGAGTTATGATGTAGGCGCAGTAGATTCCGAGTTAGATTCCGAGTTATGATGTAGGCGCAGTAGGTTCCGAGTTATGATGTAGGCGCAGTAGGTTCCGAGTTATGATGTAGGCGCAGTAGATTCCGAGTTAGATTCCGAGTTATGATGTAGGCGCAGTAGATTCCGAGTTATGATGTAGGCGCAGTAGATTCCGAGTTATATTCCGAGTTATGATGTAGGCGCAGTAGATTCCGAGTTATGATGTAGGCGCAGTAGATTCCGAGTTATGATGTAGACGCAGTAGATTCCGAGTTATGATGTAGGCGCAGTAGATTCCGAGTTAGATTCCGAGTTATGATGTAGGCGCAGTAGATTCCGAGTTAGATTCCGAGTTATGATTTAGGCGCAGTAGATTCCGAGCTATGATGTAGGCGCAGTAGATTCCGAGTTAGATTCCGAGTTATGATGTAGGCGCAGTAGATTCCGAGTTATGATGTAGGCGCAGTAGATTCCGAGTTAGATTCCGAGTTATGATGTAGGCGCAGTAGATTCCGAGTTATGATGTAGGCGCAGTAGATTCCGAGTTAGATTCCGAGTTATGATGTAGGCGCAGTAGATTCCGAGTTATGATGTAGGCGCAGTAGATTCCGAGTTAGATTCCGAGTTATGATGTAGGCGCAGTAGGTTCCGAGTTATGATGTAGGCGCAGTAGATTCCGAGTTAGATTCCGAGTTATGATGTAGGCGCAGTAGGTTCCGAGTTATGATGTAGGCGCAGTAGATTCCGAGTTATGATGTAGGCGCAGTAGATTCCGAGTTAGATTCCGAGTTATGATGTAGGCGCAGTAGATTCCGAGTTATGATGTAGGCGCAGTAGATTCCGAGTTATATTCCGAGTTATGATGTAGGCGCAGTAGATTCCGAGTTATGATGTAGACGCAGTAGATTCCGAGTTATGATGTAGGCGCAGTAGATTCCGAGTTAGATTCCGAGTTATGATGTAGGCGCAGTAGATTCCGAGTTAGATTCCGAGTTATGATGTAGGCGCAGTAGATTCCGAGCTATGATGTAGGCGCAGTAGATTCCGAGTTAGATTCCGAGTTATGATGTAGGCGCAGTAGATTCCGAGTTATGATGTAGGCACAGTAGATTCCGAGTTAGATTCCGAGTTATGATGTAGGCGCAGTAGATTCCGAGTTATGATGTAGGCGCAGTAGATTCCGAGTTAGATTCCGAGTTATGATGTAGGCGCAGTAGATTCCGAGTTATGATGTAGGCGCAGTAGATTCCGAGTTAGATTCCGAGTTATGATGTAGGCGCAGTAGATTCCGAGTTATGATGTAGGCGCAGTAGATTCCGAGTTAGATACGAGTTATGATGTAGGCGCAGTAGATTCCTAGTTATGATGTAGGCGCAGTAGATTCCAAGTTATGATTTAGGCGCAGTAGATTCCGAGTTAGATTCCGAGATATGATGTAGGCGCAGTAGATTCCGAGTTATGATGTAGGCGCAGTAGATTCCGAGTTAGATTCCGAGTTATGATGTAGGCGCAGTAGATTCCGAGATATGATGTAGGCGCAGTAGATTCCGAGTTAGATTCCGAGTTATGATGTAGGCGCAGTAGATTCCGATTTATGATGTAGGCGCAGTAGATTCCGAGTTAGATTCCGAGTTATGATTTAGGTGAAGTAGATTCCGAGTTATGATGTAGGTGCACTAGATTCCGAGTTAGATTCCGAGTTATGATGTAGGCGCAGTAGATTCCGAGTTATGACGTAGGCGCAGTAGATTCCGAGTTAGATTCCGAGTTATGATGTAGGCGCAGTAGATTCCGAGTTATGATGTAGGCGCAGTAGATTCCGAGTTATATTCCGAGTTATGATGTAGGCGCAGTAGATTCCGAGTTATGATGTAGGCGCAGTAGATTCCGAGTTATGATGTAGGTGCAGTAGATTCCGAGTTATGATGTAGGCGCAGTAGATTCCGAGTTAGATTCCGAGTTATGATGTAGGCGCAGTAGATTCCGAGTTAGATTCCGAGTTATGATGTAGGCGCAGTAGATTCCGAGCTATGATGTAGGCGCAGTAGATTCCGAGTTAGATTCCGAGTTATGATGTAGGCGCAGTAGATTCTGAGTTATGATGTAGGCGCAGTAGATTCCGAGTTATGATGTAGGCGCAGTAGATTCCGAGTTAGATTCCGAGTTATGATGTAGGCGCAGTAGATTCCGAGTTATGATGTAGGCGCAGTAGATTCCGAGTTAGATTCCGAGTTATGATGTAGGCGCAGTAGATTCCGAGTTGTGATGTAGGCGCAGTAGATTCCGAGTTAGATTCCGAGTTATGATGTAGGCGCAGTAGATTCCGAGGTATGATGTAGGCGCAGTAGATTCCGAGTTAGATTCCGAGTTATGATGTAGGCGCAGTAGATTCCGAGTTATGATGTAGGCGCAGTAGATTCCGAGTTAGATTCCGAGTTATGATGTAGGCGCAGTAGATTCCGAGTTATGATGTAGGCGCAGTAGATTCCGAATTATGATGTAGGCGCAGTAGATTCCGAGTTAGATTCCGAGTTATGATGTAGGCGCAGTAGATTCCGAGTTATGATGTAGGCGCAGTAGATTCCGAGTTAGATTCCGAGTTATGATGTAGGCGCAGTAGATTCCGAGTTATGATGTAGGCGCAGTAGATTCCGAGTTAGATTCCGAGTTATGATGTAGGCGCAGTAGATTCCGAGTTATGATGTAGGCGCAGTAGATTCCGAGTTAGATTCCGAGTTATGATGTAGGCGCAGTAGATTCCGAGTTATGATGTAGGCGCAGTAGATTCCGAGTTAGATTCCGAGTTATGATGTAGGCGCAGTAGATTCCGAGTTATAATGTAGGCGCAGTAGATTCCGAGTTAGATTCCGAGTTATGATGTAGGCGCAGTAGATTCCGAGTTATGATGTAGGCGCAGTAGATTCCGAGTTAGATTCCGAGTTATGATGTAGGCGCAGTAGATTCCGAGTTATGATGTAGGCGCAGTAGATTCCGAGTTAGATTCCGAGTTATGATGTAGGCGCAGTAGATTCCGAGTTATGATGTAGGCGCAGTAGATTCCGAGTTAGATTCCGAGTTATGATGTAGGCGCAGTAGATTCCGAGTTATGATGTAGGCGCAGTAGATTCCGAGTTAGATTCCGAGTTATGATGTAGGTGCAGTAGATTCCGAGTTATGATGTAGGCGCAGTAGATTCCGAGTTAGATTCCGAGTTATGATGTAGGCGCAGTAGGTTCCGAGTTATGATGTAGGCGCAGTAGATTCTGAGTTATGATGTAGGCGCAGTAGATTCCGAGTTAGATTCCGAGTTATGATGTAGGCGCAGTAGATTCCGAGTTATGATGTAGGCACAGTAGATTCCGAGTTAGATTCCGAGTTATGATGTAGGCGCAGTAGATTCCGAGTTATGATGTAGGCGCAGTAGATTCCGAGTTAGATTCCGAGCTATGATGTAGGCGCAGTAGATTCCGAGTTATGATGTAGGCGCAGTAGATTCCGAGTTAGATTCCGAGTTATGATGTAGGCGCAGTAGATTCCGAGTTATGATGTAGGCGCAGTAGATTCCGAGTTAGATTCCGAGTTATGATGTAGGCGCAGTAGATTCCGAGTTATGATGTAGGCGCAGTAGATTCCGAGTTAGATTCCGAGTTATGATGTAGGCGCAGTAGATTCCGAGTTATGATGTAGGCGCAGTAGATTCCGAGTTAGATTCCGAGTTATGATGTAGGCGCAGTAGATTCCGAGTTATGATGTAGGCGCAGTAGATTCCGAGTTAGATTCCGAGTTATGATGTAGGCGCAGTAGATTCCGAGTTATGATGTAGGCGCAGTAGATTCCGAGTTAGATTCCGAGTTATGATGTAGGCGCAGTAGATTCCGAGTTATGATGTAGGCGCAGTAGATTCCGAGTTAGATTCCGAGTTATGATGTAGGCGCAGTAGGTTCCGAGTTATGATGTAGGCGCAGTAGATTCCGAGTTATGATGTAGGCGGAGTAGATTCCGAGTTAGATTCCGAGTTATGATGTAGGCGCAGTAGATTCCGAGTTATGATGTAGGCGCAGTAGATTCCGAGTTAGATTCCGAGTTATGATGTAGGCGCAGTAGATTCCGAGTTATGATGTAGGCGCAGTAGATTCCGAGTTAGATTCCGAGTTATGATGTAGGCGCAGTAGGTTCCGAGTTATGATGTAGGCGCAGTAGATTCCGAGTTAGATTCCGAGTTATGATGTAGGCGCAGTAGGTTCCGAGTTATGATGTAGGCGCAGTAGATTCCGAGTTATGATGTAGGCGCAGTAGATTCCGAGTTAGATTCCGAGTTATGATGTAGGCGCAGTAGATTCCGAGTTATGATGTAGGCGCAGTAGATTCCGAGTTATATTCCGAGTTATGATGTAGGCGCAGTAGATTCCGAGTTATGATGTAGGCGCAGTAGATACCGAGTTATGATGTAGACGCAGTAGATTCCGAGTTATGATGTAGGCGCAGTAGATTCCGAGTTAGATTCCGAGTTATGATGTAGGCGCAGTAGATTCCGAGTTAGATTCCGAGTTATGATGTAGGCGCAGTAGATTCCGAGCTATGATGTAGGCGCAGTAGATTCCGAGTTAGATTCCGAGTTATGATGTAGGCGCAGTAGATTCTGAGTTATGATGTAGGCGCAGTAGATTCCGAGTTATGATGTAGGCGCAGTAGATTCCGAGTTAGATTCCGAGTTATGATGTAGGCGCAGTAGATTCCGAGTTATGATGTAGGCGCAGTAGATTCCGAGTTAGATTCCGAGTTATGATGTAGGCGCAGTAGATTCCGAGTTATGATGTAGGCGCAGTAGATTCCGAGTTAGATTCCGAGTTATGATGTAGGCGCAGTAGATTCCGAGTTATGATGTAGGCGCAGTAGATTCCGAGTTAGATTCCGAGTTATGATGTAGGCGCAGTAGATTCCGAGTTATGATGTAGGCGCAGTAGATTCCGAGTTAGATTCCGAGTTATGATGTAGGCGCAGTAGATTCCGAGTTATGATGTAGGCGCAGTAGATTCCGAGTTAGATTCCGAGTTATGATGTAGGCGCAGTAGATTCCGAGTTATGATGTAGGAGCAGTAGATTCCGAGTTAGATTCCGAGTTATGATGTAGGCGCAGTAGATTCCGAGTTATGATGTAGGCGCAGTAGATTCCGAGTTAGATTCCGAGTTATGATGTAGGCGCAGTAGATTCCGAGTTATGATGTAGGCGCAGTAGATTCCGAGTTAGATACGAGTTATGATGTAGGCGCAGTAGATTCCTAGTTATGATGTAGGCGCAATAGATTCCAAGTTATGATGTAGGCACAGTAGATTCCAAGTTAGATTCCGAGTTATGATTTAGGCACAGTAGATTCCGAGTTAGATTCCGAGTTATGATTTAGGCGCAGCAGATTCCGATTTATGATGTAGGCACAGTAGATTCCAAGTTAGATTCCGAGTTATGATGTAGGCACAGTAGATTCCGAGTTAGATTCCGAGTTATGATGTAGGCGCAGTAGATTCCGAGTTATGATGTAGGCGCAGTAGATTCCGAGTTATGATGTAGGCGCAGTAGATTCCGAGTTAGATTCCGAGTTATGATGTAGGCGCAGTAGATTCCGAGTTAGATTCCGAGTTATGATGTAGGCGCAGTAGATTCCGAGTGATGATGTAGGCGCAGTAGTTTCCGAGTTAGATTCCGAGTTATGATGTAGGCGCAGTAGATTCCGAGTTAGATTTCGAGTTATGATGTAGGCGCAGTAGATTCCGAGTTATGATGTAGGCGCAGTAGATTCCGAGTTAGATTCTGAGTTATGATGTAGGCGCAGTAGATTCCGAGTTATGATGTAGGCGCAGTTGATTCCGAGTTTGATTCCGAGTTATGATGTAGGCGCAGTAGATTCCGAGTTAGATTCCGCGTTATGATGTAGGCGCAGTAGATTCCGAGTTATGATGTAGGCGCAGTAGATTCCGAGTTAGATTCCGAGTTATGATGTAGGCGCAGTAGATTCCGAGTTATGATGTAGGCGCAGTAGATTCCGAGTTAGATTCCGAGTTATGATGTAGGCGCAGTAGATTCCGAGTTATGATGTAGGCGCAGTAGATTCCTAGTTAGATTCCAAGTTATGATGTAGGCGCAGTAGATTCCGAGTTATGATGTAGGCGCAGTAGATTCCGAGTTATGATGTAGGCGCAGTAGATTCCGAGTTAGATTCCGAGTTATGATGTAGGCGCAGTAGATTCCGAGTTATGATGTAGGCGCAGTAGATTCCGAGTTATGATGTAGGCGCAGTAGATTCCGAGTTAGATTCCGAGTTATGATGTAGGCGCAGTAGATTCCGAGTTATGATGTAGGCGCAGTAGATTCCGAGTTAGATTCTGAGTTATGATCTAGGCGCAGTAGATTCCGAGTTATGATGTAGGCGCAGTAGATTCCGAGTTAGATTCCGAGTTATGATGTAGGCGCAGTAGATTCCGAGTTATGATGTAGGCGCAGTAGATTCCGAGTTAGATTCCGAGTTATGATGTAGGCGCAGTAGATTCCGAGTTATGATGTAGGCGCAGTAGATTCCGAGTTAGATTCCGAGTTATGATGTAGGCGCAGTAGATTCCGAGTTATGATGTAGGCGCAGTAGATTCCGAGTTAGATTCCGAGTTATGATGTAGGCGCAGTAGATTCCGAGTTATGATGTAGGCGCAGTAGATTCCGAGTTAGATTCCGAGTTATGATGTAGGCGCAGTAGATTCCGAGTTATGATGTAGGCGCAGTAGATTCCGAGTTAGATTCCGAGTTATGATGTAGGCGCAGTAGATTCCGAGTTATGATGTAGGCGCAGTAGATTCCGAGTTAGATTCCGAGTTATGATGTAGGCGCAGTAGATTCCGAGTTATGATGTAGGCGCAGTAGATTCCGAGTTAGATTCCGAGTTATGATGTAGGCGCAGTAGATTCCGAGTTATGATGTAGGCGCAGTAGATTCCGAGTTAGATACGAGTTATGATGTAGGCGCAGTAGATTCCTAGTTATGATGTAGGCGCAGTAGATTCCAAGTTATGATGTAGGCACAGTAGATTCCAAGTTAGATTCCGAGTTATGATTTAGGCACAGTAGATTCCGAGTTAGATTCCGAGTTATGATTTAGGCGCAGCAGATTCCGAGTTATGATGTAGGCACAGTAGATTCCAAGTTAGATTCCGAGTTATGATGTAGGCACAGTAGATTCCGAGTTAGATTCCGAGTTATGATGTAGGCGCAGTAGATTCCGAGTTATGATGTAGGCGCAGTAGATTCCGAGTTATGATGTAGGCGCAGTAGATTCCGAGTTAGATTCCGAGTTATGATGTAGGCGCAGTAGATTCCGAGTTAGATTCCGAGTTATGATGTAGGCGCAGTAGATTCCGAGTGATGATGTAGGCGCAGTAGTTTCCGAGTTAGATTCCGAGTTATGATGTAGGCGCAGTAGATTCCGAGTTAGATTTCGAGTTATGATGTAGGCGCAGTAGATTCCGAGTTATGATGTAGGCGCAGTAGATTCCGAGTTAGATTCTGAGTTATGATGTAGGCGCAGTAGATTCCGAGTTATGATGTAGGCGCAGTTGATTCCGAGATTGATTCCGAGTTATGATGTAGGCGCAGTAGATTCCGAGTTAGATTCCGCGTTATGATGTAGGCGCAGTAGATTCCGAGTTATGATGTAGGCGCAGTAGATTCCTAGTTAGATTCCAAGTTATGATGTAGGCGCAGTAGATTCCGAGTTATGATGTAGGCGCAGTAGATTCCGAGTTATGATGTAGGCGCAGTAGATTCCGAGTTAGATTCCGAGTTATGATGTAGGCGCAGTAGATTCCGAGTTATGATGTAGGCGCAGTAGATTCCGAGTTATGATGTAGGCGCAGTAGATTCCGAGTTAGATTCCGAGTTATGATGTAGGCGCAGTAGATTCCGAGTTATGATGTAGGCGCAGTAGATTCCGAGTTAGATTCCGAGTTATGATGTAGGCGCAGTAGATTCCGAGTTATGATGTAGGCGCAGTAGATTCCGAGTTATATTCCGAGTTATGATGTAGGCGCAGTAGATTCCGAGTTATGATGTAGGCGCAGTAGATTCCTAGTTAGATTCCAAGTTATGATGTAGGCGCAGTAGATTCCGAGTTATGATGTAGGCGCAGTAGATTCCGAGTTATGATGTAGGCGCAGTAGATTCCGAGTTAGATTCCGAGTTATGATGTAGGCGCAGTAGATTCCGAGTTATGATGTAGGCGCAGTAGATTCCGAGTTAGATTCTGAGTTATGATGTAGGCGCAGTAGATTCCGAGTTATGATGTAGGCGCAGTAGATTCCGAGTTATGATGTAGGCGCAGTAGATTCCAAGTTTGATTCCGAGTTATGATGTAGGCGCAGTAGATTCCGAGTTAGATTCCGAGTTATGATGTAGGCGCAGTAGATTCCGAGTTATGATGTAGGCGCAGTAGATTCCGAGTTAGATTCCGAGTTATGATGTAGGCGCAGTAGATTCCGAGTTATGATGTAGGCGCAGTAGATTCCGAGTTAGATTCCGAGTTATGATGTAGGCGCAGTAGATTCCGAGTTATGATGTAGGCGCAGTAGATTCCGAGTTAGATTCCGAGTTATGATGTAGGCGCAGTAGATTCTGAGTTGTGATGTAGGCGCAGTAGATTCCGAGTTATGATGTAGGCGCAGTAGATTCCGAGTTAGATTCCGAGTTATGATGTAGGCGCAGTAGATTCCGAGTTATGATGTAGGCGCAGTAGATTCCGAGTTATATTCCGAGTTATGATGTAGGCGCAGTAGATTCCGAGTTATGATGTAGGCGCAGTAGATTCCGAGTTATATTCCGAGTTATGATGTAGGCGCAGTAGATTCCGAGTTATGATGTAGGCGCAGTAGATTCCGAGTTAGATTCCGAGTTATGATGTAGGCGCAGTAGATTCCGAGTTATGATGTAGGCGCAGTAGATTCCGAGTTAGATTCCGAGTTATGATGTAGGCGCAGTAGATTCCGAGTTATGATGTAGGCGCAGTAGATTCCGAGTTAGATTCCGAGTTATGATGTAGGCGCAGTAGATTCCGAGTTATGATGTAGGCGCAGTAGATTCCGAGTTAGATTCCGAGTTATGATGTAGGCGCAGTAGATTCCGAGTTATGATGTAGGCGCAGTAGATTCCGAGTTAGATTCCGAGTTATGATGTAGGCGCAGTAGATTCCGAGTTATGATGTAGGCGCAGTAGATTCCGAGTTAGATTCCGAGTTATGATGTAGGCGCAGTAGATTCCGAGTTATGATGTAGGCGCAGTAGATTCCGAGTTAGATTCCGAGTTATGATGTAGGCGCAGTAGATTCCGAGTTATGATGTAGGCGCAGTAGATTCCGAGTTATGATGTAGGCGCAGTAGATTCCGAGTTATATTCCGAGTTATGATGTAGGCGCAGTAGATTCCGAGTTATGATGTAGGCGCAGTAGATTCCGAGTTAGATTCCGAGTTATGATGTAGGCGCAGTAGATTCCGAGTTATGATGTAGGCGCAGTAGATTCCGAGTTAGATTCCGAGTTATGATGTAGGCGCAGTAGATTCCGAGTTATGATGTAGGCGCAGTAGATTCCGAGTTAGATTCCGAGTTATGATGTAGGCGCAGTAGATTCCGAGTTATGATGTAGGCGCAGTAGATTCCGAGTTAGATTCCGAGTTATGATGTAGGCGCAGTAGATTCCGAGTTATGATGTAGGCGCAGTAGATTCCGAGTTAGATTCCGAGTTATGATGTAGGCGCAGTAGATTCCGAGTTATGATGTAGGCGCAGTAGATTCCGAGTTAGATTCCGAGTTATGATGTAGGCGCAGTAGATTCCGAGTTATGATGTAGGCGCAGTAGATTCCGAGTTAGATTCCGAGTTATGATGTAGGCGCAGTAGATTCCAAGTTATGATGTAGGCGCAGTAGATTCCGAGTTAGATTCCGAGTTATGATGTAGGCGCAGTAGGTTCCGAGTTATGATGTAGGCGCAGTAGATTCCGAGTTATGATGTAGGCGCAGTAGATTCCGAGTTAGATTCCGAGTTATGATGTAGGCGCAGTAGATTCCGAGTTATGATGTAGGCGCAGTAGATTCCGAGTTAGATTCCGAGTTATGATGTAGGCGCAGTAGATTCCGAGTTATGATGTAGGCGCAGTAGATTCCGAGTTAGATTCCGAGTTATGATGTAGGCGCAGTAGGTTCCGAGTTATGATGTAGGCGCAGTAGATTCCGAGTTATGATGTAGGCGCAGTAGATTCCGAGTTAGATTCCGAGTTATGATGTAGGCGCAGTAGATTCCGAGTTATGATGTAGGCGCAGTAGATTCCGAGTTAGATTCCGAGTTATGATGAAGGCGCAGTAGATTCCGAGTTATGATGTAGGCGCAGTAGATTCCGAGTTATGATGTAGACGCAGTAGATTCCGAGTTATGATGTAGGCGCAGTAGATTCCGAGTTAGATTCCGAGTTATGATGTAGGCGCAGTAGATTCCGAGTTAGATTCCGAGTTATGATGTAGGCGCAGTAGATTCCGAGTTAGATTCCGAGTTATGATGTAGGCGCAGTAGATTCCGAGTTATGATGTAGGCGCAGTAGATTCCGAGTTAGATTCCGAGTTATGATGTAGGCGCAGTAGATTCCGAGTTATGATGTAGGCGCAGTAGATTCCGAGTTAGATTCCGAGTTATGATGTAGGCGCAGTAGATTCCGAGTTATGATGTAGGCGCAGTAGATTCCGAGTTAGATTCCGAGTTATGATGTAGGCGCAGTAGATTCCGAGTTATGATGTAGGCGCAGTAGATTCCGAGTTAGATTCCGAGTTATGATGTAGGCGCAGTAGATTCCGAGTTATGATGTAGGCGCAGTAGATTCCGAGTTAGATTCCGAGTTATGATGTAGGCGCAGTAGATTCCGAGTTATGATGTAGGCGCAGTAGATTCCGAGTTAGATTCCGAGTTATGATGTAGGCGCAGTAGATTCCGAGTTATGATGTAGGCGCAGTAGATTCCGAGTTATGATGTAGGCGCAGTAGATTCCGAGTTATATTCCGAGTTATGATGTAGGCGCAGTAGATTCCGAGTTATGATGTAGGCGCAGTAGATTCCGAGTTATATTCCGAGTTATGATGTAGGCGCAGTAGATTCCGAGTTATGATGTAGGCGCAGTAGATTCCGAGTTAGATTCCGAGTTATGATGTAGGCGCAGTAGATTCCGAGTTATGATGTAGGCGCAGTAGATTCCGAGTTAGATTCCGAGTTATGATGTAGGCGCAGTAGATTCCGAGTTATGATGTAGGCGCAGTAGATTCCGAGTTAGATTCCGAGTTATGATGTAGGCGCAGTAGATTCCGAGTTATGATGTAGGCGCAGTAGATTCCGAGTTAGATTCCGAGTTATGATGTAGGCGCAGTAGATTCCGAGTTATGATGTAGGCGCAGTAGATTCCGAGTTAGATTCCGAGTTATGATGTAGGCGCAGTAGATTCCGAGTTATGATGTAGGCGCAGTAGATTCCGAGTTAGATTCCGAGTTATGATGTAGGCGCAGTAGATTCCGAGTTATGATGTAGGCGCAGTAGATTCCGAGTTAGATTCCGAGTTATGATGTAGGCGCAGTAGGTTCCGAGTTATGATGTAGGCGCAGTAGATTCCGAGTTATGATGTAGGCGCAGTAGATTCCGAGTTAGATTCCGAGTTATGATGTAGGCGCAGTAGATTCCGAGTTATGATGTAGGCGCAGTAGATTCCGAGTTAGATTCCGAGTTATGATGTAGGCGCAGTAGATTCCGAGTTATGATGTAGGCGCAGTAGATTCCGAGTTAGATTCCGAGTTATGATGTAGGCGCAGTAGGTTCCGAGTTATGATGTAGGCGCAGTAGATTCCGAGTTATGATGTAGGCGCAGTAGATTCCGAGTTAGATTCCGAGTTATGATGTAGGCGCAGTAGATTCCGAGTTATGATGTAGGCGCAGTAGATTCCGAGTTAGATTCCGAGTTATGATGTAGGCGCAGTAGATTCCGAGTTATGATGTAGGCGCAGTAGATTCCGAGTTATGATGTAGACGCAGTAGATTCCGAGTTATGATGTAGGCGCAGTAGATTCCGAGTTAGATTCCGAGTTATGATGTAGGCGCAGTAGATTCCGAGTTAGATTCCGAGTTATGATGTAGGCGCAGTAGATTCCGAGCTATGATGTAGGCGCAGTAGATTCCGAGTTAGATTCCGAGTTATGATGTAGGCGCAGTAGATTCTGAGTTATGATGTAGGCGCAGTAGATTCCGAGTTATGATGTAGGCGCAGTAGATTCCGAGTTAGATTCCGAGTTATAATGTAGGCGCAGTAGATTCCGAGTTATGATGTAGGCGCAGTAGATTCCGAGTTAGATTCCGAGTTATGATGTAGGCGCAGTAGATTCCGAGTTATGATGTAGGCGCAGTAGATTCCGAGTTAGATTCCGAGTTATGATGTAGGCGCAGTAGATTCCGAGTTATGATGTAGGCGCAGTAGATTCCGAGTTAGATTCCGAGTTATGATGTAGGCGCAGTAGATTCCGAGTTATGATGTAGGCGCAGTAGATTCCGAGTTAGATTCCGAGTTATGATGTAGGCGCAGTAGATTCCGAGTTATGATGTAGGCGCAGTAGATTCCGAGTTAGATTCCGAGTTATGATGTAGGCGCAGTAGATTCCGAGTTATGATGTAGGCGCAGTAGATTCCGAGTTAGATTCCGAGTTATGATGTAGGCGCAGTAGATTCCGAGTTATGATGTAGGCGCAGTAGATTCCGAGTTAGATTCCGAGTTATGATGTAGGCGCAGTAGATTCCGAGTTATGATGTAGGCGCAGTAGATTCCGAGTTAGATTCCGAGTTATGATGTAGGCGCAGTAGATTCCGAGTTATGATGTAGGCGCAGTAGATTCCGAGTTAGATACGAGTTATGATGTAGGCGCAGTAGATTCCTAGTTATGATGTAGGCGCAGTAGATTCCAAGTTATGATGTAGGCACAGTAGATTCCAAGTTAGATTCCGAGTTATGATTTAGGCACAGTAGATTCCGAGTTAGATTCCGAGTTATGATGTAGGCGCAGCAGATTCCGAGTTATGATGTAGGCACAGTAGATTCCAAGTTAGATTCCGAGTTATGATGTAGGCGCAGTAGATTCCGAGTTATGATGTAGGCGCAGTAGATTCCGAGTTATGATGTAGACGCAGTAGATTCCGAGTTATGATGTAGGCGCAGTAGATTCCGAGTTAGATTCCGAGTTATGATGTAGGCGCAGTAGATTCCGAGCTATGATGTAGGCGCAGTAGATTCCGAGTTAGATTCCGAGTTATGATGTAGGCGCAGTAGATTCCGAGTTATGATGTAGGCGCAGTAGATTCCGAGTTATGATGTAGGCGCAGTAGATTCCGAGTTAGATTCCGAGTTATGATGTAGGCGCAGTAGATTCCGAGTTATGATGTAGGCGCAGTAGATTCCGAGTTAGATTCCGAGTTATGATGTAGGCGCAGTAGATTCCGAGTTATGATGTAGGCGCAGTAGATTCCGAGTTAGATTCCGAGTTATGATGTAGGCGCAGTAGATTCCGAGTTATGATGTAGGCGCAGTAGATTCCGAGTTAGATTCCGAGTTATGATGTAGGCGCAGTAGATTCCGAGTTATGATGTAGGCGCAGTAGATTCCGAGCTAGATTCCGAGTTATGATGTAGGCGCAGTAGATTCCGAGTTATGATGTAGGCGCAGTAGATTCCGAGTTAGATTCCGAGTTATGATGTAGGCGCAGTAGATTCCGAGTTATGATGTAGGCGCAGTAGATTCCGAGTTAGATTCCGAGTTATGATGTAGGCGCAGTAGATTCCGAGTTATGATGTAGGCGCAGTAGATTCCGAGTTAGATTCCGAGTTATGATGTAGGCGCAGTAGATTCCGAGTTATGATGTAGGCGCAGTAGATTCCGAGTTAGATACGAGTTATGATGTAGGCGCAGTAGATTCCTAGTTATGATGTAGGCGCAGTAGATTCCAAGTTATGATGTAGGCACAGTAGATTCCGAGTTAGATTCCGAGTTATGATTTAGGCACAGTAGATTCCGAGTTAGATTCCGAGTTATGATGTAGGCGCAGCAGATTCCGAGTTATGATGTAGGCACAGTAGATTCCAAGTTAGATTCCGAGTTATGATGTAGGCACAGTAGATTCCGAGTTAGATTCCGAGTTATGATGTAGGCGCAGTAGATTCCGAGATATGATGTAGGCGCAGTAGATTCCGAGTTATGATGTAGGCGCAGTAGATTCCGAGTTAGATTCCGAGTTATGATGTAGGCGCAGTAGATTCCGAGTTAGATTCCGAGTTATGATGTAGGCGCAGTAGATTCCGAGTTATGATGTAGGCGCAGTAGTTTCCGAGTTAGATTCCGAGTTATGATGTAGGTGCAGTAGATTCCGAGTTAGATTTCGAGTTATGATGTAGGCGCAGTAGATTCCGAGATATGATGTAGGCGCAGTAGATTCCGAGTTAGATTCCGAGTTATGATGTAGGCGCAGTAGATTCCGAGTTATGATGTAGGCGCAGTTGATTCCGAGTTAGATTCCGAGTTATGATGTAGGCGCAGTAGATTCCGAGTTATGATGTAGGCGCAGTAGATTCCGAGTTAGATTCCGAGTTATGATGTAGGCGCAGTAGATTCCGAGTTATGATGTAGGCGCAGTAGATTCCGAGTTAGATTCCGAGTTATGATGTAGGCGCAGTAGATTCCGAGTTATGATGTAGGCGCAGTAGATTCCGAGTTAGATTCCGAGTTATGATGTAGGCGCAGTAGATTCCGAGTTATGATGTAGGCGCAGTAGATTCCGAGTTAGATTCCGAGTTATGATGTAGGCGCAGTAGATTCTGAGTTATGATGTAGGCGCAGTAGATTCCGAGTTAGATTCCGAGTTATGATGTAGGCGCAGTAGATTCCGAGTTATGATGTAGGCGCAGTAGATTCCGAGTTAGATTCCGAGTTATGATGTAGGCGCAGTAGATTCCGAGTTATGATGTAGGCGCAGTAGATTCCGAGTTATGATGTAGGCGCAGTAGATTCCGAGTTAGATTCCGAGTTATGATGTAGGCGCAGTAGATTCCGAGTTATGATGTAGGCGCAGTAGATTCCGAGTTAGATTCCGAGTTATGATGTAGGCGCAGTAGATTCCGAGTTATGATGTAGGCGCAGTAGATTCCGAGTTAGATTCCGAGTTATGATGTAGGCGCAGTAGATTCCGAGTTATGATGTAGGCGCAGTAGATTCCGAGTTATGATGTAGACACAGTAGATTCCGAGTTATGATGTAGGCGCAGTAGATTCTGAGTTAGATTCCGAGTTATGATGTAGGCGCAGTAGATTCCGAGTTAGATTCCGAGTTATGATGTAGGTGCAGTAGATTCCGAGCTATGATGTAGGCGCAATAGATTCCGAGTTAGATTCCGAGTTATGATGTAGGCGCAGTAGATTCCGAGTTATGATGTAGGCGCAGTAGATTCCGAGTTATGATGTAGGCGCAGTAGATTCCGAGTTAGATTCCGAGTTATGATGTAGGCGCAGTAGATTCCGAGTTATGATGTAGGCGCAGTAGATTCCGAGTTAGATTCCGAGTTATGATGTAGGCGCAGTAGATTCCGAGTTATGATGTAGGCGCAGTAGATTCCGAGTTAGATTCCGAGTTATGATGTAGGCGCAGTAGATTCCGAGTTATGATGTAGGCGCAGTAGATTCCGAGTTAGATTCCGAGTTATGATGTAGGCGCAGTAGATTCCGAGTTATGATGTAGGCGCAGTAGATTCCGAGTTAGATTCCGAGTTATGATGTAGGCGCAGTAGATTCCGAGTTATGATGTAGGCGCAGTAGATTCCGAGTTAGATACGAGTTATGATGTAGGCGCAGTAGATTCCTAGTTATGATGTAGGCGCAGTAGATTCCGAGTTAGATTCCGAGTTATGATGTAGGCGCAGTAGATTCCGAGTTATGATGTAGGCGCAGTAGATTCCGAGTTAGATTCCGAGTTATGATGTAGGAGCAGTAGATTCCGAGTTATGATGTAGGCGCAGTAGATTCCGAGTTAGATTCCGAGTTATGATGTAGGCGCAGTAGATTCCGAGTTATGATGTAGGCGCAGTAGATTCCGAGTTATATTCCGAGTTATGATGTAGGCGCAGTAGATTCCGAGTTATGATGTAGGCGCAGTAGATTCCGAGTTAGATTCCAAGTTATGATGTAGGCGCAGTAGATTCCGAGTTATGATGTAGGCGCAGTAGATTCCGAGTTATGATGTAGGCGCAGTAGATTCCGAGTTAGATTCCGAGTTATGATGTAGGCGCAGTAGATTCCGAGTTATGATGTAGGCGCAGTAGATTCCGAGTTATGATGTAGGCGCAGTAGATTCCGAGTTAGATTCCGAGTTATGATGTAGGCGCAGTAGATTCCGAGTTAGATTCCGAGTTATGATGTAGGCGCAGTAGATTCCGAGTTAGATTCCGAGTTATGATGTAGGCGCATTAGATTCCAGGTTATGATGTAGGCGCAGTAGATTCCGAGTTAGATTCCGAGTTATGATGTAGGCGCAGTAGATTCCGAGTTATGATGTAGGCGCAGTAGATACCGAGTTAGATTCCGAGTTATGATGTAGGCGCAGTACATTCCGAGTTATGATGTAGGCGCAGTAGATTCCGAGTTATGATGTAGGCGCAGTAGATTCTGAGTTAGATTCCGAGTTATGATGTAGGCGCAGTAGATTCCGAGTTAGATTCCGAGTTATGATGTAGGCGCAGTAGATTCCGAGTTATGATGTAGGCGCAGTAGATACCGAGTTAGATTCCGAGTTATGATGTAGGCGCAGTAGATTCCGAGTTATGATGTAGGCGCAGTAGATTCCGAGTTAGATTCCGAGTTATGATGTAGGCGCAGTAGATTCCGAGTTATGATGTAGGCGCAGTAGATTCCGAGTTAGATTCCGAGTTATGATGTAGGCGCAGTAGGTTCCGAGTTATGATGTAGGCGCAGTAGATTCCGAGTTATGATGTAGGCGCAGTAGATTCCGAGTTATGATGTAGGCGCAGTAGATTCCGAGTTATGATGTAGGCGCAGTAGATTCCGAGTTATGATGTAGGCGCAGTAGATTCCGAGTTAGATTCCGAGTTATGATGTAGGCGCAGTAGATTCCGAGTTAGATTCCGAGTTATGATGTAGGCGCAGTAGATTCCGAGTTAGATTCCGAGTTATGATGTAGGCGCATTAGATTCCAGGTTATGATGTAGGCGCAGTAGATTCCGAGTTAGATTCCGAGTTATGATGTAGGCGCAGTAGATTCCGAGTTATGATGTAGGCGCAGTAGATTCCGAGTTAGATTCCGAGTTATGATGTAGGCGCAGTAGATTCCGAGTTATGATGTAGGCGCAGTAGATTCCGAGTTATGATGTAGGCGCAGTAGATTCTGAGTTAGATTCCGAGTTATGATGTAGGCGCAGTAGATTCCGAGTTAGATTCCGAGTTATGATGTAGGCGCAGTAGATTCCGAGTTATGATGTAGGCGCAGTAGATACCGAGTTAGATTCCGAGTTATGATGTAGGCGCAGTAGATTCCGAGTTATGATGTAGGCGCAGTAGATTCCGAGTTAGATTCCGAGTTATGATGTAGGCGCAGTAGATTCCGAGTTATGATGTAGGCGCAGTAGATTCCGAGTTAGATTTCGAGTTATGATGTAGGCGCAGTAGGTTCCGAGTTATGATGTAGGCGCAGTAGATTCCGAGTTATGATGTAGGCGCAGTAGATTCCGAGTTAGATTCCGAGTTATGATGTAGGCGCAGTAGATACCGAGTAAGATTCCGAGTTATGATGTAGGCGCAGATGATTCCGAGTTATGATGTAGACGCAGTAGATTCTAAGTTATGATGTAGGCGCAGTAGATTCCGAGTTAGATTCCGAGTTATGATGTAGGCGCAGTAGATTCCGAGTTAGATTCCGAGTTATGATGTAGGCGCAGTAGATTCCGAGCTATGATGTAGGCGCAGTATATTCTGAGTTAGATTCCGAGTTATGATGTAGGCGCAGTAGATTCCGAGTTATGATGTAGGCGCAGTAGATTCCGAGTTAGATTCCGAGTTATGATGTAGGCGCAGTAGATTCCGAGTTATGATGTAGGCGCAGTAGATTCCGAGTTAGATTCCGAGTTATGATGTAGGCGCAGTAGATTCCGAGTTATGATGTAGGCGCAGTAGATTCCGAGTTAGATTCCGAGTTATGATGTAGGCGCAGTAGATTCCGAGTTATGATGTAGGCGCAGTAGATTCCGAGTTAGATTCCGAGTTATGATGTAGGCGCAGTAGATTCCGAGTTATGATGTAGGCGCAGTAGATTTCGAGTTAGATTCCGAGTTATGATGTAGGCGCAGTAGATTCCGAGTTATGATGTAGGCGCAGTAGATTCCGAGTTATGATGTAGGCGCAGTAGATTCCGAGTTAGATTCCGAGTTATGATGTAGGCGCAGTAGATTCCGAGTTATGATGTAGGCGCAGTAGATTCCGAGTTAGATTCCGAGTTATGATGTAGGCGCAGTAGATTCCGAGTTATGATGTAGGCGCAGTAGATTCCGAGTTAGATTCCGAGTTATGATGTAGGCGCAGTAGATTCCGAGTTATGATGTAGGCGCAGTAGATTCCGAGTTAGATTCCGAGTTATGATGTAGGCGCAGTAGATTCCGAGTTATGATGTAGGCGCAGTAGATTCCGAGTTAGATTCCGAGTTATGATGTAGGCGCAGTAGATTCCGAGTTATGATGTAGGCGCAGTAGATTCCGAGTTAGATTCCGAGTTATGATGTAGGCGCAGTAGATTCCGAGTTATGATGTAGGCGCAGTAGATTCCGAGTTAGATTCCGAGTTATGATGTAGGCGCAGTAGATTCCGAGTTATGATGTAGGCGCAGTAGATTCCGAGTTAGATTCCGAGTTATGATGTAGGCGCAGTAGATTCCGAGTTATGATGTAGGCGCAGTAGATTCCGAGTTAGATTCCGAGTTATGATGTAGGCGCAGTAGGTTCCGAGTTATGATGTAGGCGCAGTAGATTCCGAGTTATGATGTAGGCGCAGTAGATTCCGAGTTAGATTCCGAGTTATGATGTAGGCGCAGTAGATTCCGAGTTATGATGTAGGCGCAGTAGATTCCGAGTTAGATTCCGAGTTATGATGTAGGCGCAGTAGATTCCGAGTTATGATGTAGGCGCAGTAGATTCCGAGTTAGATTCCGAGTTATGATGTAGGCGCAGTAGATTCCGAGTTATGATGTAGGCGCAGTAGATTCCGAGTTAGATTCCGAGTTATGATGTAGGCGCAGTAGATTCCGAGTTATGATGTAGGCGCAGTAGATTCCGAGTTAGATTCCGAGTTATGATGTAGGCACAGTAGATTCCGAGTTATGATGTAGGCGCAGTAGATACCGAGTTAGATTCCGAGTTATGATGTAGGCGCAGTAGATTCCGAGTTATGATGTAGGCGCAGTAGATACCGAGTTAGATTCCGAGTTATGATGTAGGCGCAGTAGATTCCGAGTTATGATGTAGGCGCAGTAGATTCCGAGTTAGATTCCGAGTTATGATGTAGGCGCAGTAGATTCCGAGTTATGATGTAAGCGCAGTAGATTCCGAGTTAGATTCCGAGTTATGATGTAGGCGCAGTAGATTCCGAGTTATGATGTAGGCGCAGTAGATTCCGAGTTAGATTCCGAGTTATGATGTAGGCGCAGTAGATTCCGTGTTATGATGTAGGCGCAGTAGATTCCGAGTTAGATTCCGAGTTATGATGTAGGCGCAGTAGATTCCGAGTTATGATGTAGGCGCAGTAGATTCCGATTTATATTCCGAGTTATGATGTAGGCGCAGTAGATTCCGAGTTATGATGTAGGCGCAGTAGATTCCGAGTTAGATTCCAAGTTATGATGTAGGCGCAGTAGATTCCGAGTTATGATGTAGGCGCAGTAGATTCCGAGTTATGATGTAGGCGCAGTAGATTCCGAGTTAGATTCCGAGTTATGATGTAGGCGCAGAAGATTCCGAGTTATGATGTAGGCGCAGTAGATTCCGAGTTAGATTCCGAGTTATGATGTAGGAGCAGTAGATTCCGAGTTATGATGTAGGCGCAGTAGATTCCGAGTTAGATTCCGAGTTATGATGTAGGCGCAGTAGATTCCGAGTTATGATGTAGGCACAGTAGATTCCGAGTTATGATGTAGGCGCAGTAGATTCCGAGTTAGATTCCGAGTTATGATGTAGGCGCAGTAGATTCCGAGTTAGATTCCGAGTTATGATGTAGGCGCAGTAGATTCCGAGTTATGATGTAGGCGCAGTAGATACCGAGTTAGATTCCGAGTTATGATGTAGGCGCAGTAGATTCCGAGTTATGATGTAGGCGCAGTAGATACCGAGTTAGATTCCGAGTTATGATGTAGGCGCAGTAGATTCCGAGTTATGATGTAGGCGCAGTAGATTCCGAGTTAGATTCCGAGTTATGATGTAGGCGCAGTAGGTTCCGAGTTATGATGTAGGCGCAGTAGATTCCGAGTTATGATGTAGGCGCAGTAGATTCCGAGTTAGATTCCGAGTTATGATGTAGGCGCAATAGATTCCGAGTTATGATGTAGGCGCAGTAGATACCGAGTAAGATTCCGAGTTATGATGTAGGCGCAGATGATTCCGAGTTATGATGTAGACGCAGTAGATTCTGAGTTATGATGTAGGCGCAGTAGATTCCGAGTTAGATTCCGAGTTATGATGTAGGCGCAGTAGATTCCGAGTTAGATTCCGAGTTATGATGTAGGCGCAGCAGATTCCGAGCTATGATGTAGGCGCAGTAGATTCTGAGTTAGATTCCGAGTTATGATGTAGGCGCAGTAGATTCCGAGTTATGATGTAGGCGCAGTAGATTCCGAGTTAGATTCCGAGTTATGATGTAGGCGCAGTAGATTCCGAGTTATGATGTAGGCGCAGTAGATTCCGAGTTAGATTCCGAGTTATGATGTAGGCGCAGTAGATTCCGAGTTATGATGTAGGCGCAGTAGATTCCGAGTTAGATTCCGAGTTATGATGTAGGCGCAGTAGATTCCGAGTTATGATGTAGGCGCAGTAGATTCCGAGTTATGATGTAGGCGCAGTAGATTCCGAGTTAGATTCCGAGTTATGATGTAGGCGCAGTAGATTCCGAGTTATGATGTAGGCGCAGTAGATTCCGAGTTAGATTCCGAGTTATGATGTAGGCGCAGTAGATTCCGAGTTATGATGTAGGCGCAGTAGATTCCGAGTTAGATTCCGAGTTATGATGTAGGCGCAGTAGATTCCGAGTTATGATGTAGGCGCAGTTGAATCCGAGTTAGATTCCGAGTTATGATGTAGGCGCAGTAGATTCCGAGTTATGATGTAGGCGCAGTAGATTCCGAGTTAGATTCCGAGTTATGATGTAGGCGCAGTAGATTCCGAGTTATGATGTAGGCACAGTAGATTCCGAGTTAGATTCCGAGTTATGATGTAGGCGCAGTAGATTCCGAGTTATGATGTAGGCGCAGTAGATTCCGAGTTAGATTCCGAGTTATGATGTAGGCGCAGTAGGTTCCGAGTTATGATGTAGGCGCAGTAGATTCCGAGTTATGATGTAGGCGCAGTAGATTCCGAGTTAGATACGAGTTATGATGTAGGCGCAGTAGATTCCGAGTTATGATGTAGGCGCAGTAGATTCCGAGTTAGATTCCGAGTTATGATGTAGGCGCAGTAGATTCCGAGTTATGATGTAGGCGCAGTAGATTCCGAGTTAGATTCCGAGTTATGATGTAGGCGCAGTAGATTCCGAGTTATGATGTAGGCGCAGTAGATTCCGAGTTAGATTCCGAGTTATGATGTAGGCGCAGTAGATTCCGAGTTATGATGTAGGCGCAGTAGATTCCGAGTTAGATTCCGAGTTATGATGTAGGCGCAGTAGATTCCGAGTTATGATGTAGGCGCAGTAGATTCCGAGTTATGATGTAGGCGCAGTAGATTCCGAGTTAGATTCCGAGTTATGATGTAGGCGCAGTAGATTCCGAGCTATGATGTAGGCGCAGTAGATTCCGAGTTATATTCCGAGTTATGATGTAGGCGCAGTAGATTCCGAGTTATGATGTAGGCGCAGTAGATTCCGAGTTAGATTCCGAGTTATGATGTAGGCGCAGTAGATTCCGAGTTATGATGTAGGCGCAGTAGATTCCGAGTTATGATGTAGGCGCAGTAGATTCCGAGTTAGATTCCGAGTTATGATGTAGGCGCAGTAGATTCCGAGTTAGATTCCGAGTTATGATGTAGGCGCAGTAGATTCCGAGTTAGATTCCGAGTTATGATGTAGGCGCAGTAGATTCCAGGTTATGATGTAGGCGCAGTAGATTCCGAGTTAGATTCCGAGTTATGATGTAGGCGCAGTAGATTCCGAGTTATGATGTAGGCGCAGTAGATTCCGAGTTAGATTCCGAGTTATGATGTAGGCGCAGTAGATTCCGAGTTATGATGTAGGCGCAGTAGATTCCGAGTTATGATGTAGGCGCAGTAGATTCCGAGTTAGATTCCGAGTTATGATGTAGGCGCAGTAGATTCCGAGTTAGATTCCGAGTTATGATGTAGGCACAGTAGATTCCGAGTTATGATGTAGGCGCAGTAGATACCGAGTTAGATTCCGAGTTATGATGTAGGCGCAGTAGATTCCGAGTTATGATGTAGGCGCAGTAGATTCCGAGTTAGATTCCGAGTTATGATGTAGGCGCAGTAGATTCCGAGTTATGATGTAGGCGCAGTAGATTCCGAGTTAGATTCCGAGTTATGATGTAGGCGCAGTAGATTCCGAGTTATGATGTAGGCGCAGTAGATTCCGAGTTATGATGTAGGCGCAGTAGATTCCGAGTTAGATTCCGAGTTATGATGTAGGCGCAGTAGATACCGAGTAAGATTCCGAGTTATGATGTAGGCGCAGATGATTCCGAGTTATGATGTAGACGCAGTAGATTCTGAGTTATGATGTAGGCGCAGTAGATTCCGAGTTAGATTCCGAGTTATGATGTAGGCGCAGTAGATTCCGAGTTAGATTCCGAGTTATGATGTAGGCGCAGTAGATTCCGAGCTATGATGTAGGCGCAGTTGATTCTGAGTTAGATTCCGAGTTATGATGTAGGCGCAGTAGATTCCGAGTTATGATGTAGGCGCAGTAGATTCCGAGTTAGATTCCGAGTTATGATGTAGGCGCAGTAGATTCCGAGTTATGATGTAGGCGCAGTAGATTCCGAGTTAGATTCCGAGTTATGATGTAGGCGCAGTAGATTCCGAGTTATGATGTAGGCGCAGTAGATTCCGAGTTAGATTCCGAGTTATGATGTAGGCGCAGTAGATTCCGAGTTATGATGTAGGCGCAGTAGATTCCGAGTTAGATTCCGAGTTATGATGTAGGCGCAGTAGATTCCGAGTTATGATGTAGGCGCAGTAGATTCCGAGTTAGATTCCGAGTTATGATGTAGGCGCAGTAGATTCCGAGTTATGATGTAGGCGCAGTAGATTCCGAGTTAGATTCCGAGTTATGATGTAGGCGCAGTAGATTCCGAGTTATGATGTAGGCGCAGTAGATTCCGAGTTAGATTCCGAGTTATGATGTAGGCGCAGTAGATTCCGAGTTATGATGTAGGCGCAGTAGATTCCGAGTTAGATTCCGAGTTATGATGTAGGCGCAGTAGATTCCGAGTTATGATGTAAGCGCAGTAGATTCCGAGTTAGATTCCGAGTTATGATGTAGGCGCAGTAGATTCCGAGTTATGATGTAGGCGCAGTAGATTCCGAGTTAGATTCCGAGTTATGATGTAGGCGCAGTAGATTCCGAGTTATGATGTAGGCGCAGTAGATTCCGAGTTAGATTCCGAGTTATGATGTAGGCGCAGTAGATTCCGAGTTATGATGTAGGCGCAGTAGATTCCGAGTTAGATTCCGAGTTATGATGTAGGCACAGTAGATTCCGAGTTATGATGTAGGCGCAGTAGATTCCGAGTTAGATTCCGAGTTATGATGTAGGCGCAATAGGTTCCAAGTTATGATGTAGGCGCAGTAGATTCCGAGTTATGATGTAGGCGCAGTAGATTCCGAGTTAGATTCCGAGTTATGATGTAGGCGCAGTAGATTCCGAGTTATGATGTAGGCGCAGTAGATTCCGAGTTAGATTCCGAGTTATGATGTAGGCGCAGTAGATTCCGAGTTATGATGTAGGCGCAGTAGATTCCGAGTTAGATTCCGAGTTATGATGTAGGCGCAGTAGATTCCGAGTTATGATGTAGGCGCAGTAGATTCCGAGTTAGATTCCGAGTTATGATGTAGGCGCAGTAGATTCCGAGTTATGATGTAGGCGCAGTAGATTCCGAGTTAGATTCCGAGTTATGATGTAGGCGCAGTAGATTCCGAGTTATGATGTAGGCGCAGTAGATTCCGAGTTATGATGTAGGCGCAGTAGATTCCGAGTTAGATTCCGAGTTATGATGTAGGCGCAGTAGATTCCGAGTTAGATTCCGAGTTATGATGTAGGCGCAGTAGATTCCGAGTTAGATTCCGAGTTATGATGTAGGCGCAGTAGATTCCAGGTTATGATGTAGGCGCAGTAGATTCCGAGTTAGATTCCGAGTTATGATGTAGGCGCAGTAGATTCCGAGTTATGATGTAGGCGCAGTAGATTCCGAGTTAGATTCCGAGTTATGATGTAGGCGCAGTAGATTCCGAGTTATGATGTAGGCGCAGTAGATTCCGAGTTATGATGTAGGCGCAGTAGATTCCGAGTTAGATTCCGAGTTATGATGTAGGCGCAGTAGATTCCGAGTTAGATTCCGAGTTATGATGTAGGCGCAGTAGATTCCGAGTTATGATGTAGGCGCAGTAGATACCGAGTTAGATTCCGAGTTATGATGTAGGCGCAGTAGATTCCGAGTTATGATGTAGGCGCAGTAGATTCCGAGTTAGATTCCGAGTTATGATGTAGGCGCAGTAGATTCCGAGTTATGATGTAGGCGCAGTAGATTCCGAGTTAGATTCCGAGTTATGATGTAGGCGCAGTAGGTTCCGAGTTATGATGTAGGCGCAGTAGATTCCGAGTTATGATGTAGGCGCAGTAGATTCCGAGTTAGATTCCGAGTTATGATGTAGGCGCAGTAGATACCGAGTAAGATTCCGAGTTATGATGTAGGCGCAGATGATTCCGAGTTATGATGTAGACGCAGTAGATTCTGAGTTATGATGTAGGCGCAGTAGATTCCGAGTTAGATTCCGAGTTATGATGTAGGCGCAGTAGATTCCGAGTTAGATTCCGAGTTATGATGTAGGCGCAGTAGATTCCGAGCTATGATGTAGGCGCAGTATATTCTGAGTTAGATTCCGAGTTATGATGTAGGCGCAGTAGATTCCGAGTTATGATGTAGGCGCAGTAGATTCCGAGTTAGATTCCGAGTTATGATGTAGGCGCAGTAGATTCCGAGTTATGATGTAGGCGCAGTAGATTCCGAGTTAGATTCCGAGTTATGATGTAGGCGCAGTAGATTCCGAGTTATGATGTAGGCGCAGTAGATTCCGAGTTAGATTCCGAGTTATGATGTAGGCGCAGTAGATTCCGAGTTATGATGTAGGCGCAGTAGATTCCGAGTTAGATTCCGAGTTATGATGTAGGCGCAGTAGATTCCGAGTTATGATGTAGGCGCAGTAGATTCCGAGTTAGATTCCGAGTTATGATGTAGGCGCAGTAGATTCCGAGTTATGATGTAGGCGCAGTAGATTCCGAGTTATGATGTAGGCGCAGTAGATTCCGAGTTAGATTCCGAGTTATGATGTAGGCGCAGTAGATTCCGAGTTATGATGTAGGCGCAGTAGATTCCGAGTTAGATTCCGAGTTATGATGTAGGCGCAGTAGATTCCGAGTTATGATGTAGGCGCAGTAGATTCCGAGTTAGATTCCGAGTTATGATGTAGGCGCAGTAGATTCCGAGTTATGATGTAGGCGCAGTAGATTCCGAGTTAGATTCCGAGTTATGATGTAGGCGCAGTAGATTCCGAGTTATGATGTAGGCGCAGTAGATTCCGAGTTAGATTCCGAGTTATGATGTAGGCGCAGTAGATTCCGAGTTATGATGTAGGCGCAGTAGATTCCGAGTTAGATTCCGAGTTATGATGTAGGCGCAGTAGATTCCGAGTTATGATGTAGGCGCAGTAGATTCCGAGTTAGATTCCGAGTTATGATGTAGGCGCAGTAGATTCCGAGTTATGATGTAGGCGCAGTAGATTCCGAGTTAGATTCCGAGTTATGATGTAGGCGCAGTAGATTCCGAGTTATGATGTAGGCGCAGTAGATTCCGAGTTAGATTCCGAGTTATGATGTAGGCGCAGTAGGTTCCGAGTTATGATGTAGGCGCAGTAGATTCCGAGTTATGATGTAGGCGCAGTAGATTCCGAGTTAGATTCCGAGTTATGATGTAGGCGCAGTAGATTCCGAGTTATGATGTAGGCGCAGTAGATTCCGAGTTAGATTCCGAGTTATGATGTAGGCGCAGTAGATTCCGAGTTATGATGTAGGCGCAGTAGATTCCGAGTTAGATTCCGAGTTATGATGAAGGCGCAGTAGATTCCGAGTTATGATGTAGGCGCAGTAGATTCCGAGTTAGATTCCGAGTTATGATGTAGGCGCAGTAGATTCCGAGTTATGATGTAGGCGCAGTAGATTCCGAGTTAGATTCCGAGTTATGATGTAGGCGCAGTAGATTCCGAGTTATGATGTAGGCGCAGTAGATACCGAGTTAGATTCCGAGTTATGATGTAGGCGCAGTAGATTCCGAGTTATGATGTAGGCGCAGTAGATACCGAGTTAGATTCCGAGTTATGATGTAGGCGCAGTAGATTCCGAGTTATGATGTAGGCGCAGTAGATTCCGAGTTAGATTCCGAGTTATGATGTAGGCGCAGTAGATTCCGAGTTATGATGTAAGCGCAGTAGATTCCGAGTTAGATTCCGAGTTATGATGCAGGCGCAGTAGATTCCAAGTTATGATGTAGGCGCAGTAGATTCCGAGTTAGATTCCGAGTTATGATGTAGGAGCAGTAGATTCCGTGTTATGATGTAGGCGCAGTAGATTCCGAGTTAGATTCCGAGTTATGATGTAGGCGCAGTAGATTCCGAGTTATGATGTAGGCGCAGTAGATTCCGATTTATATTCCGAGTTATGATGTAGGCGCAGTAGATTCCGAGTTATGATGTAGGCGCAGTAGATTCCGAGTTAGATTCCAAGTTATGATGTAGGCGCAGTAGATTCCGAGTTATGATGTAGGCGCAGTAGATTCCGAGTTATGATGTAGGCGCAGTAGATTCCGAGTTAGATTCCGAGTTATGATGTAGGCGCAGTAGATTCCGAGTTATGATGTAGGCACAGTAGATTCCGAGTTATGATGTAGGCGCAGTAGATTCCGAGTTAGATTCCGAGTTATGATGTAGGCGCAGTAGATTCCGAGTTAGATTCCGAGTTATGATGTAGGCGCAGTAGATTCCGAGTTATGATGTAGGCGCAGTAGATACCGAGTTAGATTCCGAGTTATGATGTAGGCGCAGTAGATTCCGAGTTATGATGTAGGCGCAGTAGATTCCGAGTTAGATTCCGAGTTATGATGTAGGCGCAGTAGATTCCGAGTTATGATGTAGGCGCAGTAGATTCCGAGTTAGATTCCGAGTTATGATGTAGGCGCAGTAGGTTCCGAGTTATGATGTAGGCGCAGTAGATTCCGAGTTATGATGTAGGCGCAGTAGATTCCGAGTTAGATTCCGAGTTATGATGTAGGCGCAATAGATTCCGAGTTATGATGTAGGCGCAGTAGATACCGAGTAAGATTCCGAGTTATGATGTAGGCGCAGATGATTCCGAGTTATGATGTAGACGCAGTAGATTCTGAGTTATGATGTAGGCGCAGTAGATTCCGAGTTAGATTCCGAGTTATGATGTAGGCGCAGTAGATTCCGAGTTAGATTCCGAGTTATGATGTAGGCGCAGCAGATTCCGAGCTATGATGTAGGCGCAGTAGATTCTGAGTTAGATTCCGAGTTATGATGTAGGCGCAGTAGATTCCGAGTTATGATGTAGGCGCAGTAGATTCCGAGTTAGATTCCGAGTTATGATGTAGGCGCAGTAGATTCCGAGTTATGATGTAGGCGCAGTAGATTCCGAGTTAGATTCCGAGTTATGATGTAGGCGCAGTAGATTCCGAGTTATGATGTAGGCGCAGTAGATTCCGAGTTAGATTCCGAGTTATGATGTAGGCGCAGTAGATTCCGAGTTATGATGTAGGCGCAGTAGATTCCGAGTTAGATTCCGAGTTATGATGTAGGCGCAGTAGATTCCGAGTTATGATGTAGGCGCAGTAGATTCCGAGTTAGATTCCGAGTTATGATGTAGGCGCAGTAGATTCCGAGTTATGATGTAGGCGCAGTAGATTCCGAGTTATGATGTAGGCGCAGTAGATTCCGAGTTAGATTCCGAGTTATGATGTAGGCGCAGTAGATTCCGAGTTATGATGTAGGCGCAGTAGATTCCGAGTTAGATTCCGAGTTATGATGTAGGCGCAGTAGATTCCGAGTTATGATGTAGGCGCAGTAGATTCCGAGTTAGATTCCGAGTTATGATGTAGGCGCAGTAGATTCCGAGTTATGATGTAGGCGCAGTAGATTCCGAGTTAGATTCCGAGTTATGATGTAGGCGCAGTAGATTCCGAGTTATGATGTAGGCGCAGTAGATTCCGAGTTAGATTCCGAGTTATGATGTAGGCGCAGTAGATTCCGAGTTATGATGTAGGCGCAGTAGATTCCGAGTTATGATGTAGGCGCAGTAGATTCCGAGTTAGATTCCGAGTTATGATGTAGGCGCAGTAGATTCCGAGTTATGATGTAGGCGCAGTAGATTCCGAGTTAGATTCCGAGTTATGATGTAGGCGCAGTAGATTCCGAGTTATGATGTAGGCGCAGTAGATTCCGAGTTAGATTCCGAGTTATGATGTAGGCGCAGTAGATTCCGAGTTATGATGTAGGCGCAGTAGATTCCGAGTTAGATTCCGAGTTATGATGTAGGCGCAGTAGATACCGAGTTAGATTCCGAGTTATGATGTAGGCGCAGTAGATTCCGAGTTATGATGTAGGCGCAGTAGATACCGAGTTAGATTCCGAGTTATGATGTAGGCGCAGTAGATTCCGAGTTATGATGTAGGCGCAGTAGATTCCGAGTTAGATTCCGAGTTATGATGTAGGCGCAGTAGATTCCGAGTTATGATGTAAGCGCAGTAGATTCCGAGTTAGATTCCGAGTTATGATGTAGGCGCAGTAGATTCCGAGTTATGATGTAGGCGCAGTAGATTCCGAGTTAGATTCCGAGTTATGATGTAGGCGCAGTAGATTCCGAGTTATGATGTAGGCGCAGTAGATTCCGAGTTATGATGTAGGCGCAGTAGATTCCGAGTTAGATTCCGAGTTATGATGTAGGCGCAGTAGATTCCGAGTTAGATTCCGAGTTATGATGTAGGCGCAGTAGATTCCAGGTTATGATGTAGGCGCAGTAGATTCCGAGTTAGATTCCGAGTTATGATGTAGGCGCAGTAGATTCCGAGTTATGATGTAGGCGCAGTAGATTCCGAGTTAGATTCCGAGTTATGATGTAGGCGCAGTAGATTCCGAGTTATGATGTAGGCGCAGTAGATTCCGAGTTATGATGTAGGCGCAGTAGATTCCGAGTTAGATTCCGAGTTATGATGTAGGCGCAGTAGATTCCGAGTTAGATTCCGAGTTATGATGTAGGCGCAGTAGATTCCGAGTTATGATGTAGGCGCAGTAGATACCGAGTTAGATTCCGAGTTATGATGTAGGCGCAGTAGATTCCGAGTTATGATGTAGGCGCAGTAGATTCCGAGTTAGATTCCGAGTTATGATGTAGGCGCAGTAGATTCCGAGTTATGATGTAGGCGCAGTAGATTCCGAGTTAGATTCCGAAGTATGATGTAGGCGCAGTAGATTCCGAGTTATGATGTAGGCGCAGTAGATTCCGAGTTATGATGTAGGCGCAGTAGATTCCGAGTTAGATTCCGAGTTATGATGTAGGCGCAGTAGATACCGAGTAAGATTCCGAGTTATGATGTAGGCGCAGATGATTCCGAGTTATGATGTAGACGCAGTAGATTCTGAGTTATGATGTAGGCGCAGTAGATTCCGAGTTAGATTCCGAGTTATGATGTAGGCGCAGTAGATTCCGAGTTAGATTCCGAGTTATGATGTAGGCGCAGTAGATTCCGAGCTATGATGTAGGCGCAGTATATTCTGAGTTAGATTCCGAGTTATGATGTAGGCGCAGTAGATTCCGAGTTATGATGTAGGCGCAGTAGATTCCGAGTTAGATTCCGAGTTATGATGTAGGCGCAGTAGATTCCGAGTTATGATGTAGGCGCAGTAGATTCCGAGTTAGATTCCGAGTTATGATGTAGGCGCAGTAGATTCCGAGTTATGATGTAGGCGCAGTAGATTCCGAGTTAGATTCCGAGTTATGATGTAGGCGCAGTAGATTCCGAGTTATGATGTAGGCGCAGTAGATTCCGAGTTAGATTCCGAGTTATGATGTAGGCGCAGTAGATTCCGAGTTATGATGTAGGCGCAGTAGATTCCGAGTTAGATTCCGAGTTATGATGTAGGCGCAGTAGATTCCGAGTTATGATGTAGGCGCAGTAGATTCCGAGTTATGATGTAGGCGCAGTAGATTCCGAGTTAGATTCCGAGTTATGATGTAGGCGCAGTAGATTCCGAGTTATGATGTAGGCGCAGTAGATTCCGAGTTAGATTCCGAGTTATGATGTAGGCGCAGTAGATTCCGAGTTATGATGTAGGCGCAGTAGATTCCGAGTTAGATTCCGAGTTATGATGTAGGCGCAGTAGATTCCGAGTTATGATGTAGGCGCAGTAGATTCCGAGTTAGATTCCGAGTTATGATGTAGGCGCAGTAGATTCCGAGTTATGATGTAGGCGCAGTAGATTCCGAGTTAGATTCCGAGTTATGATGTAGGCGCAGTAGATTCCGAGTTATGATGTAGGCGCAGTAGATTCCGAGTTAGATTCCGAGTTATGATGTAGGCGCAGTAGATTCCGAGTTATGATGTAGGCGCAGTAGATTCCGAGTTAGATTCCGAGTTATGATGTAGGCGCAGTAGATTCCGAGTTATGATGTAGGCGCAGTAGATTCCGAGTTAGATTCCGAGTTATGATGTAGGCGCAGTAGGTTCCGAGTTATGATGTAGGCGCAGTAGATTCCGAGTTATGATGTAGGCGCAGTAGATTCCGAGTTAGATTCCGAGTTATGATGTAGGCGCAGTAGATTCCGAGTTATGATGTAGGCGCAGTAGATTCCGAGTTAGATTCCGAGTTATGATGTAGGCGCAGTAGATTCCGAGTTATGATGTAGGCGCAGTAGATTCCGAGTTAGATTCCGAGTTATGATGTAGGCGCAGTAGATTCCGAGTTATGATGTAGGCGCAGTAGATTCCGAGTTAGATTCCGAGTTATGATGTAGGCGCAGTAGATTCCGAGTTATGATGTAGGCGCAGTAGATTCCGAGTTAGATTCCGAGTTATGATGTAGGCGCAGTAGATTCCGAGTTATGATGTAGGCGCAGTAGATACCGAGTTAGATTCCGAGTTATGATGTAGGCGCAGTAGATTCCGAGTTATGATGTAGGCGCAGTAGATACCGAGTTAGATTCCGAGTTATGATGTAGGCGCAGTAGATTCCGAGTTATGATGTAGGCGCAGTAGATTCCGAGTTAGATTCCGAGTTATGATGTAGGCGCAGTAGATTCCGAGTTATGATGTAAGCGCAGTAGATTCCGAGTTAGATTCCGAGTTATGATGTAGGCGCAGTAGATTCCGAGTTATGATGTAGGCGCAGTAGATTCCGAGTTAGATTCCGAGTTATGATGTAGGAGCAGTAGATTCCGTGTTATGATGTAGGCGCAGTAGATTCCGAGTTAGATTCCGAGTTATGATGTAGGCGCAGTAGATTCCGAGTTATGATGTAGGCGCAGTAGATTCCGATTTATATTCCGAGTTATGATGTAGGCGCAGTAGATTCCGAGTTATGATGTAGGCGCAGTAGATTCCGAGTTAGATTCCAAGTTATGATGTAGGCGCAGTAGATTCCGAGTTATGATGTAGGCGCAGTAGATTCCGAGTTATGATGTAGGCGCAGTAGATTCCGAGTTAGATTCCGAGTTATGATGTAGGCGCAGAAGATTCCGAGTTATGATGTAGGCGCAGTAGATTCCGAGTTAGATTCCGAGTTATGATGTAGGAGCAGTAGATTCCGAGTTATGATGTAGGCGCAGTAGATTCCGAGTTAGATTCCGAGTTATGATGTAGGCGCAGTAGATTCCGAGTTATGATGTAGGCGCAGTAGATTCCGAGTTAGATTCCGAGTTGTGATGTAGGCGCAGTAGATTCCGAGTTAGATTCCGAGTTATGATGTAGGCGCAGTAGATTCCGAGCTATGATGTAGGCGCAGTAGATTCCGAGTTAGATTCCGAGTTATGATGTAGGCTCAGGAGATTACGAGTTATGATGTAGGCGCAGTAGATTCCGAGTTAGATTCCGAGTTATGATGTAGGCGCAGTAGATTCCGAGTTATGATGTAGGCGCAGTAGATTCCGAGTTATGATGTAGGCGCAGTAGATTCCGAGTTAGATTCCGAGTTATGATGTAGGCGAAGTAGATTCCAAGTTATGATGTAGGCGCAGTAGATTCCGAGTTAGATTCCGAGTTATGATGTAGGCGCAATAGATTCCGAGTTATGATGTAGGCGCAGTAGATTCCGAGTTATGATGTAGGCGCAGTAGATTCCGAGTTAGATTCCGAGTTATGATGTAGGCGCAGTAGATACCAAGTTATGATGTAGGCGCAGTAGATTCCAAGTTAGATTCCGAGTTATGATGTAGGCGCAGTAGATTCCGAGTTATGATGTAGGCGCAGTAGATTCCGAGTTAGATTCCGAGTTATGATGTAGGCGCAGTAGATTCCGAGTTATGATGTAGGCGCAGTAGATTCCGAGTTAGATTCCGAGTTATGATGTAGGCGCAGTAGATTCCGAGTTATGATGTAGGCGCAGTAGATTCCGAGTTAGATTCCGAGTTATGATGTAGGCGCAGTATATTCCGAGTTATGATGTAGGCGCAGTAGATTCTGAGTTAGATTCTGAGTTATGATGTAGGCGCAGTAGATTCCGAGTTATGATGTAGGCGCAGTAGATTCCGAGTTAGATTCCGAGTTATGATGTAGGCGCAGTAGATTCCGAGTTAGATTCCGAGTTATGATGTAGGCGCAGTAGATTCCAGGTTATGATGTAGGCGCAGTAGATTCCGAGTTAGATTCCGAGTTATGATGTAGGCGCAGTAGATTCCGAGTTATGATGTAGGCGCAGTAGATTCCGAGTTAGATTCCGAGTTATGATGTAGGCGCAGTAGATTCCGAGTTATGATGTAGGCGCAGTAGATTCCGAGTTAGATTCCGAGTTATGATGTAGGCGCAGTAGATTCCGAGTTAGATTCCGAGTTATGATGTAGGCGCAGTAGATTCCGAGTTATGATGTAGGCGCAGTAGATACCGAGTTAGATTCCGAGTTATGATGTAGGCGCAGTAGATTCCGAGTTATGATGTAGGCGCAGTAGATTCCGAGTTAGATTCCGAGTTATGATGTAGGCGCAGTAGATTCCGAGTTATGATGTAGGCGCAGTAGATTCCGAGTTAGATTCCGAGTTATGATGTAGGCGCAGTAGATACCGAGTAAGATTCCGAGTTATGATGTAGGCGCAGATGATTCCGAGTTATGATGTAGACGCAGTAGATTCTGAGTTATGATGTAGGCGCAGTAGATTCCGAGTTAGATTCCGAGTTATGATGTAGGCGCAGTAGATTCCGAGTTAGATTCCGAGTTATGATGTAGGCGCAGTAGATTCCGAGCTATGATGTAGGCGCAGTATATTCTGAGTTAGATTCCGAGTTATGATGTAGGCGCAGTAGATTCCGAGTTATGATGTAGGCGCAGTAGATTCCGAGTTAGATTCCGAGTTATGATGTAGGCGCAGTAGATTCCGAGTTATGATGTAGGCGCAGTAGATTCCGAGTTAGATTCCGAGTTATGATGTAGGCGCAGTAGATTCCGAGTTATGATGTAGGCGCAGTAGATTCCGAGTTAGATTCCGAGTTATGATGTAGGCGCAGTAGATTCCGAGTTATGATGTAGGCGCAGTAGATTCCGAGTTAGATTCCGAGTTATGATGTAGGCGCAGTAGATTCCGAGTTATGATGTAGGCGCAGTAGATTCCGAGTTAGATTCCGAGTTATGATGTAGGCGCAGTAGATTCCGAGTTATGATGTAGGCGCAGTAGATTCCGAGTTATGATGTAGGCGCAGTAGATTCCGAGTTAGATTCCGAGTTATGATGTAGGCGCAGTAGATTCCGAGTTATGATGTAGGCGCAGTAGATTCCGAGTTATGATGTAGGCGCAGTAGATTCCGAGTTAGATTCCGAGTTATGATGTAGGCGCAGTAGATTCCGAGTTAGATTCCGAGTTATGATGTAGGCGCAGTAGATTCCGAGTTATGATGTAGGCGCAGTAGATACCGAGTTAGATTCCGAGTTATGATGTAGGCGCAGTAGATTCCGAGTTATGATGTAGGCGCAGTAGATTCCGAGTTAGATTCCGAGTTATGATGTAGGCGCAGTAGATTCCGAGTTATGATGTAGGCGCAGTAGATTCCGAGTTAGATTCCGAAGTATGATGTAGGCGCAGTAGATTCCGAGTTATGATGTAGGCGCAGTAGATTCCGAGTTATGATGTAGGCGCAGTAGATTCCGAGTTAGATTCCGAGTTATGATGTAGGCGCAGTAGATACCGAGTAAGATTCCGAGTTATGATGTAGGCGCAGTAGATTCCGAGTTAGATTCCGAGTTATGATGTAGGCGCAGTAGATACCGAGTAAGATTCCGAGTTATGATGTAGGCGCAGATGATTCCGAGTTATGATGTAGACGCAGTAGATTCTGAGTTATGATGTAGGCGCAGTAGATTCCGAGTTAGATTCCGAGTTATGATGTAGGCGCAGTAGATTCCGAGTTATGATGTAGGCGCAGTAGATTCCGAGTTAGATTCCGAGTTATGATGTAGGCGCAGTAGATTCCGAGTTATGATGTAGGCGCAGTAGATTCCGAGTTAGATTCCGAGTTATGATGTAGGCGCAGTAGATTCCGAGTTATGATGTAGGCGCAGTAGATTCCGAGTTAGATTCCGAGTTATGATGTAGGCGCAGTAGATTCCGAGTTATGATGTAGGCGCAGTAGATTCCGAGTTAGATTCCGAGTTATGATGTAGGCGCAGTAGATTCCGAGTTATGATGTAGGCGCAGTAGATTCCGAGTTAGATTCCGAGTTATGATGTAGGCGCAGTAGATTCCGAGTTATGATGTAGGCGCAGTAGATTCCGAGTTATGATGTAGGCGCAGTAGATTCCGAGTTAGATTCCGAGTTATGATGTAGGCGCAGTAGATTCCGAGTTATGATGTAGGCGCAGTAGATTCCGAGTTAGATTCCGAGTTATGATGTAGGCGCAGTAGATTCCGAGTTATGATGTAGGCGCAGTAGATTCCGAGTTAGATTCCGAGTTATGATGTAGGCGCAGTAGATTCCGAGTTATGATGTAGACGCAGTAGATTCCGAGTTAGATTCCGAGTTATGATGTAGGCGCAGTAGATTCCGAGTTATGATGTAGGCGCAGTAGATTCCGAGTTAGATTCCGAGTTATGATGTAGGCGCAGTAGATTCCGAGTTATGATGTAGGCGCAGTAGATTCCGAGTTAGATTCCGAGTTATGATGTAGGCGCAGTAGATTCCGAGTTATGATGTAGGCGCAGTAGATTCCGAGTTAGATTCCGAGTTATGATGTAGGCGCAGTAGATTCCGAGTTATGATGTAGGCGCAGTAGATTCCGAGTTAGATTCCGAGTTATGATGTAGGCGCAGTAGATTCCGAGTTATGATGTAGGCGCAGTAGATTCCGAGTTAGATTCCGAGTTATGATGTAGGCGCAGTAGGTTCCGAGTTATGATGTAGGCGCAGTAGATTCCGAGTTATGATGTAGGCGCAGTAGATTCCGAGTTAGATTCCGAGTTATGATGTAGGCGCAGTAGATTCCGAGTTATGATGTAGGCGCAGTAGATTCCGAGTTAGATTCCGAGTTATGATGTAGGCGCAGTAGATTCCGAGTTATGATGTAGGCGCAGTAGATTCCGAGTTAGATTCCGAGTTATGATGTAGGCGCAGTAGATTCCGAGTTATGATGTAGGCGCAGTAGATTCCGAGTTAGATTCCGAGTTATGATGTAGGCGCAGTAGATTCCGAGTTATGATGTAGGCGCAGTAGATTCCGAGTTAGATTCCGAGTTATGATGTAGGCGCAGTAGATTCCGAGTTATGATGTAGGCGCAGTAGATACCGAGTTAGATTCCGAGTTATGATGTAGGCGCAGTAGATTCCGAGTTATGATGTAGGCGCAGTAGATACCGAGTTAGATTCCGAGTTATGATGTAGGTGCAGTAGATTCCGAGTTATGATGTAGGCGCAGTAGATTCCGAGTTAGATTCCGAGTTATGATGTAGGCGCAGTAGATTCCGAGTTATGATGTAAGCGCAGTAGATTCCGAGTTAGATTCCGAGTTATGATGTAGGCGCAGTAGATTCCGAGTTATGATGTAGGCGCAGTAGATTCCGAGTTAGATTCCGAGTTATGATGTAGGAGCAGTAGATTCCGTGTTATGATGTAGGCGCAGTAGATTCCGAGTTAGATTCCGAGTTATGATGTAGGCGCAGTAGATTCCGAGTTATGATGTAGGCGCAGTAGATTCCGATTTATATTCCGAGTTATGATGTAGGCGCAGTAGATTCCGAGTTATGATGTAGGCGCAGTAGATTCCGAGTTAGATTCCAAGTTATGATGTAGGCGCAGTAGATTCCGAGTTATGATGTAGGCGCAGTAGATTCCGAGTTATGATGTAGGCGCAGTAGATTCCGAGTTAGATTCCGAGTTATGATGTAGGCGCAGAAGATTCCGAGTTATGATGTAGGCGCAGTAGATTCCGAGTTAGATTCCGAGTTATGATGTAGGAGCAGTAGATTCCGAGTTATGATGTAGGCGCAGTAGATTCCGAGTTAGATTCCGAGTTATGATGTAGGCGCAGTAGATTCCGAGTTATGATGTAGGCGCAGTAGATTCCGAGTTAGATTCCGAGTTGTGATGTAGGCGCAGTAGATTCCGAGTTAGATTCCGAGTTATGATGTAGGCGCAGTAGATTCCGAGCTATGATGTAGGCGCAGTAGATTCCGAGTTAGATTCCGAGTTATGATGTAGGCGCAGGAGATTACGAGTTATGATGTAGGCACAGTAGATTCCGAGTTAGATTCCGAGTTATGATGTAGGCGCAGTAGATTCCGAGTTATGATGTAGGCGCAGTAGATTCCGAGTTATGATGTAGGCGCAGTAGATTCCGAGTTAGATTCCGAGTTATGATGTAGGCGAAGTAGATTCCAAGTTATGATGTAGGCGCAGTAGATTCCGAGTTAGATTCCGAGTTATGATGTAGGCGCAATAGATTCCGAGTTATGATGTAGGCGCAGTAGATTCCGAGTTATGATGTAGGCGCAGTAGATTCCGAGTTAGATTCCGAGTTATGATGTAGGCGCAGTAGATACCAAGTTATGATGTAGGCGCAGTAGATTCCAAGTTAGATTCCGAGTTATGATGTAGGCGCAGTAGATTCCGAGTTATGATGTAGGCGCAGTAGATTCCGAGTTAGATTCCGAGTTATGATGTAGGCGCAGTAGATTCCGAGTTATGATGTAGGCGCAGTAGATTCCGAGTTAGATTCCGAGTTATGATGTAGGCGCAGTAGATTCCGAGTTATGATGTAGGCGCAGTAGATTCCGAGTTAGATTCCGAGTTATGATGTAGGCGCAGTAGATTCCGAGTTATGATGTAGGCGCAGTAGATTCCGAGTTAGATTCCGAGTTATGATGTAGGCGCAGTAGGTTCCGAGTTATGATGTAGGCGCAGTAGATTCCGAGTTATGATGTAGGCGCAGTAGATTCCGAGTTAGATTCCGAGTTATGATGTAGGCGCAGTAGATTCCGAGTTATGATGTAGGCGCAGTAGATTCCGAGTTAGATTCCGAGTTATGATGTAGGCGCAGTAGATTCCGAGTTATGATGTAGGCGCAGTAGATTCCGAGTTAGATTCCGAGTTATGATGTAGGCGCAGTAGATTCCGAGTTATGATGTAGGCGCAGTAGATTCCGAGTTAGATTCCGAGTTATGATGTAGGCGCAGTAGATTCCGAGTTATGATGTAGGCGCAGTAGATTCCGAGTTAGATTCCGAGTTATGATGTAGGCGCAGTAGATTCCGAGTTATGATGTAGGCGCAGTAGATACCGAGTTAGATTCCGAGTTATGATGTAGGCGCAGTAGATTCCGAGTTATGATGTAGGCGTAGTAGATACCGAGTTAGATTCCGAGTTATGATGTAGGCGCAGTAGATTCCGAGTTATGATGTAGGCGCAGTAGATTCCGAGTTAGATTCCGAGTTATGATGTAGGCGCAGTAGATTCCGAGTTATGATGTAAGCGCAGTAGATTCCGAGTTAGATTCCGAGTTATGATGTAGGCGCAGTAGATTCCGAGTTATGATGTAGGCGCAGTAGATTCCGAGTTAGATTCCGAGTTATGATGTAGGAGCAGTAGATTCCGTGTTATGATGTAGGCGCAGTAGATTCCGAGTTAGATTCCGAGTTATGATGTAGGCGCAGTAGATTCCGAGTTATGATGTAGGCGCAGTAGATTCCGATTTATATTCCGAGTTATGATGTAGGCGCAGTAGATTCCGAGTTATGATGTAGGCGCAGTAGATTCCGAGTTAGATTCCAAGTTATGATGTAGGCGCAGTAGATTCCGAGTTATGATGTAGGCGCAGTAGATTCCGAGTTAGATTCCGAGTTATGATGTAGGCGCAGAAGATTCCGAGTTATGATGTAGGCGCAGTAGATTCCGAGTTAGATTCCGAGTTATGATGTAGGCGCAGTAGATTCCGAGCTATGATGTAGGCGCAGTAGATTCCGAGTTAGATTCCGAGTTATGATGTAGGCGCAGGAGATTACGAGTTATGATGTAGGCACAGTAGATTCCGAGTTAGATTCCGAGTTATGATGTAGGCGCAGTAGATTCCGAGTTATGATGTAGGCGCAGTAGATTCCGAGTTATGATGTAGGCGCAGTAGATTCCGAGTTAGATTCCGAGTTATGATGTAGGCGAAGTAGATTCCAAGTTATGATGTAGGCGCAGTAGATTCCGAGTTAGATTCCGAGTTATGATGTAGGCGCAATAGATTCCGAGTTATGATGTAGGCGCAGTAGATTCCGAGTTATGATGTAGGCGCAGTAGATTCCGAGTTAGATTCCGAGTTATGATGTAGGCGCAGTAGATACCAAGTTATGATGTAGGCGCAGTAGATTCCAAGTTAGATTCCGAGTTATGATGTAGGCGCAGTAGATTCCGAGTTATGATGTAGGCGCAGTAGATTCCGAGTTAGATTCCGAGTTATGATGTAGGCGCAGTAGATTCCGAGTTATGATGTAGGCGCAGTAGATTCCGAGTTAGATTCCGAGTTATGATGTAGGCGCAGTAGATTCCGAGTTATGATGTAGGCGCAGTAGATTCCGAGTTAGATTCCGAGTTATGATGTAGGCGCAGTAGATTCCGAGTTATGATGTAGGCGCAGTAGATTCCGAGTTAGATTCCGAGTTATGATGTAGGCGCAGTAGGTTCCGAGTTATGATGTAGGCGCAGTAGATTCCGAGTTATGATGTAGGCGCAGTAGATTCCGAGTTAGATTCCGAGTTATGATGTAGGCGCAGTAGATTCCGAGTTATGATGTAGGCGCAGTAGATTCCGAGTTAGATTCCGAGTTATGATGTAGGCGCAGTAGATTCCGAGTTATGATGTAGGCGCAGTAGATTCCGAGTTAGATTCCGAGTTATGATGTAGGCGCAGTAGATTCCGAGTTATGATGTAGGCGCAGTAGATTCCGAGTTAGATTCCGAGTTATGATGTAGGCGCAGTAGATTCCGAGTTATGATGTAGGCGCAGTAGATTCCGAGTTAGATTCCGAGTTATGATGTAGGCGCAGTAGATTCCGAGTTATGATGTAGGCGCAGTAGATACCGAGTTAGATTCCGAGTTATGATGTAGGCGCAGTAGATTCCGAGTTATGATGTAGGCGTAGTAGATACCGAGTTAGATTCCGAGTTATGATGTAGGCGCAGTAGATTCCGAGTTATGATGTAGGCGCAGTAGATTCCGAGTTAGATTCCGAGTTATGATGTAGGCGCAGTAGATTCCGAGTTATGATGTAAGCGCAGTAGATTCCGAGTTAGATTCCGAGTTATGATGTAGGCGCAGTAGATTCCGAGTTATGATGTAGGCGCAGTAGATTCCGAGTTAGATTCCGAGTTATGATGTAGGAGCAGTAGATTCCGTGTTATGATGTAGGCGCAGTAGATTCCGAGTTAGATTCCGAGTTATGATGTAGGCGCAGTAGATTCCGAGTTATGATGTAGGCGCAGTAGATTCCGATTTATATTCCGAGTTATGATGTAGGCGCAGTAGATTCCGAGTTATGATGTAGGCGCAGTAGATTCCGAGTTAGATTCCAAGTTATGATGTAGGCGCAGTAGATTCCGAGTTATGATGTAGGCGCAGTAGATTCCGAGTTAGATTCCGAGTTATGATGTAGGCGCAGAAGATTCCGAGTTATGATGTAGGCGCAGTAGATTCCGAGTTAGATTCCGAGTTATGATGTAGGAGCAGTAGATTCCGAGTTATGATGTAGGCGCAGTAGATTCCGAGTTAGATTCCGAGTTATGATGTAGGCGCAGTAGATTCCGAGTTATGATGTAGGCACAGTAGATTCCGAGTTATGATGTAGGCGCAGTAGATTCCGAGTTAGATTCCGAGTTATGATGTAGGCGCAGTAGATTCCGAGTTAGATTCCGAGTTATGATGTAGGCGCAGTAGATTCCGAGTTATGATGTAGGCGCAGTAAATACCAAGTTAGATTCCGAGTTATGATGTAGGCGCAGTAGATTCCGAGTTATGATGTAGGCGCAGTAGATTCCGAGTTAGATTCCGAGTTATGATGTAGGCGCAGTAGATTCCGAGTTATGATGTAGGCGCAGTAGATTCCGAGTTAGATTCCGAGTTATGATGTAGGCGCAGTAGGTTCCGAGTTATGATGTAGGCGCAGTAGATTCCGAGTTATGATGTAGGCGCAGTAGATTCCGAGTTAGATTCCGAGTTATGATGTAAGCGCAATAGATTCCGAGTTATGATGTAGGCGCAGTAGATACCGAGTAAGATTCCGAGTTATGATGTAGGCGCAGATGATTCTGAGTTATGATGTAGACGCAGTAGATTCTGAGTTATGATGTAGGCGCAGTAGATTCCGAGTTAGATTCCGAGTTATGATGTAGGCGCAGTAGATTCCGAGTTAGATTCCGAGTTATGATGTAGGCGCAGCAGATTCCGAGCTATGATGTAGGCGCAGTAGATTCTGAGTTAGATTCCGAGTTATGATGTAGGCGCAGTAGATTCCGAGTTATGATGTAGGCGCAGTAGATTCCGAGTTAGATTCCGAGTTATGATGTAGGCGCAGTAGATTCCGAGTTATGATGTAGGCGCAGTAGATTCCGAGTTAGATTCCGAGTTATGATGTAGGCGCAGTAGATTCCGAGTTATGATGTAGGCGCAGTAGATTCCGAGTTAGATTCCGAGTTATGATGTAGGCGCAGTAGATTCCGAGTTATGATGTAGGCGCAGTAGATTCCGAGTTAGATTCCGAGTTATGATGTAGGCGCAGTAGATTCCGAGTTATGATGTAGGCGCAGTAGATTCCGAGTTAGATTCCGAGTTATGATGTAGGCGCAGTAGATTCCGAGTTATGATGTAGGCGCAGTAGATTCCGAGTTATGATGTAGGCGCAGTAGATTCCGAGTTAGATTCCGAGTTATGATGTAGGCGCAGTAGATTCCGAGTTATGATGTAGGCGCAGTAGATTCCGAGTTAGATTCCGAGTTATGATGTAGGCGCAGTAGATTCCGAGTTATGATGTAGGCACAGTAGATTCCGAGTTAGATTCCGAGTTATGATGTAGGCGCAGTAGATTCCGAGTTATGATGTAGGCGCAGTAGATTCCGAGTTAGATTCCGAGTTATGATGTAGGCGCAGTAGATTCCGAGTTATGATGTAGGCGCAGTAGATTCCGAGTTAGATTCCGAGTTATGATGTAGGCGCAGTAGATTCCGAGTTATGATGTAGGCGCAGTAGATTCCGAGTTAGATTCCGAGTTATGATGTAGGCGCAGTAGATTCCGAGTTATGATGTAGGCGCAGTAGATACCGAGTTAGATTCCGAGTTATGATGTAGGCGCAGTAGATTCCGAGTTATGATGTAGGCGCAGTAGATACCGAGTTAGATTCCGAGTTATGATGTAGGCGCAGTAGATTCCGGGTTATGATGTAGGCGCAGTAGATTCCGAGTTAGATTCCGAGTTATGATGTAGGCGCAGTAGATTCCGAGTTATGATGTAAGCGCAGTAGATTCCGAGTTAGATTCCGAGTTATGATGTAGGCGCAGTAGATTCCGAGTTATGATGTAGGCGCAGTAGATTCCGAGTTAGATTCCGAGTTATGATGTAGGAGCAGTAGATTCCGTGTTATGATGTAGGCGCAGTAGATTCCGAGTTAGATTCCGAGTTATGATGTAGGCGCAGTAGATTCCGAGTTATGATGTAGGCGCAGTAGATTCCGATTTATATTCCGAGTTATGATGTAGGCGCAGTAGATTCCGAGTTATGATGTAGGCGCAGTAGATTCCGAGTTAGATTCCAAGTTATGATGTAGGCGCAGTAGATTCCGAGTTATGATGTAGGCGCAGTAGATTCCGAGTTATGATGTAGGCGCAGTAGATTCCGAGTTAGATTCCGAGTTATGATGTAGGCGCAGAAGATTCCGAGTTATGATGTAGGCGCAGTAGATTCCGAGTTAGATTCCGAGTTATGATGTAGGAGCAGTAGATTCCGAGTTATGATGTAGGCGCAGTAGATTCCGAGTTAGATTCCGAGTTATGATGTAGGCGCAGTAGATTCCGAGTTATGATGTAGGCACAGTAGATTCCGAGTTATGATGTAGGCGCAGTAGATTCCGAGTTAGATTCCGAGTTATGATGTAGGCGCAGTAGATTCCGAGTTAGATTCCGAGTTATGATGTAGGCGCAGTAGATTCCGAGTTATGATGTAGGCGCAGTAGATACCGAGTTAGATTCCGAGTTATGATGTAGGCGCAGTAGATTCCGAGTTATGATGTAGGCGCAGTAGATTCCGAGTTAGATTCCGAGTTATGATGTAGGCGCAGTAGATTCCGAGTTATGATGTAGGCGCAGTAGATTCCGAGTTAGATTCCGAGTTATGATGTAGGCGCAGTAGGTTCCGAGTTATGATGTAGGCGCAGTAGATTCCGAGTTATGATGTAGGCGCAGTAGATTCCGAGTTAGATTCCGAGTTATGATGTAGGCGCAATAGATTCCGAGTTATGATGTAGGCGCAGTAGATACCGAGTAAGATTCCGAGTTATGATGTAGGCGCAGATGATTCCGAGTTATGATGTAGACGCAGTAGATTCTGAGTTATGATGTAGGCGCAGTAGATTCCGAGTTAGATTCCGAGTTATGATGTAGGCGCAGTAGATTCCGAGTTAGATTCCGAGTTATGATGTAGGCGCAGCAGATTCCGAGCTATGATGTAGGCGCAGTAGATTCTGAGTTAGATTCCGAGTTATGATGTAGGCGCAGTAGATTCCGAGTTATGATGTAGGCGCAGTAGATTCCGAGTTAGATTCCGAGTTATGATGTAGGCGCAGTAGATTCCGAGTTATGATGTAGGCGCAGTAGATTCCGAGTTAGATTCCGAGTTATGATGTAGGCGCAGTAGATTCCGAGTTATGATGTAGGCGCAGTAGATTCCGAGTTAGATTCCGAGTTATGATGTAGGCGCAGTAGATTCCGAGTTATGATGTAGGCGCAGTAGATTCCGAGTTAGATTCCGAGTTATGATGTAGGAGCAGTAGATTCTGAGTTATGATGTAGGCGCAGTAGATTCCGAGTTAGATTCCGAGTTATGATGTAGGCGCAGTAGATTCCGAGTTATGATTTAGGCGCAGTAGATTCCGAGTTATGATGTAGGCGTAGTAGATTCCGAGTTAGATTCCGAGTTATGATGTAGGCGCAGTAGATTCCGAGTTATGATGTAGGCGCAGTAGATTCCGAGTTAGATTCCGAGTTATGATGTAGGCGCAGTAGATTCCGAGTTATGATGTAGGCACAGTAGATTCCGAGTTAGATTCCGAGTTATGATGTAGGCGCAGTAGATTCCGAGTTATGATGTAGGCGCAGTAGATTCCGAGTTAGATTCCGAGTTATGATGTAGGCGCAGTAGGTTCCGAGTTATGATGTAGGCGCAGTAGATTCCGAGTTATGATGTAGGCGCAGTAGATTCCGAGTTAGATACGAGTTATGATGTAGGCGCAGTAGATTCCGAGTTATGATGTAGGCGCAGTAGATTCCGAGTTAGATTCCGAGTTATGATGTAGGCGCAGTAGATTCCGAGTTATGATGTAGGCGCAGTAGATTCCGAGTTAGATTCCGAGTTATGATGTAGGCGCAGTAGATTCCGAGTTATGATGTAGGCGCAGTAGATTCCGAGTTAGATTCCGAGTTATGATGTAGGCGCAGTAGATTCCGAGTTATGATGTAGGCGCAGTAGATTCCGAGTTAGATTCCGAGTTATGATGTAGGCGCAGTAGATTCCGAGTTATGATGTAGGCGCAGTAGATTCCGAGTTAGATTCCGAGTTATGATGTAGGCGCAGTAGATTCCGAGTTATGTTGTAGGCGCAGTAGATTCCGAGTTAGATTCCGAGTTATGATGTAGGCGCAGTAGATTCCGAGTTATGATGTAGGCGCAGTAGATTCCGAGTTAGATTCCGAGTTATGATGTAGGCGCAGTAGATTCCGAGTTATGATGTAAGCGCAGTAGATTCCGAGTTAGATTCCGAGTTATGATGTAGGCGCAGTAGATTCCGAGTTATGATGTAGGCGCAGTAGATTCCGAGTTAGATACGAGTTATGATGTAGGCGCAGTAGATTCCGAGTTATGATGTAGGCGCAGTAGATTCCGAGTTAGATTCCGAGTTATGATGTAGGCGCAGTAGATTCCGAGTTATGATGTAGGCGCAGTAGATTCCGAGTTAGATTCCGAGTTATGATGTAGGCGCAGTAGATTCCGAGTTATGATGTAGGCGCAGTAGATTCCGAGTTAGATTCCGAGTTATGATGTAGGCGCAGTAGATTCCGAGTTATGATGTAGGCGCAGTAGATTCCGAGTTAGATTCCGAGTTATGATGTAGGCGCAGTAGATTCCGAGTTATGATGTAGGCGCAGTAGATTCCGAGTTAGATTCCGAGTTATGATGTAGGCGCAGTAGATTCCGAGTTATGATGTAGGCGCAGTAGATTCCGAGTTAGATTCCGAGTTATGATGTAGGCGCAGTAGATTCCGAGTTATGATGTAGGCGCAGTAGATTCCGAGTTAGATTCCGAGTTATGATGTAGGCGCAGTAGATTCCGAGTTAGATTCCGAGTTATGATGTAGGCGCAGTAGATTCCGAGTTATGATGTAGGCGCAGTAGATTCCGAGTTAGATTCCGAGTTATGATGTAGACGCAGTAGATTCCGAGTTATGATGTAGGCGCAGTAGATTCCGAGTTAGATTCCGAGTTATGATGTAGGCGCAGTAGATTCCGAGTTATGATGTAGGCGCAGTAGATTCCGAGTTAGATTCCGAGTTATGATGTAGGCGCAGTAGATTCCGAGTTATGATGTAGGCGCAGTAGATTCCGAGTTAGATTCCGAGTTATGATGTAGGCGCAGTAGATTCCGAGTTATGATGTAGGCGCAGTAGATTCCGAGTTAGATTCCGAGTTATGATGTAGGCGCAGTAGATTCCGAGTTATGATGTAGGCGCAGTAGATTCCGAGTTAGATTCCGAGTTATGATGTAGGCGCAGTAGATTCCGAGTTATGATGTAGGCGCAGTAGATTCCGAGTTAGATTCCGAGTTATGATGTAGGCGCAGTAGATTCCGAGTTATGATGTAGTCGCAGTAGATTCCGAGTTAGATTCCGAGTTATGATGTAGGCGCAGTAGATTCCGAGTTATGATGTAGGCGCAGTAGATTCCGAGTTAGATTCCGAGTTATGATGTAGGCGCAGTAGATTCCGAGTTATGATGTAGGCGCAGTAGATTCCGAGTTAGATTCCGAGTTATGATGTAGGCGCAGTAGATTCCGAGTTATGATGTAGGCACAGTAGATTCCGAGTTAGATTCCGAGTTATGATGTAGGCGCAGTAGGTTCCGAGTTATGATGTAGGCGCAGTAGATTCCGAGTTATGATGTAGGCGCAGTAGATTCCGAGTTAGATTCCGAGTTATGATGTAGGCGCAGTAGATTCCGAGTTATGATGTAGGCAGAGTAGATTCCGAGTTAGATTCCGAGTTATGATGTAGGCGCAGTAGATTCCGAGTTATGATGTAGGCGCAGTAGATTCCGAGTTAGATTCCGAGTTATGATGTAGGCGCAGTAGATTCCGAGTTATGATGTAGGCGCAGTAGATTCCGAGTTATATTCCGAGTTATGATGTAGGCGCAGTAGATTCCGAGTTATGATGTAGGCGCAGTAGATTCCGAGTTATATTCCGAGTTATGATGTAGGCGCAGTAGATTCCGAGTTATGATGTAGGCGCAGTAGATTCCGAGTTAGATTCCAAGTTATGATGTAGGCGCAGTAGATTCCGAGTTATGATGTAGGCGCAGTAGATTCCGAGTTATGATGTAGGCGCAGTAGATTCCGAGTTATATTCCGAGTTATGATGTAGGCGCAGTAGATTCCGAGTTATGATGTAGGCGCAGTAGATTCCGAGTTAGATTCCAAGTTATGATGTAGGCGCAGTAGATTCCGAGTTATGATGTAGGCGCAGTAGATTCCGAGTTAGATTCCAATTTATGATGTAGGCGCAGTAGATTCCGAGTTATGATGTAGGCGCAGTAGATTTCGAGTTATGATGTAGGCGCAGTAGATTCCGAGTTAGATTCCGAGTTATGATGTAGGCGCAGTAGATTCCGAGTTATGATGTAGGCGCAGTAGATTCCGAGTTATGATGTAGGCGCAGTAGATTCCGAGTTAGATTCCGAGTTATGATGTAGGCGCAGTAGATTCCGAGTTATGATGTAGGCGCAGTAGATTCCGAGTTAGATTCCGAGTTATGATGTAGGCGCAGTAGATTCCGAGTTATGATGTAGGCGCAGTAGATTCCGAGTTAGATTCCGAGTTATGATGTAGGCGCAGTAGATTCCGAGTTATGATGTAGGCGCAGTAGATTCCGAGTTAGATTCCGAGTTATGATGTAGGCGCAGTAGATTCCGAGTTATGATGTAGGCGCAGTAGATTCCGAGTTAGATTCCGAGTTATGATGTAGGCGCAGTAGATTCCGAGTTATGATGTAGGCGCAGTAGATTCCGAGTTAGATTCCGAGTTATAATGCAGGCGCAGTAGATTCCGAGTTATGATGTAGGCGCAGTAGATTCCGAGTTAGATTCCGAGTTATGATGTAGGCGCAGTAGATTCCGAGTTATGATGTAGGCGCAGTAGATTCCGAGTTAGATTCCGAGTTATGATGTAGGCGCAGATGATTCCGAGTTATGATGTAGACGCAGTAGATTCTGAGTTATGATGTAGGCGCAGTAGATTCCGAGTTAGATTCCGAGTTATGATGTAGGCGCAGTAGATTCCGAGTTAGATTCCGAGTTATGATGTAGGCGCAGTAGATTCCGAGCTATGATGTAGGCGCAGTAGATTCCGAGTTAGATTCCGAGTTATGATGTAGGCGCAGTAGATTCCGAGTTATGATGTAGGCGCTGTAGATTCCGAGTTAGATTCCGAGTTATGATGTAGGCGCAGTAGATTCCGAGTTATGATGTAGGCGCAGTAGATTCCGAGTTAGATTCCGAGTTATGATGTAGGCGCAGTAGATTCTGAGTTATGATGTAGGCGCAGTAGATTCCGAGTTAGATTCCGAGTTATGATGTAGGCGCAGTAGATTCCGAGTTATGATGTAGGCGCAGTAGATTCCGTGTTAGATTCCGAGTTATGATGTAGGCGCAGTAGATTCCGAGTTATGATGTAGGCGCAGTAGATTCCGAGTTAGATTCCGAGTTATGATGTAGGCGCAGTAGATTCCGAGTTATGATGTAGGCGCAGTAGATTCCGAGTTAGATTCCGAGTTATGATGTAGGCGCAGTAGATTCCGAGTTATGATGTAGGCGCAGTAGATTCCGAGTTATGATGTAGGCGCAGTAGATTCCGAGTTAGATTCCGAGTTATGATGTAGGCGCAGATGATTCCGAGTTATGATGTAGACGCAGTAGATTCTGAGTTATGATGTAGGCGCAGTAGATTCCGAGTTAGATTCCGAGTTATGATGTAGGCGCAGTAGATTCCGAGTTAGATTCCGAGTTATGATGTAGGCGCAATAGATTCCGAGTTATGATGTAGGCGCAGTAGATTCCGAGTTAGATTCCGAGTTATGATGTAGGCGCAGTAGATTCCGAGTTATGATGTAGGCGCTGTAGATTCCGAGTTAGATTCCGAGTTATGATGTAGGCGCAGTAGATTCCGAGTTATGATGTAGGCGCAGTAGATTCCGAGTTAGATTCCGAGTTATGATGTAGGCGCAGTAGATTCCGAGTTATATTCCGAGTTATGATGTAGGCGCAGTAGATTCCGAGTTATGATGTAGGCGCAGTAGATTCCGAGTTAGATTCCGAGTTATGATGTAGGCGCAGTAGATTCCGAGTTATGATGTAGGCGCAGTAGATTCCGAGTTAGATTCCGAGTTATGATGTAGGCGCAGTAGATTCCGAGTTATGATGTAGGCGCAGTAGATTCCGAGTTAGATTCCGAGTTATGATGTAGGCGCAGTAGATTCTGAGTTATGATGTAGGCGCAGTAGATTCCGAGTTAGATTCCGAGTTATGATGTAGGCGCAGTAGATTCCGAGTTATGATGTAGGCGCAGTAGATTCCGTGTTAGATTCCGAGTTATGATGTAGGCTCAGTAGATTCCGAGTTATGATGTAGGCGCAGTAGATTCCGAGTTAGATTCCGAGTTATGATGTAGGCGCAGTAGATTCCGAGTTATGATGTAGGCGCAGTAGATTCCGAGTTAGATTCCGAGTTATGATGTAGGCGCAGTAGATTCCGAGTTATGATGTAGGCGCAGGAGATTCCGAGTTATGATGTAGGCGCAGTAGATTCCGAGTTAGATTCCGAGTTATGATGTAGGCGCAGATGATTCCGAGTTATGATGTAGACGCAGTAGATTCTGAGTTATGATGTAGGCGCAGTAGATTCCGAGTTAGATTCCGAGTTATGATGTAGGCGCAGTAGATTCCGAGTTAGATTCCGAGTTATGATGTAGGCGCAGTAGATTCCGAGCTATGATGTAGGCGCAGTAGATTCTGAGTTAGATTCCGAGTTATGATGTAGGCGCAGTAGATTCCGAGTTATGATGTAGGCGCTGTAGATTCCGAGTTAGATTCCGAGTTATGATGTAGGCGCAGTAGATTCCGAGTTATGATGTAGGCGCAGTAGATTCCGAGTTAGATTCCGAGTTATGATGTAGGCGCAGTAGATTCCGAGTTATATTCCGAGTTATGATGTAGGCGCAGTAGATTCCGAGTTATGATGTAGGCGCAGTAGATTCCGAGTTAGATTCCGAGTTATGATGTAGGCGCAGTAGATTCCGAGTTATGATGTAGGCGCAGTAGATTCCGAGTTAGATTCCGAGTTATGATGTAGGCGCAGTAGATTCCGAGTTATGATGTAGGCGCAGTAGATTCCGAGTTATGATGTAGGCGCAATAGATTCCGAGTTAGATTCGGAGTTATGATGTAGGAGCAGTAGATTCCGAGTTATGATGTAGGCGCAGTAGATTCCGAGTTAAATTCCGAGTTATGATGTAGGCGCAATAGATTCCGAGTTATGATGTAGGCGCAGTAGATTCCGAGTTAGATTCCGAGTTATGATGTAGGCGCAGTAGATTCCGAGTTATGATGTAGGCGCAGTAGATTCTGAGTTAGATTCCGAGTTATGATGTAGGCGCAGTAGATTCCGAGTTACGATGTAGGCGCAGTAGATTCCGAGTTAGATTCCGAGTTATGATGTAGGCGCAGTAGATTCCGAGTTATGATGTAGGCGCAGTAGATTCCGAGTTAGATTCCGAGTTATGATGTAGGCGCAGTAGATTCCGAGTTATGATGTAGGCGCAGTAGATTCCGAGTTAGATTCCGAGTTATGATGTAGGCGCAGTAGATTCCGAGTTATGATGTAGGCGCAGTAGATTCCGAGTTAGATTCCGAGTTATGATGTAGGCGCAGTAGGTTCCGAGTTATGATGTAGGCGCAGTAGATTCCGAGTTATGATGTAGGCGCAGTAGATTCCGAGTTAGATTCCGAGTTATGATGTAGGCGCAGTAGATTCCGAGTTATGATGTAGGCGCAGTAGATTCCGAGTTAGATTCCGAGTTATGATGTAGGCGCAGTAGATTCCGAGTTATGATGTAGGCGCAGTAGATTCCGAGTTAGATTCCGAGTTATGATGTAGGCGCAGTAGATTCCGTGTTATGATGTAGGCGCAGTAGATTCCGAGTTAGATTCCGAGTTATGATGAAGGCGCAGTAGATTCCGAGTTATGATGTAGGCGCAGTAGATTCCGAGTTAGATTCCGAGTTATGATGTAGGCGCAGTAGATTCCGAGTTATGATGTAGGCGCAGTAGATTCCGAGTTAGATTCCGAGTTATGATGTAGGTGCAGTAGATTCCGAGTTATGATGTAGGCGCAGTAGATTCCGAGTTAGATTCCGAGTTATGATGTAGGCGCAGTAGATTCCGAGTTATGATGTAGGCACAGTAGATTCCGAGTTAGATTCCGAGTTATGATGTAGGCGCAGTAGGTTCCGAGTTATGATGTAGGCGCAGTAGATTCCGAGTTATGATGTAGGCGCAGTAGATTCCGAGTTAGATTCCGAGTTATGATGTAGGCGCAGTAGATTCCGAGTTATGATGTAGGCACAGTAGATTCCGAGTTAGATTCCGAGTTATGATGTAGGCGCAGTAGGTTCCGAGTTATGATGTAGGCGCAGTAGATTCCGAGTTATGATGTAGGCGCAGCAGATTCCGAGATAGATTCCGAGTTATGATGTAGGCGCAGTAGATTCCGAGTTATGATGTAGGCGCAGTAGATTCCGAGTTAGATTCTGAGTTATGATGTAGGCGCAGTAGATTCCAAGTTATGATGTAGGCGCAGTAGATTCCGAGTTAGATTCCGAGTTATGATGCAGGCGCAGTAGATTCCGAGTTATGATGTAGGCGCAGTAGATTCCGAGTTAGATTCCGAGTTATGATGTAGGCGCAGTAGATTCCGAGTTATGATGTAGGCGCAGTAGATTCCGAGTTAGATTCCGAGTTATGATGTAGGTGCAGTAGATTCCGAGTTACGATGTAGGCGCAGTAGATTCCGAGTTAGATTCCGAGTTATGATGTAGGCGCAGTAGATTCCGAGTTATGATGTAGGCACAGTAGATTCCGAGTTAGATTCCGAGTTATGATGTAGGCGCAGTAGATTCCGAGTTATGATGTAGGCGCAGTAGATTCAGAGTTAGATTCCGAGTTATGATGTAGGCGCAGTAGGTTCCGAGTTATGATGTAGGCGCAGTAGATTCCGAGTTATGATGTAGGCGCAGTAGATTCCGAGTTAGATTCCGAGTTATGATGTAGGCGCAGTAGATTCCGAGTTATGATGTAGGCGCAGTAGATTCCGAGTTAGATTCCGAGTTATGATGTAGGCGCAGTAGATTCCGAGTTATGATGTAGGCGCAGTAGATTCCGAGTTATGATGTAGACGCAGTAGATTCCGAGTTATGATGTAGGCGCATTAGATTCCGAGTAAGATTCCGAGTTATGATGTAGGCGCAGTAGATTCCGAGTTAGATTCCGAGTTATGATGTAGGCGCAGTAGATTCCGAGCTATGATGTAGGCGCAGTAGATTCCGAGTTAGATTCCGAGTTATGATGTAGGCGCAGTAGATTCTGAGTTATGATGTAGGCGCAGTAGATTCCGAGTTATGATGTAGGCGCAGTAGATTCCGAGTTAGATTCCGAGTTATGATGTAGGCGCAGTAGATTCCGAGTTATGATGTAGGCGCAGTAGATTCTGAGTTAGATTCCGAGTTATGATGTAGGCGCAGTAGATTCCGAGTTATGATGTAGGCGCAGTAGATTCCGAGTTAGATTCCGAGTTATGATGTAGGCGCAGTAGATTCCGAGGTATGATGTAGGCGCAGTAGATTCCGAGTTATGATGTAGACGCAGTAGATTCCGAGTTATGATGTAGGCGCAGTAGATTCCGAGTTAGATTCCGAGTTATGATGTAGGCGCAGTAGATTCCGAGTTAGATTCCGAGTTATGATGTAGGCGCAGTAGATTCCGAGCTATGATGTAGGCGCAGTAGATTCCGAGTTATGATGTAGGCGCAGTAGATTCCGAGTTATGATGTAGGCGCAGTAGATTCCGAGTTAGATTCCGAGTTATGATGTAGGCGCAGTAGATTCCGAGTTAGATTCCGAGTTATGATGTAGGCGCAGTAGATTCCGAGCTATGATGTAGGCGCAGTAGATTCCGAGTTAGATTCCGAGTTATGATGTAGGCGCAGTAGATTCCGAGTTATGATGTAGGCGCAGTAGATTCCGAGTTAGATTCCGAGTTATGATGTAGGCGCAGTAGATTCCGAGTTATGATGTAGGCGCAGTAGATTCCGAGTTAGATTCCGAGTTATGATGTAGGCGCAGTAGATTCCGAGTTATGATGTAGGCGCAGTAGATTCCGAGTTATGATGTAGGCGCAGTAGATTCCGAGTTAGATTCCGAGTTATGATGTAGGCGCAGTAGATTCCGAGTTAGATTCCGAGTTATGATGTAGGCGCAGTAGATTCCGAGCTATGATGTAGGCGCAGTAGATTCCGAGTTAGATTCCGAGTTATGATGTAGGCGCAGTAGATTCCGAGTTATGATGTAGGCGCAGTAGATTCCGAGTTAGATTCCGAGTTATGATGTAGGCGCAGTAGATTCCGAGTTAGATTCCGAGTTATGATGTAGGCGCAGTAGATTCCGAGTTATGATGTAGGCGCAGTAGATTCCGAGTTAGATTCCGAGTTATGATGTAGGCGCAGTAGATTCCGAGTTATGATGTAGGCGCAGTAGATTCCGAGTTAGATTCCGAGTTATGATGTAGGCGCAGTAGATTCCGAGTTAGATTCCGAGTTATGATGTAGGCGCAGTAGATTCCGAGTTATGATGTAGGCGCAGTAGATTCCGAGTTAGATTCCGAGTTATGATGTAGGCGCAGTAGATTCCGAGTTATGATGTAGGCACAGTAGATTCCGAGTTAGATTCCGAGATATGATGTAGGCGCAGTAGGTTCCGAGTTATGATGTAGGCGCAGTAGATTCCGAGTTATGATGTAGGCGCAGTAGATTCCGAGTTAGATTCCGAGTTATGATGTAGGCGCAGTAGATTCCGAGTTAGATTCCGAGTTATGATGTAGGCGCAGTAGATTCCGAGTTATGATGTAGGCGCAGTAGATTCCGAGTTAGATTCCGAGTTATGATGTAGGCGCAGTAGATTCCGAGTTATGATGTAGGCGCAGTAGATTCCGAGTTAGATTCCGAGTTATGATGCAGGCGCAGTAGATTCCGAGTTATGATGTAGGCGCAGTAGATTCCGAGTTAGATTCCGAGTTATGATGCAGGCGCAGTAGATTCCGAGTTATGATGTAGGCGCAGTAGATTCCGAGTTAGATTCCGAGTTATAATGTAGGCGCAGTAGATTCCGAGTTATGATGTAGGCACAGTAGATTCCGAGTTAGATTCCGAGTTATGATGTAGGCGCAGTAGATTCCGAGTTACGATGTAGGCGCAGTAGATTCCGAGTTAGATTCCGAGTTATGATGTAGGCGCAGTAGATTCCGAGTTATGATGTAGGCGCAGTAGATTCCGAGTTATGATGTAGACGCAGTAGATTCCGAGTTATGATGTAGGCGCATTAGATTCCGAGTAAGATTCCGAGTTATGATGTAGGCGCAGTAGATTCCGAGTTAGATTCCGAGTTATGATGTAGGCGCAGTAGATTCCGAGCTATGATGTAGGCGCAGTAGATTCCGAGTTAGATTCCGAGTTATGATGTAGGCGCAGTAGATTCTGAGTTATGATGTAGGCGCAGTAGATTCCGAGTTATGATGTAGGCGCAGTAGATTCCGAGTTAGATTCCGAGTTATGATGTAGGCGCAGTAGATTCCGAGTTATGATGTAGGCGCAGTAGATTCTGAGTTAGATTCCGAGTTATGATGTAGGCGCAGTAGATTCCGAGTTATGATGTAGGCGCAGTAGATTCCGAGTTAGATTCCGAGTTATGATGTAGGCGCAGTAGATTCCGAGGTATGATGTAGGCGCAGTAGATTCCGAGTTATGATGTAGACGCAGTAGATTCCGAGTTATGATGTAGGCGCAGTAGATTCCGAGTTAGATTCCGAGTTATGATGTAGGCGCAGTAGATTCCGAGTTAGATTCCGAGTTATGATGTAGGCGCAGTAGATTCCGAGCTATGATGTAGGCGCAGTAGATTCCGAGTTATGATGTAGGCGCAGTAGATTCCGAGTTATGATGTAGGCGCAGTAGATTCCGAGTTAGATTCCGAGTTATGATGTAGGCGCAGTAGATTCCGAGTTAGATTCCGAGTTATGATGTAGGCGCAGTAGATTCCGAGCTATGATGTAGGCGCAGTAGATTCCGAGTTAGATTCCGAGTTATGATGTAGGCGCAGTAGATTCCGAGTTATGATGTAGGCGCAGTAGATTCCGAGTTAGATTCCGAGTTATGATGTAGGCGCAGTAGATTCCGAGTTATGATGTAGGCGCAGTAGATTCCGAGTTAGATTCCGAGTTATGATGTAGGCGCAGTAGATTCCGAGTTATGATGTAGGCGCAGTAGATTCCGAGTTATGATGTAGGCGCAGTAGATTCCGAGTTAGATTCCGAGTTATGATGTAGGCGCAGTAGATTCCGAGTTAGATTCCGAGTTATGATGTAGGCGCAGTAGATTCCGAGCTATGATGTAGGCGCAGTAGATTCCGAGTTAGATTCCGAGTTATGATGTAGGCGCAGTAGATTCCGAGTTATGATGTAGGCGCAGTAGATTCCGAGTTAGATTCCGAGTTATGATGTAGGCGCAGTAGATTCCGAGTTAGATTCCGAGTTATGATGTAGGCGCAGTAGATTCCGAGTTATGATGTAGGCGCAGTAGATTCCGAGTTAGATTCCGAGTTATGATGTAGGCGCAGTAGATTCCGAGTTATGATGTAGGCGCAGTAGATTCCGAGTTAGATTCCGAGTTATGATGTAGGCGCAGTAGATTCCGAGTTAGATTCCGAGTTATGATGTAGGCGCAGTAGATTCCGAGTTATGATGTAGGCGCAGTAGATTCCGAGTTAGATTCCGAGTTATGATGTAGGCGCAGTAGATTCCGAGTTATGATGTAGGCACAGTAGATTCCGAGTTAGATTCCGAGATATGATGTAGGCGCAGTAGGTTCCGAGTTATGATGTAGGCGCAGTAGATTCCGAGTTATGATGTAGGCGCAGTAGATTCCGAGTTAGATTCCGAGTTATGATGTAGGCGCAGTAGATTCCGAGTTAGATTCCGAGTTATGATGTAGGCGCAGTAGATTCCGAGTTATGATGTAGGCGCAGTAGATTCCGAGTTAGATTCCGAGTTATGATGTAGGCGCAGTAGATTCCGAGTTATGATGTAGGCGCAGTAGATTCCGAGTTAGATTCCGAGTTATGATGTAGGCGCAGTAGATTCCGAGTTATGATGTAGGCGCAGTAGATTCCGAGTTAGATTCCGAGTTATGATGCAGGCGCAGTAGATTCCGAGTTATGATGTAGGCGCAGTAGATTCCGAGTTAGATTCCGAGTTATAATGTAGGCGCAGTAGATTCCGAGTTACGATGTAGGCGCAGTAGATTCCGAGTTAGATTCCGAGTTATGATGTAGGCGCAGTAGATTCCGAGTTATGATGTAGGCACAGTAGATTCCGAGTTAGATTCCGAGTTATGATGTAGGCGCAGTAGATTCCGAGTTATGATGTAGGCGCAGTAGATTCCGAGTTAGATTCCGAGTTATGATGTAGGCGCAGTAGGTTCCGAGTTATGATGTAGGCGCAGTAGATTCCGAGTTATGATGTAGGCGCAGTAGATTCCGAGTTAGATTCCGAGTTATGATGTAGGCGCAGTAGATTCCGAGTTATGATGTAGGCGCAGTAGATTCCGAGTTAGATTCCGAGTTATGATGTAGGCGCAGTAGATTCCGAGTTATGATGTAGGCGCAGTAGATTCCGAGTTATGATGTAGACGCAGTAGATTCCGAGTTATGATGTAGGCGCATTAGATTCCGAGTTAGATTCCGAGTTATGATGTAGGCGCAGTAGATTCCGAGTTAGATTTCGAGTTATGATGTAGGCGCAGTAGATTCCGAGCTATGATGTAGGCGCAGTAGATTCCGAGTTAGATTCCGAGTTATGATGTAGGCGCAGTAGATTCTGAGTTATGATGTAGGCGCAGTAGATTCCGAGTTATTATGTAGGCGCAGTAGATTCCGAGTTAGATTCCGAGTTATGATGTAGGCGCAGTAGATTTGGAGTTATGATGTAGGCGCAGTAGATTCTGAGTTAGATTCCGAGTTATGATGTAGGCGCAGTAGATTCCGAGTTATGATGTAGGCGCAGTAGATTCCGAGTTAGATTCCGAGTTATGATGTAGGCGCAGTAGATTCCGAGTTATTATGTAGGCGCAGTTATTCCGAGTTATGATGTAGACGCAGTAGATTCCGAGTTATGATGTAGGCGCAGTAGATTCTGAGTTAGATTTCGAGTTATGATGTAGGCGCAGTAGATTCCGAGTTAGATTCCGAGTTATGATGTAGGCGCAGTAGATTCCGAGCTATGATGTAGGCGCAGTAGATTCCGAGTTAGATTCCGAGTTATGATGTAGGCGCAGTAGATTCCGAGTTATGATGTAGGCGCAGTAGATTCCGAGTTAGATTCCGAGTTATGATGTAGGTGCAGTAGATTCCGAGTTATGATGTAGGCGCAGTAGATTCCGAGTTAGATTCCGAGTTATGATGTAGGCGCAGTAGATTCCGAGTTATGATGTAGGCGCAGTAGATTCCGAGTTATGATGTAGGCGCAGTAGATTCCGAGTTAGATTCCGAGTTATGATGTAGGCGCAGTAGATTCCGAGTTAGATTCCGAGTTATGATGTAGGCGCAGTAGATTCCGAGCTATGATGTAGGCGCAGTAGATTCCGAGTTAGATTCCGAGTTATGATGTAGGCGCAGTAGATTCCGAGTTATGATGTAGGCGCAGTAGATTCCGAGTTAGATTCCGAGTTATGATGTAGGCGCAGTAGATTCCGAGTTAGATTCCGAGTTATGATGTAGGCGCAGTAGATTCCGAGTTATGATGTAGGCGCAGTAGATTCCGAGTTAGATTCCGAGTTATGATGTAGGCGCAGTAGATTCCGAGTTATGATGTAGGCGCAGTAGATTCCGAGTTAGATTCCGAGTTATGATGTAGGCGCAGTAGATTCCGAGTTATGATGTAGGCGCAGTAGATTCCGAGTTAGATTCCGAGTTATGATGTAGGTGCAGTAGATTCCGAGTTATGATGTAGGCGCAGTAGATTCCGAGTTAGATTCCGAGTTATGATGTAGGCGCAGTAGATTCCGAGTTATGATGTAGGCACAGTAGATTCCGAGTTAGATTCCGAGTTATGATGTAGGCGCAGTAGGTTCCGAGTTATGATGTAGGCGCAGTAGATTCCGAGTTATGATGTAGGCGCAGTAGATTCCGAGTTAGATTCCGAGTTATGATGTAGGTGCAGTAGATTCCGAGTTATGATGTAGGCGCAGTAGATTCCGAGTTAGATTCCGAGTTATGATGTAGGCACAGTAGATTCCGAGTTATGATGTAGGCGCAGTAGATTCCGAGTTAGATTCCGAGTTATGATGTAGGCGCAGTAGATTCCGAGTTATGATGTAGGCGCAGTAGATTCCGAGTTAGATTCCGAGTTATGATGTAGGCGCAGTAGATTCCGAGTTATGATGTAGGCGCAGTAGATTCCGAGTTAGATTCCGAGTTATGATGTAGGCGCAGTAGGTTCCGAGTTATGATGTAGGCGCAGTAGATTCCGAGTTATGATGTAGGCGCAGTAGATTCCGAGTTAGATTCCGAGTTATGATGTAGGCGCAGTAGATTCCGAGTTATGATGTAGGCGCAGTAGATTCCGAGTTAGATTCCGAGTTATGATGTAGGCGCAGTAGATTCTGAGTTATGATGTAGGCGCAGTAGATTCCGAGTAATGATGTAGATGCAGTAGATTCCGAGTTATGATGTAGGCGCATTAGATTCCGAGTTAGATTCCGAGTTATGATGTAGGCGCAGTAGATTCCGAGTTAGATTCCGAGTTATGATGTAGGCGCAGTAGATTCCGAGCTATGATGTAGGCGCAGTAGATTCCGAGTTAGATTCCGAGTTATGATGTAGGCGCAGTAGATTCTGAGTTATGATGTAGGCGCAGTAGATTCCGAGTTATGATGTAGGCGCAGTAGATTCCGAGTTAGATTCCGAGTTATGATGTAGGCGCAGTAGATTTGGAGTTATGATGTAGGCGCAGTTGATTCTGAGTTAGATTCCGAGTTATGATGTAGGCGCAGTAGATTACGAGTTATGATGTAGGCGCAGTAGATTCCGAGTTAGATTCCGAGTTATGATGTAGGCGCAGTAGATTCCGAGTTATGATGTAGGTGCAGTAGATTCCGAGTTATGATGTAGACGCAGTAGATTCTGAGTTATGATGTAGGCGCAGTAGATTCTGAGTTAGATTCCGAGTTATGATGTAGGCGCAGTAGATTCCGAGTTAGATTCCGAGTTATGATGTAGGCGCAGTAGATTCCGAGCTATGATGTAGGCGCAGTAGATTCCGAGTTAGATTCCGAGTTATGATGTAGGCGCAGTAGATTCCGAGTTATGATGTAGGCGCAGTAGATTCCGAGTTAGATTCCGAGTTATGATGTAGGCGCAGTAGATTCCGAGTTATGATGTAGGCGCAGTAGATTCCAAGTTAGATTCAGAGTTATGATGTAGGCGCAGTAGATTCCGAGTTATGATGTAGGCACAGTAGATTCCGAGTTAGATTCCGAGTTATGATGTAGGCGCAGTAGATTCCGAGTTATGATGTAGGCGCAGTAGATTCCGAGTTAGATTCCGAGTTATGATGTAGGCGCAGTAGATTCCGAGTTATGATGTAGGCGCAGTAGATTCCGAGTTAGATTCCGAGTAATGATGTAGGCGCAGTAGATTCCGAGTTAGATTCCGAGTTATGATGTAGGCACAGTAGATTCCGAGTTATGATGTAGGCGCAGTAGATTCTGAGTTATGATGTAGGCGCAGTAGATTCCGAGTTAGATTCCGAGTTATGATGTAGGCGCAGTAGATTCCGAGTTATGATGTAGGCGCAGTAGATTCCGAGTTAGATTCCGAGTTATGATGTAGGCGCAGTAGATTCCGAGTTAGATTCCGAGTTATGATGTAGGTGCAGTAGATTCCGAGTTATGATGTAGGCGCAGTAGATTCCGAGTTAGATTCCGAGTTATGATGTAGGCGCAGTAGATTCCGAGTTATGATGTAGGCACAGTAGATTCCGAGTTAGATTCCGAGTTATGATGTAGGCGCAGTAGGTTCCGAGTTATGATGTAGGCGCAGTAGATTCCGAGTTATGATGTAGGCGCAGTAGATTCCGAGTTAGATTCCGAGTTATGATGTAGGCGCAGTAGATTCCGAGTTATGATGTAGGCACAGTAGATTCCGAGTTAGATTCCGAGTTATGATGTAGGCGCAGTAGGTACCGAGTTATGATGTAGGCGCAGTAGATTCCGAGTTATGATGTAGGCGCAGTAGATTCCGAGTTAGATTCCGAGTTATGATGTAGGCGCAGTAGATTCCGAGTTATGATGTAGGCGCAGTAGATTCCGAGTTAGATTCCGAGTTATGATGTAGGCGCAGTAGATTCCGAGTTATGATGTAGGCGCAGTAGATTCCGAGTTAGATTCCGAGTTATGATGCAGGCGCAGTAGATTCCGAGTTATGATGTAGGCGCAGTAGATTCCGAGTTAGATTCCGAGTTATGATGCAGGCGCAGTAGATTCCGAGTTATGATGTAGGCGCAGTAGATTCCGAGTTAGATTCCGAGTTATGATGTAGGCGCAGTAGATTCCGAGTTACGATGTAGGCGCAGTAGATTCCGAGTTAGATTCCGAGTTATGATGTAGGCGCAGTAGATTCCGAGTTATGATGTAGGCGCAGTAGATTCCGAGTTAGATTCCGAGTTATGATGTAGGCGCAGTAGGTTCCGAGTTATGATGTAGGCGCAGTAGATTCCGAGTTATCATGTAGGCGCAGTAGATTCCGAGTTAGATTCCGAGTTATGATGTAGGCGCAGTAGATTCCGAGTTATTATGTAGGCGCAGTAGATTCCGAGTTAGATTCCGAGTTATGATGTAGGCGCAGTAGATTTGGAGTTATGATGTAGGCGCAGTAGATTCTGAGTTAGATTCCGAGTTATGATGTAGGCGCAGTAGATTCCGAGTTATGATGTAGGCGCAGTAGATTCCGAGTTAGATTCCGAGTTATGATGTAGGCGCAGTAGATTCCGAGTTATGATGTAGGCGCAGTTATTCCGAGTTATGATGTAGACGCAGTAGATTCCGAGTTATGATGTAGGCGCAGTAGATTCTGAGTTAGATTCCGAGTTATGATGTAGGCGCAGTAGATTCCGAGTTAGATTCCGAGTTATGATGTAGGCGCAGTAGATTCCGAGCTATGATGTAGGCGCAGTAGATTCCGAGTTAGATTCCGAGTTATGATGTAGGCGCAGTAGATTCCGAGTTATGATGTAGGCGCAGTAGATTCCGAGTTAGATTCCGAGTTATGATGTAGGCGCAGTAGATTCCGAGTTATGATGTAGGCGCAGTAGACTCCGAGTTAGATTCCGAGTTATGATGTAGGCGCAGTAGATTCCGAGTTATGATGTAGGCGCAGTAGATTCCGAGTTATGATGTAGGCGCAGTAGATTCCGAGTTAGATTCCGAGTTATGATGTAGGCGCAGTAGATTCCGAGTTAGATTCCGAGTTATGATGTAGGCGCAGTAGATTCCGAGCTATGATGTAGGCGCAGTAGATTCCGAGTTAGATTCCGAGTTATGATGTAGGCGCAGTAGATTCCGAGTTATGATGTAGGCGCAGTAGATTCCGAGTTAGATTCCGAGTTATGATGTAGGCGCAGTAGATTCCGAGTTATGATGTAGGCGCAGTAGATTCTGAGTTAGATTCCGAGTTATGATGTAGACGCAGTAGGTTCCGAGTTATGATGTAGGCGCAGTAGATTCCGAGTTATGATGTAGGCGCAGTAGATTCCGAGTTAGATTCCGAGTTATGATGTAGGCGCAGTAGATTCCGAGTTATGATGTAGGCGCAGTAGATTTGGAGTTATGATGTAGGTGCAGTAGATTCTGAGTTAGATTCCGAGTTATGATGTAGGCGCAGTAGATTCCGAGTTATGATGTAGGCGCAGTAGATTCCGAGTTAGATTCCGAGTTATGATGTAGGCGCAGTAGATTCCGAGTTATGATGTAGGCGCAGTTATTCCGAGTTATGATGTAGACCCAGTAGATTCCGAGTTATGATGTAGGCGCAGTAGATTCTGAGTTAGATTCCGAGTTATGATGTAGGCGCAGTAGATTCCGAGTTAGATTCCGAGTTATGATGTAGGCGCAGTAGATTCCGAGCTATGATGTAGGCGCAGTAGATTCCGAGTTAGATTCCGAGTTATGATGTAGGCGCAGTAGATTCCGAGTTATGATGTAGGCGCAGTAGATTCCGAGTTAGATTCCGAGTTATGATGTAGGCGCAGTAGATTCCGAGTTAGATTCCGAGTTATGATGTAGGCGCAGTAGATTCCGAGCTATGATGTAGGCGCAGTAGATTCCGAGTTAGATTCCGAGTTATGATGTAGGCGCAGTAGATTCCGAGTTATGATGTAGGCGCAGTAGATTCCGAGTTAGATTCCGAGTTATGATGTAGGCGCAGTAGATTCCGAGTTATGATGTAGGCGCAGTAGATTCCGAGTTAGATTCCGAGTTATGATGTAGACGCAGTAGGTTCCGAGTTATGATGTAGGCGCAGTAGATTCCGAGTTATGATGTAGGCGCAGTAGATTCCGAGTTAGATTCCGAGTTATGATGTAGGCGCAGTAGATTCCGAGTTATGATGTAGGCGCAGTAGATTCCGAGTTAGATTCCGAGTTATGATGTAGGCGCAGTAGATTCCGAGTTATGATGTAGGCGCAGTAGATTCCGAGTTATGATGTAGACGCAGTAGATTCCGAGTTATGATGTAGGCGCATTAGTTTCCGAGTTAGATTCCGAGTTATGATGTAGGCGCAGTAGATTCCGAGTTAGATTCCGAGTTATGATGTAGGCGCAGTAGATTCCGAGCTATGATGTAGGCGCAGTAGATTCCGAGTTAGATTCCGAGTTATGATGTAGGCGCAGTAGATTCTGAGTTATGATGTAGGCGCAGTAGATTCCGAGTTATGATGTAGGCGCAGTAGATTCCGAGTTAGATTCCGAGTTATGATGTAGGCGCAGTAGATTTGGAGTTATGATGTAGGCGCAGTAGATTCTGAGTTAGATTCCGAGTTATGATGTAGGCGCAGTAGATTCCGAGTTATGATGTAGGCGCAGTAGATTCCGAGTTAGATTCCGAGTTATGATGTAGGCGCAGTAGATTCCGAGTTATGATGTAGGCGCAGTTATTCCGAGTTATGATGTAGACGCAGTAGATTCCGAGTTATGATGTAGGCGCAGTAGATTCTGAGTTAGATTCCGAGTTATGATGTAGGCGCAGTAGATTCCGAGTTAGATTCCGAGTTATGATGTAGGCGCAGTAGATTCCGAGCTATGATGTAGGCGCAGTAGATTCCGAGTTAGATTCCGAGTTATGATGTAGGCGCAGTAGATTCCGAGTTATGATGTAGGCGCAGTAGATTCCGAGTTAGATTCCGAGTTATGATGTAGGCGCAGTAGATTCCGAGCTATGATGTTGGCGCAGTTGATTCCGAGTTAGATTCCGAGTTATGATGTAGGCGCAGTAGATTCCGAGTTAGATTCCGAGTTATGATGTAGGCGCAGTAGATTCCGAGTTAGATTCCGAGTTATGATGTAGGCGCAGTAGATTCCGAGTTATGATGTAGGCGCAGTAGATTCCGAGTTAGATTCCGAGTTATGATGTAGGCGCAGTAGATTCCGAGTTATGATGTAGACGCAGTAGATTCCGAGTTAGATTCCGAGTTATGATGTAGGCGCAGTAGATTCCGAGTTATGATGTAGGCGCAGTAGATTCCGAGTTAGATTCCGAGTTATGATGTAGGCGCAGTAGATTCCGAGTTATGATGTAGGCACAGTAGATTCCGAGTTAGATTCCGAGTTATGATGTAGGCGCAGTAGGTTCTGAGTTATGATGTAGGCGCAGTAGATTCCGAGTTATGATGTAGGCGCAGTAGGTTCCGAGTTAGATTCCGAGTTATGATGTAGGCGCAGTAGATTCCGAGTTATGATGTAGGCGCAGTAGATTCCGAGTTAGATTCCGAGTTATAATGTAGGCGCAGTAGATTCCGAGTTACGATGTAGGCACAGTAGATTCCGAGTTAGATTCCGAGTTATGATGTAGGCGCAGTAGATTCCGAGTTATGATGTAGGCACAGTAGATTCCGAGTTAGATTCCGAGTTATGATGTAGGCGCAGTAGATTCCGAGTTATGATGTAGGCGCAGTAGATTCCGAGTTAGATTCCGAGTTATGATGTAGGCGCAGTAGGTTCCGAGTTATGATGTAGGCGCAGTAGATTCCGAGTTATGATGTAGGCGCAGTAGATTCCGAGTTAGATTCCGAGTTATGATGTAGGCGCAGTAGATTCCGAGTTATGATGTAGGCGCAGTAGATTCCGAGTTAGATTCCGAGTTATGATGTAGGCGCAGTAGATTCCGAGTTATGATGTAGGCGCAGTAGATTCTGAGTTATGATGTAGACGCAGTAGATTCCGAGTTATGATGTAGGCGCATTAGATTCCGAGTTAGATTCCGAGTTATGATGTAGGCGCAGTAGATTCCGAGTTAGATTCCGAGTTATGATGTAGGCGCAGTAGATTCCGAGTTATGATGTAGGCGCAGTAGATTCCGAGTTAGATTCCGAGTTATGATGTAGGCGCAGTAGATTCTGAGTTATGATGTAGGCGCAATAGATTCCGAGTTATGATGTAGGCGCAGTAGATTCCGAGTTAGATTCCGAGTTATGATGTAGGCGCAGTAGATTTGGAGTTATGATGTAGGCGCAGTAGATTCTGAGTTAGATTCCGAGTTATGATGTAGGCGCAGTAGATTCCGAGTTATGATGTAGGCGCAGTAGATTCCGAGTTAGATTCCGAGTTATGATGTAGGCGCAGTAGATTCCGAGTTATGATGTAGGTGCAGTAGATTCCGAGTTATGATGTAGACGCAGTAGATTCCGAGTTATGATGTAGGCGCAGTAGATTCTGAGTTAGATTCCGAGTTATGATGTAGGCGCAGTAGATTCCGAGTTAGATTCCGAGTTATGATGTAGGCGCAGTAGATTCCGAGCTATGATGTAGGCGCAGTAGATTCCGAGTTAGATTCCGAGTTATGATGTAGGCGCAGTAGATTCCGAGTTATGATGTAGGCGCAGTAGATTCCGAGTTAGATTCCGAGTTATGATGTAGGCGCAGTAGATTCCGAGTTATGATGTAGGCGCAGTAGATTCCGAGTTAGATTCCGAGTTATGATGTAGGCGCAGTAGATTCCGAGTTATGATGTAGGCGCAGTAGATTCCGAGTTAGATTCCGAGTTATGATGTAGGCGCAGTAGATTCCGAGTTATGATGTAGGCGCAGTAGATTCCGAGTTAGATTCCGAGTTATGATGTAGGCGCAGTAGATTCCGAGTTATGATGTAGGCGCAGTAGATTCCGAGTTAGATTCCGAGTTATGATGTAGGCGCAGTAGATTCCGAGTTATGATGTTGGCGCAGTAGATTCCGAGTTAGATTCCGAGATATGATGTAGGCGCAGTAGATTCCGAGTTATGATGTAGGCGCAGTAGATTCCGAGTTATGATGTAGGCACAGTAGATTCCGAGTTAGATTCCGAGTTATGATGTAGGCGCAGTAGATTCCGAGTTATGATGTAGGCGCAGTAGATTCCGAGTTAGATTCCGAGTTATGATGTAGGCGCAGTAGATTCCGAGTTATGATGTAGGCGCAGTAGATTCCGAGGTAGATTCCGAGTTATGATGTAGGCGCAGTAGATTCCGAGTTAGATTCCGAGTTATGATGTAGGTGCAGTAGATTCCGAGTTATGATGTAGGCGCAGTAGATTCCGAGTTAGATTCCGAGTTATGATGTAGGCGCAGTAGATTCCGAGTTATGATGTAGGCACAGTAGATTCCGAGTTAGATTCCGAGTTATGATGTAGGCGCAGTAGGTTCCGAGTTATGATGTAGGCGCAGTAGATTCCGAGTTATGATGTAGGCGCAGTAGATTCCGAGTTAGATTCCGAGTTATGATGTAGGCGCAGTAGATTCCGAGTTATGATGTAGGCACAGTAGATTCCGAGTTAGATTCCGAGTTATGATGTAGGCGCAGTAGGTTCCGAGTTATGATGTAGGCGCAGTAGATTCCGAGTTATGATGTAGGCGCAGTAGATTCCGAGTTAGATTCCGAGTTATGATGTAGGCGCAGTAGATTCCGAGTTATGATGTAGGCGCAGTAGATTCCGAGTTAGATTCCGAGTTATGATGTAGGCGCAGTAGATTCCGAGTTATGATGTAGGCGCAGTAGATTCCGAGTTAGATTCCGAGTTATGATGCAGGCGCAGTAGATTCCGAGTTATGATGTAGGCGCAGTAGATTCCGAGTTAGATTCCGAGTTATGATGTAGGCGCAGTAGATTCCGAGTTATGATGTAGGCGCAGTAGATTCCGAGTTAGATTCCGAGTTATGATGTAGGCGCAGTAGATTCCGAGTTACGATGTAGGCGCAGTAGATTCCGAGTTAGATTCCGAGTTATGATGTAGGCGCAGTAGATTCCGAGTTATGATGTAGGCACAGTAGATTCCGAGTTAGATTCCGAGTTATGATGTAGGCGCAGTAGATTCCGAGTTATGATGTAGGCGCAGTAGATTCCGAGTTAGATTCCGAGTTATGATGTAGGCGCAGTAGGTTCCGAGTTATGATGTAGGCGCAGTAGATTCCGAGTTATGATGTAGGCGCAGTAGATTCCGAGTTAGATTCCGAGTTATGATGTAGGCGCAGTAGATTCCGAGTTATGATGTAGGCGCAGTAGATTCCGAGTTAGATTCCGAGTTATGATGTAGGCGCAGTAGATTCCGAGTTATGATGTAGGCGCAGTAGATTCCGAGTTATGATGTAGACGCAGTAGATTCCGAGTTATGATGTAGGCGCAGTAGATTCCGAGTTATGATGTAGGCGCAGTAGATTCCGAGTTAGATTCCGAGTTATGATGTAGGCGCAGTAGATTCCGAGTTATGATGTAGGCGCAGTAGATTCCGAGTTAGATTCCGAGTTATGATGTAGGCGCAGTAGATTCCGAGTTATGATGTAGGCGCAGTAGATTCCGAGTTAGATTCCGAGTTATGATGCAGGCGCAGTAGATTCCGAGTTATGATGTAGGCGCAGTAGATTCCGAGTTAGATTCCGAGTTATGATGTAGGCGCAGTAGATTCCGAGTTATGATGTAGGCGCAGTAGATTCCGAGTTAAATTCCGAGTTATGATGTAGGCGCAGTAGATTCCGAGTTACGATGTAGGCGCAGTAGATTCCGAGTTAGATTCCGAGTTATGATGTAGGCGCAGTAGATTCCGAGTTATGATGTAGGCACAGTAGATTCCGAGTTAGATTCCGAGGTATGATGTAGGCGCAGTAGATTCCGAGTTATGATGTAGGCGCAGTAGATTCCGAGTTAGATTCCGAGTTATGATGTAGGCGCAGTAGGTTCCGAGTTATGATGTAGGCGCAGTAGATTCCGAGTTATGATGTAGGCGCAGTAGATTCCGAGTTAGATTCCGAGTTATGATGTAGGCGCAGTAGATTCCGAGTTATGATGTAGGCGCAGTAGATTCCGAGTTAGATTCCGAGTTATGATGTAGGCGCAGTAGATTCCGAGTTATGATGTAGGCGCAGTAGATTCCGAGTTATGATGTAGACGCAGTAGATTCCGAGTTATGATGTAGGCGCATTAGATTCCGAGTTAGATTCCGAGTTATGATGTAGGCGCAGTAGATTCCGAGTTAGATTCCGAGTTATGATGTAGGCGCAGTAGATTCCGAGCTATGATGTAGGCGCAGTAGATTCCGAGTTAGATTCCGAGTTATGATGTAGGCGCAGTAGATTCTGAGTTATGATGTAGGCGCAGTAGATTCCGAGTTATGATGTAGGCGCAGTAGATTCCGAGTTAGATTCCGAGTTATGATGTAGGCGCAGTAGATTCCGAGTTATGATGTAGGCGCAGTAGATTCTGAGTTAGATTCCGAGTTATGATGTAGGCGCAGTAGATTCCGAGTTATGATGTAGGCGCAGTATATTCCGAGTTAGATTCCGAGTTATGATGTAGGCGCAGTAGATTCCGAGTTATGATGTAGACGCAGTAGATTCCGAGTTATGATGTAGGCGAAGTAGATTCTGAGTTAGATTCCGAGTTATGATGTAGGCGCAGTAGATTCCGAGTTAGATTCCGAGTTATGATGTAGGCGCAGTAGATTCCGAGCTATGATGTAGGCGCAGTAGATTCCGAGTTAGATTCCGAGTTATGATGTAGGCGCAGTAGATTCCGAGTTATGATGTAGGCGCAGTAGATTCCGAGTTAGATTCCGAGTTATGATGTAGGCGCAGTAGATTCCGAGTTATGATGTAGGCGCAGTAGATTCCGAGTTAGATTCCGAGTTATGATGTAGGCGCAGTAGATTCCGAGTTATGATGTAGGCGCAGTAGATTCCGAGTTATGATGTAGGCGCAGTAGATTCCGAGTTAGATTCCGAGTTATGATGTAGGCGCAGTAGATTCCGAGTTAGATTCCGAGTTATGATGTAGGCGCAGTAGATTCCGAGCTATGATGTAGGCGCAGTAGATTCCGAGTTAGATTCCGAGTTATGATGTAGGCGCAGTAGATTCCGAGTTATGATGTAGGCGCAGGAGATTCCGAGTTAGATTCCGAGTTATGATGTAGGCGCAGTAGATTCCGAGTTAGATTCCGAGTTATGATGTAGGCGCAGTAGATTCCGAGTTATGATGTAGGCGCAGTAGATTCCGAGTTAGATTCCGAGTTATGATGTAGGCGCAGTAGATTCCGAGTTATGATGTAGGCGCAGTAGATTCCGAGTTAGATTCCGAGTTATGATGTAGGCGCAGTAGATTCCGAGTTATGATGTAGGCGCAGTAGATTCCGAGTTAGATTCCGAGTTATGATGTAGGCGCAGTAGATTCCGAGTTATGATGTAGGCGCAGTAGATTCCGAGTTAGATTCCGAGTTATGATGTAGGCGCAGTAGATTCCGAGTTATGATGTAGGCACAGTAGATTCCGAGTTAGATTCCGAGTTATGATGTAGGCGCAGTAGGTTTCGAGTTATGATGTAGGCGCAGTAGATTCCGAGTTATGATGTAGGCGCAGTAGATTCCGAGTTAGATTCCGAGTTATGATGTAGGCGCAGTAGATTCCGAGTTATGATGTAGGCGCAGTAGATTCCGAGTTAGATTCCGAGTTATGATGTAGGCGCAGTAGATTCCGAGTTATGATGTAGGCGCAGTAGATTCCGAGTTAGATTCCGAGTTATGATGCAGGCGCAGTAGATTCCGAGTTATGATGTAGGCGCAGTAGATTCCGAGTTAGATTCCGAGTTATGATGTAGGCGCAGTAGATTCCGAGTTATGATGTAGGCGCAGTAGATTCCGAGTTATGATGTAGGCACAGTAGATTCCTAGTTAGATTCCGAGGTATGATGTAGGCGCAGTAGATTCCGAGTTATGATGTAGGCGCAGTAGATTCCGAGTTAGATTCCGAGTTATGATGTAGGCGCAGTAGGTTCCGAGTTATGATGTAGGCGCAGTAGATTCCGAGTTATGATGTAGGCGCAGTAGATTCCGAGTTAGATTCCGAGTTATGATGTAGGCGCAGTAGATTCCGAGTTATGATGTAGGCGCAGTAGATTCCGAGTTAGATTCCGAGTTATGATGTAGGCGCAGTAGATTCCGAGTTATGATGTAGGCGCAGTAGATTCCGAGTTATGATGTAGACGCAGTAGATTCCGAGTTATGATGTAGGCGCAGTAGATTCCGAGTTAGATTCCGAGTTATGATGTAGGCGCAGTAGATTCCGAGTTAGATTCCGAGTTATGATGTAGGCGCAGTAGATTCCGAGCTATGATGTAGGCGCAGTAGATTCCGAGTTAGATTCCGAGTTATGATGTAGGCGCAGTAGATTCTGAGTTATGATGTAGGCGCAGTAGATTCCGAGTTATGATGTAGGCGCAGTAGATTCCGAGTTAGATTCCGAGTTATGATGTAGGCGCAGTAGATTCCGAGTTATGATGTAGGCGCAGTAGATTCTGAGTTAGATTCCGAGTTATGATGTAGGCGCAGTAGATTCCGAGTTATGATGTAGGCGCAGTATATTCCGAGTTAGATTCCGAGTTATGATGTAGGCGCAGTAGATTCCGAGTTATGATGTAGACGCAGTAGATTCCGAGTTATGATGTAGGCGAAGTAGATTCTGAGTTAGATTCCGAGTTATGATGTAGGCGCAGTAGATTCCGAGTTAGATTCCGAGTTATGATGTAGGCGCAGTAGATTCCGAGCTATGATGTAGGCGCAGTAGATTCCGAGTTAGATTCCGAGTTATGATGTAGGCGCAGTAGATTCCGAGTTATGATGTAGGCGCAGTAGATTCCGAGTTAGATTCCGAGTTATGATGTAGGCGCAGTAGATTCCGAGTTATGATGTAGGCGCAGTAGATTCCGAGTTAGATTCCGAGTTATGATGTAGGCGCAGTAGATTCCGAGTTATGATGTAGGCGCAGTAGATTCCGAGTTATGATGTAGGCGCAGTAGATTCCGAGTTAGATTCCGAGTTATGATGTAGGCGCAGTAGATTCCGAGTTAGATTCCGAGTTATGATGTAGGCGCAGTAGATTCCGAGCTATGATGTAGGCGCAGTAGATTCCGAGTTAGATTCCGAGTTATGATGTAGGCGCAGTAGATTCCGAGTTATGATGTAGGCGCAGGAGATTCCGAGTTAGATTCCGAGTTATGATGTAGGCGCAGTAGATTCCGAGTTAGATTCCGAGTTATGATGTAGGCGCAGTAGATTCCGAGTTATGATGTAGGCGCAGTAGATTCCGAGTTAGATTCCGAGTTATGATGTAGGCGCAGTAGATTCCGAGTTATGATGTAGGCGCAGTAGATTCCGAGTTAGATTCCGAGTTATGATGTAGGCGCAGTAGATTCCGAGTTATGATGTAGGCGCAGTAGATTCCGAGTTAGATTCCGAGTTATGATGTAGGCGCAGTAGATTCCGAGTTATGATGTAGGCGCAGTAGATTCCGAGTTAGATTCCGAGTTATGATGTAGGCGCAGTAGATTCCGAGTTATGATGTAGGCACAGTAGATTCCGAGTTAGATTCCGAGTTATGATGTAGGCGCAGTAGGTTTCGAGTTATGATGTAGGCGCAGTAGATTCCGAGTTATGATGTAGGCGCAGTAGATTCCGAGTTAGATTCCGAGTTATGATGTAGGCGCAGTAGATTCCGAGTTATGATGTAGGCGCAGTAGATTCCGAGTTAGATTCCGAGTTATGATGTAGGCGCAGTAGATTCCGAGTTATGATGTAGGCGCAGTAGATTCCGAGTTAGATTCCGAGTTATGATGCAGGCGCAGTAGATTCCGAGTTATGATGTAGGCGCAGTAGATTCCGAGTTAGATTCCGAGTTATGATGTAGGCGCAGTAGATTCCGAGTTATGATGTAGGCGCAGTAGATTCCGAGTTAGATTCCAAGTTATAATGTAGGCGCAGTAGATTCCGAGTTACGATGTAGGCGCAGTAGATTCCGAGTTAGATTCCGAGTTATGATGTAGGCGCAGTAGATTCCGAGTTATGATGTAGGCACAGTAGATTCCTAGTTAGATTCCGAGTTATGATGTAGGCGCAGTAGATTCCGAGTTATGATGTAGGCGCAGTAGATTCCGAGTTAGATTCCGAGTTATGATGTAGGCGCAGTAGGTTCCGAGTTATGATGTAGGCGCAGTAGATTCCGAGTTATGATGTAGGCGCAGTAGATTCCGAGTTAGATTCCGAGTTATGATGTAGGCGCAGTAGATTCCGAGTTATGATGTAGGCGCAGTAGATTCCGAGTTAGATTCCGAGTTATGATGTAGGCGCAGTAGATTCCGAGTTATGATGTAGGCGCAGTAGATTCCGAGTTATGATGTAGGCGCATTAGATTCCGAGTTAGATTCCGAGTTATGATGTAGGCGCAGTAGATTCCGAGTTAGATTCCGAGTTATGATGTAGGCGCAGTAGATTCCGAGCTATGATGTAGGCGCAGTAGATTCCGAGTTAGATTCCGAGTTATGATGTAGGCGCAGTAGATTCTGAGTTATGATGTAGGCGCAGTAGATTCCGAGTTATGATGTAGGCGCAGTAGATTCCGTGTTAGATTCCGAGTTATGATGTAGGCGCAGTAGATTCCGAGTTATGATGTAGGCGCAGTAGATTCTGAGTAAGATTCCGAGTTATGATGTAGGCGCAGTAGATTCCGAGTTATGATGTAGGCGCAGTAGATTCCGAGTTAGATTCCGAGTTATGATGTAGGCGCAGTAGATTCCGAGTTATGATGTAGGCGCAGTAGATTCCGAGTTATGATGTAGACGCAGTAGATTCCGAGTTATGATGTAGGCGCAGTAGATTCTGAGTTAGATTCCGAGTTATGATGTAGGCGCAGTAGATTCCGAGTTAGATTCCGAGTTATGATGTAGGCGCAGTAGATTCCGAGTTATGATGTAGGCGCAGTAGATTCCGAGTTATGATGTAGGCGCAGTAGATTCCGAGTTAGATTCCGAGTTATGATGTAGGCGCAGTAGATTCCGAGTTATGATGTAGGCGCAGTAGATTCCGAGTTAGATTCCGAGTTATGATGTAGGCGCAGTAGATTCCGAGTTATGATGTAGGCGCAGTATATTCCAAGTTAGATTCCGAGTTATGATGTAGGCGCAGTAGATTCCGAGTTATGATGTAGGCGCAGTAGATTCCGAGTTAGATTCCGAGTTATGATGTAGGCGCAGTAGGTTCCGAGTTATGATGTAGGCGCAGTAGATTCCGAGTTATGATGTAGGCGCAGTAGATTCCGAGTTAGATTCCGAGTTATGATGTAGGCGCAGTAGATTCCGAGTTATGATGTAGGCGCAGTAGATTCCGAGTTAGATTCCGAGTTATGATGTAGGCGCAGTAGATTCCGAGTTATGATGTAGGCGCAGTAGATTCCGAGTTAGATTCCGAGTTATGATGCAGGCACAGTAGATTCCGAGTTATGATGTAGACGCAGTAGATTCCGAGTTGGATTCCGAGTTATGATGTAGGCGCAGTAGATTCCGAGTTATGATGTAGGCGCAGTAGATTCCGAGTTAGATTCCGAGTTATGATGTAGGCGCAGTAGATTCCGAGTTATGATGTAGGCGCAGTAGATTCCGAGTTAGATTCCGAGTTATGATGTAGGCGCAGTAGATTCCGAGTTATGATGTAGGCGCAGTAGATTCCGAGTTAGATTCCGAGTTATGATGTAGGCGCAGTAGATTCCGAGTTATGATGTAGGCGCAGTAGATTCCGAGTTAGATTCCGAGTTATGATGTAGGCGCAGTAGGTTCCGAGTTATGATGTAGGCGCAGTAGATTCCTAGTTATGATGTAGGCGCAGTAGATTCCGAGTTAGATTCCGAGTTATGATGTAGGCGCAGTAGATTCCGAGTTATGATGTAGGCGCAGTAGATTCCGAGTTAGATTCCTAGTTATGATGTAGGCGCAGTAGATTCTGAGTTATGATGTAGGCGCAGTAGATTCCGAGTTATGATGTAGACGCAGTAGATTCCGAGTTATGATGTAGGCGCAGTAGATTCTGAGTTAGATTCCGAGTTATGATGTAGGCGCAGTAGATTCCGAGTTAGATTCCGAGTTATGATGTAGGCGCAGTAGATTCCGAGCTAAGATGTAGGCGCAGTAGATTCCGAGTTAGATTCCGAGTTATGATGTAGGCGCAGTAGATTCCGAGTTATGATGTAGGCGCAGTAGATTCCGAGTTAGATTCCGAGTTATGATGTAGGCGCAGTAGATTCCGAGTTATGATGTAGGCGCAGTAGATTCCGAGTTAAATTCCGAGTTATGATGTAGGCGCAGTAGATTCCGAGTTATGATGTAGGCGCAGTAGATTCCGAGTTATGATGTAGACGCAGTAGATTCCGAGTTATGATGTAGGCGCATTAGATTCCGAGTTAGATTCCGAGTTATGATGTAGGCGCAGTAGATTCCGAGTTAGATTCCGAGTTATGATGTAGGCGCAGTAGATTCCGAGCTATGATGTTGGCGCAGTAGATTCCGAGTTAGATTCCGAGTTATGATGTAGGCGCAGTAGATTCTGAGTTATGATGTAGGCGCAGTAGCTTCCGAGTTATGATGTAGGCGCAGTAGATTCCGAGTTAGATTCCGAGTTATGATGTAGGCGCAGTAGATTCCGAGTTATGATGTAGGCGCAGTAGATTCTGAGTTAGATTCCGAGTTATGATGTAGGCGCAGTAGATTCCGAGTTATGATGTAGGCGCAGTAGATTCCGAGTTAGATTCCGAGTTATGATGTAGGCGCAGTAGATTCCAAGTTATGATGTAGGCGCAGTAGATTCCGAGTTATGATGTAGACGCAGTAGATTCCGAGTTATGATGTAGGCGCAGTAGATTCTGAGTTAGATTCCGAGTTATGATGTAGGCGCAGTAGATTCTGAGTTAGATTCCGAGTTATGATGTAGGCGCAGTAGATTCCGAGCTATGATGTAGGCGCAGTAGATTCCGAGTTAGATTCCGAGTTATGATGTAGGCGCAGTAGATTCCGAGTTATGATGTAGGCGCAGTAGATTCCGAGTTAGATTCCGAGTTATGATGTAGGCGCAGTAGATTCCGAGTTATGATGTAGGCGCAGTAGATTCCGAGTTAGATTCCGAGTTATGATGTAGGCGCAGTAGATTCCGAGTTATGATGTAGGCGCAGTAGATTCCGAGTTATGATGTAGGCGCAGTAGATTCCGAGTTAGATTCCGAGTTATGATGTAGGCGCAGTAGGTTCCGAGTTATGATGTAGGCGCAGTAGATTCCGAGTTATGATGTAGGCGCAGTAGATTCCGAGTTAGATTCCGAGTTATGATGTAGGCGCAGTAGATTCCGAGTTATGATGTAGGCGCAGTAGATTCCGAGTTAGATTCCGAGTTATGATGTAGGCGCAGTAGATTCCGAGTTATGATGTAGGCGCAGTAGATTCCGAGTTAGATTCCGAGTTATGATGCAGGCACAGTAGATTCCGAGTTATGATGTAGGCGCAGTAGATTCCGAGTTAGATTCCGAGTTATGATGTAGGCGCAGTAGATTCCGAGTTATGATGTAGGCGCAGTAGATTCCGAGTTAGATTCCGAGTTATGATGTAGGCGCAGTAGATTCCGAGTTATGATGTAGGCGCAGTAGATTCCGAGTTAGATTCCGAGTTATGATGTAGGCGCAGTAGATTCCGAGTTATGATGTAGGCGCAGTAGATTCCGAGTTAGATTCCGAGTTATGATGTAGGCGCAGTAGATTCCGAGTTATGATGTAGGCGCAGTAGATTCCGAGTTAGATTCCGAGTTATGATGTAGGCGCAGTAGGTTCCGAGTTATGATGTAGGCGCAGTAGATTCCGAGTTATGATGTAGGCGCAGTAGATTCCGAGTTAGATTCCGAGTTATGATGTAGGCGCAGTAGATTCCGAGTTATGATGTAGGCGCAGTAGATTCCGAGTTAGATTCCGAGTTATGATGTAGGCGCAGTAGATTCTGAGTTATGATGTAGGCGCAGTAGATTCCGAGTTATGATGTAGACGCAGTAGATTCCGAGTTATGATGTAGGCGCAGTAGATTCTGAGTTAGATTCCGAGTTATGATGTAGGCGCAGTAGATTCCGAGTTAGATTCCGAGTTATGAAGTAGGCGCAGTAGATTCCGAGCTAAGATGTAGGCGCAGTAGATTCCGAGTTAGATTCCGAGTTATGATGTAGGCGCAGTAGATTCCGAGTTATGATGTAGACGCAGTAGATTCCGAGTTATGATGTAGGCGCAGTAGATTCTGAGTTAGATTCCGAGTTATGATGTAGGCGCAGTAGATTCCGAGTTAGATTCCGAGTTATGATGTAGGCGCAGTAGATTCCGAGCTAAGATGTAGGCGCAGTAGATTCCGAGTTAGATTCCGAGTTATGATGTAGGCGCAGTAGATTCCGAGTTATGATGTAGGCGCAGTAGATTCCGAGTTAGATTCCGAGTTATGATGTAGGCGCAGTAGATTCCGAGTTATGATGTAGGCGCAGTAGATTCCGAGTTAGATTCCTAGTTATGATGTAGGCGCAGTAGATTCCGAGTTATGATGTAGGCGCAGTAGATTCCGAGTTAGATTCCGAGTTATGATGTAGGCGCAGTAGATTCCGAGTTACGATGTAGGCGCAGTAGATTCCGAGTTAGATTCCGAGTTATGATGTAGGCGCAGTAGATTCCGAGTTATGATGTAGGCACAGTAGATTCCTAGTTAGATTCCGAGTTATGATGTAGGCGCAGTAGATTCCGAGTTATGATGTAGGCGCAGTAGATTCCGAGTTATGATGTAGGCGCAGTAGATTCCGAGTTAGATTCCGAGTTATGATGTAGGCGCAGTAGATTCCGAGTTATGATGTAGGCGCAGTAGATTCCGAGTTAGATTCCGAGTTATGATGTAGGCGCAGTAGATTCCGAGTTATGATGTAGGCGCATTAGATTCCGAGTTAGATTCCGAGTTATGATGTAGGCGCAGTAGATTCCGAGTTAGATTCCGAGTTATGATGTAGGCGCAGTAGATTCCGAGCTATGATGTAGGCGCAGTAGATTCCGAGTTAGATTCCGAGTTATGATGTAGGCGCAGTAGATTCTGAGTTATGATGTAGGCGCAGTAGATTCCGAGTTATGATGTAGGCGCAGTAGATTCCGTGTTAGATTCCGAGTTATGATGTAGGCGCAGTAGATTCCGAGTTATGATGTAGGCGCAGTAGATTCTGAGTAAGATTCCGAGTTATGATGTAGGCGCAGTAGATTCCGAGTTATGATGTAGGCGCAGTAGATTCCGAGTTAGATTCCGAGTTATGATGTAGGCGCAGTAGATTCCGAGTTATGATGTAGGCGCAGTAGATTCCGAGTTATGATGTAGACGCAGTAGATTCCGAGTTATGATGTAGGCGCAGTAGATTCTGAGTTAGATTCCGAGTTATGATGTAGGCGCAGTAGATTCCGAGTTAGATTCCGAGTTATGATGTAGGCGCAGTAGATTCCGAGTTATGATGTAGGCGCAGTAGATTCCGAGTTATGATGTAGGCGCAGTAGATTCCGAGTTAGATTCCGAGTTATGATGTAGGCGCAGTAGATTCCGAGTTATGATGTAGGCGCAGTAGATTCCGAGTTAGATTCCGAGTTATGATGTAGGCGCAGTAGATTCCGAGTTATGATGTAGGCGCAGTATATTCCAAGTTAGATTCCGAGTTATGATGTAGGCGCAGTAGATTCCGAGTTATGATGTAGGCGCAGTAGATTCCGAGTTAGATTCCGAGTTATGATGTAGGCGCAGTAGGTTCCGAGTTATGATGTAGGCGCAGTAGATTCCGAGTTATGATGTAGGCGCAGTAGATTCCGAGTTAGATTCCGAGTTATGATGTAGGCGCAGTAGATTCCGAGTTATGATGTAGGCGCAGTAGATTCCGAGTTAGATTCCGAGTTATGATGTAGGCGCAGTAGATTCCGAGTTATGATGTAGGCGCAGTAGATTCCGAGTTAGATTCCGAGTTATGATGCAGGCACAGTAGATTCCGAGTTATGATGTAGACGCAGTAGATTCCGAGTTGGATTCCGAGTTATGATGTAGGCGCAGTAGATTCCGAGTTATGATGTAGGCGCAGTAGATTCCGAGTTAGATTCCGAGTTATGATGTAGGCGCAGTAGATTCCGAGTTATGATGTAGGCGCAGTAGATTCCGAGTTAGATTCCGAGTTATGATGTAGGCGCAGTAGATTCCGAGTTATGATGTAGGCGCAGTAGATTCCGAGTTAGATTCCGAGTTATGATGTAGGCGCAGTAGATTCCGAGTTATGATGTAGGCGCAGTAGATTCCGAGTTAGATTCCGAGTTATGATGTAGGCGCAGTAGGTTCCGAGTTATGATGTAGGCGCAGTAGATTCCTAGTTATGATGTAGGCGCAGTAGATTCCGAGTTAGATTCCGAGTTATGATGTAGGCGCAGTAGATTCCGAGTTATGATGTAGGCGCAGTAGATTCCGAGTTAGATTCCTAGTTATGATGTAGGCGCAGTAGATTCTGAGTTATGATGTAGGCGCAGTAGATTCCGAGTTATGATGTAGACGCAGTAGATTCCGAGTTATGATGTAGGCGCAGTAGATTCTGAGTTAGATTCCGAGTTATGATGTAGGCGCAGTAGATTCCGAGTTAGATTCCGAGTTATGATGTAGGCGCAGTAGATTCCGAGCTAAGATGTAGGCGCAGTAGATTCCGAGTTAGATTCCGAGTTATGATGTAGGCGCAGTAGATTCCGAGTTATGATGTAGGCGCAGTAGATTCCGAGTTAGATTCCGAGTTATGATGTAGGCGCAGTAGATTCCGAGTTATGATGTAGGCGCAGTAGATTCCGAGTTAAATTCCGAGTTATGATGTAGGCGCAGTAGATTCCGAGTTATGATGTAGGCGCAGTAGATTCCGAGTTATGATGTAGACGCAGTAGATTCCGAGTTATGATGTAGGCGCATTAGATTCCGAGTTAGATTCCGAGTTATGATGTAGGCGCAGTAGATTCCGAGTTAGATTCCGAGTTATGATGTAGGCGCAGTAGATTCCGAGCTATGATGTTGGCGCAGTAGATTCCGAGTTAGATTCCGAGTTATGATGTAGGCGCAGTAGATTCTGAGTTATGATGTAGGCGCAGTAGCTTCCGAGTTATGATGTAGGCGCAGTAGATTCCGAGTTAGATTCCGAGTTATGATGTAGGCGCAGTAGATTCCGAGTTATGATGTAGGCGCAGTAGATTCTGAGTTAGATTCCGAGTTATGATGTAGGCGCAGTAGATTCCGAGTTATGATGTAGGCGCAGTAGATTCCGAGTTAGATTCCGAGTTATGATGTAGGCGCAGTAGATTCCAAGTTATGATGTAGGCGCAGTAGATTCCGAGTTATGATGTAGACGCAGTAGATTCCGAGTTATGATGTAGGCGCAGTAGATTCTGAGTTAGATTCCGAGTTATGATGTAGGCGCAGTAGATTCTGAGTTAGATTCCGAGTTATGATGTAGGCGCAGTAGATTCCGAGCTATGATGTAGGCGCAGTAGATTCCGAGTTAGATTCCGAGTTATGATGTAGGCGCAGTAGATTCCGAGTTATGATGTAGGCGCAGTAGATTCCGAGTTAGATTCCGAGTTATGATGTAGGCGCAGTAGATTCCGAGTTATGATGTAGGCGCAGTAGATTCCGAGTTAGATTCCGAGTTATGATGTAGGCGCAGTAGATTCCGAGTTATGATGTAGGCGCAGTAGATTCCGAGTTATGATGTAGGCGCAGTAGATTCCGAGTTAGATTCCGAGTTATGATGTAGGCGCAGTAGGTTCCGAGTTATGATGTAGGCGCAGTAGATTCCGAGTTATGATGTAGGCGCAGTAGATTCCGAGTTAGATTCCGAGTTATGATGTAGGCGCAGTAGATTCCGAGTTATGATGTAGGCGCAGTAGATTCCGAGTTAGATTCCGAGTTATGATGTAGGCGCAGTAGATTCCGAGTTATGATGTAGGCGCAGTAGATTCCGAGTTAGATTCCGAGTTATGATGCAGGCACAGTAGATTCCGAGTTATGATGTAGGCGCAGTAGATTCCGAGTTAGATTCCGAGTTATGATGTAGGCGCAGTAGATTCCGAGTTATGATGTAGGCGCAGTAGATTCCGAGTTAGATTCCGAGTTATGATGTAGGCGCAGTAGATTCCGAGTTATGATGTAGGCGCAGTAGATTCCGAGTTAGATTCCGAGTTATGATGTAGGCGCAGTAGATTCCGAGTTATGATGTAGGCGCAGTAGATTCCGAGTTAGATTCCGAGTTATGATGTAGGCGCAGTAGATTCCGAGTTATGATGTAGGCGCAGTAGATTCCGAGTTAGATTCCGAGTTATGATGTAGGCGCAGTAGGTTCCGAGTTATGATGTAGGCGCAGTAGATTCCGAGTTATGATGTAGGCGCAGTAGATTCCGAGTTAGATTCCGAGTTATGATGTAGGCGCAGTAGATTCCGAGTTATGATGTAGGCGCAGTAGATTCCGAGTTAGATTCCGAGTTATGATGTAGGCGCAGTAGATTCTGAGTTATGATGTAGGCGCAGTAGATTCCGAGTTATGATGTAGACGCAGTAGATTCCGAGTTATGATGTAGGCGCAGTAGATTCTGAGTTAGATTCCGAGTTATGATGTAGGCGCAGTAGATTCCGAGTTAGATTCCGAGTTATGAAGTAGGCGCAGTAGATTCCGAGCTAAGATGTAGGCGCAGTAGATTCCGAGTTAGATTCCGAGTTATGATGTAGGCGCAGTAGATTCCGAGTTATGATGTAGGCGCAGTAGATTCCGAGTTATGATGTAGGCGCAGTAGATTCCGAGTTAGATTCCGAGTTATGATGTAGGCGCAGTAGATTCCGAGTTATGATGTAGGCGCAGTAGATTCTGTCACGGGTTACTTAGATTTACCTATGCCCGTGACAGGGGAAGCCACCCCACGCCCCCCCCCCGGGGCCCGGAAAGGAGGGGGAAAAGGGGAGTGGGATAAAACAGCGACAATCTAAGGAGGAAAAACTTATTTTACTAAATATGATATCGAAATACAAGATAACACAATATAATATAATTAAGGCTAACAAAATCGAACGAAACAGAGAGAGAGAGTCTCCGAAAACCGAGAGGCCTACTGTGAACTCTAGGCGACACGGCTGGAACGCTTCCCACTCTCCGAGAAGTTCGAGAGAAGAAGGAGGGCACTCCAGCCTGGGAACGAGATTATATAGAGTCCTGGTCCCGTGACTTATTGTTACTCCTGTTGTTCTCTGGGATATGTAGTCTTCTTCTGTGGACTGAACATTCAACAGAAGTATCCATACTTGACATGATGTTATGATGTGGAATACTGATAGCAAAATTACAAAATTACAAAACCATGACATTCCACCCCTTATTCTACATTATTACATCATGGTTAATATATACATATATATACATATATATACACATATGTAAAATTGTGATAGCTAAATAGTAGAATTGCATGTAACATAACTAAATGTACAACTATAATAACTAAAATACACTAGACATGCAAACATATATATATATATATAGATACATAAAATTATTGACTGCACTCCCCCAGCATCAAATTCCCTTGTGGCACACATTGAACATCCCCATCCTTCTGCATTACCCACCAAGTGCACCCAGGTCCCTGGGCAAAGACAGTTCCATGGATAGGTTTGCCCTTTCCAGAAGCTGGAAGGACCCAAACAGCTTTTCCCAACATGTTCTTTACATGTATAACAGGGACCTTATCTCCTTCTACAGTGTGTAGGGGGCTAGATTGACTAGGACCATCACGATTGACAGATCCTCTAGTATTGACCAACCAAGTGGCTTCTGCCAGATTCTTCTCCCAGTGCTTAAATGTTCCACCACCCATTGCTTTCAACATAGTTTTCAACAACCCATTATATCGTTCAATTTTACCAGAAGCTGGTGCATGGTAGGGAATATGATAAATCCACTCAATGCCATGATCTTTGGCCCAAGTATTTATAAGAGAATTTTTGAAATGTGTCCCATTATCAGATTCAATTCTTTCTGGGGTGCCATGTCGCCACAGGACTTGTTTCTCAAGACCTAATATGGTGTTTCGAGCAGTAGCATGGGGTACTGCGTATGTTTCAAGCCACCCAGTGGTTGCCTCTACCATAGTGAGTACATAACACTTACCACTGCGAGATCGTGGCAAGGTGATATAATCAACCTGCCACGCCTCCCCATATTTATACTTTTGCCATCGCCCTTCCTCCCAGAGAGGTTTCATCCTTCTGGCTTGTTTAATTATGGCACATGTTTCACAATCATGAATAATCTGCGCAATAGCGTCCATGGTTAAGTCCACCCCTCGGTCTCTGGCCCACTTATATGTCGCGTCTCTTCCTTGATGACCTGAGGTCTCATGAGCCCATCGAGCTAGAAATAATTCACCCTTATTCTGCCAGTCCAAGTCAATTTGAGCCACCTCAATTTTGGCAGCTTTATCTACCTGATGGTTGTTTTGTTGTTCTTCAGAAGCCCGACTTTTGGGCACATGTGCATCCACATGACGCACCTTTACAACCATATTCTTTGTTCGGGAAGCAATGTCCTTCCATAGTTCAGCGGCCCAAACAGATTTTCCCCTCCGTTGCCAGTTATTTTGTTCCCACCGCTGTAACCACCCCCATAAGGCATTTGCCACCATCCATGAGTCAGTATAAAGATACAGCATTGGCCACCTCTCCCGTTCAGCAACATCTAAGGCCAGCTGGACAGCTTTTACCTCTGCAAACTGACTTGATTCTCCCTTACCTTCAGTGGCCTCTGCAACCTGTCGTGTGGGGCTCCACACAGCAGCTTTCCATTTGCGATGCTTCCCTACAATGCGACATGATCCGTCAGTGAATAGGGCATATTTCTTTTCATTTTCTGGTAATTCGTTGTATGGTGGGGCCTCTTTAGCACGTGATACCTCTTCTGCTGGTGATGTTCCAAACTTTTTATCTTCAGGCCAGTCCATGATTACCTCTAGGATTCCTGGACGATTGAGGTTTCCCATTCGCGCTCGCTGTGTAATCAGCGTAATCCACTTGCTCCAGGTGACATCAGTAGCATGATGGGTGGAGGGAACCTGTCCTTTGAACATCCAGTTCAGCACTGGCAGTCGAGGTGCCAAAAGGAGCTGTGTTTCAGTCCCGACTACTTCGGAAGCAGCCCGAACCCCCTCATACGCGGCTAAGATCTCCTTCTCAGTTGGAGTGTAGCACTCTTCAGACCCCTTATATGATCGACTCCAGAATCCCAGGGGTCGGCCTCGGGTCTCTCCTGAGGCTCTTTGCCACAAACTCCAAGTGGGGCCTTTCTCTCCAGCAGCAGTATAGAGGATGTTCTTTACATCCTGTCCAGTCCGTACTGGCCCCAGGGCTACAGCACGGGCTATCTCTTGTTTAATCTGTTCGAAAGCCTGCTGCTGCTCAGGGCCCCATGCAAAATCATTCTTCTTCCGCGTTACCTGATAAAGGGGGCTTACAATGAGGCTATAGTTTGGAATGTGCATCCTCCAAAAGCCCACTGCACCCAGGAAAGATTGTGTCTCTTTCTTGCTAGTTGGTGGAGACATGGCAGTGATTTTGTCGATCACATCTGCTGGGATGTGACGACGTCCATCCTGCCACTTTATACCTAAGAACTGAATTTCCTGGGCAGGTCCTTTTACTTTGCTTCGCTTAATAGCAAAGCCAGCTTGTAGAAGAATCCGGATTATCTGCTCTCCTTTTGTAAAAACTTCTTCTGCTGTATCGCCCCACACAACAATGTCATCAATGTACTGCAGGTGTTCAGGAGCACCACCCTGTTCCAGTACAGTTTGGACCAACCCATGGCAAATGGTTGGGCTGTGTTTCCACCCCTGGGGCAAACGGTTCCACGTATACTGAATGCCCCTCCAGGTGAAGGCAAACTGTGGCTTGCATTCTGCGGCCAAAGGAATAGAGAAGAAGGCATTGGCAATGTCAATGGTGGCATACCATCTGGCTGCTTTTGACTCCAGCTCGTACTGGAGTTCCAACATGTCCGGCACAGCAGCGCTCAATGGGGGTGTGACCTCATTCAGGCCACGGTAGTCTACTGTCAGCCTCCATTCTCCACTGGCTTTACGCACTGGCCATATGGGACTGTTAAAAGGTGAGTGAGTTTTACTGATCACTCCCTGATTCTCCAACTGGCGAATCAAATCATGAATGGGAAGCAAGGAATCCCTGTTGGTGCGATACTGCCGTCTGTGCACTGTCTTTGTAGCAATCGGTACCTGCTGCTCTTTTACTCGTAGCAGCCCCACAACAGACGGGTCCTCTGACAGGCCAGGCAAAACAGACAGCTGCTTAATGTTGTCCATGTCTACAGCAGCTATCCCAAAGGCCCATCGATACCCCTTAGGATCCTTGAAATGCCCCCTTCTGAGGTAATCAATACCCAGTATACATGGAGCCCCTGGGCCAGTCACAATAGGATGTTTTTGCCAGTCTTTGCCAGTGAGGCTTATTTCAGCCTCCAGCACAATCAATTCTTGAGAGCCCCCAGTCACTCCAGAAATATGGATTGATTCTGTCCCTTCATGACTGGAGGGCATTAGGGTGCACTGTGCACCGGTATCCACCAGTGCCTTATATTTCTGTGGTTCTGATGTGCCAGGCCATCGAATCCACACAGTCCAATAAACTCTATTATCCCTTTCCCTCCCCTGACTGAGGGCAGGGCCCCTCTATTGGTTACCTGTGATGACTGGAGCAACTCCACTGGTGGTTGGTATGTCTAGTAGTTCTTTCACCCGTGCTCGTAGTGCAGACGTGGGCTGATCATGCCACTTCCTCATGTCTTCTCCACGGTCACGTAGGTAGCGCCACATGGAAACACGCGGTGCAATCGTACTGTTGTTCTTTGCTCGAGCTGGGAAGCGTGTGCGTTTAACAGCTGAGACTTTTGATGATGCAGGTGGGGAGTAGGACTGGACTAGTTTGATCAGATCCTTCATTAGACCTGGTGGCCCGTACGAGGATTGACCTTCATCAGTTGTTTCTGATACTGTTACGGGATCATTACAATTAGTTGATGGAAACAATTTCTTGCACATTTCATCTACTCGGTTTTCTAGCCGTGAGATGGCAGAAACTGCGGCATGCAGTTGGGGGAGCTGCTGATCGGTGGTTTGAAGCATTATAATCAGCTCAACAACTCGGGGCCATCTGTCCACGAATCCTTTAGAACCTGTTACCAATGACTGTGCCATTCTCTCTGGTGCTGTACTTGTGATTTTCTGCCACATGTCAGGATCGGCCCTCACTCTCTCTGGGTCAAGTTCGCTTGGATCAGGGCTGTACAACATTTTCGCCATGGCCAATTCCCTCAGGCGCTGAATACCTTTTTGGACGGTATTCCAACTATCAAATTTAGGCTTCAAAGCATCCTTATAGGGGTACCTTTCTCTCACGGCTTCTAACAGCCGCAACCAGAGAGTAGCAGCTCCATCCGAACATCTGCTAATCCCTCTGTCGATACCTGCATCTTGGGCAATGCTTCCTAGTTGGCGAGCTTCATTACCATCTAGAGACAAGCTGTTGGCCCCGTTGTCCCAGCAGCGAAGCAACCAAGCAAGGATACCTTCATCTTGACGCCGTGTGAACTCCTTTCTTGAGCCTTGGATTTCAGTCAGCTTCAGAGGTCGACAATAGGTGATTTCCTCCTCATCATCAGTCTCTTCTTCATGCCTCTTGGTTTTTGCCTTTGCTTTTTTCGGTACTGCTCCATGCCCGGCACCTGGGTCTTCTGCTGGCCCCCCCTGTGCTTCTCCTTCTTTTCGTTCTAGACGCATGGACACCCGTTTCCATTTCTTGCCTTCCACAGGGGCAACTGATATTGCTACTGATGCCTCCTGTGACTGATCAGAATTAACTTGGGCTTGAATCTCAGATCGGAAACTCTCTCTCTCCAGAATAGTATGATACAAAGCACGGTATGCATAAGCCAAACCCCACATAAGGTTTACCTCCTTAGATCTCTGACCCAAATACTCACTTAATTTCTTAGGGTCCCTTAGGTGTTCAAGAGTGAAATCCCATGACACTGCGGGTCCCCATGCTTCTAAGACTTTTCCTAAACCTTTCCATATTCCCTGCCAGTCATCATTCTCTGGTTCTGGAGGAGACTTCCGCATAGAACGAATGCATAGGAACATATATGCATGCATTGATAGTGATAACATCAATGCAAGTATGAACCCTATCTCAGTTATTGAAAAGCGTGTGGAAATCTGAGAGTACAACCTAAATAAAAAGGGTTTATTTAGCCTGTACAATGAATTAAACATGGTGGTGTTTGTAAAATTGCCTGTTCCATCTGGGATGCAAGTACTTGTAAGATTCGCAATTCCATCTGGGATGCAAGTGTTTGTAAGATTCACAATTCCATCTGGGATGTAGGTGCCAAAATTCTGACCATACCACATCTCGTAAAAGTACCAGGCAGGTGTCTCCATCAGTATCCACCTTACTAGGCTATATATCTGCACAATTCCACAACACCAAATTATGGTGTTAATAGTTGACCAATACTTTAAGAAGATCATAATTGCTTTCAATCCCTTAAACAGAGCAACTGGGATGAAGAGTGGATTCATAGCTGGCAGGCTCTGTAAAAGTCAGAACTAGCTAGCTTTGCTCTAAGGGAGAAAGAAATCCCTTTGTTTTCTACACAAAAGTTAGATAGCAGTGCTGAGAATGTACAGCAGCCCTTAATGTTGACAATTTGTCTGGTATTTCAAGGTCACGTTCTCCGTGAGCAGCTACGGAAAGATAACACTCCCAACACTCCCGTAACGAAGCTCTTTAAGAGCAAAGAGAGAGTTGTTCTAAAAGCTAAAAAGCTCTATGCCCGCATCCTCCACCAAAAAATCTGTCACGGGTTACTTAGATTTACCTATGCCCGTGACAGGGGAAGCCACCCCACGCCCCCCCCCCGGGGCCCGGAAAGGAGGGGGAAAAGGGGAGTGGGATAAAACAGCGACAATCTAAGGAGGAAAAACTTATTTTACTAAATATGATATCGAAATACAAGATAACACAATATAATATAATTAAGGCTAACAAAATCGAACGAAACAGAGAGAGAGAGTCTCCGAAAACCGAGAGGCCTACTGTGAACTCTAGGCGACACGGCTGGAACGCTTCCCACTCTCCGAGAAGTTCGAGAGAAGAAGGAGGGCACTCCAGCCTGGGAACGAGATTATATAGAGTCCTGGTCCCGTGACTTATTGTTACTCCTGTTGTTCTCTGGGATATGTAGTCTTCTTCTGTGGACTGAACATTCAACAGAAGTATCCATACTTGACATGATGTTATGATGTGGAATACTGATAGCAAAATTACAAAATTACAAAACCATGACAGATTCCGAGTTAGATTCCGAGTTATGATGTAGGAGCAGTAGATTCCGAGTTATGATGTAGGCGCAGTAGATTCCGAGTTAGATTCCGAGTTATGATGTAGGCGCAGTAGATTCCGAGTTATGATGCAGGCGCAGTAGATTCCGAGTTAGATTCCGAGTTATGATGTAGGCGCAGTAGATTCCGAGTTATGATGCAGGCGCAGTAGATTCCGAGTTAGATTCCGAGTTATGATGTAGGCGCAGTAGATTCCGAGTTATGATGTAGGCGCAGTAGATTCCGAGTTAGATTCCGAGTTATGATGTAGGCGCAGTAGATTCCGAGTTATGATGTAGGCGCAGTAGATTCCGAGTTAGATTCCGAGTTATGATGTAGGCGCAGTAGATTCCGAGTTATGATGTAGGCGCAGTAGATTCCGAGTTAGATTCCGAGTTATGATGTAGGCGCAGTAGATTCGAGTTATGATGTAGGCGCAGTAGATTCCGAGTTAGATTCCGAGTTATGATGTAGGCGCAGTAGATTCCGAGTTATGATGTAGGCGCAGTAGATTCCGAGTTATATTCCGAGTTATGATGTAGGCGCAGTAGATTCCGAGTTATTATGTAGGCGCAGTAGATTCCGAGTTAGATTCCGAGTTATGATGTAGGCGCAGTAGATTCCGAGTTATGATGTAGGCGCAGTAGATTCCGAGTTAGATTCCGAGTTATGATGTAGGCGCAGTAGGTTCTGAGTTATGATGTAGGCGCAGTAGATTCCGAGTTATGATGTAGGCGCAGTAGATTCCGAGTTAGATTCCGAGTTATGATGTAGGCGCAGTAGATTCCGAGTTATGATGTAGGCGCAGTAGATTCCGAGTTAGATTCCGAGTTATGATGTAGGCGCAGTAGATTCGAGTTATGATGTAGGCGCAGTAGATTCCGAGTTAGATTCCGTGTTATGATGTAGGCGCAGTAGATTCCGAGTTATGATGTAGGTGCAGTAGATTCCGAGTTAGATTCCGAGTTATGATGTAGGCGCAGTAGATTCCGAGTTATGATGTAGGCGCAGTAGATTCCGAGTTAGATTCCGAGTTATGATGTAGGCGCAGTAGGTTCCGAGTTATGATGTAGGCGCAGTAGATTCCGAGTTATGATGTAGGCGCAGTAGATTCCGAGTTAGATTCCGAGTTATGATGTAGGCGCAGTAGATTCGAGTTATGATGTAGGCGCAGTAGATTCCGAGTTAGATTCCGAGTTATGATGTAGGCGCAGTAGATTCCGAGTTATGATGTAGGCGCAGTAGATTCCGAGTTAGATTCCGAGTTATGATGTAGGCGCAGTAGATTCCGAGTTATGATGTAGGCGCAGTAGATTCCGAGTTAGATTCCTAGTTATGATGTAGGCGCAGTAGATTCCGAGTTATGATGTAGGCGCAGTAGATTCCGAGTTAGATTCCGAGTTATGATGCAGGCGCAGTAGATTCCGAGTTATGATGTAGGCGCAGTAGATTCCGAGTTAGATTCCGAGTTATGATGTAGGCGCAGTAGATTCCGAGTTATGATGTAGGCGCAGTAGATTCCGAGTTAGATTCCGAGTTATGATGTAGGCGCAGTAGATTCCGAGTTACGATGTAGGCGCAGTAGATTCCGAGTTAGATTCCGAGTTATGATGTAGGCGCAGTAGATTCCGAGTTATGATGTAGGCACAGTAGATTCCGAGTTAGATTCCGAGTTATGATGTAGGCGCAGTAGATTCCGAGTTAGATTCCGAGTTATGATGTAGGCGCAGTAGGTTCCGAGTTATGATGTAGGCGCAGTAGATTCCGAGTTATGATGTAGGCGCAGTAGATTCCGAGTTAGATTCCGAGTTATGATGTAGGCGCAGTAGATTCCGAGTTATGATGTAGGCGCAGTAGATTCCGAGTTAGATTCTGAGTTATGATGTAGGCGCAGTAGATTCCGAGTTATGATGTAGGCGCAGTAGATTCCGAGTTATGATGTAGACGCAGTAGATTCCGAGTTATGATGTAGGCGCATTAGATTCCGAGTTAGATTCCGAGTTATGATGTAGGCGCAGTAGATTCCGAGTTAGATTCCGAGTTATGATGTAGGCGCAGTAGATTCCGAGCTATGATGTAGGCGCAGTAGATTCCGAGTTAGATTCCGAGTTATGATGTAGGCGCAGTAGATTCTGAGTTATGATGTAGGCGCAGTAGATTCCGAGTTATGATGTAGGCGCAGTAGATTCCGAGTTAGATTCCGAGTTATGATGTAGGCGCAGTAGATTCCGAGTTATGATGTAGGCGCAGTAGATTCTGAGTTAGATTGCGAGTTATGATGTAGGCGAAGTAGATTCCGAGTTATGATGTAGGCGCAGTAGATTCCGAGTTAGATTCCGAGTTATGATGTAGGCGCAGTAGATTCCGAGTTATGATGTAGGCGCAGTAGATTCCGAGTTATGATGTAGACGCAGTAGATTCCGAGTTATGATGTAGGCGCAGTAGATTCCGAGTTAGATTCCGAGTTATGATGTAGGCGCAGTAGATTCCGAGTTAGATTCCGAGTTATGATGTAGGCGCAGTAGATTCCGAGCTATGATGTAGGCGCAGTAGATTCCGAGTTAGATTCCGAGTTATGATGTAGGCGCAGTAGATTCCGAGTTATGATGTAGGCGCAGTAGATTCCGAGTTAGATTCCGAGTTATGATGTAGGCGCAGTAGATTCCGAGTTATGATGTAGGCGCAGTAGATTCCGAGTTAGATTCCGAGTTATGATGTAGGCGCAGTAGATTCCGAGTTATGATGTAGGCGCAGTAGATTCCGAGTTAGATTCCGAGTTATGATGTAGGCGCAGTAGATTCCGAGTTATGATGTAGGCGCAGTAGATTCCGAGTTAGATTCCGAGTTATGATGTAGGCGCAGTAGATTCCGAGTTATGATGTAGGCGCAGTAGATTCCGAGTTATGATGTCGGCGCAGTAGATTCCGAGTTAGATTCCGAGTTATGATTTAGGCGCAGTAGATTCCGAGTTATGATGTAGGCGCAGTAGATTCCGAGTTAGATACGAGTTATGATGTAGGCGCAGTAGATTCCGAGTTATGATGTAGGCGCAGTAGATTCCGAGTTAGATTCCGAGTTATGATGTAGGCGCAGATGATTCCGAGTTATGATGTAGACGCAGTAAATTCCGAGTTATGATGTAGGCGCAGTAGATTCCGAGTTAGATTCCGAGTTATGATGTAGGCGCAGTAGATTCCGAGTTAGATTCCGAGTTATGATGTAGGCGCAGTAGATTCCGAGCTATGATGTAGGCGCAGTAGATTCTGAGTTAGATTCCGAGTTATGATGTAGGCGCAGTAGATTCCGAGTTATGATGTAGGCGCAGTAGATTCCGAGTTAGATTACGAGTTATGATGTAGGCGCAGTAGATTCCGAGTTATGATGTAGGCGCAGTAGATTCCGAGTTAGATTCCGAGTTATGATGTAGGCGCAGTAGATTCCGAGTTATGATGTAGGTGCAGTAGATTCCAAGTTATATTCCGAGTTATGATGTAGGCGCAGTAGATTCCGAGTTATGATGTAGGCGCAGTAGATTCCGAGTTAGATTCCGAGTTATGATGTAGGCGCAGTAGATTCCGAGTTATGATGTAGGCGCAGTAGATTCCGAGTTAGATTCCGAGTTATGATGTAGGCGCAGTAGATTCCGAGTTATGATGTAGGCGCAGTAGATTCCGAGTTTGATTCCGAGTTATGATGTAGGCGCAGTAGATTCCGAGTTATGATGTAGGCGCAGTAGATTCCGAGTAAGATTCCGAGTTATGATGTAGGCGCAGTAGATTCCGAGTTATGATGTAGGCGCAGTAGATTCCGAGTTAGATTCCGAGTTATGATGTAGGCGCAGTAGGTTCCGAGTTATGATGTAGGCGCAGTAGATTCCGAGTTATGATGTAGGCGCAGTAGATTCCGAGTTAGATTCCGAGTTATGATGTAGGCGCAGTAGATTCCGAGTTATGATGTAGGCGCAGTAGATTCCGAGTTAGATTCCGAGTTATGATGTAGGCGCAGTAGATTCCGAGTTATGATGTAGGCGCAGTAGATTCCGAGTTAGATTCCGAGATATGATGCAGGCGCAGTAGATTCCGAGTTATGATGTAGGCGCAGTAGATTCCGAGTTAGATTCCAAGTTATGATGTAGGCGCAGTAGATTCCGAGTTATGATGTAGGCGCGGTAGATTCCGAGTTAGATTCCGAGTTATGATGTAGGCGCAGTAGATTCCGAGTTATGATGTAGGCGCAGTAGATTCCGAGTTATGATGTAGACGCAGTAGATTCCGAGTTATGATGTAGGCGCATTAGATTCCGAGTTAGATTCCGAGTTATGATGTAGGCGCAGTAGATTCCGAGTTAGATTCCGAGTTATGATGTAGGCGCAGTAGATTCCGAGCTATGGTGTTGGCGCAGTAGATTCCGAGTTAGATTCCGAGTTATGATGTAGGCGCAGTAGATTCTGAGTTATGATGTAGGCTCAGTAGCTTCCGAGTTATGATGTAGGCGCAGTAGATTCCGAGTTAGATTCCGAGTTATGATGTAGGCGCAGTAGATTCCGAGTTATGATGTAGGCGCAGTAGATTCTGAGTTAGATTCCGAGTTATGATGTAGGCGCAGTAGATTCCGAGTTATGATGTAGGCTCAGTAGATTCCGAGTTAGATTCCGAGTTATGATGTAGGCGCAGTAGATTCCAAGTTATGATGTAGGCGCAGTAGATTCCGAGTTATGATGTAGACGCAGTAGATTCCGAGTTATGATGTAGGCGCAGTAGATTCTGAGTTATGATGTAGGCGCAGTAGATTCCGAGTTAGATTCCGAGTTATGATGTAGGCGCAGTAGATTCCGAGTTATGATGTAGGTGCAGTAGATTCCGAGTTAGATTCCGAGTTATGATGTAGGCGCAGTAGATTCTGAGTTATGATGTAGGCGCAGTAGATTCCGAGTTATGATGTAGGCGCAGTAGATTCCGAGTTAGATTCCGAGTTATGATGTAGGCGCAGTAGATTCCGAGTTATGATGTAGGCGCAGTAGATTCTGAGTTAGATTGCGAGTTATGATGTAGGCGAAGTAGATTCCGAGTTATGATGTAGGCGCAGTAGATTCCGAGTTAGATTCCGAGTTATGATGTAGGCGCAGTAGATTCCGAGTTATGATGTAGGCGCAGTAGATTCCGAGTTATGATGTAGACGCAGTAGATTCCGAGTTATGATGTAGGCGCAGTAGATTCCGAGTTAGATTCCGAGTTATGATGTAGGCGCAGTAGATTCCGAGTTAGATTCCGAGTTATGATGTAGGCGCAGTAGATTCCGAGCTATGATGTAGGCGCAGTAGATTCCGAGTTAGATTCCGAGTTATGATGTAGGCGCAGTAGATTCCGAGTTATGATGTAGGCGCAGTAGATTCCGAGTTAGATTCCGAGTTATGATGTAGGCGCAGTAGATTCCGAGTTATGATGTAGGCGCAGTAGATTCCGAGTTAGATTCCGAGTTATGATGTAGGCGCAGTAGATTCCGAGTTATGATGTAGGCGCAGTAGATTCCGAGTTAGATTCCGAGTTATGATGTAGGCGCAGTAGATTCCGAGTTATGATGTAGGCGCAGTAGATTCCGAGTTATGATGTCGGCGCAGTAGATTCCGAGTTAGATTCCGAGTTATGATTTAGGCGCAGTAGATTCCGAGTTATGATGTAGGCGCAGTAGATTCCGAGTTAGATACGAGTTATGATGTAGGCGCAGTAGATTCCGAGTTATGATGTAGGCGCAGTAGATTCCGAGTTAGATTCCGAGTTATGATGTAGGCGCAGATGATTCCGAGTTATGATGTAGACGCAGTAAATTCCGAGTTATGATGTAGGCGCAGTAGATTCCGAGTTAGATTCCGAGTTATGATGTAGGCGCAGTAGATTCCGAGTTAGATTCCGAGTTATGATGTAGGCGCAGTAGATTCCGAGCTATGATGTAGGCGCAGTAGATTCTGAGTTAGATTCCGAGTTATGATGTAGGCGCAGTAGATTCCGAGTTATGATGTAGGCGCAGTAGATTCCGAGTTAGATTACGAGTTATGATGTAGGCGCAGTAGATTCCGAGTTATGATGTAGGCGCAGTAGATTCCGAGTTAGATTCCGAGTTATGATGTAGGCGCAGTAGATTCCGAGTTATGATGTAGGTGCAGTAGATTCCAAGTTATATTCCGAGTTATGATGTAGGCGCAGTAGATTCCGAGTTATGATGTAGGCGCAGTAGATTCCGAGTTAGATTCCGAGTTATGATGTAGGCGCAGTAGATTCCGAGTTATGATGTAGGCGCAGTAGATTCCGAGTTAGATTCCGAGTTATGATGTAGGCGCAGTAGATTCCGAGTTATGATGTAGGCGCAGTAGATTCCGAGTTAGATTCCGAGTTATGATGTAGGCGCAGTAGATTCCGAGTTATGATGTAGGCGCAGTAGATTCCGAGTAAGATTCCGAGTTATGATGTAGGCGCAGTAGATTCCGAGTTATGATGTAGGCGCAGTAGATTCCGAGTTAGATTCCGAGTTATGATGTAGGCGCAGTAGGTTCCGAGTTATGATGTAGGCGCAGTAGATTCCGAGTTATGATGTAGGCGCAGTAGATTCCGAGTTAGATTCCGAGTTATGATGTAGGCGCAGTAGATTCCGAGTTATGATGTAGGCGCAGTAGATTCCGAGTTAGATTCCGAGTTATGATGTAGGCGCAGTAGATTCCGAGTTATGATGTAGGCGCAGTAGATTCCGAGTTAGATTCCGAGATATGATGCAGGCGCAGTAGATTCCGAGTTATGATGTAGGCGCAGTAGATTCCGAGTTAGATTCCAAGTTATGATGTAGGCGCAGTAGATTCCGAGTTATGATGTAGGCGCGGTAGATTCCGAGTTAGATTCCGAGTTATGATGTAGGCGCAGTAGATTCCGAGTTATGATGTAGGCGCAGTAGATTCCGAGTTATGATGTAGACGCAGTAGATTCCGAGTTATGATGTAGGCGCATTAGATTCCGAGTTAGATTCCGAGTTATGATGTAGGCGCAGTAGATTCCGAGTTAGATTCCGAGTTATGATGTAGGCGCAGTAGATTCCGAGCTATGGTGTTGGCGCAGTAGATTCCGAGTTAGATTCCGAGTTATGATGTAGGCGCAGTAGATTCTGAGTTATGATGTAGGCTCAGTAGCTTCCGAGTTATGATGTAGGCGCAGTAGATTCCGAGTTAGATTCCGAGTTATGATGTAGGCGCAGTAGATTCCGAGTTATGATGTAGGCGCAGTAGATTCTGAGTTAGATTCCGAGTTATGATGTAGGCGCAGTAGATTCCGAGTTATGATGTAGGCTCAGTAGATTCCGAGTTAGATTCCGAGTTATGATGTAGGCGCAGTAGATTCCAAGTTATGATGTAGGCGCAGTAGATTCCGAGTTATGATGTAGACGCAGTAGATTCCGAGTTATGATGTAGGCGCAGTAGATTCTGAGTTATGATGTAGGCGCAGTAGATTCCGAGTTAGATTCCGAGTTGTGATGTAGGCGCAGTAGATTCCGAGTTATGATGTAGGTGCAGTAGATTCCGAGTTATGATGTAGGCGCAGTAGATTCCGAGTTAGATTCCGAGTTATGATGTAGGCGCAGTAGATTCCGAGTTATGATGTAGGCGCAGTAGATTCCGAGTTAGATTCCGAGTTATGATGTAGGCGCAGTAGATTCCGAGTTATGATGTAGGCGCAGTAGATTCCGAGTTAGATTCCGAGTTATGATGTAGGCGCAGTAGATTCCGAGTTATGATGTAGGCGCAGTAGATTCCGAGTTAGATTCCGAGTTATGATGTAGGCGCAGTAGGTTCCGAGTTATGATGTAGGCGCAGTAGATTCCGAGTTATGATGTAGGCGCAGTAGATTCCGAGTTAGATTCCGAGTTATGATGTAGGCGCAGTAGATTCCGAGTTATGATGTAGGCGCAGTAGATTCCGAGTTAGATTCCGAGTTATGATGTAGGCGCAGTAGATTCCGAGTTATGATGTAGGCGCAGTAGATTCCGAGTTAGATTCCGAGTTATGATGCAGGCACAGTAGATTCCGAGTTATGATGTAGGCGCAGTAGATTCCGAGTTAGATTCCGAGTTATGATGTAGGCGCAGTAGATTCCGAGTTATGATGTAGGCGCAGTAGATTCCGAGTTAGATTCCGAGTTATGATGTAGGCGCAGTAGATTCCGAGTTATGATGTAGGCGCAGTAGATTCCGAGTTAGATTCCGAGTTATGATGTAGGCGCAGTAGATTCCGAGTTATGATGGCGCAGTAGATTCCGAGTTAGATTCCGAGTTATGATGTAGGCGCAGTAGGTTCCGAGTTATGATGTAGGCGCAGTAGATTCCGAGTTATGATGTAGGCGCAGTAGATTCCGAGTTAGATTCCGAGTTATGATGTAGGAGCAGTAGATTCCGAGTTATGATGTAGGCGCAGTAGATTCCGAGTTAGATTCCGAGTTATGATGTAGGCGCAGTAGATTCTGAGTTATGATGTAGGCGCAGTAGATTCCGAGTTATGATGTAGACGCAGTAGATTCCGAGTTATGATGTAGGCGCAGTAGATTCTGAGTTAGATTCCGAGTTATGATGTAGGCGCAGTAGATTCCGAGTTAGATTCCGAGTTATGATGTAGGCGCAGTAGATTCCGAGTTATGATGTAGGCGCAGTAGATTCCGAGTTAGATTCCGAGTTATGATGTAGGCGCAGTAGATTCCGAGTTATGATGTAGGCGCAGTAGATTCCGAGTTAGATTCCGCGTTATGATGTAGGCGCAGTAGATTCCGAGTTATGATGTAGGCGCAGTAGATTCCGAGTTAGATTCCGAGTTATGATGTAGGCGCAGTAGATTCCGAGTTATGATGTAGGCGCAGTAGATTCCGAGTTAGATTCCGAGTTATGATGTAGGCGCAGTAGATTCCGAGTTATGATGTAGGCGCAGTAGATTCCGAGTTAGATTCCGAGTTATGATGTAGGCGCAGTAGATTCGAGTTATGATGTAGGTGCAGTAGATTCCGAGTTTGATTCCGAGTTATGATGTAGGCGCAGTAGATTCCAAGTTAGATTCCGAGTTATGATGTAGGCGCAGTAGATTCCGAGTTATGATGTAGGCGCAGTAGATTCCGAGTTAGATTCCGAGTTATGATGCAGGCACAGTAGATTCCGAGTTATGATGTAGGCGCAGTAGATTCCGAGTTAGATTCCGAGTTATGATGTAGGCGCAGTAGATTCCGAGTTATGATGTAGGCGCAGTAGATTCCGAGTTAGATTCCGAGTTATGATGTAGGCGCAGTAGATTCCGAGTTATGATGTAGGCGCAGTAGATTCCGAGTTAGATTCCGAGTTATGATGTAGGCGCAGTAGATTCCGAGTTATGATGTAGGCGCAGTAGATTCCGAGTTAGATTCCGAGTTATGATGTAGGCGCAGTAGATTCCGAGTTATGATGGCGCAGTAGATTCCGAGTTAGATTCCGAGTTATGATGTAGGCGCAGTAGGTTCCGAGTTATGATGTAGGCGCAGTAGATTCCGAGTTATGATGTAGGCGCAGTAGATTCCGAGTTAGATTCCGAGTTATGATGTAGGAGCAGTAGATTCCGAGTTATGATGTAGGCGCAGTAGATTCCGAGTTAGATTCCGAGTTATGATGTAGGCGCAGTAGATTCTGAGTTATGATGTAGGCGCAGTAGATTCCGAGTTATGATGTAGACGCAGTAGATTCCGAGTTATGATGTAGGCGCAGTAGATTCTGAGTTAGATTCCGAGTTATGATGTAGGCGCAGTAGATTCCGAGTTAGATTCCGAGTTATGATGTAGGCGCAGTAGATTCCGAGTTATGATGTAGGCGCAGTAGATTCCGAGTTAGATTCCGAGTTATGATGTAGGCGCAGTAGATTCCGAGTTATGATGTAGGCGCAGTAGATTCCGAGTTAGATTCCGCGTTATGATGTAGGCGCAGTAGATTCCGAGTTATGATGTAGGCGCAGTAGATTCCGAGTTAGATTCCGAGTTATGATGTAGGCGCAGTAGATTCCGAGTTATGATGTAGGCGCAGTAGATTCCGAGTTAGATTCCGAGTTATGATGTAGGCGCAGTAGATTCCGAGTTATGATGTAGGCGCAGTAGATTCCGAGTTAGATTCCGAGTTATGATGTAGGCGCAGTAGATTCCGAGTTATGATGTAGGCGCAGTAGATTCCGAGTTAGATTCCGAGTTATGATGTAGGCGCAGTAGGTTCCGAGTTATGATGTAGGCGCAGTAGATTCCGAGTTATGATGTAGGCACAGTAGATTCCGAGTTAGATTCCGAGTTATGATGTAGGCGCAGTAGATTCCGAGTTATGATGTAGGCGCAGTAGATTCCGAGTTAGATTCCGAGTTATGATGTAGGCGCAGTAGATTCGAGTTATGATGTAGGCGCAGTAGATTCCGAGTTAGATTCCGAGTTATGATGTAGGCGCAGTAGATTCCGAGTTAAGATGTAGGCGCAGTAGATTCCGAGTTAGATTCCGAGTTATGATGTAGGCGCAGTAGATTCCGAGTTATGATGTAGGCGCAGTAGATTCCGAGTTAGATTCCGAGTTATGATGTAGGCGCAGTAGATTCGAGTTATGATTTAGGCGCAGTAGATTCCGAGTTAGATTCCGAGTTATGATGTAGGCGCAGTAGATTCCGAGTTATGATGTAGGCGCAGTAGATTCCGAGTTATATTCCGAGTTATGATGTAGGCGCAGTAGATTCCGAGTTATGATGTAGGCGCAGTAGATTCCGAGTTAGATTCCGAGTTATGATGTAGGCGCAGTAGATTCCGAGTTATGATGTAGGCGCAGTAGATTCCGAGTTATATTCCGAGTTATGATGTAGGCGCAGTAGGTTCCGAGTTATGATGTAGGCGCAGTAGATTCCGAGTTATGATGTAGGCGCAGTAGATTCCGAGTTAGATTCCGAGTTATGATGTAGGCGCAGTAGATTCCGAGTTATGATGTAGGCGCAGTAGATTCCGAGTTAGATTCCGAGTTATGATGTAGGCGCAGTAGATTCCGAGTTATGATGTAGGCGCAGTAGATTCCGAGTTAGATTCCGAGTTATGATGTAGGCGCAGTAGATTCCGAGTTATGATGTAGGCGCAGTAGATTCCGAGTTAGATTACGAGTTATGATGTAGGCGCAGTAGATTCCGAGTTATGATGTAGGCGCAGTAGATTCCGAGTTAGATTCCGAGTTATGATGTAGGCGCAGTAGATTCCGAGTTATGATGTAGGCGCAGTAGATTCCGAGTTAGATTCCGAGTTATGATGTAGGCGCAGTAGATTCCGAGTTATGATGTAGGCGCAGTAGATTCCGAGTAAGATTCCGAGTTATGATGTAGGCGCAGTAGATTCCAAGTTATGATGTAGGCGCAGTAGATTCCGAGTTAGATTCCGAGTTATGATGTAGGCGCAGTAGGTTCCGAGTTATGATGTAGGCGCAGTAGATTCCGAGTTATGATGTAGGCGCAGTAGATTCCGAGTTAGATTCCGAGTTATGATGTAGGCGCAGTAGATTCCGAGTTATGATGTAGGCGCAGTAGATTCCGAGTTAGATTCCGAGTTATGATGTAGGCGCAGTAGATTCCGAGTTATGATGTAGGCGCAGTAGATTCCGAGTTAGATTCCGAGTTATGATGTAGGCGCAGTAGATTCCGAGTTATGATGTAGGCGCAGTAGATTCCGAGTTAGATTCCGAGTTATGATGTAGGCGCAGTAGATTCCGAGTTACGATGTAGGCGCAGTAGATTCCGAGTTAGATTCCGAGTTATGATGTAGGCGCAGTAGATTCCGAGTTACGATGTAGGCGCAGTAGATTCCGAGTTAGATTCCGAGTTATGATGTAGGCGCAGTAGATTCCGAGTTACGATGTAGGCGCAGTAGATTCCGAGTTAGATTCCGAGTTATGATGTAGGCGCAGTAGATTCCGAGTTACGATGTAGGCGCAGTAGATTCCGAGTTAGATTTCGAGTTATGATGTAGGCGCAGTAGATTCCGAGTTATGATGTAGGCGCAGTATATTCCGAGTTAGATTCCGAGTTATGATGCAGGCGCAGTAGATTCCGAGTTATGATGTAGGCGCAGTAGATTTCGAGTTAGATTCCGAGTTATGATGCAGGCGCAGTAGATTCCGAGTTACGATGTAGGCGCAGTAGATTCCGAGTTAGATTCCGAGTTATGATGTAGGCGCAGTAGATTCCGAGTTACGATGTAGGCGCAGTAGATTCCGAGTTAGATTCCGAGTTATGATGTAGGCGCAGTAGATTCCGAGTTACGATGTAGGCGCAGTAGATTCCGAGTTAGATTCCGAGTTATGATGTAGGCGCAGTAGATTCCGAGTTATGATGTAGGCGCAGTAGATTCCGAGTTAGATTCCGAGTTATGATGTAGGCGCAGTAGATTCCGAGTTATGATGTAGGCGCAGTAGATTCCGAGTCAGATTCCGAGTTATGATGTATGCTCAGTAGTTTCCGAGTTATGATGTAGGCGCAGTAGATTCCGAGTTATGATGTAGGCGCAGTAGATTCCGAGTTAGATTCCGAGTTATGATGTAGGCGCAGTAGATTCCGAGTTATGATGTAGGCGCAGTAGATTCCGAGTTAGATTCCGAGTTATGATGTAGGCGCAGTAGATTCCGAGTTATGATGTAGGCGCAGTAGATTCTGAGTTAGATTCCGAGTTATGATGTAGGCGCAGTAGATTCCGAGTTATGATGTAGGCGCAGTAGATTCCGAGTTAGATTCCGAGTTATGTTGTAGGCGCAGTAGATTCCGAGTTATGATGTAGGCGCAGTAGATTCCGAGTTATGATGTAGACGCAGTAGATTCCGAGTTATGATGTAGGCGCAGTAGATTCTGAGTTAGATTCTGAGTTATGATGTAGGCGCAGTAGATTCCGAGTTAGATTCCGAGTTATGATGTAGGCGCAGTAGATTCCGAGCTATGATGTAGGCGCAGTAGATTCCGAGTTAGATTCCGAGTTATGATGTAGGCGCAGTAGATTCCGAGTTATGATGTAGGCGCAGTAGATTCCGAGTTAGATTCCGAGTTATGATGTAGGCGCAGTAGATTCCGAGTTATGATGTAGGCGCAGTAGATTCCGAGTTAGATTCCGAGTTATGATGTAGGCGCAGTAGATTCCGAGTTATGATGTAGGCGCAGTAGATTCCGAGTTAGATTCCGAGTTATGATGTAGGCGCAGTAGATTCCGAGTTATGATGTAGGCGCAGTAGATTCCGAGTAAGATTCCGAGTTATGATGTTGGCGCAGTAGATTCCGAGTTATGATGTAGGCACAGTAGATTCCGAGTTAGATTCCGAGATATGATGTAGGCGCAGTAGGTTCCGAGTTATGATGTAGGCGCAGTAGATTCCGAGTTATGATGTAGGCGCAGTAGATTCCGAGTTAGATTCCGAGTTATGGTGTAGGCGCAGTAGATTCCGAGTTATGATGTAGGCGCAGTAGATTCCGAGTTAGATTCCGAGTTATGATGTAGGCGCAGTAGATTCCGAGTTATGATGTAGGCGCAGTAGATTCCGAGTTAGATTCCGAGTTATGATGTAGGCGCAGTAGATTCCGAGTTATGATGTAGGCGCAGTAGATTCCGAGTTAGATTCCGAGTTATGATGTAGGCGCAGTAGATTCCGAGTTATGATGTAGGCGCAGTAGATTCCGAGTTAGATTCCGAGTTATGATGTAGGCGCAGTAGATTCCGAGCTATGATGTAGGCGCAGTAGATTCCGAGTTAGATTCCGAGTTATGATGTAGGCGCAGCAGATTCCGAGTTATGATGTAGGCGCAGTAGATTCCGAGTTAGATTCCGAGTTATGATGTAGGCGCAGTAGATTCCGAGTTAGATTCCGAGTTATGATGTAGGCGCAGTAGATTCCGAGTTATGATGTAGGCGCAGTAGATTCCGAGTTAGATTCCGAGTTATGATGTAGGCGCAGTAGATTCCGAGTTATGATGTAGGCGCAGTAGATTCCGAGTTAGATTCCGAGTTATGATGTAGGCGCAGTAGATTCCGAGTTACGATGTAGGCACAGTAGATTCCGAGTTAGATTCCGAGATATGATGTAGGCGCAGTAGGTTCCGAGTTATGATGTAGGCGCAGTAGATTCCGAGTTATGATGTAGGCGCAGTAGATTCCGAGTTAGATTCCGAGTTATGGTGTAGGCGCAGTAGATTCCGAGTTAGATTCCGAGTTATGATGTAGGCGCAGTAGATTCCGAGTTATGATGTAGGCGCAGTAGATTCCGAGTTAGATTCCGAGTTATGATGCAGGCGCAGTAGATTCCGAGTTAGATTCCGAGTTATGATGCAGGCGCAGTAGATTCCGAGTTACGATGTAGGCGCAGTAGATTCCGAGTTAGATTCCGAGTTATGATGTAGGCGCAGCAGATTCCGAGTTATGATGTAGGCGCAGTAGATTCCGAGTTAGATTCCGAGTTATGATGTAGGCGCAGTAGATTCCGAGCTATGATGTAGGCGCAGTAGATTCCGAGTTAGATTCCGAGTTATGATGTAGGCGCAGCAGATTCCGAGTTATGATGTAGGCGCAGTAGATTCCGAGTTAGATTCCGAGTTATGATGTAGGCGCAGTAGATTCCGAGTTAGATTCCGAGTTATGATGTAGGCGCAGTAGATTCCGAGTTATGATGTAGGCGCAGTAGATTCCGAGTTAGATTCCGAGTTATGATGTAGGCGCAGTAGATTCCGAGTTATGATGTAGGCACAGTAGATTCCGAGTTAGATTCCGAGATATGATGTAGGCGCAGTAGGTTCCGAGTTATGATGTAGGCGCAGTAGATTCCGAGTTATGATGTAGGCGCAGTAGATTCCGAGTTAGATTCCGAGTTATGGTGTAGGCGCAGTAGATTCCGAGTTATGATGTAGGCGCAGTAGATTCCGAGTTAGATTCCGAGTTATAATGTAGGCGCAGTAGATTCCGAGTTACGATGTAGGCGCAGTAGATTCCGAGTTAGATTCCGAGTTATGATGTAGGCGCAGTAGATTCCGAGTTACGATGTAGGCACAGTAGATTCCGAGTTAGATTCCGAGTTATGATGTAGGCGCAGTAGATTCCGAGTTATGATGTAGGCGCAGTAGATTCCGAGTTAGATTCCGAGTTATGATGTAGGCGCAGTAGGTTCCCAGTTATGATGTAGGCGCAGTAGATTCCGAGTTATGATGTAGGCGCAGTAGATTCCGAGTTAGATTCCGAGTTATGATGTAGGCGCAGTAGATTCCGAGTTATGATGTAGGCGCAGTAGATTCCGAGTTAGATTCCGAGTTATGATGTAGGCGCAGTAGATTCCGAGTTATGATGTAGGCGCAGTAGATTCCGAGTTATGATGTAGGCGCAGTAGATTCCGAGTTATGATGTAGGCGCATTAGATTCCGAGTTAGATTCCGAGTTATGATGTAGGCGCAGTAGATTCCGAGTTAGATTCCGAGTTATGATGTAGGCGCAGTAGATTCCGAGCTATGATGTAGGCGCAGTAGATTCCGAGTTAGATTCCGAGTTATGATGTAGGCGCAGTAGATTCTGAGTTATGATGTAGGCGCAGTAGATTCCGAGTTATTATGTAGGCGCAGTAGATTCCGAGTTAGATTCCGAGTTATGATGTAGGCGCAGTAGATTTGGAGTTATGATGTAGGCGCAGTAGATTCTGAGTTAGATTCCGAGTTATGATGTAGGCGCAGTAGATTCCGAGTTATGATGTAGGCGCAGTAGATTCCGAGTTAGATTCCGAGTTATGATGTAGGCGAAGTAGATTCCGAGTTATGATGTAGGCGCAGTAGATTCCGAGTTATGATGTAGACGCAGTAGATTCCGAGTTATGATGTAGGCGCAGTAGATTCTGAGTTAGATTCCGAGTTATGATGTAGGCGCAGTAGATTCCGAGTTAGATTCCGAGTTATGATGTAGGCGCAGTAGATTCCGAGCTATGATGTAGGAGCAGTAGATTCCGAGTTAGATTCCGAGTTATGATGTAGGCGCAGTAGATTCCGAGTTATGATTTACGCGCAGTAGATTCCGAGTTAGATTCCGAGTTATGATGTAGGCGCAGTAGATTTCGAGTTATGATGTAGGCGCAGTAGATTCTGAGTTATGATGTAGGCGCAGTAGATTCCGAGTTAGATTCCGAGTTATGATGTAGGCGCAGTAGATTCCGAGTTATGATGTAGGCGCAGTAGATTCCGAGTTAGATTCCGAGTTATGATGTAGGCGCAGTAGATTCCGAGTTAGATTCCGAGTTATGATGTAGGCGCAGTAGATTCCGAGCTATGATGTAGGCGCAGTAGATTCCGAGTTAGATTCCGAGTTATGATGTAGGCGCAGTAGATTCCGAGTTATGATGTAGGCGCAGTAGATTCCGAGTTAGATTCCGAGTTATGATGTAGGCGCAGTAGATTCCGAGTTAGATTCCGAGTTATGATGTAGGCGCAGTAGATTCCGAGTTATGATGTAGGCGCAGTAGATTCCGAGTTAGATTCCGAGTTATGATGTAGGCGCAGTAGATTCCGAGTTATGATGTAGGCGCAGTAGATTCCGAGTTAGATTCCGAGTTATGATGTAGGCGCAGTAGATTCCGAGTTATGATGTAGGCGCAGTAGATTCCGAGTTAGATTCCGAGTTATGATGTAGGCGCAGTAGATTCCGAGTTATGATGTAGGCGCAGTAGATTCCGAGTTAGATTCCGAGTTATGATGTAGGCGCAGTAGATTCCGAGTTATGATGTAGGCACAGTAGATTCCGAGTTAGATTCCGAGTTATGATGTAGGCGCAGTAGGTTCCGAGTTATGATGTAGGCGCAGTAGATTCCGAGTTATGATGTAGGCGCAGTAGATTCTGAGTTAGATTCCGAGTTATGATGTAGGCGCAGTAGATTCCGAGTTATGATGTAGGCGCAGTAGATTCCGAGTTAGATTCCGAGTTATGATGTAGGCGCAGTAGATTCCGAGTTATGATGTAGGCGCAGTAGATTCCGAGTTAGATTCCGAGTTATGATGCAGGCGCAGTAGATTCCGAGTTATGATGTAGGCGCAGTAGATTCCGAGTTAGATTCCGAGTTATGATGTAGGCGCAGTAGATTCCGAGTTATGATGTAGGCGCAGTAGATTCCGAGTTAGATTCCGAGTTATAATGTAGGCGCAGTAGATTCCGAGTTACGATGTAGGCGCAGTAGATTCCGAGTTAGATTCCGAGTTATGATGTAGGCGCAGTAGATTCCGAGTTATGATGTAGGCACAGTAGATTCCGAGTTAGATTCCGAGTTATGATGTAGGCGCAGTAGATTCCGAGTTATGATGTAGGCGCAGTAGATTCCGAGTTAGATTCCGAGTTATGATGTAGGCGCAGTAGGTTCCGAGTTATGATGTAGGCGCAGTAGATTCCGAGTTATGATGTAGGCGCAGTAGATTCCGAGTTAGATTCCGAGTTATGATGTAGGCGCAGTAGATTCCGAGTTATGATGTAGGCGCAGTAGATTCCGAGTTAGATTCCGAGTTATGATGTAGGCGCAGTAGATTCCGAGTTATGATGTAGGCGCAGTAGATTCCGAGTTATGATGTAGACGCAGTAGATTCCGAGTTATGATGTAGGCGCATTAGATTCCGAGTTAGATTCCGAGTTATGATGTAGGCGCAGTAGATTCCGAGTTAGATTCCGAGTTATGATGTAGGCGCAGTAGATTCCGAGCTATGATGTAGGCGCAGTAGATTCCGAGTTAGATTCCGAGTTATGATGTAGGCGCAGTAGATTGTGAGTTATGATGTAGGCGCAGTAGATTCCGAGTTATGATGTAGGCGCAGTAGATTCCGAGTTAGATTCCGAGTTATGATGTAGGCGCAGTAGATTTGGAGTTATGATGTAGGCGCAGTAGATTCTGAGTTAGTTTCCGAGTTATGATGTAGGCGCAGTAGATTCCGAGTTATGATGTAGGCGCAGTAGATTCCGAGTTAGATTCCGAGTTATGATGTAGGCGCAGTAGATTCCGAGTTATGATGTAGGTGCAGTAGATTCCGAGTTATGATGTAGGCACAGTAGATTCCGAGTTATGATGTAGGCGCAGTAGATTCTGAGTTAGATTCCGAGTTATGATGTAGGCGCAGTAGATTCCGAGTTAGATTCCGAGTTATGATGTAGGCGCAGTAGATTCCGAGCTATGATGTAGGCACAGTAGATTCCGAGTTAGATTCCGAGTTATGATGTAGGCGCAGTAGATTCCGAGTTATGATGTAGGCGCAGTAGATTCCGAGTTAGATTCCGAGTTATGATGTAGGCGCAGTAGATTCTGAGTTATGATGTAGGCGCAGTAGATTCCGAGTTAGATTCCGAGTTATGATGTTGGCGCAGTAGATTCCGAGTTATGATGTAGGCGCAGTAGATTCCGAGTTAGATTCCGAGTTATGATGTAGGCGCAGTAGATTCCGAGTTATGATGTAGGCGCAGTAGATTCCGAGTTAGATTCCGAGTTATGATGTAGGCGCAGTAGATTCCGAGTTATGATGTAGGCGCAGTAGATTCCGAGTTAGATTCCGAGTTATGATGTAGGCGCAGTAGATTCCGAGTTATGATGTAGGCGCAGTAGATTCCGAGTTAGATTCCGAGTTATGATGTAGGCGCAGTAGATTCCGAGTTATGATGTAGGCGCAGTAGATTCCGAGTTATGATGTAGGCGCAGTAGATTCCGAGTTAGATTCCAAGTTATGATGTAGGCGCAGTAGATTCCGAGGTATGATGTAGGCGCAGTAGATTCCGAGTTAGATTCCGAGTTATGATGTAGGCGCAGTAGATTCCGAGTTATGATGTAGGCGCAGTAGATTCCGAGTTAGATTCCGAGTTATGATGTAGGTGCAGTAGATTCCGAGTTATGATGTAGGCGCAGTAGATTCCGAGTTAGATTCCGAGTTATGATGTAGGTGCAGTAGATTCCGAGTTATGATGTAGGCGCAGTAGATTCCGAGTTAGATTCCAAGTTATGATGTAGGCGCAGTAGATTCCGAGTTATGATGTAGGCACAGTAGATTCCGAGTTAGATTCCGAGTTATGATGTAGGCGCAGTAGGTTCCGAGTTATGATGTAGGCGCAGTGGATTCCGAGTTATGATGTAGGCGCAGTAGATTCCGAGTTAGATTCCGAGTTATGATGTAGGCGCAGTAGATTCCGAGTTATGATGTAGGCACAGTAGATTCCGAGTTAGATTCCGAGTTATGATGTAGGCGCAGTAGGTTCCGAGTTATGATGTAGGCGCAGTAGATTCCGAGTTATGATGTAGGCGCAGTAGATTCCGAGTTAGATTCCGAGTTATGATGTAGGCGCAGTAGATTCCGAGTTATGATGTAGGCGCAGTATATTCCGAGTTAGATTCCGAGTTATGATGTAGGCGCAGTAGATTCCGAGTTATGATGTAGGCGCAGTAGATTCCGAGTTAGATTCCGAGTTATGATGCAGGCGCAGTAGATTCCGAGTTATGATGTAGGCGCAGTAGATTCCGAGTTAGATTCCGAGTTATGATGTAGGCGCAGTAGATTCCGAGTTATGATGTAGGCGCAGTAGATTCCGAGTTAGATTCCGAGTTATGATGTAGGCGCAGTAGATTCCGAGTTACGATGTAGTCGCAGTAGATTTCGAGTTAGATTCCGAGTTATGATGTAGGCGCAGTAGATTCCGAGTTATGATGTAGGCACAGTAGATTCCGAGTTAGATTCCGAGTTATGATGTAGGCGCAGTAGATTCCGAGTTATGATGTAGGCGCAGTAGATTCCGAGTTAGATTCCGAGTTATGATGTAGGCGCAGTAGGTTCCGAGTTATGATGTAGGCGCAGTAGATTCCGAGTTATGATGTAGGCGCAGTAGATTCCAAGTTAGATTCCGAGTTATGATGTAGGCGCAGTAGATTCCGAGTTATGATGTAGGCGCAGTAGATTCCGAGTTAGATTCCGAGTTATGATGTAGGCGCAGTAGATTCCGAGTTAGATTCCGAGTTATGATGTAGGCGCAGTAGATTCCGAGTTATGATGTAGGCGCAGTAGATTCCGAGTTAGATTCCGAGTTATGATGTAGGCGCAGTAGATTCCGAGTTATGATGTAGGCGCAGTAGATTCCGAGTTAGATTCCGAGTTATGATGTAGGCGCAGTAGATTCCGAGTTATGATGTAGGCGCAGTAGATTCCGAGTTATGATGTAGGCGCAGTAGATTCCGAGTTAGATTCCAAGTTATGATGTAGGCGCAGTAGATTCCGAGGTATGATGTAGGTGCAGTAGATTCCGAGTTAGATTCCGAGTTATGATGTAGGCGCAGTAGATTCCGAGTTATGATGTAGGCGCAGTAGATTCCGAGTTAGATTCCGAGTTATGATGTAGGTGCAGTAGATTCCGAGTTATGATGTAGGCGCAGTAGATTCCGAGTTAGATTCCGAGTTATGATGTAGGTGCAGTAGATTCCGAGTTATGATGTAGGCGCAGTAGATTCCGAGTTAGATTCCAAGTTATGATGTAGGCGCAGTAGATTCCGAGTTATGATGTAGGCACAGTAGATTCCGAGTTAGATTCCGAGTTATGATGTAGGCGCAGTAGGTTCCGAGTTATGATGTAGGCGCAGTGGATTCCGAGTTATGATGTAGGCGCAGTAGATTCCGAGTTAGATTCCGAGTTATGATGTAGGCGCAGTAGATTCCGAGTTATGATGTAGGCACAGTAGATTCCGAGTTAGATTCCGAGTTATGATGTAGGCGCAGTAGGTTCCGAGTTATGATGTAGGCGCAGTAGATTCCGAGTTATGATGTAGGCGCAGTAGATTCCGAGTTAGATTCCGAGTTATGATGTAGGCGCAGTAGATTCCGAGTTATGATGTAGGCGCAGTAGATTCCGAGTTAGATTCCGAGTTATGATGTAGGCGCAGTAGATTCCGAGTTATGATGTAGGCGCAGTAGATTCCGAGTTAGATTCCGAGTTATGATGCAGGCGCAGTAGATTCCGAGTTATGATGTAGGCGCAGTAGATTCCGAGTTAGATTCCGAGTTATGATGTAGGCGCAGTAGATTCCGAGTTATGATGTAGGCGCAGTAGATTCCGAGTTAGATTCCGAGTTATGATGTAGGCGCAGTAGATTCCGAGTTACGATGTAGTCGCAGTAGATTTCGAGTTAGATTCCGAGTTATGATGTAGGCGCAGTAGATTCCGAGTTATGATGTAGGCGCAGTAGATTCCGAGTTAGATTCCGAGTTATGATGTAGGCGCAGTAGATTCCGAGTTATGATGTAGGCGCAGTAGATTCCGAGTTAGATTCCGAGTTATGATGTAGGCGCAGTAGGTTCCGAGTTATGATGTAGGCGCAGTAGATTCCGAGTTATGATGTAGGCGCAGTAGATTCCGAGTTAGATTCCGAGTTATGATGTAGGCGCAGTAGATTCCGAGTTATGATGTAGGCGCAGTAGATTCCGAGTTAGATTCCGAGTTATGATGTAGGCGCAGTAGATTCCGAGTTATGATGTAGGCGCAGTAGATTCCGAGTTATGATGTAGACGCAGTAGATTCCGAGTTATGATGTAGGCGCATTAGATTCCGAGTTAGATTCCGAGTTATGATGTAGGCGCAGTAGATTCCGAGTTAGATTCCGAGTTATGATGTAGGCGCAGTAGATTCCGAGTTAGATTCCAAGTTATGATGTAGGCGCAGTAGATTCCGAGGTATGATGTAGGCGCAGTAGATTCCGAGTTAGATTCCGAGTTATGATGTAGGCGCAGTAGATTCCGAGTTATGATGTAGGCGCAGTAGATTCCGAGTTAGATTCCGAGTTATGATGTAGGTGCAGTAGATTCCGAGTTATGATGTAGGCGCAGTAGATTCCGAGTTAGATTCCGAGTTATGATGTAGGTGCAGTAGATTCCGAGTTATGATGTAGGCGCAGTAGATTCCGAGTTAGATTCCAAGTTATGATGTAGGCGCAGTAGATTCCGAGTTATGATGTAGGCACAGTAGATTCCGAGTTAGATTCCGAGTTATGATGTAGGCGCAGTAGGTTCCGAGTTATGATGTAGGCGCAGTGGATTCCGAGTTATGATGTAGGCGCAGTAGATTCCGAGTTAGATTCCGAGTTATGATGTAGGCGCAGTAGATTCCGAGTTATGATGTAGGCACAGTAGATTCCGAGTTAGATTCCGAGTTATGATGTAGGCGCAGTAGGTTCCGAGTTATGATGTAGGCGCAGTAGATTCCGAGTTATGATGTAGGCGCAGTAGATTCCGAGTTAGATTCCGAGTTATGATGTAGGCGCAGTAGATTCCGAGTTATGATGTAGGCGCAGTAGATTCCGAGTTAGATTCCGAGTTATGATGTAGGCGCAGTAGATTCCGAGTTATGATGTAGGCGCAGTAGATTCCGAGTTAGATTCCGAGTTATGATGCAGGCGCAGTAGATTCCGAGTTATGATGTAGGCGCAGTAGATTCCGAGTTAGATTCCGAGTTATGATGTAGGCGCAGTAGATTCCGAGTTATGATGTAGGCGCAGTAGATTCCGAGTTAGATTCCGAGTTATGATGTAGGCGCAGTAGATTCCGAGTTACGATGTAGTCGCAGTAGATTTCGAGTTAGATTCCGAGTTATGATGTAGGCGCAGTAGATTCCGAGTTATGATGTAGGCACAGTAGATTCCGAGTTAGATTCCGAGTTATGATGTAGGCGCAGTAGATTCCGAGTTATGATGTAGGCGCAGTAGATTCCGAGTTAGATTCCGAGTTATGATGTAGGCGCAGTAGGTTCCGAGTTATGATGTAGGCGCAGTAGATTCCGAGTTATGATGTAGGCGCAGTAGATTCCGAGTTAGATTCCGAGTTATGATGTAGGCGCAGTAGATTCCGAGTTATGATGTAGGCGCAGTAGATTCCGAGTTAGATTCCGAGTTATGATGTAGGCGCAGTAGATTCCGAGTTATGATGTAGGCGCAGTAGATTCCGAGTTATGATGTAGACGCAGTAGATTCCGAGTTATGATGTAGGCGCATTAGATTCCGAGTTAGATTCTGAGTTATGATGTAGGCGCAGTAGATTCCGAGTTAGATTCCGAGTTATGATGTAGGCGCAGTAGATTCCGAGCTATGATGTAGGCGCAGTAGATTCCGAGTTAGATTCCGAGTTATGATGTAGGCGCAGTAGATTCTGAGTTATGATGTAGGCGCAGTAGATTCCGAGTTATGATGTAGGCGCAGTAGATTCCGAGTTAGATTCCGAGTTATGATGTAGGCGCAGTAGATTCCGAGTTATGATGTAGGCGCACTAGATTCTGAGTTAGATTCCGAGTTATGATGTAGGCGCAGTAGATTCCGAGTTATGATGTAGGCGCAGTAGATTCCGAGTTAGATTCCGAGTTATGATGTAGGCGCAGTAGATTCCGAGTTATGATGTAGGCGCAGTAGATTCCGAGTTATGATGTAGACGCAGTAGATTCCGAGTTATGATGTAGGCGCAGTAGATTCTGAGTTAGATTCCGAGTTATGATGTAGGCGCAGTAGATTCCGAGTTAGATTCCGAGTTATGATGTAGGCGCAGTAGATTCCGAGCTATGATGTAGGCGCAGTAGATTCCGAGTTAGATTCCGAGTTATGATGTAGGCGCAGTAGATTCCGAGTTATGATGTAGGCGCAGTAGATTCCGAGTTAGATTCCGAGTTATGATGTAGGCGCAGTAGATTCCGAGTTATGATGTAGGCGCAGTAGATTCCGAGTTATGATGTAGGCGCAGTAGATTCCGAGTTAGAATCCGAGTTATGATGTAGGCGCAGTAGATTCCGAGTTAGATTCCGAGTTATGTTGTAGGCGCAGTAGATTCCGAGCTATGATGTAGGCGCAGTAGATTCCGAGTTAGATTCCGAGTTATGATGTAGGCGCAGTAGATTCCGAGTTATGATGTAGGCGCAGTAGATTCCGAGTTAGATTCCGAGTTATGATGTAGGCGCAGTAGATTCCGAGTTAGATTCCGAGTTATTATGTAGGCGCAGTAGATTCCGAGTTATGATGTAGGCGCAGTAGATTCCGAGTTAGATTCCGAGTTATGATGTAGGCGCAGTAGATTCCGAGTTATGATGTAGGCGCAGTAGATTCCGAGTTAGATTCCGAGTTATGATGTAGGCGCAGTAGATTCCGAGTTATGATGTAGGCGCAGTAGATTCCGAGTTAGATTCCGAGTTATGATGTAGGCGCAGTAGATTCCGAGTTATGATGTAGGCGCAGTAGATTCCGAGTTAGATTCCGAGTTATGATGCAGGCGCAGTAGATTCCGAGTTATGATGTAGGCGCAGTAGATTCCGAGTTAGATTCCGAGTTATGATGCAGGCGCAGTAGATTCCGAGTTATGATGTAGGCGCAGTAGATTCCGAGTTAGATTCCGAGTTATGATGTAGGCGCAGTAGATTCCGAGTTATGATGTAGGCGCAGTAGATTCCGAGTTAGATTCCGAGTTATAATGTAGGCGCAGTAGATTCCGAGTTAGATTCCGAGTTATGATGTAGGCGCAGTAGATTCCGAGTTATGATGTAGGCACAGTAGATTCCGAGTTAGATTCCGAGTTATGATGTAGGCGCAGTAGATTCCGAGTTATGATGTAGGCGCAGTAGATTCAGAGTTAGATTCCGAGTTATGATGTAGGCGCAGTAGGTTCCGAGTTATGATGTAGGCGCAGTAGATTCCGAGTTATGATGTAGGCGCAGTAGATTCCGAGTTAGATTCCGAGTTATGATGTAGGCGCAGTAGATTCCGAGTTATGATGTAGGCGCAGTAGATTCCGAGTTAGATTCCGAGTTATGATGTAGGCGCAGTAGATTCCGAGTTATGATGTAGGCGCAGTAGATTCCGAGTTATGATGTAGACGCAGTAGATTCCTAGTTATGATGTAGGCGCATTAGATTCCGAGTTAGATTCCGAGTTATGATGTAGGCGCAGTAGATTCCGAGTTAGATTCCGAGTTATGATGTAGGCGCAGTAGATTCCGAGCTATGATGTAGGCGCAGTAGATTCCGAGTTAGATTCCGAGTTATGATGTAGGCGCAGTAGATTCTGAGTTATGATGTAGGCGCAGTAGATTCCGAGTTATGATGTAGGCGCAGTAGATTCCAAGTTAGATTCCGAGTTATGATGTAGGCGCAGTAGATTCCGAGTTATGATGTAGGCGCAGTAGATTCCGAGTTAGATTCCGAGTTATGATGTAGGCGCAGTAGATTCCGAGTTATGATGTAGGCGCAGTAGATTCCGAGTTAGATTCCGAGTTATGATGTAGGCGCAGTAGATTCCGAGTTATGATGTAGGCGCAGTAGATTCCGAGTTAGATTCCGAGTTATGATGTAGGCGCAGTAGATTCCGAGTTATGATGTAGGCGCAGTAGATTCCGTGTTATGATGTAGGCGCAGTAGATTCCGAGTTAGATTCCGAGTTATGATGTAGGCGCAGTAGATTCCGAGTTATGATGTAGGCGCAGTAGATTCCGAGTTAGATTCCGAGTTATGATGTAGGCGCAGTAGATTCCGAGTTATGATGTAGGCGCAGTAGATTCCGAGTTAGATTCCGAGTTATGATGTAGGCGCAGTAGATTCCGAGTTATGATGTAGGCGCAGTAGATTCCGAGTTAGATTCCGAGTTATGATGTAGGCGCAGTAGATTCCGAGTTATGATGTAGGCGCAGTAGATTCCGAGTTAGATTCCGAGTTATGATGTAGGCGCAGTAGATTCCGAGTTATGATGTAGGCGCAGTAGATTCCGAGTTAGATTCCGAGTTATGATGTAGGCGCAGTAGATTCCGAGTTAGATTCCGAGTTATGATGTAGGCGCAGTAGATTCCGAGTTATGATGTAGGCGCAGTAGATTCCTAGTTAGATTCCGAGTTATGATGTAGGCGCAGTAGATTCCGAGTTATGATGTAGGCGCAGTAGATTCTGAGTTAGATACGAGTTATGATGTAGGCGCAGTAGATTCCGAGTTATGATGTAGGCGCAGTAGATTCCGAGTTAGATTCCGAGTTATGATGTAGGCGCAGTAGATTCCGAGTTATGATGTAGACGCAGTAGATTCCGAGTTATGATGTAGGCGCAGTAGATTCCGAGTTAGATTCCGAGTTAAGATGTAGGCGCAGTCGATTCCGAGTTAGATTCCGAGTTATGATGTAGGCGCAGTAGATTCCGAGCTATGATGTAGGCGCAGTAGATTCTGAGTTAGATTCCGAGTTATGATGTAGGCGCAGTAGATTCCGAGTTATGATGTAGGCGCAGTAGATTCCGAGTTAGATTACGAGTTATGATGTAGGCGCAGTAGATTCCGCGTTATGATGTAGGCGCAGTAGATTCCGAGTTAGATTCCGAGTTATGATGTAGGCGCAGTAGATTCCGAGTTATGATGTAGGTGCAGTAGATTCCAAGTTATATTCCGAGTTATGATGTAGGCGCAGTAGATTCCGAGTTATGATGTAGGCGCAGTAGATTCCGAGTTAGATTCCGAGTTATGATGTAGGCGCAGTAGATTCCGAGTTATGATGTAGGCGCAGTAGATTCCGAGTTAGATTCCGAGTTATGATGTAGGTGCAGTAGATTCCGAGTTATGATGTAGGCGCAGTAGATTCCGAGTTAGATTCCGAGTTATGATGTAGGCGCAGTAGATTCCGAGTTATGATGTAGGCGCAGTAGATTCCGAGTTAGATTCCGAGTTATGATGTAGGCGCAGTAGATTCCGAGTTATGATGTAGGCGCAGTAGATTCCGAGTTAGATTCCGAGTTATGATGTAGGCGCAGTAGGTTCCGAGTTATGATGTAGGCGCAGTAGATTCCGAGTTATGATGTAGGCGCAGTAGATTCCGAGTTAGATTCCGAGTTATGATTTAGGCGCAGTAGATTCCGAGTTATGATGTAGGCGCAGTAGATTCCGAGTTAGATTCCGAGTTATGATGTAGGCGCAGTAGATTCCGAGTTATGATGTAGGCGCAGTAGATTCCGAGTTAGATTCCGAGATATGATGCAGGCGCAGTAGATTCCGAGTTATGATGTAGGCGCAGTAGATTCCGAGTTAGATTCCGAGTTATGATGTAGGCACAGTAGATTCCGAGTTATGATGTAGGCGCAGTAGATTCCGAGTTAGATTCCGAGTTATGATGTAGGCGCAGTAGATTCCGAGTTATGATGTAGGCGCAGTAGATTCCGAGTTATGATGTAGACGCAGTAGATTCCGAGTTATGATGTAGGCGCATTAGATTCCGAGTTAGATTCCGAGTTATGATGTAGGCGCAGTAGATTCCGAGTTAGATTCCGAGTTATGATGTAGGCGCAGTAGATTCCGAGCTATGATGTTGGCGCAGTAGATTCCGAGTTAGATTCCGAGTTATGATGTAGGCGCAGTAGATTCTGAGTTATGATGTAGGCGCAGTAGCTTCCGTGTTATGATGTAGGCGCAGTAGATTCCGAGTTAGATTCCGAGTTATGATGTAGGCGCAGTAGATTCCGAGTTATGATGTAGGCGCAGTAGATTCTGAGTTAGATTCCGAGTTATGATGTAGGCGCAGTAGATTCCGAGTTATGATGTAGGCGCAGTAGATTCCGAGTTAGATTCCGAGTTATGATGTAGGCGCAGTAGATTCCGAGCTATGATGTAGGCGCAGTAGATTCCGAGTTAGATTCCGAGTTATGATGTAGGCGCAGTAGATTCCGAGTTATGATGTAGGCGCAGTAGATTCCGAGTTAGATTCCGAGTTATGATGTAGGCGCAGTAGATTCCGAGTTATGATGTAGGCGCAGTAGATTCCGAGTTAGATTCCGAGTTATGATGTAGGCGCAGTAGATTCCGAGTTATGATGTAGGCGCAGTAGATTCCGAGTTATGATGTAGGCGCAGTAGATTCCGAGTTAGATTCCGAGTTATGATGTAGGCGCAGTAGATTCCGAGTTAGATTCCGAGTTATGATGTAGGCGCAGTAGATTCCGAGTTAGATTCCGAGTTATGATGTAGGCGCAGTAGATTCCGAGTTATGATGTAGGCGCAGTAGATTCCGAGTTAGATTCCGAGTTATGATGTAGGCGCAGTAGATTCCGAGTTATGATGTAGGCGCAGTAGATTCCGAGTTAGATTCCGAGTTATGATGTAGGCGCAGTAGATTCCGAGTTATGATGTAGGCGCAGTAGATTCCGAGTAAGATTCCGAGTTATGATGTAGGCGCAGTCGATTCCGAGTTATGATGTAGGCGCAGTAGATTCCGAGTTAGATTCCGAGTAATGATGTAGGCGCAGTAGGTTCCGAGTTATGATGTAGGCGCAGTAGATTCCGAGTTATGATGTAGGCGCAGTAGATTCCGAGTTAGATTCCGAGTTATGATGTAGGCGCAGTAGATTCCGAGTTATGATGTAGGCGCAGTAGATTCCGAGTTAGATTCCGAGTTATGATGTAGGCGCAGTAGATTCTGAGTTATGATGTAGGCGCAGTAGATTCCGAGTTATGATGTAGACGCAGTAGATTCCGAGTTATGATGTAGGCGCAGTAGATTCTGAGTTAGATTCCGAGTTATGATGTAGGCGCAGTAGATTCCGAGTTAGATTCCGAGTTATGATGTAGGCGCAGTAGATTCCGAGCTAAGATGTAGGCGCAGTAGATTCCGAGTTAGATTCCGAGTTATGATGTAGGCGCAGTAGATTCCGAGTTATGATGTAGGCGCAGTAGATTCCGAGTTATGATGTAGGCGCAGTAGATTCCGAGTTAGATTCCGAGTTATGATGTAGGCGCAGTAGATTCCAAGTTATGATGTAGGCGCAGTAGATTCCGAGTTAGATTCCGAGTTATGATGTAGGCGCAGTAGATTCCGAGTTATGATGTAGGCGCAGTAGATTCCGAGTTAGATTCCGAGTTATGATGCAGGCACAGTAGATTCCGAGTTATGATGTAGGCGCAGTAGATTCCGAGTTAGATTCCGAGTTATGATGTAGGCGCAGTAGATTCCGAGTTATGATGTAGGCGCATTAGATTCCGAGTTAGATTCCGAGTTATGATGTAGGCGCAGTATATTCCGAGTTATGATGTAGGCGCAGTAGATTCCGAGTTAGATTCCGAGTTATAATGTAGGCGCAGTAGATTCCGAGTTATGATGTAGGCGCAGTAGATTCCGAGTAAGATTCCGAGTTATGATGTAGGCGCAGTCGATTCCGAGTTATGATGTAGGCGCAGTAGATTCCGAGTTAGATTCCGAGTTATGATGTAGGCGCAGTAGGTTCCGAGTTATGATGTAGGCGCAGTAGATTCCGAGTTATGATGTAGGCGCAGTAGATTCCGAGTTAGATTCCGAGTTATGATGTAGGCGCAGTAGATTCCGAGTTATGATGTAGGCGCAGTAGATTCCGAGTTAGATTCCGAGTTATGATGTAGGCGCAGTAGATTCTGAGTTATGATGTAGGCGCAGTAGATTCCGAGTTATGATGTAGACGCAGTAGATTCCGAGTTATGATGTAGGCGCAGTAGATTCTGAGTTAGATTCCGAGTTATGATGTAGGCGCAGTAGATTCCGAGTTAGATTCCGAGTTATGATGTAGGCGCAGTAGATTCCGAGCTAAGATGTAGGCGCAGTAGATTCCGAGTTAGATTCCGAGTTATGATGTAGGCGCAGTAGATTCCGAGTTATGATGTAGGCGCAGTAGATTCCGAGTTATGATGTAGGCGCAGTAGATTCCGAGTTAGATTCCGAGTTATGATGTAGGCGCAGTAGATTCCGAGTTACGATGTAGGCGCAGTAGATTCCGAGTTAGATTCCGAGTTATGATGTAGGCGCAGTAGATTCCGAGTTATGATGTAGGCGCAGTAGGTTCCGAGTTATGATGTAGGCGCAGTAGATTCCGAGTTATGATGTAGGCGCATTAGATTCCGAGTTAGATTCCGAGTTATGATGTAGGCGCAGTAGATTCCGAGTTATGATGTAGGCGCAGTAGATTCCGAGTTAGATTCCGAGTTATGATGTAGGCGCAGTAGATTCCGAGTTATGATGTAGGCGCAGTAGATTCCGAGTTAGATTCCGAGTTATGATGCAGGCACAGTAGATTCCGAGTTATGATGTAGGCGCAGTAGATTCCGAGTTAGATTCCGAGTTATGATGTAGGCGCAGTAGATTCCGAGTTATGATGTAGGCGCAGTAGATTCCGAGTTAGATTCCGAGTTATGATGTAGGCGCTGTAGATTCCGAGTTATGATGTAGGCGCAGTAGATTCCGAGTTAGATTCCGAGTTATGATGTAGGCGCAGTAGATTCCGAGTTATGATGTAGGCGCAGTAGATTCCGAGTTAGATTCCGAGTTATGATGTAGGCGCAGTAGATTCCGAGTTATGATGTAGGCGCAGTAGATTCCGAGTTAGATTCCGAGTTATGATGTAGGCGCAGTAGGTTCCGAGTTATGATGTAGGCGCAGTAGATTCCGAGTTATGATGTAGGCGCAGTAGATTCCGAGTTAGATTCCGAGTTATGATGTAGGCGCAGTAGAATCCGAGTTATGATGTAGGCGCAGTAGATTCCGAGTTAGATTCCGAGTTATGATGTAGGCGCAGTAGATTCCGAGTTATGATGTAGGCGCAGTAGATTCCGAGTTAGATTCCGAGTTATGATGTAGGCGCAGTAGATTCCGAGTTATGATGTAGGCGCAGTAGATTCCGAGTTAGATTCCGAGTTATGATGTAGGCGCAGTAGATTCCGAGTTATGATGTAGGCGCAGTAGATTCCGAGTTAGATTCCGAGTTATGATGTAGGCGCAGTCGATTCCGAGTTATGATGTAGGCGCAGTAGATTCCGAGTTAGATTCCGAGTTATGATGTAGGCGCAGTAGGTTCCGAGTTATGATGTAGGCGCAGTAGATTCCGAGTTATGATGTAGGCGCAGTAGATTCCGAGTTAGATTCCGAGTTATGATGTAGGCGCAGTAGATTCCGAGTTATGATGTAGGCGCAGTAGATTCCGAGTTAGATTCCGAGTTATGATGTAGGCGCAGTATATTCTGAGTTATGATGTAGGCGCAGTAGATTCCGAGTTATGATGTAGACGCAGTAGATTCCGAGTTATGATGTAGGCGCAGTAGATTCTGAGTTAGATTCCGAGTTATGATGTAGGCGCAGTAGATTCCGAGTTAGATTCCGAGTTATGATGTAGGCGCAGTAGATTCCGAGCTAAGATGTAGGCGCAGTAGATTCCGAGTAAGATTCCGAGTTATGATGTAGGCGCAGTAGATTCCGAGTTATGATGTAGGCGCAGTAGATTCCGAGTTATGATGTAGGCGCAGTAGATTCCGAGTTAGATTCCGAGTTATGATGTAGGCGCAGTAGATTCCAAGTTATGATGTAGGCGCAGTAGATTCCGAGTTAGATTCCGAGTTATGATGTAGGCGCAGTAGATTCCGAGTTATGATGTAGGCGCAGTAGATTCCGAGTTAGATTAAGAGTTATGATGCAGGCACAGTAGATTCCGAGTTATGATGTAGGCGCAGTAGATTCCGAGTTAGATTCCGAGTTATGATGTAGGCGCAGTAGATTCCGAGTTATGATGTAGGCGCAGTAGATTCCGAGTTAGATTCCGAGTTATGATGTAGGCGCAGTAGATTCCGAGTTATGATGTAGGCGCAGTAGATTCCGAGTTAGATTCCGAGTTATGATGTAGGCGCAGTAGATTCCGAGTTATGATGTAGGCGCAGTAGATTCCGAGTAAGATTCCGAGTTATGATGTAGGCGCAGTCGATTCCGAGTTATGATGTAGGCGCAGTAGATTCCGAGTTAGATTCCGAGTTATGATGTAGGCGCAGTAGGTTCCGAGTTATGATGTAGGCGCAGTAGATTCCGAGTTATGATGTAGGCGCAGTAGATTCCGAGTTAGATTCCGAGTTATGATGTAGGCGCAGTAGATTCCGAGTTATGATGTAGGCGCAGTAGATTCCGAGTTAGATTCCGAGTTATGATGTAGGCGCAGTAGATTCTGAGTTATGATGTAGGCGCAGTAGATTCCGAGTTATGATGTAGACGCAGTAGATTCCGAGTTATGATGTAGGCGCAGTAGATTCTGAGTTAGATTCCGAGTTATGATGTAGGCGCAGTAGATTCCGAGTTAGATTCCGAGTTATGATGTAGGCGCAGTAGATTCCGAGCTAAGATGTAGGCGCAGTAGATTCCGAGTTAGATTCCGAGTTATGATGTAGGCGCAGTAGATTCCGAGTTATGATGTAGGCGCAGTAGATTCCGAGTTATGATGTAGGCGCAGTAGATTCCGAGTTAGATTCCGAGTTATGATGTAGGCGCAGTAGATTCCGAGTTACGATGTAGGCGCAGTAGATTCCGAGTTAGATTCCGAGTTATGATGTAGGCGCAGTAGATTCCGAGTTATGATGTAGGCGCAGTAGGTTCCGAGTTATGATGTAGGCGCAGTAGATTCCGAGTTATGATGTAGGCGCAGTAGATTCCGAGTTAGATTCCGAGTTATGATGTAGGCGCAGTAGATTCCGAGTTATGATGTAGGCGCAGTAGATTCCGAGTTAGATTCCGAGTTATGATGTAGGCGCAGTAGATTCCGAGTTATGATGTAGGCGCAGTAGATTCCGAGTTAGATTCCGAGTTATGATGCAGGCGCAGTAGATTCCGAGTTATGATGTAGGCGCAGTAGATTCCGAGTTAGATTCCGAGTTATGATGTAGGCGCAGTAGATTCCGAGTTATGATGTAGGCGCAGTAGATTCCGAGTTAGATTCCGAGTTATGATGTAGGCGCAGTAGATTCCGAGTTATGATGTAGGCGCAGTAGATTCCGAGTTAGATTCCGAGTTATGATGTAGGCGCAGTAGATTCCGAGTTATGATGTAGGCGCAGTAGATTCCGAGTTAGATTCCGAGTTATGATGTAGGCGCAGTAGATTCCGAGTTATGATGTAGGCGCAGTAGATTCCGAGTTAGATTCCGAGTTATGATGTAGGCGCAGTAGGTTCCGAGTTATGATGTAGGCGCAGTAGATTCCGAGTTATGATGTAGGCGCAGTAGATTCCGAGTTAGATTCCGAGTTATGATGTAGGCGCAGTAGAATCCGAGTTATGATGTAGGCGCAGTAGATTCCGAGTTAGATTCCGAGTTATGATGTAGGCGCAGTAGATTCTGAGTTATGATGTAGGCGCAGTAGATTCCGAGTTATGATGTAGACGCAGTAGATTCCGAGTTATGATGTAGGCGCAGTAGATTCTGAGTTAGATTCCGAGTTATGATGTAGGCGCAGTAGATTCCGAGTTAGATTCCGAGTTATGATGTAGGCGCAGTAGATTCCGAGTTATGATGTAGGCGCAGTAGATTCCGAGTTATGATGTAGGCGCAGTAGATTCCGAGTTAGATTCCGAGTTATGATGTAGGCGCAGTAGATTCCGAGTTATGATGTAGGCGCAGTAGATTCTGAGTTAGATTCCGAGTTATGATGTAGGCGCAGTAGATTCCGAGTTATGATGTAGGCGCAGTAGATTCCGAGTTAGATTCCGAGTTATGATGTAGGCGCAGTAGATTCCGAGTTATGATGTAGGCGCAGTAGATTCCGAGTTAGATTCCGAGTTATGATGTAGGCGCAGTAGATTCCGAGTTATGATGCAGGCGCAGTAGATTCCGAGTTAGATTCCGAGTTATGATGTAGGCGCAGTAGATTCCGAGTTATGATGCAGGCGCAGTAGATTCCGAGTTAGATTCCGAGTTATGATGTAGGCGCAGTAGATTCCGAGTTATGATGTAGGCGCAGTAGATTCCGAGTTAGATTCCGAGTTATGATGTAGGCGCAGTAGATTCCGAGTTATGATGTAGGCGCAGTAGATTCCGAGTTAGATTCCGAGCTATGATGTAGGCGCAGTAGATTCCGAGTTATGATGTAGGCGCAGTAGATTCCGAGTTAGATTCCGAGTTATGATGTAGGCGCAGTAGATTCCGAGTTATGATGTAGGCGCAGTAGATTCCGAGTTAGATTCCGAGTTATGATGTAGGCGCAGTAGATTCCGAGTTATGATGTAGGTGCAGTAGATTCCGAGTTAGATTCCGAGTTATGATGTAGGCGCAGTAGATTCGAGTTATGATGTAGGCGCAGTAGATTCCGAGTTAGATTCCGAGTTATGATGTAGGCGCAGTAGATTCCGAGTTATGATGTAGGCGCAGTAGATTCCGAGTTATATTCCGAGTTATGATGTAGGCGCAGTAGATTCCGAGTTATGATGTAGGCGCAGTAGATTCCGAGTTAGATTCCGAGTTATGATGTAGGCGCAGTAGATTCCGAGTTATGATGTAGGCGCAGTAGATTCCGAGTTAGATTCCGAGTTATGATGTAGGCGCAGTAGGTTCCGAGTTATGATGTAGTCGCAGTAGATTCCGAGTTATGATGTAGGCGCAGTAGATTCCGAGTTAGATTCCGAGTTATGATGTAGGCGCAGTAGATTCGAGTTATGATGTAGGCGCAGTAGATTCCGAGTTAGATTCCGAGTTATGATGTAGGCGCAGTAGATTCCGAGTTATGATGTAGGTGCAGTAGATTCCGAGTTAGATTCCGAGTTATGATGTAGGCGCAGTAGATTCGAGTTATGATGTAGGCGCAGTAGATTCCGAGTTATATTCCGAGTTATGATGTAGGCGCAGTAGATTCCGAGTTATGATGTAGGCGCAGTAGATTCCGAGTTAGATTCCGAGTTATGATGTAGGCGCAGTAGATTCCGAGTTATGATGTAGGCGCAGTAGATTCCGAGTTAGATTCCGAGTTATGATGTAGGCGCAGTAGATTCCGAGTTATGATGTAGGCGCAGTAGATTCCGAGTTATGATGTAGGCGCAGTAGATTCCGAGTTAGATTCCGAGTTATGATGTAGGCGCAGTAGATTCGAGTTATGATGTAGGCGCAGTAGATTCCGAGTTAGATTCCGAGTTATGATGTAGGCGCAGTAGATTCCGAGTTATGATGTAGGCGCAGTAGATTCCGAGTTAGATTCCGAGTTATGATGTAGGCGCAGTAGATTCCGAGTTATGATGTAGGCGCAGTAGATTCCGAGTTAGATTCCGAGTTATGATGTAGGCGCAGTAGATTCCGAGTTATGATGTAGGCGCAGTAGATTCCGAGTTAGATTCCGAGTTATGATGTAGGCGCAGTAGGTTCCGAGTTATGATGTAGGCGCAGTAGATTCCGAGTTATGATGTAGGCGCAGTAGATTCCGAGTTAGATTCCGAGTTATGATGTAGGCGCAGTAGATTCCGAGTTATGATGTAGGCGCAGTAGATTCCGAGTTAGATTCCGATTTATGATGTAGGCGCAGTAGATTCCGAGTTATGATGTAGGCGCAGTAGATTCCGAGTTAGATTCCGAGTTATGATGTAGGCGCAGTAGATTCCGAGTTATGATGTAGGCGCAGTAGATTCCGAGTTAGATTCCGAGGTATGATGTAGGCGCAGTAGATTCGAGTTATGATGTAGGCGCAGTAGATTCCGAGTTAGATTCCGAGTTATGATGTAGGCGCAGTAGATTCCGAGTTATGATGTAGGCGCAGTAGATTCCGAGTTATATTCCGAGTTATGATGTAGGCGCAGTAGATTCCGAGTTATGATGTAGGCGCAGTAGATTCCGAGTTAGATTCCGAGTTATGATGTAGGCGCAGTAGATTCCGAGTTATGATGTAGGCGCAGTAGATTCCGAGTTAGATTCCGAGTTATGATGTAGGCGCAGTAGGTTCCGAGTTATGATGTAGTCGCAGTAGATTCCGAGTTATGATGTAGGCGCAGTAGATTCCGAGTTAGATTCCGAGTTATGATGTAGGCGCAGTAGATTCCGAGTTATGATGTAGGCGCAGTAGATTCCGAGTTAGATTCCGAGTTATGATGTAGGCGCAGTAGATTCGAGTTATGATGTAGGCGCAGTAGATTCCGAGTTAGATTCCGAGTTATGATGTAGGCGCAGTAGATTCCGAGTTATGATGTAGGCGCAGTAGATTCCGAGTTAGATTCCGAGTTATGATGTAGGCGCAGTAGATTCCGAGTTATGATGTAGGCGCAGTATTTTCCGAGTTAGATTCCGAGTTATGATGTAGGCGCAGTAGATTCCGAGTTATGATGTAGGCGCAGTAGATTCCGAGTTAGATTCCGAGTTATGATGTAGGCGCAGTAGGTTCCGAGTTATGATGTAGGCGCAGTAGATTCCGAGTTATGATGTAGGCGCAGTAGATTCCGAGTTAGATTCCGAGTTATGATGTAGGCGCAGTAGATTCCGAGTTATGATGTAGGCGCAGTAGATTCCGAGTTAGATTCCGAGTTATGATGTAGGCGCAGTAGATTCCGAGTTATGATGTAGGCGCAGTAGATTCCGAGTTAGATTCCGAGTTATGATGTAGGCGCAGTAGATTCCGAGTTATGATGTAGGCGCAGTAGATTCCGAGTTAGATTCCGAGTTATGATGTAGGCGCAGTAGATTCCGAGTTATGATGTAGGCGCAGAAGATTCCGAGTTAGATTCCGAGTTATGATGTAGGCGCAGTAGATTCCGAGTTATGATGTAGGCGCAGTAGATTCCGAGTTAGATTCCGAGTTATGATGTAGGCGCAGTAGATTCCGAGTTATGATGTAGGCGCAGTAGATTCCGAGTAAGATTCCGAGTTATGATGTAGGCGCAGTAGATTCCGAGTTATGATGTAGGCGCAGTAGATTCCGAGTTAGATTCCGAGTTATGATGTAGGCGCAGTAGGTTCCGAGTTATGATGTAGGCGCAGTAGATTCCGAATTATGATGTAGGCGCAGTAGATTCCGAGTTATGATGTAGGCGCAGTAGATTCCGAGTTAGATTCCGAGTTATGATGTAGGCGCAGTAGATTCCGAGTTATGATGTAGGCACAGTAGATTCCGAGTTAGATTCCGAGTTATGATGCAGGCGCAGTAGATTCCGAGTTATGATGTAGGCGCAGTAGATTCCGAGTTAGATTCCGAGTTATGATGTAGGCGCAGTAGATTCCGAGTTATGATGTAGGCGCAGTAGATTCCGAGTTAGATTCCGAGTTATGATGTAGGCGCAGTAGATTCCGAGTTACGATGTAGGCGCAGTAGATTCCGAGTTAGATTCCGAGTTATGATGTAGGCGCAGTAGATTCCGAGTTATGATGTAGGAACAGTAGATTCCGAGTTAGATTCCGAGTTATGATGTAGGCGCAGTAGATTCCGAGTTATGATGTAGGCGCAGTAGATTCCGAGTTAGATTCCGAGTTATGATGTAGGCGCAGTAGGTTCCGAGTTATGATGTAGGCGCAGTAGATTCCGAGTTATGATGTAGGCGCAGTAGATTCCGAGTTAGATTCCGAGTTATGATGTAGGCGCAGTAGATTCCGAGTTATGATGTAGGCGCAGTAGATTCCGAGTTAGATTCCGAGTTATGATTTAGGCGCAGTAGATTCCGAGTTATGATGTAGGCGCAGTAGATTCCGAGTTATGATGTAGACGCAGTAGATTCCGAGTTATGATGTAGGCGCATTAGATTCCGAGTTAGATTCCGAGTTATGATGTAGGCGCAGTAGATTCCGAGTTAGATTCCGAGTTATGATGTAGGCGCTGTAGATTCTGAGCTATGATGTAGGCGCAGTAGATTCCGAGTTAGATTCCGAGTTATGATGTAGGCGCAGTAGATTCTGAGTTATGATGTAGGCGCAGTAGATTCCGAGTTATGATGTAGGCGCAGTAGATTCCGAGTTAGGTTCCGAGTTATGATGTAGGCGCAGTAGATTCCGAGTTATGATGTAGGCGCAGTAGATTCTGAGTTAGATTGCGAGTTATGATGTAGGCGAAGTAGATTCCGAGTTATGATGTAGGCGCAGTAGATTCCGAGTTAGATTCCGAGTTATGATGTAGGCGCAGTAGATTCCGAGTTATGATGTAGGCGCAGTAGATTCCGAGTTATGATGGAGACGCAGTAGATTCCGAGTTATGATGTAGGCGCAGTAGATTCCGAGTTAGATTCCGAGTTATGATGTAGGCGCAGTAGATTCCGAGTTAGATTCCGAGTTATGATGTAGGCGCAGTAGATTCCGAGCTATGATGTAGGCGCAGTAGATTCCGAGTTAGATTCCGAGTTATGATGTAGGCGCAGTAGATTCCGAGTTATGATGTAGGGGCAGTAGATTCCGAGTTAGATTCCGAGTTATGATGTAGGCGCAGTAGATTCCGAGTTATGATGTAGGCGCAGTAGATTCCGAGTTAGATTCCGAGTTATGATGTAGGCGCAGTAGATTCCGAGTTATGATGTAGGCGCAGTAGATTCCGAGTTATGATGTAGGCGCAGTAGATTCCGAGTTATGATGTAGGCGCAGTAGATTCCGAGTTAGATTCCGAGTTATGATGTAGGCGCAGTAGATTCCGAGTTATGATGTAGGCGCAGTAGATTCCGAGTTAGATTCCGAGTTATGATGTAGGCGCAGTAGATTCCGAGTTATGATGTAGGCGCAGTAGATTCCGAGTTATGATGTAGGCGCAGTAGATTCCGAGTTAGATTCCGAGTTATGATTTAGGCGCAGTAGATTCCGAGTTATGATGTAGGCGCAGTAGATTCCGAGTTAGATACGAGTTATGATGTAGGCGCAGTAGATTCCGAGTTATGATGTAGGCGCAGTAGATTCCGAGTTAGATTCCGAGTTATGATGTAGGCGCAGATGATTCCGAGTTATGATGTAGACGCAGTAGATTCCGAGTTATGATGTAGGCGCAGTAGATTCCGAGTTAGATTCCGAGTTATGATGTAGGCGCAGTAGATTCCGAGTTAGATTCCGAGTTATGATGTAGGCGCAGTAGATTCCGAGCTATGATGTAGGCGCAGTAGATTCTGAGTTAGATTCCGAGTTATGATGTAGGCGCAGTAGATTCCGAGTTATGATGTAGGCGCAGTAGATTCCGAGTTAGATTACGAGTTATGATGTAGGCGCAGTAGGTTCCGAGTTATGATGTAGGTGCAGTAGATTCCAAGTTATATTCCGAGTTATGATGTAGGCGCAGTAGATTCCGAGTTATGATGTAGGCGCAGTAGATTCCGAGTTAGATTCCGAGTTATGATGTAGGCGCAGTAGATTCCGAGTTATGATGTAGGCGCAGTAGATTCCGAGTTAGATTCCGAGTTATGATGTAGGCGCAGTAGATTCCGAGTTATGATGTAGGCGCAGTAGATTCCGAGTTAGATTCCGAGTTATGATGTAGGCGCAGTAGATTCCGAGTTATGATGTAGGCGCAGTAGATTCCGAGTTAGATTCCGAGTTATGATGTAGGCGCAGTAGATTCCGAGTTATGATGTAGGCGCAGTAGATTCCGAGTTAGATTCCGAGTTATGATGTAGGCGCAGTAGGTTCCGAGTTATGATGTAGGCGCAGTAGATTCCGAGTTATGATGTAGGCGCAGTAGATTCCGAGTTAGATTCCGAGTTATGATGTAGGCGCAGTAGATTCCGAGTTATGATGTAGGCGCAGTAGATTCCGAGTTAGATTCCGAGTTATGATGTAGGCGCAGTAGATTCCGAGTTATGATGTAGGCGCAGTAGATTCCGAGTTAGATTCCGAGTTATGATGTAGGCGCAGTAGATTCCGAGTTATGATGTAGGCGCAGTAGATTCCGAGTTAGATTCCGTGTTATGATGTAGGCGCAGTAGATTCCGAGTTATGATGTAGGCGCAGTAGATTCCGAGTTAGATTCTTAGTTATGATGTAGGCGCAGTAGATTCCGAGTTATGATGTAGACGCAGTAGATTCCGAGTTATGATGTAGGCACATTAGATTCCGAGTTAGATTCCGAGTTATGATGTAGGCGCAGTAGATTCCGAGTTAGATTCCGAGTTATGATGTAGGCGCAGTAGATTCCGAGCTATGGTGTTGGCGCAGTAGATTCCGAGTTAGATTCCGAGTTATGATGTAGGCGCAGTAGATTCTGAGTTATGATGTAGGCTCAGTAGCTTCCGAGTTATGATGTAGGCGGAGTAGATTCCGAGTTAGATTCCGAGTTATGATGTAGGCGCAGTAGATTCCGAGTTATGATGTAGGCGCAGTAGATTCTGAGTTAGATTCCGAGTTATGATGTAGGCGCAGTAGATTCCGAGTTATGATGTAGGCGCAGTAGATTCCGAGTTAGATTCCGAGTTATGATGTAGGCGCAGTAGATTCCAAGTTATGATGTAGGCACAGTTGATTCCGAGTTATGATGTAGACGCAGTAGATTCCGAGTTATGATGTAGGTGCAGTAGATTCCGAGTTAGATTACGAGTTATGATGTAGGCGCAGTAGTTTCCGAGTTAGATTCCGAGTTATGATGTAGGCGCAGTAGATTCCGAGCTATGATGTAGGCGCAGTAGATTCCGAGTTAGATTCCGAGTTATGATGTAGGCGCAGTAGATTCCGAGTTATGATGTAGGCGCAGTAGATTCCGAGTTAGATTCCGAGTTATGATGTAGGTGCAGTAGATTCCGAGTTAGATTCCGAGTTATGATGTAGGCGCAGTAGTTTCCGAGTTAGATTCCGAGTTATGATGTAGGCGCAGTAGATTCCGAGCTATGATGTAGGCGCAGTAGATTCCGAGTTAGATTCCGAGTTATGATGTAGGCGCAGTAGATTCCGAGTTATGATGTAGGCGCAGTAGATTCCGAGTTAGATTCCGAGTTATGATGTAGGCGCAGTAGATTCCGAGTTATGATGTAGGCGCAGTAGATTCCGAGTTAGATTCCGAGTTATGATGTAGGCGCAGTAGATTCCGAGTTATGATGTAGGCGCAGTAGATTCCGAGTTAGATTCCGAGTTATGATGTAGGCGCAGTAGATTCCGAGTTATGATGTAGGCGCAGTAGATTCCGAGTTAGATTCTGAGTTATGATGTAGGCGCAGTAGATTCCGAGTTATGATGTAGGCGCAGTAGATTCCGAGTTAGATTCCGAGTTATGATGTAGGCGCAGTAGGTTCCGAGTTATGATGTAGGCGCAGTAGATTCCGAGTTATGATGTAGGCGCAGTAGATTCCGAGTTAGATTCCGAGTTATGATGTAGGCGCAGTAGATTCCGAGTTATGATGTAGGCGCAGTAGATTCCGAGTTAGATTCCGAGTTATGATGCAGGCACAGTAGATTCCGAGTTATGATGTAGGCGCAGTAGATTCCGAGTTATGATGTAGGCGCAGTAGATTCCGAGTTATGATGTAGGCGCAGTAGATTCCGAGTTATGATGTAGGCGCAGTAGATTCCGAGTTAGATTCCGAGTTATGATTTAGGCGCAGTAGATTCCGAGTTATGATGTAGGCGCAGTAGATTCCGAGTTAGATTCCGAGTTATGATGTAGGCGCAGTAGATTCCGAGTTATGATGTAGGCGCAGTAGATTCCGAGTTAGATTCCGAGTTATGATGTAGGCGCAGTAGATTCCGAGTTATGATGTAGGCGCAGTAGATTCCGAGTTAGATTCCGAGTTATGATGTAGGCGCAGTAGGTTCCGAGTTATGATGTAGGTGCAGTAGATTCCAAGTTATATTCCGAGTTATGATGTAGGCGCAGTAGATTCCGAGTTATGATGTAGGCGCAGTAGATTCCGAGTTAGATTCCGAGTTATGATGTAGGCGCAGTAGATTCCGAGTTATGATGTAGGCGCAGTAGATTCCGAGTTAGATTCCGAGTTATGATGTAGGCGCAGTAGATTCCGAGTTATGATGTAGGCGCAGTAGATTCCGAGTTAGATTCCGTGTTATGATGTAGGCGCAGTAGATTCCGAGTTATGATGTAGGCGCAGTAGATTCCGAGTTAGATTCTTAGTTATGATGTAGGCGCAGTAGATTCCGAGTTATGATGTAGACGCAGTAGATTCCGAGTTATGATGTAGGCACATTAGATTCCGAGTTAGATTCCGAGTTATGATGTAGGCGCAGTAGATTCCGAGTTAGATTCCGAGTTATGATGTAGGCGCAGTAGATTCCGAGCTATGGTGTTGGCGCAGTAGATTCCGAGTTAGATTCCGAGTTATGATGTAGGCGCAGTAGATTCTGAGTTATGATGTAGGCTCAGTAGCTTCCGAGTTATGATGTAGGCGGAGTAGATTCCGAGTTAGATTCCGAGTTATGATGTAGGCGCAGTAGATTCCGAGTTATGATGTAGGCGCAGTAGATTCTGAGTTAGATTCCGAGTTATGATGTAGGCGCAGTAGATTCCGAGTTATGATGTAGGCGCAGTAGATTCCGAGTTAGATTCCGAGTTATGATGTAGGCGCAGTAGATTCCAAGTTATGATGTAGGCGCAGTTGATTCCGAGTTATGATGTAGACGCAGTAGATTCCGAGTTATGATGTAGGTGCAGTAGATTCCGAGTTAGATTCCGAGTTATGATGTAGGCGCAGTAGTTTCCGAGTTAGATTCCGAGTTATGATGTAGGCGCAGTAGATTCCGAGCTATGATGTAGGCGCAGTAGATTCCGAGTTAGATTCCGAGTTATGATGTAGGCGCAGTAGATTCCGAGTTATGATGTAGGCGCAGTAGATTCCGAGTTAGATTCCGAGTTATGATGTAGGTGCAGTAGATTCCGAGTTAGATTCCGAGTTATGATGTAGGCGCAGTAGTTTCCGAGTTAGATTCCGAGTTATGATGTAGGCGCAGTAGATTCCGAGCTATGATGTAGGCGCAGTAGATTCCGAGTTAGATTCCGTGTTATGATGTAGGCGCAGTAGATTCCGAGTTATGATGTAGGCGCAGTAGATTCCGAGTTAGATTCTTAGTTATGATGTAGGCGCAGTAGATTCCGAGTTATGATGTAGACGCAGTAGATTCCGAGTTATGATGTAGGCACATTAGATTCCGAGTTAGATTCCGAGTTATGATGTAGGCGCAGTAGATTCCGAGTTAGATTCCGAGTTATGATGTAGGCGCAGTAGATTCCGAGCTATGGTGTTGGCGCAGTAGATTCCGAGTTAGATTCCGAGTTATGATGTAGGCGCAGTAGATTCTGAGTTATGATGTAGGCTCAGTAGCTTCCGAGTTATGATGTAGGCGGAGTAGATTCCGAGTTAGATTCCGAGTTATGATGTAGGCGCAGTAGATTCCGAGTTATGATGTAGGCGCAGTAGATTCTGAGTTAGATTCCGAGTTATGATGTAGGCGCAGTAGATTCCGAGTTATGATGTAGGCGCAGTAGATTCCGAGTTAGATTCCGAGTTATGATGTAGGCGCAGTAGATTCCAAGTTATGATGTAGGCGCAGTTGATTCCGAGTTATGATGTAGACGCAGTAGATTCCGAGTTATGATGTAGGTGCAGTAGATTCCGAGTTAGATTCCGAGTTATGATGTAGGCGCAGTAGTTTCCGAGTTAGATTCCGAGTTATGATGTAGGCGCAGTAGATTCCGAGCTATGATGTAGGCGCAGTAGATTCCGAGTTAGATTCCGAGTTATGATGTAGGCGCAGTAGATTCCGAGTTATGATGTAGGCGCAGTAGATTCCGAGTTAGATTCCGAGTTATGATGTAGGTGCAGTAGATTCCGAGTTAGATTCCGAGTTATGATGTAGGCGCAGTAGTTTCCAAGTTAGATTCCGAGTTATGATGTAGGCGCAGTAGATTCCGAGCTATGATGTAGGCGCAGTAGATTCCGAGTTAGATTCCGAGTTATGATGTAGGCGCAGTAGATTCCGAGTTATGATGTAGGCGCAGTAGATTCCGAGTTAGATTCCGAGTTATGATGTAGGCGCAGTAGATTCCGAGTTATGATGTAGGCGCAGTAGATTCCGAGTTAGATTCCGAGTTATGATGTAGGCGCAGTAGATTCCGAGTTATGATGTAGGCGCAGTAGATTCCGAGTTAGATTCCGAGTTATGATGTAGGCGCAGTAGATTCCGAGTTATGATGTAGGCGCAGTAGATTCCGAGTTAGATTCTGAGTTATGATGTAGGCGCAGTAGATTCCGAGTTATGATGTAGGCGCAGTAGATTCCGAGTTAGATTCCGAGTTATGATGTAGGCGCAGTAGGTTCCGAGTTATGATGTAGGCGCAGTAGATTCCGAGTTATGATGTAGGCGCAGTAGATTCCGAGTTAGATTCCGAGTTATGATGTAGGCGCAGTAGATTCCGAGTTATGATGTAGGCGCAGTAGATTCCGAGTTAGATTCCGAGTTATGATGCAGGCACAGTAGATTCCGAGTTATGATGTAGGCGCAGTAGATTCCGAGTTATGATGTAGGCGCAGTAGATTCCGAGTTATGATGTAGGCGCAGTAGATTCCGAGTTATGATGTAGGCGCAGTAGATTCCGAGTTAGATTCCGAGTTATGATTTAGGCGCAGTAGATTCCGAGTTATGATGTAGGCGCAGTAGATTCCGAGTTAGATACGAGTTATGATGTAGGCGCAGTAGATTCCGAGTTATGATGTAGGCGCAGTAGATTCCGAGTTAGATTCCGAGTTATGATGTAGGCGCAGTAGATTCCGAGTTATGATGTAGGCGCAGTAGATTCCGAGTTAGATTACGAGTTATGATGTAGGCGCAGTAGGTTCCGAGTTATGATGTAGGTGCAGTAGATTCCAAGTTATATTCCGAGTTATGATGTAGGCGCAGTAGATTCCGAGTTATGATGTAGGCGCAGTAGATTCCGAGTTAGATTCCGAGTTATGATGTAGGCGCAGTAGATTCCGAGTTATGATGTAGGCGCAGTAGATTCCGAGTTAGATTCCGAGTTATGATGTAGGCGCAGTAGATTCCGAGTTATGATGTAGGCGCAGTAGATTCCGAGTTAGATTCCGAGTTATGATGTAGGCGCAGTAGATTCCGAGTTATGATGTAGGCGCAGTAGATTCCGAGTTAGATTCCGAGTTATGATGTAGGCGCAGTAGATTCCGAGCTATGATGTAGGCGCAGTAGATTCCGAGTTAGATTCCGAGTTATGATGTAGGCGCAGTAGGTTCCGAGTTATGATGTAGGGGCAGTAGATTCCGAGTTAGATTCCGAGTTATGATGTAGGCGCAGTAGATTCCGAGTTATGATGTAGGCGCAGTAGATTCCGAGTTAGATTCCGAGTTATGATGTAGGCGCAGTAGATTCCGAGTTATGATGTAGGCGCAGTAGATTCCGAGTTATGATGTAGGCGCAGTAGATTCCGAGTTATGATGTAGGCGCAGTAGATTCCGAGTTAGATTCCGAGTTATGATGTAGGCGCAGTAGATTCCGAGTTATGATGTAGGCGCAGTAGATTCCGAGTTAGATTCCGAGTTATGATGTAGGCGCAGTAGATTCCGAGTTATGATGTAGGCGCAGTAGATTCCGAGTTATGATGTAGGCGCAGTAGATTCCGAGTTAGATTCCGAGTTATGATTTAGGCGCAGTAGATTCCGAGTTATGATGTAGGCGCAGTAGATTCCGAGTTAGATACGAGTTATGATGTAGGCGCAGTAGATTCCGAGTTATGATGTAGGCGCAGTAGATTCCGAGTTAGATTCCGAGTTATGATGTAGGCGCAGATGATTCCGAGTTATGATGTAGACGCAGTAGATTCCGAGTTATGATGTAGGCGCAGTAGATTCCGAGTTAGATTCCGAGTTATGATGTAGGCGCAGTAGATTCCGAGTTAGATTCCGAGTTATGATGTAGGCGCAGTAGATTCCGAGCTATGATGTAGGCGCAGTAGATTCTGAGTTAGATTCCGAGTTATGATGTAGGCGCAGTAGATTCCGAGTTATGATGTAGGCGCAGTAGATTCCGAGTTAGATTACGAGTTATGATGTAGGCGCAGTAGGTTCCGAGTTATGATGTAGGTGCAGTAGATTCCAAGTTATATTCCGAGTTATGATGTAGGCGCAGTAGATTCCGAGTTATGATGTAGGCGCAGTAGATTCCGAGTTAGATTCCGAGTTATGATGTAGGCGCAGTAGATTCCGAGTTATGATGTAGGCGCAGTAGATTCCGAGTTAGATTCCGAGTTATGATGTAGGCGCAGTAGATTCCGAGTTATGATGTAGGCGCAGTAGATTCCGAGTTAGATTCCGAGTTATGATGTAGGCGCAGTAGATTCCGAGTTATGATGTAGGCGCAGTAGATTCCGAGTTAGATTCCGAGTTATGATGTAGGCGCAGTAGATTCCGAGTTATGATGTAGGCGCAGTAGATTCCGAGTTAGATTCCGAGTTATGATGTAGGCGCAGTAGGTTCCGAGTTATGATGTAGGCGCAGTAGATTCCGAGTTATGATGTAGGCGCAGTAGATTCCGAGTTAGATTCCGAGTTATGATGTAGGCGCAGTAGATTCCGAGTTATGATGTAGGCGCAGTAGATTCCGAGTTAGATTCCGAGTTATGATGTAGGCGCAGTAGATTCCGAGTTATGATGTAGGCGCAGTAGATTCCGAGTTAGATTCCGAGTTATGATGTAGGCGCAGTAGATTCCGAGTTATGATGTAGGCGCAGTAGATTCCGAGTTAGATTCCGAGTTATGATGTAGGCGCAGTAGATTCCGAGTTATGATGTAGGCGCAGTAGATTCCGAGTTAGATTCCGAGTTATGATGTAGGCGCAGTAGATTCCGAGCTATGATGTAGGCGCAGTAGATTCCGAGTTAGATTCCGAGTTATGATGTAGGCGCAGTAGGTTCCGAGTTATGATGTAGGGGCAGTAGATTCCGAGTTAGATTCCGAGTTATGATGTAGGCGCAGTAGATTCCGAGTTATGATGTAGGCGCAGTAGATTCCGAGTTAGATTCCGAGTTATGATGTAGGCGCAGTAGATTCCGAGTTATGATGTAGGCGCAGTAGATTCCGAGTTATGATGTAGGCGCAGTAGATTCCGAGTTATGATGTAGGCGCAGTAGATTCCGAGTTAGATTCCGAGTTATGATGTAGGCGCAGTAGATTCCGAGTTATGATGTAGGCGCAGTAGATTCCGAGTTAGATTCCGAGTTATGATGTAGGCGCAGTAGATTCCGAGTTATGATGTAGGCGCAGTAGATTCCGAGTTATGATGTAGGCGCAGTAGATTCCGAGTTAGATTCCGAGTTATGATTTAGGCGCAGTAGATTCCGAGTTATGATGTAGGCGCAGTAGATTCCGAGTTAGATACGAGTTATGATGTAGGCGCAGTAGATTCCGAGTTATGATGTAGGCGCAGTAGATTCCGAGTTAGATTCCGAGTTATGATGTAGGCGCAGATGATTCCGAGTTATGATGTAGACGCAGTAGATTCCGAGTTATGATGTAGGCGCAGTAGATTCCGAGTTAGATTCCGAGTTATGATGTAGGCGCAGTAGATTCCGAGTTAGATTCCGAGTTATGATGTAGGCGCAGTAGATTCCGAGCTATGATGTAGGCGCAGTAGATTCTGAGTTAGATTCCGAGTTATGATGTAGGCGCAGTAGATTCCGAGTTATGATGTAGGCGCAGTAGATTCCGAGTTAGATTACGAGTTATGATGTAGGCGCAGTAGGTTCCGAGTTATGATGTAGGTGCAGTAGATTCCAAGTTATATTCCGAGTTATGATGTAGGCGCAGTAGATTCCGAGTTATGATGTAGGCGCAGTAGATTCCGAGTTAGATTCCGAGTTATGATGTAGGCGCAGTAGATTCCGAGTTATGATGTAGGCGCAGTAGATTCCGAGTTAGATTACGAGTTATGATGTAGGCGCAGTAGATTCCGAGTTATGATGTAGGCGCAGTAGATTCCGAGTTAGATTCCGAGTTATGATGTAGGCGCAGTAGATTCCGAGTTATGATGTAGGCGCAGTAGATTCCGAGTTAGATTCCGAGTTATGATGTAGGCGCAGTAGATTCCGAGTTATGATGTAGGCGCAGTAGATTCCGAGTTAGATTCCGAGTTATGATGTAGGCGCAGTAGGTTCCGAGTTATGATGTAGGCGCAGTAGATTCCGAGTTATGATGTAGGCGCAGTAGATTCCGAGTTAGATTCCGAGTTATGATGTAGGCGCAGTAGATTCCGAGTTATGATGTAGGCGCAGTAGATTCCGAGTTAGATTCCGAGTTATGATGTAGGCGCAGTAGATTCCGAGTTATGATGTAGGCGCAGTAGATTCCGAGTTAGATTCCGAGTTATGATGTAGGCGCAGTAGATTCCGAGTTATGATGTAGGCGCTGTAGATTCCGAGTTAGATTCCGTGTTATGATGTAGGCGCAGTAGATTCCGAGTTATGATGTAGGCGCAGTAGATTCCGAGTTAGATTCTTAGTTATGATGTAGGCGCAGTAGATTCCGAGTTATGATGTAGACGCAGTAGATTCCGAGTTATGATGTAGGCACATTAGATTCCGAGTTAGATTCCGAGTTATGATGTAGGCGCAGTAGATTCCGAGTTAGATTCCGAGTTATGATGTAGGCGCAGTAGATTCCGAGCTATGGTGTTGGCGCAGTAGATTCCGAGTTAGATTCCGAGTTATGATGTAGGCGCAGTAGATTCTGAGTTATGATGTAGGCTCAGTAGCTTCCGAGTTATGATGTAGGCGGAGTAGATTCCGAGTTAGATTCCGAGTTATGATGTAGGCGCAGTAGATTCCGAGTTATGATGTAGGCGCAGTAGATTCTGAGTTAGATTCCGAGTTATGATGTAGGCGCAGTAGATTCCGAGTTATGATGTAGGCGCAGTAGATTCCGAGTTAGATTCCGAGTTATGATGTAGGCGCAGTAGATTCCAAGTTATGATGTAGGCGCAGTTGATTCCGAGTTATGATGTAGACGCAGTAGATTCCGAGTTATGATGTAGGTGCAGTAGATTCCGAGTTAGATTCCGAGTTATGATGTAGGCGCAGTAGTTTCCGAGTTAGATTCCGAGTTATGATGTAGGCGCAGTAGATTCCGAGCTATGATGTAGGCGCAGTAGATTCCGAGTTAGATTCCGAGTTATGATGTAGGCGCAGTAGATTCCGAGTTATGATGTAGGCGCAGTAGATTCCGAGTTAGATTCCGAGTTATGATGTAGGTGCAGTAGATTCCGAGTTAGATTCCGAGTTATGATGTAGGCGCAGTAGTTTCCGAGTTAGATTCCGAGTTATGATGTAGGCGCAGTAGATTCCGAGCTATGATGTAGGCGCAGTAGATTCCGAGTTAGATTCCGAGTTATGATGTAGGCGCAGTAGATTCCGAGTTATGATGTAGGCGCAGTAGATTCCGAGTTAGATTCCGAGTTATGATGTAGGCGCAGTAGATTCCGAGTTATGATGTAGGCGCAGTAGATTCCGAGTTAGATTCCGAGTTATGATGTAGGCGCAGTAGATTCCGAGTTATGATGTAGGCGCAGTAGATTCCGAGTTAGATTCCGAGTTATGATGTAGGCGCAGTAGATTCCGAGTTATGATGTAGGCGCAGTAGATTCCGAGTTAGATTCTGAGTTATGATGTAGGCGCAGTAGATTCCGAGTTATGATGTAGGCGCAGTAGATTCCGAGTTAGATTCCGAGTTATGATGTAGGCGCAGTAGGTTCCGAGTTATGATGTAGGCGCAGTAGATTCCGAGTTATGATGTAGGCGCAGTAGATTCCGAGTTAGATTCCGAGTTATGATGTAGGCGCAGTAGATTCCGAGTTATGATGTAGGCGCAGTAGATTCCGAGTTAGATTCCGAGTTATGATGCAGGCACAGTAGATTCCGAGTTATGATGTAGGCGCAGTAGATTCCGAGTTATGATGTAGGCGCAGTAGATTCCGAGTTATGATGTAGGCGCAGTAGATTCCGAGTTATGATGTAGGCGCAGTAGATTCCGAGTTAGATTCCGAGTTATGATTTAGGCGCAGTAGATTCCGAGTTATGATGTAGGCGCAGTAGATTCCGAGTTAGATACGAGTTATGATGTAGGCGCAGTAGATTCCGAGTTATGATGTAGGCGCAGTAGATTCCGAGTTAGATTCCGAGTTATGATGTAGGCGCAGATGATTCCGAGTTATGATGTAGACGCAGTAGATTCCGAGTTATGATGTAGGCGCAGTAGATTCCGAGTTAGATTCCGAGTTATGATGTAGGCGCAGTAGATTCCGAGTTAGATTCCGAGTTATGATGTAGGCGCAGTAGATTCCGAGCTATGATGTAGGCGCAGTAGATTCTGAGTTAGATTCCGAGTTATGATGTAGGCGCAGTAGATTCCGAGTTATGATGTAGGCGCAGTAGATTCCGAGTTAGATTACGAGTTATGATGTAGGCGCAGTAGGTTCCGAGTTATGATGTAGGTGCAGTAGATTCCAAGTTATATTCCGAGTTATGATGTAGGCGCAGTAGATTCCGAGTTATGATGTAGGCGCAGTAGATTCCGAGTTAGATTCCGAGTTATGATGTAGGCGCAGTAGATTCCGAGTTATGATGTAGGCGCAGTAGATTCCGAGTTAGATTCCGAGTTATGATGTAGGCGCAGTAGATTCCGAGTTATGATGTAGGCGCAGTAGATTCCGAGTTAGATTCCGAGTTATGATGTAGGCGCAGTAGATTCCGAGTTATGATGTAGGCGCAGTAGATTCCGAGTTAGATTCCGAGTTATGATGTAGGCGCAGTAGATTCCGAGTTATGATGTAGGCGCAGTAGATTCCGAGTTAGATTCCGAGTTATGATGTAGGCGCAGTAGGTTCCGAGTTATGATGTAGGCGCAGTAGATTCCGAGTTATGATGTAGGCGCAGTAGATTCCGAGTTAGATTCCGAGTTATGATGTAGGCGCAGTAGATTCCGAGTTATGATGTAGGCGCAGTAGATTCCGAGTTAGATTCCGAGTTATGATGTAGGCGCAGTAGATTCCGAGTTATGATGTAGGCGCAGTAGATTCCGAGTTAGATTCCGAGATATGATGCAGGCGCAGTAGATTCCGAGTTATGATGTAGGCGCAGTAGATTCCGAGTTAGATTCCAAGTTATGATGTAGGCGCAGTAGATTCCGAGTTATGATGTAGGCGCAGTAGATTCCGAGTTAGATTCTTAGTTATGATGTAGGCGCAGTAGATTCCGAGTTATGATGTAGACGCAGTAGATTCCGAGTTATGATGTAGGCACATTAGATTCCGAGTTAGATTCCGAGTTATGATGTAGGCGCAGTAGATTCCGAGTTAGATTCCGAGTTATGATGTAGGCGCATTAGATTCCGAGCTATGGTGTTGGCGCAGTAGATTCCGAGTTAGATTCCGAGTTATGATGTAGGCGCAGTAGATTCTGAGTTATGATGTAGGCTCAGTAGCTTCCGAGTTATGATGTAGGCGCAGTAGATTCCGAGTTAGATTCCGAGTTATGATGTAGGCGCAGTAGATTCCGAGTTATGATGTAGGCGCAGTAGATTCTGAGTTAGATTCCGAGTTATGATGTAGGCGCAGTAGATTCCGAGTTATGATGTAGGCGCAGTAGATTCCGAGTTAGATTCCGAGTTATGATGTAGGCGCAGTAGATTCCAAGTTATGATGTAGGCGCAGTTGATTCCGAGTTATGATGTAGACGCAGTAGATTCCGAGTTATGATGTAGGTGCAGTAGATTCCGAGTTAGATTCCGAGTTATGATGTAGGCGCAGTAGATTCCGAGTTAGATTCCGAGTTATGATGTAGGCGCAGTAGATTCCGAGCTATGATGTAGGCGCAGTAGATTCCGAGTTAGATTCCGAGTTATGATGTAGGCGCAGTAGATTCCGAGTTATGATGTAGGCGCAGTAGATTCCGAGTTAGATTCCGAGTTATGATGTAGGCGCAGTAGATTCCGAGTTATGATGTAGGCGCAGTAGATTCCGAGTTATGATGTAGGCGCAGTAGATTCCGAGTTAGATTCCGAGTTATGATGTAGGCGCAGTAGATTCCGAGTTATGATGTAGGCGCAGTAGATTCCGAGTTAGATTCTGAGTTATGATGTAGGCGCAGTAGATTCCGAGTTATGATGTAGGCGCAGTAGATTCCGAGTTAGATTCCGAGTTATGATGTAGGCGCAGTAGGTTCCGAGTTATGATGTAGGCGCAGTAGATTCCGAGTTATGATGTAGGCGCAGTAGATTCCGAGTTAGATTCCGAGTTATGATGTAGGCGCAGTAGATTCCGAGTTATGATGTAGGCGCAGTAGATTCCGAGTTAGATTCCGAGTTATGATGCAGGCACAGTAGATTCCGAGTTATGATGTAGGCGCAGTAGATTCCGAGTTATGATGTAGGCGCAGTAGATTCCGAGTTATGATGTAGGCGCAGTAGATTCCGAGTTAGATTCCGAGTTATGATTTAGGCGCAGTAGATTCCGAGTTATGATGTAGGCGCAGTAGATTCCGAGTTAGATACGAGTTATGATGTAGGCGCAGTAGATTCCGAGTTATGATGTAGGCGCAGTAGATTCCGAGTTAGATTCCGAGTTATGATGTAGGCGCAGATGATTCCGAGTTATGATGTAGACGCAGTAGATTCCGAGTTATGATGTAGGCGCAGTAGATTCCGAGTTAGATTCCGAGTTATGATGTAGGCGCAGTAGATTCCGAGTTAGATTCCGAGTTATGATGTAGGCGCAGTAGATTCCGAGCTATGATGTAGGCGCAGTAGATTCTGAGTTAGATTCCGAGTTATGATGTAGGCGCAGTAGATTCCGAGTTATGATGTAGGCGCAGTAGATTCCGAGTTAGATTACGAGTTATGATGTAGGCGCAGTAGGTTCCGAGTTATGATGTAGGTGCAGTAGATTCCAAGTTATATTCCGAGTTATGATGTAGGCGCAGTAGATTCCGAGTTATGATGTAGGCGCAGTAGATTCCGAGTTAGATTCCGAGTTATGATGTAGGCGCAGTAGATTCCGAGTTATGATGTAGGCGCAGTAGATTCCGAGTTAGATTCCGAGTTATGATGTAGGCGCAGTAGATTCCGAGTTATGATGTAGGCGCAGTAGATTCCGAGTTAGATTCCGAGTTATGATGTAGGCGCAGTAGATTCCGAGTTATGATGTAGGCGCAGTAGATTCCGAGTTAGATTCCGAGTTATGATGTAGGCGCAGTAGATTCCGAGTTATGATGTAGGCGCAGTAGATTCCGAGTTAGATTCCGAGTTATGATGTAGGCGCAGTAGGTTCCGAGTTATGATGTAGGCGCAGTAGATTCCGAGTTATGATGTAGGCGCAGTAGATTCCGAGTTAGATTCCGAGTTATGATGTAGGCGCAGTAGATTCCGAGTTATGATGTAGGCGCAGTAGATTCCGAGTTAGATTCCGAGTTATGATGTAGGCGCAGTAGATTCCGAGTTATGATGTAGGCGCAGTAGATTCCGAGTTAGATTCCGAGATATGATGCAGGCGCAGTAGATTCCGAGTTATGATGTAGGCGCAGTAGATTCCGAGTTAGATTCCAAGTTATGATGTAGGCGCAGTAGATTCCGAGTTATGATGTAGGCGCAGTAGATTCCGAGTTAGATTCTTAGTTATGATGTAGGCGCAGTAGATTCCGAGTTATGATGTAGACGCAGTAGATTCCGAGTTATGATGTAGGCACATTAGATTCCGAGTTAGATTCCGAGTTATGATGTAGGCGCAGTAGATTCCGAGTTAGATTCCGAGTTATGATGTAGGCGCAGTAGATTCCGAGCTATGGTGTTGGCGCAGTAGATTCCGAGTTAGATTCCGAGTTATGATGTAGGCGCAGTAGATTCTGAGTTATGATGTAGGCTCAGTAGCTTCCGAGTTTTGATGTAGGCGCAGTAGATTCCGAGTTAGATTCCGAGTTATGATGTAGGCGCAGTAGATTCCGAGTTATGATGTAGGCGCAGTAGATTCTGAGTTAGATTCCGAGTTATGATGTAGGCGCAGTAGATTCCGAGTTATGATGTAGGCGCAGTAGATTCCGAGTTAGATTCCGAGTTATGATGTAGGCGCAGTAGATTCCAAGTTATGATGTAGGCGCAGTTGATTCCGAGTTATGATGTAGACGCAGTAGATTCCGAGTTATGATGTAGGTGCAGTAGATTCCGAGTTAGATTCCGAGTTATGATGTAGGCGCAGTAGATTCCGAGTTAGATTCCGAGTTATGATGTAGGCGCAGTAGATTCCGAGCTATGATGTAGGCGCAGTAGATTCCGAGTTAGATTCCGAGTTATGATGTAGGCGCAGTAGATTCCGAGTTATGATGTAGGCGCAGTAGATTCCGAGTTAGATTCCGAGTTATGATGTAGGCGCAGTAGATTCCGAGTTATGATGTAGGCGCAGTAGATTCCGAGTTAGATTCCGAGTTATGATGTAGGCGCAGTAGATTCCGAGTTATGATGTAGGCGCAGTAGATTCCGAGTTATGATGTAGGCGCAGTAGATTCCGAGTTAGATTCCGAGTTATGATGTAGGCGCAGTAGATTCCGAGTTATGATGTAGGCGCAGTAGATTCCGAGTTAGATTCCGAGTTATGATGTAGGCGCAGTAGATTCCGAGTTAGATTCTGAGTTATGATGTAGGCGCAGTAGATTCCGAGTTATGATGTAGGCGCAGTAGATTCCGAGTTAGATTCCGAGTTATGATGTAGGCGCAGTAGGTTCCGAGTTATGATGTAGGCGCAGTAGATTCCGAGTTATGATGTAGGCGCAGTAGATTCCGAGTTAGATTCCGAGTTATGATGTAGGCGCAGTAGATTCCGAGTTATGATGTAGGCGCAGTAGATTCCGAGTTAGATTCCGAGTTATGATGCAGGCACAGTAGATTCCGAGTTATGATGTAGGCGCAGTAGATTCCGAGTTAGATTCCGAGTTATGATGTAGGCGCAGTAGATTCCGAGTTATGATGTAGGCGCAGTAGATTCCGAGTTAGATTCCGAGTTATGATGTAGGCGCAGTAGATTCCGAGTTATGATGTAGGCGCAGTAGATTCCGAGTTAGATTCCGAGTTATGATGTAGGCGCAGTAGATTCCGAGTTATGATGTAGGCGCAGTAGATTCCGAGTTAGATTCCGAGTTATGATGTAGGCGCAGTAGATTCCGAGTTATGATGGCGCAGTAGATTCCGAGTTAGATTCCGAGTTATGATGTAGGCGCAGTAGGTTCCGAGTTATGATGTAGGCGCAGTAGATTCCGAGTTATGATGTAGGCGCAGTAGATTCCGAGTTAGATTCCGAGTTATGATGTAGGCGCAGAAGATTCCGAGTTATGATGTAGGCGCAGTAGATTCCGAGTTAGATTCCGAGTTATGATGTAGGCGCAGTAGATTCTGAGTTATGATGTAGGCGCAGTAGATTCCGAGTTATGATGTAGACGCAGTAGATTCCGAGTTATGATGTAGGCGCAGTAGATTCTGAGTTAGATTCCGAGTTATGATGTAGGCGCAGTAGATTCCGAGTTAGATTCCGAGTTATGATGTAGGCGCAGTAGATTCCGAGCTAAGATGTAGGCGCAGTAGATTCCGAGTTAGATTCCGAGTTATGATGTAGGCGCAGTAGATTCCGAGTTATGATGTAGGCGCAGTAGATTCCGAGTTATGATGCAGGCGCAGTAGATTCCGAGTTAGATTCCGAGTTATGATGTAGGCGCAGTAGATTCCGAGTTATGATGTAGGCGCAGTAGATTCCGAGTTCGATTCCGAGTTATGATGTAGGCGCAGTAGATTCCGAGTTAGATTCCGAGTTATGATGTAGGCGCAGTAGGTTCCAAGTTATGATGTAGGCGCAGTAGATTCCGAGTTATGATGTAGGCGCAGTAGATTCCGAGTTAGATTCCGAGTTATGATGTAGGCGCAGTAGATTCCGAGTTATGATGTAGGCGCAGTAGATTCCGAGTTATGATGTAGGCGCAGTAGATTCCGAGTTAGATTCCGAGTTATGATGTAGGCGCAGTAGATTCCGAGTTATGATGTAGGCGCAGTAGATTCCGAGTTAGATTCCGAGTTATGATGTAGGCGCAGTAGGTTCCGAGTTATGATGTAGGCGCAGTAGATTCCGAGTTATGATGTAGGCGCAGTAGATTCCGAGTTAGATTCCGAGTTATGATGTAGGCGCAGTAGATTCCGAGTTATGATGTAGGCGCAGTAGATTCCGAGTTAGATTCCGAGTTATGATGTAGGCGCAGTAGATTCCGAGTTATGATGTAGGCGCAGTAGATTCCGAGTTAGATTCCGAGATATGATGCAGGCGCAGTAGATTCCGAGTTATGATGTAGGCGCAGTAGATTCCGAGTTAGATTCCAAGTTATGATGTAGGCGCAGTAGATTCCGAGTTATGATGTAGGCGCAGTAGATTCCGAGTTAGATTCTTAGTTATGATGTAGGCGCAGTAGATTCCGAGTTATGATGTAGACGCAGTAGATTCCGAGTTATGATGTAGGCACATTAGATTCCGAGTTAGATTCCGAGTTATGATGTAGGCGCAGTAGATTCCGAGTTAGATTCCGAGTTATGATGTAGGCGCATTAGATTCCGAGCTATGGTGTTGGCGCAGTAGATTCCGAGTTAGATTCCGAGTTATGATGTAGGCGCAGTAGATTCTGTGTTATGATGTAGGCTCAGTAGCTTCCGAGTTATGATGTAGGCGCAGTAGATTCCGAGTTAGATTCCGAGTTATGATGTAGGCGCAGTAGATTCCGAGTTATGATGTAGGCGCAGTAGATTCTGAGTTAGATTCCGAGTTATGATGTAGGCGCAGTAGATTCCGAGTTATGATGTAGGCGCAGTAGATTCCGAGTTAGATTCCGAGTTATGATGTAGGCGCAGTAGATTCCAAGTTATGATGTAGGCGCAGTTGATTCCGAGTTATGATGTAGACGCAGTAGATTCCGAGTTATGATGTAGGTGCAGTAGATTCCGAGTTAGATTCCGAGTTATGATGTAGGCGCAGTAGATTCCGAGTTAGATTCCGAGTTATGATGTAGGCGCAGTAGATTCCGAGCTATGATGTAGGCGCAGTAGATTCCGAGTTAGATTCCGAGTTATGATGTAGGCGCAGTAGATTCCGAGTTATGATGTAGGCGCAGTAGATTCCGAGTTAGATTCCGAGTTATGATGTAGGCGCAGTAGATTCCGAGTTATGATGTAGGCGCAGTAGATTCCGAGTTATGATGTAGGCGCAGTAGATTCCGAGTTAGATTCCGAGTTATGATGTAGGCGCAGTAGATTCCGAGTTAGATTCTGAGTTATGATGTAGGCGCAGTAGATTCCGAGTTATGATGTAGGCGCAGTAGATTCCGAGTTAGATTCCGAGTTATGATGTAGGCGCAGTAGGTTCCGAGTTATGATGTAGGCGCAGTAGATTCCGAGTTATGATGTAGGCGCAGTAGATTCCGAGTTAGATTCCGAGTTATGATGTAGGCGCAGTAGATTCCGAGTTATGATGTAGGCGCAGTAGATTCCGAGTTAGATTCCGAGTTATGATGCAGGCACAGTAGATTCCGAGTTATGATGTAGGCGCAGTAGATTCCGAGTTATGATGTAGGCGCAGTAGATTCCGAGTTATGATGTAGGCGCAGTAGATTCCGAGTTAGATTCCGAGTTATGATTTAGGCGCAGTAGATTCCGAGTTATGATGTAGGCGCAGTAGATTCCGAGTTAGATACGAGTTATGATGTAGGCGCAGTAGATTCCGAGTTATGATGTAGGCGCAGTAGATTCCGAGTTAGATTCCGAGTTATGATGTAGGCGCAGATGATTCCGAGTTATGATGTAGACGCAGTAGATTCCGAGTTATGATGTAGGCGCAGTAGATTCCGAGTTAGATTCCGAGTTATGATGTAGGCGCAGTAGATTCCGAGTTAGATTCCGAGTTATGATGTAGGCGCAGTAGATTCCGAGCTATGATGTAGGCGCAGTAGATTCTGAGTTAGATTCCGAGTTATGATGTAGGCGCAGTAGATTCCGAGTTATGATGTAGGCGCAGTAGATTCCGAGTTAGATTACGAGTTATGATGTAGGCGCAGTAGGTTCCGAGTTATGATGTAGGTGCAGTAGATTCCAAGTTATATTCCGAGTTATGATGTAGGCGCAGTAGATTCCGAGTTATGATGTAGGCGCAGTAGATTCCGAGTTAGATTCCGAGTTATGATGTAGGCGCAGTAGATTCCGAGTTATGATGTAGGCGCAGTAGATTCCGAGTTAGATTCCGAGTTATGATGTAGGCGCAGTAGATTCCGAGTTATGATGTAGGCGCAGTAGATTCCGAGTTAGATTCCGAGTTATGATGTAGGCGCAGTAGATTCCGAGTTATGATGTAGGCGCAGTAGATTCCGAGTTAGATTCCGAGTTATGATGTAGGCGCAGTAGATTCCGAGTTATGATGTAGGCGCAGTAGATTCCGAGTTAGATTCCGAGTTATGATGTAGGCGCAGTAGGTTCCGAGTTATGATGTAGGCGCAGTAGATTCCGAGTTATGATGTAGGCGCAGTAGATTCCGAGTTAGATTCCGAGTTATGATGTAGGCGCAGTAGATTCCGAGTTATGATGTAGGCGCAGTAGATTCCGAGTTAGATTCCGAGTTATGATGTAGGCGCAGTAGATTCCGAGTTATGATGTAGGCGCAGTAGATTCCGAGTTAGATTCCGAGATATGATGCAGGCGCAGTAGATTCCGAGTTATGATGTAGGCGCAGTAGATTCCGAGTTAGATTCCAAGTTATGATGTAGGCGCAGTAGATTCCGAGTTATGATGTAGGCGCAGTAGATTCCGAGTTAGATTCCGAGTTATGATGTAGGCGCAGTAGATTCCGAGTTATGATGTAGACGCAGTAGATTCCGAGTTATGATGTAGGCACATTAGATTCCGAGTTAGATTCCGAGTTATGATGTAGGCGCAGTAGATTCCGAGTTAGATTCCAAGTTATGATGTAGGCGCAGTAGATTCCGAGCTATGGTGTTGGCGCAGTAGATTCCGAGTTAGATTCCGAGTTATGATGTAGGCGCAGTAGATTCTGAGTTATGATGTAGGCTCAGTAGCTTCCGAGTTATGATGTAGGCGCAGTAGATTCCGAGTTAGATTCCGAGTTATGATGTAGGCGCAGTAGATTCCGAGTTATGATGTAGGCGCAGTAGATTCTGAGTTAGATTCCGAGTTATGATGTAGGCGCAGTAGATTCCGAGTTATGATGTAGGCGCAGTAGATTCCGAGTTAGATTCCGAGTTATGATGTAGGCGCAGTAGATTCCAAGTTATGATGTAGGCGCAGTTGATTCCGAGTTATGATGTAGACGCAGTAGATTCCGAGTTATGATGTAGGTGCAGTAGATTCCGAGTTAGATTCCGAGTTATGATGTAGGCGCAGTAGATTCCGAGTTAGATTCCGAGTTATGATGTAGGCGCAGTAGATTCCGAGCTATGATGTAGGCGCAGTAGATTCCGAGTTAGATTCCGAGTTATGATGTAGGCGCAGTAGATTCCGAGTTATGATGGAGGCGCAGTAGATTCCGAGTTAGATTCCGAGTTATGATGTAGGCGCAGTAGATTCCGAGTTATGATGTAGGCGCAGTAGATTCCGAGTTAGATTCCGAGTTATGATGTAGGCGCAGTAGATTCCGAGTTATGATGTAGGCGCAGTAGATTCCGAGTTATGATGTAGGCGCAGTAGATTCCGAGTTGGATTCCGAGTTATGATGTAGGCGCAGTAGATTCCGAGTTATGATGTAGGCGCAGTAGATTCCGAGTTAGATTCCGAGTTATGATGTAGGCGCAGTAGATTCCGAGTTAGATTCTGAGTTATGATGTAGGCGCAGTAGATTCCGAGTTATGATGTAGGCGCAGTAGATTCCGAGTTAGATTCCGAGTTATGATGTAGGCGCAGTAGGTTCCGAGTTATGATGTAGGCGCAGTAGATTCCGAGTTATGATGTAGGCGCAGTAGATTCCGAGTTAGATTCCGAGTTATGATGTAGGCGCAGTAGATTCCGAGTTATGATGTAGGCGCAGTAGATTCCGAGTTAGATTCCGAGTTATGATGCAGGCACAGTAGATTCCGAGTTATGATGTAGGCGCAGTAGATTCCGAGTTAGATTCCGAGTTATGATGTAGGCGCAGTAGATTCCGAGTTATGATGTAGGCGCAGTAGATTCCGAGTTAGATTCCGAGTTATGATGTAGGCGCAGTAGATTCCGAGTTATGATGTAGGCGCAGTAGATTCCGAGTTAGATTCCGAGTTATGATGTAGGCGCAGTAGATTCCGAGTTATGATGTAGGCGCAGTAGATTCCGAGTTAGATTCCGAGTTATGATGTAGGCGCAGTAGATTCCGAGTTATGATGGCGCAGTAGATTCCGAGTTAGATTCCGAGTTATGATGTAGGCGCAGTAGGTTCCGAGTTATGATGTAGGCGCAGTAGATTCCGAGTTATGATGTAGGCGCAGTAGATTCCGAGTTAGATTCCGAGTTATGATGTAGGCGCAGAAGATTCCGAGTTATGATGTAGGCGCAGTAGATTCCGAGTTAGATTCCGAGTTATGATGTAGGCGCAGTAGATTCTGAGTTATGATGTAGGCGCAGTAGATTCCGAGTTATGATGTAGACGCAGTAGATTCCGAGTTATGATGTAGGCGCAGTAGATTCTGAGTTAGATTCCGAGTTATGATGTAGGCGCAGTAGATTCCGAGTTAGATTCCGAGTTATGATGTAGGCGCAGTAGATTCCGAGCTAAGATGTAGGCGCAGTAGATTCCGAGTTAGATTCCGAGTTATGATGTAGGCGCAGTAGATTCCGAGTTATGATGTAGGCGCAGTAGATTCCGAGTTATGATGTAGGCGCAGTAGATTCCGAGTTAGATTCCGAGTTATGATGTAGGCACAGTAGATTCCGAGTTATGATGTAGGCGCAGTAGATTCCGAGTTAGATTCCGAGTTATGATGTAGGCGCAGTAGATTCCGAGTTATGATGTAGGCGCAGTAGATTCCGAGTTAGATTCCGAGTTATGATGTAGGTGCAGTAGATTCCGAGTTATGATGTAGGCGCAGTAGATTCCGAGTTAGATTCCGAGTTATGATGTAGGCGCAGTAGATTCCGAGTTATGATGCAGGCGCAGTAGATTCCGAGTTAGATTCCGAGTTATGATGTAGGCGCAGTAGATTCCGAGTTATGATGTAGGCGCAGTAGATTCCGAGTTAGATTCCGAGTTATGATGTAGGCGCAGTAGATTCCGAGTTATGATGTAGGCGCAGTAGATTCCGAGTTAGATTCCGAGTTATGATGTAGGCGCAGTAGATTCCGAGTTATGATGTAGGCGCAGTAGATTCCGAGTTAGATTCCGAGTTATGATGTAGGCGCAGTAGATTCCGAGTTATGATGTAGGCGCAGTAGATTCCGAGTTAGATTCCGAGTTATGATGTAGGCGCAGTAGATTCCGAGTTATGATGTAGGCGCAGTAGATTCCGAGTTAGATTCCGAGTTATGATGTAGGCGCAGTAGATTCGAGTTATGATGTAGGCGCAGTAGATTCCGAGATAGATTCCGAGTTATGATGTAGGCGCAGTAGATTCCGAGTTATGATGTAGGCGCAGTAGATTCCGAGTTATATTCCGAGTTATGATGTAGGCGCAGTAGATTCCGAGTTATGATGTAGGCGCAGTAGATTCCGAGTTAGATTCCGACTTATGATGTAGGCGCAGTAGGTTCCGAGTTATGATGTAGGCGCAGTAGATTCCGAGTTATGATGTAGGCACAGTAGATTCCGAGTTAGATTCCGAGTTATGATGTAGGCGCAGTAGATTCCGAGTTATGATGTAGGCGCAGTAGATTCCGAGTTAGATTCCGAGTTATGATGTAGGCGCAGTAGATTCGAGTTATGATGTAGGCGCAGTAGATTCCGAGTTAGATTCCGAGTTATGATGTAGGCGCAGTAGATTCCGAGTTATGATGTAGGCGCAGTAGATTCCGAGTTAGATTCCGAGTTATGATGTAGGCGCAGTAGATTCCGAGTTATGATGTAGGCGCAGTAGATTCCGAGTTAGATTCCGAGTTATGATGTAGGCGCAGTAGGTTCCGAGTTATGATGTAGGCGCAGTAGATTCCGAGGTATGATATAGGCGCAGTAGATTCCGAGTTAGATTCCGAGTTATGATGTAGGCGCAGTAGATTCGAGTTATGATGTAGGCGCAGTAGATTCCGAGTTAGATTCCGAGTTATGATGTAGGCGCAGTAGATTCCGAGTTATGATGTAGGCGCAGTAGATTCCGAGTTATATTCCGAGTTATGATGTAGGCGCAGTAGATTCCGAGTTATGATGTAGGCGCAGTAGATTCCGAGTTAGATTCCGAGTTATGATGTAGGCGCAGTAGATTCCGAGTTATGATGTAGGCGCAGTAGATTCCGAGTTAGATTCCGAGTTATGATGTAGGCGCAGTAGGTTCCGAGTTATGATGTAGGCGCAGTAGATTCCGAGTTATGATGTAGGCGCAGTAGATTCCGAGTTAGATTCCGAGTTATGATGTAGGCGCAGTAGATTCCGAGTTATGATGTAGGCGCAGTAGATTCCGAGTTAGATTCCGAGTTATGATGTAGGCGCAGTAGATTCCGAGTTATGATGTAGGCGCAGTAGATTCCGAGTTAGATTCCGAGTTATGATGTAGGCGCAGTAGATTCCGAGTTATGATGTAGGCGCAGTAGATTCCGAGTTAGATTCCGAGTTATGATGTAGGCGCAGTAGATTCCGAGTTATGATGTAGGCGCAGTAGATTCCGAGTTAGATTCCAAGTTATGATGTAGGCGCAGTAGATTCCGAGTTATGATGTAGGCGCAGTAGATTCCGAGTAAGATTCCGAGTTATGATGTAGGCGCAGTAGATTCCGAGTTATGATGTAGGCGCAGTAGATTCCGAGTTAGATTCCGAGTTATGATGTAGGCGCAGTAGATTCCGAGTTATGATGTAGGCGCAGTAGATTCCGAGTTAGATTCCGAGTTATGATGTAGGCGCAGTAGGTTCCGAGTTATGATGTAGGCGCAGTAGATTCCGAGTTATGATGTAGGCGCAGTAGATTCCGAGTTAGATTCCGAGTTATGATGTAGGCGCAGTAGATTCCGAGTTATGATGTAGGCGCAGTAGATTCCGAGTTAGATTCCGAGTTATGATGTAGGCGCAGTAGATTCCGAGTTATGATGTAGGCGCAGTAGATTCCGAGTTAGATTCCGAGTTATGATGCAGGCGCAGTAGATTCCGAGTTATGATGTAGGCGCAGTAGATTCCGAGTTAGATTCCGAGTTATGATGTAGGCGCAGTAGATTCCGATTTATGATGTAGGCGCAGTAGATTCCGAGTTAGATTCCGAGTTATGATGTAGGCGCAGTAGATTCCGAGTTACGATGTAGGCGCAGTAGATTCCGAGTTAGATTCCGAGTTATGATGTAGGCGCAGTAGATTCCGAGTTATGATGTAGGCACAGTAGATTCCGAGTTAGATTCCGAGTTATGATGTAGGCGCAGTAGATTCCGAGTTATGATGTAGGCGCAGTAGATTCCGAGTTAGATTCCGAGTTATGATGTAGGCGCAGTAGGTTCCGAGTTATGATGTAGGCGCAGTAGATTCCGAGTTATGATGTAGGCGCAGTAGATTCCGAGTTAGATTCCGAGTTATGATGTAGGCGCAGTAGATTCCGAGTTATGATGTAGGCGCAGTAGATTCCGAGTTAGATTCCGAGTTATGATGTAGGCGCAGTAGATTCCGAGTTATGATGTAGGCGCAGTAGATTCCGAATTATGATGTAGACGCAGTAGATTCCGAGTTATGATGTAGGCGCATTAGATTCCGAGTTAGATTCCGAGTTATGATGTAGGCGCAGTAGATTCCGAGTGAGATTCCGAGTTATGATGTAGGCGCAGTAGATTCCGAGCTATGATGTAGGCGCAGTAGATTCCGAGTTAGATTCCGAGTTATGATGTAGGCGCAGTAGATTCTGAGTTATGATGTAGGCGCAGTAGATTCCGAGTTATGATGTAGGCGCAGTAGATTCCGAGTTATGATGTAGACGCAGTAGATTCCGAGTTATGATGTAGGCGCAGTAGATTCCGAGTTAGATTCCGAGTTATGATGTAGGCGCAGTAGATTCCGAGTTACGATGTAGGCGCAGTAGATTCCGAGTTAGATTCCGAGTTATGATGTAGGCGCAGTAGATTCCGAGTTATGATGTAGGCACAGTAGATTCCGAGTTAGATTCCGAGTTATGATGTAGGCGCAGTAGATTCCGTGTTATGATGTAGGCGCAGTAGATTCCGAGTTAGATTCCGAGTTATGATGTAGGCGCAGTAGGTTCCGAGTTATGATGTAGGCGCAGTAGATTCCGAGTTATGATGTAGGCGCAGTAGATTCCGAGTTAGATTCCGAGTTATGATGTAGGCGCAGTAGATTCCGAGTTATGATGTAGGCGCAGTAGATTCCGAGTTAGATTCTGAGTTATGATGTAGGCGCAGTAGATTCCGAGTTATGATGTAGGCGCAGTAGATTCCGAGTTATGATGTAGACGCAGTAGATTCCGAGTTATGATGTAGGCGCATTAGATTCCGAGTTAGATTCCGAGTTATGATGTAGGCGCAGTAGATTCCGAGTTAGATTCCGAGTTATGATGTAGGCGCAGTAGATTCCGAGCTATGATGTAGGCGCAGTAGATTCCGAGTTAGATTCCGAGTTATGATGTAGGCGCAGTAGATTCCGAGTTATGATGTAGGCGCAGTAGATTCCGAGTTATTATGTAGGCGCAGTAGATTCCGAGTTAGATTCCGAGTTATGATGTAGGCGCAGTAGATTCCGAGTTATGATGTAGGCGCAGTAGATTCCGAGTTAGATTCCGAGTTATGATGTAGGCGCAGTAGATTCCGAGTTATGATGTAGGCGCAGTAGATTCCGAGTTAGATTCCGAGTTATGATGTAGGCGCAGTAGATTCCGAGTTATGATGTAGGCGCAGTAGATTCCGAGTTATGATGTAGGCGCAGTAGATTCCGAGTTATGATGTAGGCGCAGTAGATTCCGAGTTAGATTCCGAGTTATGATGTAGGCGCAGTAGATTCCGAGTTAGATTCCGAGTTATGATGTATGCGCAGTAGATTCCGAGCTATGATGTAGGCGCAGTAGATTCCGAGTTAGATTCCGAGTTATGATGTAGGCGCAGTAGATTCCGAGTTATGATGTAGGCGCAGTAGATTCCGAGTTAGATTCCGAGTTATGATGTAGGCGCAGTAGATTCCCAGTTATGATGTAGGCGCAGTAGATTCCGAGTTAGATTCCGAGTTATGATGTAGGCGCAGTAGATTCCGAGTTATGATGTAGGCGCAGTAGATTCCGAGTTATGATGTAGGCGCAGTAGATTCCGAGTTAGATTCCGAGTTATGATGTAGGCGCAGTAGATTCCGAGTTATGATGTAGGCGCAGTAGATTCCGAGTTAGATTCCGAGTTATGATGTAGGCGCAGTAGATTCCGAGTTATGATGTAGGCGCAGTAGATTCCGAGTTAGATTCCGAGTTATGATGTAGGCGCAGTAGATTCCGAGTTATGATGTAGGCGCAGTAGATTCCGAGTTAGATTCCGAGTTATGATGTAGGCGCAGTAGATTCCGAGTTATGATGTAGGCGCAGTAGATTCTGAGTTAGATTCCGAGTTATGATGTAGGCGAAGTAGATTCCGAGTTATGATGTAGGCGCAGTAGATTCCGAGTTAGATTCCGAGTTATGATGTAGGCGCAGTAGATTCCGAGTTATGATGTAGGCGCAGTAGATTCCGAGTTATGATGTAGACGCAGTAGATTCCGAGTTATGATGTAAACGCAGTAGATTCCGAGTTAGATTCCGAGTTATGATGTAGGCGCAGTAGATTCCGAGTTATGATGTAGGCGCAGTAGATTCCGAGTTATGATGTAGGCGCAGTAGATTCCGAGTTAGATTCCGAGTTATGATGTAGGCGCAGTAGATTCCGAGTTATGATGTAGGCGCAGTAGATTCCGAGTTAGATTCCGAGTTATGATGTAGGCGCAGTAGATTCCGAGTTATGATGTAGGCGCAGTAGATTCCGAGTTATGATGTAGGCGCAGTAGATTCCGAGTTAGATTCCGAGTTATGATGTAGGCGCAGATGATTCCGAGTTATGATGTAGACGCAGTAGATTCCGAGTTAGATTCCGAGTTATGATGTAGGCGCAGTAGATTCCGAGTTAGATTCCGAGTTATGATGTAGGCGCAGTAGATTCCGAGCTATGATGTAGGCGCAGTAGATTCTGAGTTAGATTCCGAGTTATGATGTAGGCGCAGTAGATTCCGAGTTATGATGTAGGCGCAGTAGATTCCGAGTTAGATTACGAGTTATGATGTAGGCGCAGTAGATTCCGAGTTATGATGTAGGCGCAGTAGATTCCGAGTTAGATTCCGAGTTATGATGTAGGCGCAGTAGATTCCGAGGTATGAGGTAGGTGCAGTAGATTCCAAGTTATATTCCGAGTTATGATGTAGGCGCAGTAGATTCCGAGTTATGATGTAGGCGCAGTAGATTCCGAGTTAGATTCCGAGTTATGATGTAGGCGCAGTAGATTCCGAGTTATGATGTAGGCGCAGTAGATTCTGAGTTAGATTCCGAGTTATGATGTAGGCGAAGTAGATTCCGAGTTATGATGTAGGCGCAGTAGATTCCGAGTTAGATTCCGAGTTATGATGTAGGCGAAGTAGATTCCGAGTTATGATGTAGGCGCAGTAGATTCCGAGTTATGATGGAGACGCAGTAGATTCCGAGTTATGATGTAGGCGCAGTAGATTCCGAGTTAGATTCCGAGTTATGATGTAGGCGCAGTAGATTCCGAGTTAGATTCCGAGTTATGATGTAGGCGCAGTAGATTCCGAGTTATGATGTAGGCGCAGTAGATTCCGAGTTATGATGTAGGCGCAGTAGATTCCGAGTTAGATTCCGAGTTATGATGTAGGCGCAGTAGATTCCGAGTTATGATGTAGGCGCAGTAGATTCCGAGTTAGATTCCGAGTTATGATGTAGGCGCAGTAGATTCCGAGTTATGATGTAGGCGCAGTAGATTCCGAGTTATGATGTAGGCGCAGTAGATTCCGAGTTAGATTCCGAGTTATGATGTAGGCGCAGATGATTCCGAGTTATGATGTAGACGCAGTAGATTCCGAGTTAGATTCCGAGTTATGATGTAGGCGCAGTAGATTCCGAGTTAGATTCCGAGTTATGATGTAGGCGCAGTAGATTCCGAGCTATGATGTAGGCGCAGTAGATTCTGAGTTAGATTCCGAGTTATGATGTAGGCGCAGTAGATTCCGAGTTATGATGTAGGCGCAGTAGATTCCGAGTTAGATTACGAGTTATGATGTAGGCGCAGTAGATTCCGAGTTATGATGTAGGCGCAGTAGATTCCGAGTTAGATTCCGAGTTATGATGTAGGCGCAGTAGATTCCGAGGTATGAGGTAGGTGCAGTAGATTCCAAGTTATATTCCGAGTTATGATGTAGGCGCAGTAGATTCCGAGTTATGATGTAGGCGCAGTAGATTCCGAGTTAGATTCCGAGTTATGATGTAGGCGCAGTAGATTCCGAGTTATGATGTAGGCGCAGTAGATTCTGAGTTAGATTCCGAGTTATGATGTAGGCGAAGTAGATTCCGAGTTATGATGTAGGCGCAGTAGATTCCGAGTTAGATTCCGAGTTATGATGTAGGCGAAGTAGATTCCGAGTTATGATGTAGGCGCAGTAGATTCCGAGTTATGATGGAGACGCAGTAGATTCCGAGTTATGATGTAGGCGCAGTAGATTCCGAGTTAGATTCCGAGTTATGATGTAGGCGCAGTAGATTCCGAGTTAGATTCCGAGTTATGATGTAGGCGCAGTAGATTCCGAGCTATGATGTAGGCGCAGTAGATTCCGAGTTAGATTCCGAGTTATGATGTAGGCGCAGTAGATTCCGAGCTATGATGTAGGCGCAGTAGATTCCGAGTTAGATTCCGAGTTATGATGTAGGCGCAGTAGATTCCGAGCTATGATGTAGGCGCAGTAGATTCCGAGTTAGATTCCGAGTTATGATGTAGGCGCAGTAGATTCCGAGCTATGATGTAGGCGCAGTAGATTCCGAGTTAGATTCCGAGTTATGATGTAGGCGCAGTAGATTCCGAGCTATGATGTAGGCGCAGTAGATTCCGAGTTAGATTCCGAGTTATGATGTAGGCGCAGTAGATTCCGAGTTATGATGTAGGCGCAGTAGATTCCGAGTTAGATTCCGAGTTATGATGTAGGCGCAGTAGATTCCGAGTTATGATGTAGGCGCAGTAGATTCCGAGTTAGATTCCGAGTTATGATGTAGGCGCAGTAGATTCCGAGTTATGATGTAGGCGCAGTAGATTCCGAGTTATGATGTAGGCGCAGTAGATTCCGAGTTATGATGTAGGCGCAGTAGATTCCGAGTTAGATTCCGAGTTATGATGTAGGCGCAGTAGATTCCGAGTTAGATTCCGAGTTATGATGTAGGCGCAGTAGATTCCGAGCTATGATGTAGGCGCAGTAGATTCCGAGTTAGATTCCGAGTTATGATGTAGGCGCAGTAGATTCCGAGTTATGATGTAGGCGCAGTAGATTCCGAGTTAGATTCCGAGTTATGATGTAGGCGCAGTAGATTCCCAGTTATGATGTAGGCGCAGTAGATTCCGAGTTAGATTCCGAGTTATGATGTAGGCGCAGTAGATTCCGAGTTATGATGTAGGCGCAGTAGATTCCGAGTTATGATGTAGGCGCAGTAGATTCCGAGTTAGATTCCGAGTTATGATGTAGGCGCAGTAGATTCCGAGTTATGATGTAGGCGCAGTAGATTCCGAGTTAGATTCCGAGTTATGATGTAGGCGCAGTAGATTCCGAGTTATGATGTAGGCGCAGTAGATTCCGAGTTAGATTCCGAGTTATGATGTAGGCGCAGTAGATTCCGAGTTATGATGTAGGCGCAGTAGATTCCGAGTTAGATTCCGAGTTATGATGTAGGCGCAGTAGATTCCGAGTTATGATGTAGGCGCAGTAGATTCTGAGTTAGATTCCGAGTTATGATGTAGGCGAAGTAGATTCCGAGTTATGATGTAGGCGCAGTAGATTCCGAGTTAGATTCCGAGTTATGATGTAGGCGCAGTAGATTCCGAGTTATGATGTAGGCGCAGTAGATTCCGAGTTATGATGTAGACGCAGTAGATTCCGAGTTATGATGTAAACGCAGTAGATTCCGAGTTAGATTCCGAGTTATGATGTAGGCGCAGTAGATTCCGAGTTATGATGTAGGCGCAGTAGATTCCGAGTTATGATGTAGGCGCAGTAGATTCCGAGTTAGATTCCGAGTTATGATGTAGGCGCAGTAGATTCCGAGTTATGATGTAGGCGCAGTAGATTCCGAGTTAGATTCCGAGTTATGATGTAGGCGCAGTAGATTCCGAGTTATGATGTAGGCGCAGTAGATTCCGAGTTATAATGTAGGCGCAGTAGATTCCGAGTTAGATTCCGAGTTATGATGTAGGCGCAGATGATTCCGAGTTATGATGTAGACGCAGTAGATTCCGAGTTAGATTCCGAGTTATGATGTAGGCGCAGTAGATTCCGAGCTATGATGTAGGCGCAGTAGATTCTGAGTTAGATTCCGAGTTATGATGTAGGCGCAGTAGATTCCGAGTTATGATGTAGGCGCAGTAGATTCCGAGTTAGATTACGAGTTATGATGTAGGCGAAGTAGATTCCGAGTTATGATGTAGGCGCAGTAGATTCCGAGTTATGATGGAGACGCAGTAGATTCCGAGTTATGATGTAGGCGCAGTAGATTCCGAGTTAGATTCCGAGTTATGATGTAGGCGCAGTAGATTCCGAGTTAGATTCCGAGTTATGATGTAGGCGCAGTAGATTCCGAGTTATGATGTAGGCGCAGTAGATTCCGAGTTATGATGTAGGCGCAGTAGATTCTGAGTTAGATTCCGAGTTATGATGTAGGCGAAGTAGATTCCGAGTTATGATGTAGGCGCAGTAGATTCCGAGTTAGATTCCGAGTTATGATGTAGGCGAAGTAGATTCCGAGTTATGATGTAGGCGCAGTAGATTCCGAGTTATGATGGAGACGCAGTAGATTCCGAGTTATGATGTAGGCGCAGTAGATTCCGAGTTAGATTCCGAGTTATGATGTAGGCGCAGTAGATTCCGAGTTAGATTCCGAGTTATGATGTAGGCGCAGTAGATTCCGAGTTATGATGTAGGCGCAGTAGATTCCGAGTTATGATGTAGGCGCAGTAGATTCCGAGTTAGATTCCGAGTTATGATGTAGGCGCAGTAGATTCCGAGTTATGATGTAGGCGCAGTAGATTCCGAGTTAGATTCCGAGTTATGATGTAGGCGCAGTAGATTCCGAGTTATGATGTAGGCGCAGTAGATTCCGAGTTATGATGTAGGCGCAGTAGATTCCGAGTTAGATTCCGAGTTATGATGTAGGCGCAGATGATTCCGAGTTATGATGTAGACGCAGTAGATTCCGAGTTAGATTCCGAGTTATGATGTAGGCGCAGTAGATTCCGAGTTAGATTCCGAGTTATGATGTAGGCGCAGTAGATTCCGAGCTATGATGTAGGCGCAGTAGATTCTGAGTTAGATTCCGAGTTATGATGTAGGCGCAGTAGATTCCGAGTTATGATGTAGGCGCAGTAGATTCCGAGTTAGATTACGAGTTATGATGTAGGCGCAGTAGATTCCGAGTTATGATGTAGGCGCAGTAGATTCCGAGTTAGATTCCGAGTTATGATGTAGGCGCAGTAGATTCCGAGGTATGAGGTAGGTGCAGTAGATTCCAAGTTATATTCTGAGTTATTATGTAGGCGCAGTAGATTCCGAGTTATGATGTAGGCGCAGTAGATTCCGAGTTAGATTCCGAGTTATGATGTAGGCGCAGTAGATTCCGAGTTATGATGTAGGCGCAGTAGATTCTGAGTTAGATTCCGAGTTATGATGTAGGCGAAGTAGATTCCGAGTTATGATGTAGGCGCAGTAGATTCCGAGTTAGATTCCGAGTTATGATGTAGGCGAAGTAGATTCCGAGTTATGATGTAGGCGCAGTAGATTCCGAGTTATGATGGAGACGCAGTAGATTCCGAGTTATGATGTAGGCGCAGTAGATTCCGAGTTAGATTCCGAGTTATGATGTAGGCGCAGTAGATTCCGAGTTAGATTCCGAGTTATGATGTAGGCGCAGTAGATTCCGAGCTATGATGTAGGCGCAGTAGATTCCGAGTTAGATTCCGAGTTATGATGTAGGCGCAGTAGATTCCGAGCTATGATGTAGGCGCAGTAGATTCCGAGTTAGATTCCGAGTTATGATGTAGGCGCAGTAGATTCCGAGTTATGATGTAGGCGCAGTAGATTCCGAGTTAGATTCCGAGTTATGATGTAGGCGCAGTAGATTCCGAGCTATGATGTAGGCGCAGTAGATTCCGAGTTAGATTCCGAGTTATGATGTAGGCGCAGTAGATTCCGAGTTATGATGTAGGCGCAGTAGATTCCGAGTTAGATTCCGAGTTATGATGTAGGCGCAGTAGATTCCGAGTTATGTTGTAGGCGCAGTAGATTCCGAGTTAGATTCCGAGTTATGATGTAGGCGCAGTAGATTCCGAGTTATGATGTAGGCGCAGTAGATTCCGAGTTAGATTCCGAGTTATGATGTAGGCGCAGTAGATTCCGAGTTATGATGTAGGCGCAGTAGATTCCGAGTTATGATGTAGGCGCAGTAGATTCCGAGTTATGATGTAGGCGCAGTAGATTCCGAGTTAGATTCCGAGTTATGATGTAGGCGCAGTAGATTCCGAGTTAGATTCCGAGTTATGATGTAGGCGCAGTAGATTCCGAGCTATGATGTAGGCGCAGTAGATTCCGAGTTAGATTCCGAGTTATGATGTAGGCGCAGTAGATTCCGAGTTATGATGTAGGCGCAGTAGATTCCGAGTTAGATTCCGAGTTATGATGTAGGCGCAGTAGATTCCGAGTTATGATGTAGGCGCAGTAGATTCCGAGTTAGATTCCGAGTTATGATGTAGGCGCAGTAGATTCCGAGTTATGATGTAGGCGCAGTAGATTCCGAGTTATGATGTAGGCGCAGTAGATTCCGAGTTAGATTCCGAGTTATGATGTAGGCGCAGTAGATTCCGAGTTATGATGTAGGCGCAGTAGATTCCGAGTTAGATTCCGAGTTATGATGTAGGCGCAGTAGATTCCGAGTTATGATGTAGGCGCAGTAGATTCCGAGTTAGATTCCGAGTTATGATGTAGGCGCAGTAGATTCCGAGTTATGATGTAGGCGCAGTAGATTCCGAGTTAGATTCCGAGTTATGATGTAGGCGCAGTAGATTCCGAGTTATGATGTAGGCGCAGTAGATTCTGAGTTAGATTCCGAGTTATGATGTAGGCGAAGTAGATTCCGAGTTATGATGTAGGCGCAGTAGATTCCGAGTTAGATTCCGAGTTATGATGTAGGCGCAGTAGATTCCGAGTTATGATGTAGGCGCAGTAGATTCCGAGTTATGATGTAGACGCAGTAGATTCCGAGTTATGATGTAAACGCAGTAGATTCCGAGTTAGATTCCGAGTTATGATGTAGGCGCAGTAGATTCCGAGTTATGATGTAGGCGCAGTAGATTCCGAGTTATGATGTAGGCGCAGTAGATTCCGAGTTAGATTCCGAGTTATGATGTAGGCGCAGTAGATTCCGAGTTATGATGTAGGCGCAGTAGATTCCGAGTTAGATTCCGAGTTATGATGTAGGCGCAGTAGATTCCGAGTTATGATGTAGGCGCAGTAGATTCCGAGTTATAATGTAGGCGCAGTAGATTCCGAGTTAGATTCCGAGTTATGATGTAGGCGCAGATGATTCCGAGTTATGATGTAGACGCAGTAGATTCCGAGTTAGATTCCGAGTTATGATGTAGGCGCAGTAGATTCCGAGCTATGATGTAGGCGCAGTAGATTCTGAGTTAGATTCCGAGTTATGATGTAGGCGCAGTAGATTCCGAGTTATGATGTAGGCGCAGTAGATTCCGAGTTAGATTACGAGTTATGATGTAGGCGCAGTAGATTCCGAGTTATGATGTAGGCGCAGTAGATTCCGAGTTAGATTCCGAGTTATGATGTAGGCGCAGTAGATTCCGAGGTATGAGGTAGGTGCAGTAGATTCCAAGTTATATTCCGAGTTATGATGTAGGCGCAGTAGATTCCGAGTTATGATGTAGGCGCAGTAGATTCCGAGTTAGATTCCGAGTTATGATGTAGGCGCAGTAGATTCCGAGTTATGATGTAGGCGCAGTAGATTCTGAGTTAGATTCCGAGTTATGATGTAGGCGAAGTAGATTCCGAGTTATGATGTAGGCGCAGTAGATTCCGAGTTAGATTCCGAGTTATGATGTAGGCGAAGTAGATTCCGAGTTATGATGTAGGCGCAGTAGATTCCGAGTTATGATGGAGACGCAGTAGATTCCGAGTTATGATGTAGGCGCAGTAGATTCCGAGTTAGATTCCGAGTTATGATGTAGGCGCAGTAGATTCCGAGTTAGATTCCGAGTTATGATGTAGGCGCAGTAGATTCCGAGCTATGATGTAGGCGCAGTAGATTCCGAGTTAGATTCCGAGTTATGATGTAGGCGCAGTAGATTCCGAGTTATGATGTAGGCGCAGTAGATTCCGAGTTAGATTCCGAGTTATGATGTAGGCGCAGTAGATTCCGAGTTATGATGTAGGCGCAGTAGATTCCGAGTTAGATTCCGAGTTATGATGTAGGCGCAGTAGATTCCGAGTTATGATGTAGGCGCAGTAGATTCCGAGTTAGATTCCGAGTTATGATGTAGGCGCAGTAGGTTCCGAGTTATGATGTAGGCGCAGTAGATTCCGAGTTATGATGTAGGCGCAGTAGATTCCGAGTTAGATTCCGAGTTATGATGTAGGCGCAGTAGATTCCGAGTTATGATGTAGGCGCAGTAGATTCCGAGTTAGATTCCGAGTTATGATGTAGGCGCAGTAGATTCCGAGTTATGATGTAGGCGCAGTAGATTCCGAGTTAGATTCCGAGTTATGATGCAGGCGCAGTAGATTCCGAGTTATGATGTAGGCGCAGTAGATTCCGAGTTAGATTCCGAGTTATGATGTAGGCGCAGTAGATTCCGAGTTATGATGTAGGCGCAGTAGATTCCGAGTTAGATTCCGAGTTATGATGTAGGCGCAGTAGATTCCGAGTTACGATGTAGGCGCAGTAGATTCCGAGTTAGATTCCGAGTTATGATGTAGGCGCAGTAGATTCCGAGTTATGATGTAGGCACAGTAGATTCCGAGTTAGATTCCGAGTTATGATGTAGGCGCAGTAGATTCCGAGTTATGATGTAGGCGCAGTAGATTCCGAGTTAGATTCCGAGTTATGATGTAGGCGCAGTAGGTTCCGAGTTATGATGTAGGCGCAGTAGATTCCGAGTTTAATGTAGGCGCAGTAGATTCCGAGTTAGATTCCGAGTTATGATGTAGGCGCAGTAGATTCCGAGTTATGATGTAGGCGCAGTAGATTCCGAGTTAGATTCCGAGTTATGATGTAGGCGCAGTAGATTCCGATTTATGATGTAGGCGCAGTAGATTCCGAATTATGATGTAGACGCAGTAGATTCCGAGTTATGATGTAGGCGCATTAGATTCCGAGTTAGATTCCGAGTTATGATGTAGGCGCAGTAGATTCCGAGTGAGATTCCGAGTTATGATGTAGGCGCAGTAGATTCCGAGCTATGATGTAGGCGCAGTAGATTCCGAGTTAGATTCCGAGTTATGATGTAGGCGCAGTAGATTCTGAGTTATGATGTAGGCGCAGTAGATTCCGAGTTATGATGTAGGCGCAGTAGATTCCGAGTTATGATGTAGACGCAGTAGATTCCGAGTTATGATGTAGGCGCAGTAGATTCCGAGTTAGATTCCGAGTTATGATTTAGGCGCAGTAGATTCCGAGTTACGATGTAGGCGCAGTAGATTCCGAGTTAGATTCCGAGTTATGATGTAGGCGCAGTAGATTCCGAGTTATGATGTAGGCACAGTAGATTCCGAGTTAGATTCCGAGTTATGATGTAGGCGCAGTAGATTCCGTGTTATGATGTAGGCGCAGTAGATTCCGAGTTAGATTCCGAGTTATGATGTAGGCGCAGTAGGTTCCGAGTTATGATGTAGGCGCAGTAGATTCCGAGTTATGATGTAGGCGCAGTAGATTCCGAGTTAGATTCCGAGTTATGATGTAGGCGCAGTAGATTCCGAGTTATGATGTAGGCGCAGTAGATTCCGAGTTAGATTCTGAGTTATGATGTAGGCGCAGTAGATTCCGAGTTATGATGTAGGCGCAGTAGATTCCGAGTTATTATGTAGACGCAGTAGATTCCGAGTTATGATGTAGGCGCATTAGATTCCGAGTTAGATTCCGAGTTATGATGTAGGCGCAGTAGATTCCGAGTTAGATTCCGAGTTATGATGTAGGCGCAGTAGATTCCGAGCTATGATGTAGGCGCAGTAGATTCCGAGTTAGATTCCGAGTTATGATGTAGGCGCAGTAGATTCCGAGTTATGATGTAGGCGCAGTAGATTCCGAGTTATGATGTAGGCGCAGTAGATTCCGAGTTAGATTCCGAGTTATGATGTAGGCGCAGATGATTCCGAGTTATGATGTAGACGCAGTAGATTCCGAGTTAGATTCCGAGTTATGATGTAGGCGCAGTAGATTCCGAGCTATGATGTAGGCGCAGTAGATTCTGAGTTAGATTCCGAGTTATGATGTAGGCGCAGTAGATTCCGAGTTATGATGTAGGCGCAGTAGATTCCGAGTTAGATTACGAGTTATGATGTAGGCGCAGTAGATTCCGAGTTATGATGTAGGCGCAGTAGATTCCGAGTTAGATTCCGAGTTATGATGTAGGCGCAGTAGATTCCGAGGTATGAGGTAGGTGCAGTAGATTCCAAGTTATATTCCGAGTTATGATGTAGGCGCAGTAGATTCCGAGTTATGATGTAGGCGCAGTAGATTCCGAGTTAGATTCCGAGTTATGATGTAGGCGCAGTAGATTCCGAGTTATGATGTAGGCGCAGTAGATTCTGAGTTAGATTCCGAGTTATGATGTAGGCGAAGTAGATTCCGAGTTATGATGTAGGCGCAGTAGATTCCGAGTTAGATTCCGAGTTATGATGTAGGCGAAGTAGATTCCGAGTTATGATGTAGGCGCAGTAGATTCCGAGTTATGATGGAGACGCAGTAGATTCCGAGTTATGATGTAGGCGCAGTAGATTCCGAGTTATGATGTAGGCGCAGTAGATTCCGAGTTAGATTCCGAGTTATGATGTAGGCGCAGTAGATTCCGAGTTATGATGTAGGCGCAGTAGATTCCGAGTTAGATTCCGAGTTATGATGTAGGCGCAGTAGATTCCGAGTTATGATGTAGGCGCAGTAGATTCCGAGTTAGATTCCGAGTTATGATGCAGGCGCAGTAGATTCCGAGTTATGATGTAGGCGCAGTAGATTCCGAGTTAGATTCCGAGTTATGATGTAGGCGCAGTAGATTCCGAGTTATGATGTAGGCGCAGTAGATTCCGAGTTAGATTCCGAGTTATGATGTAGGCGCAGTAGATTCCGAGTTACGATGTAGGCGCAGTAGATTCCGAGTTAGATTCCGAGTTATGATGTAGGCGCAGTAGATTCCGAGTTATGATGTAGGCACAGTAGATTCCGAGTTAGATTCCGAGTTATGATGTAGGCGCAGTAGATTCCGAGTTATGATGTAGGCGCAGTAGATTCCGAGTTAGATTCCGAGTTATGATGTAGGCGCAGTAGGTTCCGAGTTATGATGTAGGCGCAGTAGATTCCGAGTTTAATGTAGGCGCAGTAGATTCCGAGTTAGATTCCGAGTTATGATGTAGGCGCAGTAGATTCCGAGTTATGATGTAGGCGCAGTAGATTCCGAGTTAGATTCCGAGTTATGATGTAGGCGCAGTAGATTCCGATTTATGATGTAGGCGCAGTAGATTCCGAATTATGATGTAGACGCAGTAGATTCCGAGTTATGATGTAGGCGCATTAGATTCCGAGTTAGATTCCGAGTTATGATGTAGGCGCAGTAGATTCCGAGTGAGATTCCGAGTTATGATGTAGGCGCAGTAGATTCCGAGCTATGATGTAGGCGCAGTAGATTCCGAGTTAGATTCCGAGTTATGATGTAGGCGCAGTAGATTCTGAGTTATGATGTAGGCGCAGTAGATTCCGAGTTATGATGTAGGCGCAGTAGATTCCGAGTTATGATGTAGACGCAGTAGATTCCGAGTTATGATGTAGGCGCAGTAGATTCCGAGTTAGATTCCGAGTTATGATTTAGGCGCAGTAGATTCCGAGTTACGATGTAGGCGCAGTAGATTCCGAGTTAGATTCCGAGTTATGATGTAGGCGCAGTAGATTCCGAGTTATGATGTAGGCACAGTAGATTCCGAGTTAGATTCCGAGTTATGATGTAGGCGCAGTAGATTCCGTGTTATGATGTAGGCGCAGTAGATTCCGAGTTAGATTCCGAGTTATGATGTAGGCGCAGTAGGTTCCGAGTTATGATGTAGGCGCAGTAGATTCCGAGTTATGATGTAGGCGCAGTAGATTCCGAGTTAGATTCCGAGTTATGATGTAGGCGCAGTAGATTCCGAGTTATGATGTAGGCGCAGTAGATTCCGAGTTAGATTCTGAGTTATGATGTAGGCGCAGTAGATTCCGAGTTATGATGTAGGCGCAGTAGATTCCGAGTTATTATGTAGACGCAGTAGATTCCGAGTTATGATGTAGGCGCATTAGATTCCGAGTTAGATTCCGAGTTATGATGTAGGCGCAGTAGATTCCGAGTTAGATTCCGAGTTATGATGTAGGCGCAGTAGATTCCGAGCTATGATGTAGGCGCAGTAGATTCCGAGTTAGATTCCGAGTTATGATGTAGGCGCAGTAGATTCCGAGTTATGATGTAGGCGCAGTAGATTCCGAGTTATGATGTAGGCGCAGTAGATTCCGAGTTAGATTCCGAGTTATGATGTAGGCGCAGTAGATTCCGAGTTATGATGTAGGCGCAGTAGATTCCGAGTTAGATTCCGAGTTATGATGTAGGCGCAGTAGATTCCGAGTTATGATGTAGGCGCAGTAGATTCCGAGTTATGATGTAGGCGCAGTAGATTCCGAGTTAGATTCCGAGTTATGATGTAGGCGCAGATGATTCCGAGTTATGATGTAGACGCAGTAGATTCCGAGTTAGATTCCGAGTTATGATGTAGGCGCAGTAGATTCCGAGTTAGATTCCGAGTTATGATGTAGGCGCAGTAGATTCCGAGCTATGATGTAGGCGCAGTAGATTCTGAGTTAGATTCCGAGTTATGATGTAGGCGCAGTAGATTCCGAGTTATGATGTAGGCGCAGTAGATTCCGAGTTAGATTACGAGTTATGATGTAGGCGCAGTAGATTCCGAGTTATGATGTAGGCGCAGTAGATTCCGAGTTAGATTCCGAGTTATGATGTAGGCGCAGTAGATTCCGAGGTATGAGGTAGGTGCAGTAGATTCCAAGTTATATTCCGAGTTATGATGTAGGCGCAGTAGATTCCGAGTTATGATGTAGGCGCAGTAGATTCCGAGTTAGATTCCGAGTTATGATGTAGGCGCAGTAGATTCCGAGTTATGATGTAGGCGCAGATGATTCCGAGTTATGATGTAGACGCAGTAGATTCCGAGTTAGATTCCGAGTTATGATGTAGGCGCAGTAGATTCCGAGTTAGATTCCGAGTTATGATGTAGGCGCAGTAGATTCCGAGCTATGATGTAGGCGCAGTAGATTCTGAGTTAGATTCCGAGTTATGATGTAGGCGCAGTAGATTCCGAGTTATGATGTAGGCGCAGTAGATTCCGAGTTAGATTACGAGTTATGATGTAGGCGCAGTAGATTCTGAGTTATGATGTAGGCGCAGTAGATTCCGAGTTAGATTCCGAGTTATGATGTAGGCGCAGTAGATTCCGAGGTATGAGGTAGGTGCAGTAGATTCCAAGTTATATTCCGAGTTATGATGTAGGCGCAGTAGATTCCGAGTTATGATGTAGGCGCAGTAGATTCCGAGTTATGATGGAGACGCAGTAGATTCCGAGTTATGATGTAGGCGCAGTAGATTCCGAGTTAGATTCCGAGTTATGATGTAGGCGCAGTAGATTCCGAGTTAGATTCCGAGTTATGATGTAGGCGCAGTAGATTCCGAGCTATGATGTAGGCGCAGTAGATTCCGAGTTAGATTCCGAGTTATGATGTAGGCGCAGTAGATTCCGAGTTATGATGTAGGCGCAGTAGATTCCGAGTTAGATTCCGAGTTATGATGTAGGCGCAGTAGATTCCGAGTTATGATGTAGGCGCAGTAGATTCCGAGTTAGATTCCGAGTTATGATGTAGGCGCAGTAGATTCCGAGTTATGATGTAGGCGCAGTAGATTCCGAGTTATGATGTAGGCGCAGTAGATTCCGAGTTAGATTCCGAGTTATGATGTAGGCGCAGTAGATTCCGAGTTATGATGTAGGCGCAGTAGATTCCGAGTTAGATTCCGAGTTATGATGTAGGCGCAGTAGATTCCGAGTTATGATGTAGGCGCAGTAGATTCCGAGTAAGATTCCGAGTTATGATGTAGGCGCAGTAGATTCCGAGTTATGATGTAGGCGCAGTAGATTCCGAGTTAGATTCCGAGTTATGATGTAGGCGCAGTAGATTCCGAGTTATGATGTAGGCGCAGTAGATTCCGAGTTAGATTCCGAGTTATGATGTAGGCGCAGTAGGTTCCGAGTTATGATGTAGGCGCAGTAGATTCCGAGTTATGATGTAGGCGCAGTAGATTCCGAGTTAGATTCCGAGTTATGATGTAGGCGCAGTAGATTCCGAGTTATGATGTAGGCGCAGTAGATTCCGAGTTAGATTCCGAGTTATGATGTAGGCGCAGTAGATTCCGAGTTATGATGTAGGCGCAGTAGATTCCGAGTTAGATTCCGAGTTATGATGCAGGCGCAGTAGATTCCGAGTTATGATGTAGGCGCAGTAGATTCCGAGTTAGATTCCGAGTTATGATGTAGGCGCAGTAGATTCCGAGTTATGATGTAGGCGCAGTAGATTCCGAGTTAGATTCCGAGTTATGATGTAGGCGCAGTAGATTCCGAGTTACGATGTAGGCGCAGTAGATTCCGAGTTAGATTCCGAGTTATGATGTAGGCGCAGTAGATTCCGAGTTATGATGTAGGCACAGTAGATTCCGAGTTAGATTCCGAGTTATGATGTAGGCGCAGTAGATTCCGAGTTATGATGTAGGCGCAGTAGATTCCGAGTTAGATTCCGAGTTATGATGTAGGCGCAGTAGGTTCCGAGTTATGATGTAGGCGCAGTAGATTCCGAGTTTAATGTAGGCGCAGTAGATTCCGAGTTAGATTCCGAGTTATGATGTAGGCGCAGTAGATTCCGAGTTATGATGTAGGCGCAGTAGATTCCGAGTTAGATTCCGAGTTATGATGTAGGCGCAGTAGATTCCGATTTATGATGTAGGCGCAGTAGATTCCGAATTATGATGTAGACGCAGTAGATTCCGAGTTATGATGTAGGCGCATTAGATTCCGAGTTAGATTCCGAGTTATGATGTAGGCGCAGTAGATTCCGAGTGAGATTCCGAGTTATGATGTAGGCGCAGTAGATTCCGAGCTATGATGTAGGCGCAGTAGATTCCGAGTTAGATTCCGAGTTATGATGTAGGCGCAGTAGATTCTGAGTTATGATGTAGGCGCAGTAGATTCCGAGTTATGATGTAGGCGCAGTAGATTCCGAGTTATGATGTAGATGCAGTAGATTCCGAGTTATGATGTAGGCGCAGTAGATTCCGAGTTAGATTCCGAGTTATGATTTAGGCGCAGTAGATTCCGAGTTACGATGTAGGCGCAGTAGATTCCGAGTTAGATTCCGAGTTATGATGTAGGCGCAGTAGATTCCGAGTTATGATGTAGGCACAGTAGATTCCGAGTTAGATTCCGAGTTATGATGTAGGCGCAGTAGATTCCGTGTTATGATGTAGGCGCAGTAGATTCCGAGTTAGATTCCGAGTTATGATGTAGGCGCAGTAGGTTCCGAGTTATGATGTAGGCGCAGTAGATTCCGAGTTATGATGTAGGCGCAGTAGATTCCGAGTTAGATTCCGAGTTATGATGTAGGCGCAGTAGATTCCGAGTTATGATGTAGGCGCAGTAGATTCCGAGTTAGATTCTGAGTTATGATGTAGGCGCAGTAGATTCCGAGTTATGATGTAGGCGCAGTAGATTCCGAGTTATTATGTAGACGCAGTAGATTCCGAGTTATGATGTAGGCGCATTAGATTCCGAGTTAGATTCCGAGTTATGATGTAGGCGCAGTAGATTCCGAGTTAGATTCCGAGTTATGATGTAGGCGCAGTAGATTCCGAGCTATGATGTAGGCGCAGTAGATTCCGAGTTAGATTCCGAGTTATGATGTAGGCGCAGTAGATTCCGAGTTATGATGTAGGCGCAGTAGATTCCGAGTTATGATGTAGGCGCAGTAGATTCCGAGTTAGATTCCGAGTTATGATGTAGGCGCAGTAGATTCCGAGTTATGATGTAGGCGCAGTAGATTCCGAGTTAGATTCCGAGTTATGATGTAGGCGCAGTAGATTCCGAGTTATGATGTAGGCGCAGTAGATTCCGAGTTATGATGTAGGCGCAGTAGATTCCGAGTTAGATTCCGAGTTATGATGTAGGCGCAGTAGATTCCGAGTTATGATGTAGACGCAGTAGATTCCGAGTTAGATTCCGAGTTATGATGTAGGCGCAGTAGATTCCGAGTTAGATTCCGAGTTATGATGTAGGCGCAGTAGATTCCGAGCTATGATGTAGGCGCAGTAGATTCTGAGTTAGATTCCGAGTTATGATGTAGGCGCAGTAGATTCCGAGTTATGATGTAGGCGCAGTAGATTCCGAGTTAGATTACGAGTTATGATGTAGGCGCAGTAGATTCCGAGTTATGATGTAGGCGCAGTAGATTCCGAGTTAGATTCCGAGTTATGATGTAGGCGCAGTAGATTCCGAGGTATGAGGTAGGTGCAGTAGATTCCAAGTTATATTCCGAGTTATGATGTAGGCGCAGTAGATTCCGAGTTATGATGTAGGCGCAGTAGATTCCGAGTTAGATTCCGAGTTATGATGTAGGCGCAGTAGATTCTGAGTTAGATTCCGAGTTATGATGTAGGCGAAGTAGATTCCGAGTTATGATGTAGGCGCAGTAGATTCCGAGTTAGATTCCGAGTTATGATGTAGGCGAAGTAGATTCCGAGTTATGATGTAGGCGCAGTAGATTCCGAGTTATGATGGAGACGCAGTAGATTCCGAGTTATGATGTAGGCGCAGTAGATTCCGAGTTAGATTCCGAGTTATGATGTAGGCGCAGTAGATTCCGAGTTAGATTCCGAGTTATGATGTAGGCGCAGTAGATTCCGAGTTATGATGTAGGCGCAGTAGATTCCGAGTTAGATTCCGAGTTATGATGTAGGCGCAGTAGATTCCGAGTTATGATGTAGGCGCAGTAGATTCCGAGTTAGATTCCGAGTTATGATGTAGGCGCAGTAGATTCCGAGTTATGATGTAGGCGCAGTAGATTCCGAGTTAGATTCCGAGTTATGATGTAGGCGCAGTAGATTCCGAGTTATGATGTAGGCGCAGTAGATTCCGAGTTATGATGTAGGCGCAGTAGATTCCGAGTTAGATTCCGAGTTATGATGTAGGCGCAGTAGATTCCGAGTTATGATGTAGGCGCAGTAGATTCCGAGTTAGATTCCGAGTTATGATGTAGGCGCAGTAGATTCCGAGTTATGATGTAGGCGCAGTAGATTCCGAGTAAGATTCCGAGTTATGATGTAGGCGCAGTAGATTCCGAGTTATGATGTAGGCGCAGTAGATTCCGAGTTAGATTCCGAGTTATGATGTAGGCGCAGTAGATTCCGAGTTATGATGTAGGCGCAGTAGATTCCGAGTTAGATTCCGAGTTATGATGTAGGCGCAGTAGGTTCCGAGTTATGATGTAGGCGCAGTAGATTCCGAGTTATGATGTAGGCGCAGTAGATTCCGAGTTAGATTCCGAGTTATGATGTAGGCGCAGTAGATTCCGAGTTATGATGTAGGCGCAGTAGATTCCGAGTTAGATTCCGAGTTATGATGTAGGCGCAGTAGATTCCGAGTTATGATGTAGGCGCAGTAGATTCCGAGTTAGATTCCGAGTTATGATGCAGGCGCAGTAGATTCCGAGTTATGATGTAGGCGCAGTAGATTCCGAGTTAGATTCCGAGTTATGATGTAGGCGCAGTAGATTCCGAGTTATGATGTAGGCGCAGTAGATTCCGAGTTAGATTCCGAGTTATGATGTAGGCGCAGTAGATTCCGAGTTACGATGTAGGCGCAGTAGATTCCGAGTTAGATTCCGAGTTATGATGTAGGCGCAGTAGATTCCGAGTTATGATGTAGGCACAGTAGATTCCGAGTTAGATTCCGAGTTATGATGTAGGCGCAGTAGATTCCGAGTTATGATGTAGGCGCAGTAGATTCCGAGTTAGATTCCGAGTTATGATGTAGGCGCAGTAGGTTCCGAGTTATGATGTAGGTGCAGTAGATTCCGAGTTTAATGTAGGCGCAGTAGATTCCGAGTTAGATTCCGAGTTATTATGTAGGCGCAGTAGATTCCGAGTTATGATGTAGGCGCAGTAGATTCCGAGTTAGATTCCGAGTTATGATGTAGGCGCAGTAGATTCCGATTTATGATGTAGGCGCAGTAGATTCCGAATTATGATGTAGACGCAGTAGATTCCGAGTTATGATGTAGGCGCATTAGATTCCGAGTTAGATTCCGAGTTATGATGTAGGCGCAGTAGATTCCGAGTGAGATTCCGAGTTATGATGTAGGCGCAGTAGATTCCGAGCTATGATGTAGGCGCAGTAGATTCCGAGTTAGATTCCGAGTTATGATGTAGGCGCAGTAGATTCTGAGTTATGATGTAGGCGCAGTAGATTCCGAGTTATGATGTAGACGCAGTAGATTCCGAGTTATGATGTAGGCGCAGTAGATTCCGAGTTAGATTCCGAGTTATGATTTAGGCGCAGTAGATTCCGAGTTACGATGTAGGCGCAGTAGATTCCGAGTTAGATTCCGAGTTATGATGTAGGCGCAGTAGATTCCGAGTTATGATGTAGGCACAGTAGATTCCGAGTTAGATTCCGAGTTATGATGTAGGCGCAGTAGATTCCGTGTTATGATGTAGGCGCAGTAGATTCCGAGTTAGATTCCGAGTTATGATGTAGGCGCAGTAGGTTCCGAGTTATGATGTAGGCGCAGTAGATTCCGAGTTATGATGTAGGCGCAGTAGATTCCGAGTTAGATTCCGAGTTATGATGTAGGCGCAGTAGATTCCGAGTTATGATGTAGGCGCAGTAGATTCCGAGTTAGATTCTGAGTTATGATGTAGGCGCAGTAGATTCCGAGTTATGATGTAGGCGCAGTAGATTCCGAGTTATTATGTAGACGCAGTAGATTCCGAGTTATGATGTAGGCGCATTAGATTCCGAGTTAGATTCCGAGTTATGATGTAGGCGCAGTAGATTCCGAGTTAGATTCCGAGTTATGATGTAGGCGCAGTAGATTCCGAGCTATGATGTAGGCGCAGTAGATTCCGAGTTAGATTCCGAGTTATGATGTAGGCGCAGTAGATTCCGAGTTATGATGTAGGCGCAGTAGATTCCGAGTTATGATGTAGGCGCAGTAGATTCCGAGTTAGATTCCGAGTTATGATGTAGGCGCAGTAGATTCCGAGTTATGATGTAGGCGCAGTAGATTCCGAGTTAGATTCCGAGTTATGATTTAGGCGCAGTAGATTCCGAGTTACGATGTAGGCGCAGTAGATTCCGAGTTAGATTCCGAGTTATGATGTAGGCGCAGTAGATTCCGAGTTATGATGTAGGCACAGTAGATTCCGAGTTAGATTCCGAGTTATGATGTAGGCGCAGTAGATTCCGTGTTATGATGTAGGCGCAGTAGATTCCGAGTTAGATTCCGAGTTATGATGTAGGCGCAGTAGGTTCCGAGTTATGATGTAGGCGCAGTAGATTCCGAGTTATGATGTAGGCGCAGTAGATTCCGAGTTAGATTCCGAGTTATGATGTAGGCGCAGTAGATTCCGAGTTATGATGTAGGCGCAGTAGATTCCGAGTTAGATTCTGAGTTATGATGTAGGCGCAGTAGATTCCGAGTTATGATGTAGGCGCAGTAGATTCCGAGTTATTATGTAGACGCAGTAGATTCCGAGTTATGATGTAGGCGCATTAGATTCCGAGTTAGATTCCGAGTTATGATGTAGGCGCAGTAGATTCCGAGTTAGATTCCGAGTTATGATGTAGGCGCAGTAGATTCCGAGCTATGATGTAGGCGCAGTAGATTCCGAGTTAGATTCCGAGTTATGATGTAGGCGCAGTAGATTCCGAGTTATGATGTAGGCGCAGTAGATTCCGAGTTATGATGTAGGCGCAGTAGATTCCGAGTTAGATTCCGAGTTATGATGTAGGCGCAGTAGATTCCGAGTTATGATGTAGGCGCAGTAGATTCCGAGTTAGATTCCGAGTTATGATGTAGGCGCAGTAGATTCCGAGTTATGATGTAGGCGCAGTAGATTCCGAGTTAGATTCCGAGTTATGATGTAGGCGCAGTAGATTCTGAGTTATGATGTAGGCGCAGTAGATTCCGAGTTATGATGTAGACGCAGTAGATTCCGAGTTATGATGTAGGCGCAGTAGATTCCGAGTTAGATTCCGAGTTATGATGTAGGCGCAGTAGATTCCGAGTTAGATTCCGAGTTATGATGTAGGCGCAGTAGATTCCGAGCTAAGATGTAGGCGCAGTAGATTCCGAGTTAGATTCCGAGTTATGATGTAGGCGCAGTAGATTCCGAGTTATGATGTAGGCGCAGTAGATTCCGAGTTATGATGTAGGCGCAGTAGATTCCGAGTTAGATTCCGAGTTATGATGTAGGCGCAGTAGATTCCGAGTTATGATGTAGGCGCAGTAGATTCCGAGTTAGATTCCGAGTTATGATGTAGGCGCAGTAGATTCCGAGTTATGATGTAGGCGCAGTAGATTCCGAGTTAGATTCCGAGTTATGACGTAGGCGCAGTAGATTCCGAGTTATGATGCAGGCGCAGTAGATTCCGAGTTAGATTCCGAGTTATGATGTAGGCGCAGTAGATTCCGAGTTATGATGCAGGCGCAGTAGATTCCGAGTTAGATTCCGAGTTATGATGTAGGCGCAGTAGATTCCGAGTTATGATGTAGGTGCAGTAGATTCCGAGTTAGATTCCGAGTTATGATGTAGGCGCAGTAGATTCCGAGTTATGATGTAGGCGCAGTAAATTCCGAGTTAGATTCCGAGTTATGATGTAGGCGCAGTAGATTCCGAGTTATGATGTAGGCGCAGTAGATTCCGAGTTAGATTCCGAGTTATGATGTAGGCGCAGTAGATTCCGAGTTATGATGTAGGCGCAGTAGATTCCGAGTTAGATTCCGAGTTATGATGTAGGCGCAGTAGATTCCGAGTTATGATGTAGGCGCAGTAGATTCCGAGTTAGATTCCGAGTTATGATGTAGGCGCAGTAGATTCGAGTTATGATGTAGGCGCAGTAGATTCCGAGTTAGATTCCGAGTTATGATGTAGGCGCAGTAGATTCCGAGTTATGATGTAGGCGCAGTAGATTCCGAGTTAGATTCCGAGTTATGATGTAGGCGCAGTAGATTCCGAGTTATGATGTAGGCGCAGTAGATTCCGAGTTAGATTCCGAGTTATGATGTAGGCGCAGTAGATTCCGAGTTATGATGTAGGCGCAGTAGATTCCGAGTTAGATTCCGAGTTATGATGTAGGCGCAGTAGATTCCGAGTTATGATGTAGGCGCAGTAGATTCCGAGTTAGATTCCGAGTTATGATGTAGGCGCAGTAGGTTCCGAGTTATGATGTAGGCGCAGTAGATTCCGAGTTATGATGTAGGCGCAGTAGATTCCGAGTTAGATTCCGAGTTATGATGTAGGCGCAGTAGATTCCGAGTTATGATGTAGGCGCAGTAGATTCCGAGTTAGATTCCGAGTTATGATGTAGGCGCAGTAGATTCCGAGTTATGATGTAGGCGCAGTAGATTCCGAGTTAGATTCCGAGTTATGATGTAGGCGCAGTAGATTCCGAGTTATGATGTAGGCGCAGTAGATTCCGAGTTAGATTCCGAGTTATGATGTAGGCGCAGTAGATTCCGAGTTATGATGTAGGCGCAGTAGATTCCGAGTTAGATTCCGAGTTATGATGTAGGCGCAGTAGATTCCGAGTTATGATGTAGGCGCAGTAGATTCCGAGTTAGATTCCGAGTTATGATGTAGGCGCAGTAGATTCCGAGTTATGATGTAGGCGCAGTAGATTCCGAGTTAGATTCCGAGTTATGATGTAGGCGCAGTAGATTCCGAGTTATGATGTAGGCGCAGTAGATTCCGAGTTAGATTCCGAGTTATGATGTAGGCGCAGTAGGTTCCGAGTTATGATGTAGGCGCAGTAGATTCCGAGTTATGATGTAGGCGCAGTAGATTCCGAGTTAGATTCCGAGTTATGATGTAGGCGCAGTAGATTCCGAGTTATGATGTAGGCGCAGTAGATTCCGAGTTAGATTCCGAGTTATGATGTAGGCGCAGTAGATTCCGAGTTATGATGTAGGCGCAGTAGATTCCGAGTTAGATTCCGAGTTATGATGCAGGCGCAGTAGATTCCGAGTTATGATGTAGGCGCAGTAGATTCCGAGTTAGATTCCGAGTTATGATGTAGGCGCAGTAGATTCCGAGTTATGATGTAGGCGCAGTAGATTCCGAGTTAGATTCCGAGTTATGATGTAGGCGCAGTAGATTCCGAGTTACGATGTAGGCGCAGTAGATTCCGAGTTAGATTCCGAGTTATGATGTAGGCGCAGTAGATTCCGAGTTATGATGTAGGCACAGTAGATTCCGAGTTAGATTCCGAGTTATGATGTAGGCGCAGTAGATTCCGAGTTATGATGTAGGCGCAGTAGATTCCGAGTTAGATTCCGAGTTATGATGTAGGCGCAGTAGGTTCCGAGTTATGATGTAGGCGCAGTAGATTCCGAGTTATGATGTAGGCGCAGTAGATTCCGAGTTAGATTCCGAGTTATGATGTAGTCGCAGTAGATTCCGAGTTATGATGTAGGCGCAGTAGATTCCGAGTTAGATTCCGAGTTATGATGTAGGCGCAGTAGATTCCGAGTTATGATGTAGGCGCAGTAGATTCCGAGTTATGATGTAGACGCAGTAGATTCCGAGTTATGATGTAGGCGCATTAGATTCCGAGTTAGATTCCGAGTTATGATGTAGGCGCAGTAGATTCCGAGTTAGATTCCGAGTTATGATGTAGGCGCAGTAGATTCCGAGCTATGATGTAGGCGCAGTAGATTCCGAGTTAGATTCCGAGTTATGATGTAGGCGCAGTAGATTCTGAGTTATGATGTAGGCGCAGTAGATTCCGAGTTATGATGTAGGCGCAGTAGATTCCGAGTTAGATTCCGAGTTATGATGTAGGCGCAGTAGATTCCGAGTTATGATGTAGGCGCAGTAGATTCTGAGTTAGATTCCGAGTTATGATGTAGGCGCAGTAGATTCCGAGTTATGATGTAGGCGCAGTAGAATCCGAGTTAGATTCCGAGTTATGATGTAGGCGCAGTAGATTCCGAGTTATGATGTAGGCGCAGTAGATTCCGAGTTATGATGTAGACGCAGTAGATTCTGAGTTATGATGTAGGCGCAGTAGATTCTGAGTTAGATTCCGAGTTATGATGTAGGCGCAGTAGATTCCGAGTTAGATTCCGAGTTATGATGTAGGCGCAGTAGATTCCGAGCTATGATGTAGGCGCAGTAGATTCCGAGTTAGATTCCGAGTTATGATGTAGGCGCAGTAGATTCCGAGTTATGATGTAGGCGCAGTAGATTCCGAGTTAGATTCCGAGTTATGATGTAGGCGCAGTAGATTCCGAGTTATGATGTAGGCGCAGTAGATTCCGAGTTAGATTCCGAGTTATGATGTAGGCGCAGTAGATTCCGAGTTATGATGTAGGCGCAGTAGATTCCGAGTTATGATGTAGGCGCAGTAGATTCCGAGTTAGATTCCGAGTTTTGATGTAGGCGCAGTAGATTCCGAGTTATGATGTAGGCGCAGTAGATTCCGAGTTAGATTCCGAGTTATGATGTAGGCGCAGTAGGTTCCGAGTTATGATGTAGGCGCAGTAGATTCCGAGTTATGATGTAGGCGCAGTAGATTCCGAGTTAGATTCCGAGTTATGATGTAGGCGCAGTAGATTCCGAGTTATGATGTAGGCGCAGTAGATTCCGAGTTAGATTCCGAGTTATGATGTAGGCGCAGTAGATTCCGAGTTATGATGTAGGCGCAGTAGATTCCGAGTTATGATGTAGACGCAGTAGATTCCGAGTTATGATGTAGGCGCATTAGATTCCGAGTTAGATTCCGAGTTATGATGTAGGCGCAGTAGATTCCGAGCTATGATGTAGGCGCAGTAGATTCCGAGTTAGATTCCGAGTTATGATGTAGGCGCAGTAGATTCTGAGTTATGATGTAGGCGCAGTAGATTCCGAGTTATGATGTAGGCGCAGTAGATTCCGAGTTAGATTCCGAGTTATGATGTAGGCGCAGTAGATTCCGAGTTATGATGTAGGCGCAGTAGATTCTGAGTTAGATTCCGAGTTATGATGTAGGCGAAGTAGATTCCGAGTTATGATGTAGGCGCAGTAGATTCCGAGTTAGATTCCGAGTTATGATGTAGGCGCAGTAGATTCCGAGTTACGATGTAGGCGCAGTAGATTCCGAGTTAGATTCCGAGTTATGATGTAGGCGCAGTAGATTCCGAGTTATGATGTAGGCACAGTAGATTCCGAGTTAGATTCCGAGTTATGATGTAGGCGCAGTAGATTCCGAGTTATGATGTAGGCGCAGTAGATTCCGAGTTAGATTCCGAGTTATGATGTAGGCGCAGTAGGTTCCGAGTTATGATGTAGGCGCAGTAGATTCCGAGTTATGATGTAGGCGCAGTAGATTCCGAGTTAGATTCCGAGTTATGATGTAGGCGCAGTAGATTCCGAGTTAGATTCCGAGTTATGATGTAGGCGCAGTAGATTCCGAGTTATGATGTAGGCGCAGTAGATTCCGAGTTAGATTCCGAGTTATGATGCAGGCGCAGTAGATTCCGAGTTATGATGTAGGCGCAGTAGATTCCGAGTTAGATTCCGAGTTATGATGTAGGCGCAGTAGATTCCGAGTTATGATGTAGGCGCAGTAGATTCCGAGTTAGATTCCGAGTTATGATGTAGGCGCAGTAGATTCCGAGTTATGATGTAGGCGCAGTAGATTCCGAGTAAGATTCCGACTTATGATGTAGGCGCAGTAGATTCCGAGTTATGATGTAGGCGCAGTAGATTCCGAGTTAGATTCCGAGTTATGATGTAGGCGCAGTAGGTTCCGAGTTATGATGTAGGCGCAGTAGATTCCGAGTTATGATGTAGGCGCAGTAGATTCCGAGTTAGATTCCGAGTTATGATGTAGGCGCAGTAGATTCCGAGTTATGATGTAGGCGCTGTAGATTCCGAGTTAGATTCCGAGTTATGATGTAGGCGCAGTAGATTCCGAGTTATGATGTAGGCGCAGTAGATTCCGAGTTAGATTCCGAGTTATGATGCAGGCGCAGTAGATTCCGAGTTATGATGTAGGCGCAGTAGATTCCGAGTTAGATTCCGAGTTATGATGTAGGCGCAGTAGATTCCGAGTTATGATGTAGGCGCAGTAGATTCCGAGTTAGATTCCGAGTTATGATGTAGGCGCAGTAGATTCCGAGTTACGATGTAGGCGCAGTAGATTCCGAGTTAGATTCCGAGTTATGATGTAGGCGCAGTAGATTCCGAGTTATGATGTAGGCGCAGTAGATTCCGAGTTAGATTCCGAGTTATGATGTAGGCGCAGTAGATTCCGAGTTATAATGTAGGCGCAGTAGATTCCGAGTTAGATTCCGAGTTATGATGTAGGCGCAGTAGGTTCCGAGTTATGATGTAGGCGCAGTAGATTCCGAGTTATGATGTAGGCGCAGTAGATTCCGAGTTAGATTCCGAGTTATGATGTAGGCGCAGTAGATTCCGAGTTATGATGTAGGCGCAGTAGATTCCGAGTTATGATGTAGGCGCAGTAGATTCCGAGTTAGATTCCGAGTTATGATGTAGGCGCAGTAGATTCCGAGTTATGATGTAGGCGCAGTAGATTCCGAGTTATGATGTAGACGCAGTAGATTCCGAGTTATGATGTAGGCGCATTAGATTCCGAGTTAGATTCCGAGTTATGATGTAGGCGCAGTAGATTCCGAGTTAGATTCCGAGTTATGATGTAGGCGCAGTAGATTCCGAGCTATGATGTAGGCGCAGTAGATTCCGAGTTAGATTCCGAGTTATGATGTAGGCGCAGTAGATTCTGAGTTATGATGTAGGCGCAGTAGATTCCGAGTTATGATGTAGGCACAGTAGATTCCGAGTTAGATTCCGAGTTATGATGTAGGCGCAGTAGATTCCGAGTTATGATGTAGGCGCAGTAGATTCTGAGTTAGATTCCGAGTTATGATGTAGGCGAAGTAGATTCCGAGTTATGATGTAGGCGCAGTAGATTCCGAGTTAGATTCCGAGTTATGATGTAGGCGCAGTAGATTCCGAGTTATGATGTAGGCGCAGTAGATTCCGAGTTATGATGTAGACGCAGTAGATTCCGAGTTATGATGTAGGCGCAGTAGATTCCGAGTTAGATTCCGAGTTATGATGTAGGCGCAGTAGATTCCGAGTTACGATGTAGGCGCAGTAGATTCCGAGTTAGATTCCGAGTTATGATGTAGGCGCAGTAGATTCCGAGTTATGATGTAGGCACAGTAGATTCCGAGTTAGATTCCGAGTTATGATGTAGGCGCAGTAGATTCCGAGTTATGATGTAGGCGCAGTAGATTCCGAGTTAGATTCCGAGTTATGATGTAGGCGCAGTAGGTTCCGAGTTATGATGTAGGCGCAGTAGATTCCGAGTTATGATGTAGGCGCAGTAGATTCCGAGTTAGATTCCGAGTTATGATGTAGGCGCAGTAGATTCCGAGTTATGATGTAGGCGCAGTAGATTCCGAGTTAGATTCCGAGTTATGATGTAGGCGCAGTAGATTCCGAGTTATGATGTAGGCGCAGTAGATTCCGAGTTATGATGTAGACGCAGTAGATTCCGAGTTATGATGTAGGCGCATTAGATTCCGAGTTAGATTCCGAGTTATGATGTAGGCGCAGTAGATTCCGAGTTAGATTCCGAGTTATGATGTAGGCGCAATAGATTCCGAGCTATGATGTAGGCGCAGTAGATTCCGAGTTAGATTCCGAGTTATGATGTAGGCGCAGTAGATTCCGAGTTATGATGTAGGCGCAGTAGATTCCGAGTTAGATTCCGAGTTATGATGTAGGCGCAGTAGGTTCCGAGTTATGATGTAGGCGCAGTAGATTCCGAGTTATGATGTAGGCGCAGTAGATTCCGAGTTAGATTCCGAGTTATGATGTAGGCGCAGTAGATTCCGAGTTATGATGTAGGCGCAGTAGATTCCGAGTTAGATTCCGAGTTATGATGTAGGCGCAGTAGATTCCGAGTTATGATGTAGGCGCAGTAGATTCCGAGTTATGATGTAGACGCAGTAGATTCCGAGTTATGATGTAGGCGCATTAGATTCCGAGTTAGATTCCGAGTTATGATGTAGGCGCAGTAGATTCCGAGTTAGATTCCGAGTTATGATGTAGGCGCAGTAGATTCCGAGCTATGATGTAGGCGCAGTAGATTCCGAGTTATGATGTAGGCGCATTAGATTCCGAGTTAGATTCCGAGTTATGATGTAGGCGCAGTAGATTCCGAGTTAGATTCCGAGTTATGATGTAGGCGCAATAGATTCCGAGCTATGATGTAGGCGCAGTAGATTCCGAGTTAGATTCCGAGTTATGATGTAGGCGCAGTAGATTCCGAGTTATGATGTAGGCGCAGTAGATTCCGAGTTAGATTCCGAGTTATGATGTAGGCGCAGTAGGTTCCGAGTTATGATGTAGGCGCAGTAGATTCCGAGTTATGATGTAGGCGCAGTAGATTCCGAGTTAGATTCCGAGTTATGATGTAGGCGCAGTAGATTCCGAGTTATGATGTAGGCGCAGTAGATTCCGAGTTAGATTCCGAGTTATGATGTAGGCGCAGTAGATTCCGAGTTATGATGTAGGCGCAGTAGATTCCGAGTTATGATGTAGACGCAGTAGATTCCGAGTTATGATGTAGGCGCATTAGATTCCGAGTTAGATTCCGAGTTATGATGTAGGCGCAGTAGATTCCGAGTTAGATTCCGAGTTATGATGTAGGCGCAGTAGATTCCGAGCTATGATGTAGGCGCAGTAGATTCCGAGTTAGATTCCGAGTTATGATGTAGGCGCAGTAGATTCTGAGTTATGATGTAGGCGCAGTAGATTCCGAGTTATGATGTAGGCGCAGTAGATTCCGAGTTAGATTCCGAGTTATGATGTAGGCGCAGTAGATTCCGAGTTATGATGTAGGCGCAGTAGATTCTGAGTTAGATTCCGAGTTATGATGTAGGCGAAGTAGATTCCGAGTTATGATGTAGGCGCAGTAGATTCCGAGTTAGATTCTGAGATATGATGTAGGCGCAGTAGATTCCGAGTTATGATGTAGGCGCAGTAGATTCCGAGTTATGATGTAGACGCAGTAGATTCCGAGTTATGATGTAGGCGCAGTAGATTCTGAGTTAGATTCCGAGTTATGATGTAGGCGCAGTAGATTCCGAGTTAGATTCCGAGTTATGATGTAGACGCAGTAGATTCCGAGCTATGATGTAGGCGCAGTAGATTCCGAGTTAGATTCCGAGTTATGATGTAGGTGCAGTAGATTCCGAGTTATGATGTAGGCGCAGTAGATTCCGAGTTAGATTTAGAGTTATGATGTAGGCGCAGTAGATTCCGAGTTATGATGTAGGCGCAGTAGATTCCGAGTTAGATTCCGAGTTATGATGTAGGCGCAGTAGATTCCGAGTTATGATGTAGGCGCAGTAGATTCCGAGTTATGATGTAGGCGCAGTAGATTCCGAGTTAGATTCCGAGTTATGATGTAGGCGCAGTAGATTCCGAGTTATGATGTAGGCGCAGTAGATTCCGAGTTAGATTCCGAGTTATGATGTAGGCGCAGTAGATTCCGAGTTATGATGTAGGCGCAGTAGATTCCGAGTTAGATTCCGAGTTATGATGTAGGCGCAGTAGATTCCGAGTTATGATGTAGGCGCAGTAGATTCCGAGTTAGATTCCGAGTTATGATGTAGGCGCAGTAGATTCCGAGTTATGATGTAGGCGCAGTAGATTCCGAGTTAGATTCCGAGTTATGATGTAGGCGCAGTAGATTCCGAGTTATGATGTAGGCGCAGTAGATTCCGAGTTAGATTCCGAGTTATGATGTAGGCGCAGTAGATTCCGAGTTATGATGTAGGCGCAGTAGATTCCGAGTTAGATTCCGAGTTATGATGTAGGCGCAGTAGGTTCCGAGTTATGATGTAGGCGCAGTAGATTCCGAGTTATGATGTAGGCGCAGTAGATTCCGAGTTAGATTCTGAGTTATGATGTAGGCGCAGTAGATTCCGAGTTATGATGTAGGCGCAGTAGATTCCGAGTTAGATTCCGAGTTATGATGTAGGCGCAGTAGATTCTGAGTTATGATGTAGGCGCAGTAGATTCCGAGTTATGATGTAGACGCAGTAGATTCCGAGTTATGATGTAGGCGCAGTAGATTCCGAGTTAGATTCCGAGTTATGATGTAGGCGCAGTAGATTCCGAGTTAGATTCCGAGTTATGATGTAGGCGCAGTACATTCCGAGCTAAGATGTAGGCGCAGTTGATTCCGAGTTAGATTCCGAGTTATGATGTAGGCGCAGTAGATTCCGAGTTATGATGTAGGCGCAGTAGATTCCGAGTTATGATGTAGGCGCAGTAGATTCCGAGTTAGATTCCGAGTTATGATGTAGGCGCAGTAGATTCCGAGTTATGATGTAGGCGCAGTAGATTCCGAGTTAGATTCCGAGTTATGATGTAGGCGCAGTAGATTCCGAGTTATGATGTAGGCGCAGTAGATTCCGAGTTAGATTCCGAGTTATGACGTAGGCGCAGTAGATTCCGAGTTATGATGCAGGCGCAGTAGATTCCGAGTTAGATTCCGAGTTATGATGTAGGCGCAGTAGATTCCGAGTTATGATGCAGGCGCAGTAGATTCCGAGTTAGATTCCGAGTTATGATGTAGGCGCAGTAGATTCCGAGTTATGATGTAGGCGCAGTAGATTCCGAGTTAGATTCCGAGTTATGATGTAGGCGCAGTAGATTCCGAGTTATGATGTAGGCCCAGTAGATTCCGAGTTAGATTCCGAGTTATGATGTAGGCGCAGTAGATTCCGAGTTATGATGTAGGCGCAGTAGATTCCGAGTTAGATTCCGAGTTATGATGTAGGCGCAGTAGATTCCGAGTTATGATGTAGGCGCAGTAGATTCCGAGTTAGATTCCGAGTTATGATGTAGGCGCAGTAGATTCCGAGTTATGATGTAGGCGCAGTAGATTCCGAGTTAGATTCCGAGTTATGATGTAGGCGCAGTAGATTCGAGTTATGATGTAGGCGCAGTAGATTCCGAGTTAGATTCCGAGTTATGATGTAGGCGCAGTAGATTCCGAGTTATGATGTAGGCGCAGTAGATTCCGAGTTAGATTCCGAGTTATGATGTAGGCGCAGTAGATTCCGAGTTATGATGTAGGCGCAGTAGATTCCGAGTTAGATTCCGAGTTATGATGTAGGCGCAGTAGATTCCGAGTTATGATGTAGGCGCAGTAGATTCCGAGTTAGATTCCGTGTTATGATGTAGGCGCAGTAGATTCCGAGTTATGATGTAGGCGCAGTAGATTCCGAGTTAGATTCCGAGTTATGATGTAGGCGCAGTAGGTTCCGAGTTATGATGTAGGCGCAGTAGATTCCGAGTTATGATGTAGGCGCAGTAGATTCCGAGTTAGATTCCGAGTTATGATGTAGGCGCAGTAGATTCCGAGTTATGATGTAGGCGCAGTAGATTCCGAGTTAGATTCCGAGTTATGATGTAGGCGCAGTAGATTCCGAGTTATGATGTAGGCGCAGTAGATTCCGAGTTAGATTCCGAGTTATGATGTAGGCGCAGTACATTCCGAGCTAAGATGTAGGCGCAGTTGATTCCGAGTTAGATTCCGAGTTATGATGTAGGCGCAGTAGATTCCGAGTTATGATGTAGGCGCAGTAGATTCCGAGTTATGATGTAGGCGCAGTAGATTCCGAGTTAGATTCCGAGTTATGATGTAGGCGCAGTAGATTCCGAGTTATGATGTAGGCGCAGTAGATTCCGAGTTAGATTCCGAGTTATGATGTAGGCGCAGTAGATTCCGAGTTATGATGTAGGCGCAGTAGATTCCGAGTTAGATTCCGAGTTATGACGTAGGCGCAGTAGATTCCGAGTTATGATGCAGGCGCAGTAGATTCCGAGTTAGATTCCGAGTTATGATGTAGGCGCAGTAGATTCCGAGTTATGATGCAGGCGCAGTAGATTCCGAGTTAGATTCCGAGTTATGATGTAGGCGCAGTAGATTCCGAGTTATGATGTAGGCGCAGTAGATTCCGAGTTAGATTCCGAGTTATGATGTAGGCGCAGTAGATTCCGAGTTATGATGTAGGCCCAGTAGATTCCGAGTTAGATTCCGAGTTATGATGTAGGCGCAGTAGATTCCGAGTTATGATGTAGGCGCAGTAGATTCCGAGTTAGATTCCGAGTTATGATGTAGGCGCAGTAGATTCCGAGTTATGATGTAGGCGCAGTAGATTCCGAGTTAGATTCCGAGTTATGATGTAGGCGCAGTAGATTCCGAGTTATGATGTAGGCGCAGTAGATTCCGAGTTAGATTCCGAGTTATGATGTAGGCGCAGTAGATTCGAGTTATGATGTAGGCGCAGTAGATTCCGAGTTAGATTCCGAGTTATGATGTAGGCGCAGTAGATTCCGAGTTATGATGTAGGCGCAGTAGATTCCGAGTTAGATTCCGAGTTATGATGTAGGCGCAGTAGATTCCGAGTTATGATGTAGGCGCAGTAGATTCCGAGTTAGATTCCGAGTTATGATGTAGGCGCAGTAGATTCCGAGTTATGATGTAGGCGCAGTAGATTCCGAGTTAGATTCCGTGTTATGATGTAGGCGCAGTAGATTCCGAGTTATGATGTAGGCGCAGTAGATTCCGAGTTAGATTCCGAGTTATGATGTAGGCGCAGTAGGTTCCGAGTTATGATGTAGGCGCAGTAGATTCCGAGTTATGATGTAGGCGCAGTAGATTCCGAGTTAGATTCCGAGTTATGATGTAGGCGCAGTAGATTCCGAGTTATGATGTAGGCGCAGTAGATTCCGAGTTAGATTCCGAGTTATGATGTAGGCGCAGTAGATTCCGAGTTATGATGTAGGCGCAGTAGATTCCGAGTTAGATTCCGAGTTATGATGTAGGCGCAGTAGATTCCGAGTTATGATGTAGGCGCAGTAGATTCCGAGTTAGATTCCGAGTTATGATGTAGGCGCAGTAGATTCCGAGTTATGATGTAGGCGCAGTAGATTCCGAGTTAGATTCCGAGTTATGATGTAGGCGCAGTAGATTCCGAGTTATGATGTAGGCGCAGTAGATTCCGAGTTAGATTCCGAGTTATGATGTAGGCGCAGTAGATTCCGAGTTATGATGTAGGCGCAGTAGATTCCGAGTTAGATTCCGAGTTATGATGTAGGCGCAGTAGATTCCGAGTTATGATGTAGGCGCAGTAGATTCCGAGTTAGATTCCGAGTTATGATGTAGGCGCAGTAGGTTCCGAGTTATGATGTAGGCGCAGTAGATTCCGAGTTATGATGTAGGCGCAGTAGATTCCGAGTTAGATTCCGAGTTATGATGTAGGCGCAGTAGATTCCGAGTTATGATGTAGGCGCAGTAGATTCCGAGTTAGATTCCGAGTTATGATGTAGGCGCAGTAGATTCCGAGTTATGATGTAGGCGCAGTAGATTCCGAGTTAGATTCCGAGTTATGATGCAGGCGCAGTAGATTCCGAGTTATGATGTAGGCGCAGTAGATTCCGAGTTAGATTCCGAGTTATGATGTAGGCGCAGTAGATTCCGAGTTAGATTCCGAGTTATGATGTAGGCGCAGTAGATTCCGAGTTACGATGTAGGCGCAGTAGATTCCAAGTTAGATTCCGAGTTATGATGTAGGCGCAGTAGATTCCGAGTTATGATGTAGGCACAGTAGATTCCGAGTTAGATTCCGAGTTATGATGTAGGCGCAGTAGATTCCGAGTTATGATGTAGGCGCAGTAGATTCCGAGTTAGATTCCGAGTTATGATGTAGGCGCAGTAGGTTCCGAGTTATGATGTAGGCGCAGTAGATTCCGAGTTATGATGTAGGCGCAGTAGATTCCGAGTTAGATTCCGAGTTATGATGTAGGCGCAGTAGATTCCGAGTTATGATGTAGGCGCAGTAGATTCCGAGTTAGATTCCGAGTTATGATGTAGGCGCAGTAGATTCCGAGTTATGATGTAGGCGCAGTAGATTCCGAGTTATGATGTAGACGCAGTAGATTCCGAGTTATGATGTAGGCGCATTAGATTCCGAGTTAGATTCCGAGTTATGATGTAGGCGCAGTAGATTCCGAGTTAGATTCCGAGTTATGATGTAGGCGCAGTAGATTCCGAGCTATGATGTAGGCGCAGTAGATTCCGAGTTAGATTCCGAGTTATGATGTAGGCGCAGTAGATTCTGAGTTATGATGTAGGCGCAGTAGATTCCGAGTTATGATGTAGGCGCAGTAGATTCCGAGTTAGATTCCGAGTTATGATGTAGGCGCAGTAGATTCCGAGTTATGATGTAGGCGCAGTAGATTCTGAGTTAGATTCCGAGTTATGATGTAGGCGCAGTAGATTCCGAGTTATGATGTAGGCGCAGTAGAATCCGAGTTAGATTCCGAGTTATGATGTAGGCGCAGTAGATTCCGAGTTATGATGTAGGCGCAGTAGATTCCGAGTTATGATGTAGACGCAGTAGATTCCGAGTTATGATGTAGGCGCAGTAGATTCTGAGTTAGATTCCGTGTTATGATGTAGGCGCAGTAGATTCTGAGTTAGATTCCGAGTTATGATGTAGGCGCAGTAGATTCCGAGTTATGATGTAGGCGCAGTAGATTCCGAGTTATGATGTAGACGCAGTAGATTCCGAGTTATGATGTAGGCGCAGTAGATTCTGAGTTAGATTCCGAGTTATGATGTAGGCGCAGTAGATTCCGAGTTAGATTCCGAGTTATGATGTAGACGCAGTAGATTCCGAGCTATGATGTAGGCGCAGTAGATTCCGAGTTAGATTCCGAGTTATGATGTAGGTGCAGTAGATTCCGAGTTATGATGTAGGCGCAGTAGATTCCGAGTTAGATTTAGAGTTATGATGTAGGCGCAGTAGATTCCGAGTTATGATGTAGGCGCAGTAGATTCCGAGTTAGATTCCGAGTTATGATGTAGGCGCAGTAGATTCCGAGTTATGATGTAGGCGCAGTAGATTCCGAGTTATGATGTAGGCGCAGTAGATTCCGAGTTAGATTCCGAGTTATGATGTAGGCGCAGTAGATTCCGAGTTATGATGTAGGCGCAGTAGATTCCGAGTTAGATTCCGAGTTATGATGTAGGCGCAGTAGATTCCGAGTTATGATGTAGGCGCAGTAGATTCCGAGTTAGATTCCGAGTTATGATGTAGGCGCAGTAGATTCCGAGTTATGATGTAGGCGCAGTAGATTCCGAGTTAGATTCCGAGTTATGATGTAGGCGCAGTAGATTCCGAGTTATGATGTAGGCGCAGTAGATTCCGAGTTAGATTCCGAGTTATGATGTAGGCGCAGTAGATTCCGAGTTATGATGTAGGCGCAGTAGATTCCGAGTTAGATTCCGAGTTATGATGTAGGCGCAGTAGATTCCGAGTTATGATGTAGGCGCAGTAGATTCCGAGTTAGATTCCGAGTTATGATGTAGGCGCAGTAGGTTCCGAGTTATGATGTAGGCGCAGTAGATTCCGAGTTATGATGTAGGCGCAGTAGATTCCGAGTTAGATTCTGAGTTATGATGTAGGCGCAGTAGATTCCGAGTTATGATGTAGGCGCAGTAGATTCCGAGTTAGATTCCGAGTTATGATGTAGGCGCAGTAGATTCTGAGTTATGATGTAGGCGCAGTAGATTCCGAGTTATGATGTAGACGCAGTAGATTCCGAGTTATGATGTAGGCGCAGTAGATTCCGAGTTAGATTCCGAGTTATGATGTAGGCGCAGTAGATTCCGAGTTAGATTCCGAGTTATGATGTAGGCGCAGTACATTCCGAGCTAAGATGTAGGCGCAGTTGATTCCGAGTTAGATTCCGAGTTATGATGTAGGCGCAGTAGATTCCGAGTTATGATGTAGGCGCAGTAGATTCCGAGTTATGATGTAGGCGCAGTAGATTCCGAGTTAGATTCCGAGTTATGATGTAGGCGCAGTAGATTCCGAGTTATGATGTAGGCGCAGTAGATTCCGAGTTAGATTCCGAGTTATGATGTAGGCGCAGTAGATTCCGAGTTATGATGTAGGCGCAGTAGATTCCGAGTTAGATTCCGAGTTATGACGTAGGCGCAGTAGATTCCGAGTTATGATGCAGGCGCAGTAGATTCCGAGTTAGATTCCGAGTTATGATGTAGGCGCAGTAGATTCCGAGTTATGATGCAGGCGCAGTAGATTCCGAGTTAGATTCCGAGTTATGATGTAGGCGCAGTAGATTCCGAGTTATGATGTAGGCGCAGTAGATTCCGAGTTAGATTCCGAGTTATGATGTAGGCGCAGTAGATTCCGAGTTATGATGTAGGCCCAGTAGATTCCGAGTTAGATTCCGAGTTATGATGTAGGCGCAGTAGATTCCGAGTTATGATGTAGGCGCAGTAGATTCCGAGTTAGATTCCGAGTTATGATGTAGGCGCAGTAGATTCCGAGTTATGATGTAGGCGCAGTAGATTCCGAGTTAGATTCCGAGTTATGATGTAGGCGCAGTAGATTCCGAGTTATGATGTAGGCGCAGTAGATTCCGAGTTAGATTCCGAGTTATGATGTAGGCGCAGTAGATTCGAGTTATGATGTAGGCGCAGTAGATTCCGAGTTAGATTCCGAGTTATGATGTAGGCGCAGTAGATTCCGAGTTATGATGTAGGCGCAGTAGATTCCGAGTTAGATTCCGAGTTATGATGTAGGCGCAGTAGATTCCGAGTTATGATGTAGGCGCAGTAGATTCCGAGTTAGATTCCGAGTTATGATGTAGGCGCAGTAGATTCCGAGTTATGATGTAGGCGCAGTAGATTCCGAGTTAGATTCCGTGTTATGATGTAGGCGCAGTAGATTCCGAGTTATGATGTAGGCGCAGTAGATTCCGAGTTAGATTCCGAGTTATGATGTAGGCGCAGTAGGTTCCGAGTTATGATGTAGGCGCAGTAGATTCCGAGTTATGATGTAGGCGCAGTAGATTCCGAGTTAGATTCCGAGTTATGATGTAGGCGCAGTAGATTCCGAGTTATGATGTAGGCGCAGTAGATTCCGAGTTAGATTCCGAGTTATGATGTAGGCGCAGTAGATTCCGAGTTATGATGTAGGCGCAGTAGATTCCGAGTTAGATTCCGAGTTATGATGTAGGCGCAGTACATTCCGAGCTAAGATGTAGGCGCAGTTGATTCCGAGTTAGATTCCGAGTTATGATGTAGGCGCAGTAGATTCCGAGTTATGATGTAGGCGCAGTAGATTCCGAGTTATGATGTAGGCGCAGTAGATTCCGAGTTAGATTCCGAGTTATGATGTAGGCGCAGTAGATTCCGAGTTATGATGTAGGCGCAGTAGATTCCGAGTTAGATTCCGAGTTATGATGTAGGCGCAGTAGATTCCGAGTTATGATGTAGGCGCAGTAGATTCCGAGTTAGATTCCGAGTTATGACGTAGGCGCAGTAGATTCCGAGTTATGATGCAGGCGCAGTAGATTCCGAGTTAGATTCCGAGTTATGATGTAGGCGCAGTAGATTCCGAGTTATGATGCAGGCGCAGTAGATTCCGAGTTAGATTCCGAGTTATGATGTAGGCGCAGTAGATTCCGAGTTATGATGTAGGCGCAGTAGATTCCGAGTTAGATTCCGAGTTATGATGTAGGCGCAGTAGATTCCGAGTTATGATGTAGGCCCAGTAGATTCCGAGTTAGATTCCGAGTTATGATGTAGGCGCAGTAGATTCCGAGTTATGATGTAGGCGCAGTAGATTCCGAGTTAGATTCCGAGTTATGATGTAGGCGCAGTAGATTCCGAGTTATGATGTAGGCGCAGTAGATTCCGAGTTAGATTCCGAGTTATGATGTAGGCGCAGTAGATTCCGAGTTATGATGTAGGCGCAGTAGATTCCGAGTTAGATTCCGAGTTATGATGTAGGCGCAGTAGATTCGAGTTATGATGTAGGCGCAGTAGATTCCGAGTTAGATTCCGAGTTATGATGTAGGCGCAGTAGATTCCGAGTTATGATGTAGGCGCAGTAGATTCCGAGTTAGATTCCGAGTTATGATGTAGGCGCAGTAGATTCCGAGTTATGATGTAGGCGCAGTAGATTCCGAGTTAGATTCCGAGTTATGATGTAGGCGCAGTAGATTCCGAGTTATGATGTAGGCGCAGTAGATTCCGAGTTAGATTCCGTGTTATGATGTAGGCGCAGTAGATTCCGAGTTATGATGTAGGCGCAGTAGATTCCGAGTTAGATTCCGAGTTATGATGTAGGCGCAGTAGGTTCCGAGTTATGATGTAGGCGCAGTAGATTCCGAGTTATGATGTAGGCGCAGTAGATTCCGAGTTAGATTCCGAGTTATGATGTAGGCGCAGTAGATTCCGAGTTATGATGTAGGCGCAGTAGATTCCGAGTTAGATTCCGAGTTATGATGTAGGCGCAGTAGATTCCGAGTTATGATGTAGGCGCAGTAGATTCCGAGTTAGATTCCGAGTTATGATGTAGGCGCAGTAGATTCCGAGTTATGATGTAGGCGCAGTAGATTCCGAGTTAGATTCCGAGTTATGATGTAGGCGCAGTAGATTCCGAGTTATGATGTAGGCGCAGTAGATTCCGAGTTAGATTCCGAGTTATGATGTAGGCGCAGTAGATTCCGAGTTATGATGTAGGCGCAGTAGATTCCGAGTTAGATTCCGAGTTATGATGTAGGCGCAGTAGATTCCGAGTTATGATGTAGGCGCAGTAGATTCCGAGTTAGATTCCGAGTTATGATGTAGGCGCAGTAGATTCCGAGTTATGATGTAGGCGCAGTAGATTCCGAGTTAGATTCCGAGTTATGATGTAGGCGCAGTAGATTCCGAGTTATGATGTAGGCGCAGTAGATTCCGAGTTATGATGTAGGCGCAGTAGATTCCGAGTTAGATTCCGAGTTATGATGTAGGCGCAGTAGATTCCGAGTTATGATGTAGGCGCAGTAGATTCCGAGTTAGATTCCGAGTTATGATGTAGGCGCAGTAGATTCCGAGTTATGATGTAGGCGCAGTAGATTCCGAGTTAGATTCCGAGTTATGATGCAGGCGCAGTAGATTCCGAGTTATGATGTAGGCGCAGTAGATTCCGAGTTAGATTCCGAGTTATGATGTAGGCGCAGTAGATTCCGAGTTAGATTCCGAGTTATGATGTAGGCGCAGTAGATTCCGAGTTACGATGTAGGCGCAGTAGATTCCAAGTTAGATTCCGAGTTATGATGTAGGCGCAGTAGATTCCGAGTTATGATGTAGGCACAGTAGATTCCGAGTTAGATTCCGAGTTATGATGTAGGCGCAGTAGATTCCGAGTTATGATGTAGGCGCAGTAGATTCCGAGTTAGATTCCGAGTTATGATGTAGGCGCAGTAGGTTCCGAGTTATGATGTAGGCGCAGTAGATTCCGAGTTATGATGTAGGCGCAGTAGATTCCGAGTTAGATTCCGAGTTATGATGTAGGCGCAGTAGATTCCGAGTTATGATGTAGGCGCAGTAGATTCCGAGTTAGATTCCGAGTTATGATGTAGGCGCAGTAGATTCCGAGTTATGATGTAGGCGCAGTAGATTCCGAGTTATGATGTAGACGCAGTAGATTCCGAGTTATGATGTAGGCGCATTAGATTCCGAGTTAGATTCCGAGTTATGATGTAGGCGCAGTAGATTCCGAGTTAGATTCCGAGTTATGATGTAGGCGCAGTAGATTCCGAGCTATGATGTAGGCGCAGTAGATTCCGAGTTAGATTCCGAGTTATGATGTAGGCGCAGTAGATTCTGAGTTATGATGTAGGCGCAGTAGATTCCGAGTTATGATGTAGGCGCAGTAGATTCCGAGTTAGATTCCGAGTTATGATGTAGGCGCAGTAGATTCCGAGTTATGATGTAGGCGCAGTAGATTCTGAGTTAGATTCCGAGTTATGATGTAGGCGCAGTAGATTCCGAGTTATGATGTAGGCGCAGTAGAATCCGAGTTAGATTCCGAGTTATGATGTAGGCGCAGTAGATTCCGAGTTATGATGTAGGCGCAGTAGATTCCGAGTTATGATGTAGACGCAGTAGATTCCGAGTTATGATGTAGGCGCAGTAGATTCTGAGTTAGATTCCGTGTTATGATGTAGGCGCAGTAGATTCTGAGTTAGATTCCGAGTTATGATGTAGGCGCAGTAGATTCCGAGCTATGATGTAGGCGCAGTAGATTCCGAGTTAGATTCCGAGTTATGATGTAGGCGCAGTAGATTCCGAGTTATGATGTAGGCGCAGTAGATTCCGAGTTAGATTCCGAGTTATGATGTAGGCGCAGTAGATTCCGAGTTATGATGTAGGCGCAGTAGATTCCGAGTTAGATTCCGAGTTATGATGTAGGCGCAGTAGATTCCGAGTTATGATGTAGGCGCAGTAGATTCCGAGTTATGATGTAGGCGCAGTAGATTCCGAGTTAGATTCCGAGTTATGATGTAGGCGCAGTAGATTCCGAGTTATGATGTAGGCGCAGTAGATTCCGAGTTAGATTCCGAGTTATGATGTAGGCGCAGTAGATTCCGAGTTAGATTCCGAGTTATGATGTAGGCGCAGTAGATTCCGAGTTATGATGTAGGCGCAGTAGATTCCGAGTTAGATTCCGAGTTATGATGTAGGCGCAGTAGATTCCGAGTTATGATGTAGGCGCAGTAGATTCCGAGTTAGATTCCGAGTTATGATGTAGGCGCAGTAGATTTCGAGTTATGATGTAGGCGCAGTAGATTCCGAGTTAGATTCCGAGTTATGATGTAGGCGCAGTAGATTCCGAGTTATGATGTAGGCGCAGTAGATTCCGAGTTAGATTCCGAGTTATGATGTAGGCGCAGTAGATTCCGAGTTAGATTCCGAGTTATGATGTAGGCGCAGTAGATTCCGAGTTATGATGTAGGCGCAGTAGATTCCGAGTTATGATGTAGGGGCAGTAGATTCCGAGTTAGATTCCGAGTTATGATGTAGGCGCAGTAGATTCCGAGTTATGATGTAGGCGCAGTAGATTCCGAGTTAGATTCCGAGTTATGATGTAGGCGCAGTAGGTTCCGAGTTATGATGTAGGCGCAGTAGATTCCGAGTTATGATGTAGGCGCAGTAGATTCCGAGTTAGATTCCGAGTTATGATGTAGGCGCAGTAGATTCCGAGTTATGATGTAGGCGCAGTAGATTCTGAGTTAGATTCCGAGTTATGATGTAGGCGCAGTAGATTTTGAGTTACGATGTAGGCGCAGTAGATTCCGAGTTAGATTCCGAGTTATGATGTAGGCGCAGTAGATTCCGAGTTATGATGTAGGCACAGTAGATTCCGAGTTAGATTCCGAGTTATGATGTAGGCGCAGTAGATTCTGAGTTATGATGTAGGCGCAGTAGATTCCGAGTTAGATTCCGAGTTATGATGTAGGCGCAGTAGGTTCCGAGTTATGATGTAGGCGCAGTAGATTCCGAGTTATGATGTAGGCGCAGTAGATTCCGAGTTAGATTCCGAGTTATGATGTAGGCGCAGTAGATTCCGAGTTATGATGTAGGCGCAGTAGATTCCGAGTTAGATTCCGAGTTATGATGTAGGCGCAGTAGATTCCGAGTTATGATGTAGGCGCAGTAGATTCCGAGTTATGATGTAGACGCAGTAGATTCCGAGTTATGATGTAGGCGCATTAGATTCCGAGTTAGATTCCGAGTTATGATGTAGGCGCAGTAGATTCCGAGTTAGATTCCGAGTTATGATGTAGGCGCAGTAGATTCCGAGCTATGATGTAGGCGCAGTAGATTCCATGTTAGATTCCGAGTTATGATGTAGGCGCAGTAGATTCTGAGTTATGATGTAGGCGCAGTGGATTCCGAGTTATGATGTAGGCGCAGTAGATTCTGAGTTAGATTCCGAGTTATGATGTAGGCGCAGTAGATTCCGAGTTATGATGTAGGCGCAGTAGATTCCGAGTTAGATTCCGAGTTATGATGTAGGCGCAGTAGATTCCGAGTTATGATGTAGGCGCAGTAGATTCCGAGTTATGATGTAGACGCAGTAGATTCCGAGTTATGATGTAGGCGCAGAAGATTCTGAGTTAGATTCCGAGTTATGATGTAGGCGCAGTAGATTCCGAGTTAGATTCCGAGTTATGATGTAGGCGCAGTAGATTCCGAGTTAGATTCCGAGTTATGATGTAGGCGCAGTAGATTCCGAGTTACGATGTAGGCGCAGTAGATTCCGAGTTAGATTCCGAGTTATGATGTAGGCGCAGTAGATTCCGAGTTATGATGTAGGCACAGTAGATTCCGAGTTAGATTCCGAGTTATGATGTAGGCACAGTAGATTCCGAGTTATGATGTAGGCGCAGCAGATTCCGAGTTAGATTCCGAGTTATGATGTAGGCGCAGTAGATTCCGAGTTATGATGTAGACGCAGTAGATTCCGAGTTATGATGTAGGCGCAGTAGATTCTGAGTTAGATTCCGAGTTATGATGTAGGCGCAGTAGATTCCGAGTTAGATTCCGAGTTATGATGTAGGCGCAGTAGGTTCCGAGTTATGATGTAGGCGCAGTAGATTCCGAGTTATGATGTAGGCGCAGTAGATTCCGAGTTACGATGTAGGCGCAGTAGATTCCGAGTTAGATTCCGAGTTATGATGTAGGCGCAGTAGATTCCGTGTTATGATGTAGGCACAGTAGATTCCGAGTTAGATTCCGTGTTATGATGTAGGCGCAGTAGATTCCGAGTTAGATTCCGAGTTATGATGTAGGCGCAGTAGGTTCCGAGTTATGATGTAGGCGCAGTAGATTCCGAGTTATGATGTAGGCGCAGTAGATTCCGAGTTAGATTCCGAGTTATGATGTAGGCGCAGTAGATTCCGAGTTATGATGTAGGCGCAGTAGATTCCGAGTTAGATTCCGAGTTATGATGTAGGCGCAGTAGATTCCGAGTTATGATGTAGGCGCAGTAGATTCCGAGTTAGATTCCGAGTTATGATGTAGGCGCAGTAGATTCCGAGCTATGATGTAGGCGCAGTAGATTCCGAGTTAGATTCCGAGTTATGATGTAGGCGCAGTAGATTCTGAGTTATGATGTAGGCGCAGTAGCTTCCGAGTTATGATGTAGGCGCAGTAGATTCCGAGTTAGATTCCGAGTTATGATGTAGGCGCAGTGGATTCCGAGTTATGATGTAGGCGCAGTAGATTCTGAGTTAGATTCCGAGTTATGATGTAGGCGCAGTAGATTCCGAGTTATGATGTAGGCGCAGTAGATTCCGAGTTAGATTCCGAGTTATGATGTAGGCGCAGTAGATTCCGAGTTATGATGTAGGCGCAGTAGATTCCGAGTTATGATGTAGACGCAGTAGATTCCGAGTTATGATGTAGGCGCAGTAGATTCTGAGTTAGATTCCGAGTTATGATGTAGGCGCAGTAGATTCCGAGTTAGATTCCGAGTTATGATGTAGGCGCAGTAGATTCCGAGTTAGATTCCGAGTTATGATGTAGGCGCAGTAGATTCCGAGTTACGATGTAGGCGCAGTAGATTCCGAGTTAGATTCCGAGTTATGATGTAGGCGCAGTAGATTCCGAGTTATGATGTAGGCACAGTAGATTCCGAGTTAGATTCCGAGTTATGATGTAGGCGCAGTAGATTCCGAGTTATGATGTAGGCGCAGTAGATTCCGAGTTAGATTCCGAGTTATGATGTAGGCGCAGTAGGTTCCGAGTTATGATGTAGGCGCAGTAGATTCCGAGTTATGATGTAGGCGCAGTAGATTCCGAGTTAGATTCCGAGTTATGATGTAGGCGCAGTAGATTCCGAGTTATGATGTAGGCGCAGTAGATTCCGAGTTAGATTCCGAGTTATGATGTAGGCGCAGTAGATTCCGAGTTATGATGTAGGCGCAGTAGATTCCGAGTTAGATTCCGAGTTATGATGTAGGCGCAGTAGATTCCGAGTTATGATGTAGGCGCAGTAGATTCCGAGTTAGATTCCGAGTTATGATGTAGGCGCAGTAGATTCCGAGTTATGATGTAGGCGCAGTAGATTCCGAGTTAGATTCCGAGTTATGATGTAGGCGCAGTAGATTCCGAGTTATGATGTAGGCGCAGTAGATTCCGAGTTAGATTCCGAGTTATGATGTAGGCGCAGTAGATTCCGAGTTATGATGTAGGCGCAGTAGATTCCGAGTTAGATTCCGAGTTATGATGTAGGCGCAGTAGGTTCCGAGTTATGATGTAGGCGCAGTAGATTCCGAGTTATGATGTAGGCGCAGTAGATTCCGAGTTAGATTCCGAGTTATGATGTAGGCGCAGTAGATTCCGAGTTATGATGTAGGCGCAGCAGATTCCGAGTTAGATTCCGAGTTATGATGTAGGCGCAGTAGATTCCGAGTTATGATGTAGACGCAGTAGATTCCGAGTTATGATGTAGGCGCAGTAGATTCTGAGTTAGATTCCGAGTTATGATGTAGGCGCAGTAGATTCCGAGTTAGATTCCGAGTTATGATGCAGGCGCAGTAGATTCCGAGCTAAGATGTAGGCGCAGTAGATTCCGAGTTAGATTCCGAGTTATGATGTAGGCGCAGTAGATTCCGAGTTATGATGTAGGCGCAGTAGATACCGAGTTAGATTCCGAGTTATGATGTAGGCGCAGTAGATTCCGAGTTATGATGTAGGCGCAGTAGATTCCGAGTTAGATTCCGAGTTATGATGTAGGCGCAGTAGATTCCGAGTTATGATGTAGGCGCAGTAGATTCCGAGTTAGATTCCGAGTTATGATGTAGGCGCAGTAGATTCCGAGTTATGATGCAGGCGCAGTAGATTCCGAGTTAGATTCCGAGTTATGATGTAGGCGCAGTAGATTCCGAGTTATGATGCAGGCGCAGTAGATTCCGAGTTAGATTCCGAGTTATGATGTAGGCGCAGTAGATTCCGAGTTATGATGTAGGCGCAGTAGATTCCGAGTTAGATTCCGAGTTATGATGTAGGCGCAGTAGATTCCGAGTTATGATGTAGGCGCAGTAGATTCCGAGTTAGATTCCGAGTTATGATGTAGGCGCAGTAGATTCCGAGTTATGATGAAGGCGCAGTAGATTCCGAGTTAGATTCCGAGTTATGATGTAGGCGCAGTAGATTCCGAGTTATGATGTAGGCGCAGTAGATTCCGAGTTAGATTCCGAGTTATGATGTAGGCGCAGTAGATTCCGAGTTATGATGTAGGCGCAGTAGATTCCGAGTTAGATTCCGAGTTATGATGTAGGCGCAGTAGATTCCGAGTTAGATTCCGAGTTATGATGTAGGCGCAGTAGATTCCGAGTTATGATGTAGGCGCAGTAGATTCCGAGTTAGATTCCGAGTTATGATGTAGGCGCAGTAGATTCCGAGTTATGATGTAGGCGCAGTAGATTCCGAGTTAGATTCCGAGTTATGATGTAGGCGCAGTAGATTCCGAGTTATGATGTAGGCGCAGTAGATACCGAGTTAGATTCCGAGTTATGATGTAGGCGCAGAAGATTCCGAGTTATGATGTAGGCGCAGTAGATTCCGAGTTAGATTCCGAGTTATGATGTAGGCGCAGTAGATTCCGAGTTATGATGTAGGCGCAGTAGATTCCGAGTTAGATACGAGTTACGATGTAGGCACAGTAGATTCCGAGTTATGATGTAGGCGCAGTAGATTCCGAGTTAGATTCCGAGTTATGATGTAGGCGCAGTAGATTCCGAGTTATGATGTAGACGCAGTAGATTCCGAGTTATGATGTAGGCGCAGTAGATTCCGAGTTAGATTCCGAGTTATGATGTAGGCGCAGTAGATTCCGAGTTAGATTCCGAGTTATGATGTAGGCGCAGTAGATTCCGAGTTAGATTCCGAGTTATGATGTAGGCACAGTAGATTCCGAGTTATGATGTAGGCGCAGTAGATTCCGAGTTAGATTCCGAGTTATGATGTAGGCGCAGTAGATTCCGAGTTACGATGTAGGCACAGTAGATTCCGAGTTAGATTCCGAGTTATGATGTAGGCGCAGTAGATTCCGAGTTAGATTCCGAGTTATGATGTAGGCGCAGTAGGTTCCGAGTTATGATGTAGGCGCAGTAGATTCCGAGTTATGATGTAGGCGCAGTAGATTCCGAGTTAGATTCCGAGTTATGATGTAGGCACAGTAGATTCCGAGTTATGATGTAGGCGCAGTAGATTCCGAGTTAGATTCCGAGTTATGATGTAGGCGCAGTAGATTCCGAGTTATGATGTAGGCGCAGTAGATTCCGAGTTATGATGTAGACGCAGTAGATTCCGAGTTATGATGTAGGCGCATTAGATTCCGAGTTAGATTCCGAGTTATGATGTAGGCGCAGTAGATTCCGAGTTAGATTCCGAGTTATGATGTAGGCGCAGTAGATTCCGAGCTATGATGTAGGCGCAGTAGATTCCGAGTTAGATTCCGAGTTATGATGTAGGCGCAGTAGATTCTGAGTTATGATGTAGGCGCAGTAGATTCCGAGTTATGAGGTAGGCGCAGTAGATTCCGAGTTAGATTCCGAGTTATGATGTTGGCGCAGTAGATTCCGAGTTATGATGTAGGCGCAGTAGATTCTGAGTTAGATTCCGAGTTATGATGTAGGCGCAGTAGATTCCGAGTTATGATGTAGGCGCAGTAGAATCCGAGTTAGATTCCGAGTTATGATGTAGGCGCAGTAGATTCCGAGTTATGATGTAGGCGCAGTAGATTCCGAGTTATGATGTAGACGCAGTAGATTCCGAGTTATGATGTAGGCGCAGTAGATTCTGAGTTAGATTCCGAGTTATGATGTAGGCGCAGTAGATTCCGAGCTATGATGTAGGCGCAGTAGATTCCGAGTTAGATTCCGAGTTATGATGTAGGCGCAGTAGATTCCGAGTTATGATGTAGGCGCAGTAGATTCCGAGTTAGATTCCGAGTTATGATGTAGGCGCAGTAGATTCCGAGTTATGATGTAGGCGCAGTAGATTCCGAGTTAGATTCCGAGTTATGATGTAGGCGCAGTAGATTCCGAGTTATGATGTAGGCGCAGTAGATTCCGAGTTATGATGTAGGCGCAGTAGATTCCGAGTTAGATTCCGAGTTATGATGTAGGCGCAGTAGATTCCGAGTTATGATGTAGGCGCAGTAGATTCCGAGTTAGATTCCGAGTTATGATGTAGGCGCAGTAGATTCCGAGTTAGATTCCGAGTTATGATGTAGGCGCAGTAGATTCCGAGTTATGATGTAGGCGCAGTAGATTCCGAGTTAGATTCCGAGTTATGATGTAGGCGCAGTAGATTCCGAGTTATGATGTAGGCGCAGTAGATTCCGAGTTAGATTCCGAGTTATGATGTAGGCGCAGTAGATTCCGAGTTATGATGTAGGAACAGTAGATTCCGAGTTAGATTCCGAGTTATGATGTAGGCGCAGTAGATTCCGAGTTATGATGTAGGCGCAGTAGATTCCGAGTTAGATTCCGAGTTATGATGTAGGCGCAGTAGATTCCGAGTTATGATGTAGGCGCAGTAGATTCCGAGTTAGATTCCGAGTTATGATGTAGGCGCAGTAGATTCCGAGTTAGATTCCGAGTTATGATGTAGGCGCAGTAGATTCCGAGTTATGATGTAGGCGCAGTAGATTCCGAGTTAGATTCCGAGTTATGATGTAGGCGCAGTTGATTCCGAGTTATGATGTAGGCGCAGTAGATTCCGAGTTAGATTCCGAGTTATGATGTAGGCGCAGTAGGTTCCGAGTTATGATGTAGGCGCAGTAGATTCCGAGTTATGATGTAGGCGCAGTAGATTCCGAGTTAGATTCCGAGTTATGATGTAGGCGCAGTAGATTCCGAGTTATGATGTAGGCGCAGTAGATTCCGAGTTAGATTCCGAGTTATGATGTAGGCGCAGTAGATTCCGAGTTACGATGTAGGCGCAGTAGATTCCGAGTTAGATTCCGAGTTATGATGTAGGCGCAGTAGATTCCGAGTTATGATGTAGGCACAGTAGATTCCGAGTTAGATTCCGAGTTATGATGTAGGCGCAGTAGATTCTGAGTTATGATGTAGGCGCAGTAGATTCCGAGTTAGATTCCCAGTTATGATGTAGGCGCAGTAGGTTCCGAGTTATGATGTAGGCGCAGTAGATTCCGAGTTATGATGTAGGCGCAGTAGATTCCGAGTTAGATTCCGAGTTATGATGTAGGCGCAGTAGATTCCGAGTTATGATGTAGGCGCAGTAGATTCCGAGTTAGATTCCGAGTTATGATGTAGGCGCAGTAGATTCCGAGTTATGATGTAGGCGCAGTAGATTCCGAGTTATGATGTAGACGCAGTAGATTTCGAGTTATGATGTAGGCGCATTAGATTCCGAGTTAGATTCCGAGTTATGATGTAGGCGCAGTAGATTCCGAATTAGATTCCGAGTTATGATGTAGGCGCAGTAGATTCCGAGCTATGATGTAGGCGCAGTAGATTCCGAGTTAGATTCCGAGTTATGATGTAGGCGCAGTAGATTCTGAGTTATGATGTAGGCGCAGTAGCTTCCGAGTTATGATGTAGGCGCAGTAGATTCCGAGTTAGATTCCGAGTTATGATGTAGGCGCAGTGGATTCCGAGTTATGATGTAGGCGCAGTAGATTCTGAGTTAGATTCCGAGTTATGATGTAGGCGCAGTAGATTCCGAGTTATGATGTAGGCGCAGTAGATTCCGAGTTAGATTCCGAGTTATGATGTAGGCGCAGTAGATTCCGAGTTATGATGTAGGCGCAGTAGATTCCGAGTTATGATGTAGACGCAGTAGATTCCGAGTTATGATGTAGGCGCAGTAGATTCTGAGTTAGATTCCGAGTTATGATGTAGGCGCAGTAGATTCCGAGTTAGATTCCGAGTTATGATGTAGGCGCAGTAGATTCCGAGTTACGATGTAGGCGCAGTAGATTCCGAGTTAGATTCCGAGTTATGATGTAGGCGCAGTAGATTCCGAGTTATGATGTAGGCACAGTAGATTCCGAGTTAGATTCCGAGTTATGATGTAGGCGCAGTAGATTCCGAGTTATGATGTAGGCGCAGTAGATTCCGAGTTAGATTCCGAGTTATGATGTAGGCGCAGTAGGTTCCGAGTTATGATGTAGGCGCAGTAGATTCCGAGTTATGATGTAGGCGCAGTAGATTCCGAGTTAGATTCCGAGTTATGATGTAGGCGCAGTAGATTCCGAGTTATGATGTAGGCGCAGTAGATTCCGAGTTAGATTCCGAGTTATGATGTAGGCGCAGTAGATTCCGAGTTATGATGTAGGCGCAGTAGATTCCGAGTTATGATGTAGACGCAGTAGATTCCGAGTTATGATGTAGGCGCATTACATTCCAAGTTAGATTCCAAGTTATGATGTAGGCGCAGTAGATTCCGAGTTAGATTCCGAGTTATGATGTAGGCGCAGTAGATTCCGAGCTATGATGTAGGCGCAGTAGATTCCGAGTTAGATTCCGAGTTATGATGTAGGCGCAGTAGATTCTGAGTTATGATGTAGGCGCAGTAGCTTCCGAGTTATGATGTAGGCGCAGTAGATTCCGAGTTAGATTCCGAGTTATGATGTAGGCGCAGTGGATTCCGAGTTATGATGTAGGCGCAGTAGATTCTGAGTTAGATTCCGAGTTATGATGTAGGCGCAGTAGATTCCGAGTTATGATGTAGGCGCAGTAGATTCCGAGTTATGATGTAGGCGCAGTAGATTCCGAGTTATGATGTAGACGCAGTAGATTCCGAGTTATGATGTAGGCGCAGTAGATTCTGAGTTAGATTCCGAGTTATGATGTAGGCGCAGTAGATTCCGAGCTATGATGTAGGCGCAGTAGATTCCGAGTTAGATTCCGAGTTATGATGTAGGCGCAGTAGATTCCGAGTTATGATGTAGGCGCAGTAGATTCCGAGTTAGATTCCGAGTTATGATGTAGGCGCAGTAGATTCCGAGTTATGATGTAGGCGCAGTAGATTCCGAGTTAGATTCCGAGTTATGATGTAGGCGCAGTAGATTCCGAGTTATGATGTAGGCGCAGTAGATTCCGAGTTATGATGTAGGCGCAGTAGATTCCGAGTTAGATTCCGAGTTATGATGTAGGCGCAGTAGATTCCGAGTTATGATGTAGGCGCAGTAGATTCCGAGTTAGATTCCGAGTTATGATGTAGGCGCAGTAGATTCCGAGTTAGATTCCGAGTTATGATGTAGGCGCAGTAGATTCCGAGTTATGATGTAGGCGCAGTAGATTCCGAGTTAGATTCCGAGTTATGATGTAGGCGCAGTAGATTCCGAGTTATGATGTAGGCGCAGTAGATTCCGAGTTAGATTCCGAGTTATGATGTAGGCGCAGTAGATTCCGAGTTATGATGTAGGAACAGTAGATTCCGAGTTAGATTCCGAGTTATGATGTAGGCGCAGTAGATTCCGAGTTATGATGTAGGCGCAGTAGATTCCGAGTTAGATTCCGAGTTATGATGTAGGCGCAGTAGATTCCGAGTTATGATGTAGGCGCAGTAGATTCCGAGTTAGATTCCGAGTTATGATGTAGGCGCAGTAGATTCCGAGTTAGATTCCGAGTTATGATGTAGGCGCAGTAGATTCCGAGTTATGATGTAGGCGCAGTAGATTCCGAGTTAGATTCCGAGTTATGATGTAGGCGCAGTTGATTCCGAGTTATGATGTAGGCGCAGTAGATTCCGAGTTAGATTCCGAGTTATGATGTAGGCGCAGTAGGTTCCGAGTTATGATGTAGGCGCAGTAGATTCCGAGTTATGATGTAGGCGCAGTAGATTCCGAGTTAGATTCCGAGTTATGATGTAGGCGCAGTAGATTCCGAGTTATGATGTAGGCGCAGTAGATTCCGAGTTAGATTCCGAGTTATGATGTAGGCGCAGTAGATTCCGAGTTACGATGTAGGCGCAGTAGATTCCGAGTTAGATTCCGAGTTATGATGTAGGCGCAGTAGATTCCGAGTTATGATGTAGGCACAGTAGATTCCGAGTTAGATTCCGAGTTATGATGTAGGCGCAGTAGATTCTGAGTTATGATGTAGGCGCAGTAGATTCCGAGTTAGATTCCCAGTTATGATGTAGGCGCAGTAGGTTCCGAGTTATGATGTAGGCGCAGTAGATTCCGAGTTATGATGTAGGCGCAGTAGATTCCGAGTTAGATTCCGAGTTATGATGTAGGCGCAGTAGATTCCGAGTTATGATGTAGGCGCAGTAGATTCCGAGTTAGATTCCGAGTTATGATGTAGGCGCAGTAGATTCCGAGTTATGATGTAGGCGCAGTAGATTCCGAGTTATGATGTAGACGCAGTAGATTTCGAGTTATGATGTAGGCGCATTAGATTCCGAGTTAGATTCCGAGTTATGATGTAGGCGCAGTAGATTCCGAATTAGATTCCGAGTTATGATGTAGGCGCAGTAGATTCCGAGCTATGATGTAGGCGCAGTAGATTCCGAGTTAGATTCCGAGTTATGATGTAGGCGCAGTAGATTCTGAGTTATGATGTAGGCGCAGTAGCTTCCGAGTTATGATGTAGGCGCAGTAGATTCCGAGTTAGATTCCGAGTTATGATGTAGGCGCAGTGGATTCCGAGTTATGATGTAGGCGCAGTAGATTCTGAGTTAGATTCCGAGTTATGATGTAGGCGCAGTAGATTCCGAGTTATGATGTAGGCGCCGTAGATTCCGAGTTAGATTCCGAGTTATGATGTAGGCGCAGTAGATTCCGAGTTATGATGTAGGCGCAGTAGATTCCGAGTTATGATGTAGACGCAGTAGATTCCGAGTTATGATGTAGGCGCAGTAGATTCTGAGTTAGATTCCGAGTTATGATGTAGGCGCAGTAGATTCCGAGTTAGATTCCGAGTTATGATGTAGGCGCAGTAGATTCCGAGTTACGATGTAGGCGCAGTAGATTCCGAGTTAGATTCCGAGTTATGATGTAGGCGCAGTAGATTCCGAGTTATGATGTAGGCACAGTAGATTCCGAGTTAGATTCCGAGTTATGATGTAGGCGCAGTAGATTCCGAGTTATGATGTAGGCGCAGTAGATTCCGAGTTAGATTCCGAGTTATGATGTAGGCGCAGTAGGTTCCGAGTTATGATGTAGGCGCAGTAGATTCCGAGTTATGATGTAGGCGCAGTAGATTCCGAGTTAGATTCCGAGTTATGATGTAGGCGCAGTAGATTCCGAGTTATGATGTAGGCGCAGTAGATTCCGAGTTAGATTCCGAGTTATGATGTAGGCGCAGTAGATTCCGAGTTATGATGTAGGCGCAGTAGATTCCGAGTTATGATGTAGACGCAGTAGATTCCGAGTTATGATGTAGGCGCATTACATTCCAAGTTAGATTCCAAGTTATGATGTAGGCGCAGTAGATTCCGAGTTAGATTCCGAGTTATGATGTAGGCGCAGTAGATTCCGAGCTATGATGTAGGCGCAGTAGATTCCGAGTTAGATTCCGAGTTATGATGTAGGCGCAGTAGATTCTGAGTTATGATGTAGGCGCAGTAGCTTCCGAGTTATGATGTAGGCGCAGTAGATTCCGAGTTAGATTCCGAGTTATGATGTAGGCGCAGTGGATTCCGAGTTATGATGTAGGCGCAGTAGATTCTGAGTTAGATTCCGAGTTATGATGTAGGCGCAGTAGATTCCGAGTTATGATGTAGGCGCAGTAGATTCCGAGTTAGATTCCGAGTTATGATGTAGGCGCAGTAGATTCCGAGTTATGATGTAGGTGCAGTAGATTCCGAGTTATGATGTAGACGCAGTAGATTCCGAGTTATGATGTAGGCGCAGTAGATTCTGAGTTAGATTCCGAGTTATGATGTAGGCGCAGTAGATTCCGAGTTAGATTCCGAGTTATGATGTAGGCGCAGTAGATTCCGAGTTAGATTCCGAGTTATGATGTAGGCGCAGTAGATTCCGAGTTACGATGTAGGCGCAGTAGATTCCGAGTTAGATTCCGAGTTATGATGTAGGCGCAGTAGATTCCGAGTTATGATGTAGGCACAGTAGATTCCGAGTTAGATTCCGAGTTATGATGTAGGCGCAGTAGATTCCGAGTTATGATGTAGGCGCAGTAGATTCCGAGTTAGATTCCGAGTTATGATGTAGGCGCAGTAGGTTCCGAGTTATGATGTAGGCGCAGTAGATTCCGAGTTATGATGTAGGCGCAGTAGATTCCGAGTTAGATTCCGAGTTATGATGTAGGCGCAGTAGATTCCGAGTTATGATGTAGGCGCAGTAGATTCCGAGTTAGATTCCGAGTTATGATGTAGGCGCAGTAGATTCCGAGTTATGATGTAGGCGCAGTAGATTCCGAGTTAGATTCCGAGTTATGATGTAGGCGCAGTAGATTCCGAGTTATGATGTAGGCGCAGTAGATTCCGAGTTAGATTCCGAGTTATGATGTAGGCGCAGTAGATTCCGAGTTATGATGTAGGCGCAGTAGATTCCGAGTTAGATTCCGAGTTATGATGTAGGCGCAGTAGATTCCGAGTTATGATGTAGGCGCAGTAGATTCCGAGTTAGATTCCGAGTTATGATGTAGGCGCAGTAGATTCCGAGTTATGATGTAGGCGCAGTAGATTCCGAGTTAGATTCCGAGTTATGATGTAGGCGCAGTAGGTTCCGAGTTATGATGTAGGCGCAGTAGATTCCGAGTTATGATGTAGGCGCAGTAGATTCCGAGTTAGATTCCGAGTTATGATGTAGGCGCAGTAGATTCCGAGTTATGATGTAGGCGCAGTAGATTCCGAGTTATGATGTAAGCGCAGTAGATTCCGAGTTAGATTCCGAGTTATGATGTAGGCGCAGTAGATTCCGAGTTATGATGCAGGCGCAGTAGATTCCGAGTTAGATTCCGAGTTATGATGTAGGCGCAGTAGATTCCGAGTTATGATGCAGGCGCAGTAGATTCCGAGTTAGATTCCGAGTTATGATGTAGGCGCAGTAGATTCCGAGTTATGATGCAGGCGCAGTAGATTCCGAGTTAGATTCCGAGTTATGATGTAGGCGCAGTAGATTCCGAGTTATGATGTAGGCGCAGTAGATTCCGAGTTAGATTCCGAGTTATGATGTAGGCGCAGTAGATTCCGAGTTATGATGTAGGCGCAGTAGATTCCGAGTTAGATTCCGAGTTATGATGTAGGCGCAGTAGATTCCGAGTTATGATGTAGGCGCAGTAGATTCCGAGTTAGATTCCGAGTTATGATGTAGGCGCAGTAGATTCCGAGTTATGATGTAGGCGCAGTAGATTCCGAGTTAGATTCCGAGTTATGATGTAGGCGCAGTAGATTCCGAGTTAGATTCCGAGTTATGATGTAGGCGCAGTAGATTCCGAGTTATGATGTAGGCGCAGTAGATACCGAGTTAGATTCCGAGTTATGATGTAGACGCAGTAGATTCCGAGTTATGATGTAGGCGCAGTAGATTCCGAGTTAGATTCCAAGTTATGATGTAGGCGCAGTAGATTCCGAGTTATGATGTAGGCGCAGTAGATTCCGAGTTAGATACAAGTTACGATGTAGGCACAGTAGATTCCGAGTTATGATGTAGGCGCAGTAGATTCCGAGTTAGATTCCGAGTTATGATGTAGGCGCAGTAGATTCCGAGTTATGATGTAGACGCAGTAGATTCCGAGTTAGATTCCGAGTTATGATGTAGGCGCAGTAGATTCCGAGCTATGATGTAGGCGCAGAAGATTCTGGGTTAGATTCCGAGTTATGATGTAGGCGCAGTAGATTCCGAGTTATGATGTAGGCGCAGTAGATTCCGAGTTAGATTCCGAGTTATGATGTAGGCGCAGTAGATTCCGAGTTATGATGTAGGCGCAGTAGATTCCGAGTTAGATTCCGAGTTATGATGTAGGCGCAGTAAATTCCGAGTTATGATGTAGGCGCAGTAGATTCCGAGTTAGATTCCGAGTTATGATGTAGGCGCAGTAGATTCCGAGTTATGATGTAGGCGCAGTAGATTCCAAGTTAGATTCCGAGTTATGATGTAGGCGCAGTAGTTTCCGAGTTATGATGTAGGCGCAGTAGATTCCGAGTTAGATTCCGAGTTATGATGTAGGCGCAGTAGATTCCGAGTTATGATGTAGGCGCAGTAGATTCCGAGTTAGATTCCGAGTTATGATGTAGGCGCAGTAGATTCCGAGTTATGATGTAGGCGCAGTAGATTCCGAGTTAGATTCCGAGTTATGATGTAGGTGCAGTAGATTCCGAGTTATGATGTAGGCGCAGTAGATTCCGAGTTAGATTCCGAGTTATGATGTAGGCGCAGTAGATTCCGAGTTATGATGTAGGCGCAGTAGATTCCGAGTTAGATTCCGAGTTATGATGTAGGCGCAGTAGATTCCGAGTTATGATGTAGGCGCAGTAGATTCCGAGTTAGATTCCGAGTTATGATGTAGGCGCAGTAGATTCCGAGTTATGATGTAGGCGCAGTAGATTCCGAGTTAGATTCCGAGTTATGATGTAGGCGCAGTAGATTCCGAGTTATGATGTAGGTGCAGTAGATTCCGAGTTAGATTCCGAGTTATGATGTAGGCGCAGTAGGTTCCGAGTTATGATGTAGGCGCAGTAGATTCCGAGTTATGATGTAGGCGCAGTAGATTCCGAGTTAGATTCCGAGTTATGATGTAGGCGCAGTAGATTCCGAGTTAGATTCCGAGTTATGATGTAGGCGCAGTAGATTCCGAGTTATGATGTAGGCGCAGTAGATTCCGAGTTAGATTCCGAGTAATGATGTAGGCGCAGTAGATTCCGAGTTATGATGTAGGCGCAGTAGATTCCGAGTTAGATTCCGAGTTATGATGTAGGCGCAGTAGATTCCGAGTTATGATGTAGGCGCAGTAGATTCCGAGTTAGATTCCGAGTTATGATGTAGGCGCAGTAGATTCCGTGTTATGATGTAGGCGCAGTAGATTCCGAGTTAGATTCCGAGTTATGATGTAGGCGCAGTAGATTCCGAGTTATGATGTAGGCGCAGTAGATTCCGAGTTAGATTCCGAGTTATGATGTAGGCGCAGTAGATTCCGAGTTATGATGTAGGCGCAGTAGATTCCGAGTTAGATTCCGAGATATGATGTAGGCGCAGTAGGTTCCGAGTTATGATGTAGGCGCAGTAGATTCCGAGTTATGATGTAGGCGCAGTAGATTCCGAGTTAGATTCCGAGTTATGATGTAGGCGCAGTAGATTCCGAGTTATGATGTAGGCGCAGTAGATTCCGAGTTAGATTCCGAGTTATGATGTAGGCGCAGTAGATTCCGAGTTATGATGTAGGCGCAGTAGATTCCGAGTTAGATTCCGAGTTATGATGCAGGCGCAGTAGATTCCGAGTTATGATGTAGGCGCAGTAGATTCCGAGTTAGATTCCGAGTTATGATGTAGGCGCAGTAGATTCCGAGTTATGATGTAGGCGCAGTAGATTCCGAGTTAGATTCCGAGTTATGATGTAGGCGCAGTAGATTCCGAGTTACGATGTAGGCGCAGTAGATTCCGAGTTAGATTCCGAGTTATGATGTAGGCGCAGTAGATTCCGAGTTATGTTGTAGGCACAGTAGATTCCGAGTTAGATTCCGAGTTATGATGTAGGCGCAGTAGATTCCGAGTTATGATGTAGGCGCAGTCGATTCCGAGTTAGATTCCGAGTTATGATGTAGGCGCAGTAGGTTCCGAGTTATGATGTAGGCGCAGTAGATTCCGAGTTATGATGTAGGCGCAGTAGATTCCGAGTTAGATTCCGAGTTATGATGTAGGCGCAGTAGATTCCGAGTTATGATGTAGGCGCAGTAGATTCCGAGTTAGATTCCGAGTTATGATGTAGGCGCAGTAGATTCCGAGTTATGATGTAGACGCAGTAGATTCCGAGTTATGATGTAGGCGCATTAGATTCCGAGTTACATTCCGAGTTATGATGTAGGCGCAGTAGATTCCGAGTTAGATTCCGAGTTATGATGTAGGCGCAGTAGATTCCGAGCTATGATGTAGGCGCAGTAGATTCCGAGTTAGATTCCGAGTTATGATGTAGGCGCAGTAGATTCCGAGTTATGATGTAGGCGCAGTAGCTTTTGAGTTATGATGTAGGCGCAGTAGATTCCGAGTTAGATTCCGAGTTATGATGTAGGCGCAGTAGATTCCGAGTTATGATGTAGGCGCAGTAGATTCTGAGTTAGATTCCGAGTTATGATGTAGGCGCAGTAGATTCCGAGTTATGATGTAGGCGCAGTAGATTCCGAGTTAGATTCCGAGTTATGATGTAGGCGCAGTAGATTCCGAGTTATGATGTAGGCGCAGTAGATTCCGAGTTATGATGTAGACGCAGTAGATTCCGAGTTATGATGTAGGCGCAGTAGATTCTGAGTTAGATTCCGAGTTATGATGTAGGCGCAGTAGATTCCGAGTTAGATTCCGAGTTATGATGTAGGCGCAGTAGATTCCGAGTTAGATTCCGAGTTATGATGTAGGCGCAGTAGATTCCGAGTTACGATGTAGGCGCAGTAGATTCCGAGTTAGATTCCGAGTTATGATGTAGGCGCAGTAGATTCCGAGTTATGATGTAGGCACAGTAGATTCCGAGTTAGATTCCGAGTTATGATGTAGGCGCAGTAGATTCCGAGTTATGATGTAGGCGCAGTAGATTCCGAGTTAGATTCCGAGTTATGATGTAGGCGCAGTAGGTTCCGAGTTATGATGTAGGCGCAGTAGATTCCGAGTTATGATGTAGGCGCAGTAGATTCCGAGTTAGATTCCGAGTTATGATGTAGGCGCAGTAGATTCCGAGTTATGATGTAGGCGCAGTAGATTCCGAGTTATGATGTAGGCGCAGTAGATTCCGAGTTATGATGTAGACGCAGTAGATTCCGAGTTATGATGTAGTCGCATTAGATTCCGAGTTAGATTCCGAGTTATGATCTAAGCGCAGTAGATTCCGAGTTAGATTCCGAGTTATGATGTAGGCGCAGTAGATTCCGAGTTATGATGTAGGCGCAGTAGATTCCGAGTTTGATTCCGAGTTATGATGTAGGCGCAGTAGATTCTGAGTTATGATGTAGGCGCAGTAGCTTCCGAGTTATGATGTAGGCGCAGTAGATTCCGAGTTAGATTCCGAGTTATGATGTAGGCGCAGTAGATTCCGAGTTATGATGTAGGCGCAGTAGATTCTGAGTTAGATTCCGAGTTATGATGTAGGCGCAGTAGATTCCGAGTTATGATGTAGGCGCAGTAGATTCCGAGTTAGATTCCGAGTTATGATGTAGGCGCAGTAGATTCCGAGTTATGATGTAGGCGCAGTAGATTCCGAGTTATGATGTAGACGCAGTAGATTCCGAGTTATGATGTAGGCGCAGTAGATTCTGAGTTAGATTCCGAGTTATGATGTAGGCGCAGTAGATTCCGAGTTAGATTCCGAGTTATGATGTAGGCGCAGTAGATTCCGAGCTATGATGTAGGCGCAGTAGATTCCGAGTTAGATTCCGAGTTATGATGTAGGCGCAGTAGATTCCGAGTTATGATGTAGGCGCAGTAGATTCCGAGTTAGATTCCGAGTTATGATGTAGGCGCAGTAGATTCCGAGTTATGATGTAGGCGCAGTAGATTCCGAGTTAGATTCCGAGTTATGATGTAGGCGCAGTAGATTCCGAGTTATGATGTAGGCGCAGTAGATTCCGAGTTATGATGTAGGCGCAGTAGATTCCGAGTTAGATTACGAGTTATGATGTAGGCGCAGTAGATTCCGAGTTATGATGTAGGCGCAGTAGATTCCGAGTTAGATTCCGAGTTATGATGTAGGCGCAGTAGATTCCGAGTTAGATTCCGAGTTATGATGTAGGCGCAGTAGATTCCGAGTTATGATGTAGGTGCAGTAGATTCCGAGTTAGATTCCGAGTTATGATGTAGGCGCAGTAGGTTCCGAGTTATGATGTAGGCGCAGTAGATTCCGAGTTATGATGTAGGCGCAGTAGATTCCGAGTTAGATTCCGAGTTATGATGTAGGCGCAGTAGATTCCGAGTTATGATGTAGGCGCAGTAGATTCCGAGTTAGATTCCGAGTTATGATGTAGGCGCAGTGGATTCTGAGTTATGATGTAGGCGCAGTAGATTGCGAGTTATGATGTAGACGCAGTAGATTCCGAGTTATGATGTAGGCGCAGTAGATTCTGAGTTAGATTCCGAGTTATGATGTAGGCGCAGTAGATTCCGAGTTAGATTCCGAGTTATGATGCAGGCGCAGTAGATTCCGAGTTAAGATGTAGGCGCAGTAGATTCCGAGTTATATTCCGAGTTATGATGTAGGCGCAGTAGATTCCGAGTTATGATGTAGGCGCAGTAGATTCCGAGTTAGATTCCGAGTTATGATGTAGGCGCAGTAGATTCCGAGTTATGATGTAGGCGCAGTAGATTCCGAGATAGATTCCGAGTTATGATGTAGGCGCAGTAGATTCCGAGTTATGATGTAGGCGCAGTAGATTCCGAGTTAGATTCCGAGTTATGATGTAGGCGCAGTAGATTCCGAGTTATGATGCAGGCGCAGTAGATTCCGAGTTAGATTCCGAGTTATGATGTAGGCGCAGTAGATTCCGAGTTATGACGCAGGCGCAGTAGATTCCGAGTTAGATTCCGAGTTATGATGTAGGCGCAGTAGATTCCGAGTTATGATGTAGGCGCAGTAGATTCCGAGTTAGATTCCGAGTTATGATGTAGGCGCAGTAGATTCGAGTTATGATGTAGGCGCAGTAGATTCCGAGTTAGATTCCGAGTTAGGATGTAGGCGCAGTAGATTCCGAGTTATGATGTAGGCGCAGTAGATTCCGAGTTAGATTCCGAGTTATGATGTAGGCGCAGTAGATTCCGAGTTATGATGTAGGCGCAGTAGATTCCGAGTTAGATTCCGAGTTATGATGTAGGCGCAGTAGATTCCGAGTTATGATGTAGGCGCAGTAGATTCCGAGTTAGATTCCGAGTTATGATGTAGGCGCAGTAGATTCCGAGTTATGATGTAGGCGCAGTAGATTCCGAGTTAGATTCCGAGTTATGATGTAGGCGCAGTAGATTCCGTGTTATGATGTAGGCGCAGTAGATTCCGAGTTAGATTCCGAGTTATGATGTAGGCGCAGTAGATTCCGAGTTATGATGTAGGCGCAGTAGATTCCGAGTTAGATTCCGAGTTATGATGTAGGCGCAGTAGATTCCGAGTTATGATGTAGGCGCAGAAGATTCCGAGTTAGATACGAGTTATGATGTAGGCACAGTAGATTCCGAGTTATGATGTAGGCGCAGTAGATTCCGAGTTAGATTCCGAGTTATGATGTAGGTGCAGTAGATTCCGAGTTATGATGTAGACGCAGTAGATTCCGAGTTATGATGTAGGCGCAGTAGATTCCGAGTTAGATTCCGAGTTATGATGTAGGCGCAGTAGATTCCGAGTTATATTCCGAGTTATGATGTAGGCGCAGTAAATTCCGAGCTATGATGTAGGCGCAGAAGATTCTGGGTTAGATTCCGAGTTATGATGTAGGCGCAGTAGATTCCGAGTTATGATGTAGGCGCAGTAGATTCCGAGTTAGATTCCGAGTTATGATGTAGGCGCAGTAGATTCCGAGTTATGATGTAGGCGCAGTAGATTCCGAGTTAGATTCCGAGTTATGATGTAGGCGCAGTAGATTCCGAGTTAGATTCCGAGTTATGATGTAGGCGCAGTAGATTCCGAGTTATGATGTAGGCGCAGTAGATTCCGAGTTAGATTCCGAGTTATGATGTAGGCGCAGTAGATTCCGAGTTATGATGTAGGCGCAGTAGATTCCGAGTTAGATTCCGAGTTATGATGTAGGCGCAGTAGATTCCGAGTTAGATTCCGATTTATGATGTAGGCGCAGTAGATTCCGAGTTATGATGTAGGCGCAGTAGATTCCGAGTTAGATTCCGAGTTATGATGTAGGCGCAGTAGATTCCGAGTTATGATGTAGGCGCAGTAGATTCCGAGTTAGATTCCGAGTTATGATGTAGGCGCAGTAGGTTCCGAGTTATGATGTAGGCGCAGTAGATTCCGAGTTATGATGTAGGCGCAGTAGATTCCGAGTTAGATTCCGAGTTATGATGTAGGCGCAGTAGATTCCGAGTTATGATGTAGGTGAAGTAGATTCCGAGTTAGATTCCGAGTTATGATGTAGGCGCAGTAGGTTCCGAGTTATGATGTAGGCGCAGTAGATTCCGAGTTATGATGTAGGCGCAGTAGATTCCGAGTTAGATTCCGAGTTATGATGTAGGCGCAGTAGATTCCGAGTTATGATGTAGGCGCAGTAGATTCCGAGTTAGATTCCGAGTTATGATGTAGGCGCAGTGGATTCTGAGTTATGATGTAGGCGCAGTAGATTGCGAGTTATGATGTAGACGCAGTAGATTCCGAGTTATGATGTAGGCGCAGTAGATTCTGAGTTAGATTCCGAGTTATGATGTAGGCGCAGTAGATTCTGAGTTAGATTCCGAGTTATGATGCAGGCGCAGTAGATTCCGAGTTAAGATGTAGGCGCAGTAGATTCCGAGTTATATTCCGAGTTATGATGTAGGCGCAGTAGATTCCGAGTTATGATGTAGGCGCAGTAGATTCCGAGTTAGATTCCGAGTTATGATGTAGGCGCAGTAGATTCCGAGTTATGATGTAGGCGCAGTAGATTCCGAGATAGATTCCGAGTTATGATGTAGGCGCAGTAGATTCCGAGTTATGATGTAGGCGCAGTAGATTCCGAGTTAGATTCCGAGTTATGATGTAGGCGCAGTAGATTCCGAGTTATGATGCAGGCGCAGTAGATTCCGAGTTAGATTCCGAGTTATGATGTAGGCGCAGTAGATTCCGAGTTATGATGCAGGCGCAGTAGATTCCGAGTTAGATTCCGAGTTATGATGTAGGCGCAGTAGATTCCGAGTTATGATGTAGGCGCAGTAGATTCCGAGTTAGATTCCGAGTTATGATGTAGGCGCAGTAGATTCGAGTTATGATTTAGGCGCAGTAGATTCCGAGTTAGATTCCGAGTTATGATGTAGGCGCAGTAGATTCCGAGTTATGATGTAGGCGCAGTAGATTCCGAGTTAGATTCCGAGTTATGATGTAGGCGCAGTAGATTCCGAGTTATGATGTAGGCGCAGTAGATTCCGAGTTAGATTCCGAGTTATGATGTAGGCGCAGTAGATTCCGTGTTATGATGTAGGCGCAGTAGATTCCGAGTTAGATTCCGAGTTATGATGTAGGCGCAGTAGATTCCGAGTTATGATGTAGGCGCAGTAGATTCCGAGTTAGATTCCGAGTTATGATGTAGGCGCAGTAGATTCCGAGTTATGATGTAGGCGCAGAAGATTCCGAGTTAGATACGAGTTATGATGTAGGCACAGTAGATTCCGAGTTATGATGTAGGCGCAGTAGATTCCGAGTTAGATTCCGAGTTATGATGTAGGTGCAGTAGATTCCGAGTTATGATGTAGACGCAGTAGATTCCGAGTTATGATGTAGGCGCAGTAGATTCCGAGTTAGATTCCGAGTTATGATGTAGGCGCAGTAGATTCCGAGTTAGATTCCGAGTTATGATGTAGGCGCAGTAAATTCCGAGCTATGATGTAGGCGCAGAAGATTCTGGGTTAGATTCCGAGTTATGATGTAGGCGCAGTAGATTCCGAGTTATGATGTAGGCGCAGTAGATTCCGAGTTAGATTCCGAGTTATGATGTAGGCGCAGTAGATTCCGAGTTATGATGTAGGCGCAGTAGATTCCGAGTTAGATTCCGAGTTATGATGTAGGCGCAGTAGATTCCGAGTTATGATGTAGGCGCAGTATATTCCGAGTTAGATTCCGAGTTATGATGTAGGCGCAGTAGATTCCGAGTTATGATGTAGGCGCAGTAGATTCCGAGTTAGATTCCGAGTTATGATGTAGGCGCAGTAGATTCCGAGTTATGATGTAGGCGCAGTAGATTCCGAGTTAGATTCCGAGTTATGATGTAGGCACAGTAGATTCCGAGTTATGATGTAGGCGCAGTAGATTCCGAGTTAGATTCCGATTTATGATGTAGGCGCAGTAGATTCCGAGTTATGATGTAGGCGCAGTAGATTCCGAGTTAGATTCCGAGTTATGATGTAGGCGCAGTAGGTTCCGAGTTATGATGTAGGCGCAGTAGATTCCGAGTTAGATTCCGAGTTATGATGTAGGCGCAGTAGGTTCCGAGTTATGATGTAGGCGCAGTAGATTCCGAGTTATGATGTAGGCGCAGTAGATTCCGAGTTAGATTCCGAGTTATGATGTAGGCGCAGTAGATTCCGAGTTATGATGTAGGCGCAGTAGATTCCGAGTTAGATTCCGAGTTATGATGTAGGCGCAGTAGGTTCCGAGTTATGATTTAGGCGCAGTAGATTCCGAGTTAGATTCCGAGTTATGATGTAGGCGCAGTAGATTCCGAGTTATGATGTAGGCGCAGTAGATTCCGAGTTAGATTCCGAGTTATGATGTAGGCGCAGTAGATTCCGAGTTATGATGTAGGCGCAGTAGATTCCGAGTTAGATTCCGAGTTATGATGTAGGCGCAGTAGATTCCGTGTTATGATGTAGGCGCAGTAGATTCCGAGTTAGATTCCGAGTTATGATGTAGGCGCAGTAGATTCCGAGTTATGATGTAGGCACAGTAGATTCCGAGTTAGATTCCGAGTTATGATGTAGGCGCAGTAGATTCCGAGTTATGATGTAGGCGCAGTAGATTCCGAGTTAGATTCCGAGTTATGATGTAGGCGCAGTAGGTTCCGAGTTATGATGTAGGCGCAGTAGATTCCGAGTTATGATGTAGGCGCAGTAGATTCCGAGTTAGATTCCGAGTTATGATGTAGGCGCAGTAGATTCCGAGTTATGATGTAGGCGCAGTAGATTCCGAGTTAGATTCCGAGTTATGATGTAGGCGCAGTAGATTCCGAGTTATGATGTAGGCGCAGTAGATTCCGAGTTAGATTCCGAGTTATGATGCAGGCGCAGTAGATTCCGAGTTATGATGTAGGCGCAGTAGATTCCGAGTTAGATTCCGAGTTATGATGTAGGCGCAGTAGATTCCGAGTTATGATGTAGGCGCAGTAGATTCCGAGTTAGATTCCGAGTTATGATGTAGGCGCAGTAGATTCTGAGTTACGATGTAGGCGCAGTAGATTCCGAGTTAGATTCCGAGTTATGATGTAGGCGCAGTAGATTCCGAGTTATGATGTAGGCACAGAAGATTCCGAGTTAGATTCCGAGTTATGATGTAGGCGCAGTAGATTCCGAGTTATGATGTAGGCGCAGTAGATTCCGAGTTAGATTCCGAGTTATGATGTAGGCGCAGTAGGTTCCGAGTTATGATGTAGGCGCAGTAGATTCCGAGTTATGATGTAGGCGCAGTAGATTCCGAGTTAGATTCCGAGTTATGATGTAGGCGCAGTAGATTCCGAGTTATGATGTAGGCGCAGTAGATTCCGAGTTAGATTCCGAGTTATGATGTAGGCGCAGTAGATTCCGAGTTATGATGTAGACGCAGTAGATTCCGAGTTATGATGTAGGCGCATTAGATTCCGAGTTAGATTCCGAGTTATGATGTAGGCGCAGTAGATTCCGAGTTAGATTCCGAGTTATGATGTAGGCGCAGTAGATTCCGAGCTATGATGTAGGCGCAGTAGATTCCGAGTTAGATTCCGAGTTATGATGTAGGCGCAGTAGATTCTGAGTTATGATGTAGGCGCAGTAGATTCCGAGTTATGATGTAGGCGCAGTAGATTCCGAGTTAGATTCCGAGTTATGATGTAGGCGCAGTAGATTCCGAGTTATGATGTAGGCGCAGTAGATTCTGAGTTAGATTCCGAGTTATGATGTAGGTGCAGTAGATTCCGAGTTATGATGTAGGCGCAGTAGATTCCGAGTTAGATTCCGAGTTATGATGTAGGCGCAGTAGATTCCGAGTTATGATGTAGGCGCAGTAGATTCCGAGTTATGATGTAGACGCAGTAGATTCCGAGTTATGATGTAGGCGCAGTAGATTCTGAGTTAGATTCCGAGTTATGATGTAGGCGCAGTAGATTCCGAGTTAGATTCCGAGTTATGATGTAGGCGCAGTAGATTCCGAGCTATGATGTAGGCGCAGTAGATTCCGAGTTAGATTCCGAGTTATGATGTAGGCGCAGTAGATTCCGAGTTATGATGTAGGCGCAGTAGATTCCGAGTTAGATTCCGAGTTATGATGTAGGCGCAGTAGATTCCGAGTTATGATGTAGGCGCAGTAGATTCCGAGTTAGATTCCGAGTTATGATGTAGGCGCAGTAGATTCCGAGTTATGATGTAGGCGCAGTAGATTCCGAGTTATGATGTAGGCGCAGTAGATTCCGAGTTAGATTCCGAGTTATGATGTAGGCGCAGTAGATTCCGAGTTATGATGTAGGCGCAGTAGATTCCGAGTTAGATTCCGAGTTATGATGTAGGCGCAGTAGATTCCGAGTTATGATGTAGGCGCAGTAGATTCTGAGTTAGATTCCGAGTTATGATGTAGGCGCAGTAGATTCCGAGTTATGATGTAGGCGCAGTAGATTCCGAGTTATTATGTAGACGCAGTAGATTCCGAGTTATGATGTAGGCGCAGTAGATTCTGAGTTAGATTCCGAGTTATGATGTAGGCGCAGTAGATTCCGAGTTAGATTCCGAGTTATGATGTAGGCGCAGTAGATTCCGAGCTATGATGTCGGCGCAGTAGATTCCGAGTTAGATTCCGAGTTATGATGTAGGCGCAGTAGATTCCGAGTTATGATGTAGGCGCAGTAGATTCCGAGTTAGATTCCGAGTTATGATGTAGGCGCAGTAGATTCCGAGTTATGATGTAGGCGCAGTAGATTCCGAGTTAGATTCCGAGTTATGATGTAGGCGCAGTAGATTCCGAGTTATGATGTAGGCGCAGTAGATTCCGAGTCAGATTCCGAGTTATGATGTAGGCGCAGTAGATTCCGAGTTATGATGTAGGCGCAGTAGATTCCGAGTTAGATTCCGAGTTATGATGTAGGCGCAGTAGATTCCGAGTTATGATGTAGGCGCAGTAGATTCCGAGTTAGATTCCGAGTTATGATGTAGGCGCAGTAGATTCCGAGTTATGATGTAGGCGCAGTAGATTCCGAGTTAGATTCCGAGTTATGATGTAGGCGCAGTAGGTTCCGAGTTATGATGTAGGCGCAGTAGATTCCGAGTTAGATTCCGAGTTATGATGTAGGCGCAGTAGATTCCGAGTTATGATGTAGGCGCAGTAGATTCCGAGTTAGATTCCGAGTTATGATGTAGGCGCAGTAGATTCCGAGTTATGATGTAGGCGCAGTAGATTCCGAGTTAGATTCCGAGTTATGATGTAGGCGCAGTAGGTTCCGAGTTATGATGTAGGCGCAGTAGATTCCGAGTTATGATGTAGGCGCAGTAGATTCTGAGTTAGATTCCGAGTTATGATGTAGGCGCAGTAGATTCCGAGTTATGATGTAGGCGCAGTAGATTCCGAGTTAGATTCCGAGTTATGATGTAGGTGCAGTAGATTCCGAGTTATGATGTAGGCGCAGTAGATTCCGAGTTAGATTCCGAGTTATGATGTAGGCGCAGTAGATTCCGAGTTATGATGTAGGCGCAGTAGATTCCGAGTTAGATTCCGAGTTATGATGTAGGCGCAGTAGATTCCGAGTTATGATGTAGGCGCAGTAGATTCCGAGTTAGATTCCGAGTTATGATGTATGCGCAGTAGATTCCGTGTTATGATGTAGGCGCAGTAGATTCCGAGTTAGATTCCGAGTTATGATGTAGGCGCAGTAGATTCCGAGTTATGATGTAGGCGCAGTAGATTCCGAGTTAGATTCCGAGTTATGATGTAGGCGCAGTAGATTCCGAGTTATGATGTAGGCGCAGTAGATTCCGAGTTAGATTCCGAGTTATGATGTAGGCGCAGTAGATTCCGAGTTATGATGTAGGCGCAGTAGATTCCGAGTTAGATTCCGAGTTATGATGTATGCGCAGTAGATTCCGTGTTATGATGTAGGCGCAGTAGATTCCGAGTTAGATTCCGAGTTATGATGTAGGCGCAGTAGATTCCGAGTTATGATGTAGGCGCAGTAGATTCCGAGTTAGATTCCGAGTTATGATGTAGGCGCAGTAGATTCCGAGTTATGATGTAGGCGCAGTAGATTCCGAGTTAGATTCCGAGTTATGATGTAGGCGCAGTAGGTTCCGAGTTATGATGTAGGCGCAGTAGATTCCGAGTTATGATGTAGGCGCAGTAGATTCCGAGTTAGATTCCGAGTTATGATGTAGGCGCAGTAGATTCCGAGTTATGATGTAGGCGCAGTAGATTCCGAGTTAGATTCCGAGTTATGATGTAGGCGCAGTAGATTCCGAGTTATGATGTAGGCGCAGTAGATTCCGAGTTAGATTCCGAGTTATGATGTAGGCGCAGTAGATTCCGAGTTATGATGTAGGCGCAGTAGATTCCGAGTTATTATGTAGGCGCAGTAGATTCCGAGTTAGATTCCGAGTTATGATGTAGGCGCAGTAGATTCCGAGTTACGATGTAGGCGCAGTAGATTCCGAGTTAGATTCCGAGTTATGATGTAGGCGCAGTAGATTCCGAGTTATGATGTAGGCACAGTAGATTCCGAGTTAGATTCCGAGTTATGATGTAGGCGCAGTAGGTTCCGAGTTATGATGTAGGCGCAGTAGATTCCGAGTTATGATGTAGGCGCAGTAGATTCCGAGTTAGATTCCGAGTTATGATGTAGGCGCAGTAGATTCCGAGTTATGATGTAGGCGCAGTAGATTCCGAGTTAGATTCCGAGTTATGATGTAGGCGCAGTAGATTCCGAGTTATGATGTAGGCGCAGTAGATTCCGAGTTAGATTCCGAGTTATGATGTAGGCGCAGTAGATTCCGAGTTATGATGTAGGCGCAGTAGATTCCGAGTTAGATTCCGAGTTATGATGTAGGCGCAGTAGGTTCCGAGTTATGATGTAGGCGCAGTAGATTCCGAGTTATGATGTAGGCGCAGTAGATTCCGAGTTAGATTCCGAGTTATGATATAGGCGCAGTAGATTCCGAGTTATGATGTAGGCGCAGTAGATTCCGAGTTAGATTCCGAGTTATGATGTAGGCGCAGTAGAAACCGAGTTATGATGTAGGCGCAGTAGATTCCGAGTTAGATTCCGAGTTATGATGCAGGCGCAGTAGATTCCGAGTTATGATGTAGGCGCAGTAGATTCCGAGTTATGATGTAGGCGCAGTAGATTCCGAGTTAGATTCCGAGTTATGATGTAGGCGCAGTAGATTCCGAGTTACGATGTAGGCGCAGTAGATTCCGAGTTAGATTCCGAGTTATGATGTAGGCGCAGTAGATTCCGAGTTATGATGTAGGCACAGTAGATTCCGAGTTAGATTCCGAGTTATGATGCAGGCGCAGTAGATTCCGAGTTATGATGTAGGCGCAGTAGATTCCGAGTTATGATGTAGGCACAGTAGATTCCGAGTTAGATTCCGAGTTATGATGTAGGCGCAGTAGGTTCCGAGTTATGATTTAGGCGCAGTAGATTCCGAGTTATGATGTAGGCGCAGTAGATTCCGAGTTAGATTCCGAGTTATGATGTAGGCACAGTAGATTCCGAGTTAGATTCCGAGTTATGATGCAGGCGCAGTAGATTCCGAGTTATGATGTAGGCGCAGTAGATTCCGAGTTATTATGTAGGTGCAGTAGATTCCGAGTTATGATGTAGGCGCAGTAGATTCCGAGTTAGATTCCGAGTTATGATGTAGGCGCAGTAGATTCTGAGTTATGATGTAGGCGCTGTAGATTCCGAGTTATGATGTAGGCGCAGTAGATTCCGAGTTAGATTCCGAGTTATGATGTAGGCGCAGTAGATTCCGAGTTAAGATGTAGGCGCAGTAGATTCTGAGTTAGATTCCGAGTTATGATGTAGGTGCAGTAGATTCCGAGTTATGATGTAGGCGCAGTAGATTCCGAGTTATGATGTAGACGCAGTAGATTCCGAGTTATGATGTAGGCGCATTAGATTCCGAGTTAGATTCCGAGTTATGATGTAGGCGCAGTAGATTCCGAGTTAGATTCCGAGTTATGATGTAGGCGCAGTAGATTCCGAGCTATGATGTAGGCGCAGTAGATTCCGAGTTAGATTCCGAGTTATGATGTAGGCGCAGTAGATTCCGAGTTATGATGTAGGCGCAGTAGATTCCGAGTTATGATGTAGGCGCAGTAGATTCCGAGTTAGATTCCGAGTTATGATGTAGGCGCAGTAGATTCCGAGTTACGATGTAGGCGCAGTAGATTCCGAGTTAGATTCCGAGTTATGATGTAGGCGCAGTAGATTCCGAGTTATGATGTAGGCACAGTAGATTCCGAATTAGATTCCGAGTTATGATGTAGGCGCAGTAGATTCCGAGTTATGATGTAGGCGCAGTAGATTCCGAGTTAGATTCCGAGTTATGATGTAGGCGCAGTAGGTTCCGAGTTATGATGTAGGCGCAGTAGATTCCGAGTTATGATGTAGGCGCAGTAGATTCCGAGTTAGATTCCGAGTTATGATGTAGGCGCAGTAGATTCCGAGTTATGATGTAGGCGCAGTAGATTCCGAGTTAGATTCCGAGTTATGATGTAGGCGCAGTAGATTCCGAGTTATGATGTAGACGCAGTAGATTCCGAGTTATGATGTAGGCGCATTAGATTCCGAGTTAGATTCCGAGTTATGATGTAGGCGCAGTAGATTCCGAGTTAGATTCCGAGTTATGATGTAGGCGCAGTAGATTCCGAGCTTTGATGTAGGCGCAGTAGATTCCGAGTTAGATTCCGAGTTATGATGTAGGCGCAGTAGATTCTGAGTTATGATGTAGGCGCAGTAGATTCCGAGTTATGATGTAGGCGCAGTAGATTCCGAGTTAGATTCCGAGTTATGATGTAGGCGCAGTAGATTCCGAGTTATGATGTAGGCGCAGTAGATTCTGAGTTAGATTCCGAGTTATGATGTAGGTGCAGTAGATTCCGAGTTATGATGTAGGCGCAGTAGATTCCGAGTTAGATTCCGAGTTATGATGTAGGCGCAGTAGATTCCGAGTTATGATGTAGGCGCAGTAGATTCCGAGTTATGATGTAGACGCAGTAGATTCCGAGTTATGATGTAGGCGCAGTAGATTCTGAGTTAGATTCCGAGTTATGATGTAGGCGCAGTAGATTCCGAGTTAGATTCCGAGTTATGATGTAGGCGCAGTAGATTCCGAGCTATGATGTAGGCGCAGTAGATTCCGAGTTAGATTCCGAGTTATGATGTAGGCGCAGTAGATTCCGAGTTATGATGTAGGCGCAGTAGATTCCGAGTTAGATTCCGAGTTATGATGTAGGCGAAGTAGATTCCGAGTTATGATGTAGGTGCAGTAGATTCCGAGTTAGATTCCGAGTTATGATGTAGGCGCAGTAGATTCCGAGTTATGATGTAGGCGCAGTAGATTCCGAGTTATGATGTAGGCGCAGTAGATTCCGAGTTAGATTCCGAGTTATGATGTAGGCGCAGTAGATTCCGAGTTATGATGTAGGCGCAGTAGATTCCGAGTTAGATTCCGAGTTATGATGTAGGCGCAGTAGATTCCGAGTTATGATGTAGGCGCAGTAGATTCCGAGTTAGATTCCGAGTTATGATGTAGGCGCAGTAGATTCCGAGTTATGATGTAGGCGCAGTAGATTCCGAGTTAGATTCCGAGTTATGATGTAGGCGCAGTAGATTCCGAGTTATGATGTAGGCGCAGTAGATTCCGAGTTAGATTCCGAGTTATGATGTAGGCGCAGTAGATTCCGAGTTATGATGTAGGCGCAGTAGATTCCGAGTTAGATTCCGAGTTATGATGTAGGCGCAGTAGATTCCGAGTTATGATGTAGGCGCAGTAGATTCCGAGTTAGATTCCGAGTTATGATGTAGGCGCAGTAGATTCCGAGTTATGATGTAGGCGCAGTAGATTCCGAGTTAGATTCCGAGTTATGATGTAGGCGCAGTAGATTCCGAGTTATGATGTAGGCGCAGTAGATTCCGAGTTAGATTCCGAGTTATGATGTAGGCGCAGTAGATTCCGAGTTATGATGTAGGCGCAGTAGATTCCGAGTTAGATTCCGAGTTATGATGTAGGCGCAGTAGATTCCGAGTTATGATGTAGGCGCAGTAGATTCCGAGTTAGATTCCGAGTTATGATGTAGGCGCAGTAGATTCCGAGTTATGATGTAGGCGCAGTAGATTCCGAGTTAGATTCCGAGATATGATGTAGGCGCAGTAGGTTCCGAGTTATGATGTAGGCGCAGTAGATTCCGAGTTATGATGTAGGCGCAGTAGATTCCGAGTTAGATTCCGAGTTATGATGTAGGCGCAGTAGATTACGAGCTATGATGTAGGCGCAGTAGATTCCGAGTTAGATTCCGAGTTATGATGTAGGCGCAGTAGATTCCGAGTTATGATGTAGGCGCAGTAGATTCCGAGTTAGATTCCGAGTTATGATGTAGGCGCAGTAGATTCCGAGTTATGATGTAGGCGCAGTAGATTCCGAGTTAGATTCCGAGTTATGATGTAGGCGCAGTAGATTCCGAGCTATGATGTAGGCGCAGTAGATTCCGAGTTAGATTCCGAGTTCTGATGTAGGCGCAGTAGATTCCGAGTTATGATGTAGGCGCAGTAGATTCCGAGTTAGATTCCGAGTTATGATGTAGGAGCAGTAGATTCCGAGTTATGATGTAGGTGCAGTAGATTCCGAGTTAGATTCCGAGTTATGATGTAGGCGCAGTAGATTCCGAGTTATGATGTAGGCGCAGTAGATTCCGAGTTATGATGTAGGCGCAGTAGATTCCGAGTTAGATTCCGAGTTATGATGTAGGCGCAGTAGATTCCGAGTTAGATTCCGAGTTATGATGTAGGCGCAGTAGATTCCGAGTTAGATTCCGAGTTATGATGTAGGCGCAGTAGATTCCGAGTTATGATGTAGGCGCAGTAGATTCCGAGTTATGATGTAGACGCAGTAGATTCCGAGTTATGATGTAGGCGCAGTAGATTCTGAGTTAGATTCCGAGTTATGATGTAGGCGCAGTAGATTCCGAGTTAGATTCCGAGTTATGATGTAGGCGCAGTAGATTCCGAGCTATGATGTAGGCGCAGTAGATTCCGAGTTAGATTCCGAGTTATGATGTAGGCGCAGTAGATTCCGAGTTATGATGTAGGCGCAGTAGATTCCGAGTTAGATTCCGAGTTATGATGTAGGCGAAGTAGATTCCGAGTTATGATGTAGGTGCAGTAGATTCCGAGTTAGATTCCGAGTTATGATGTAGGCGCAGTAGATTCCGAGTTATGATGTAGGCGCAGTAGATTCCGAGTTATGATGTAGGCGCAGTAGATTCCGAGTTAGATTCCGAGTTATGATGTAGGCGCAGTAGATTCCGAGTTATGATGTAGGCGCAGTAGATTCCGAGTTAGATTCCGAGTTATGATGTAGGCGCAGTAGATTCCGAGTTATGATGTAGGCGCAGTAGATTCCGAGTTAGATTCCGAGTTATGATGTAGGCGCAGTAGATTCCGAGTTATGATGTAGGCGCAGTAGATTCCGAGTTAGATTCCGAGTTATGATGTAGGCGCAGTAGATTCCGAGTTATGATGTAGGCGCAGTAGATTCCGAGTTAGATTCCGAGTTATGATGTAGGCGCAGTAGATTCCGAGTTATGATGTAGGCGCAGTAGATTCCGAGTTAGATTCCGAGTTATGATGTAGGCGCAGTAGATTCCGAGTTATGATGTAGGCGCAGTAGATTCCGAGTTAGATTCCGAGTTATGATGTAGGCGCAGTAGATTCCGAGTTATGATGTAGGCGCAGTAGATTCCGAGTTAGATTCCGAGTTATGATGTAGGCGCAGTAGATTCCGAGTTATGATGTAGGCGCAGTAGATTCCGAGTTAGATTCCGAGTTATGATGTAGGCGCAGTAGATTCCGAGTTATGATGTAGGCGCAGTAGATTCCGAGTTAGATTCCGAGTTATGATGTAGGCGCAGTAGATTCCGAGTTATGATGTAGGCGCAGTAGATTCCGAGTTAGATTCCGAGTTATGATGTAGGCGCAGTAGATTCCGAGTTATGATGTAGGCGCAGTAGATTCCGAGTTAGATTCCGAGATATGATGTAGGCGCAGTAGGTTCCGAGTTATGATGTAGGCGCAGTAGATTCCGAGTTATGATGTAGGCGCAGTAGATTCCGAGTTAGATTCCGAGTTATGATGTAGGCGCAGTAGATTACGAGCTATGATGTAGGCGCAGTAGATTCCGAGTTAGATTCCGAGTTATGATGTAGGCGCAGTAGATTCCGAGTTATGATGTAGGCGCAGTAGATTCCGAGTTAGATTCCGAGTTATGATGTAGGCGCAGTAGATTCCGAGTTATGATGTAGGCGCAGTAGATTCCGAGTTAGATTCCGAGTTATGATGTAGGCGCAGTAGATTCCGAGCTATGATGTAGGCGCAGTAGATTCCGAGTTAGATTCCGAGTTCTGATGTAGGCGCAGTAGATTCCGAGTTATGATGTAGGCGCAGTAGATTCCGAGTTAGATTCCGAGTTATGATGTAGGAGCAGTAGATTCCGAGTTATGATGTAGGTGCAGTAGATTCCGAGTTAGATTCCGAGTTATGATGTAGGCGCAGTAGATTCCGAGTTATGATGTAGGCGCAGTAGATTCCGAGTTATGATGTAGGCGCAGTAGATTCCGAGTTAGATTCCGAGTTATGATGTAGGCGCAGTAGATTCCGAGTTAGATTCCGAGTTATGATGTAGGCGCAGTAGATTCCGAGTTAGATTCCGAGTTATGATGTAGGCGCAGTAGATTCCGAGTTATGATGTAGGCGCAGTAGATTCCGAGTTAGATTCCGAGTTATGATGTAGGCGCAGTAGATTCCGAGTTATGATGTAGGCGCAGTAGATTCCGAGTTAGATTCCGAGTTATGATGTAGGCGCAGTAGATTCCGAGTTATGATGTAGGCGCAGTAGATTCCGAGTTAGATTCCGAGTTATGATGTAGGCGCAGTAGATTCCGAGTTATGATGTAGGCGCAGTAGATTCCGAGTTAGATTCCGAGTTATGATGTAGGCGCAGTAGATTCCGAGTTATGATGTAGGCGCAGTAGATTCCGAGTTAGATTCCGAGTTATGATGTAGGCGCAGTAGATTCCGAGTTATGATGTAGGCGCAGTAGATTCCGAGTTAGATTCCGAGTTATGATGTAGGCGCAGTAGATTCCGAGTTATGATGTAGGCGCAGTAGATTCCGAGTTAGATTCCGAGTTATGATGTAGGCGCAGTAGATTCCGAGTTATGATGTAGGCGCAGTAGATTCCGAGTTAGATTCCGAGATATGATGTAGGCGCAGTAGGTTCCGAGTTATGATGTAGGCGCAGTAGATTCCGAGTTATGATGTAGGCACAGTAGATTCCGAGTTAGATTCCGAGTTATGATGTAGGCGCAGTAGATTACGAGCTATGATGTAGGCGCAGTAGATTCCGAGTTAGATTCCGAGTTATGATGTAGGCGCAGTAGATTCCGAGTTATGATGTAGGCGCAGTAGATTCCGAGTTAGATTCCGAGTTATGATGTAGGCGCAGTAGATTCCGAGTTATGATGTAGGCGCAGTAGATTCCGAGTTAGATTCCGAGTTATGATGTAGGCGCAGTAGATTCCGAGCTATGATGTAGGCGCAGTAGATTCCGAGTTAGATTCCGAGTTATGATGTAGGCGCAGTAGATTCCGAGTTATGATGTAGGCGCAGTAGATTCCGAGTTAGATTCCGAGTTATGATGTAGGCGCAGTAGATTCCGAGTTATGATGTAGGTGCAGTAGATTCCGAGTTAGATTCCGAGTTATGATGTAGGCGCAGTAGATTCCGAGTTATGATGTAGGCGCAGTAGATTCCGAGTTATGATGTAGGCGCAGTAGATTCCGAGTTAGATTCCGAGTTATGATGTAGGCGCAGTAGATTCCGAGTTATGATGTAGGCGCAGTAGATTCCGAGTTAGATTCCGAGTTATGATGTAGGCGCAGTAGATTCCGAGTTATGATGTAGGCGCAGTAGATTCCGAGTTAGATTCCGAGTTATGATGTAGGCGCAGTAGATTCCGAGTTATGATGTAGGCGCAGTAGATTCCGAGTTAGATTCCGAGTTATGATGTAGGCGCAGTAGATTCCGAGTTATGATGTAGGCGCAGTAGATTCCGAGTCAGATTCCGAGTTATGATGTAGGCGCAGTAGATTCCGAGTTATGATGTAGGCGCAGTAGATTCCGAGTTAGATTCCGAGTTATGATGTAGGCGCAGTAGATTCCGAGCTATGATGTAGGCGCAGTAGATTCCGAGTTAGATTCCGAGTTATGATGTAGGCGCAGTAGATTCCGAGTTATGATGTAGGCGCAGTAGATTCCGAGTTAGATTCCGAGTTATGATGTAGGCGCAGTAGATTCCGAGTTATGATGTAGGCGCAGTAGATTCCGAGTTAGATTCCGAGTTATGATGTAGGCGCAGTAGATTCCGAGTTATGATGTAGGCGCAGTAGATTCCGAGTTAGATTCCGAGTTATGATGTAGGCGCAGTAGATTCCGAGTTATGATGTAGGCGCAGTAGATTCCGAGTTAGATTCCGAGTTATGATGTAGGCGCAGTAGATTCCGAGTTATGATGTAGGCGCAGTAGATTCCGAGTTAGATTCCGAGTTATGATGTAGGCGCAGTAGATTCCGAGTTATGATGTAGGCGCAGTAGATTCCGAGTTAGATTCCGAGTTATGATGTAGGCGGAGTAGATTCCGAGTTATGATGTAGGCGCAGTAGATTCCGAGTTAGATTCCGAGTTATGATGTAGGCGCAGTAGATTCCGAGTTATGATGTAGGCGCAGTAGATTCCGAGTTAGATTCCGAGTTATGATGTAGGCGCAGTAGATTCCGAGTTATGATGTAGGCGCAGTAGATTCCGAGTTAGATTCCGAGATATGATGCAGGCGCAGTAGATTCCGAGTTATGATGTAGGCGCAGTAGATTCCGAGTTAGATTCCGAGTTATGATGTAGGCGCAGTAGACTCCGAGTTATGATGTAGGCGCAGTAGATTCCGAGTTAGATTCCGAGTTGTGATGTAGGCGCAGTAGATTCCGAGTTATGATGTAGGCGCAGTAGATTCCGAGTTAGATTCCGAGTTATGATGTAGGCGCAGTAGATTCCGAGTTATGATGTAGGCGCAATAGATTCCGAGTTAGATTCCGAGATATGATGCAGGCGCAGTAGATTCCGAGTTATGATGTAGGCGCAGTAGATTCCGAGTTAGATTCCGAGTTATGATGTAGGCGCAGTAGATTCCGAGTTATGATGTAGGCGCAGTAGATTCCGAGTTAGATTCCGAGTTATGATGTAGGCGCAGTAGGTTCCGAGTTATGATGTAGGCGCAGTAGATTCCGAGTTATGATGTAGGCGCAGTAGATTCCGAGTTAGATTCCGAGTTATGATGTAGGCGCAGTAGATTCCGAGTTATGATGTAGGCGCAGTAGATTCCGAGTTAGATTCCGAGTTATGATGTAGGCGCAGTAGATTCCGAGTTATGATGTAGGCGCAGTAGATTCCGAGTTATGATGTAGACGCAGTAGATTCCGAGTTATGATTTAGGCGCATTAGATTCCGAGTTAGATTCCGAGTTATGATGTAGGCGCAGTAGATTCCGAGTTAGATTCCGAGTTATGATGTAGGCGCAGTAGATTCCGAGCTATGATGTAGGCGCAGTAGATTCCGAGTTAGATTCCGAGTTATGATGTAGGCGCAGTAGATTCTGAGTTATGATGTAGGCGCAGTAGCTTCCGAGTTATGATGTAGGCGCAGTAGATTCCGAGTTAGATTCCGAGTTATGATGTAGGCGCAGTAGATTCCGAGTTATGATGTAGGCGCAGTAGATTCTGAGTTAGATTCCGAGTTATGATGTAGGCGCAGTAGATTCCGAGTTATGATGTAGGCGCAGTAGATTCCGAGTTATATTCCGAGTTATGATGTAGGCGCAGTAGATTCCGAGTTATGATGTAGGCGCAGTAGATTCCGAGTTATGATGTAGACGCAGTAGATTCCGAGTTATGATGTAGGCGCAGTAGATTCTGAGTTAGATTCCGAGTTATGATGTAGGCGCAGTAGATTCCGAGTTAGATTCCGAGTTATGATGTAGGCGCAGTAGATTCCGAGCTATGATGTAGGCGCAGTAGATTCCGAGTTAGATTCCGAGTTATGATGTAGGCGCAGTAGATTCCGAGTTATGATGTAGGCGCAGTAGATTCCGAGTTAGATTCCGAGTTATGATGTAGGCGCAGTAGATTCCGAGTTATGATGTAGGCGCAGTAGATTCCGAGTTAGATTCCGAGTTATGATGTAGGCGCAGTAGATTCCGAGTTATGATGTAGGCGCAGTAGATTCCGAGTTAGATTCCGAGTTATGATGTAGGCGCAGTAGATTCCGAGTTATGATGTAGGTGCAGTAGATTCCGAGTTAGATTCCGAGTTATGATGTAGGCGCAGTAGATTCCGAGTTATGATGTAGGCGCAGTAGATTCCGAGTTAGATTCCGAGTTATGATGTAGGCGCAGTAGATTCCGAGTTATGATGTAGGCGCAGTAGATTCCGAGTTAGATTCCGAGTTATGATGTAGGCGCAGTAGATTCCGAGTTATGATGTAGGCGCAGTAGATTCCGAGTTAGATTCCGAGTTATGATGTAGGCGCAGTAGATTCCGAGTTATGATGTAGGCGCAGTAGATTCCGAGTTAGATTCCGAGTTATGATGTAGGCGCAGTAGATTCCGAGTTATGATGTAGGCGCAGTAGATTCCGAGTTAGATTCCGAGTTATGATGTAGGCGCAGTAGATTCCGAGTTATGATGTAGGCGCAGTAGATTCCGAGTTAGATTCCGAGTTATGATGTAGGCGCAGTAGATTCCGAGTTATGATGTAGGCGCAGTAGATTCCGAGTTAGATTCCGAGATATGATGTAGGCGCAGTAGGTTCCGAGTTATGATGTAGGCGCAGTAGATTCCGAGTTATGATGTAGGCGCAGTAGATTCCGAGTTAGATTCCGAGTTATGATGTAGGCGCAGTAGATTCCGAGTTATGATGTAGGCGCAGTAGATTCCGAGTTAGATTCCGAGTTATGATGTAGTCGCAGTAGATTCCGAGTTATGATGTAGGCGCAGTAGATTCCGAGTTAGATTCCGAGTTATGATGTAGGCGCAGTAGGTTCCGAGTTATGATGTAGGCGCAGTAGATTCCGAGTTATGATGTAGGCGCAGTAGATTCCGAGTTAGATTCCGAGTTATGATGTAGGCGCAGTAGATTCCGAGTTATGATGTAGGCGCAGTAGATTCCGAGTTATGATGTAGACGCAGTAGATTCCGAGTTATGATGTAGGCGCATTAGATTCCGAGTTAGATTCCGAGTTATGATGTAGGCGCAGTAGATTCCGAGTTAGATTCCGAGTTATGATGTAGGCGCAGTAGATTCCGAGCTATGATGTAGGCGCAGTAGATTCCGAGTTAGATTCCGAATTATGATGTAGGCGCAGTAGATTCTGAGTTATGATGTAGGCGCAATAGCTTCCGAGTTATGATGTAGGCGCATTAGATTCCGAGTTAGATTCCGAGTTATGATGTAGGCGCAGTAGATTCCGAGTTAGATTCCGAGTTATGATGTAGGCGCAGTAGATTCCGAGCTATGATGTAGGCGCAGTAGATTCCGAGTTAGATTCCGAGTTATGATGTAGGCGCAGTAGATTCTGAGTTATGATGTAGGCGCAGTAGATTCCGAGTTATGATGTAGGCGCAGTAGATTCCGAGTTAGATTCCGAGTTATGATGTAGGCGCAGTAGATTCCGAGCTATGATGTAGGCGCAGTAGATTCCGAGTTAGATTCCGAGTTATGATGTAGGTGCAGTAGATTCCGAGTTATGATGTAGGCGCAGTAGATTCCGAGTTAGATTCCGAGTTATGATGTAGGCGCAGTAGATTCCGAGTTATGATGTAGGCGCAGTAGATTCCGAGTTATGATGTAGACGCAGTAGATTCCGAGTTATGATGTAGGCGCAGTAGATTCTGAGTTAGATTCCGAGTTATGATGTAGGCGCAGTAGATTCGGAGTTAGATTCCGAGTTATGATGTAGGCGCAGTAGATTCCGAGTTATGATGTAGGCGCAGTAGATTCCGAGTTAGATTCCGAGTTATGATGTAGGCGCAGTAGATTCCGAGTTATGATGTAGGCGCAGTAGATTCCGAGTTAGATTCCGAGTTATGATGTAGGCGCAGTAGATTCCGAGTTATGATGTAGGCGCAGTAGATTCCGAGTTAGATTCCGAGTTATGATGTAGGCGCAGTAGATTCCGAGTTATGATGTAGGCGCAGTAGATTCCGAGTTATGATGTAGGCGGAGTAGATTCCGAGTTAGATTCCGAGTTATGATGTAGGCGCAGTAGATTCCGAGTTATGATGTAGGCGCAGTAGATTCCGAGTTAGATTCCGAGTTATGATGTAGGCGCAGTAGATTCCGAGTTATGATGTAGGCGCAGTAGATTCCGAGTTAGATTCCGAGTTATGATGTAGGCGCAGTAGATTCCGAGTTATGATGTAGGAGCAGTAGATTCCGAGTTAGATTCCGAGTTATGATGTAGGCGCAGTAGATTCCGAGTTATGATGTAGGCGCAGTAGATTCCGAGTTAGATTCCGAGTTATGATGTAGGCGCAGTAGATTCCCAGTTATGATGTAGGCACAGTAGATTCCGAGTTAGATTCCGAGTTATGATGTAGGCGCAGTAGATTCCGAGTTATGATGTAGGCGCAGTAGATTCCGAGTTAGATTCCGAGTTATGATGTAGGCGCAGTAGATTCCGAGTTATGATGTAGGCGCAATAGATTCCGAGTTAGATTCCGAGATATGATGCAGGCGCAGTAGATTCCGAGTTATGATGTAGGCGCAGTAGATTCCGAGTTAGATTCCGAGTTATGATGTAGGCGCAGTAGATTCCGAGTTATGATGTAGGCGCAGTAGATTCCGAGTTATGATGTAGGCGGAGTAGATTCCGAGTTAGATTCCGAGTTATGATGTAGGCGCAGTAGATTCCGAGTTATGATGTAGGCGCAGTAGATTCCGAGTTAGATTCCGAGTTATGATGTAGGCGCAGTAGATTCCGAGTTATGATGTAGGCGCAGTAGATTCCGAGTTAGATTCCGAGTTATGATGTAGGCGCAGTAGATTCCGAGTTATGATGTAGGAGCAGTAGATTCCGAGTTAGATTCCGAGTTATGATGTAGGCGCAGTAGATTCCGAGTTATGATGTAGGCGCAGTAGATTCCGAGTTAGATTCCGAGTTATGATGTAGGCGCAGTAGATTCCCAGTTATGATGTAGGCACAGTAGATTCCGAGTTAGATTCCGAGTTATGATGTAGGCGCAGTAGATTCCGAGTTATGATGTAGGCGCAGTAGATTCCGAGTTAGATTCCGAGTTATGATGTAGGCGCAGTAGATTCCGAGTTATGATGTAGGCGCAATAGATTCCGAGTTAGATTCCGAGATATGATGCAGGCGCAGTAGATTCCGAATTATGATGTAGGCGCAGTAGATTCCGAGTTAGATTCCGAGTTATGATGTAGGCGCAGTAGATTCCGAGTTATGATGTAGGCGCAGTAGATTCCGAGTTAGATTCCGAGTTATGATGTAGGCGCAGTAGGTTCCGAGTTATGATGTAGGCGCAGTAGATTCCGAGTTATGATGTAGGCGCAGTAGATTCCGAGTTAGATTCCGAGTTATGATGTAGGCGCAGTAGATTCCGAGTTATGATGTAGGCGCAGTAGATTCCGAGTTAGATTCCGAGTTATGATGTAGGCGCAGTAGATTCCGAGTTATGATGTAGGCGCAGTAGATTCCGAGTTATGATGTAGACGCAGTAGATTCCGAGTTATGATTTAGGCGCATTAGATTCCGAGTTAGATTCCGAGTTATGATGTAGGCGCAGTAGATTCCGAGTTAGATTCCGAGTTATGATGTAGGCGCAGTAGATTCCGAGTTAGATTCCGAGTTATGATGTAGGCGCAGTAGATTCTGAGTTATGATGTAGGCGCAGTAGCTTCCGAGTTATGATGTAGGCGCAGTAGATTCCGAGTTAGATTCCGAGTTATGATGTAGGCGCAGTAGATTCCGAGTTATGATGTAGGCGCAGTAGATTCTGAGTTAGATTCCGAGTTATGATGTAGGCGCAGTAGATTCCGAGTTATGATGTAGGCGCAGTAGATTCCGAGTTAGATTCCGAGTTATGATGTAGGCGCAGTAGATTCCGAGTTATGATGTAGGCGCAGTAGATTCCGAGTTATGATGTAGACGCAGTAGATTCCGAGTTATGATGTAGGCGCAGTAGATTCTGAGTTAGATTCCGAGTTATGATGTAGGCGCAGTAGATTCCGAGTTAGATTCCGAGTTATGATGTAGGCGCAGTAGATTCCGAGCTATGATGTAGGCGCAGTAGATTCCGAGTTAGATTCCGAGTTATGATGTAGGCGCAGTAGATTCCGAGTTATGATGTAGGCGCAGTAGATTCCGAGTTAGATTCCGAGTTATGATGTAGGCGCAGTAGATTCCGAGTTATGATGTAGGCGCAGTAGATTCCGAGTTAGATTCCGAGTTATGATGTAGGCGCAGTAGATTCCGAGTTATGATGTAGGCGCAGTAGATTCCGAGTTATGATGTAGGCGCAGTAGATTCCGAGTTAGATTCCGAGTTATGATGTAGGCGCAGTAGATTGCGAGTTATGATGTAGGCGCAGTAGATTCCGAGTTAGATTCCGAGTTATGATGTAGGCGCAGTAGATTCCGAGTTATGATGTAGGCGCAGTAGATTCCGAGTTAGATTCCGAGTTATGATGTAGGCGCAGTAGATTCCGAGTTATGATGTAGGCGCAGTAGATTCCGAGTTATGATGTAGGCGCAGTAGATTCCGAGTTAGATTCCGAGTTATGATGTAGGCGCAGTAGGTTCCGAGTTATGATGTAGGCGCAGTAGATTCCGAGTTATGATGTAGGCGCAGTAGATTCCGAGTTAGATTCCGAGTTATGATGTAGGCGCAGTAGATTCCGAGTTATGATGTAGGCGCAGTAGATTCCGAGTTAGATTCCGAGTTATGATGTAGGCGCAGTAGATTCCGAGTTATGATGTAGGCGCAGTAGATTCCGAGTTAGATTCCGAGTTATAATGCAGGCGCAGTAGATTCCGAGTTATGATGTAGGCGCAGTAGATTCCGAGTTAGATTCCGAGTTATGATGTAGGCGCAGTAGATTCCGAGTTATGATGTAGGCGCAGTAGATTCCGAGTTAGATTCCGAGTTATGATGTAGGCGCAGTAGATTCCGAGTTATGATGTAGGCGCAGTAGATTCCGAGTTAGATTCCGAGTTATGATGTAGGCGCAGTAGATTCCGAGTTATGATGTAGGCACAGTAGATTCCGAGTTAGATTCCGAGTTATGATGTAGGCGCAGTAGATTCCGAGTTATGATGTAGGCGCAGTAGATTCCGAGTTAGATTCCGAGTTATGATGTAGGCGCAGTAGATTCCGAGTTATGATGTAGGCGCAGTAGATTCCGAGTTATGATGTAGACGCAGTAGATTCCGAGTTATGATTTAGGCGCAATAGATTCCGAGTTAGATTCCGAGTTATGATGTAGGCGCAGTAGATTCCGAGTTAGATTCCGAGTTATGATGTAGGCGCAGTAGATTCCGAGCTATGATGTAGGCGCAGTAGATTCCGAGTTAGATTCCGAGTTATGATGTAGGCGCAGTAGATTCTGAGTTATGATGTAGGCGCAGTAGCTTCCGAGTTATGATGTAGGCGCAGTAGATTCCGAGTTAGATTCCGAGTTATGATGTAGGCGCAGTAGATTCCGAGTTATGATGTAGGCGCAGTAGATTCTGAGTTAGATTCCGAGTTATGATGTAGGCGCAGTAGATTCCGAGTTATGATGTAGGCGCAGTAGATTCCGAGTTAGATTCCGAGTTATGATGTAGGCGCAGTAGATTCCGAGTTATGATGTAGGCGCAGTAGATTCCGAGTTATGATGTAGACGCAGTAGATTCCGAGTTATGATGTAGGCGCAGTAGATTCTGAGTTAGATTCCGAGTTATGATGTAGGCGCAGTAGATTCCGAGTTAGATTCCGAGTTATGATGTAGGCGCAGTAGATTCCGAGCTATGATGTAGGCGCAGTAGATTCCGAGTTAGATTCCGAGTTATGATGTAGGCGCAGTAGATTCCGAGTTATGATGTAGGCGCAGTAGATTCCGAGTTAGATTCCGAGTTATGATGTAGGCGCAGTAGATTCCGAGTTATGATGTAGGCGCAGTAGATTCCGAGTTAGATTCCGAGTTATGATGTAGGCGCAGTAGATTCCGAGTTATGATGTAGGCGCAGTAGATTCCGAGTTATGATGTAGGCGCAGTAGATTCCGAGTTAGATTCCGAGTTATGATGTAGGCGCAGTAGATTCCGAGTTATGATGTAGGCGCAGTAGATTCCGAGTTAGATTCCGAGTTATGATGTAGGCGCAGTAGATTCCGAGTTATGATGTAGGCGCAGTAGATTCCGAGTTAGATTCCGAGTTATGATGTAGGCGCAGTAGATTCCGAGTTATGATGTAGGCGCAGTAGATTCCGAGTTATGATGTAGGCGCAGTAGATTCCGAGTTAGATTCCGAGTTATGATGTAGGCGCAGTAGGTTCCGAGTTATGATGTAGGCGCAGTAGATTCCGAGTTATGATGTAGGCGCAGTAGATTCCGAGTTAGATTCCGAGTTATGATGTAGGCGCAGTAGATTCCGAGTTATGATGTAGGCGCAGTAGATTCCGAGTTAGATTCCGAGTTATGATGTAGGCGCAGTAGATTCCGAGTTATGATGTAGGCGCAGTAGATTCCGAGTTAGATTCCGAGTTATAATGCAGGCGCAGTAGATTCCGAGTTATGATGTAGGCGCAGTAGATTCCGAGTTAGATTCCGAGTTATGATGTAGGCGCAGTAGATTCCGAGTTATGATGTAGGCGCAGTAGATTCCGAGTTAGATTCCGAGTTATGATGTAGGCGCAGTAGATTCCGAGTTATGATGTAGGCGCAGTAGATTCCGAGTTAGATTCCGAGTTATGATGTAGGCGCAGTAGATTCCGAGTTATGATGTAGGCACAGTAGATTCCGAGTTAGATTCCGAGTTATGATGTAGGCGCAGTAGATTCCGAGTTATGATGTAGGCGCAGTAGATTCCGAGTTAGATTCCGAGTTATGATGTATGCGCAGTAGATTCCAAGTTATGATGTAGGCGCAGTAGATTCCGAGTTAGATTCCGAGTTATGATGTAGGCGCAGTAGATTCCGAGTTATGATGTAGGCGCAGTAGATTCCGAGTTATGATGTAGGCGCAGTAGATTCCGAGTTAGATTCCGAGTTATGATGTAGGCGCAGTAGATTCCGAGTTATGATGTAGGCGCAGTAGATTCCGAGTTAGATTCCGAGTTATGATGTAGGCGCAGTAGATTCCGAGTTATGATGTAGGCGCAGTAGATTCCGAGTTATATTCCGAGTTATGATGTAGGCGCAGTAGATTCCGAGTTATGATGTAGGCGCAGTAGATTCCGAGTTAGATTCCGAGTTATGATGTAGGCGCAGTAGATTCCGAGTTATGATGCAGGCGCAGTATATTCCGAGTTAGATTCCGAGTTATGATGTAGGCGCAGTAGATTCCGAGTTATGATGTAGGCGCAGTAGATTCCGAGTTAGATTCCGAGTTATGATGTAGGCGCAGTAGATTCCGAGTTATGATGTAGGCGCAGTAGATTCCGAGTTAGATTCCGAGTTATGATGTAGGCGCAGTAGATTCCGAGTTATGATGTAGGCGCAGTAGATTCCGAGTTAGATTCCGAGTTATGATGTAGGCGCAGTAGATTCCGAGTTATTATGTAGGCGCAGTAGATTCCGAGTAAGATTCCGAGTTATGATGTTGGCGCAGTAGATTCCGAGTTATGATGTAGGCACAGTAGATTCCGAGTTAGATTCCGAGATATGATGTAGGCGCAGTAGGTTCCGAGTTATGATGTAGGCGCAGTAGATTCCGAGTTATGATGTAGGCGCAGTAGATTCCGAGTTAGATTCCGAGCTATGATGTAGGCGCAGTAGATTCCGAGTTAGATTCCGAGTTATGATGTAGGCGCAGTAGATTCCGAGTTATGATGTAGGCGCAGTAGATTCCGAGTTAGATTCCGAGTTATGATGTAGGCGCAGTAGATTCCGAGTTATGATGTAGGCGCAGTAGATTCCGAGTTAGATTCCGAGTTATGATGTAGGCGCAGTAGATTCCGAGTTATGATGTAGGCGAAGTAGATTCCGAGTTATGATGTAGGCGCAGTAGATTCCGAGTTAGATTCCGAGTTATGATGTAGGCGCAGTAGATTCCGAGTTATGATGTAGGCGCAGTAGATTCCGAGTTAGATTCCGAGTTATGATGTAGGCGCAGTAGATTCCGAGTTATGATGTAGGCGCAGTAGATTCCGAGTTAGATTCCGAGTTATGATGTAGGCGCAGTAGATTCCGAGTTATGATGTAGGCGCAGTAGATTCCGAGTTATGATGTAGGCGCAGTAGATTCCGAGTTAGATTCCGAGTTATGATGTAGGCGCAGTAGGTTCCGAGTTATGATGTAGGCGCAGTAGATTCCGAGTTATGATGTAGGCGCAGTAGATTCCGAGTTAGATTCCGAGTTATAATGTAGGCGCAGTAGATTCCGAGTTATGATGTAGGCGCAGTAGATTCCGAGTTAGATTCCGAGTTATGATGTAGGCGCAGTAGATTCCGAGTTATGATGTAGGCGCAGTAGATTCCGAGTTAGATTCCGAGTTATGATGCAGGCGCAGTAGATTCCGAGTTATGATGTAGGCGCAGTAGATTCCGAGTTAGATTCCGAGTTATGATGTAGGCACAGTAGATTCCGAGTTATGATGTAGGCGCAGTAGATTCCGAGTTAGATTCCGAGTTATGATGTAGGCGCAGTAGATTCCGAGTTATGATGTAGGCACAGTAGATTCCGAGTTAGATTCCGAGTTATGATGTAGGCGCAGTAGATTCCGAGTTATGATGTAGGCGCAGTAGATTCCGAGTTAGATTCCGAGTTATGATGTATGCGCAGTAGATTCCAAGTTATGATGTAGGCGCAGTAGTTTCCGAGTTAGATTCCGAGTTATGATGTAGGCGCAGTAGATTCCGAGTTATGATGTAGGCGCAGTAGATTCCGAGTTATGATGTAGGCGCAGTAGATTCCGAGTTAGATTCCGAGTTATGATGTAGGCGCAGTAGATTCCGAGTTATGATGTAGGCGCAGTAGATTCCGAGTTAGATTCCGAGTTATGATGTAGGCGCAGTAGATTCCGAGTTATGATGTAGGCGCAGTAGATTCCGAGTTAGATTCCGAGTTATGATGTAGGCGCAGTAGATTCCGAGTTATGATGTAGGCGCAGTAGATTCCGAGTTAGATTCCGAGTTATGATGTAGGCGCAGTAGATTCCGAGTTATGATGCAGGCGCAGTATATTCCGAGTTAGATTCCGAGTTATGATGTAGGCGCAGTAGATTCCGAGTTATGATGTAGGCGCAGTAGATTCCGAGTTAGATTCCGAGTTATGATGTAGGCGCAGTAGATTCCGAGTTATGATGTAGGCGCAGTAGATTCCGAGTTAGATTCCGAGTTATGATGTAGGCGCAGTAGATTCCGAGTTATGATGTAGGCGCAGTAGATTCCGAGTTAGATTCCGAGTTATGATGTAGGCGCAGTAGATTCCGAGTTATGATGTAGGCGCAGTAGATTCCGAGTTAGATTCCGAGTTATGATGTAGGCGCAGTAGATTCCGAGTTATGATGTAGGTGCAGTAGATTCCGAGTTAGATACCGAGTTATGATGTAGGCGCAGTAGATTCCGAGTTATGATGTAGGCGCAGTAGATTCCGAGTTAGATTCCGAGTTATGATGTAGGCGCAGTAGATTCAAGTTATGATGTAGGCGCAGTAGATTCCGAGTTAGATTCCGAGTTATGATGTAGGCGCAGCAGATTCCGAGTTATGATGTAGGCGCAGTAGATTCCGAGTTATATTCCGAGTTATGATGTAGGCGCAGTAGATTCCGAGTTATGATGTAGGCGCAGTAGATTCCGAGTTAGATTCCGAGTTATGATGTAGGCGCAGTAGATTCCGAGTTATGATGTAGGCGCAGTAGATTCCGAGTTAGATTCCGAGTTATGATGTAGGCGCAGTAGATTCCGAGTTATGATGTAGGCGCAGTAGATTCCGAGTTAGATTCCGAGTTATGATATAGGCGCAGTAGGTTCCGAGTTATGATGTAGGCGCAGTAGATTCCGAGTTATAATGTAGGCGCAGTAGATTCCGAGTTAGATTCCGAGTTCTGATGTAGGCGCAGTAGATTCCGAGTTATGATGTAGGCGCAGTAGATTCCGAGTTAGATTCCGAGTTATGATGTAGGCGCAGTAGGTTCCGAGTTATGATGTAGGCGCAGTAGATTCCGAGTTATGATGTAGGCGCAGTAGATTCCGAGTTAGATTCCGAGTTATGATGTAGGCGCAGTAGATTCCGAGTTATGATGTAGGCGCAGTAGATTCCGAGTTAGATTCCGAGTTATGATGCAGGCGCAGTAGATTCCGAGTTATGATGTAGGCGCAGTAGATTCCGAGTTAGATTCCGAGTTATGATGTAGGCGCAGTAGATTCCGAGTTCTGATGTAGGCGCAGTAGATTCCGAGTTAGATTCCGAGTTATGATGTAGGCGCAGTAGATTCCGTGTTACGATGTAGGCGCAGTAGATTCCGAGTTAGATTCCGAGTTATGATGTAGGCGCAGTAGATTCCGAGTTATGATGTAGTCGCAGTAGATTCCGAGTTATGATGTAGGCACAGTAGATTCCGAGTTAGATTCCGAGTTATGATGTAGGCGCAGTTGATTCCGAGTTATGATGTAGGCGCAGTAGATTCCGAGTTAGATTGCGAGTTATGATGTAGGCGCAGTAGGTTCCGAGTTATGATGTAGGCGCAGTAGATTCCGAGTTATGATGTAGGCGCAGTAGATTCCGAGTTAGATTCCGAGTTATGATGTAGGCGCAGTAGATTCCGAGTTATGATGTAGGCGCAGTAGATTCCGAGTTAGATTCCGAGTTATGATGTAGGCGCAGTAGATTCCGAGTTATGATGTAGGCGCAGTAGATTCCGAGTTATGATGTAGACGCAGTAGATTCCGAGTTATGATGTAGGCGCATTAGATTCCGAGTTAGATTCCGAGTTATGATGTAGGCGCAGTAGATTCCGAGTTAGATTCCGAGTTATGATGTAGGCGCAGTAGATTCCGAGCTATGATGTAGGTGCAGTAGATTCCGAGTTAGATTCCGAGTTATGATGTAGGCGCAGTAGATTCTGAGTTATGATGTAGGCGCAGTAGATTCCGAGTTATGATGTAGGCGCAGTAGATTCCGAGTTAGATTCCGAGTTATGATGTAGGCGCAGTAGATTCCGAGTTATGATGTAGGCGCAGTAGATTCTGAGTTAGATTCCGAGTTATGATGTAGGCGCAGTAGATTCCGAGTTATGATGTAGGCGCAGTAGATTCCGAGTTAGATTCCGAGTTATGATGTAGGCGCAGTAGATTCCGAGTTATGATGTAGGCGCAGTAGATTCCGAGTTATGATGTAGACGCAGTAGATTCCGAGTTATGATGTAGGCGCAGTAGATTCTGAATTAGATTCCGAGTTATGATGTAGGCGCAGTAGATTCCGAGTTAGATTCCGAGTTATGATGTAGGCGCAGTAGATTCCGAGTTATGATGTAGGCACAGTAGATTCCGAGTTAGATTCCGAGTTATGATGTAGGTGCAGTAGATTCCGAGTTATGATGTAGGCGCAGTAGATTCCGAGTTAGATTCCGAGTTATGATGTAGGCGCAGTAGATTCCGAGTTATGATGTAGGCGCAGTAGATTCCGAGTTAGATTCCGAGTTATGATGTAGGCGCAGTAGATTCCGAGTTAGATTCCGAGTTATGATGTAGGCGCAGTAGATTCCGAGTTATGATGTAGGCGCAGTAGATTCCGAGTTAGATTCCGAGTTATGATGTAGGCGCAGTAGGTTCCGAGTTATGATGTAGGCGCAGTAGATTCCGAGTTAGATTCCGAGTTATGATGTAGGCGCAGTAGATTCCGAGTTATGATGTAGGCGCAGTAGATTCCGAGTTAGATTCCGAGTTATGATGTAGGCGCAGTAGATTCTGAGTTATGATGTAGGCGCAGTAGATTCCGAGTTAGATTCCTAGTTATGATGTAGGCGCAGTAGATTCCGAGTTATGATGTAGGCGCAGTAGATTCCGAGTTAGATTCCGAGTTATGATGTAGGCGCAGTAGATTCCGAGTTATGATGTAGGCGCAGTAGATTCCGAGTTAGATTCCGAGTTATGATGTAGGCGCAGTAGGTTCCGAGTTATGATGTAGGCGCAGTAGATTCCGAGTTATGATGTAGGCGCAGTAGATTCCGAGTTAGATTCCGAGTTATGATGTAGGCGCAGTAGATTCCGAGTTATGATGTAGGCGCAGTAGATTCCGAGTTAGATTCCGAGTTATGATGTAGGCGCAGTAGATTCCGAGTTTTGATGTAGGCGCAGTAGATTCCGAGTTAGATACCGAGTTATGATGTAGGCGCAGTAGATTCCGAGTTATGATGTAGGCGCAGTAGATTCCGAGTTAGATTCCGAGTTATGACGTAGGCGCAGTAGATTCCGAGTTATGATGTAGGCGCAGTAGATTCCGAGTTAGATTCCGAGTTATGATGTAGGCGCAGTAGGTTCCGAGTTATGATGTAGGCGCAGTAGATTCCGAGTTATGATGTAGGCGCAGTAGATTCCGAGTTAGATTCCGAGTTATGATGTAGGCGCAGTAGATTCCGAGTTATGATGTAGGCGCAGTAGATTCCGAGTTAGATTCCGAGTTATGATGTAGGCGCAGTAGATTCCGAGTTATGATGTAGGCGCAGTAGATTCCGAGTTATGATGTAGGCGCAGTAGATTCCGAGTTAGATTCCGAGTTATGATGCAGGCGCAGTAGATTCCGAGTTATGATGTAGGCGCAGTAGATTCCGAGTTAGATTCCGAGTTATGATGTAGGCGCAGTAGATTCCGAGTTATGATGTAGGCGCAGTAGATTCCGAGTTAGATTCCGAGTTATGATGTAGGCGCAGTAGATTCCGAGTTATGATGTAGGCGCAGTAGATTCCGAGTTAGATTCCGAGTTATGATGTAGGCGCAGTAGATTCCGAGTTATGATGTAGGCGCAGTAGATTCCGAGTTAGATTCCGAGTTATGATGTAGGCGCAGTAGATTCCGAGTTATGATGTAGGTGCAGTAGATTCCGAGTTAGATTCCGAGTTATGATGTAGGCGCAGTAGGTTCCGAGTTATGATGTAGGCGCAGTAGATTCCGAGTTAGATTCCGAGTTATGATGTAGGCGCAGTAGATTCCGAGTTATGATGTAGGCGCAGTAGATTCCGAGTTAGATTCCGAGTTATGATGTAGGCGCAGTAGATTCCGAGTTATGATGTAGACGCAGTAGATTCCGAGTTATGATGTAGGCGCAGTAGATTCTGAGTTAGATTCCGAGTTATGATGTAGACGCAGTAGATTCCGAGTTAGATTCCGAGTTATGATGCAGGCGCAGTAGATTCCGAGCTAAGATGTAGGCGCAGTAGATTCCGAGTTAGATTCCGAGTTATGATGTAGGCGCAGTAGATTCCGAGTTATGATGTAGGCGCAGTAGATTCCGAGTTAGATTCCGAGTTATGATGTAGGCGCAGTAGATTCCGAGTTATGATGTAGGCGCAGTAGATTCCGAGTTAGATTCCGAGTTATGATGTAGGCGCAGTAGATTCCGAGTTATGATGTAGGCGCAGTAGATTCCGAGTTATATTCCGAGTTATGATGTAGGCACAGTAGATTCCGAGTTATGATGTAGGCGCAGTAGATTCCGAGTTAGATTCCGAGTTATGATGTAGGCGCAGTAGATTCCGAGTTATGATGCAGGCGCAGTAGATTCCGAGTTAGATTCCGAGTTATGATGTAGGCGCAGTAGATTCCGAGTTATGATGTAGGCGCAGTAGATTCCGAGTTAGATTCCGAGTTATGATGTAGGCGCAGTAGATTCCGAGTTATGATGTAGGCGCAGTAGATTCCGAGTTAGATTCCGAGTTATGATGTAGGCGCAGTAGATTCCGAGTTATGATGTAGGCGCAGTAGATTCCGAGTTAGATTCCGAGTTATGATGTAGGCGCAGTAGATTCCGAGTTATGATGTAGGCGCAGTAGATTCCGAGTTAGATTCCGAGTTATGATGTAGGCGCAGTAGATTCCGAGTTATGATGTAGGCGCAGTAGATTCCGAGTTAGATTCCGAGTTATGATGTAGGCGCAGTAGATTCCGAGTTATGATGTAGGCGCAGTAGATTCCGAGTTTGATTCCGAGTTATGATGTAGGCGCAGTAGATTCCGAGTTATGATGTAGGCGCAGTAGATTCCGAGTTTGATTCCGAGTTATGATGTAGGCGCAGTAGATTCCGAGTTATGATGTAGGCGCAGTAGATTCCGAGTTAGATTCCGAGTTATGATGTAGGCGCAGTAGATTCCGAGTTATGATGTAGCCGCAGTAGATTCCGAGTTAGATTCCGAGTTATGATGTAGGCGCAGTAGGTTCCGAGTTATGATGTAGGCGCAGTAGATTCCGAGTTATGATGTAGGCGCAGTAGATTCCGAGTTAGATTCCGAGTTATGATGTAGGCGCAGTAGATTCCGAGTTATGATGTAGGCGCAGTAGATTCCGAGTTAGATTCCGAGTTATGATGTAGGCGCAGTAGATTCCGAGTTATGATGTAGGCGCAGTAGATTCCGAGTTAGATTCCGAGTTATGATGCAGGCGCAGTAGATTCCGAGTTATGATGTAGGCGCAGTAGATTCCGAGTTAGATTCCGAGTTATGATGTAGGCGCAGTAGATTCCGAGTTATGATGAAGGCGCAGTAGATTCCGAGTTAGATTACGAGTTATGATGTAGGCGCAGTAGATTCCGAGTTATGATGTAGGCGCAGTAGATTCCGAGTTAGATTCCGAGTTATGATGTAGGCGCAGTAGATTCCGAGTTATGATGTAGGCGCAGTAGATTCCGAGTTAGATTCCGAGTTATGATGTAGGCGCAGTAGATTCCGAGTTATGATGTAGGCGCAGTAGATTCCGAGTTAGATTCCGAGTTATGATGTAGGCGCAGTAGGTTCCGAGTTATGATGTAGGCGCAGTAGATTCCGAGTTATGATGTAGGCGCAGTAGATTCCGAGTTAGATTCCGAGTTATGATGTAGGCGCAGTAGATTCCGAGTTATGATGTAGGCGCAGTAGATTCCGAGTTAGATTCCGAGTTATGATGTAGGCGCAGTAGATTCCGAGTTATGATGTAGGCGCAGTAGATTCCGAGTTATGATGTAGACGCAGTAGATTCCGAGTTATGATGTAGGCGCAGTAGATTCTGAGTTAGATTCCGAGTTATGATGTAGGCACAGTAGATTCCGAGTTAGATTCCGAGTTATGATGTAGGCGCAGTAGATTCCGAGCTAAGATGTAGGCGCAGTAGATTCCGAGTTAGATTCCGAGTTATGATGTAGGCGCAGTAGATTCCGAGTTATGATGTATGGGGCAGTAGATTCCGAGTTATGATGTAGGCGCAGTAGATTCCGAGTTAGATTCCGAGTTATGATGTAGGCGCAGTAGATTCCGAGTTATGATGTAGGCGCAGTAGATTCCGAGTTAGATTCCGAGTTATGATGTAGGCGCAGTAGATTCCGAGTTATGATGTAGGCGCAGTAGATTCCGAGTTAGATTCCGAGTTATGATGTAGGCACAGTAGATTCCGAGTTATGATGTAGGCGCAGTAGATTCCGAGTTAGATTCCGAGTTATGATGTAGGCGCAGTAGATTCCGAGTTATGATGCAGGCGCAGTAGATTCCGAGTTAGATTCCGAGTTATGATGTAGGCGCAGTAGATTACGAGTTATGATGTAGGCGCAGTAGATTCCGAGTTAGATTCCGAGTTATGATGTAGGCGCAGTAGATTACGAGCTATGATGTAGGCGCAGTAGATTCCGAGTTAGATTCCGAGTTATGATGTAGGCGCAGTAGATTCCGAGTTATGATGTAGGCGCAGTAGATTCCGAGTTAGATTCCGAGTTATGATGTAGGCGCAGTAGATTCCGAGTTATGATGTAGGCGCAGTAGATTCCGAGTTAGATTCCGAGTTATGATGTAGGCGCAGTAGATTCCGAGTTATGATGTAGGCGCAGTAGATTCCGAGTTAGATTCCGAGTTATGATGTAGGCGCAGTAGATTCCGAGTTATGATGTAGGCGCAGTAGATTCCGAGTTAGATTCCGAGTTATGATGTAGGCACAGTAGATTCCGAGTTATGATGTAGGCGCAGTAGATTCCGAGTTAGATTCCGAGTTATGATGTAGGCGCAGTAGATTCCGAGTTATGATGCAGGCGCAGTAGATTCCGAGTTAGATTCCGAGTTATGATGTAGGCGCAGTAGATTCCGAGTTATGATGTAGGCGCAGTAGATTCCGAGTTAGATTCCGAGTTATGATGTAGGCGCAGTAGATTCCGAGTTATGATGTAGGCGCAGTAGATTCCGAGTTATGATGTAGGCGCAGTAGATTCCGAGTTAGATTCCGAGTTATGACGTAGGCGCAGTAGATTCCGAGTTATGATGTAGGCGCAGTAGATTCCGAGTTAGATTCCGAGTTATGATGTAGGCGCAGTAGGTTCCGAGTTATGATGTAGGCGCAGTAGATTCCGAGTTATGATGTAGGCGCAGTAGATTCCGAGTTAGATTCCGAGTTATGATGTAGGCGCAGTAGATTCCGAGTTATGATGTAGGCGCAGTAGATTCCGAGTTAGATTCCGAGTTATGATGTAGGCGCAGTAGATTCCGAGTTATGATGTAGGCGCAGTAGATTCCGAGTTATGATGTAGGCGCAGTAGATTCCGAGTTAGATTCCGAGTTATGATGCAGGCGCAGTAGATTCCGAGTTATGATGTAGGCGCAGTAGATTCCGAGTTAGATTCCGAGTTATGATGTAGGCGCAGTAGATTCCGAGTTATGATGTAGGCGCAGTAGATTCCGAGTTAGATTCCGAGTTATGATGTAGGCGCAGTAGATTCCGAGTTATGATGTAGGCGCAGTAGATTCCGAGTTAGATTCCGAGTTATGATGTAGGCGCAGTAGATTCCGAGTTATGATGTAGGCGCAGTAGATTCCGAGTTAGATTCCGAGTTATGATGTAGGCGCAGTAGATTCCGAGTTATGATGTAGGTGCAGTAGATTCCGAGTTAGATTCCGAGTTATGATGTAGGCGCAGTAGGTTCCGAGTTATGATGTAGGCGCAGTAGATTCCGAGTTAGATTCCGAGTTATGATGTAGGCGCAGTAGATTCCGAGTTATGATGTAGGCGCAGTAGATTCCGAGTTAGATTCCGAGTTATGATGTAGGCGCAGTAGATTCCGAGTTATGATGTAGACGCAGTAGATTCCGAGTTATGATGTAGGCGCAGTAGATTCTGAGTTAGATTCCGAGTTATGATGTAGACGCAGTAGATTCCGAGTTAGATTCCGAGTTATGATGCAGGCGCAGTAGATTCCGAGCTAAGATGTAGGCGCAGTAGATTCCGAGTTAGATTCCGAGTTATGATGTAGGCGCAGTAGATTCCGAGTTATGATGTAGGCGCAGTAGATTCCGAGTTAGATTCCGAGTTATGATGTAGGCGCAGTAGATTCCGAGTTATGATGTAGGCGCAGTAGATTCCGAGTTAGATTCCGAGTTATGATGTAGGCGCAGTAGATTCCGAGTTATGATGTAGGCGCAGTAGATTCCGAGTTATATTCCGAGTTATGATGTAGGCACAGTAGATTCCGAGTTATGATGTAGGCGCAGTAGATTCCGAGTTAGATTCCGAGTTATGATGTAGGCGCAGTAGATTCCGAGTTATGATGCAGGCGCAGTAGATTCCGAGTTAGATTCCGAGTTATGATGTAGGCGCAGTAGATTCCGAGTTATGATGTAGGCGCAGTAGATTCCGAGTTAGATTCCGAGTTATGATGTAGGCGCAGTAGATTCCGAGTTATGATGTAGGCGCAGTAGATTCCGAGTTAGATTCCGAGTTATGATGTAGGCGCAGTAGATTCCGAGTTATGATGTAGGCGCAGTAGATTCCGAGTTAGATTCCGAGTTATGATGTAGGCGCAGTAGATTCCGAGTTATGATGTAGGCGCAGTAGATTCCGAGTTAGATTCCGAGTTATGATGTAGGCGCAGTAGATTCCGAGTTATGATGTAGGCGCAGTAGATTCCGAGTTAGATTCCGAGTTATGATGTAGGCGCAGTAGATTCCGAGTTATGATGTAGGCGCAGTAGATTCCGAGTTTGATTCCGAGTTATGATGTAGGCGCAGTAGATTCCGAGTTATGATGTAGGCGCAGTAGATTCCGAGTTTGATTCCGAGTTATGATGTAGGCGCAGTAGATTCCGAGTTATGATGTAGGCGCAGTAGATTCCGAGTTAGATTCCGAGTTATGATGTAGGCGCAGTAGATTCCGAGTTATGATGTAGCCGCAGTAGATTCCGAGTTAGATTCCGAGTTATGATGTAGGCGCAGTAGGTTCCGAGTTATGATGTAGGCGCAGTAGATTCCGAGTTATGATGTAGGCGCAGTAGATTCCGAGTTAGATTCCGAGTTATGATGTAGGCGCAGTAGATTCCGAGTTATGATGTAGGCGCAGTAGATTCCGAGTTAGATTCCGAGTTATGATGTAGGCGCAGTAGATTCCGAGTTATGATGTAGGCGCAGTAGATTCCGAGTTAGATTCCGAGTTATGATGCAGGCGCAGTAGATTCCGAGTTATGATGTAGGCGCAGTAGATTCCGAGTTAGATTCCGAGTTATGATGTAGGCGCAGTAGATTCCGAGTTATGATGAAGGCGCAGTAGATTCCGAGTTAGATTACGAGTTATGATGTAGGCGCAGTAGATTCCGAGTTATGATGTAGGCGCAGTAGATTCCGAGTTAGATTCCGAGTTATGATGTAGGCGCAGTAGATTCCGAGTTATGATGTAGGCGCAGTAGATTCCGAGTTAGATTCCGAGTTATGATGTAGGCGCAGTAGATTCCGAGTTATGATGTAGGCGCAGTAGATTCCGAGTTAGATTCCGAGTTATGATGTAGGCGCAGTAGGTTCCGAGTTATGATGTAGGCGCAGTAGATTCCGAGTTATGATGTAGGCGCAGTAGATTCCGAGTTAGATTCCGAGTTATGATGTAGGCGCAGTAGATTCCGAGTTATGATGTAGGCGCAGTAGATTCCGAGTTAGATTCCGAGTTATGATGTAGGCGCAGTAGATTCCGAGTTATGATGTAGGCGCAGTAGATTCCGAGTTATGATGTAGACGCAGTAGATTCCGAGTTATGATGTAGGCGCAGTAGATTCTGAGTTAGATTCCGAGTTATGATGTAGGCGCAGTAGATTCCGAGTTAGATTCCGAGTTATGATGTAGGCGCAGTAGATTCCGAGCTAAGATGTAGGCGCAGTAGATTCCGAGTTAGATTCCGAGTTATGATGTAGGCGCAGTAGATTCCGAGTTATGATGTATGGGGCAGTAGATTCCGAGTTATGATGTAGGCGCAGTAGATTCCGAGTTAGATTCCGAGTTATGATGTAGGCGCAGTAGATTCCGAGTTATGATGTAGGCGCAGTAGATTCCGAGTTAGATTCCGAGTTATGATGTAGGCGCAGTAGATTCCGAGTTATGATGTAGGCGCAGTAGATTCCGAGTTAGATTCCGAGTTATGATGTAGGCACAGTAGATTCCGAGTTATGATGTAGGCGCAGTAGATTCCGAGTTAGATTCCGAGTTATGATGTAGGCGCAGTAGATTCCGAGTTATGATGCAGGCGCAGTAGATTCCGAGTTAGATTCCGAGTTATGATGTAGGCGCAGTAGATTACGAGTTATGATGTAGGCGCAGTAGATTCCGAGTTAGATTCCGAGTTATGATGTAGGCGCAGTAGATTACGAGCTATGATGTAGGCGCAGTAGATTCCGAGTTAGATTCCGAGTTATGATGTAGGCGCAGTAGATTCCGAGTTATGATGTAGGCGCAGTAGATTCCGAGTTAGATTCCGAGTTATGATGTAGGCGCAGTAGATTCCGAGTTATGATGTAGGCGCAGTAGATTCCGAGTTAGATTCCGAGTTATGATGTAGGCGCAGTAGATTCCGAGTTATGATGTAGGCGCAGTAGATTCCGAGTTAGATTCCGAGTTATGATGTAGGCGCAGTAGATTCCGAGTTATGATGTAGGCGCAGTAGATTCCGAGTTAGATTCCGAGTTATGATGTAGGCACAGTAGATTCCGAGTTATGATGTAGGCGCAGTAGATTCCGAGTTAGATTCCGAGTTATGATGTAGGCGCAGTAGATTCCGAGTTATGATGCAGGCGCAGTAGATTCCGAGTTAGATTCCGAGTTATGATGTAGGCGCAGTAGATTCCGAGTTATGATGTAGGCGCAGTAGATTCCGAGTTAGATTCCGAGTTATGATGTAGGCGCAGTAGATTACGAGCTATGATGTAGGCGCAGTAGATTCTGAGTTAGATTCCGAGTTATGATGTAGGCGCAGTAGATTCCGAGTTATGATGTAGGCGCAGTAGATTCCGAGTTAGATTCCGAGTTATGATGTAGGCGCAGTAGATTCCGAGTTATGATGTAGGCGCAGTAGATTCCGAGTTAGATTCCGAGTTATGATGTAGGCGCAGTAGATTCCGAGTTATGATGTAGGCGCAGTAGATTCCGAGTTAGATTCCGAGTTATGATGCAGGCGCAGTAGATTCCGAGTTATGATGTAGGCGCAGTAGATTCCGAGTTAGATTCCGAGTTATGATGTAGGCGCAGTAGATTCCGAGTTCTGATGTAGGCGCAGTAGATTCCGAGTTAGATTCCGAGTTATGATGTAGGCGCAGTAGATTCCGAGTTACGATGTAGGCGCAGTAGATTCCGAGTTAGATTCCGAGTTATGATGTAGGCGCAGTAGATTCCGAGTTATGATGTAGTCGCAGTAGATTCCGAGTTATGATGTAGGCACAGTAGATTCCGAGTTAGATTCCGAGTTATGATGTAGGCGCAGTTGATTCCGAGTTATGATGTAGGCGCAGTAGATTCCGAGTTAGATTCCGAGTTATGATGTAGGCGCAGTAGATTCCGAGTTATGATGTAGGCGCAGTAGATTCCGAGTTATGATGTAGGCGCAGTAGATTCCGAGTTAGATTCCGAGTTATGATGTAGGCGCAGTAGATTCCGAGTTATGATGTAGGCGCAGTAGATTCCGAGTTAGATTCCGAGTTATGATGTAGGCGCAGTAGATTCCGAGTTATGATGTAGGCGCAGTAGATTCCGAGTTATGATGTAGACGCAGTAGATTCCGAGTTATGATGTAGGCGCATTAGATTCCGAGTTAGATTCCGAGTTATGATGTAGGCGCAGTAGATTCCGAGTTAGATTCCGAGTTATGATGTAGGCGCAGTAGATTCCGAGCTATGATGTAGGTGCAGTAGATTCCGAGTTAGATTCCGAGTTATGATGTAGGCGCAGTAGATTCTGAGTTATGATGTAGGCGCAGTAGATTCCGAGTTATGATGTAGGCGCAGTAGATTCCGAGTTAGATTCCGAGTTATGATGTAGGCGCAGTAGATTCCGAGTTATGATGTAGGCGCAGTAGATTCTGAGTTAGATTCTGAGTTATGATGTAGGCGCAGTAGATTCCGAGTTATGATGTAGGCGCAGTAGATTCCGAGTTAGATTCCGAGTTATGATGTAGGCGCAGTAGATTCCGAGTTATGATGTAGGCGCAGTAGATTCCGAGTTATGATGTAGACGCAGTAGATTCCGAGTTATGATGTAGGCGCAGTAGATTCTGAATTAGATTCCGAGTTATGATGTAGGCGCAGTAGATTCCGAGTTAGATTCCGAGTTATGATGTAGGCGCAGTAGATTCCGAGTTATGATGTAGGCGCAGTAGATTCCGAGTTAGATTCCGAGTTATGATGTAGGTGCAGTAGATTCCGAGTTATGATGTAGGCGCAGTAGATTCCGAGTTAGATTCCGAGTTATGATGTAGGCGCAGTAGATTCCGAGTTATGATGTAGGCGCAGTAGATTCCGAGTTATGATGTAGGCGCAGTAGATTCCGAGTTAGATTCCGAGTTATGATGTAGGCGCAGTAGATTCCGAGTTATGATGTATGGGGCAGTAGATTCCGAGTTATGATGTAGGCGCAGTAGATTCCGAGTTAGATTCCGAGTTATGATGTAGGCGCAGTAGATTCCGAGTTATGATGTAGGCGCAGTAGATTCCGAGTTAGATTCCGAGTTATGATGTAGGCGCAGTAGATTCCGAGTTATGATGTAGGCGCAGTAGATTCCGAGTTAGATTCCGAGTTATGATGTAGGCACAGTAGATTCCGAGTTATGATGTAGGCGCAGTAGATTCCGAGTTAGATTCCGAGTTATGATGTAGGCGCAGTAGATTCCGAGTTATGATGCAGGCGCAGTAGATTCCGAGTTAGATTCCGAGTTATGATGTAGGCGCAGTAGATTCCGAGTTATGATGTAGGCGCAGTAGATTCCGAGTTAGATTCCGAGTTATGATGTAGGCGCAGTAGATTACGAGCTATGATGTAGGCGCAGTAGATTCTGAGTTAGATTCCGAGTTATGATATAGGCGCAGTAGATTCCGAGTTATGATGTAGGCGCAGTAGATTCCGAGTTAGATTCCGAGTTATGATGTAGGCGCAGTAGATTCCGAGTTATGATGTAGGCGCAGTAGATTCCGAGTTAGATTCCGAGTTATGATGTAGGCGCAGTAGATTCCGAGTTATGATGTAGGCGCAGTAGATTCCGAGTTAGATTCCGAGTTATGATGTAGGCGCAGTAGATTCCGAGTTATGATGTAGGCGCAGTAGATTCCGAGTTAGATTCCGAGTTATGATGTAGGCGCAGTAGATTCCGAGTTATGATGTAGGCGCAGTAGATTCCGAGTTAGATTCCGAGTTATGATGTAGGCACAGTAGATTCCGAGTTATGATGTAGGCGCAGTAGATTCCGAGTTAGATTCCGAGTTATGATGTAGGCGCAGTAGATTCCGAGTTATGATGCAGGCGCAGTAGATTCCGAGTTAGATTCCGAGTTATGATGTAGGCGCAGTAGATTCCGAGTTATGATGTAGGCGCAGTAGATTCCGAGTTAGATTCCGAGTTATGATGTAGGCGCAGTAGATTCCGAGCTATGATGTAGGCGCAGTAGATTCTGAGTTAGATTCCGAGTTATGATGTAGGCGCAGTAGATTCCGAGTTATGATGTAGGCGCAGTAGATTCCGAGTTAGATTCCGAGTTATGATGTAGGCGCAGTAGATTCCGAGTTATGATGTAGGCGCAGTAGATTCCGAGTTAGATTCCGAGTTATGATGTAGGCGCAGTAGATTCCGAGTTATGATGTAGGCGCAGTAGATTCCGAGTTAGATTCCGAGTTATGATGCAGGCGCAGTAGATTCCGAGTTATGATGTAGGCGCAGTAGATTCCGAGTTAGATTCCGAGTTATGATGTAGGCGCAGTAGATTCCGAGTTCTGATGTAGGCGCAGTAGATTCCGAGTTAGATTCCGAGTTATGATGTAGGCGCAGTAGATTCCGAGTTACGATGTAGGCGCAGTAGATTCCGAGTTAGATTCCGAGTTATGATGTAGGCGCAGTAGATTCCGAGTTATGATGTAGTCGCAGTAGATTCCGAGTTATGATGTAGGCACAGTAGATTCCGAGTTAGATTCCGAGTTATGATGTAGGCGCAGTTGATTCCGAGTTATGATGTAGGCGCAGTAGATTCCGAGTTAGATTGCGAGTTATGATGTAGGCGCAGTAGGTTCCGAGTTATGATGTAGGCGCAGTAGATTCCGAGTTATGATGTAGGCGCAGTAGATTCCGAGTTAGATTCCGAGTTATGATGTAGGCGCAGTAGATTCCGAGTTATGATGTAGGCGCAGTAGATTCCGAGTTAGATTCCGAGTTATGATGTAGGCGCAGTAGATTCCGAGTTATGATGTAGGCGCAGTAGATTCCGAGTTATGATGTAGACGCAGTAGATTCCGAGTTATGATGTAGGCGCATTAGATTCCGAGTTAGATTCCGAGTTATGATGTAGGCGCAGTAGATTCCGAGTTAGATTCCGAGTTATGATGTAGGCGCAGTAGATTCCGAGCTATGATGTAGGTGCAGTAGATTCCGAGTTAGATTCCGAGTTATGATGTAGGCGCAGTAGATTCTGAGTTATGATGTAGGCGCAGTAGATTCCGAGTTATGATGTAGGCGCAGTAGATTCCGAGTTAGATTCCGAGTTATGATGTAGGCGCAGTAGATTCCGAGTTATGATGTAGGCGCAGTAGATTCTGAGTTAGATTCTGAGTTATGATGTAGGCGCAGTAGATTCCGAGTTATGATGTAGGCGCAGTAGATTCCGAGTTAGATTCCGAGTTATGATGTAGGCGCAGTAGATTCCGAGTTATGATGTAGGCGCAGTAGATTCCGAGTTATGATGTAGACGCAGTAGATTCCGAGTTATGATGTAGGCGCAGTAGATTCTGAATTAGATTCCGAGTTATGATGTAGGCGCAGTAGATTCCGAGTTAGATTCCGAGTTATGATGTAGGCGCAGTAGATTCCGAGTTATGATGTAGGCGCAGTAGATTCCGAGTTAGATTCCGAGTTATGATGTAGGTGCAGTAGATTCCGAGTTATGATGTAGGCGCAGTAGATTCCGAGTTAGATTCCGAGTTATGATGTAGGCGCAGTAGATTCCGAGTTATGATGTAGGCGCAGTAGATTCCGAGTTATGATGTAGGCGCAGTAGATTCCGAGTTAGATTCCGAGTTATGATGTAGGCGCAGTAGATTCCGAGTTAGATTCCGAGTTATGATGTAGGCGCAGTAGATTCCGAGTTATGATGTAGGCGCAGTAGATTCCGAGTTAGATTCCGAGTTATGATGTAGGCGCAGTAGGTTCCGAGTTATGATGTAGGCGCAGTAGATTCCGAGTTAGATTCCGAGTTATGATGTAGGCGCAGTAGATTCCGAGTTATGATGTAGGCGCAGTAGATTCCGAGTTAGATTCCGAGTTATGATGTAGGCGCAGTAGATTCTGAGTTATGATGTAGTCGCAGTAGATTCCGAGTTAGATTCCTAGTTATGATGTAGGCGCAGTAGATTCCGAGTTATGATGTAGGCGCAGTAGATTCCGAGTTAGATTCCGAGTTATGATGTAGGCGCAGTAGATTCCGAGTTATGATGTAGGCGCAGTAGATTCCGAGTTAGATTCCGAGTTATGATGTAGGCGCAGTAGGTTCCGAGTTATGATGTAGGCGCAGTAGATTCCGAGTTATGATGTAGGCGCAGTAGATTCCGAGTTAGATTCCGAGTTATGATGTAGGCGCAGTAGATTCCGAGTTATGATGTAGGCGCAGTAGATTCCGAGTTAGATTCCGAGTTATGATGTAGGCGCAGTAGATTCCGAGTTATGATGTAGGCGCAGTAGATTCCGAGTTAGATACCGAGTTATGATGTAGGCGCAGTAGATTCCGAGTTATGATGTAGGCGCAGTAGATTCCGAGTTAGATTCCGAGTTATGACGTAGGCGCAGTAGATTCCGAGTTATGATGTAGGCGCAGTAGATTCCGAGTTAGATTCCGAGTTATGATGTAGGCGCAGTAGATTCCGAGTTATGATGTAGGCGCAGTAGATTCCGAGTTAGATTCCGAGTTATGATGTAGGCGCAGTAGATTCCGAGTTATGATGTAGGCGCAGTAGATTCCGAGTTAGATTCCGAGTTATGATGTAGGCGCAGTAGATTCCGAGTTATGATGTAGCCGCAGTAGATTCCGAGTTAGATTCCGAGTTATGATGTAGGCGCAGTAGGTTCCGAGTTATGATGTAGGCGCAGTAGATTCCGAGTTATGATGTAGGCGCAGTAGATTCCGAGTTAGATTCCGAGTTATGATGTAGGCGCAGTAGATTCCGAGTTATGATGTAGGCGCAGTAGATTCCGAGTTAGATTCCGAGTTATGATGTAGGCGCAGTAGATTCCGAGTTATGATGTAGGCGCAGTAGATTCCGAGTTATGATGTAGGCGCAGTAGATTCCGAGTTAGATTCCGAGTTATGATGCAGGCGCAGTAGATTCCGAGTTATGATGTAGGCGCAGTAGATTCCGAGTTAGATTCCGAGTTATGATGTAGGCGCAGTAGATTCCGAGTTATGATGTAGGCGCAGTAGATTCCGAGTTAGATTCCGAGTTATGATGTAGGCGCAGTAGATTCCGAGTTATGATGTAGGCGCAGTAGATTCCGAGTTAGATTCCGAGTTATGATGTAGGCGCAGTAGATTCTGAGTTATGATGTAGGCGCAGTAGATTCCGAGTTAGATTCCGAGTTATGATGTAGGCGCAGTAGATTCCGAGTTATGATGTAGGTGCAGTAGATTCCGAGTTAGATTCCGAGTTATGATGTAGGCGCAGTAGGTTCCGAGTTATGATGTAGGCGCAGTAGATTCCGAGTTAGATTCCGAGTTATGATGTAGGCGCAGTAGATTCCGAGTTATGATGTAGGCGCAGTAGATTCCGAGTTAGATTCCGAGTTATGATGTAGGCGCAGTAGATTCCGAGTTATGATGTAGACGCAGTAGATTCCGAGTTATGATGTAGGCGCAGTAGATTCTGAGTTAGATTCCGAGTTATGATGTAGACGCAGTAGATTCCGAGTTAGATTCCGAGTTATGATGTAGGCGCAGTAGATTCCGAGCTAAGATGTAGGCGCAGTAGATTCCGAGTTAGATTCCGAGTTATGATGTAGGCGCAGTAGATTCCGAGTTATGATGTAGGCGCAGTAGATTCCGAGTTAGATTCCGAGTTATGATGTAGGCGCAGTAGATTCCGAGTTATGATGTAGGCGCAGTAGATTCCGAGTTAGATTCCGATTTATGATGTAGGCGCAGTAGATTCCGAGTTATGATGTAGGCGCAGTAGATTCCGAGTTATATTCCGAGTTATGATGTAGGCACAGTAGATTCCGAGTTATGATGTAGGCGCAGTAGATTCCGAGTTATATTCCGAGTTATGATGTAGGCGCAGTAGATTCCGAGATATGATGCAGGCGCAGTAGATTCCGAGTTAGATTCCGAGTTATGATGTAGGCGCAGTAGATTCCGAGTTATGATGTAGGCGCAGTAGATTCCGAGTTAGATTCCGAGTTATGATGTAGGCGCAGTAGATTCCGAGTTATGATGTAGGCGCAGTAGATTCCGAGTTAGATTCCGAGTTATGATGTAGGCGCAGTAGATTCCGAGTTATGATGTAGGCGCAGTAGATTCCGAGTTAGATTCCGAGTTATGATGTAGGCGCAGTAGATTCCGAGTTATGATGTAGGCGCAGTAGATTCCGAGTTAGATTCCGAGTTATGATGTAGGCGCAGTAGATTCCGAGTTATGATGTAGGCGCAGTAGATTCCGAGTTTGATTCCGAGTTATGATGTAGGCGCAGTAGATTCCGAGTTATGATGTAGGCGCAGTAGATTCCGAGTTAGATTCCGAGTTATGATGTAGGCGCAGTAGATTCCGAGTTATGATGTAGGCGCAGTAGATTCCGAGTTAGATTCCGAGTTATGATGTAGGCGCAGTAGATTCCGAGTTATGATGTAGCCGCAGTAGATTCCGAGTTAGATTCCGAGTTATGATGTAGGCGCAGTAGGTTCCGAGTTATGATGTAGGCGCAGTAGATTCCGAGTTATGATGTAGGCGCAGTAGATTCCGAGTTAGATTCCGAGTTATGATGTAGGCGCAGTAGATTCCGAGTTATGATGTAGGCGCAGTAGATTCCGAGTTAGATTCCGAGTTATGATGTAGGCGCAGTAGATTCCGAGTTATGATGTAGGCGCAGTAGATTCCGAGTTAGATTCCGAGTTATGATGCAGGCGCAGTAGATTCCGAGTTATGATGTAGGCGCAGTAGATTCCGAGTTAGATTCCGAGTTATGATGTAGGCGCAGTAGATTCCGAGTTATGATGAAGGCGCAGTAGATTCCGAGTTAGATTCCGAGTTATGATGTAGGCGCAGTAGATTCCGAGTTATGATGTAGGCGCAGTAGATTCCGAGTTAGATTCCGAGTTATGATGTAGGCGCAGTAGATTCCGAGTTATGATGTAGGCGCAGTAGATTCCGAGTTAGATTCCGAGTTATGATGTAGGCGCAGTAGATTCCGAGTTATGATGTAGGCGCAGTAGATTCCGAGTTAGATTCCGAGTTATGATGTAGGCGCAGTAGGTTCCGAGTTATGATGTAGGCGCAGTAGATTCCGAGTTAGATTCCGAGTTATGATGTAGGCGCAGTAGATTCCGAGTTATGATGTAGGCGCAGTAGATTCCGAGTTAGATTCCGAGTTATGATGTAGGCGCAGTAGATTCCGAGTTATGATGTAGACGCAGTAGATTCCGAGTTATGATGTAGGCGCAGTAGATTCTGAGTTAGATTCCGAGTTATGATGTAGGCGCAGTAGATTCCGAGTTAGATTCCGAGTTATGATGTAGGCGCAGTAGATTCCGAGCTAAGATGTAGGCGCAGTAGATTCCGAGTTAGATTCCGAGTTATGATGTAGGCGCAGTAGATTCCGAGTTATGATGTAGGCGCAGTAGATTCCGAGTTATGATGTAGGCGCAGTAGATTCCGAGTTAGATTCCGAGTTATGATGTAGGCGCAGTAGATTCCGAGTTATGATGTAGGCGCAGTAGATTCCGAGTTAGATTCCGAGTTATGATGTAGGCGCAGTAGATTCCGAGTTATGATGTAGGCGCAGTAGATTCCGAGTTAGATTCCGAGTTATGATGTAGGCGCAGTAGATTCCGAGTTATGATGTAGGCGCAGTAGATTCCGAGTTAGATTCCGAGTTATGATGTAGGCGCAGTAGATTCCGAGTTATGATGCAGGCGCAGTAGATTCCGAGTTAGATTCCGAGTTATGATGTAGGCGCAGTAGATTCCGAGTTATGATGCAGGCGCAGTAGATTCCGAGTTAGATTCCGAGTTATGATGTAGGCGCAGTAGATTACGAGCTATGATGTAGGCGCAGTAGATTCTGAGTTAGATTCCGAGTTATGATGTAGGCGCAGTAGATTCCGAGTTATGATGTAGGCGCAGTAGATTCCGAGTTAGATTCCGAGTTATGATGTAGGCGCAGTAGATTCCGAGTTATGATGTAGGCGCAGTAGATTCCGAGTTAGATTCCGAGTTATGATGTAGGCGCAGTAGATTCCGAGTTATGATGTAGGCGCAGTAGATTCCGAGTTAGATTCCGAGTTATGATGTAGGCGCAGTAGATTCCGAGTTATGATGTTGGCGCAGTAGATTCCGAGTTAGATTCCGAGTTATGGTGTAGGCGCAGTAGATTCCGAGTTATGATGTAGGCGCAGTAGATTCCGTGTTAGATTCCGAGTTATGGTGTAGGTGCAGTAGATTCCGAGTTATGATGTAGGCGCAGTAGATTCCGAGTTATGATGTAGGCGCAGTAGATTCCGAGTTAGATTTCGAGTTATGATGTAGGCGCAGTAGATTCCGAGTTATGATGTAGGCGCAGTAGATTCCGAGTTAGATTCCGAGTTATGATGTAGGCGCAGTAGATTCCGAGTTATGATGTAGGCGCAGTAGATTCCGAGTTAGATTCCGAGTTATGATGTAGGCGCAGTAGATTCCGAGTTATGATGTAGGCGCAGTAGATTCCGAGTTAGATTCCGAGTTATGATGTAGGCGCAGTAGATTCCGAGTTATGATGTAGGCGCAGTAGATTCCGAGTTAGATTCCGAGTTATGATGTAGGCGCAGTAGATTCCGAGTTATGATGTAGTCGCAGTAGATTCCGAGTTAGATTCCGAGTTATGATGTAGGCGCAGTAGATTCCGAGTTATGATGTAGGCGCAATAGATTCCGAGTTAGATTCCGAGTTATGATGTAGGCGCAGTAGATTCCGAGTTATGATGTAGGCGCAGTAGATTCCGAGTTAGATTCCGAGTTATGATGTAGGCACAGTAGATTCCGAGTTAGATTCCGAGTTATGATGTAGGCGCAGTAGATTCCGAGTTATGATGTAGGCGCAGTAGATTCCGAGTTAGATTCCGAGTTATGATGTAGGCGCAGTAGATTCCGAGTTATGATGTAGGCGCAGTAGATTCCGAGTTAGATTCCGAGTTATGATGTAGGCGCAGTAGATTCCGAGTTAGATTCCGAGTTATGATGTAGGCGCAGTAGATTCCGAGTTATGATGTAGGCGCAGTAGATTCCGAGTTAGATTCCGAGTTATGATGTAGGCGCAGTAGATTCCGAGTTATGATGTTGGCGCAGTAGATTCCGAGTTAGATTCCGAGTTATGATGTAGGCGCAGTAGATTCCGAGTTAGATTCCGAGTTATGATGTAGGCGCAGTAGATTCCGAGTTATGATGTAGGCGCAGTAGATTCCGAGTTAGATTCCGAGTTATGATGTAGGCGCAGTAGGTTCCGAGTTATGAAGTAGGCGCAGTAGATTCCGAGTTATGATGTAGGCGCAGTAGATTCCGAGTTAGATTCCGAGTTATGATGTAGGCGCAGTAGATTCCGAGTTATGATGTAGGCGCAGTAGATTCCGAGTTAGATTCTGAGTTATGATGTAGGCGCAGTAGATTCCGAGTTATGATGTAGGCGCAGTAGATTCCGAGTTAGATTCCGAGTTATGATGCAGGCGCAGTAGATTCCGAGTTATGATGTAGGCGCAGTAGATTCCGAGTTAGATTCCGAGTTATGATGTAGGCGCAGTAGATTCCGAGTTAGATTCCGAGTTAGATTCCGAGTTATGATGTAGGCGCAGTAGATTCCGAGATAGATTCCGAGTTATGATGTAGGCGCAGTAGATTCCGAGTTATGATGTAGGCGCAGTAGATTCCGAGTTATATTCCGAGTTATGATGTAGGCACAGTAGATTCCGAGTTATGATGTAGGCGCAGTAGATTCCGAGTTAGATTCCGAGTTATGATGTAGGCGCAGTAGATTCCGAGTTATGATGCAGGCGCAGTAGATTCCGAGTTAGATTCCGAGTTATGATGTAGGCGCAGTAGATTCCGAGTTATGATGTAGGCGCAGTAGATTCCGAGTTAGATTCCGAGTTATGATGTAGGCGCAGTAGATTACGAGCTATGATGTAGGCGCAGTAGATTCTGAGTTAGATTCCGAGTTATGATGTAGGCGCAGTAGATTCCGAGTTATGATGTAGGCGCAGTAGATTCCGAGTTAGATTCCGAGTTATGATGTAGGCGCAGTAGATTCCGAGTTATGATGTAGGCGCAGTAGATTCCGAGTTAGATTCCGAGTTATGATGTAGGCGCAGTAGATTCCGAGTTATGATGTAGGCGCAGTAGATTCCGAGTTATATTCCGAGTTATGATGTAGGCGCAGTAGATTCCGAGTTATGATGTTGGCGCAGTAGATTCCGAGTTAGATTCCGAGTTATGATGTAGGCGCAGTAGATTCCGAGTTATGATGTAGGCGCAGTAGATTCCGTGTTAGATTCCGAGTTATGGTGTAGGTGCAGTAGATTCCGAGTTATGATGTAGGCGCAGTAGATTCCGAGTTATGATGTAGGCGCAGTAGATTCCGAGTTAGATTCCGAGTTATGATGTAGGCGCAGTAGATTCCGAGTTATGATGTAGGCGCAGTAGATTCCGAGTTAGATTCCGAGTTATGATGTAGGCGCAGTAGATTCCGAGTTATGATGTAGGCGCAGTAGATTCCGAGTTAGATTCCGAGTTATGATGTAGGCGCAGTAGATTCCGAGTTATGATGTAGGCGCAGTAGATTCCGAGTTAGATTCCGAGTTATGATGTAGGCGCAGTAGATTCCGAGTTATGATGTAGGCGCAGTAGATTCCGAGTTAGATTCCGAGTTATGATGTAGGCGCAGTAGATTCCGAGTTATGATGTAGGCGCAGTAGATTCCAAGTTAGATTCCGAGTTATGATGTAGGCGCAGTAGATTCCGAGTTATGATGTAGTCGCAGTAGATTCCGAGTTAGATTCCGAGTTATGATGTAGGCGCAGTAGATTCCGAGTTATGATGTAGTCGCAGTAGATTCCGAGTTAGATTCCGAGTTATGATGTAGGCGCAGTAGATTCCGAGTTATGATGTAGGCGCAGTAGATTCCGAGTTAGATTCCGAGTTATGATGTAGGCGCAGTAGATTCCGAGTTATGATGTAGGCGCAGTAGATTCCGAGTTAGATTCCGAGTTATGATGTAGGCGCAGTAGATTCCGAGTTATGATGTAGGCGCAGTAGATTCCGAGTTAGATTCCGAGTTATGATGTAGGCGCAGTAGATTCCGAGTTATGTTGTAGGCGCAGTAGATTCCGAGTTAGATTCCGAGTTATGATGTAGGCGCAGTAGATTCCGAGTTAGATTCCGAGTTATGATGTAGGCGCAGTAGATTCCGAGTTATGATGTAGGCGCAGTAGATTCCGAGTTAGATTCCGAGTTATGATGTAGGCGCAGTAGATTCCGAGTTATGATGTAGGCGCAGTAGATTCCGAGTTAGATTCCGAGTTATGATGTAGGCGCAGTAGATTCCGAGTTAGATTCCGAGTTATGATGTAGGCGCAGTAGATTCCGAGTTATGATGTAGGCGCAGTAGATTCCGAGTTAGATTCCGAGTTATGATGTAGGCGCAGTAGGTTCCGAGTTATGAAGTAGGCGCAGTAGATTCCGAGTTATGATGTAGGCGCAGTAGATTCCGAGTTAGATTCCGAGTTATGATGTAGGCGCAGTAGATTCCGAGTTATGATGTAGGCGCAGTAGATTCCGAGTTAGATTCTGAGTTATGATGTAGGCGCAGTAGATTCCGAGTTATGATGTAGGCGCAGTAGATTCCGAGTTAGATTCCGAGTTATGATGCAGGCGCAGTAGATTCCGAGTTATGATGTAGGCGCAGTAGATTCCGAGTTAGATTCCGAGTTATGATGTAGGCGCAGTAGATTCCGAGTTATGATGTAGGCGCAGTAGATTCCGAGTTAGATTCCGAGTTATGATGTAGGCGCAGTAGATTCCGAGTTATGATGTAGGCGCAGTAGATTCCGAGTTAGATTCCGAGTTATGATGTAGGCGCAGTAGATTCCGAGTTATGATGTAGGCGCAGTAGATTCCGAGTTAGATTCCGAGTTATGATGTAGGCGCAGTAGATTCCGAGTTAGATTCCGAGTTATGATGTAGGCGCAGTAGGTTCCGAGTTATGATGTAGGCGCAGTAGATTCCGAGTTAGATTCCGAGTTATGATGTAGGCGCAGTAGATTCCGAGTTATGATGTAGGCGCAGTAGATTCCGAGTTAGATTCCGAGTTATGATGTAGGCGCAGTAGATTCCGAGTTATGATGTAGGCGCAGTAGATTCCGAGTTATGATGTAGACGCAGTAGATTCCGAGTTATGATGTAGGCGCAGTAGATTCCGAGTTAGATTCCGAGTTATGATGTAGGCGCAGTAGATTCCGAGTTAGATTCCGAGTTATGATGTAGGCGCAGTAGATTCCGAGCTATGATGTAGGCGCAGTAGATTCCGAGTTAGATTCCGAGTTATGATGTAGGCGCAGTTAGTTCTGAGTTATGATGTAGGCGCAGTAGATTCCGAGTTATGATGTAGGCGCAGTAGATTCCGAGTTAGATTCCGAGTTATGATGTAGGCGCAGTAGATTCCGAGTTATGATGTAGGCGAAGTAGATTCCGAGTTAGATTCCGAGTTATGATGTAGGCGCAGTAGATTCCGAGTTATGATGTAGGCGCAGTAGATTCCGAGTTAGATTCCGAGTTATGATGTAGGCGCAGTAGATTCCGAGTTATGATGTAGGCGCAGTAGATTCCGAGTTATGATGTAGACACAGTAGATTCCGAGTTATGATGTAGGCGCAGTAGATTCTGAGTTAGATTCCGAGTTATGATGTAGGCGCAGTAGATTCCGAGTTAGATTCCGAGTTATGATGTAGGCGCAGTAGATTCCGAGCTATGATGTAGGCGCAATAGATTCCGAGTTAGATTCCGAGTTATGATGTAGGCGCAGTAGATTCCGAGTTATGATGTAGGCGCAGTAGATTCCGAGTTATGATGTAGGCGCAGTAGATTCCGAGTTAGATTCCGAGTTATGATGTAGGCGCAGTAGATTCCGAGTTATGATGTAGGCGCAGTAGATTCCGAGTTAGATTCCGAGTTATGATGTAGGCGCAGTAGATTCCGAGTTATGATGTAGGCGCAGTAGATTCCGAGTTAGATTCCGAGTTATGATGTAGGCGCAGTAGATTCCGAGTTATGATGTAGGCGCAGTAGATTCCGAGTTAGATTCCGAGTTATGATGTAGGCGCAGTAGATTCCGAGTTATGATGTAGGCGCAGTAGATTCCGAGTTAGATTCCGAGTTATGATGTAGGCGCAGTAGATTCCGAGTTATGATGTAGGCGCAGTAGATTCCGAGTTAGATTCCGAGTTATGATGTAGGCGCAGTAGATTCCGAGTTATGATGTAGGCGCAGTAGATTCCGAGTTAGATTCCGAGTTATGATGTAGGCGCAGTAGATTCCGAGTTATGATGTAGGCGCAGTAGATTCCGAGTTAGATTCCGAGTTATGATGTAGGCGCAGTAGATTCCGAGTTATGATGTAGGCGCAGTAGATACCGAGTTAGATTCCGAGTTATGAGGTAGGCGCAGTAGATTCCGAGTTATGATGTAGGCGCAGTAGATTCCGAGTTAGATTCCGAGTTATGATGCAGGCGCAGTAGATTCCGAGTTATGATGTAGGCGCAGTAGATTCCGAGTTATGATGTAGGCGCAGTAGATTCCGAGTTAGATACGAGTTATGATGTAGGCGCAGTAGATTCCGAGTTATGATGTAGGCGCCGTAGATTCCGAGTTAGATTCCGAGTTATGATGTAGGCGCAGTAGATTCCGAGTTATGATGTAGACGCAGTAGATTCCGAGTTATGATGTAGGCGCAGTAGATTCCGAGTTAGATTCCGAGTTATGATGTAGGCGCAGTAGATTCCGAGTTAGATTCCGAGTTATGATGTAGGCGCAGTAGATTCCGAGCTATGATGTAGGCGCAGTAGATTCTGAGTTAGATTCCGAGTTATGATGTAGGCGCAGTAGATTCCGAGTTATGATGTAGGCGCAGTAGATTCCGAGTTAGATTCCGAGTTATGATGTAGGCGCAGTAGATTCCGAGTTATGATGTAGGCGCAGTAGATTCCGAGTTAGATTCCGAGTTATGATGTAGGCGCAGTAGATTCCGAGTTATGATGTAGGCGCAGTAGATTCCGAGTTATATTCCGAGTTATGATGTAGGCGCAGTAGATTCCGAGTTATGATGTTGGCGCAGTAGATTCCGAGTTAGATTCCGAGTTATGATGTAGGCGCAGTAGATTCCGAGTTATGATGTAGGCGCAGTAGATTCCGAGTTAGATTCCGAGTTATGATGTAGGCGCAGTATATTCCGAGTTATGATGTAGGCGCAGTAGATTCCAAGTTATGATGTAGGCGCAGTAGATTCCGAGTTAGATTCCGAGTTATGATGTAGGCGCAGTAGATTCCGAGCTATGATGTAGGCGCAGTAGATTCCGAGTTAGATTCCGAGTTATGATGTAGGCGCAGTAGATTCCGAGTTATGATGTAGGCGCAGTAGATTCCGAGTTAGATTCCGAGTTATGATGTAGGCGCAGTAGATTCCGAGTTATGATGTAGGCGCAGTAGATTCCGAGTTAGATTCCGAGTTATGATGTAGGCGCAGTAGATTCCGAGTTATGATGTAGGCGCAGTAGATTCCGAGTTAGATTCCGAGTTATGATGTAGGCGCAGTAGATTCCGAGTTATGATGTAGGCGCAGTAGATTCCGAGTTAGATTCCGAGTTATGATGTAGGCGCAGTAGATTCCGAGTTATGATGTAGTCGCAGTAGATTCCGAGTTAGATTCCGAGTTATGATGTAGGCGCAGTAGATTCCGAGTTATGATGTAGGCGCAGTAGATTCCGAGTTAGATTCCGAGTTATGATGTAGGCGCAGTAGGTTCCGAGTTATGATGTAGGCGCAGTAGATTCCGAGTTATGATGTAGGCGCAGTAGATTCCGAGTTAGATTCCGAGTTATGATGTAGGCGCAGTAGATTCCGAGTTATGATGTAGGCGCAGTAGATTCCGAGTTATGATGTAGGCGCAGTAGATTCCGAGTTATGATGTAGGCGCAGTAGATTCCGAGTTATGATGTAGACACAGTAGATTCCGAGTTATGATGTAGGCGCAGTAGATTCTGAGTTAGATTCCGAGTTATGATGTAGGCGCAGTAGATTCCGAGTTAGATTCCGAGTTATGATGTAGGCGCAGTAGATTCCGAGCTATGATGTAGGCGCAATAGATTCCGAGTTAGATTCTGAGTTATGATGTAGGCGCAGTAGATTCCGAGTTATGATGTAGGCGCAGTAGATTCCGAGTTATGATGTAGGCGCAGTAGATTCCGAGTTAGATTCCGAGTTATGATGTAGGCGCAGTAGATTCCGAGTTATGATGTAGGCGCAGTAGATTCCGAGTTAGATTCCGAGTTATGATGTAGGCGCAGTAGATTCCGAGTTATGATGTAGGCGCAGTAGATTCCGAGTTAGATTCCGAGTTATGATGTAGGCGCAGTAGATTCCGAGTTATGATGTAGGCGCAGTAGATTCCGAGTTAGATTCCGAGTTATGATGTAGGCGCAGTAGATTCCGAGTTATGATGTAGGCGCAGTAGATTCCGAGTCATGATGTAGGCGCAGTAGATTCCGAGTTAGATTCCGAGTTATGATGTAGGCGCAGTAGATTCCGAGTTACGATGTAGGCGCAGTAGATTCCGAGTTAGATTCCGAGTTATGATGTAGGCGCAGTAGATTCCGAGTTATGATGTAGGCGCAGTAGATTCCGAGTTAGATTCCGAGTTATGATGTAGGCGCAGTAGATTCCGAGTTATGATGTAGGCGCAGTAGATTCCGAGTTAGATTCCGAGTTATGATGTAGGCGCAGTAGATTCCGAGTTATGATGTAGGCGCAGTAGATACCGAGTTAGATTCCGAGTTATGATGTAGGCGCAGTAGATTCCGAGTTATGATGTAGGCGCAGTAGATTCCGAGTTAGATTCCGAGTTATGATGTAGGCGCAGTAGATTCCGAGTTATGATGTAGGCGCAGTAGATTCCGAGTTATGATGTAGGCGCAGTAGATTCCGAGTTAGATACGAGTTATGATGTAGGCGCAGTAGATTCCGAGTTATGATGTAGGCGCAGTAGATTCCGAGTTAGATTCCGAGTTATGATGTAGGCGCAGTAGATTCCGAGTTAGATTCCGAGTTATGATGTAGGCGCAGTAGATTCCGAGTTATGATGTAGGCGCAGTAGATTTCGAGTTAGATTCCGAGTTATGATGTAGGCGCAGTAGATTCCGAGTTATGATGTAGGCGCAGTAGATTCCGAGTTAGATTCCGAGTTATGATGTAGGCGCAGTAGATTCAAGTTATGATGTAGGCGCAGTAGATTCCGAGTTAGATTCCGAGTTATGATGTAGGCGCAGTAGATTCCGAGTTATGATGTAGGCGCAGTAGATTCCGAGTTAGATTCCTAGTTATGATGTAGGCGCAGTAGATTCCGAGTTATGATGTAGGCGCAGTAGATTCCGAGTTAGATTCCGAGTTATGATGTAGGCGCAGTAGATTCCGAGTTATGATGTAGGCGCAGTAGATTCCGAGTTAGATTCCGAGTTATGATGTAGGCGCAGTAGATTCCGAGTTAGATTCCGAGTTATGATGCAGGCGCAGTAGATTCCGAGTTATGATGTAGGCGCAGTAGATTCCGAGTTATGATGTAGGCGCAGTAGATTCCGAGTTAGATACGAGTTATGATGTAGGCGCAGTAGATTCCGAGTTATGATGTAGGCGCAGTAGATTCCGAGTTAGATTCCGAGTTATGATGTAGGCGCAGTAGATTCCGAGTTATGATGTAGACGCAGTAGATTCCGAGTTATGATGTAGGCGCAGTAGATTCCGAGTTAGATTCCGAGTTATGATGTAGGCGCAGTAGATTCCGAGTTAGATTCCGAGTTATGATGTAGGCGCAGTAGATTCCGAGCTATGATGTAGGCGCAGTAGATTCTGAGTTAGATTCCGAGTTATGATGTAGGCGCAGTAGATTCCGAGTTATGATGTAGGCGCAGTAGATTCCGAGTTAGATTCCGAGTTATGATGTAGGCGCAGTAGATTCCGAGTTATGATGTAGGCGCAGTAGATTCCGAGTTAGATTCCTAGTTATGATGTAGGCGCAGTAGATTCCGAGTTATGATGTAGGCGCAGTAGATTCCGAGTTATATTCCGAGTTATGATGTAGGCGCAGTAGATTCCGAGTTATGATGTTGGCGCAGTAGATTCCGAGTTAGATTCCGAGTTATGATGTAGGCGCAGTAGATTCCGAGTTATGATGTAGGCGCAGTAGATTCCGAGTTAGATTCCGAGTTATGATGTAGGCGCAGTATATTCCGAGTTATGATGTAGGCGCAGTAGATTCCGAGTTATGATGTAGGCGCAGTAGATTCCGAGTTAGATTCCGAGTTATGATGTAGGCGCAGTAGATTCCGAGCTATGATGTAGGCGCAGTAGATTCCGAGTTAGATTCCGAGTTATGATGTAGGCGCAGTAGATTCCGAGTTATGATGTAGGCGCAGTAGATTCCGAGTTAGATTCCGAGTTATGATGTAGGCGCAGTAGATTCCGAGTTAGATTCCGAGTTATGATGTAGGCGCAGTAGATTCCGAGTTATGATGTAGGCGCAGTAGATTCCGAGTTAGATTCCGAGTTATGATGTAGGCGCAGTAGATTCCGAGTTATGATGTAGGCGCAGTAGATTCCGAGTTAGATTCCGAGTTATGATGTAGGCGCAGTAGATTCCGAGTTATGATGTAGTCGCAGTAGATTCCGAGTTAGATTCCGAGTTATGATGTAGGCGCAGTAGATTCCGAGTTATGATGTAGGCGCAGTAGATTCCGAGTTAGATTCCGAGTTATGATGTAGGCGCAGTAGGTTCCGAGTTATGATGTAGGCGCAGTAGATTCCGAGTTATGATGTAGGCGCAGTAGATTCCGAGTTAGATTCCGAGTTATGATGTAGGCGCAGTAGATTCCGAGTTATGATGTAGGCGCAGTAGATTCCGAGTTATGATGTAGGCGCAGTAGATTCCGAGTTAGATTCCGAGTTATGATGTAGGCGCAGTAGATTCCGAGTTATGATGTAGGCGCAGTAGATTCCGAGTTAGATTCCGAGTTATGATGTAGGCGCAGTAGATTCCGAGTTAGATTCCGAGTTATGATGTAGGCGCAGTAGATTCCGAGTTATGATGTAGGCGCAGTAGATTCCGAGTTAGATTCCGAGTTATGATGTAGGCGCAGTAGATTCCGAGTTATGAAGTAGGCGCAGTAGATTCCGAGTTAGATTCCGAGTTATGATGTAGGCGCAGTAGATTCCGAGTTATGATGTAGGCGCAGTAGATTCCGAGTTAGATTCCGAGTTATGATGTAGGCGCAGTAGATTCCGAGTTATGATGTAGGCGCAGTAGATTCCGAGTTAGATTCCGAGTTATGATGTAGGCGCAGTAGATTCCGAGTTATGATGTAGGCGCAGTATATTCCGAGTTATGATGTAGACACAGTAGATTCCGAGTTATGATGTAGGCGCAGTAGATTCTGAGTTAGATTCCGAGTTATGATGTAGGCGCAGTAGATTCCGAGTTAGATTCCGAGTTATGATGTAGGCGCAGTAGATTCCGAGCTATGATGTAGGCGCAATAGATTCCGAGTTAGATTCTGAGTTATGATGTAGGCGCAGTAGATTCCGAGTTATGATGTAGGCGCAGTAGATTCCGAGTTATGATGTAGGCGCAGTAGATTCCGAGTTAGATTCCGAGTTATGATGTAGGCGCAGTAGATTCCGAGTTATGATGTAGGCGCAGTAGATTCCGAGTTAGATTCCGAGTTATGATGTAGGCGCAGTAGATTCCGAGTTATGATGTAGGCGCAGTAGATTCCGAGTTAGATTCCGAGTTATGATGTAGGCGCAGTAGATTTTGAGTTATGATGTAGGCGCAGTAGATTCCGAGTTAGATTCCGAGTTATGATGTAGGCGCAGTAGATTCCGAGTTATGATGTAGGCGCAGTAGATTCCGAGTCATGATGTAGGCGCAGTAGATTCCGAGTTAGATTCCGAGTTATGATGTAGGCGCAGTAGATTCCGAGTTACGATGTAGGCGCAGTAGATTCCGAGTTAGATTCCGAGTTATGATGTAGGCGCAGTAGATTCCGAGTTATGATGTAGGCGCAGTAGATTCCGAGTTAGATTCCGAGTTATGATGTAGGCGCAGTAGATTCCGAGTTATGATGTAGGCGCAGTAGATTCCGAGTTAGATTCCGAGTTATGATGTAGGCGCAGTAGATTCCGAGTTATGATGTAGGCGCAGTAGATACCGAGTTAGATTCCGAGTTATGATGTAGGCGCAGTAGATTCCGAGTTATGATGTAGGCGCAGTAGATTCCGAGTTAGATTCCGAGTTATGATGTAGGCGCAGTAGATTCCGAGTTATGATGTAGGCGCAGTAGATTCCGAGTTATGATGTAGGCGCAGTAGATTCCGAGTTAGATACGAGTTATGATGTAGGCGCAGTAGATTCCGAGTTATGATGTAGGCGCAGTAGATTCCGAGTTAGATTCCGAGTTATGATGTAGGCGCAGTAGATTCCGAGTTAGATTCCGAGTTATGATGTAGGCGCAGTAGATTCCGAGTTATGATGTAGGCGCAGTAGATTCCGAGTTAGATTCCGAGTTATGATGTAGGCGCAGTAGATTCCGAGTTATGATGTAGGCGCAGTAGATTCCGAGTTAGATTCCGAGTTATGATGTAGGCGCAGTAGATTCCGAGTTAGATTCCGAGTTATGATGTAGGCGCAGTATATTCCGAGTTATGATGTAGGCGCAGTAGATTCCGAGTTATGATGTAGGCGCAGTAGATTCCGAGTTAGATTCCGAGTTATGATGTAGGCGCAGTAGATTCCGAGCTATGATGTAGGCGCAGTAGATTCCGAGTTAGATTCCGAGTTATGATGTAGGCGCAGTAGATTCCGAGTTATGATGTAGGCGCAGTAGATTCCGAGTTAGATTCCGAGTTATGATGTAGGCGCAGTAGATTCCGAGTTATGATGTAGGCGCAGTAGATTCCGAGTTAGATTCCGAGTTATGATGTAGGCGCAGTAGATTCCGAGTTATGATGTAGGCGCAGTAGATTCCGAGTTAGATTCCGAGTTATGATGTAGGCGCAGTAGATTCCGAGTTATGATGTAGGCGCAGTAGATTCCGAGTTAGATTCCGAGTTATGATGTAGGCGCAGTAGATTCCGAGTTATGATGTAGTCGCAGTAGATTCCGAGTTAGATTCCGAGTTATGATGTAGGCGCAGTAGATTCCGAGTTATGATGTAGGCGCAGTAGATTCCGAGTTAGATTCCGAGTTATGATGTAGGCGCAGTAGGTTCCGAGTTATGATGTAGGCGCAGTAGATTCCGAGTTATGATGTAGGCGCAGTAGATTCCGAGTTAGATTCCGAGTTATGATGTAGGCGCAGTAGATTCCGAGTTATGATGTAGGCGCAGTAGATTCCGATTTATGATGTAGGCGCAGTAGATTCCGAGTTAGATTCCGAGTTATGATGTAGGCGCAGTAGATTCCGAGTTATGATGTAGGCGCAGTAGATTCCGAGTTAGATTCCGAGTTATGATGTAGGCGCAGTAGATTCCGAGTTAGATTCCGAGTTATGATGTAGGCGCAGTAGATTCCGAGTTATGATGTAGGCGCAGTAGATTCCGAGTTAGATTCCGAGTTATGATGTAGGCGCAGTAGATTCCGAGTTATGATGTAGGCGCAGTAGATTCCGAGTTAGATTCCGAGTTATGATGTAGGCGCAGTAGATTCCGAGTTATGATGTAGGCGCAGTAGATTCCGAGTTAGATTCCGAGTTATGATGTAGGCGCAGTAGATTCCGAGTTATGATGTAGGCGCAGTAGATTCCGAGTTAGATTCCGAGTTATGATGTAGGCGCAGTAGATTCCGAGTTATGATGTAGGCGCAGTAGATTCCGAGTTATGATGTAGACACAGTAGATTCCGAGTTATGATGTAGGCGCAGTAGATTCTGAGTTAGATTCCGAGTTATGATGTAGGCGCAGTAGATTCCGAGTTAGATTCCGAGTTATGATGTAGGCGCAGTAGATTCCGAGCTATGATGTAGGCGCAATAGATTCCGAGTAAGATTCTGAGTTATGATGTAGGCGCAGTAGATTCCGAGTTATGATGTAGGCGCAGTAGATTCCGAGTTATGATGTAGGCGCAGTAGATTCCGAGTTAGATTCCGAGTTATGATGTAGGCGCAGTAGATTCCGAGTTATGATGTAGGCGCAGTAGATTCCGAGTTAGATTCCGAGTTATGATGTAGGCGCAGTAGATTCCGAGTTATGATGTAGGCGCAGTAGATTCCGAGTTAGATTCCGAGTTATGATGTAGGCGCAGTAGATTTTGAGTTATGATGTAGGCGCAGTAGATTCCGAGTTAGATTCCGAGTTATGATGTAGGCGCAGTAGATTCCGAGTTATGATGTAGGCGCAGTAGATTCCGAGTCATGATGTAGGCGCAGTAGATTCCGAGTTAGATTCCGAGTTATGATGTAGGCGCAGCAGATTCCGAGTTACGATGTAGGCGCAGTAGATTCCGAGTTAGATTCCGAGTTATGATGTAGGCGCAGTAGATTCCGAGTTATGATGTAGGCGCAGTAGATTCCGAGTTAGATTCCGAGTTATGATGTAGGCGCAGTAGATTCCGAGTTATGATGTAGGCGCAGTAGATTCCGAGTTAGATTCCGAGTTATGATGTAGGCGCAGTAGATTCCGAGTTATGATGTAGGCGCAGTAGATACCGAGTTAGATTCCGAGTTATGATGTAGGCGCAGTAGATTCCGAGTTATGATGTAGGCGCAGTAGATTCCGAGTTAGATTCCGAGTTATGATGTAGGCGCAGTAGATTCCGAGTTATGATGTAGGCGCAGTAGATTCCGAGTTATGATGTAGGCGCAGTAGATTCCGAGTTAGATACGAGTTATGATGTAGGCGCAGTAGATTCCGAGTTATGATGTAGGCGCAGTAGATTCCGAGTTAGATTCCGAGTTATGATGTAGGCGCAGTAGATTCCGAGTTAGATTCCGAGTTATGATGTAGGCGCAGTAGATTCCGAGTTATGATGTAGGCGCAGTAGATTCCGAGTTAGATTCCGAGTTATGATGTAGGCGCAGTAGATTCCGAGTTATGATGTAGGCGCAGTAGATTCCGAGTTAGATTCCGAGTTATGATGTAGGCGCAGTAGATTCAAGTTATGATGTAGGCGCAGTAGATTCCGAGTTAGATTCCGAGTTATGATGTAGGCGCAGTAGATTCCGAGTTATGATGTAGGCGCAGTAGATTCCGAGTTAGATTCCTAGTTATGATGTAGGCGCAGTAGATTACGAGCTATGATGTAGGCGCAGTAGATTCCGAGTTAGATTCCGAGTTATGATGTAGGCGCAGTAGATTCCGAGTTATGATGTAGGCGCAGTAGATTCCGAGTTAGATTCCGAGTTATGATGTAGGCGCAGTATGTTCCGAGTTATGATGTAGGCGCAGTAGATTCCGAGTTATGATGTAGGCGCAGTAGATTCCGAGTTAGATTCCGAGTTATGATGTAGGCGCAGTAGATTCCGAGTTATGATGTAGGCGCAGTAGATTCCGAGTTAGATTCCGAGTTATGATGTAGGCGCAGTAGATTCCGAGTTATGATGTAGGCGCAGTAGATTCCGAGTTAGATTCCGAGTTATGATGTAGGCGCAGTAGATTCCGAGTTATGATGTAGGCGCAGTAGATTCCGAGTTAGATTCCGAGTTATGATGTAGGCGCAGTAGATTCCGAGTTATGATGTAGGCGCAGTAGATTCCGAGTTAGATTCCGAGTTATGATGTAGGCGCAGTAGATTCCGAGTTATGATGTAGGCGCAGTAGATTCCGAGTTAGATTCCGAGTTATGATGTAGGCGCAGTAGATTCCGAGTTATGATGTAGGCGCAGTAGATTCCGAGTTAGATTCCGAGTTATGATGTAGGCGCAGTAGATTCCGAGTTATGATGTAGGCGCAGTAGATTCCGAGTTAGATTCCGAGTTATGATGTAGGCGCAGTAGGTTCCGAGTTATGATGTAGGCGCAGTAGATTCCGAGTTATGATGTAGGCGCAGTAGATTCCGAGTTAGATTCCGAGTTATGATGTAGGCGCAGTAGATTCCGAGTTATGATGTAGGCGCAGTAGATTCCGAATTAGATTCCGAGTTATGATGTAGGCGCAGTAGATTCCGAGTTATTATGTAGGCGCAGTAGATTCCGAGTTAGATTCCGAGTTATGATGCAGGCGCAGTAGATTCCGAGTTATGATGTAGGCGCAGTAGATTCCGAGTTAGATTCCGAGTTATGATGTAGGCGCAGTAGATTCCGAGTTATGATGTAGGCGCAGTAGATTCCGAGTTAGATTCCGAGTTATGATGTAGGCGCAGTAGATTCCGAGTTATGATGTAGGCGCAGTAGATTCCGAGTTAGATTCCGAGTTATGATGTAGGCGCAGTAGATTCCGAGTTATGATGTAGGCGCAGTAGATTCCGAGTTAGATTCCGAGTTATGATGTAGGCGCAGTAGATTCCGAGTTATGATGTAGGCGCAGTAGATTCCGAGTTAGATTCCGATTTATGATGTAGGCGCAGTAGGTTCCGAGTTATGATGTAGGCGCAGTAGATTCCGAGTTATGATGTAGGCGCAGTAGATTCCGAGGTAGATTCCGAGTTATGATGTAGGCGCAGTAGATTCCGAGTTATGATGTAGGCGCAGTAGATTCCGAGTTAGATTCCGAGTTATGATGTAGGCGCAGTAGATTCCGAGTTATGATGTAGGCGCAGTAGATTCCGAGTTATGATGTAGACGCAGTAGATTCCGAGTTATGATGTAGTCGCAGTAGATTCCGAGTTAGATTCCGAGTTATGATGTAGGCGCAGTAGATTCCGAGTTATGATGTAGGCGCAGTAGATTCCGAGCTAAGATGTAGGCGCAGTAGATTCCGAGTTAGATTCCGAGTTATGATGTAGGCGCAGTAGATTCCGAGTTATGATGTAGGCGCAGTAGATTCCGAGTTATGATGTAGGCGCAGTAGATTCCGAGTTAGATTCCGAGTTATGATGTAGGCGCAGTAGATTCCGAGTTATGATGTAGGCGCAGTAGATTCCGAGTTAGATTCCGAGTTATGATGTAGGCGCAGTAGATTCCGAGTTATGATGTAGGCGCAGTAGATTCCGAGTTATATTCCGAGTTATGATGTAGGCACAGTAGATTCCGAGTTATGATGTAGGCGCAGGAGATTCCGAGTTAGATTCCGAGTTATGATGTAGGCGCAGTAGATTCCGAGTTATGATGCAGGCGCAGTAGATTCCGAGTTAGATTCCGAGTTATGATGTAGGCGCAGTAGATTCCGAGTTATGATGTAGGCGCAGTAGATTCCGAGTTAGATTCCGAGTTATGATGTAGGCTCAGTAGATTCCGAGTTTTGATGTAGGCGCAGTAGATTCCGAGTTAGATTCCGAGTTATGATGTAGGCGCAGTAGATTCCGAGTTAGATTCCGAGTTATGATGTAGGCGCAGTAGATTCCGAGTTATGATGTAGGCGCAGTAGATTCCGAGTTAGATTCCGAGTTATGATGTAGGCGCAGTAGATTCCAAGTTATGATGTAGGCGCAGTAGATTCCGAGTTAGATTCCGAGTTATGATGTAGGCGCAGTAGATTCCGAGTTATGATGTAGGCGCAGTAGATTCCGAGTTAGATTCCGAGTTATGATGTAGGCGCAGTAGATTCCGAGTTATGATGTAGGCGCAGTAGATTCCGAGTTAGATTCCGAGTTATGATGTAGGCGCAGTAGATTCCGAGTTATGATGTAGGCGCAGTAGATTCCGAGTTATATTCCGAGTTATGATGTAGGCACAGTAGATTCCGAGTTATGATGTAGGCGCAGTAGATTCCGAGTTAGATTCCGAGTTATGATGTAGGCGCAGTAGATTCCGAGTTATGATGCAGGCGCAGTAGATTCCGAGTTAGATTCCGAGTTATGATGTAGGCGCAGTAGATTCCGAGTTATGATGTAGGCGCAGTAGATTCCGAGTTAGATTCCGAGTTATGATGTAGGCTCAGTAGATTCCGAGTTTTGATGTAGGCGCAGTAGATTTCGAGTTAGATTCCGAGTTATGATGTAGGCGCAGTAGATTCCGAGTTAGATTCCGAGTTATGATGTAGGCGCAGTAGATTCCGAGTTATGATGTAGGCGCAGTAGATTCCGAGTTAGATTCCGAGTTATGATGTAGGCGCAGTAGATTCCAAGTTATGATGTAGGCGCAGTAGATTCCGAGTTAGATTCCGAGTTATGATGTAGGCGCAGTAGATTCCGAGTTATGATGTAGGCGCAGTAGATTCCGAGTTAGATTCCGAGTTATGATGTAGGCGCAGTAGATTCAAGTTATGATGTAGGCGCAGTAGATTCCGAGTTAGATTCCGAGTTATGATGTAGGCGCAGTAGATTCCGAGTTATATTCCGAGTTATGATGTAGGCGCAGTAGATTCCGAGTTATGATGTAGGCGCAGTAGATTCCGAGTTAGATTCCGAGTTATGATGTAGGCGCAGTAGATTCCGAGTTATGATGTAGGCGCAGTAGATTCCGAGTTAGATTCCGAGTTATGATGTAGGTGCAGTAGATTCCGAGTTATGATGTAGGCGCAGTAGATTCCGAGTTATGATGTAGGCGCAGTAGATTCCGAGTTAGATTCCGAGTTATGATGTAGGCGCAGTAGATTCCGAGTTAGATTCCGAGTTATGATGTAGGCGCAGTAGATTCCGAGTTATGATGTAGGCGCAGTAGATTCCGAGTTAGATTCCGAGTTATGATGTAGGCGCAGTAGATTCCGAGTTATGATGTAGGCACAGTAGATTCCGAGTTAGATTCCGAGTTATGATGTAGGTGCAGTAGATTCCGAGTTATGATGTAGGCGCAGTAGATTCCGAGTTAGATTCCGAGTTATGATGTAGGCGCAGTAGATTCCGAGTTATGATGTAGGCGCAGTAGATTCCGAGTTAGATTCCGAGTTATGATGTAGGCGCAGTAGATTCCGAGCTAAGATGTAGGTGCAGTAGATTCCGAGTTAGATTCCGAGTTATGATGTAGGCACAGTAGATTCCGAGTTATGATGTAGGCGCAGTAGATTCCGAGTTATGATGTAGGCGCAGTAGATTCCGAGTTAGATTCCGAGTTATGATGTAGGCGCAGTAGATTCCGAGTTATGATGTAGGCGCAGTAGATTCCGAGTTAGATTCCGAGTTATGATGTAGGCGCAGTAGATTCCGAGTTATGATGTAGGCGCAGTAGATTCCGAGTTATATTCCGAGTTATGATGTAGGCACAGTAGATTCCGAGTTATGATGTAGGCGCAGTAGATTCCGAGTTAGATTCCGAGTTATGATGTAGGCGCAGTAGATTCCGAGTTATGATGCAGGCGCAGTAGATTCCGAGTTAGATTCCGAGTTATGATGTAGGCGCAGTAGATTCCGAGTTATGATGTAGGCGCAGTAGATTCCGAGTTAGATTCCGAGTTATGATGTAGGCTCAGTAGATTCCGAGTTTTGATGTAGGCGCAGTAGATTCCGAGTTAGATTCCGAGTTATGATGTAGGCGCAGTAGATTCCGAGTTAGATTCCGAGTTATGATGTAGGCGCAGTAGATTCCGAGTTATGATGTAGGCGCAGTAGATTCCGAGTTAGATTCCGAGTTATGATGTAGGCGCAGTAGATTCCGAGTTATGATGTAGGTGCAGTAGATTCCGAGTTAGATTCCGAGTTATGATGTAGGCGCAGTAGATTCCGAGTTATGATGTAGGCGCAGTAGATTCCGAGTTAGATTCCGAGTTATGATGTAGGCGCAGTAGATTCAAGTTATGATGTAGGCGCAGTAGATTCCGAGTTAGATTCCGAGTTATGATGTAGGCGCAGTAGATTCCGAGTTATGATGTAGGCGCAGTAGATTCCGAGTTATATTCCGAGTTATGATGTAGGCGCAGTAGATTCCGAGTTATGATGTAGGCGCAGTAGATTCCGAGTTAGATTCCGAGTTATGATGTAGGCGCAGTAGATTCCGAGTTATGATGTAGGCGCAGTAGATTCCGAGTTAGATTCCGAGTTATGATGTAGGCGCAGTAGATTCCGAGTTATGATGTAGGCGCAGTAGATTCCGAGTTATGATGTAGGCGCAGTAGATTCCGAGTTAGATTCCGAGTTATGATGTAGGCGCAGTAGATTCCGAGTTAGATTCCGAGTTATGATGCAGGCGCATTAGATTCCGAGTTATGATGTAGGCGCAGTAGATTCCGAGTTAGATTCCGAATTATGATGTAGGCGCAGTAGATTCCGAGTTATGATGTAGGCGCAGTAGATTCCGAGTTAGATTCCGAGTTATGATGTAGGCGCAGTAGATTCCGAGTTATGATGTAGGCGCAGTAGATTCCGAGTTAGATTCCGAGTTATGATGTAGGCGCAGTAGATTCCGAGTTATGATGTAGGCGCAGTAGATTCCGAGTTAGATTCCGAGTTATGATGTAGGCGCAGTAGATTCCGAGTTATGATGTAGGCGCAGTAGATTCCGAGTTAGATTCCGAGTTATGATGTAGGCGCAGTAGATTCCGAGTTATGATGTAGGCGCAGTAGATTCCGAGTTAGATTCCGAGTTATGATGTAGGCGCAGTAGATTCCGAGTTATGATGTAGGCGCAGTAGATTCCGAGTTAGATTCCGAGTTATGATGTAGGCGCAGTAGATTCCGAGTTATGATGTAGGCGCAGTAGATTCCGAGTTAGATTCCGAGTTATGATGTAGGCGCAGTAGATTCCGAGTTATGATGTAGGCGCAGTAGATTCCGAGTTAGATTCCGAGTTATGATGTAGGCGCAGTAGATTCCGAGTTAGATTCCGAGTTATGATGTAGGCGCAGTAGATTCCGAGTTATGATGTAGGCGCAGTAGATTCCGAGTTAGATTCCGAGTTATGATGTAGGCGCAGTAGATTCCGAGTTATGATGTAGGCGCAGTAGATTCCGAGTTAGATTCCGAGTTATGATGTAGGCGCAGTAGATTCCGAGTTATGATGTAGTCGCAGTAGATTCCGAGTTAGATTCCGAGTTATCATGTAGGCGCAGTAGATTCCGAGTTATGATGTAGGCGCAGTAGATTCCGAGTTAGATTCCGAGTTATGATGTAGGCGCAGTAGGTTCCGAGTTATGATGTAGGCGCAGTAGATTCCGAGTTATGATGTAGGCGCAGTAGATTCCGAGTTAGATTCCGAGTTATGATGTAGGCGCAGTAGATTCCGAGTTATGATGTAGGCGCAGTAGATTCCGAGTTAGATTCCGAGTTATGATGTAGGCGCAGTAGATTCCGAGTTATGATGTAGGCGCAGTAGATTCCGAGTTAGATTCCGAGTTATGATGTAGGCGCAGTAGATTCCGAGTTATAATGTAGGCGCAGTAGATTCCGAGTTAGATTCCGAGTTATGATGTAGGCGCAGTAGATTCCGAGTTAGATTCCGAGTTATGATGTAGGCGCAGTAGATTCCGAGTTAGATTCCGAGTTATGATGTAGGCGCAGTAGATTCCGAGTTATGATGTAGGCGCAGTAGATTCCGAGTTTGATTCCGAGTTATGATGTAGGCGCAGTAGATTCCGAGTTATGATGTAGGCGCAGTAGATTCCGAGTTAGATTCCGAGTTATGATGTAGGCGCAGTAGATTCCGAGTTATGATGTAAACGCAGTAGATTCCGAGTTAGATTCCGAGTTATGATGTAGGCGCAGTAGGTTCCGAGTTATGAAGTAGGCGCAGTAGATTCCGAGTTATGATGTAGGCGCAGTAGATTCCGAGTTAGATTCCGAGTTATGATGTAGGCGCAGTAGATTCCGAGTTATGATGTAGGCGCAGTAGATTCCGAGTTAGATTCCGAGTTATGATGTAGGCGCAGTAGATTCCGAGTTATGATGTAGGCGCAGTAGATTCCGAGTTAGATTCCGAGTTATGATGCAGGCGCAGTAGATTCCGAGTTATGATGTAGGCGCAGTAGATTCCGAGTTAGATTCCGAGTTATGATGTAGGCGCAGTAGATTCCGAGTTATGATGTAGGCGCAGTAGATTCCGAGTTAGATTCCGAGTTATGATGTAGGCGCAGTAGATTCCGAGTTATGATGTAGGCGCAGTAGATTCCGAGTTAGATTCCGAGTTATGATGTAGGCGCAGTAGATTCCGAGTTATGATGTAGGCGCAGTAGATTCCGAGTTAGATTCCGAGGTATGATGTAGGCGCAGTAGATTCCGAGTTAGATTCCGAGTTATGATGTAGGCGCAGTAGGTTCCGAGTTATGATGTAGGCGCAGTAGATTCCGAGTTATGATGTAGGCGCAGTAGATTCCGAGTTAGATTCCGAGTTATGATGTAGGCGCAGTAGATTCCGAGTTATGATGTAGGCGCAGTAGATTCCGAGTTAGATTCCGAGTTATGATGTAGGCGCAGTAGATTCCGAGTTATGATGTAGGCGCAGTAGATTCCGAGTTATGATGTAGGCGCAGTAGATTCCGAGTTATGATGTAGGCGCAGTAGATTCCGAGTTAGATTCCGAGTTATGATGTAGGCGCAGTAGATTCCGAGTTAGATTCCGAGTTATGATGTAGGCGCAGTAGATTCCGAGCTATGATGTAGGCGCAGTAGATTCCGAGTTAGATTCCGAGTTATGATGTAGGCGCAGTTAGTTCTGAGTTATGATGTAGGCGCAGTAGATTCCGAGTTATGATGTAGGCGCAGTAGATTCCGAGTTAGATTCCAAGTTATGATGTAGGCGCAGTAGATTCCGAGTTATGATGTAGGCGCAGTAGATTCCAGGTTAGATTCCGAGTTATGATGTAGGCGCAGTAGATTCCGAGTTATGATGTAGGCGCAGTAGATTCCGAGTTATGATGTAGACACAGTAGATTCCGAGTTATGATGTAGGCGCAGTAGATTCTGAGTTAGATTCCGAGTTATGATGTAGGCGCAGTAGATTCCGAGTTAGATTCCGAGTTATGATGTAGGCGCAGTAGATTCCGAGCTATGATGTAGGCGCAGTAGATTCCAAGTTAGATTCCGAGTTATGATGTAGGCGCAGTAGATTCCGAGTTATGATGTAGGCGCAGTAGATTCCGAGTTAGATTCCGAGTTATGATGTAGGCGCAGTAGATTTCGAGTTATGATGTAGGCGCAGTAGATTCCGAGTTAGATTCCGAGTTATGATGTAGGCGCAGTAGATTCCGAGTTATGATGTAGGCGCAGTAGATTCCGAGTTAGATTCCGAGTTATGATGTAGGCGCAGTAGATTCCGAGTTATGATGTAGGCGCAGTAGATTCCGAGTTAGATTCCGAGTTATGATGTAGGCGCAGTAGATTCCGAGTTATGATGTAGGCGCAGTAGATTCCGAGTTAGATTCCGAGTTATGATGTAGGCGCAGTCGATTCCGAGTTATGATGTAGGCGCAGTAGATTCCGAGTTAGATTCCGAGTTATGATGTAGGCGCAGTAGATTCCGATTTATGATGTAGGCGCAGTAGATTCCGAGTTATGATGTAGGCTCAGTAGATTCCGAGTTAGATTCCGAGTTATGATGTAGGCGCAGTAGATTCCGAGTTATGATGTAGGCGCAGTAGATTCCGAGTTAGATTCCGAGTTATGATGTAGGCGCAGTAGATTCCGAGTTAGATTCCGAGTTATGATGTAGGCGCAGTAGATTCCGAGTTATGATGTAGGCGCAGTAGATTCCGAGTTAGATTCCGAGTTATGATATAGGCGCAGTAGTTTCCGAGTTAGATTCCGAGTTATGATGTAGGCGCAGTAGATTCCGAGTTATGATGTAGGCGCAGTAGATTCCGAGTTAGATTCCGAGTTATGATGTAGGCGCAGTAGATTCCGAGTTATGATGTAGGCGCAGTAGATTCCGAGTTAGATTCCGAGTTATGATGTAGGCGCAGTAGATTCCGAGTTATGATGTAGGCGCAGTAGATTCCGAGTTAGATTCCGAGTTATGATGTAGGCGCAGTAGGTTCCGAGTTATGATGTAGGCGCAGTAGATTCCGAGTTATGATGTAGGCGCAGTAGATTCCGAGTTAGATTCCGAGTTATGATGTAGGCGCAGTAGATTCCGAGTTAGATTCCGAGTTATGATGTAGGCGCAGTAGATTCCGAGTTATGATGTAGGCGCAGTAGATTCCGAGTTAGATTCCGAGTTATGATGTAGGCGCAGTAGGTTCCGAGTTATGATGTAGGCGCAGTAGATTCCGAGTTATGATGTAGGCGCAGTAGATTCCGAGTTAGATTCCGAGTTAGATTCCGAGTTATGATGTAGGCGCAGTAGATTCCGAGTTATGATGTAGGCGCAGTAGATTCCGAGTTAGATTCCGAGTTATGATGTAGGCGCAGTAGATTCCGAGTTATGATGTAGACGCAGTAGATTCCGAGTTATGATGTAGGCGCAGTAGATTCTGAGTTAGATTCCGAGTTATGATGTAGGCGCAGTAGATTCCGAGTTAGATTCCGAGTTATGATGTAGGCGCAGTAGATTCCGAGCTAAGATGTAGGCGCAGTAGATTCCGAGTTAGATTCCGAGTTATGATGTAGGCGCAGTAGATTCCGAGTTATGATGTAGGCGCAGTAGATTCCGAGTTATGATGTAGGCGCAGTAGATTCCGAGTTAGATTCCGAGTTATGATGTAGGCGCAGTAGATTCCGAGTTATGATGTAGGCGCAGTAGATTCCGAGTTAGGTTCCGAGTTATGATGTAGGCGCAGTAGATTCCGAGTTATGATGTAGGCGCAGTAGATTCCGAGTTATATTCCGAGTTATGATGTAGGCGCAGTAGATTCCGAGTTATGATGTAGGCGCAGTAGATTCCGAGTTAGATTCCGAGTTATGATGTAGGCGCAGTAGATTCCGAGTTATGATGCAGGCGCAGTAGATTCCGAGTTAGATTCCGAGTTATGATGTAGGCGCAGTAGATTCCGAGTTATGATGTAGGCGCAGTAGATTTCGAGTTAGATTCCGAGTTATGATGTAGGCTCAGTAGATTCCGAGTTATGATGTTTGCGCAGTAGATTCCGAGTTAGATTCCGAGTTATGATGTAGGCGCAGTAGATTCCGAGTTATGATGTAGGCGCAGTAGATTCCGAGTTAGATTCCGAGTTATGATGTAGGCGCAGTAGATTCCGAGTTATGATGTAGGCGCAGTAGATTCCGAGTTAGATTCCGAGTTATGATGTAGGCGCAGTAGATTCTGAGTTATGATGTAGGCGCAGTAGATTCCGAGTTAGATTCCGAGTTATGATGTAGGCGCAGTAGATTCCGAGTTATGATGTAGGCGCAGTAGATTCCGAGTTAGATTCCGAGTTATGATGTAGGCGCAGTAGATTCAAGTTATGATGTAGGCGCAGTAGATTCCGAGTTAGATTCCGAGTTATGATGTAGGCGCAGTAGATTCCGAGTTATGATGTAGGCGCAGTAGATTCCGAGTTAGGTTCCGAGTTATGATGTAGGCGCAGTAGATTCCGAGTTATGATGTAGGCGCAGTAGATTCCGAGTTATATTCCGAGTTATGATGTAGGCGCAGTAGATTCCGAGTTATGATGTAGGCGCAGTAGATTCCGAGTTAGATTCCGAGTTATGATGTAGGCGCAGTAGATTCCGAGTTATGATGCAGGCGCAGTAGATTCCGAGTTAGATTCCGAGTTATGATGTAGGCGCAGTAGATTCCGAGTTATGATGTAGGCGCAGTAGATTCCGAGTTAGATTCCGAGTTATGATGTAGGCGCAGTAGATTCCGAGTTATGATGTAGGCGCAGTAGATTCCGAGTTAGATTCCGAGTTATGATGTAGGCGCAGTAGATTCCGAGTTATGATGTAGGCGCAGTAGATTCCGAGTTATGATGTAGGCGCAGTAGATTCCGAGTTAGATTCCGAGTTATGATGTAGGCGCAGTAGATTCCGAGTTATGATGTAGGCGCAGTAGATTCCGAGTTAGATTCCGAGTTATGATGTAGGCGCAGTAGATTCCGAGTTATGATGTAGGCGCAGTAGATTCCGAGTTAGATTCCGAGTTATGATGTAGGCGCAGTAGATTCCGAGTTATGATGTAGGCGCAGTAGATTCCGAGTTAGATTCCGAGTTATGATGTAGGCGCAGTAGATTCCGAGTTATGATGTAGGCGCAGTAGATTCCGAGTTAGATTCCGAGTTATGATGTATGCGCAGTAGATTCCGAGTTATGATGTAGGCGCAGTAGATTCCGAGTTAGATTCCGAGTTATGATGTAGGCGCAGTAGATTCCGAGTTAGATTCCGAGTTATGATGTAGGCGCAGTAGATTCCGAGTTATGATGTAGGCGCAGTAGATTCCGAGTTAGATTCCGAGTTATGATGTAGGCGCAGTAGATTCCGAGTTATGATGTAGGCGCAGTAGATTCCGAGTTAGATTCCGAGTTATGATGTAGGCGCAGTAGATTCCGAGTTATGATGTAGGCGCAGTAGATTCCGAGTTAGATTCCGAGTTATGATGTAGGCGCAGTAGATTCCGAGTTATGATGTAGGCGCAGTAGATTCCGAGTTATGATGTAGGCGCAGTAGATTCCGAGTTAGATTCCGAGTTATGATGTAGGCGCAGTAGATTCCGAGTTATGATGTAGGCGCAGTAGATTCCGAGTTAGATTCCGAGTTATGATGTAGGCGCAGTAGATTCCGAGTTATGATGTAGGCGCAGTAGATTCCGAGTTAGATTCCGAGTTATGATGTAGGCGCAGTAGATTCCAAGTTATGATGTAGGCGCAGTAGATTCCGAGTTAGATTCCGAGTTATGATGTAGGCGCAGTAGATTCCGAGTTATGATGTAGGCGCAGTAGATACCGAGTTAGATTCCGAGTTATGATGTAGGCGCAGTAGATTCCGAGTTATGATGTAGGCGCAGTAGATTCCGAGTTAGATTCCGAGTTATGATGTAGGCGCAGTAGATTCCGAGTTATGATGTAGGCGCAGTAGATTCCGAGTTATGATGTAGGCGCAGTAGATTCCGAGTTAGATACGAGTTATGATGTAGGCGCAGTAGATTCCGAGTTATGATGTAGGCGCAGTAGATTCCGAGTTAGATTCCGAGTTATGATGTAGGCGCAGTAGATTCCGAGTTAGATTCCGAGTTATGATGTAGGCGCAGTAGATTCCGAGCTATGATGTAGGCGCAGAAGATTCCGAGTTAGATTCCGAGTTATGATGTAGGCGCAGTAGATTCCGAGTTATGATGTAGGCGCAGTAGATTCCGAGTTAAATTCCGAGTTATGATGTAGGCGCAGTAGATTCCGAGTTATGATGTAGGCGCAGTAGATTCCGAGTTAGATTCCGAGTTATGATGTAGGCGCAGTAGATTCCGAGTTATGATGTAGGCGCAGTAGATTCCGAGTTATATTCCGAGTTATGATGTAGGCGCAGTAGATTCCGAGTTATGATGTTGGCGCAGTAGATTCCGAGTTAGATTCCGAGTTATGATGTAGGCGCAGTAGATTCCGAGTTATGATGTAGGCGCAGTAGATTCCGAGTTAGATTCCGAGTTATGATGTAGGCGCAGTAGATTCCGAGTTATGATGTAGGCGCAGTAGATTCCGAGTTATGATGTAGGCGCAGTAGATTCCGAGTTAGATTCCGAGTTATGATGTAGGCGCAGTAGATTCCGAGTTATGATGTAGGCGCAGTAGATTCCGAGTTAGATTCCGAGTTATGATGTAGGCGCAGTAGATTCCGAGTTATGATGTAGGCGCAGTAGATTCCGAGTTAGATTCCGAGTTATGATGTAGGCGCAGTAGATTCCGAGTTATGATGTAGTCGCAGTAGATTCCGAGTTAGATTCCGAGTTATGATGTAGGCGCAGTAGATTCCGAGTTATGATGTAGGCGCAGTAGATTCCGAGTTAGATTCCGAGTTATGATGTAGGCGCAGTAGGTTCCGAGGTATGATGTAGGCGCAGTAGATTCCGAGTTATGATGTAGGCGCAGTAGATTCCGAGTTAGATTCCGAGTTATGATGTAGGCGCAGTAGATTCCGAGTTATGATGTAGGCGAAGTAGATTCCGAGTTAGATTCCGAGTTATGATGTAGGCGCAGTAGATTCCGAGTTATGATGTAGGCGCAGTAGATTCCGAGTTAGATTCCGAGTTATGATGTAGGCGCAGTAGATTCCGAGTTATAATGTAGGCGCAGTAGATTCCGAGTTAGATTCCGAGTTATGATGTAGGCGCAGTAGATTCCGAGTTATGATGTAGGCGCAGTAGATTCCGAGTTAGATTCCGAGTTATGATGTAGGCGCAGTAGATTCCGAGTTAGATTCCGAGTTATGATGTAGGCGCAGTAGATTCCGAGTTATGATGTAGGCGCAGTAGATTCCGAGTTAGATTCCGAGTTATGATGTAGGCGCAGTAGATTCCGAGTTATGATGTAGGCGCAGTAGATTCCGAGTTAGATTCCGAGTTATGATGTAGGCGCAGTAGATTCCGAGTTATGATGTAGGCGCAGTAGATTCCGAGTTAGATTCCGAGTTATGATGTAGGCGCAGTAGATTCCGAGTTAGATTCCGAGGTATGATGTAGGCGCAGTAGGTTCCGAGTTATGATGTAGGCGCAGTAGATTCCGAGTTATGATGTAGGCGCAGTAGATTCCGAGTTAGATTCCGAGTTATGATGTAGGCGCAGTAGATTCCGAGTTATGATGTAGGCGCAGTAGATTCCGAGTTAGATTCCGAGTTATGATGTAGGCGCAGTAGATTCCGAGTTATGATGTAGGCGCAGTAGATTCCGAGTTATGATGTAGGCGCAGTAGATTCCGAGTTAGATTCCGAGTTATGATGTAGGCGCAGTAGATTCCGAGCTATGATGTAGGCGCAGTAGATTCCGAGTTAGATTCCGAGTTATGATGTAGGCGCAGTTAGTTCTGAGTTATGATGTAGGCGCAGTAGATTCCGAGTTATGATGTAGGCGCAGTAGATTCCGAGTTAGATTCCAAGTTATGATGTAGGCGCAGTAGATTCCGAGTTATGATGTAGGCGCAGTAGATTCCGAGTTAGATTCCGAGTTATGATGTAGGCGCAGTAGATTCCGAGTTATGATGTAGGCGCAGTAGATTCCGAGTTAGATTCCGAGTTATGATGTAGGCGCAGTAGATTCCGAGTTATGATGTAGGCGCAGTAGATTCCGAGTTAGATTCCGAGTTATGATGTAGGCGCAGTAGATTCCGAGTTACGATGTAGGCGCAGTAGATTCCGAGTTAGATTCCGAGTTATGATGTAGGCGCAGTAGATTCCGAGTTATGATGTAGGCGCAGTAGATTCCGAGTTAGATTCCGAGTTATGATGTAGGCGCAGTAGATTCCGAGTTATTATGTAGGCGCAGTAGATTCCGAGTTAGATTCCGAGTTATGATGTAGGCGCAGTAGATTCCGAGTTATGATGTAGGCGCAGTAGATTCTGAGTTAGATTCCGAGTTATGATGTAGGCGCAGTAGATTCCGAGTTATGATGTAGGCGCAGTAGATTCCGAGTTATATTCCGAGTTATGATGTAGGCGCAGTAGATTCCGAGTTATGATGTAGGCGCAGTAGATTCCGAGTTATGATGTAGGCGCAGTAGATTCCGAGTTAGATTCCGAGTTATGATGTAGGCGCAGTAGATTCCGAGTTATGATGTAGGCGCAGTAGATTCCGAGTTAGATTCCGAGTTATGATGTAGGCGCAGTAGATTCCGAGTTATATTCCGAGTTATGATGTAGGCGCAGTAGATTCCGAGTTATGATGTTGGCGCAGTAGATTCCGAGTTAGATTCCGAGTTATGATGTAGGCGCAGTAGATTCCGAGTTATGATGTAGGCGCAGTAGATTCCGAGTTAGATTCCGAGTTATGATGTAGGCGCAGTAGATTCCGAGTTATGATGTAGGCGCAGTAGATTCCGAGTTATGATGTAGGCGCAGTAGATTCCGAGTTAGATTCCGAGTTATGATGTAGGCGCAGTAGATTCCGAGTTATGATGTAGGCGCAGTAGATTCCGAGTTAGATTCCGAGTTATGATGTAGGCGCAGTAGATTCCGAGTTATGATGTAGGCGCAGTAGATTCCGAGTTAGATTCCGAGTTATGATGTAGGCGCAGTAGATTCCGAGTTATGATGTAGTCGCAGTAGATTCCAAGTTAGATTCCGAGTTATGATGTAGGCGCAGTAGATTCCGAGTTATGATGTAGGCGCAGTAGATTCCGAGTTAGATTCCGAGTTATGATGTAGGCGCAGTAGGTTCCGAGGTATGATGTAGGCGCAGTAGATTCCGAGTTAGATTCCGAGTTATGATGTAGGCGCAGTAGATTCCGAGTTATGATGTAGTCGCAGTAGATTCCGAGTTAGATTCCGAGTTATGATGTAGGCGCAGTAGATTCCGAGTTATGATGTAGGCGCAGTAGATTCCGAGTTAGATTCCGAGTTATGATGTAGGCGCAGTAGGTTCCGAGGTATGATGTAGGCGCAGTAGATTCCGAGTTATGATGTAGGCGCAGTAGATTCCGAGTTAGATTCCGAGTTATGATGTAGGCGCAGTAGATTCCGAGTTATGATGTAGGCGAAGTAGATTCCGAGTTAGATTCCGAGTTATGATGTAGGCGCAGTAGATTCCGAGTTATGATGTAGGCGCAGTAGATTCCGAGTTAGATTCCGAGTTATGATGTAGGCGCAGTAGATTCCGAGTTATAATGTAGGCGCAGTAGATTCCGAGTTAGATTCCGAGTTATGATGTAGGCGCAGTAGATTCCGAGTTATGATGTAGGCGCAGTAGATTCCGAGTTAGATTCCGAGTTATGATGTAGGCGCAGTAGATTCCGAGTTAGATTCCGAGTTATGATGTAGGCGCAGTAGATTCCGAGTTATGATGTAGGCGCAGTAGATTCCGAGTTAGATTCCGAGTTATGATGTAGGCGCAGTAGATTCCGAGTTATGATGTAGGCGCAGTAGATTCCGAGTTAGATTCCGAGTTATGATGTAGGCGCAGTAGATTCCGAGTTATGATGTAGGCGCAGTAGATTCCGAGTTAGATTCCGAGTTATGATGTAGGCGCAGTAGATTCCGAGTTAGATTCCGAGTTATGATGTAGGCGCAGTAGGTTCCGAGTTATGATGTAGGCGCAGTAGATTCCGAGTTATGATGTAGGCGCAGTAGATTCCGAGTTAGATTCCGAGTTATGATGTAGGCGCAGTAGATTCCGAGTTATGATGTAGGCGCAGTAGATTCCGAGTTAGATTCCGAGTTATGATGTAGGCGCAGTAGATTCCGAGTTATGATGTAGGCGCAGTAGATTCCGAGTTATGATGTAGGCGCAGTAGATTCCGAGTTAGATTCCGAGTTATGATGTAGGCGCAGTAGATTCCGAGCTATGATGTAGGCGCAGTAGATTCCGAGTTAGATTCCGAGTTATGATGTAGGCGCAGTTAGTTCTGAGTTATGATGTAGGCGCAGTAGATTCCGAGTTATGATGTAGGCGCAGTAGATTCCGAGTTAGATTCCAAGTTATGATGTAGGCGCAGTAGATTCCGAGTTATGATGTAGGCGCAGTAGATTCCGAGTTAGATTCCGAGTTATGATGTAGGCGCAGTAGATTCCGAGTTATGATGTAGGCGCAGTAGATTCCGAGTTAGATTCCGAGTTATGATGTAGGCGCAGTAGATTCCGAGTTATGATGTAGGCGCAGTAGATTCCGAGTTAGATTCCGAGTTATGATGTAGGCGCAGTAGATTCCGAGTTACGATGTAGGCGCAGTAGATTCCGAGTTAGATTCCGAGTTATGATGTAGGCGCAGTAGATTCCGAGTTATGATGTAGGCGCAGTAGATTCCGAGTTAGATTCCGAGTTATGATGTAGGCGCAGTAGATTCCGAGTTATTATGTAGGCGCAGTAGATTCCGAGTTAGATTCCGAGTTATGATGTAGGCGCAGTAGATTCCGAGTTATGATGTAGGCGCAGTAGATTCTGAGTTAGATTCCGAGTTATGATGTAGGCGCAGTAGATTCCGAGTTATGATGTAGGCGCAGTAGATTCCGAGTTATATTCCGAGTTATGATGTAGGCGCAGTAGATTCCGAGTTATGATGTAGGCGCAGTAGATTCCGAGTTATGATGTAGGCGCAGTAGATTCCGAGTTAGATTCCGAGTTATGATGTAGGCGCAGTAGATTCCGAGTTATGATGTAGGCGCAGTAGATTCCGAGTTAGATTCCGAGTTATGATGTAGGCGCAGTAGATTCCGAGTTATATTCCGAGTTATGATGTAGGCGCAGTAGATTCCGAGTTATGATGTTGGCGCAGTAGATTCCGAGTTAGATTCCGAGTTATGATGTAGGCGCAGTAGATTCCGAGTTATGATGTAGGCGCAGTAGATTCCGAGTTAGATTCCGAGTTATGATGTAGGCGCAGTAGATTCCGAGTTATGATGTAGGCGCAGTAGATTCCGAGTTATGATGTAGGCGCAGTAGATTCCGAGTTAGATTCCGAGTTATGATGTAGGCGCAGTAGATTCCGAGTTATGATGTAGGCGCAGTAGATTCCGAGTTAGATTCCGAGTTATGATGTAGGCGCAGTAGATTCCGAGTTATGATGTAGGCGAAGTAGATTCCGAGTTAGATTCCGAGTTATGATGTAGGCGCAGTAGATTCCGAGTTATGATGTAGGCGCAGTAGATTCCGAGTTAGATTCCGAGTTATGATGTAGGCGCAGTAGATTCCGAGTTATAATGTAGGCGCAGTAGATTCCGAGTTAGATTCCGAGTTATGATGTAGGCGCAGTAGATTCCGAGTTAGATTCCGAGTTATGATGTAGGCGCAGTAGATTCCGAGTTATGATGTAGGCGCAGTAGATTCCGAGTTAGATTCCGAGTTATGATGTAGGCGCAGTAGATTCCGAGTTATGATGTAGGCGCAGTAGATTCCGAGTTAGATTCCGAGTTATGATGTAGGCGCAGTAGATTCCGAGTTATGATGTAGGCGCAGTAGATTCCGAGTTAGATTCCGAGTTATGATGTAGGCGCAGTAGGTTCCGAGTTATGATGTAGGCGCAGTAGATTCCGAGTTATGATGTAGGCGCAGTAGATTCCGAGTTAGATTCCGAGTTATGATGTAGGCGCAGTTGATTCCGAGTTATAATGTAGGCGCAGAAGATTCCGAGTTAGATTCCGAGTTATGATGTAGGCGCAGTAGATTCCGAGTTAGATTCCGAGTTATGATGTAGGCGCAGTAGATTCCGAGTTATGATGTAGGCGCAGTAGATTCCGAGTTAGATTCCGAGTTATGATGTAGGCGCAGTAGGTTCCGAGTTATGATGTAGGCGCAGTAGATTCCGAGTTATGATGTAGGCGCAGTAGATTCCGAGTTAGATTCCGAGTTATGATGTAGGCGCAGTTGATTCCGAGTTATAATGTAGGCGCAGAAGATTCCGAGTTAGATTCCGAGTTATGATGTAGGCGCAGTAGATTCCGAGTTAGATTCCGAGTTATGATGTAGGCGCAGTAGATTCGGAGTTATGATGTAGGCGCAGTAGATTCCGAGTTAGATTCCGAGTTATGATGTAGGCGCAGTAGATTCCGAGTTATGATGTAGGCGCAGTAGATTCCGAGTTAGATTCCGAGTTATGATGTAGGCGCAGTAGATTCCGAGTTATGATGTAGGCGCAGTAGATTCCGAGTTAGATTCCGAGTTATGATGTAGGCGCAGTAGGTTCCGAGTTATGATGTAGGCGCAGTAGATTCCGAGTTATGATGTAGGCGCAGTAGATTCCGAGTTAGATTCCGAGTTATGATGTAGGCGCAGTAGATTCCGAGTTAGATTCCGAGTTATGATGTAGGCGCAGTAGATTCCGAGTTATGATGTAGGCGCAGTAGATTCCGAGTTAGATTCCGAGTTATGATGTAGGCGCAGTAGGTTCCGAGTTATGATGTAGGCGCAGTAGATTCCGAGTTATGATGTAGGCGCAGTAGATTCCGAGTTAGATTCCGAGTTAGATTCCGAGTTATGATGTAGGCGCAGTAGATTCCGAGTTAGATTCCGAGTTATGATGTAGGCGCAGTAGATTCCGAGTTATGATGTAGGCGCAGTAGATTCCGAGTTATGATGTAGACGCAGTAGATTCCGAGTTATGATGTAGGCGCAGTAGATTCTGAGTTAGATTCCGAGTTATGATGTAGGCGCAGTAGATTCCGAGTTAGATTCCGAGTTATGATGTAGGCGCAGTAGATTCCGAGCTAAGATGTAGGCGCAGTAGATTCCAAGTTAGATTCCGAGTTATGATGTAGGCGCAGTAGATTCCAAGTTAGATTCCGAGTTATGATGTAGGCGCAGTAGATTCCGAGTTATGATGTAGGCGCAGTAGATTCCGAGTTATGATGTAGGCGCAGTAGATTCCGAGTTAGATTCCGAGTTATGATGTAGGCGCAGTAGATTCCGAGTTATGATGTAGGCGCAGTAGATTCCGAGTTAGGTTCCGAGTTATGATGTAGGCGCAGTAGATTCCGAGTTATGAAGTAGGCGCAGTAGATTCCGAGTTATATTCCGAGTTATGATGTAGGCGCAGTAGATTCCGAGTTATGATGTAGGCGCAGTAGATTCCGAGTTAGATTCCGAGTTATGATGTAGGCGCAGTAGATTCCGAGTTATGATGTAGGCGCAGTAGATTCCGAGTTATGATGTAGGCGCAGTAGATTCCGAGTTAGATACGAGTTATGATGTAGGCGCAGTAGATTCCGAGTTATGATGTAGGCGCAGTAGATTCCGAGTTAGATTCCGAGTTATGATGTAGGCGCAGTAGATTCCGAGTTAGATTCCGAGTTATGATGTAGGCGCAGTAGATTCCGAGTTATGATGTAGGCGCAGTAGATTCCGAGTTATGATGTAGGCGCAGTAGATTCCGAGTTAGATTCCGAGTTATGATGTAGGCGCAGTAGATTCCGAGCTATGATGTAGGCGCAGTAGATTCCGAGTTAGATTCCGAGTTATGATGTAGGCGCAGTTAGTTCTGAGTTATGATGTAGGCGCAGTAGATTCCGAGTTATGATGTAGGCGCAGTAGATTCCGAGTTAGATTCCAAGTTATGATGTAGGCGCAGTAGATTCCGAGTTATGATGTAGGCGCAGTAGATTCCGAGTTAGATTCCGAGTTATGATGTAGGCGCAGTAGATTCCGAGTTATGATGTAGGCGCAGTAGATTCCGAGTTAGATTCCGAGTTATGATGTAGGCGCAGTAGATTCCGAGTTATGATGTAGGCGCAGTAGATTCCGAGTCAGATTCCGAGTTATGATGTAGGCGCAGTAGATTCCGAGTTACGATGTAGGCGCAGTAGATTCCGAGTTAGATTCCGAGTTATGATGTAGGCGCAGTAGATTCCGAGTTACGATGTAGGCGCAGTAGATTCCGAGTTAGATTCCGAGTTATGATGTAGGCGCAGTAGATTCCGAGTTATGATGTAGGCGCAGTAGATTCCGAGTTAGATTCCGAGTTATGATGTAGGCGCAGTAGATTCCGAGTTATGATGTAGGCGCAGTAGATTCCGAGTTATATTCCGAGTTATGATGTAGGCGCAGTAGATTCCGAGTTATGATGTAGGCGCAGTAGATTCCGAGTTATGATGTAGGCGCAGTAGATTCCGAGTTAGATTCCGAGTTATGATGTAGGCGCAGTAGATTCCGAGTTATGATGTAGGCGCAGTAGATTCCGAGTTAGATTCCGAGTTATGATGTAGGCGCAGTAGATTCCGAGTTATGATGTAGGCGCAGTAGATTCCGAGTTATGATGTAGGCGCAGTAGATTCCGAGTTAGATTCCGAGTTATGATGTAGGCACAGTAGATTCCGAGTTATGATGTAGGCGCAGTAGATTCCGAGTTAGATTCCGAGTTATGATGTAGGCGCAGTAGATTCCGAGTTATGATGTAGGCGCAGTAGATTCCGAGTTAGATTCCGAGTTATGATGTAGGCGCAGTAGATTCCGAGTTATGATGTAGTCGCAGTAGATTCCAAGTTAGATTCCGAGTTATGATGTAGGCGCAGTAGATTCCGAGTTAGATTCCGAGTTATGATGTAGGCGCAGTAGATTCCGAGCTAAGATGTAGGCGCAGTAGATTCCAAGTTAGATTCCGAGTTATGATGTAGGCGCAGTAGATTCCGAGTTATGATGTAGGCGCAGTAGATTCCGAGTTATGATGTAGGCGCAGTAGATTCCGAGTTAGATTCCGAGTTATGATGTAGGCGCAGTAGATTCCGAGTTATGATGTAGGCGCAGTAGATTCCGAGTTAGGTTCCGAGTTATGATGTAGGCGCAGTAGATTCCGAGTTATGATGTAGGCGCAGTAGATTCCGAGTTATATTCCGAGTTATGATGTAGGCGCAGTAGATTCCGAGTTATGATGTAGTCGCAGTAGATTCCGAGTTAGATTCCGAGTTATGATGTAGGCGCAGTAGATTCCGAGTTATGATGTAGGCGCAGTACATTCCGAGTTATGATGTAGGCGCAGTAGATTCCGAGTTAGATACGAGTTATGATGTAGGCGCAGTAGATTCCGAGTTATGATGTAGGCGCAGTAGATTCCGAGTTAGATTCCGAGTTATGATGTAGGTGCAGTAGATTCCGAGTTAGATTCCGAGTTATGATGTAGGCGCAGTAGATTCCGAGTTATGATGTAGGCGCAGTAGATTCCGAGTTATGATGTAGGCGCAGTAGATTCCGAGTTAGATTCCGAGTTATGATGTAGGCGCAGTAGATTCCGAGCTATGATGTAGGCGCAGTAGATTCCGAGTTAGATTCCGAGTTATGATGTAGGCGCAGTAGATTCCGAGTTATGATGTAGGCGCAGTAGATTCCGAGTTATGATGTAGGCGCAGTAGATTCCGAGTTAGATTCCGAGTTATGATGTAGGCGCAGTAGATTCCGAGTTATGATGTAGGCGCAGTAGATTCCGAGTTAGATTCCGAGTTATGATGTAGGCGCAGTAGATTCCGAGTTATGATGTAGGCGCAGTAGATTCCGAGTTAGATTCCGAGTTATGATGTAGGCGCAGTAGATTCCGAGTTATGATGTAGGCGCAGTAGATTCCGAGTTATGATGTAGGCGCAGTAGATTCCGAGTTAGATTCCGAGTTATGATGTAGGCGCAGTAGATTCCGAGTTATGATGTAGGCGCAGTAGATTCCGAGTTATGATGTAGGCGCAGTAGATTCCGAGTTAGATTCCGAGTTATGATGTAGGCGCAGTAGATTCCGAGTTATGATGTAGGCGCAGTAGATTCCGAGTTAGATTCCGAGTTATGATGTAGGCGCAGTAGATTCCGAGTTATGATGTAGGCGCAGTAGATTCCGAGTTAGATTCCGAGTTATGATGTAGGCGCAGTAGATTCCGAGTTATGATGTAGGCGCAGTAGATTCCAAGTTAGATTCCGAGTTATGATGTAGGCGCAGTAGATTCCGAGTTATGATGTAGGCGCAGTAGATTCCGAGTTAGATTCCGAGTTATGATGTAGGCGCAGTAGGTTCCGAGGTATGATGTAGGCGCAGTAGATTCCGAGTTATGATGTAGGCGCAGTAGATTCTGAGTTAGATTCCGAGTTATGATGTAGGCGCAGTAGATTCCGAGTTATGATGTAGGCGAAGTAGATTCCGAGTTAGATTCCGAGTTATGATGTAGGCGCAGTAGATTCCGAGTTATGATGTAGGCGCAGTAGATTCCGAGTTAGATTCCGAGTTATGATGTAGGCGCAGTAGATTCCGAGTTATAATGTAGGCGCAGTAGATTCCGAGTTAGATTCCGAGTTATGATGTAGGCGCAGTAGATTCCGAGTTAGATTCCGAGTTATGATGTAGGCGCAGTAGATTCCGAGTTATGATGTAGGCGCAGTAGATTCCGAGTTAGATTCCGAGTTATGATGTAGGCGCAGTAGATTCCGAGTTATGATGTAGGTGCAGTAGATTCCGAGTTAGATTCCGAGTTATGATGTAGGCGCAGTAGATTCCGAGTTATGATGTAGGCGCAGTAGATTCCGAGTTAGATTCCGAGTTATGATGTAGGCGCAGTAGGTTCCGAGTTATGATGTAGGCGCAGTAGATTCCGAGTTATGATGTAGGCGCAGTAGATTCCGAATTAGATTCCGAGTTATGATGTAGGCGCAGTAGATTCCGAGTTATAATGTAGGCGCAGAAGATTCCGAGTTAGATTCCGAGTTATGATGTAGGCGCAGTAGATTCCGAGTTAGATTCCGAGTTATGATGTAGGCGCAGTAGATTCGGAGTTATGATGTAGGCGCAGTAGATTCCGAGTTAGATTCCGAGTTATGATGTAGGCGCAGTAGATTCCGAGTTATGATGTAGGCGCAGTAGATTCCGAGTTAGATTCCGAGTTATGATGTAGGCGCAGTAGATTCCGAGTTATGATGTAGGCGCAGTAGATTCCGAGTTAGATTCCGAGTTATGATGTAGGCGCAGTAGGTTCCGAGTTATGATGTAGGCGCAGTAGATTCCGAGTTATGATGTAGGCGCAGTAGATTCCGAGTTAGATTCCGAGTTATGATGTAGGCGCAGTAGATTCCGAGTTAGATTCCGAGTTATGATGTAGGCGCAGTAGATTCCGAGTTATGATGTAGGCGCAGTAGATTCCGAGTTAGATTCCGAGTTATGATGTAGGCGCAGTAGGTTCCGAGTTATGATGTAGGCGCAGTAGATTCCGAGTTATGATGTAGGCGCAGTAGATTCCGAGTTAGATTCCGAGTTAGATTCCGAGTTATGATGTAGGCGCAGTAGATTCCGAGTTAGATTCCGAGTTATGATGTAGGCGCAGTAGATTCCGAGTTATGATGTAGGCGCAGTAGATTCCGAGTTATGATGTAGACGCAGTAGATTCCGAGTTATGATGTAGGCGCAGTAGATTCTGAGTTAGATTCCGAGTTATGATGTAGGCGCAGTAGATTCCGAGTTAGATTCCGAGTTATGATGTAGGCGCAGTAGATTCCGAGCTAAGATGTAGGCGCAGTAGATTCCAAGTTAGATTCCGAGTTATGATGTAGGCGCAGTAGATTCCGAGTTATGATGTAGGCGCAGTAGATTCCGAGTTAGATTCCGAGTTATGATGTAGGCGCAGTAGATTCCGAGTTATGATGTAGGCGCAGTAGATTCCGAGTTAGGTTCCGAGTTATGATGTAGGCGCAGTAGATTCCGAGTTATATTCCGAGTTATGATGTAGGCGCAGTAGATTCCGAGTTATGATGTAGGCGCAGTAGATTCCGAGTTAGATTCCGAGTTATGATGTAGGCGCAGTAGATTCCGAGTTATGATGTAGGCGCAGTAGATTCCGAGTTATGATGTAGGCGCAGTAGATTCCGAGTTAGATACGAGTTATGATGTAGGCGCAGTAGATTCCGAGTTATGATGTAGGCGCAGTAGATTCCGAGTTAGATTCCGAGTTATGATGTAGGCGCAGTAGATTCCGAGTTAGATTCCGAGTTATGATGTAGGCGCAGTAGATTCCGAGCTATGATGTAGGCGCAGAAGATTCCGAGTTAGATTCCGAGTTATGATGTAGGCGCAGTAGATTCCGAGTTATGATGTAGGCGCAGTAGATTCCGAGTTAGATTCCGAGTTATGATGTAGGCGCAGTAGATTCCGAGTTATGATGTAGGCGCAGTAGATTCCGAGTTAGATTCCGAGTTATGATGTAGGCGCAGTAGATTCCGAGTTATGATGTAGGCGCAGTAGATTCCGAGTTATATTCCGAGTTATGATGTAGGCGCAGTAGATTCCGAGTTATGATGTTGGCGCAGTAGATTCCGAGTTAGATTCCGAGTTATGATGTAGGCGCAGTAGATTCCGAGTTATGATGTAGGCGCAGTAGATTCCGAGTTAGATTCCGAGTTATGATGTAGGCGCAGTAGATTCCGAGTTATGATGTAGGCGCAGTAGATTCCGAGTTATGATGTAGGCGCAGTAGATTCCGAGTTAGATTCCGAGTTATGATGTAGGCGCAGTAGATTCCGAGTTATGATGTAGGCGCAGTAGATTCCGAGTTAGATTCCGAGTTATGATGTAGGCGCAGTAGATTCCGAGTTATGATGTAGGCGCAGTAGATTCCGAGTTAGATTCCGAGTTATGATGTAGGCGCAGTAGATTCCGAGTTATGATGTAGTCGCAGTAGATTCCGAGTTAGATTCCGAGTTATGATGTAGGCGCAGTAGATTCCGAGTTATGATGTAGGCGCAGTAGATTCCGAGTTAGATTCCGAGTTATGATGTAGGCGCAGTAGGTTCCGAGGTATGATGTAGGCGCAGTAGATTCCGAGTTATGATGTAGGCGCAGTAGATTCCGAGTTAGATTCCGAGTTATGATGTAGGCGCAGTAGATTCCGAGTTATGATGTAGGCGAAGTAGATTCCGAGTTAGATTCCGAGTTATGATGTAGGCGCAGTAGATTCCGAGTTATGATGTAGGCGCAGTAGATTCCGAGTTAGATTCCGAGTTATGATGTAGGCGCAGTAGATTCCGAGTTATAATGTAGGCGCAGTAGATTCCGAGTTAGATTCCGAGTTATGATGTAGGCGCAGTAGATTCCGAGTTAGATTCCGAGTTATGATGTAGGCGCAGTAGATTCCGAGTTAGATTCCGAGTTATGATGTAGGCGCAGTAGATTCCGAGTTATGATGTAGGCGCAGTAGATTCCGAGTTAGATACGAGTTATGATGTAGGCGCAGTAGATTCCGAGTTATGATGTAGGCGCAGTAGATTCCGAGTTAGATTCCGAGTTATGATGTAGGCGCAGTAGATTCCGAGTTAGATTCCGAGTTATGATGTAGGCGCAGTAGATTCCGAGCTATGATGTAGGCGCAGAAGATTCCGAGTTAGATTCCGAGTTATGATGTAGGCGCAGTAGATTCCGAGTTATGATGTAGGCGCAGTAGATTCCGAGTTAGATTCCGAGTTATGATGTAGGCGCAGTAGATTCCGAGTTATGATGTAGGCGCAGTAGATTCCGAGTTAGATTCCGAGTTATGATGTAGGCGCAGTAGATTCCGAGTTATATTCCGAGTTATGATGTAGGCGCAGTAGATTCCGAGTTATGATGTTGGCGCAGTAGATTCCGAGTTAGATTCCGAGTTATGATGTAGGCGCAGTAGATTCCGAGTTATGATGTAGGCGCAGTAGATTCCGAGTTAGATTCCGAGTTATGATGTAGGCGCAGTAGATTCCGAGTTATGATGTAGGCGCAGTAGATTCCGAGTTAGATTCCGAGTTATGATGTAGGCGCAGTAGATTCCGAGTTATGATGTAGGCGCAGTAGATTCCGAGTTAGATTCCGAGTTATGATGTAGGCGCAGTAGATTCCGAGTTATGATGTAGGCGCAGTAGATTCCGAGTTAGATTCCGAGTTATGATGTAGGCGCAGTAGATTCCGAGTTATGATGTAGTCGCAGTAGATTCCGAGTTAGATTCCGAGTTATGATGTAGGCGCAGTAGATTCCGAGTTATGATGTAGGCGCAGTAGATTCCGAGTTAGATTCCGAGTTATGATGTAGGCGCAGTAGGTTCCGAGGTATGATGTAGGCGCAGTAGATTCCGAGTTATGATGTAGGCGCAGTAGATTCCGAGTTAGATTCCGAGTTATGATGTAGGCGCAGTAGATTCCGAGTTATGATGTAGGCGAAGTAGATTCCGAGTTAGATTCCGAGTTATGATGTAGGCGCAGTAGATTCCGAGTTATGATGTAGGCGCAGTAGATTCCGAGTTAGATTCCGAGTTATGATGTAGGCGCAGTAGATTCCGAGTTATAATGTAGGCGCAGTAGATTCCGAGTTAGATTCCGAGTTATGATGTAGGCGCAGTAGATTCCGAGTTAGATTCCGAGTTATGATGTAGGCGCAGTAGATTCCGAGTTATGATGTAGGCGCAGTAGATTCCGAGTTAGATTCCGAGTTATGATGTAGGCGCAGTAGATTCCGAGTTAGATTCCGAGTTATGATGTAGGCGCAGTAGATTCCGAGTTATGATGTAGGCGCAGTAGATTCCGAGTTAGATTCCGAGTTATGATGTAGGCGCAGTAGATTCCGAGTTATGATGTAGGCGCAGTAGATTCCGAGTTAGATTCCGAGTTATGATGTAGGCGCAGTAGATTCCGAGTTATGATGTAGGCGCAGTAGATTCCGAGTTAGATTCCGAGTTATGATGTAGGCGCAGTAGATTCCGAGTTAGATTCCGAGTTATGATGTAGGCGCAGTAGGTTCCGAGTTATGATGTAGGCGCAGTAGATTCCGAGTTATGATGTAGGCGCAGTAGATTCCGAGTTAGATTCCGAGTTATGATGTAGGCGCAGTAGATTCCGAGTTATTATGTAGGCGCAGTAGATTCCGAGTTAGATTCCGAGTTATGATGTAGGCGCAGTAGATTCCGAGTTATGATGTAGGCGCAGTAGATTCCGAGTTATGATGTAGGCGCAGTAGATTCCGAGTTAGATTCCGAGTTATGATGTAGGCGCAGTAGATTCCGAGCTATGATGTAGGCGCAGTAGATTCCGAGTTAGATTCCGAGTTATGATGTAGGCGCAGTTAGTTCTGAGTTATGATGTAGGCGCAGTAGATTCCGAGTTATGATGTAGGCGCAGTAGATTCCGAGTTAGATTCCAAGTTATGATGTAGGCGCAGTAGATTCCGAGTTATGATGTAGGCGCAGTAGATTCCGAGTTAGATTCCGAGTTATGATGTAGGCGCAGTAGATTCCGAGTTATGATGTAGGCGCAGTAGATTCCGAGTTAGATTCCGAGTTATGATGTAGGCGCAGTAGATTCCGAGTTATTATGTAGGCGCAGTAGATTCCGAGTTAGATTCCGAGTTATGATGTAGGCGCAGTAGATTCCGAGTTACGATGTAGGCGCAGTAGATTCCGAGTTAGATTCCGAGTTATGATGTAGGCGCAGTAGATTCCGAGTTATGATGTAGGCGCAGTAGATTCCGAGTTAGATTCCGAGTTATGATGTAGGCACAGTAGATTCCGAGTTATTATGTAGGCGCAGTAGATTCCGAGTTAGATTCCGAGTTATGATGTAGGCGCAGTAGATTCCGAGTTATGATGTAGGCGCAGTAGATTCCGAGTTAGATTCCGAGTTATGATGTAGGCGCAGTAGATTCCGAGTTATGATGTAGGCGCAGTAGATTCCGAGTTAGATTCCGAGTTATGATGTAGGCGCAGTAGATTCCGAGTTATGATGTAGGCGCAGTAGATTCCGAGTTATGATGTAGGCGCAGTAGATTCCGAGTTAGATTCCGAGATATGATGTAGGCGCAGTAGATTCCGAGTTATGATGTAGGCGCAGTAGATTCCGAGTTAGATTCCGAGTTATGATGTAGGCGCAGTAGATTCCGAGTTATATTCCGAGTTATGATGTAGGCGCAGTAGATTCCGAGTAATGATGTTGGCGCAGTAGATTCCGAGTTAGATTCCGAGTTATGATGTAGGCGCAGTAGATTCCGAGTTATGATGTAGGCGCAGTAGATTCCGAGTTAGATTCCGAGTTATGATGTAGGCGCAGTAGATTCCGAGTTATGATGTAGGCGCAGTAGATTCCGAGTTATGATGTAGGCGCAGTAGATTCCGAGTTAGATTCCGAGTTATGATGTAGGCGCAGTAGATTCCGAGTTATGATGTAGGCGCAGTAGATTCCGAGTTAGATTCCGAGTTATGATGTAGGCGCAGTAGATTCCGAGTTATGATGTAGGCGCAGTAGATTCCGAGTTAGATTCCGAGTTATGATGTAGGCGCAGTAGATTCCGAGTTATGATGTAGTCGCAGTAGATTCCAAGTTAGATTCCGAGTTATGATGTAGGCGCAGTAGATTCCGAGTTATGATGTAGGCGCAGTAGATTCCGAGTTAGATTCCGAGTTATGATGTAGGCGCAGTAGGTTCCGAGGTATGATGTAGGCGCAGTAGATTCCGAGTTATGATGTAGGCGCAGTAGATTCCGAGTTAGATTCCGAGTTATGATGTAGGCGCAGTAGATTCCGAGTTATGATGTAGGCGAAGTAGATTCCGAGTTAGATTCCGAGTTATGATGTAGGCGCAGTAGATTCCGAGTTATGATGTAGGCGCAGTAGATTCCGAGTTAGATTCCGAGTTATGATGTAGGCGCAGTAGATTCCGAGTTATAATGTAGGCGCAGTAGATTCCGAGTTAGATTCCGAGTTATGATGTAGGCGCAGTAGATTCCGAGTTAGATTCCGAGTTATGATGTAGGCGCAGTAGATTCCGAGTTATGATGTAGGCGCAGTAGATTCCGAGTTAGATTCCGAGTTATGATGTAGGCGCAGTAGATTCTGAGTTATGATGTAGGCGCAGTAGATTCCGAGTTAGATTCCGAGTTATGATGTAGGCGCAGTAGATTCCGAGTTATGATGTAGGCGCAGTAGATTCCGAGTTAGATTCCGAGTTATGATGTAGGCGCAGTAGGTTCCGAGTTATGATGTAGGCGCAGTAGATTCCGAGTTATGATGTAGGCGCAGTAGATTCCGAGTTAGATTCCGAGTTGTGATGTAGGCGCAGTAGATTCCGAGTTATAATGTAGGCGCAGAAGATTCCGAGTTAGATTCCGAGTTATGATGTAGGCGCAGTAGATTCCGAGTTAGATTCCGAGTTATGATGTAGGCGCAGTAGATTCGGAGTTATGATGTAGGCACAGTAGATTCCGAGTTAGATTCCGAGTTATGATGTAGGCGCAGTAGATTCCGAGTTATGATGTAGGCGCAGTAGATTCCGAGTTAGATTCCGAGTTATGATGTAGGCGCAGTAGATTCCGAGTTATGATGTAGGAGCAGTAGATTCCGAGTTAGATTCCGAGTTATGATGTAGGCGCAGTAGGTTCCGAGTTATGATGTAGGCGCAGTAGATTCCGAGTTATGATGTAGGCGCAGTAGATTCCGAGTTAGATTCCGAGTTATGATGTAGGCGCAGTAGATTCCGAGTTAGATTCCGAGTTATGATGTAGGCGCAGTAGATTCCGAGTTATGATGTAGGCGCAGTAGATTCCGAGTTAGATTCCGAGTTATGATGTAGGCGCAGTAGGTTCCGAGTTATGATGTAGGCGCAGTAGATTCCGAGTTATGATGTAGGCGCAGTAGATTCCGAGTTAGATTCCGAGTTAGATTCCGAGTTATGATGTAGGCGCAGTAGATTCCGAGTTAGATTCCGAGTTATGATGTAGGCGCAGTAGATTCCGAGTTATGATGTAGGCGCAGTAGATTCCGAGTTATGATGTAGACGCAGTAGATTCCGAGTTATGATGTAGGCGCAGTAGATTCTGAGTTAGATTCCGAGTTATGATGTAGGCGCAGTAGATTCCGAGTTAGATTCCGAGTTATGATGTAGGCGCAGTAGATTCCGAGCTAAGATGTAGGCGCAGTAGATTCCAAGTTAGATTCCGAGTTATGATGTAGGCGCAGTAGATTCCGAGTTATGATGTAGGCGCAGTAGATTCCGAGTTATGATGTAGGCGCAGTAGATTCCGAGTTAGATTCCGAGTTATGATGTAGGCGCAGTAGATTCCGAGTTATGATGTAGGCGCAGTAGATTCCGAGTTAGGTTCCGAGTTATGATGTAGGCGCAGTAGATTCCGAGTTATGATGTAGGCGCAGTAGATTCCGAGTTATGATGTAGGCGCAGTAGATTCCGAGTTAGATTCCGAGTTATGATGTAGGCGCAGTAGATTCCGAGTTATGATGCAGGCGCAGTAGATTCCGAGTTAGATTCCGAGTTATGATGTAGGCGCAGTAGATTCCGAGTTATGATGTAGGCGCAGTAGATTTCGAGTTAGATTCCGAGTTATGATGTAGGCTCAGTAGATTCCGAGTTATGATGTAGGCGCAGTAGATTCCGAGTTAGATTCCGAGTTATGATGTAGGCGCAGTAGATTCCGAGTTATGATGTAGGCGCAGTAGATTCCGAGTTAGATTCCGAGTTATGATGTAGGCGCAGTAGATTCCGAGTTATGATGTAGGCGCAGTAGATTCCGAGTTATGATGTAGGCGCAGTAGATTCCGAGTTATGATGTAGGCGCAGTAGATTCCGAGTTAGATTCCGAGTTATGATGTAGGCGCAGTAGATTCCGAGTTATGATGTAGGCGCAGTAGATTCCGAGTTAGATTCCGAGTTATGATGTAGGCGCAGTAGATTCCGAGTTATGATGTAGGCGCAGTAGATTCCGAGTTAGATTCCGAGTTATGATGTAGGCGCAGTAGATTCCGAGTTATGATGTAGTCGCAGTAGATTCCGAGTTAGATTCCGAGTTATGATGTAGGCGCAGTAGATTCCGAGTTATGATGTAGGCGCAGTAGATTCCGAGTTAGATTCCGAGTTATGATGTAGGCGCAGTAGGTTCCGAGTTATGATGTAGGCGCAGTAGATTCCGAGTTATGATGTAGGCGCAGTAGATTCCGAGTTAGATTCCGAGTTATGATGTAGGCGCAGTAGATTCCGAGTTATGATGTAGGCGAAGTAGATTCCGAGTTAGATTCCGAGTTATGATGTAGGCGCAGTAGATTCCGAGTTATGATGTAGGCGCAGTAGATTCCGAGTTAGATTCCGAGTTATGATGTAGGCGCAGTAGATTCCGAGTTATAATGTAGGCGCAGTAGATTCCGAGTTAGATTCCGAGTTATGATGTAGGCGCAGTAGATTCCGAGTTAGATTCCGAGTTCTGATGTAGACGCAGTAGATTCCGAGTTATGATGTAGGCGCAGTAGATTCCGAGTTAGATTCCGAGTTATGATGTAGGCGCAGTAGATTCCGAGTTATGATGTAGGCGCAGTAGATTCCGAGTTAGATTCCGAGTTATGATGTAGGCGCAGTAGATTCCGAGTTATGATGTAGGCGCAGTAGATTCCGAGTTAGATTCCGAGTTATGATGTAGGCGCAGTAGGTTCCGAGTTATGATGTAGGCGCAGTAGATTCCGAGTTATGATGTAGGCGCAGTAGATTCCGAGTTAGATTCCGAGTTATGATGTAGGCGCAGTAGATTCCGAGTTATAATGTAGGCGCAGAAGATTCCGAGTTAGATTCCGAGTTATGATGTAGGCGCAGTAGATTCCGAGTTAGATTCCGAGTTATGATGTAGGCGCAGTAGATTCGGAGTTATGATGTAGGCACAGTAGATTCCGAGTTAGATTCCGAGTTATGATGTAGGCGCAGTAGATTCCGAGTTATGATGTAGGCGCAGTAGATTCCGAGTTAGATTCCGAGTTATGATGTAGGCGCAGTAGATTCCGAGTTAGATTCCGAGTTATGATGTAGGCGCAGTAGATTCCGAGTTAGTTTCCGAGTTATGATGTAGGCGCAGTAGGTTCCGAGTTATGATGTAGGCGCAGTAGATTCCGAGTTAGATTCCGAGTTATGATGTAGGCGCAGTAGGTTCCGAGTTATGATGTAGGCGCAGTAGATTCCGAGTTATGATGTAGGCGCAGTAGATTCCGAGTTAGATTCCGAGTTAGATTCCGAGTTATGATGTAGGCGCAGTAGATTCCGAGTTAGATTCCGAGTAATGATGTAGGCGCAGTAGATTCCGAGTTATGATGTAGGCGCAGTAGATTCCGAGTTATGATGTAGACGCAGTAGATTCCGAGTTATGATGTAGGCGCAGTAGATTCCGAGTTAGATTCCGAGTTATGATGTAGGCGCAGTAGATTCCGAGTTATGATGTAGGCGCAGTAGATTCCGAGTTAGATTCCGAGTTATGATGTAGGCGCAGTAGATTCCGAGTTATGATGTAGTCGCAGTAGATTCCAAGTTAGATTCCGAGTTATGATGTAGGCGCAGTAGATTCCGAGTTATGATGTAGGCGCAGTAGATTCCGAGTTAGATTCCGAGTTATGATGTAGGCGCAGTAGGTTCCGAGGTATGATGTAGGCGCAGTAGATTCCGAGTTATGATGTAGGCGCAGTAGATTCCGAGTTAGATTCCGAGTTATGATGTAGGCGCAGTAGATTCCGAGTTAGATTCCGAGTTATGATGTAGGCGCAGTAGATTCCGAGTTATGATGTAGGCGCAGTAGATTCCGAGTTAGATTCCGAGTTATGATGTAGGCGCAGTAGATTCCGAGTTATGATGTAGGCGCAGTAGATTCCGAGTTAGATTCCGAGTTATGATGTAGGCGCAGTAGATTCCGAGTTATGATGTAGGCGCAGTAGATTCCGAGTTAGATTCCGAGTTATGATGTAGGCGCAGTAGGTTCCGAGTTATGATGTAGGCGCAGTAGATTCCGAGTTATGATGTAGGCGCAGTAGATTCCGAGTTAGATTCCGAGTTATGATGTAGGCGCAGTAGATTCCTAGTTATAATGTAGGCGCAGAAGATTCCGAGTTAGATTCCGAGTTATGATGTAGGCGCAGTAGATTCCGAGTTAGATTCCGAGTTATGATGTAGGCGCAGTAGATTCGGAGTTATGATGTAGGCACAGTAGATTCCGAGTTAGATTCCGAGTTATGATGTAGGCGCAGTAGATTCCGTGTTATGATGTAGGCGCAGTAGATTCCGAGTTAGATTCCGAGTTATGATGTAGGCGCAGTAGATTCCGAGTTATGATGTAGGCGCAGTAGATTCCGAGTTAGATTCCGAGTTGTGATGTAGGCGCAGTAGGTTCCGAGTTATGATGTAGGCGCAGTAGATTCCGAGTTATGATGTAGGCGCAGTAGATTCCGAGTTAGATTCCGAGTTATGATGTAGGCGCAGTAGATTCCGAGTTAGATTCCGAGTTATGATGTAGGCGCAGTAGATTCCGAGTTATGATGTAGGCGCAGTAGATTCCGAGTTAGATTCCGAGTTATGATGTAGGCGCAGTAGGTTCCGAGTTATGATGTAGGCGCAGTAGATTCCGAGTTATGATGTAGGCGCAGTAGATTCCGAGTTAGATTCCGAGTTAGATTCCGAGTTATGATGTAGGCGCAGTAGATTCCGAGTTAGATTCCGAGTAATGATGTAGGCGCAGTAGATTCCGAGTTATGATGTAGGCGCAGTAGATTCCGAGTTGTGATGTAGACGCAGTAGATTCCGAGTTATGATGTAGGCGCAGTAGATTCTGAGTTAGATTCCGAGTTATGATGTAGGCGCAGTAGATTCCGAGTTAGATTCCGAGTTATGATGTAGGCGCAGTAGATTCCGAGCTAAGATGTAGGCGCAGTAGATTCCAAGTTAGATTCCGAGTTATGATGTAGGCGCAGTAGATTCCAAGTTATGATGTAGGCGCAGTAGATTCCGAGTTAGATTCCGAGTTATGATGTAGGCGCAGTAGATTCCGAGTTAGATTCCGAGTTATGATGCAGGCGCATTAGATTCCGAGTTATGATGTAGGCGCAGTAGATTCCGAGTTAGATTCCGAGTTATGATGTAGGCGCAGTAGATTCCGAGTTATGATGTAGGCGCAGTAGATTCCGAGTTAGATTCCGAGTTATGATGTAGGCGCAGTAGATTCCGAGTTATGATGTAGGCGCAGTAGATTCCGAGTTAGATTCCGAGTTATGATGTAGGCGCAGTAGATTCCGAGTTATAATGTAGGCGCAGTAGATTCCGAGTTAGATTCCGAGTTATGATGTAGGCGCAGTAGATTCCGAGTTAGATTCCGAGTTATGATGTAGGCGCAGTAGATTCCGAGTTATGATGTAGGCGCAGTAGATTCCGAGTTAGATTCCGAGTTATGATGTAGGCGCAGTAGATTCCGAGTTATGATGTAGGCGCAGTAGATTCCGAGTTTGATTCCGAGTTATGATGTAGGCGCAGTAGATTCCGAGTTATGATGTAGGCGCAGTAGATTCCGAGTTAGATTCCGAGTTATGATGTAGGCGCAGTAGATTCCGAGTTATGATGTAAACGCAGTAGATTCCGAGTTAGATTCCGAGTTATGATGTAGGCGCAGTAGGTTCCGAGTTATGAAGTAGGCGCAGTAGATTCCGAGTTATGATGTAGGCGCAGTAGATTCCGAGTTAGATTCCGAGTTATGATGTAGGCGCAGTAGATTCCGAGTTATGATGTAGGCGCAGTAGATTCCGAGTTAGATTCCGAGTTATGATGTAGGCGCAGTAGATTCCGAGTTATGATGTAGGCGCAGTAGATTCCGAGTTAGATTCCGAGTTATGATGTAGGCGCAGTAGATTCTGAGTTATGATGTAGGCGCAGTAGATTCCGAGTTAGATTCCGAGTTATGATGTAGGCGCAGTAGATTCCGAGTTATGATGTAGGCGCAGTAGATTCCGAGTTAGATTCCGAGTTATGATGTAGGCGCAGTAGATTCCGAGTTAGATTCCGAGTTATGATGTAGGCGCAGTAGATTCCGAGTTATAATGTAGGCGCAGTAGATTCCGAGTTAGATTCCGAGTTATGATGTAGGCGCAGTAGATTCCGAGTTAGATTCCGAGTTATGATGTAGGCGCAGTAGATTCCGAGTTATGATGTAGGCGCAGTAGATTCCGAGTTAGATTCCGAGTTATGATGTAGGCGCAGTAGATTCCGAGTTATGATGTAGGCGCAGTAGATTCCGAGTTTGATTCCGAGTTATGATGTAGGCGCAGTAGATTCCGAGTTATGATGTAGGCGCAGTAGATTCCGAGTTAGATTCCGAGTTATGATGTAGGCGCAGTAGATTCCGAGTTATGATGTAAACGCAGTAGATTCCGAGTTAGATTCCGAGTTATGATGTAGGCGCAGTAGGTTCCGAGTTATGAAGTAGGCGCAGTAGATTCCGAGTTATGATGTAGGCGCAGTAGATTCCGAGTTAGATTCCGAGTTATGATGTAGGCGCAGTAGATTCCGAGTTATGATGTAGGCGCAGTAGATTCCGAGTTAGATTCCGAGTTATGATGTAGGCGCAGTAGATTCCGAGTTATGATGTAGGCGCAGTAGATTCCGAGTTAGATTCCGAGTTATGATGTAGGCGCAGTAGATTCTGAGTTATGATGTAGGCGCAGTAGATTCCGAGTTAGATTCCGAGTTATGATGTAGGCGCAGTAGATTCCGAGTTATGATGTAGGCGCAGTAGATTCCGAGTTAGATTCCGAGGTATGATGTAGGCGCAGTAGATTCCGAGTTAGATTCCGAGTTATGATGTAGGCGCAGTAGGTTCCGAGTTATGATGTAGGCGCAGTAGATTCCGAGTTATGATGTAGGCGCAGTAGATTCCGAGTTAGATTCCGAGTTATGATGTAGGCGCAGTAGATTCCGAGTTATGATGTAGGCGCAGTAGATTCCGAGTTAGATTCCGAGTTATGATGTAGGCGCAGTAGATTCCGAGTTATGATGTAGGCGCAGTAGATTCCGAGTTATGATGTAGGCGCAGTAGATTCCGAGTTATGATGTAGGCGCAGTAGATTCCGAGTTAGATTCCGAGTTATGATGTAGGCGCAGTAGATTCCGAGTTAGATTCCGAGTTATGATGTAGGCGCAGTAGATTCCGAGCTATGATGTAGGCGCAGTAGATTCCGAGTTAGATTCCGAGTTATGATGTAGGCGCAGTTAGTTCTGAGTTATGATGTAGGCGCAGTAGATTCCGAGTTATGATGTAGGCGCAGTAGATTCCGAGTTAGATTCCAAGTTATGATGTAGGCGCAGTAGATTCCGAGTTATGATGTAGGCGCAGTAGATTCCAGGTTAGATTCCGAGTTATGATGTAGGCGCAGTAGATTCCGAGTTATGATGTAGGCGCAGTAGATTCCGAGTTATGATGTAGACACAGTAGATTCCGAGTTATGATGTAGGCGCAGTAGATTCTGAGTTAGATTCCGAGTTATTATGTAGGCGCAGTAGATTCCGAGTTAGATTCCGAGTTATGATGTAGGCGCAGTAGATTCCGAGCTATGATGTAGGCGCAGTAGATTCCAAGTTAGATTCCGAGTTATGATGTAGGCGCAGTAGATTCCGAGTTATGATGTAGGCGCAGTAGATTCCGAGTTAGATTCCGAGTTATGATGTAGATGCAGTAGATTTCGAGTTATGATGTAGGCGCAGTAGATTCCGAGTTAGATTCCGAGTTATGATGTAGGCGCAGTAGATTCCGAGTTATGATGTAGGCGCAGTAGATTCCGAGTTAGATTCCGAGTTATGATGTAGGCGCAGTAGATTCCGAGTTATGATGTAGGCGCAGTAGATTCCGAGTTAGATTCCGAGTTATGATGTAGGCGCAGTAGATTCCGAGTTATGATGTAGGCGCAGTAGATTCCGAGTTAGATTCCGAGTTATGATGTAGGCGCAGTCGATTCCGAGTTATGATGTAGGCGCAGTAGATTCCGAGTTAGATTCCGAGTTATGATGTAGGCGCAGTAGATTCCGATTTATGATGTAGGCGCAGTAGATTCCGAGTTATGATGTAGGCTCAGTAGATTCCGAGTTAGATTCCGAGTTATGATGTAGGCGCAGTAGATTCCGAGTTATGATGTAGGCGCAGTAGATTCCGAGTTAGATTCCGAGTTATGATGTAGGCGCAGTAGATTCCGAGTTAGATTCCGAGTTATGATGTAGGCGCAGTAGATTCCGAGTTATGATGTAGGCGCAGTAGATTCCGAGTTAGATTCCGAGTTATGATATAGGCGCAGTAGTTTCCGAGTTAGATTCCGAGTTATGATGTAGGCGCAGTAGATTCCGAGTTATGATGTAGGCGCAGTAGATTCCGAGTTAGATTCCGAGTTATGATGTAGGCGCAGTAGATTCCGAGTTATGATGTAGGCGCAGTAGATTCCGAGTTAGATTCCGAGTTATGATGTAGGCGCAGTAGATTCCGAGTTATGATGTAGGCGCAGTAGATTCCGAGTTAGATTCCGAGTTATGATGTAGGCGCAGTAGGTTCCGAGTTATGATGTAGGCGCAGTAGATTCCGAGTTATGATGTAGGCGCAGTAGATTCCGAGTTAGATTCCGAGTTATGATGTAGGCGCAGTAGATTCCGAGTTAGATTCCGAGTTATGATGTAGGCGCAGTAGATTCCGAGTTATGATGTAGGCGCAGTAGATTCCGAGTTAGATTCCGAGTTATGATGTAGGCGCAGTAGGTTCCGAGTTATGATGTAGGCGCAGTAGATTCCGAGTTATGATGTAGGCGCAGTAGATTCCGAGTTAGATTCCGAGTTAGATTCCGAGTTATGATGTAGGCGCAGTAGATTCCGAGTTATGATGTAGGCGCAGTAGATTCCGAGTTAGATTCCGAGTTATGATGTAGGCGCAGTAGATTCCGAGTTATGATGTAGACGCAGTAGATTCCGAGTTATGATGTAGGCGCAGTAGATTCTGAGTTAGATTCCGAGTTATGATGTAGGCGCAGTAGATTCCGAGTTAGATTCCGAGTTATGATGTAGGCGCAGTAGATTCCGAGCTAAGATGTAGGCGCAGTAGATTCCGAGTTAGATTCCGAGTTATGATGTAGGCGCAGTAGATTCCGAGTTATGATGTAGGCGCAGTAGATTCCGAGTTATGATGTAGGCGCAGTAGATTCCGAGTTAGATTCCGAGTTATGATGTAGGCGCAGTAGATTCCGAGTTATGATGTAGGCGCAGTAGATTCCGAGTTAGGTTCCGAGTTATGATGTAGGCGCAGTAGATTCCGAGTTATGATGTAGGCGCAGTAGATTCCGAGTTATATTCCGAGTTATGATGTAGGCGCAGTAGATTCCGAGTTATGATGTAGGCGCAGTAGATTCCGAGTTAGATTCCGAGTTATGATGTAGGCGCAGTAGATTCCGAGTTATGATGCAGGCGCAGTAGATTCCGAGTTAGATTCCGAGTTATGATGTAGGCGCAGTAGATTCCGAGTTAGATTCCGAGTTATGATGTAGGCGCAGTAGATTCCGAGTTATGATGTAGGCGCAGTAGATTCCGAGTTAGATTCCGAGTTATGATGTAGGCGCAGTAGATTCCGAGTTATGATGTAGGCGCAGTAGATTCCGAGTTAGATTCCGAGTTATGATGTAGGCGCAGTAGATTCCGAGTTATGATGTAGGCGCAGTAGATTCCGAGTTAGATTCCGAGGTATGATGTAGGCGCAGTAGATTCCGAGTTAGATTCCGAGTTATGATGTAGGCGCAGTAGGTTCCGAGTTATGATGTAGGCGCAGTAGATTCCGAGTTATGATGTAGGCGCAGTAGATTCCGAGTTAGATTCCGAGTTATGATGTAGGCGCAGTAGATTCCGAGTTATGATGTAGGCGCAGTAGATTCCGAGTTAGATTCCGAGTTATGATGTAGGCGCAGTAGATTCCGAGTTATGATGTAGGCGCAGTAGATTCCGAGTTATGATGTAGGCGCAGTAGATTCCGAGTTAGATTCCGAGTTATGATGTAGTCGCAGTAGATTCCAAGTTAGATTCCGAGTTATGATGTAGGCGCAGTAGATTCCGAGTTATGATGTAGGCGCAGTAGATTCCGAGTTAGATTCCGAGTTATGATGTAGGCGCAGTTAGTTCTGAGTTATGATGTAGGCGCAGTAGATTCCGAGTTATGATGTAGGCGCAGTAGATTCCGAGTTAGATTCCAAGTTATGATGTAGGCGCAGTAGATTCCGAGTTATGATGTAGGCGCAGTAGATTCCAGGTTAGATTCCGAGTTATGATGTAGGCGCAGTAGATTCCGAGTTATGATGTAGGCGCAGTAGATTCCGAGTTATGATGTAGACACAGTAGATTCCGAGTTATGATGTAGGCGCAGTAGATTCTGAGTTAGATTCCGAGTTATGATGTAGGCGCAGTAGATTCCGAGTTAGATTCCGAGTTATGATGTAGGCGCAGTAGATTCCGAGTTAGATTCCGAGTTATGATGTAGGCGCAGTAGATTCCGAGTTATGATGTAGGCGCAGTAGATTCCGAGTTAGATTCCGAGTTATGATGTAGGCGCAGTAGATTCCGAGTTATGATGTAGGCGCAGTAGATTCCGAGTTTGATTCCGAGTTATGATGTAGGCGCAGTAGATTCCGAGTTAGATTCCGAGTTATGATGCAGGCGCAGTAGATTCCGAGTTAGATTCCGAGTTATGATGTAGGCGCAGTAGATTCTGAGTTATGATGTAGGCGCAGTAGATTCCGAGTTAGATTCCGAGTTATGATGTAGGCGCAGTAGATTCCGAGTTATGATGTAGGCGCAGTAGATTCCGAGTTAGATTCCGAGGTATGATGTAGGCGCAGTAGATTCCGAGTTAGATTCCGAGTTATGATGTAGGCGCAGTAGGTTCCGAGTTATGATGTAGGCGCAGTAGATTCCGAGTTATGATGTAGGCGCAGTAGATTCCGAGTTAGATTCCGAGTTATGATGTAGGCGCAGTAGATTCCGAGTTATGATGTAGGCGCAGTAGATTCCGAGTTAGATTCCAAGTTATGATGTAGGCGCAGTAGATTCCGAGTTATGATGTAGGCGCAGTAGATTCCAAGTTAGATTCCGAGTTATGATGTAGGCGCAGTAGATTCCGAGTTATGATGTAGGCGCAGTAGATTCCGAGTTAGATTCCGAGTTATGATGTAGATGCAGTAGATTTCGAGTTATGATGTAGGCGCAGTAGATTCCGAGTTAGATTCCGAGTTATGATGTAGGCGCAGTAGATTCCGAGTTATGATGTAGGCGCAGTAGATTCCGAGTTAGATTCCGAGTTATGATGTAGGCGCAGTAGATTCCGAGTTATGATGTAGGCGCAGTAGATTCCGAGTTAGATTCCGAGTTATGATGTAGGCGCAGTAGATTCCGAGTTATGATGTAGGCGCAGTAGATTCCGAGTTAGATTCCGAGTTATGATGTAGGCGCAGTCGATTCCGAGTTATGATGTAGGCGCAGTAGATTCCGAGTTAGATTCCGAGTTATGATGTAGGCGCAGTAGATTCCGATTTATGATGTAGGCGCAGTAGATTCCGAGTTATGATGTAGGCTCAGTAGATTCCGAGTTAGATTCCGAGTTATGATGTAGGCGCAGTAGATTCCGAGTTATGATGTAGGCGCAGTAGATTCCGAGTTAGATTCCGAGTTATGATGTAGGCGCAGTAGATTCCGAGTTAGATTCCGAGTTATGATGTAGGCGCAGTAGATTCCGAGTTATGATGTAGGCGCAGTAGATTCCGAGTTAGATTCCGAGTTATGATATAGGCGCAGTAGTTTCCGAGTTAGATTCCGAGTTATGATGTAGGCGCAGTAGATTCCGAGTTATGATGTAGGCGCAGTAGATTCCGAGTTAGATTCCGAGTTATGATGTAGGCGCAGTAGATTCCGAGTTATGATGTAGGCGCAGTAGATTCCGAGTTAGATTCCGAGTTATGATGTAGGCGCAGTAGATTCCGAGTTATGATGTAGGCGCAGTAGATTCCGAGTTAGATTCCGAGTTATGATGTAGGCGCAGTAGGTTCCGAGTTATGATGTAGGCGCAGTAGATTCCGAGTTATGATGTAGGCGCAGTAGATTCCGAGTTAGATTCCGAGTTATGATGTAGGCGCAGTAGATTCCGAGTTAGATTCCGAGTTATGATGTAGGCGCAGTAGATTCCGAGTTATGATGTAGGCGCAGTAGATTCCGAGTTAGATTCCGAGTTATGATGTAGGCGCAGTAGGTTCCGAGTTATGATGTAGGCGCAGTAGATTCCGAGTTATGATGTAGGCGCAGTAGATTCCGAGTTAGATTCCGAGTTAGATTCCGAGTTATGATGTAGGCGCAGTAGATTCCGAGTTATGATGTAGGCGCAGTAGATTCCGAGTTAGATTCCGAGTTATGATGTAGGCGCAGTAGATTCCGAGTTATGATGTAGACGCAGTAGATTCCGAGTTATGATGTAGGCGCAGTAGATTCTGAGTTAGATTCCGAGTTATGATGTAGGCGCAGTAGATTCCGAGTTAGATTCCGAGTTATGATGTAGGCGCAGTAGATTCCGAGCTAAGATGTAGGCGCAGTAGATTCCGAGTTAGATTCCGAGTTATGATGTAGGCGCAGTAGATTCCGAGTTATGATGTAGGCGCAGTAGATTCCGAGTTATGATGTAGGCGCAGTAGATTCCGAGTTAGATTCCGAGTTATGATGTAGGCGCAGTAGATTCCGAGTTATGATGTAGGCGCAGTAGATTCCGAGTTAGGTTCCGAGTTATGATGTAGGCGCAGTAGATTCCGAGTTATGATGTAGGCGCAGTAGATTCCGAGTTATATTCCGAGTTATGATGTAGGCGCAGTAGATTCCGAGTTATGATGTAGGCGCAGTAGATTCCGAGTTAGATTCCGAGTTATGATGTAGGCGCAGTAGATTCCGAGTTATGATGCAGGCGCAGTAGATTCCGAGTTAGATTCCGAGTTATGATGTAGGCGCAGTAGATTCCGAGTTAGATTCCGAGTTATGATGTAGGCGCAGTAGATTCCGAGTTATGATGTAGGCGCAGTAGATTCCGAGTTAGATTCCGAGTTATGATGTAGGCGCAGTAGATTCCGAGTTATGATGTAGGCGCAGTAGATTCCGAGTTAGATTCCGAGTTATGATGTAGGCGCAGTAGATTCCGAGTTATGATGTAGGCGCAGTAGATTCCGAGTTAGATTCCGAGGTATGATGTAGGCGCAGTAGATTCCGAGTTAGATTCCGAGTTATGATGTAGGCGCAGTAGGTTCCGAGTTATGATGTAGGCGCAGTAGATTCCGAGTTATGATGTAGGCGCAGTAGATTCCGAGTTAGATTCCGAGTTATGATGTAGGCGCAGTAGATTCCGAGTTATGATGTAGGCGCAGTAGATTCCGAGTTAGATTCCGAGTTATGATGTAGGCGCAGTAGATTCCGAGTTATGATGTAGGCGCAGTAGATTCCGAGTTATGATGTAGGCGCAGTAGATTCCGAGTTAGATTCCGAGTTATGATGTAGTCGCAGTAGATTCCAAGTTAGATTCCGAGTTATGATGTAGGCGCAGTAGATTCCGAGTTATGATGTAGGCGCAGTAGATTCCGAGTTAGATTCCGAGTTATGATGTAGGCGCAGTTAGTTCTGAGTTATGATGTAGGCGCAGTAGATTCCGAGTTATGATGTAGGCGCAGTAGATTCCGAGTTAGATTCCAAGTTATGATGTAGGCGCAGTAGATTCCGAGTTATGATGTAGGCGCAGTAGATTCCAGGTTAGATTCCGAGTTATGATGTAGGCGCAGTAGATTCCGAGTTATGATGTAGGCGCAGTAGATTCCGAGTTATGATGTAGACACAGTAGATTCCGAGTTATGATGTAGGCGCAGTAGATTCTGAGTTAGATTCCGAGTTATGATGTAGGCGCAGTAGATTCCGAGTTAGATTCCGAGTTATGATGTAGGCGCAGTAGATTCCGAGCTATGATGTAGGCGCAGTAGATTCCAAGTTAGATTCCGAGTTATGATGTAGGCGCAGTAGATTCCGAGTTATGATGTAGGCGCAGTAGATTCCGAGTTAGATTCCGAGTTATGATGTAGACGCAGTAGATTTCGAGTTATGATGTAGGCGCAGTAGATTCCGAGTTAGATTCCGAGTTATGATGTAGGCGCAGTAGATTCCGAGTTATGATGTAGGCGCAGTAGATTCCGAGTTAGATTCCGAGTTATGATGTAGGCGCAGTAGATTCCGAGTTATGATGTAGGCGCAGTAGATTCCGAGTTAGATTCCGAGTTATGATGTAGGCGCAGTAGATTCCGAGTTATGATGTAGGCGCAGTAGATTCCGAGTTAGATTCCGAGTTATGATGTAGGCGCAGTCGATTCCGAGTTATGATGTAGGCGCAGTAGATTCCGAGTTAGATTCCGAGTTATGATGTAGGCGCAGTAGATTCCGATTTATGATGTAGGCGCAGTAGATTCCGAGTTATGATGTAGGCTCAGTAGATTCCGAGTTAGATTCCGAGTTATGATGTAGGCGCAGTAGATTCCGAGTTATGATGTAGGCGCAGTAGATTCCGAGTTAGATTCCGAGTTATGATGTAGGCGCAGTAGATTCCGAGTTAGATTCCGAGTTATGATGTAGGCGCAGTAGATTCCGAGTTATGATGTAGGCGCAGTAGATTCCGAGTTAGATTCCGAGTTATGATATAGGCGCAGTAGTATCCGAGTTAGATTCCGAGTTATGATGTAGGCGCAGTAGATTCCGAGTTATGATGTAGGCGCAGTAGATTCCGAGTTAGATTCCGAGTTATGATGTAGGCGCAGTAGATTCCGAGTTATGATGTAGGCGCAGTAGATTCCGAGTTAGATTCCGAGTTATGATGTAGGCGCAGTAGATTCCGAGTTATGATGTAGGCGCAGTAGATTCCGAGTTAGATTCCGAGTTATGATGTAGGCGCAGTAGGTTCCGAGTTATGATGTAGGCGCAGTAGATTCCGAGTTATGATGTAGGCGCAGTAGATTCCGAGTTAGATTCCGAGTTATGATGTAGGCGCAGTAGATTCCGAGTTAGATTCCGAGTTATGATGTAGGCGCAGTAGATTCCGAGTTATGATGTAGGCGCAGTAGATTCCGAGTTAGATTCCGAGTTATGATGTAGGCGCAGTAGGTTCCGAGTTATGATGTAGGCGCAGTAGATTCCGAGTTATGATGTAGGCGCAGTAGATTCCGAGTTAGATTCCGAGTTAGATTCCGAGTTATGATGTAGGCGCAGTAGATTCCGAGTTATGATGTAGGCGCAGTAGATTCCGAGTTATGATGTAGACGCAGTAGATTCCGAGTTATGATGTAGGCGCAGTAGATTCTGAGTTAGATTCCGAGTTATGATGTAGGCGCAGTAGATTCCGAGTTAGATTCCGAGTTATGATGTAGGCGCAGTAGATTCCGAGCTAAGATGTAGGCGCAGTAGATTCCGAGTTAGATTCCGAGTTATGATGTAGGCGCAGTAGATTCCGAGTTATGATGTAGGCGCAGTAGATTCCGAGTTATGATGTAGGCGCAGTAGATTCCGAGTTAGATTCCGAGTTATGATGTAGGCGCAGTAGATTCCGAGTTATGATGTAGGCGCAGTAGATTCCGAGTTAGGTTCCGAGTTATGATGTAGGCGCAGTAGATTCCGAGTTATGATGTAGGCGCAGTAGATTCCGAGTTATATTCCGAGTTATGATGTAGGCGCAGTAGATTCCGAGTTATGATGTAGGCGCAGTAGATTCCGAGTTAGATTCCGAGTTATGATGTAGGCGCAGTAGATTCCGAGTTATGATGCAGGCGCAGTAGATTCCGAGTTAGATTCCGAGTTATGATGTAGGCGCAGTAGATTCCGAGTTATGATGTAGGCGCAGTAGATTTCGAGTTAGATTCCGAGTTATGATGTAGGCTCAGTAGATTCCGAGTTATGATGTAGGCGCAGTAGATTCCGAGTTAGATTCCGAGTTATGATGTAGGCGCAGTAGATTCCGAGTTATGATGTAGGCGCAGTAGATTCCGAGTTAGATTCCGAGTTATGATGTAGGCGCAGTAGATTCCGAGTTATGATGTAGGCGCAGTAGATTCCGAGTTAGATTCCGAGTTATGATGTAGGCGCAGTAGATTCTGAGTTATGATGTAGGCGCAGTAGATTCCGAGTTAGATTCCGAGTTATGATGTAGGCGCAGTAGATTCCGAGTTAGATTCCGAGTTATGATGTAGGCGCAGTAGATTCAAGTTATGATGTAGGCGCAGTAGATTCCGAGTTAGATTCCGAGTTATGATGTAGGCGCAGTAGATTCCGAGTTATGATGTAGGCGCAGTAGATTCCGAGTTAGGTTCCGAGTTATGATGTAGGCGCAGTAGATTCCGAGTTATGATGTAGGCGCAGTAGATTCCGAGTTATATTCCGAGTTATGATGTAGGCGCAGTAGATTCCGAGTTATGATGTAGGCGCAGTAGATTCCGAGTTAGATTCCGAGTTATGATGTAGGCGCAGTAGATTCCGAGTTATGATGCAGGCGCAGTAGATTCCGAGTTAGATTCCGAGTTATGATGTAGGCGCAGTAGATTCCGAGTTATGATGTAGGCGCAGTAGATTCCGAGTTAGATTCCGAGTTATGATGTAGGCGCAGTAGATTCCGAGTTATGATGTAGGCGCAGTAGATTCCGAGTTAGATTCCGAGTTATGATGTAGGCGCAGTAGATTCCGAGTTATGATGTAGGCGCAGTAGATTCCGAGTTATGATGTAGGCGCAGTAGATTCCGAGTTAGATTCCGAGTTATGATGTAGGCGCAGTAGATTCCGAGTTATGATGTAGGCGCAGTAGATTCCGAGTTAGATTCCGAGTTATGATGTAGGCGCAGTAGATTCCGAGTTATGATGTAGGCGCAGTAGATTCCGAGTTAGATTCCGAGTTATGATGTAGGCGCAGTAGATTCCGAGTTATGATGTAGGCGCAGTAGATTCCGAGTTAGATTCCGAGTTATGATGTAGGCGCAGTAGATTCCGAGTTATGATGTAGGCGCAGTAGATTCCGAGTTAGATTCCGAGTTATGATGTATGCGCAGTAGATTCCGAGTTATGATGTAGGCGCAGTAGATTCCGAGTTAGATTCCGAGTTATGATGTAGGCGCAGTAGATTCCGAGTTAGATTCCGAGTTATGATGTAGGCGCAGTAGATTCCGAGTTATGATGTAGGCGCAGTAGATTCCGAGTTAGATTCCGAGTTATGATGTAGGCGCAGTAGATTCCGAGTTATGATGTAGGCGCAGTAGATTCCGAGTTAGATTCCGAGTTATGATGTAGGCGCAGTAGATTCCGAGTTATGATGTAGGCGCAGTAGATTCCGAGTTAGATTCCGAGTTATGATGTAGGCGCAGTAGATTCCGAGTTATGATGTAGGCGCAGTAGATTCCGAGTTATGATGTAGGCGCAGTAGATTCCGAGTTATATTCCGAGTTATGATGTAGGCGCAGTAGATTCCGAGTTATGATGTAGGCGCAGTAGATTCCGAGTTAGATTCCGAGTTATGATGTAGGCGCAGTATATTCCGAGTTATGATGTAGGCGCAGTAGATTCCGAGTTAGATTCCGAGTTATGATGTAGGCGCAGTAGATTCCGAGTTATGATGTAGGCGCAGTAGATTCCGAGTTAGATTCCGAGTTATGATGTAGGCGCAGTAGATTCCGAGTTATGATGTAGGCGCAGTAGATACCGAGTTAGATTCCGAGTTATGATGTAGGCGCAGTAGATTCCGAGTTATGATGTAGGCGCAGTAGATTCCGAGTTAGATTCCGAGTTATGATGTAGGCGCAGTAGATTCCGAGTTATGATGTAGGCGCAGTAGATTCCGAGTTATGATGTAGGCGCAGTAGATTCCGAGTTAGATACGAGTTATGATGTAGGCGCAGTAGATTCCGAGTTATGATGTAGGCGCAGTAGATTCCGAGTTAGATTCCGAGTTATGATGTAGGCGCAGTAGATTCCGAGTTAGATTCCGAGTTATGATGTAGGCGCAGTAGATTCCGAGCTATGATGTAGGCGCAGAAGATTCCGAGTTAGATTCCGAGTTATGATGTAGGCGCAGTAGATTCCGAGTTATGATGTAGGCGCAGTAGATTCCGAGTTAGATTCCGAGTTATGATGTAGGCGCAGTAGATTCCGAGTTATGATGTAGGCGCAGTAGATTCCGAGTTAGATTCCGAGTTATGATGTAGGCGCAGTAGATTCCGAGTTATGATGTAGGCGCAGTAGATTCCGAGTTATATTCCGAGTTATGATGTAGGCGCAGTAGATTCCGAGTTATGATGTTGGCGCAGTAGATTCCGAGTTAGATTCCGAGTTATGATGTAGGCGCAGTAGATTCCGAGTTATGATGTAGGCGCAGTAGATTCCGAGTTAGATTCCGAGTTATGATGTAGGCACAGTAGATTCCGAGTTATGATGTAGGCGCAGTAGATTCCGAGTTATGATGTAGGCGCAGTAGATTCCGAGTTAGATTCCGAGTTATGATGTAGGCGCAGTAGATTCCGAGTTATGATGTAGGCGCAGTAGATTCCGAGTTAGATTCCGAGTTATGATGTAGGCGCAGTAGATTCCGAGTTATGATGTAGGCGCAGTAGATTCCGAGTTAGATTCCGAGTTATGATGTAGGCGCAGTAGATTCCGAGTTATGATGTAGTCGCAGTAGATTCCGAGTTAGATTCCGAGTTATGATGTAGGCGCAGTAGATTCCGAGTTATGATGTAGGCGCAGTAGATTCCGAGTTAGATTCCGAGTTATGATGTAGGCGCAGTAGGTTCCGAGGTATGATGTAGGCGCAGTAGATTCCGAGTTATGATGTAGGCGCAGTAGATTCCGAGTTAGATTCCGAGTTATGATGTAGGCGCAGTAGATTCCGAGTTATGATGTAGGCGAAGTAGATTCCGAGTTAGATTCCGAGTTATGATGTAGGCGCAGTAGATTCCGAGTTATGATGTAGGCGCAGTAGATTCCGAGTTAGATTCCGAGTTATGATGTAGGCGCAGTAGATTCCGAGTTATAATGTAGGCGCAGTAGATTCCGAGTTAGATTCCGAGTTATGATGTAGGCGCAGTAGATTCCGAGTTATGATGTAGGCGCAGTAGATTCCGAGTTAGATTCCGAGTTATGATGTAGGCGCAGTAGATTCCGAGTTAGATTCCGAGTTATGATGTAGGCGCAGTAGATTCCGAGTTATGATGTAGGCGCAGTAGATTCCGAGTTAGATTCCGAGTTATGATGTAGGCGCAGTAGATTCCGAGTTATGATGTAGGCGCAGTAGATTCCGAGTTAGATTCCGAGTTATGATGTAGGCGCAGAAGATTCCGAGTTATGATGTAGGCGCAGTAGATTCCGAGTTAGATTCCGAGTTATGATGTAGGCGCAGTAGATTCCGAGTTAGATTCCGAGTTATGATGTAGGCGCAGTAGGTTCCGAGTTATGATGTAGGCGCAGTAGATTCCGAGTTATGATGTAGGCGCAGTAGATTCCGAGTTAGATTCCGAGTTATGATGTAGGCGCAGTAGATTCCGAGTTATGATGTAGGCGCAGTAGATTCCGAGTTAGATTCCGAGTTATGATGTAGGCGCAGTAGATTCCGAGTTATGATGTAGGCGCAGTAGATTCCGAGTTATGATGTAGGCGCAGTAGATTCCGAGTTAGATTCCGAGTTATGATGTAGGCGCAGTAGATTCCGAGCTATGATGTAGGCGCAGTAGATTCCGAGTTAGATTCCGAGTTATGATGTAGGCGCAGTTAGTTCTGAGTTATGATGTAGGCGCAGTAGATTCCGAGTTATGATGTAGGCGCAGTAGATTCCGAGTTAGATTCCAAGTTATGATGTAGGCGCAGTAGATTCCGAGTTATGATGTAGGCGCAGTAGATTCCGAGTTAGATTCCGAGTTATGATGTAGGCGCAGTAGATTCCGAGTTATGATGTAGGCGCAGTAGATTCCGAGTTAGATTCCGAGTTATGATGTAGGCGCAGTAGATTCCGAGTTATGATGTAGGCGCAGTAGATTCCGAGTTAGATTCCGAGTTATGATGTAGGCGCAGTAGATTCCGAGTTACGATGTAGGCGCAGTAGATTCCGAGTTAGATTCCGAGTTATGATGTAGGCGCAGTAGATTCCGAGTTATGATGTAGGCGCAGTAGATTCCGAGTTAGATTCCGAGTTATGATGTAGGCGCAGTAGATTCCGAGTTATTATGTAGGCGCAGTAGATTCCGAGTTAGATTCCGAGTTATGATGTAGGCGCAGTAGATTCCGAGTTATGATGTAGGCGCAGTAGATTCCGAGTTAGATTCCGAGTTATGATGTAGGCGCAGTAGATTCCGAGTTATGATGTAGGCGCAGTAGATTCCGAGTTATATTCCGAGTTATGATGTAGGCGCAGTAGATTTCGAGTTATGATGTAGGCGCAGTAGATTCCGAGTTATGATGTAGGCGCAGTAGATTCCGAGTTAGATTCCGAGTTATGATGTAGGCGCAGTAGATTCCGAGTTATGATGTAGGCGCAGTAGATTCCGAGTTAGATTCCGAGTTATGATGTAGGCGCAGTAGATTCCGAGTTATATTCCGAGTTATGATGTAGGCGCAGTAGATTCCGAGTTATGATGTTGGCGCAGTAGATTCCGAGTTAGATTCCGAGTTATGATGTAGGCGCAGTAGATTCCGAGTTATGATGTAGGCGCAGTAGATTCCGAGTTAGATTCCGAGTTATGATGTAGGCGCAGTAGATTTCGAGTTATGATGTAGGCGCAGTAGATTCCGAGTTATGATGTAGGCGCAGTAGATTCCGAGTTAGATTCCGAGTTATGATGTAGGCGCAGTAGATTCCGAGTTATGATGTAGGCGCAGTAGATTCCGAGTTAGATTCCGAGTTATGATGTAGGCGCAGTAGATTCCGAGTTATGATGTAGGCGCAGTAGATTCCGAGTTAGATTCCGAGTTATGATGTAGGCGCAGTAGATTCCGAGTTATGATGTAGTCGCAGTAGATTCCAAGTTAGATTCCGAGTTATGATGTAGGCGCAGTAGATTCCGAGTTATGATGTAGGCGCAGTAGATTCCGAGTTAGATTCCGAGTTATGATGTAGGCGCAGTAGGTTCCGAGGTATGATGTAGGCGCAGTAGATTCCGAGTTATGATGTAGGCGCAGTAGATTCCGAGTTAGATTCCGAGTTATGATGTAGGCGCAGTAGATTCCGAGTTATGATGTAGGCGAAGTAGATTCCGAGTTAGATTCCGAGTTATGATGTAGGCGCAGTAGATTCCGAGTTATGATGTAGGCGCAGTAGATTCCGAGTTAGATTCCGAGTTATGATGTAGGCGCAGTAGATTCCGAGTTATAATGTAGGCGCAGTAGATTCCGAGTTAGATTCCGAGTTATGATGTAGGCGCAGTAGATTCCGAGTTAGATTCCGAGTTATGATGTAGGCGCAGTAGATTCCGAGTTATGATGTAGGCGCAGTAGATTCCGAGTTAGATTCCGAGTTATGATGTAGGCGCAGTAGATTCCGAGTTATGATGTAGGCGCAGTAGATTCCGAGTTAGATTCCGAGTTATGATGTAGGCGCAGTAGATTCCGAGTTATGATGTAGGCGCAGTAGATTCCGAGTTAGATTCCGAGTTATGATGTAGGCGCAGTAGGTTCCGAGTTATGATGTAGGCGCAGTAGATTCCGAGTTATGATGTAGGCGCAGTAGATTCCGAGTTAGATTCCGAGTTATGATGTAGGCGCAGTTGATTCCGAGTTATAATGTAGGCGCAGAAGATTCCGAGTTAGATTCCGAGTTATGATGTAGGCGCAGTAGATTCCGAGTTAGATTCCGAGTTATGATGTAGGCGCAGTAGATTCGGAGTTATGATGTAGGCGCAGTAGATTCCGAGTTAGATTCCGAGTTATGATGTAGGCGCAGTAGATTCCGAGTTATGATGTAGGCGCAGTAGATTCCGAGTTAGATTCCGAGTTATGATGTAGGCGCAGTAGATTCCGAGTTATGATGTAGGCGCAGTAGATTCCGAGTTAGATTCCGAGTTATGATGTAGGCGCAGTAGGTTCCGAGTTATGATGTAGGCGCAGTAGATTCCGAGTTAGATTCCGAGTTATGATGTAGGCGCAGTTAGTTCTGAGTTATGATGTAGGCGCAGTAGATTCCGAGTTATGATGTAGGCGCAGTAGATTCCGAGTTAGATTCCAAGTTATGATGTAGGCGCAGTAGATTCCGAGTTATGATGTAGGCGCAGTAGATTCCGAGTTAGATTCCGAGTTATGATGTAGGCGCAGTAGATTCCGAGTTATGATGTAGGCGCAGTAGATTCCGAGTTAGATTCCGAGTTATGATGTAGGCGCAGTAGATTCCGAGTTATGATGTAGGCGCAGTAGATTCCGAGTTAGATTCCGAGTTATGATGTAGGCGCAGTAGATTCCGAGTTACGATGTAGGCGCAGTAGATTCCGAGTTAGATTCCGAGTTATGATGTAGGCGCAGTAGATTCCGAGTTACGATGTAGGCGCAGTAGATTCCGAGTTAGATTCCGAGTTATGATGTAGGCGCAGTAGATTCCGAGTTATGATGTAGGCGCAGTAGATTCCGAGTTAGATTCCGAGTTATGATGTAGGCGCAGTAGATTCCGAGTTATGATGTAGGCGCAGTAGATTCCGAGTTATATTCCGAGTTATGATGTAGGCGCAGTAGATTCCGAGTTATGATGTAGGCGCAGTAGATTCCGAGTTATGATGTAGGCGCAGTAGATTCCGAGTTAGATTCCGAGTTATGATGTAGGCGCAGTAGATTCCGAGTTATGATGTAGGCGCAGTAGATTCCGAGTTAGATTCCGAGTTATGATGTAGGCGCAGTAGATTCCGAGTTATATTCCGAGTTATGATGTAGGCGCAGTAGATTCCGAGTTATGATGTTGGCGCAGTAGATTCCGAGTTAGATTCCGAGTTATGATGTAAGCGCAGTAGATTCCGAGTTATGATGTAGGCGCAGTAGATTCCGAGTTAGATTCCGAGTTATGATGTAGGCGCAGTAGATTCCGAGTTATGATGTAGGCGCAGTAGATTCCGAGTTATGATGTAGGCGCAGTAGATTCCGAGTTAGATTCCGAGTTATGATGTAGGCGCAGTAGATTCCGAGTTATGATGTAGGCGCAGTAGATTCCGAGTTAGATTCCGAGTTATGATGTAGGCGCAGTAGATTCCGAGTTATGATGTAGGCGCAGTAGATTCCGAGTTAGATTCCGAGTTATGATGTAGGCGCAGTAGATTCCGAGTTATGATGTAGTCGCAGTAGATTCCAAGTTAGATTCCGAGTTATGATGTAGGCGCAGTAGATTCCGAGTTAGATTCCGAGTTATGATGTAGGCGCAGTAGATTCCGAGCTAAGATGTAGGCGCAGTAGATTCCAAGTTAGATTCCACGTTATGATGTAGGCGCAGTAGATTCCGAGTTATGATGTAGGCGCAGTAGATTCCGAGTTATGATGTAGGCGCAGTAGATTCCGAGTTAGATTCCGAGTTATGATGTAGGCGCAGTAGATTCCGAGTTATGATGTAGGCGCAGTAGATTCCGAGTTAGGTTCCGAGTTATGATGTAGGCGCAGTAGATTCCGAGTTATGATGTAGGCGCAGTAGATTCCGAGTTATATTCCGAGTTATGATGTAGGCGCAGTAGATTCCGAGTTATGATGTAGGCGCAGTAGATTCCGAGTTAGATTCCGAGTTATGATGTAGGCGCAGTAGATTCCGAGTTATGATGTAGGCGCAGTACATTCCGAGTTATGATGTAGGCGCAGTAGATTCCGAGTTAGATACGAGTTATGATGTAGGCGCAGTAGATTCCGAGTTATGATGTAGGCGCAGTAGATTCCGAGTTAGATTCCGAGTTATGATGTAGGCGCAGTAGATTCCGAGTTAGATTCCGAGTTATGATGTAGGCGCAGTAGATTCCGAGTTATGATGTAGGCGCAGTAGATTCCGAGTTATGATGTAGGCGCAGTAGATTCCGAGTTAGATTCCGAGTTATGATGTAGGCGCAGTAGATTCCGAGCTATGATGTAGGCGCAGTAGATTCCGAGTTAGATTCCGAGTTATGATGTAGGCGCAGTTAGTTCTGAGTTATGATGTAGGCGCAGTAGATTCCGAGTTATGATGTAGGCGCAGTAGATTCCGAGTTAGATTCCAAGTTATGATGTAGGCGCAGTAGATTCCGAGTTATGATGTAGGCGCAGTAGATTCCGAGTTAGATTCCGAGTTATGATGTAGGCGCAGTAGATTCCGAGTTATGATGTAGGCACAGTAGATTCCGAGTTATTATGTAGGCGCAGTAGATTCCGAGTTATGATGTAGGCGCAGTAGATTCCGAGTTAGATTCCGAGTTATGATGTAGGCGCAGTAGATTCCGAGTTATGATGTAGGCGCAGTAGATTCCGAGTTAGATTCCGAGTTATGATGTAGGCGCAGTAGATTCCGAGTTATGATGTAGGCGCAGTAGATTCCGAGTTAGATTCCGAGTTATGATGTAGGCGCAGTAGATTCCGAGTTATGATGTAGGCGCAGTAGATTCCGAGTTATGATGTAGGCGCAGTAGATTCCGAGTTAGATTCCGAGTTATGATGTAGGCGCAGTAGATTCCGAGTTATGATGTAGGCGCAGTAGATTCCGAGTTAGATTCCGAGTTATGATGTAGGCGCAGTAGATTCCGAGTTATATTCCGAGTTATGATGTAGGCGCAGTAGATTCCGAGTTATGATGTTGGCGCAGTAGATTCCGAGTTAGATTCCGAGTTATGATGTAGGCGCAGTAGATTCCGAGTTATGATGTAGGCGCAGTAGATTCCGAGTTAGATTCCGAGTTATGATGTAGGCGCAGTAGATTCCGAGTTATGATGTAGGCGCAGTAGATTCCGAGTTATGATGTAGGCGCAGTAGATTCCGAGTTAGATTCCGAGTTATGATGTAGGCGCAGTAGATTCCGAGTTATGATGTAGGCGCAGTAGATTCCGAGTTAGATTCCGAGTTATGATGTAGGCGCAGTAGATTCCGAGTTATGATGTAGGCGCAGTAGATTCCGAGTTAGATTCCGAGTTATGATGTAGGCGCAGTAGATTCCGAGTTATGATGTAGGCGCAGTAGATTCCAAGTTAGATTCCGAGTTATGATGTAGGCGCAGTAGATTCCGAGTTATGATGTAGGCGCAGTAGATTCCGAGTTAGATTCCGAGTTATGATGTAGGCGCAGTAGGTTCCGAGGTATGATGTAGGCGCAGTAGATTCCGAGTTATGATGTAGGCGCAGTAGATTCTGAGTTAGATTCCGAGTTATGATGTAGGCGCAGTAGATTCCGAGTTATGATGTAGGCGAAGTAGATTCCGAGTTAGATTCCGAGTTATGATGTAGGCGCAGTAGATTCCGAGTTATGATGTAGGCGCAGTAGATTCCGAGTTAGATTCCGAGTTATGATGTAGGCGCAGTAGATTCCGAGTTATAATGTAGGCGCAGTAGATTCCGAGTTAGATTCCGAGTTATGATGTAGGCGCAGTAGATTCCGAGTTAGATTAAGAGTTATGATGTAGGCGCAGTAGATTCCGAGTTATGATGTAGGCGCAGTAGATTCCGAGTTAGATTCCGAGTTATGATGTAGGCGCAGTAGATTCCGAGTTATGATGTAGGTGCAGTAGATTCCGAGTTAGATTCCGAGTTATGATGTAGGCGCAGTAGATTCCGAGTTATGATGTAGGCGCAGTAGATTCCGAGTTAGATTCCGAGTTATGATGTAGGCGCAGTAGGTTCCGAGTTATGATGTAGGCGCAGTAGATTCCGAGTTATGATGTAGGCGCAGTAGATTCCGAGTTAGATTCCGAGTTATGATGTAGGCGCAGTAGATTCCGAGCTATGATGTAGGCGCAGTAGATTCCGAGTTAGATTCCGAGTTATGATGTAGGCGCAGTTAGTTCTGAGTTATGATGTAGGCGCAGTAGATTCCGAGTTATGATGTAGGCGCAGTAGATTCCGAGTTAGATTCCAAGTTATGATGTAGGCGCAGTAGATTCCGAGTTATGATGTAGGCGCAGTAGATTCCGAGTTAGATTCCGAGTTATGATGTAGGCGCAGTAGATTCCGAGTTATGATGTAGGCACAGTAGATTCCGAGTTATTATGTAGGCGCAGTAGATTCCGAGTTAGATTCCGAGTTATGATGTAGGCGCAGTAGATTCCGAGTTATGATGTAGGCGCAGTAGATTCCGAGTTAGATTCCGAGTTATGATGTAGGCGCAGTAGATTCCGAGTTATGATGTAGGCGCAGTAGATTCCGAGTTAGATTCCGAGTTATGATGTAGGCGCAGTAGATTCCGAGTTATGATGTAGGCGCAGTAGATTCCGAGTTATGATGTAGGCGCAGTAGATTCCGAGTTAGATTCCGAGTTATGATGTAGGCGCAGTAGATTCCGAGTTATGATGTAGGCGCAGTAGATTCCGAGTTAGATTCCGAGTTATGATGTAGGCGCAGTAGATTCCGAGTTATATTCCGAGTTATGATGTAGGCGCAGTAGATTCCGAGTTATGATGTTGGCGCAGTAGATTCAGAGTTAGATTCCGAGTTATGATGTAGGCGCAGTAGATTCCGAGTTATGATGTAGGCGCAGTAGATTCCGAGTTAGATTCCGAGTTATGATGTAGGCGCAGTAGATTCCGAGTTATGATGTAGGCGCAGTAGATTCCGAGTTATGATGTAGGTGCAGTAGATTCCGAGTTAGATTCCGAGTTATGATGTAGGCGCAGTAGATTCCGAGTTATGATGTAGGCGCAGTAGATTCCGAGTTAGATTCCGAGTTATGATGTAGGCGCAGTAGATTCCGAGTTATGATGTAGGCGCAGTAGATTCCGAGTTATGATGTAGGCGCAGTAGATTCCGAGTTAGATTCCGAGTTATGATGTAGGCGCAGTAGATTCCGAGCTATGATGTAGGCGCAGTAGATTCCGAGTTAGATTCCGAGTTATGATGTAGGCGCAGTTAGTTCTGAGTTATGATGTAGGCGCAGTAGATTCCGAGTTATGATGTAGGCGCAGTAGATTCCGAGTTAGATTCCGAGTTATGATGTAGGCGCAGTAGATTCCGAGTTAGATTCCGAGTTATGATGTAGGCGCAGTAGATTCCGAGCTATGATGTAGGCGCAGAAGATTCCGAGTTAGATTCCGAGTTATGATGTAGGCGCAGTAGATTCCGAGTTATGATGTAGGCGCAGTAGATTCCGAGTTAGATTCCGAGTTATGATGTAGGCGCAGTAGATTCCGAGTTATGATGTAGGCGCAGTAGATTCCGAGTTAGATTCCGAGTTATGATGTAGGCGCAGTAGATTCCGAGTTATGATGTAGGCGCAGTAGATTCCGAGTTATATTCCGAGTTATGATGTAGGCGCAGTAGATTCCGAGTTATGATGTTGGCGCAGTAGATTCCGAGTTAGATTCCGAGTTATGATGTAGGCGCAGTAGATTCCGAGTTATGATGTAGGCGCAGTAGATTCCGAGTTAGATTCCGAGTTATGATGTAGGCGCAGTAGATTCCGAGTTATGATGTAGGCGCAGTAGATTCCGAGTTATGATGTAGGCGCAGTAGATTCCGAGTTAGATTCCGAGTTATGATGTAGGCGCAGTAGATTCCGAGTTATGATGTAGGTGCAGTAGATTCCGAGTTAGATTCCGAGTTATGATGTAGGCGCAGTAGATTCCGAGTTATGATGTAGGCGCAGTAGATTCCGAGTTAGATTCCGAGTTATGATGTAGGCGCAGTAGATTCCGAGTTATGATGTAGTCGCAGTAGATTCCGAGTTAGATTCCGAGTTATGATGTAGGCGCAGTAGATTCCGAGTTATGATGTAGGCGCAGTAGATTCCGAGTTAGATTCCGAGTTATGATGTAGGCGCAGTAGGTTCCGAGGTATGATGTAGGCGCAGTAGATTCCGAGTTATGATGTAGGCGCAGTAGATTCCGAGTTAGATTCCGAGTTATGATGTAGGCGCAGTAGATTCCGAGTTATGATGTAGGCGAAGTAGATTCCGAGTTAGATTCCGAGTTATGATGTAGGCGCAGTAGATTCCGAGTTATGATGTAGGCGCAGTAGATTCCGAGTTAGATTCCGAGTTATGATGTAGGCGCAGTAGATTCCGAGTTATAATGTAGGCGCAGTAGATTCCGAGTTAGATTCCGAGTTATGATGTAGGCGCAGTAGATTCCGAGTTAGATTCCGAGTTATGATGTAGGCGCAGTAGATTCCGAGTTAGATTCCGAGTTATGATGTAGGCGCAGTAGATTCCGAGTTATGATGTAGGCGCAGTAGATTCCGAGTTATGATGTAGGCGCAGTAGATTCCGAGTTAGATACGAGTTATGATGTAGGCGCAGTAGATTCCGAGTTATGATGTAGGCGCAGTAGATTCCGAGTTAGATTCCGAGTTATGATGTAGGCGCAGTAGATTCCGAGTTAGATTCCGAGTTATGATGTAGGCGCAGTAGATTCCGAGCTATGATGTAGGCGCAGAAGATTCCGAGTTAGATTCCGAGTTATGATGTAGGCGCAGTAGATTCCGAGTTATGATGTAGGCGCAGTAGATTCCGAGTTAGATTCCGAGTTATGATGTAGGCGCAGTAGATTCCGAGTTATGATGTAGGCGCAGTAGATTCCGAGTTAGATTCCGAGTTATGATGTAGGCGCAGTAGATTCCGAGTTATGATGTAGGCGCAGTAGATTCCGAGTTATATTCCGAGTTATGATGTAGGCGCAGTAGATTCCGAGTTATGATGTTGGCGCAGTAGATTCCGAGTTAGATTCCGAGTTATGATGTAGGCGCAGTAGATTCCGAGTTATGATGTAGGCGCAGTAGATTCCGAGTTAGATTCCGAGTTATGATGTAGGCGCAGTAGATTCCGAGTTATGATGTAGGCGCAGTAGATTCCGAGTTAGATTCCGAGTTATGATGTAGGCGCAGTAGATTCCGAGTTATGATGTAGGCACAGTAGATTCCGAGTTAGATTCCGAGTTATGATGTAGGCGCAGTAGATTCCGAGTTATGATGTAGGCGCAGTAGATTCCGAGTTAGATTCCGAGTTATGATGTAGGCGCAGTAGATTCCGAGTTATGATGTAGTCGCAGTAGATTCCGAGTTAGATTCCGAGTTATGATGTAGGCGCAGTAGATTCCGAGTTATGATGTAGGCGCAGTAGATTCCGAGTTAGATTCCGAGTTATGATGTAGGCGCAGTAGGTTCCGAGGTATGATGTAGGCGCAGTAGATTCCGAGTTATGATGTAGGCGCAGTAGATTCCGAGTTAGATTCCGAGTTATGATGTAGGCGCAGTAGATTCCGAGTTATGATGTAGGCGAAGTAGATTCCGAGTTAGATTCCGAGTTATGATGTAGGCGCAGTAGATTCCGAGTTATGATGTAGGCGCAGTAGATTCCGAGTTAGATTCCGAGTTATGATGTAGGCGCAGTAGATTCCGAGTTATAATGTAGGCGCAGTAGATTCCGAGTTAGATTCCGAGTTATGATGTAGGCGCAGTAGATTCCGAGTTAGATTCCGAGTTATGATGTAGGCGCAGTAGATTCCGAGTTATGATGTAGGCGCAGTAGATTCCGAGTTAGATTCCGAGTTATGATGTAGGCGCAGTAGATTCCGAGTTAGATTCCGAGTTATGATGTAGGCGCAGTAGATTCCGAGTTATGATGTAGGCGCAGTAGATTCCGAGTTAGATTCCGAGTTATGATGTAGGCGCAGTAGATTCCGAGTTATGATGTAGGCGCAGTAGATTCCGAGTTAGATTCCGAGTTATGATGTAGGCGCAGTAGATTCCGAGTTATGATGTAGGCGCAGTAGATTCCGAGTTAGATTCCGAGTTATGATGTAGGCGCAGTAGATTCCGAGTTAGATTCCGAGTTATGATGTAGGCGCAGTAGGTTCCGAGTTATGATGTAGGCGCAGTAGATTCCGAGTTATGATGTAGGCGCAGTAGATTCCGAGTTAGATTCCGAGTTATGATGTAGGCGCAGTAGATTCCGAGTTATTATGTAGGCGCAGTAGATTCCGAGTTAGATTCCGAGTTATGATGTAGGCGCAGTAGATTCCGAGTTATGATGTAGGCGCAGTAGATTCCGAGTTATGATGTAGGCGCAGTAGATTCCGAGTTAGATTCCGAGTTATGATGTAGGCGCAGTAGATTCCGAGCTATGATGTAGGCGCAGTAGATTCCGAGTTAGATTCCGAGTTATGATGTAGGCGCAGTTAGTTCTGAGTTATGATGTAGGCGCAGTAGATTCCGAGTTATGATGTAGGCGCAGTAGATTCCGAGTTAGATTCCAAGTTATGATGTAGGCGCAGTAGATTCCGAGTTATGATGTAGGCGCAGTAGATTCCGAGTTAGATTCCGAGTTATGATGTAGGCGCAGTAGATTCCGAGTTATGATGTAGGCGCAGTAGATTCCGAGTTAGATTCCGAGTTATGATGTAGGCGCAGTAGATTCCGAGTTATGATGTAGGCGCAGTAGATTCCGAGTTAGATTCCGAGTTATGATGTAGGCGCAGTAGATTCCGAGTTACGATGTAGGCGCAGTAGATTCCGAGTTAGATTCCGAGTTATGATGTAGGCGCAGTAGATTCCGAGTTATGATGTAGGCGCAGTAGATTCCGAGTTAGATTCCGAGTTATGATGTAGGCGCAGTAGATTCCGAGTTATTATGTAGGCGCAGTAGATTCCGAGTTAGATTCTGAGTTATGATGTAGGCGCAGTAGATTCCGAGTTATGATGTAGGCGCAGTAGATTCCGAGTTAGATTCCGAGTTATGATGTAGGCGCAGTAGATTCCGAGTTATGATGTAGGCGCAGTAGATTCCGAGTTATAATCCGAGTTATGATGTAGGCGCAGTAGATTCCGAGTTATGATGTAGGCGCAGTAGATTCCGAGTTATGATGTAGGCGCAGTAGATTCCGAGTTAGATTCCGAGATATGATGTAGGCGCAGTAGATTCCGAGTTATGATGTAGGCGCAGTAGATTCCGAGTTAGATTCCGAGTTATGATGTAGGCGCAGTAGATTCCGAGTTATATTCCGAGTTATGATGTAGGCGCAGTAGATTCCGAGTTATGATGTTGGCGCAGTAGATTCCGAGTTAGATTCTGAGTTATGATGTAGGCGCAGTAGATTCCGAGTTATGATGTAGGCGCAGTAGATTCCGAGTTAGATTCCGAGTTATGATGTAGGCGCAGTAGATTCCGAGTTATGATGTAGGCGCAGTAGATTCCGAGTTATGATGTAGGCGCAGTAGATTCCGAGTTAGATTCCGAGTTATGATGTAGGCGCAGTAGATTCCGAGTTATGATGTAGGCGCAGTAGATTCCGAGTTAGATTCCGAGTTATGATGTAGGCGCAGTAGATTCCGAGTTATGATGTAGGCGCAGTAGATTCCGAGTTAGATTCCGAGTTATGATGTAGGCGCAGTAGATTCCGAGTTATGATGTAGTCGCAGTAGATTCCAAGTTAGATTCCGAGTTATGATGTAGGCGCAGTAGATTCCGAGTTAGATTCCGAGTTATGATGTAGGCGCAGTAGGTTCCGAGGTATGATGTAGGCGCAGTAGATTCCGAGTTATGATGTAGGCGCAGTAGATTCCGAGTTAGATTCCGAGTTATGATGTAGGCGCAGTAGATTCCGAGTTATGATGTAGGCGAAGTAGATTCCGAGTTAGATTCCGAGTTATGATGTAGGCGCAGTAGATTCCGAGTTATGATGTAGGCGCAGTAGATTCCGAGTTAGATTCCGAGTTATGATGTAGGCGCAGTAGATTCCGAGTTATAATGTAGGCGCAGTAGATTCCGAGTTAGATTCCGAGTTATGATGTAGGCGCAGTAGATTCCGAGTTAGATTCCGAGTTATGATGTAGGCGCAGTAGATTCCGAGTTATGATGTAGGCGCAGTAGATTCCGAGTTAGATTCCGAGTTATGATGTAGGCGCAGTAGATTCTGAGTTATGATGTAGGCGCAGTAGATTCCGAGTTAGATTCCGAGTTATGATGTAGGCGCAGTAGATTCCGAGTTATGATGTAGGCGCAGTAGATTCCGAGTTAGATTCCGAGTTATGATGTAGGCGCAGTAGGTTCCGAGTTATGATGTAGGCGCAGTAGATTCCGAGTTATGATGTAGGCGCAGTAGATTCCGAGTTAGATTCCGAGTTATGATGTAGGCGCAGTAGATTCCGAGTTATAATGTAGGCGCAGAAGATTCCGAGTTAGATTCCGAGTTATGATGTAGGCGCAGTAGATTCCGAGTTAGATTCCGAGTTATGATGTAGGCGCAGTAGATTCGGAGTTATGATGTAGGCACAGTAGATTCCGAGTTAGATTCCGAGTTATGATGTAGGCGCAGTAGATTCCGAGTTATGATGTAGGCGCAGTAGATTCCGAGTTAGATTCCGAGTTATGATGTAGGCGCAGTAGATTCCGAGTTATGATGTAGGCGCAGTAGATTCCGAGTTAGATTCCGAGTTATGATGTAGGCGCAGTAGGTTCCGAGTTATGATGTAGGCGCAGTAGATTCCGAGTTATGATGTAGGCGCAGTAGATTCCGAGTTAGATTCCGAGTTATGATGTAGGCGCAGTAGATTCCGAGTTAGATTCCGAGTTATGATGTAGGCGCAGTAGATTCCGAGTTATGATGTAGGCGCAGTAGATTCCGAGTTAGATTCCGAGTTATGATGTAGGCGCAGTAGGTTCCGAGTTATGATGTAGGCGCAGTAGATTCCGAGTTATGATGTAGGCGCAGTAGATTCCGAGTTAGATTCCGAGTTAGATTCCGAGTTATGATGTAGGCGCAGTAGATTCCGAGTTAGATTCCGAGTTATGATGTAGGCGCAGTAGATTCCGAGTTATGATGTAGGCGCAGTAGATTCCGAGTTATGATGTAGACGCAGTAGATTCCGAGTTATGATGTAGGCGCAGTAGATTCTGAGTTAGATTCCGAGTTATGATGTAGGCGCAGTAGATTCCGAGTTAGATTCCGAGTTATGATGTAGGCGCAGTAGATTCCGAGCTAAGATGTAGGCGCAGTAGATTCCAAGTTAGATTCCGAGTTATGATGTAGGCGCAGTAGATTCCGAGTTATGATGTAGGCGCAGTAGATTCCGAGTTATGATGTAGGCGCAGTAGATTCCGAGTTAGATTCCGAGTTATGATGTAGGCGCAGTAGATTCCGAGTTATGATGTAGGCGCAGTAGATTCCGAGTTAGGTTCCGAGTTATGATGTAGGCGCAGTAGATTCCGAGTTATGATGTAGGCGCAGTAGATTCCGAGTTATGATGTAGGCGCAGTAGATTCCGAGTTAGATTCCGAGTTATGATGTAGGCGCAGTAGATTCCGAGTTATGATGTAGGCGCAGTAGATTCCGAGATAGATTCCGAGTTATGATGTAGGCGCAGTAGATTCCGAGTTATGATGTAGGCGCAGTAGATTCCGAGTTAGATTCCGAGTTATGATGTAGGCGCAGTAGCATCCGAGTTATGATGTAGGCACAGTAGATTCCGAGTTATGATGTAGGCGCAGTAGATTCCGAGTTAGATTCTGAGTTATGATGTAGGCGCAGTAGATTCCGAGTTAGATTCCGAGTTATGATGTAGGCACAGTAGATTCCGAGTTATGATGTAGGCGCAGTAGATTCCGCGTTAGATTCCGAGTTATGATGTAGGCACAGTAGATTCCGAGTTATGATGTAGGCGCAGTAGATTCCGAGTTAGATTCCGAGTTATGATGTAGGCGCAGTAGATTCCGAGTTATGATGTAGGCGCAGTAGATTCCGAGTTAGATTGCGAGTTATGATTTAGGCGCAGTAGATTCCGAGTTAGATTTCGAGATATGATGTAGGCGCAGTAGATTCCGATTTAGATTCCGAGTTATGATGTAGGCGCAGTAGATTCCGAGTTATGATGTAGGCGCAGTAGATTCCGAGTAAGATTCTGAGTTATGATTTAGGCGCAGTAGATTCCACGTTAGATTTCGAGTTATGATGTAGGCGCAGTAGATTCCGAGTTATGATGTAGGCGCAGTAGATTCCGAGTTAGATTCCGAGTTATGATGTAGGCGCAGTAGATTCCGAGTTATGATGTAGGCGCAGTAGATTCCGAGTTATGATGTAGGCACAGTAGATTCCGAGTTACGATGTAGGTGCAGTAGATTCCGAGTTAGATTCCGAGTTATGATGGAGGCACAGTAGATTCCGAGTTATGATGTAGGCGCAGTAGATTCCGAGTTAGATTCCGAGTTATGATTTAGGCACAGTAGATTCCGAGTTATGATGTAGGCGCAGTAGATTCCGAGTTAGATTCCGAGTTATGATGTAGGCGCAATAGATTCCGAGTTATGATGTAGGCGCAGTAGATTCTGAGTTAGATTCCGAGTTATGATGTAGGCGCAGTAGATTCCGAGTTATGATGTAGGTGCAGTAGATTCCGAGTTAGATTCCGAGTTATGATGTAGGCGCAGTAGATTCCGAGTTAGATTCCGAGTTATGATGTAGGCGCAGTAGATTCCGAGTTATGATGTAGGCGCAGTAGATTCCGAGTTAGATTCCGAGTTATGATGTAGGCGCAGTAGCTTCCGAGTTGTGATGTAGGCGCAGTAGATTCCGAGATAGATTTCGAGTTATGATGTAGGCGCAGTAGATTCCGAGTTATGATGTAGGCGCAGTAGATTCCGAGTTAGATTCCGAGTTATGATGTAGGCGCAGTAGCTTCCGAGTTATGATGTAGGCGCAGTAGATTCCGAGTTAGATTCAGAGTTATGATTTAGGCGCAGTAGATTCCAAGTTAGATTCCGAGTTATGATGTAGGCGCAGTAGATTCCGAGTTATGATTTAGGCGCAGTAGATTCCGAGTTAGATTCCGAGTTATGATGTAGGCGCAGTATCTTCCGAGTTATGATGTAGGCGCAGTAGATTCCGAGATAGATTTCGAGTTATGATGTAGGCGCAGTAGATTCCGAGTTATGATGTAGGCGCAGTAGATTCCGAGTTAGATTCCGAGTTATGATGTAGGCGCAGTAGCTTCCGAGTTATGATGTAGGCGCAGTAGATTCCGAGTTAGATTCCGAGTTATGATGTAGGCGCAGTAGATTCCGAGTTAGATTCCGAGTTATGATGTAGGCGCAGTAGATTCCGAGTTATGATGTAGGCGCAGTAGATTCCGAGTTAGATTCCGAGTTATGATGTAGGCGCAGTAGATTCCGAGTTATGATGTAGGCGCAGTAGATTCCGAGTTAGATTCCGAGTTATGATGTAGGCGCAGTAGATTCCGAGTTATGATGTAGGCGCAGTAGATTCCGAGTTAGATTCCGAGTTATGATGTAGGCGCAGTAGATTCCGAGTTATGATGTAGGCGCAGTAGATTCCGAGTTAGATTCCGAGTTATGATGTAGGCGCAGTAGATTCCGAGTTATGATGTAGTCGCAGTAGATTCCAAGTTAGATTCCGAGTTATGATGTAGGCGCAGTAGATTCCGAGTTATGATGTAGGCGCAGTAGATTCCGAGTTAGATTCCGAGTTATGATGTAGGCGCAGTAGGTTCCGAGTTATGATGTAGGCGCAGTAGATTCCGAGTTATGATGTAGGCGCAGTAGATTCCGAGTTAGATTCCGAGTTATGATGTAGGCGCAGTAGATTCCGAGTTATGATGTAGGCGAAGTAGATTCCGAGTTAGATTCCGAGTTATGATGTAGGCGCAGTAGATTCCGAGTTATGATGTAGGCGCAGTAGATTCCGAGTTAGATTCCGAGTTATGATGTAGGCGCAGTAGATTCCGAGTTATAATGTAGGCGCAGTAGATTCCGAGTTAGATTCCGAGTTATGATGTAGGCGCAGTAGATTCCGAGTTAGATTCCGAGTTATGATGTAGGCGCAGTAGATTCCGAGTTATGATGTAGGCGCAGTAGATTCCGAGTTAGATTCCGAGTTATGATGTAGGCGCAGTAGATTCCGAGTTATGATGTAGGCGCAGTAGATTCCGAGTTAGATTCCGAGTTATGATGTAGGCGCAGTAGATTCCGAGTTATGATGTAGGCGCAGTAGATTCCGAGTTAGATTCCGAGTTATGATGTAGGCGCAGTAGGTTCCGAGTTATGATGTAGGCGCAGTAGATTCCGAGTTATGATGTAGGCGCAGTAGATTCCGAGTTAGATTCCGAGTTATGATGTAGGCGCAGTAGATTCCGAGTTATAATGTAGGCGCAGAAGATTCCGAGTTAGATTCCGAGTTATGATGTAGGCGCAGTAGATTCCGAGTTAGATTCCGAGTTATGATGTAGGCGCAGTAGATTCGGAGTTATGATGTAGGCACAGTAGATTCCGAGTTAGATTCCGAGTTATGATGTAGGCGCAGTAGATTCCGAGTTATGATGTAGGCGCAGTAGATTCCGAGTTAGATTCCGAGTTATGATGTAGGCGCAGTAGATTCCGAGTTATGATGTAGGCGCAGTAGATTCCGAGTTAGATTCCGAGTTATGATGTAGGCGCAGTAGGTTCCGAGTTATGATGTAGGCGCAGTAGATTCCGAGTTATGATGTAGGCGCAGTAGATTCCGAGTTAGATTCCGAGTTATGATGTAGGCGCAGTAGATTCCGAGTTAGATTCCGAGTTATGATGTAGGCGCAGTAGATTCCGAGTTATGATGTAGGCGCAGTAGATTCCGAGTTAGATTCCGAGTTATGATGTAGGCGCAGTAGGTTCCGAGTTATGATGTAGGCGCAGTAGATTCCGAGTTATGATGTAGGCGCAGTAGATTCCGAGTTAGATTCCGAGTTAGATTCCGAGTTATGATGTAGGCGCAGTAGATTCCGAGTTAGATTCCGAGTAATGATGTAGGCGCAGTAGATTCCGAGTTATGATGTAGGCGCAGTAGATTCCGAGTTATGATGTAGATGCAGTAGATTCCGAGTTATGATGTAGGCGCAGTAGATTCCGAGTTAGATTCCGAGTTATGATGTAGGCGCAGTAGATTCCGAGTTATGATGTAGGCGCAGTAGATTCCGAGTTAGATTCCGAGTTATGATGTAGGCGCAGTAGATTCCGAGTTATGATGTAGGCGCAGTAGATTCCGAGTTAGATTCCGAGTTATGATGTAGGCGCAGTAGATTCCGAGTTATGATGTAGTCGCAGTAGATTCCAAGTTAGATTCCGAGTTATGATGTAGGCGCAGTAGATTCCGAGTTATGATGTAGGCGCAGTAGATTCCGAGTTAGATTCCGAGTTATGATGTAGGCGCAGTAGGTTCCGAGTTATGATGTAGGCGCAGTAGATTCCGAGTTATGATGTAGGCGCAGTAGATTCCGAGTTAGATTCCGAGTTATGATGTAGGCGCAGTAGATTCCGAGTTATGATGTAGGCGAAGTAGATTCCGAGTTAGATTCCGAGTTATGATGTAGGCGCAGTAGATTCCGAGTTATGATGTAGGCGCAGTAGATTCCGAGTTAGATTCCGAGTTATGATGTAGGCGCAGTAGATTCCGAGTTATAATGTAGGCGCAGTAGATTCCGAGTTAGATTCCGAGTTATGATGTAGGCGCAGTAGATTCCGAGTTAGATTCCGAGTTATGATGTAGGCGCAGTAGATTCCGAGTTATGATGTAGGCGCAGTAGATTCCGAGTTAGATTCCGAGTTATGATGTAGGCGCAGTAGATTCCGAGTTATGATGTAGGCGCAGTAGATTCCGAGTTAGATTCCGAGTTATGATGTAGGCGCAGTAGATTCCGAGTTATGATGTAGGCGCAGTAGATTCCGAGTTAGATTCCGAGTTATGATGTAGGCGCAGTAGGTTCCGAGTTATGATGTAGGCGCAGTAGATTCCGAGTTATGATGTAGGCGCAGTAGATTCCGAGTTAGATTCCGAGTTATGATGTAGGCGCAGTAGATTCCGAGTTATAATGTAGGCGCAGAAGATTCCGAGTTAGATTCCGAGTTATGATGTAGGCGCAGTAGATTCCGAGTTAGATTCCGAGTTATGATGTAGGCGCAGTAGATTCGGAGTTATGATGTAGGCACAGTAGATTCCGAGTTAGATTCCGAGTTATGATGTAGGCGCAGTAGATTCCGAGTTATGATGTAGGCGCAGTAGATTCCGAGTTAGATTCCGAGTTATGATGTAGGCGCAGTAGATTCCGAGTTATGATGTAGGCGCAGTAGATTCCGAGTTAGATTCCGAGTTATGATGTAGGCGCAGTAGGTTCCGAGTTATGATGTAGGCGCAGTAGATTCCGAGTTATGATGTAGGCGCAGTAGATTCCGAGTTAGATTCCGAGTTATGATGTAGGCGCAGTAGATTCCGAGTTAGATTCCGAGTTATGATGTAGGCGCAGTAGATTCCGAGTTATGATGTAGGCGCAGTAGATTCCGAGTTAGATTCCGAGTTATGATGTAGGCGCAGTAGGTTCCGAGTTATGATGTAGGCGCAGTAGATTCCGAGTTATGATGTAGGCGCAGTAGATTCCGAGTTAGATTCCGAGTTAGATTCCGAGTTATGATGTAGGCGCAGTAGATTCCGAGTTAGATTCCGAGTAATGATGTAGGCGCAGTAGATTCCGAGTTATGATGTAGGCGCAGTAGATTCCGAGTTATGATGTAGATGCAGTAGATTCCGAGTTATGATGTAGGCGCAGTAGATTCCGAGTTAGATTCCGAGTTATGATGTAGGCGCAGTAGATTCCGAGTTATGATGTAGGCGCAGTAGATTCCGAGTTAGATTCCGAGTTATGATGTAGGCGCAGTAGATTCCGAGTTATGATGTAGTCGCAGTAGATTCCAAGTTAGATTCCGAGTTATGATGTAGGCGCAGTAGATTCCGAGTTATGATGTAGGCGCAGTAGATTCCGAGTTAGATTCCGAGTTATGATGTAGGCGCAGTAGGTTCCGAGGTATGATGTAGGCGCAGTAGATTCCGAGTTATGATGTAGGCGCAGTAGATTCCGAGTTAGATTCCGAGTTATGATGTAGGCGCAGTAGATTCCGAGTTATGATGTAGGCGAAGTAGATTCCGAGTTAGATTCCGAGTTATGATGTAGGCGCAGTAGATTCCGAGTTATGATGTAGGCGCAGTAGATTCCGAGTCAGATTCCGAGTTATGATGTAGGCGCAGTAGATTCCGAGTTATAATGTAGGCGCAGTAGATTCCGAGTTAGATTCCGAGTTATGATGTAGGCGCAGTAGATTCCGAGTTAGATTCCGAGTTATGATGTAGGCGCAGTAGATTCCGAGTTATGATGTAGGCGCAGTAGATTCCGAGTTAGATTCCGAGTTATGATGTAGGCGCAGTAGATTCCGAGTTATGATGTAGGCGCAGTAGATTCCGAGTTAGATTCCGAGTTATGATGTAGGCGCAGTAGATTCCGAGTTATGATGTAGGCGCAGTAGATTCCGAGTTAGATTCCGAGTTATGATGTAGGCGCAGTAGGTTCCGAGTTATGATGTAGGCGCAGTAGATTCCGAGTTATGATGTAGGCGCAGTAGATTCCGAGTTAGATTCCGAGTTATGATGTAGGCGCAGTAGATTCCTAGTTATAATGTAGGCGCAGAAGATTCCGAGTTAGATTCCGAGTTATGATGTAGGCGCAGTAGATTCCGAGTTAGATTCCGAGTTATGATGTAGGCGCAGTAGATTCGGAGTTATGATGTAGGCACAGTAGATTCCGAGTTAGATTCCGAGTTATGATGTAGGCGCAGTAGATTCCGAGTTATGATGTAGGCGCAGTAGATTCCGAGTTAGATTCCGAGTTATGATGTAGGCGCAGTAGATTCCGAGTTATGATGTAGGCGCAGTAGATTCCGAGTTAGATTCCGAGTTATGATGTAGGCGCAGTAGGTTCCGAGTTATGATGTAGGCGCAGTAGATTCCGAGTTATGATGTAGGCGCAGTAGATTCCGAGTTAGATTCCGAGTTATGATGTAGGCGCAGTAGATTCCTAGTTATAATGTAGGCGCAGAAGATTCCGAGTTAGATTCCGAGTTATGATGTAGGCGCAGTAGATTCCGAGTTAGATTCCGAGTTATGATGTAGGCGCAGTAGATTCGGAGTTATGATGTAGGCACAGTAGATTCCGAGTTAGATTCCGAGTTATGATGTAGGCGCAGTAGATTCCGAGTTATGATGTAGGCGCAGTAGATTCCGAGTTAGATTCCGAGTTATGATGTAGGCGCAGTAGATTCCGAGTTATGATGTAGGCGCAGTAGATTCCGAGTTAGATTCCGAGTTATGATGTAGGCGCAGTAGGTTCCGAGTTATGATGTAGGCGCAGTAGATTCCGAGTTATGATGTAGGCGCAGTAGATTCCGAGTTAGATTCCGAGTTATGATGTAGGCGCAGTAGATTCCGAGTTAGATTCCGAGTTATGATGTAGGCGCAGTAGATTCCGAGTTATGATGTAGGCGCAGTAGATTCCGAGTTAGATTCCGAGTTATGATGTAGGCGCAGTAGGTTCCGAGTTATGATGTAGGCGCAGTAGATTCCGAGTTATGATGTAGGCGCAGTAGATTCCGAGTTAGATTCCGAGTTAGATTCCGAGTTATGATGTAGGCGCAGTAGATTCCGAGTTAGATTCCGAGTAATGATGTAGGCGCAGTAGATTCCGAGTTATGATGTAGGCGCAGTAGATTCCGAGTTATGATGTAGACGCAGTAGATTCCGAGTTATGATGTAGGCGCAGTAGATTCTGAGTTAGATTCCGAGTTATGATGTAGGCGCAGTAGATTCCGAGTTAGATTCCGAGTTATGATGTAGGCGCAGTAGATTCCGAGTTATGATGTAGGCGCAGTAGATTCCGAGTTATGATGTAGGCGCAGTAGATTCCGAGTTAGATTCCGAGTTATGATGTAGGCGCAGTAGATTCCGAGTTATGATGTAGGCGCAGTAGATTCCGAGTTAGGTTCCGAGTTATGATGTAGGCGCAGTAGATTCCGAGTTATGATGTAGGCGCAGTAGATTCCGAGTTAGATTCCGAGTTATGATGTAGGCGCAGTAGATTCTGAGTTATGATGCAGGCGCAGTACATTCCGAGTTAGATTCCGAGTTATGATGTAGGCGCAGTAGATTCCGAGTTATGATGCAGGCGCAGTAGATTTCGAGTTAGATTCCGAGTTATGATGTAGGCGCAGTAGATTCCGAGTTATGATGTAGGCGCAGTAGATTCCGAGTTAGATTCCGAGTTATGATGTAGGCGCAGTAGATTCCGAGTTATGATGTAGGCGCAGTAGATTCCGAGTTAGATTCCGAGTTATGATGTAGGCGCAGTAGATTCCGAGTTATGATGTAGGCGCAGTAGATTCCGAGTTAGATTCCGAGTTATGATGTAGGCGCAGTAGATTCCGAGTTATGATGTAGGCGCAGTAGATTCCGAGTTAGGTTCCGAGTTATGATGTAGGCGCAGTAGATTCCGAGTTATGATGTAGGCGCAGTAGATTCCGAGTTAGGTTCCGAGTTATGATGTAGGCGCAGTAGATTCCGAGTTATGATGTAGGCGCAGTAGATTCCGAGTTAGATTCCGAGTTATGATGTAGGCGCAGTAGATTCCGAGTTATGATGTAGGCGCAGTAGATTCCGAGTTAGATTCCGAGTTATGATGTAGGCGCAGTAGATTCCGAGTTATGATGTAGGCGCAGTAGATTCCGAGTTAGATTCCGAGTTATGATGTAGGCGCAGTAGATTCCGAGTTATGATGTAGGCGCAGTAGATTCCGAGTTAGATTCCGAGTTATGATGTAGGCGCAGTAGATTCCGAGTTAGATTCCGAGTTATGATGTAGGCGCAGTAGATTCCGAGTTATGATGTAGGCGCAGTAGATTCCGAGTTAGATTCCGAGTTATGATGTAGGCGCAGTAGATTCCGAGTTAGATTCCGAGTTATGATGTAGGCGCAGTAGATTCCGAGTTATGATGTAGGCGCAGTAGATTCCGAGTTAGATTCCGAGTTATGATGTAGGCGCAGTAGATTCCGAGTTATGATGTAGGCGCAGTAGATTCCGAGTTAGATTCCGAGTTATGATGTAGGCGCAGTAGATTCCGAGTTAGATTCCGAGTTATGATGTAGGCGCAGTAGATTCCGAGTTATGATGTAGGCGCAGTAGATTCCGAGTTAGATTCCGAGTTATGATGTAGGCGCAGTAGATTCCGAGTTAGATTCCGAGTTATGATGTAGGCGCAGTAGATTCCGAGTTATGATGTAGGCGCAGTAGATTCCGAGTTAGATTCCGAGTTATGATGTAGGCGCAGTAGATTCCGAGTTATGATGTAGGCGCAGTAGGTTCCGAGTTAGATTCCGAGTTATGATGTAGGCGCAGTAGATTCCGAGTTATGATGTAGGCGCAGTAGATTCCGAGTTAGATTCCGAGTTATGATGTATGCGCAGTAGATTCCGAGTTATGATGTAGGCGCAGTAGATTCCGAGTTAGATTCCGAGTTATGATGTAGGCGCAGTAGATTCCGCGTTAGATTCCGAGTTATGATGTAGGCGCAGTAGATTCCGAGTTATGATGTAGGCGCAGTAGATTCCGAGTTAGATTCCGAGTTATGATGTAGGCGCAGTAGATTCCGAGTTATGATGTAGGCGCAGTAGATTCCGAGTTAGATTCCGAGTTATGATGTAGGCGCAGTAGATTCCGAGTTATGATGTAGGCGCAGTAGATTCCGAGTTAGATTCCGAGTTATGATGTCGGCGCAGTAGATTCCGAGTTATGATGTAGGCGCAGTAGATTCCGAGTTATGATGTAGGCGCAGTAGATTCCGCGTTAGATTCCGAGTTATGATGTAGGCGCAGTAGATTCCGAGTTATGATGTAGGCGCAGTAGATTCCGAGTTAGATTCCGAGTTATGATGTAGGCGCAGTAGATTCCGAGTTATGATGTAGGCGCAGTAGATTCCGAGTTAGATTCCGAGTTATGATGTAGGCGCAGTAGATTCCGAGTTATGATGTAGGCGCAGTAGATTCCGAGTTAGATTCCGAGTTATGATGTAGGCGCAGTAGATTCCGAGTTATGATGTAGGCGCAGTAGATTCCGAGTTAGATTCCGAGTTATGATGTAGGCGCAGTAGATTCCGAGTTATTATGTAGGCGCAGTAGATTCCGAGTTATATTCCGAGTTATGATGTAGGCGCAGTAGATTCCGAGTTATGATGTAGGCGCAGTAGATTCCGAGTTAGATTCCGAGTTATGATGTAGGCGCAGTAGATTCCGAGTTATGATGTACGCGCAGTAGATTCCGAGTTATGATGTAGGCGCAGTAGATTCCGAGTTATGATGTAGGCGCAGTAGATTCCGAGTTAGATTCCGAGTTATGATGTAGGCGCAGTAGATTCCGAGTTATGATGTAGGCGCAGTAGATTCCGATTTAGATTCCGAGTTATGATGTAGGCGCAGTAGATTCCGAGTTATGATGTAGGCGCAGTAGATTCCGAGTTAGATTCCGAGTTATGATGTAGGCGCAGTAGGTTCCGAGTTATGATGTAGGCGCAGTAGATTCCGAGTTATGATGTAGGCGCAGTAGATTCCGAGTTAGATTCCGAGTTATGATGTAGGCGCAGTAGATTCCTAGTTATAATGTAGGCGCAGAAGATTCCGAGTTAGATTCCGAGTTATGATGTAGGCGCAGTAGATTCCGAGTTAGATTCCGAGTTATGATGTAGGCGCAGTAGATTCGGAGTTATGATGTAGGCACAGTAGATTCCGAGTTAGATTCCGAGTTATGATGTAGGCGCAGTAGATTCCGAGTTATGATGTAGGCGCAGTAGATTCCGAGTTATGATGTAGGCGCAGTAGATTCCGAGTTAGATTCCGAGTTATGATGTAGGCGCAGTAGATTCCGAGTTAGATTCCGAGTTATGATGTAGGCGCAGTAGATTCCGAGCTATGATGTAGGCGCAGAAGATTCCGAGTTAGATTCCGAGTTATGATGTAGGCGCAGTAGATTCCGAGTTATGATGTAGGCGCAGTAGATTCCGAGTTAGATTCCGAGTTATGATGTAGGCGCAGTAGATTCCGAGTTATGATGTAGGCGCAGTAGATTCCGAGTTATATTCCGAGTTATGATGTAGGCGCAGTAGATTCCGAGTTATGATGTAGGCGCAGTAGATTCCGAGTTAGATTCCGAGTTATGATGTAGGCGCAGTAGATTCCGAGTTATGATGTAGGCGCAGTAGATTCCGAGTTAGATTCCGAGTTATGATGTAGGCGCGGTAGATTCCGAGTTATGATGTAGGTGCAGTAGATTCCGAGTTAGATTCCGAGTTATGATGTAGGCGCAGTAGGTTCCGAGGTATGATGTAGGCGCAGTAGATTCCGAGTTATGATGTAGGCGCAGTAGATTCCGAGTTAGATTCCGAGTTATGATGTAGGCGCAGTAGATTCCGAGTTATGATGTAGGCGAAGTAGATTCCGAGTTAGATTCCGAGTTATGATGTAGGCGCAGTAGATTCCGAGTTATGATGTAGGCGCAGTAGATTCCGAGTTAGATTCCGAGTTATGATGTAGGCGCAGTAGATTCCGAGTTATAATGTAGGCGCAGTAGATTCCGAGTTAGATTCCGAGTTATGATGTAGGCGCAGTAGATTCCGAGTTAGATTCCGATTTATGATGTAGGCGCAGTAGATTCCGAGTTATGATGTAGGCGCAGTAGATTCCGAGTTAGATTCCGAGTTATGATGTAGGCGCAGTAGATTCCGAGTTATGATGTAGGCGCAGTAGATTCCGAGTTAGATTCCGAGTTATGATGTAGGCGCAGTAGATTCCGAGTTATGATGTAGGCGCAGTAGATTCCGAGTTAGATTCCGAGTTATGATGTAGGCGCAGTAGATTCCGAGTTATGATGTAGGCGCAGTAGATTCCGAGTTAGATTCCGAGTTATGATGTAGGCGCAGTAGGTTCCGAGTTATGAAGTAGGCGCAGTAGATTCCGAGTTATGATGTAGGCGCAGTAGATTCCGAGTTAGATTCCGAGTTATGATGTAGGCGCAGTAGATTCCGAGTTATGATGTAGGCGCAGTAGATTCCGAGTTAGATTCCGAGTTATGATGTAGGCGCAGTAGATTCCGAGTTATGATGTAGGCGCAGTAGATTCCGAGTTAGATTCCGAGTTATGATGCAGGCGCAGTAGATTCTGAGTTATGATGTAGGCGCAGTAGATTCCGAGTTAGATTCCGAGTTATGATGTAGGCGCAGTAGATTCCGAGTTATGATGTAGGCGCAGTAGATTCCGAGTTAGATTCCGAGTTATGATGTAGGCGCAGTAGATTCCGAGTTATGATGTAGGCGCAGTAGATTCCGAGTTAGATTCCGAGTTATGATGTAGGCGCAGTAGATTCCGAGTTATGATGTAGGCGCAGTAGATTCCGAGTTAGATTCCGAGTTATGATGTAGGCGCAGTAGGTTCCGAGTTATGATGTAGGCGCAGTAGATTCCGAGTTATGATGTAGGCGCAGTAGATTCCGAGTTAGATTCCGAGTTATGATGTAGGCGCAGTAGATTCCGAGTTATGATGTAGGCGCAGTAGATTCCGAGTTAGATTCCGAGTTATGATGTAGGCGCAGTAGATTCCGAGTTATGATGTAGGCGCAGTAGATTCCGAGTTATGTTTTAGGCGCAGTAGATTCCGAGTTAGATTCCGAGTTATAATGTAGGCGCAGTAGATTCCGAGTTAGATTCCGAGTTATGATGTAGGCGCAGTAGATTCCGAGCTATGATGTAGGCGCAGTAGATTCCGAGTTAGATTCCGAGTTATGATGTAGGCGCAGTTAGTTCTGAGTTATGATGTAGGCGCAGTAGATTCCGAGTTATGATGTAGGCGCAGTAGATTCCGAGTTAGATTCCGAGTTATGATGTAGGCGCAGTAGATTCCGAGTTATGATGTAGGCGCAGTAGATTCCGAGTTAGATTCCGAGTTATGATGTAGGCGCAGTAGATTCCGAGTTAGATTCCGAGTTATGATGTAGGCGCAGTAGATTCCGAGTTATGATGTAGGCGCAGTAGATTCCGAGTTAGATTCCGAGTTATGATGTAGGCGCAGTAGATTCCGAGTTATGATGTAGGTGCAGTAGATTCCGAGTTAGATTCCGAGTTATGATGTAGGCGCAGTAGATTCCGAGTTATGATGTAGGCGCAGTAGATTCCGAGTTATATTCCGAGTTATGATGTAGGCGCAGTAGATTCCGAGTTATGATGTAGGCGCAGTAGATTCCGAGTTATGATGTAGGCGCAGTAGATTCCGAGTTAGATTCCGAGTTATGATGTAGGCGCAGTAGATTCCGAGTTATGATGTAGGCGCAGTAGATTCCGAGTTAGATTCCGAGTTATGATGTAGGCGCAGTAGATTCCGAGTTAGATTCCGAGTTATGATGTCGGCGCAGTAGATTCCGAGTTATGATGCAGGCGCAGTAGATTCCGAGTTAGATTCCGAGTTATGATGTAGGCGCAGTAGATTCCGAGTTATGATGTAGGCGCAGTAGATTCCGAGTTAGATTCCGAGTTATAATGTAGGCTCAGTAGATTCCGAGTTATGATGTAGGCGCAGTAGATTCCGAGTTAGATTCCGAGTTATGATGTAGGCGCAGTAGATTCCGAGTTATGATGTAGGCGCAGTAGATTCCGAGTTAGATTCCGAGTTATGATGTAGGCGTAGTAGATTCCGAGTTATGATGTAGGCACAGTAGATTCCGAGTTAGATTCCGAGTTATGATGTAGGCGCAGTAGATTCCGAGTTATGATGTAGGCGCAGTAGATTCCGAGTTATGATGTAGGCGCAGTAGATTCCGAGTTAGATTCCGAGTTATGATGTAGGCGCAGTAGATTCCGAGTTATGATGTAGGCGCAGTAGATTCCGAGTTAGATTCCGAGTTATGATGTAGGCGCAGTAGATTCCGAGTTAGATTCCGAGTTATGATGTAGGCGCAGTAGATTCCGAGTTATGATGTAGGCGCAGTAGATTCCGAGTTAGATTCCGAGTTATGATGTAGGCGCAGTAGATTCCGAGTTATGATGTAGGCGCAGTAGATTCCGAGTTAGATTCCGAGTTATGATGTAGGCGCAGTAGGTTCCGAGGTATGATGTAGGCGCAGTAGATTCCGAGTTATATTCCGAGTTATGATGTAGGCGCAGTAGATTCCGAGTTATGATGTAGGCGCAGTAGATTCCGAGTTATGATGTAGGCGCAGTAGATTCCGAGTTAGATTCCGAGTTATGATGTAGGCGCAGTAGATTCCGAGTTATGATGTAGGCGCAGTAGATTCCGAGTTAGATTCCGAGTTATGATGTAGGCGCAGTAGATTCCGAGTTAGATTCCGAGTTATGATGTAGGCGCAGTAGATTCCGAGTTATGATGCAGGCGCAGTAGATTCCGAGTTAGATTCCGAGTTATGATGTAGGCGCAGTAGATTCCGAGTTATGATGTAGGCGCAGTAGATTCCGAGTTAGATTCCGAGTTATGATGTAGGCTCAGTAGATTCCGAGTTATGATGTAGGCGCAGTAGATTCCGAGTTAGATTCCGAGTTATGATGTAGGCGCAGTAGATTCCGAGTTATGATGTAGGCGCAGTAGATTCCGAGTTAGATTCCGAGTTATGATGTAGGCGTAGTAGATTCCGAGTTATGATGTAGGCACAGTAGATTCCGAGTTAGATTCCGAGTTATGATGTAGGCGCAGTAGATTCCGAGTTATGATGTAGGCGCAGTAGATTCCGAGTTAGATTCCGAGTTATGATGTAGGCGCAGTAGATTCCGAGTTATGATGTAGGCGCAGTAGATTCCGAGTTAGATTCCGAGTTATGATGTAGGCGCAGTAGATTCCGAGTTATGATGTAGGCGCAGTAGATTCCGAGTTAGATTCCGAGTTATGATGTAGGCGCAGTAGATTCCGAGTTAGATTCCGAGTTATGATGTAGGCGCAGTAGATTCCGAGTTATGATGTAGGCGCAGTAGATTCCGAGTTAGATTCCGAGTTATGATGTAGGCGCAGTAGATTCCGAGTTATGATGTAGGCGCAGTAGATTCCGAGTTAGATTCCGAGTTATGATGTAGGCGCAGTAGATTCCGAGTTATGATGTAGGCGCAGTAGATTCCGAGTTATATTCCGAGTTATGATGTAGGCGCAGTAGATTCCGAGTTATGATGTAGGCGCAGTAGATTCCGAGTTATGATGTAGGCGCAGTAGATTCCGAGTTAGATTCCGAGTTATGATGTAGGCGCAGTAGATTCCGAGTTATGATGTAGGCGCAGTAGATTCCGAGTTAGATTCCGAGTTATGATGTAGGCGCAGTAGATTCCGAGTTAGATTCCGAGTTATGATGTAGGCGCAGTAGATTCCGAGTTATGATGTAGGCGCAGTAGATTCCGAGTTAGATTCCGAGTTATGATATAGGCGCAGTAGTTTCCGAGTTAGATTCCGAGTTATGATGTAGGCGCATTAGATTCCGAGTTATGATGTAGGCGCAGTAGATTCCGAGTTAGATTCCGATTTATGATGTAGGCGCAGTAGATTCCGAGTTATGATGTAGGCGCAGTAGATTCCGAGTTATGATGTAGACGCAGTAGATTCTGAGTTATGATGTAGGCGCAGTAGATTCTGAGTTAGATTCCGAGTTATGATGTAGGCGCAGTAGATTCCGAGTTAGATTCCGAGTTATGATGTAGGCGCAGTAGATTCCGAGTTATGATGTAGGCGCAGTCGATTCCGAGTTAGATTCCGAGTTATGATGTAGGCGCAGTAGATTCCGAGTTATATTCCGAGTTATGATGTAGGCGCAGTAGATTCCGAGTTATGATGTAGGCGCAGTAGATTCCGAGTTAGATTCCGAGTTATGATGTAGGCGCAGTAGATTCCGAGTTATGATGCAGGCGCAGTAGATTCCGAGTTAGATTCCGAGTTATGATGTAGGCGCAGTAGATTCCGAGTTATGATGTAGGCGCAGTAGATTCCGAGTTAGATTCCGAGTTATGATGTAGGCTCAGTAGATTCCGAGTTATGATGTAGGCGCAGTAGATTCCGAGTTAGATTCCGAGTTATGATGTAGGCGCAGTAGATTCCGAGTTATGATGTAGGCGCAGTAGATTCCGAGTTAGATTCCGAGTTATGATGTAGGCGTAGTAGATTCCGAGTTATGATGTAGGCACAGTAGATTCCGAGTTAGATTCCGAGTTATGATGTAGGCGCAGTAGATTCCGAGTTATGATGTAGGCGCAGTAGATTCCGAGTTAGATTCCGAGTTATGATGTAGGCGCAGTAGATTCCGAGTTATGATGTAGGCGCAGTAGATTCCGAGTTAGATTCCGAGTTATGATGTAGGCGCAGTAGATTCCGAGTTATGATGTAGGCGCAGTAGATTCCGAGTTAGATTCCGAGTTATGATGTAGGCGCAGTAGATTCCGAGTTAGATTCCGAGTTATGATGTAGGCGCAGTAGATTCCGAGTTATGATGTAGGCGCAGTAGATTCCGAGTTAGATTCCGAGTTATGATGTAGGCGCAGTAGATTCCGAGTTATGATGTAGGCGCAGTAGATTCCGAGTTAGATTCCGAGTTATGATGTAGGCGCAGTAGATTCCGAGTTATGATGTAGGCGCAGTAGATTCCGAGTTAGATTCCGAGTTATGATGTAGGCGCAGTAGATTCCGAGTTATGATGTAGGCGCAGTAGATTCCGAGTTAGATTCCGAGTTATGATGTAGGCGCAGTAGATTCCGAGTTAGATTCCGAGTTATGATGTAGGCGCAGTAGATTCCGAGTTAGATTCCGAGTTATGATGTAGGGGCAGTAGATTCCGAGTTATGATGTAGGCGCAGTAGATTCCGAGTTAGATTCCGAGTTATGATGTAGGCGCAGTAGATTCCGAGTTATGATGTAGGCGCAGTAGATTCCGAGTTAGATTCCGAGTTATGATGTAGGCGCAGTAGATTCCGAGTTAGATTCCGAGTTATGATGTAGGCGCAGTAGATTCCGAGTTATGATGTTGGCGCAGTAGATTCCGAGTTAGATTCCGAGTTATGATGTAGGCGCAGTAGATTCCGAGTTATGATGTAGGCGCAGTAGATTCCGAGTTAGATTCCGAGTTATGATGTAGGCGCAGTAGATTCCGAGTTATGATGTAGGCGCAGTAGATTCCGAGTTAGATTCCGAGTTATGATGTAGGCGCAGTAGATTCCTAGTTATGATGTAGGCGCAGTAGATTCCGAGTTATGATGTAGGCGCAGTAGATTCCGAGTTAGATTCCGAGTTATGATGTAGGCGCAGTAGATTCCGAGTTATGATGTAGGCGCAGTAGATTCCGAGTTAGATTCCGAGTTATGATGTAGGCGCAGTAGATTCCGAGTTATGATGTAGGCGCAGTAGATTCCGAGTTAGATTCCGAGTTATGATGTAGGCGCAGTAGATTCCGAGTTATGATGTAGGCGCAGTAGATTCCGAGTTAGATTCCGAGTTATGATGTAGGCGCAGTAGATTCCGAGTTATGATGTAGGCGCAGTAGATTCCGAGTTAGATTCCGAGTTATGATGTAGGCGCAGTAGATTCCGAGTTATGATGTAGGCGCAGTAGATTGCGAGTTAGATTCCGAGTTATGATGTAGGCGCAGTAGATTCCGAGTTATGATGTAGGCGCAGTAGATTCCGAGTTATGATGTAGGCGCAGTAGATTCCGAGTTAGATACGAGTTATGATGTAGGCGCAGTAGATTCCGAGTTATGATGTAGGCGCAGTAGATTCCGAGTTAGATTCCGAGTTATGATGTAGGCGCAGTAGATTCCGAGTTATGATGTAGACGCAGTAGATTCCGAGTTATGATGTAGGCGCAGTAGATTCCGAGTTAGATTCCGAGTTATGATGTAGGCGCAGTAGATTCCGAGTTAGATACGAGTTATGATGTAGGCGCAGTAGATTCCGAGCTATGATGTAGGCGCAGTAGATTCTGAGTTAGATTCCGAGTTATGATGTAGGCGCAGTAGATTCCGAGTTATGATGTAGGCGCAGTAGATTCCGAGTTATGATGTAGGCGCAGTAGGTTCCGAGTTATGATGTAGGCGCAGTAGATTCCGAGTTATGATGTAGGCGCAGTAGATTCCGAGTTAGATTCCGAGTTATGATGTAGGCGCAGTAGATTCCGAGTTATGATGTAGGCGCAGTAGATTCCGAGTTAGATACGAGTTATGAAGTAGGCGCAGTAGATTCCGAGTTATGATGTAGGCGCAGTAGATTCCGAGTTAGATTCCGAGTTATGATGTAGGCGCAGTAGATTCCGAGTTAGATTCCGAGTTATGATGTAGGTGCAGTAGATTCCGAGTTATGATGTAGGCGCAGTAGATTCCGAGTTAGATTCCGAGTTATGATGTAGGCGCAGTAGATTCCGAGTTATGATGTAGGCGCAGTAGATTCCGAGTTAGATTCCGAGTTATGATGTAGGCGCAGTAGATTCCGAGTTATGATGTAGGCGCAGTAGATTCCGAGTTAGATTCCGAGTTATGATGTAGGCGCAGTAGATTCCGAGTTATGATGTAGGCGCAGTAGATTCCGAGTTAGATTCCGAGTTATGATGTAGGCGCAGTAGATTCCGAGTTATGATGTAGGCACAGTAGATTCCGAGTTAGATTCCTAGTTATGATGTAGGCGCAGTAGATTCCGAGTTAGATTCCGAGTTATGATGTAGGCGTAGTAGATTCCGAGTTATGATGTAGGCGCAGTAGATTCCGAGTTAGATTCCGAGTTATGATGTAGGCGCAGTAGATTCCGAGTTATGATGTAGGAGCAGTAGATTCCGAGTTAGATACGAGTTATGATGTAGGCGCAGTAGATTCCGAGTTATGATGTAGGCGCAGTAGATTCCGAGTTAGATTCCGAGTTATGATGTAGGCGCAGTAGATTCCGAGTTATGATGTAGGCGCAGTAGATTCCGAGTTAGATTCCGAGTTATGATGTAGGCGCAGTAGATTCCGAGTTATGATGTAGGCGCAGTAGATTCCGAGTCAGATTCCGAGTTATGATGTAGGCGCAGTAGATTCCGAGTTATGATGTAGGCGCAGTAGATTCCGTGTTAGATTCCGAGTTATGATGTAGGCGCAGTAGATTCCGAGTTATGATGTAGGCGCAGTAGATTCCGAGTTAGATTCCGAGTTATGATGTAGGCGCAGTAGATTCCGAGTTATGATGTAGGCACAGTAGATTCCGAGTTAGATTCCGAGTTATGATGTAGGCGCAGTAGATTCCGAGTTAGATTCCGAGTTATGATGTACGCGCAGTAGATTCCGAGTTATGATGTAGGCGCAGTAGATTCCGAGTTAGATTCCGAGTTATGATGTAGGCGCAGTAGATTCCGAGTTATGATGTAGGCGCAGTAGATTCCAAGTTAGATACGAGTTATGATGTAGGCGCAGTAGATTCCGAGTTATGATGTAGGCGCAGTAGATTCCGAGTTAGATTCCGAGTTATGATGTAGGCGCAGTAGATTCCGAGTTATGATGTAGGCGCAGTAGATTCCGAGTTAGATTCCGAGTTATGATGTAGGCGCAGTAGATTCCGAGTTATGATGTAGGCGCAGTAGATTCCGAGTTAGATTCCGAGTTATGATGTAGGCACAGTAGATTCCGAGTTATGATGTAGGCGCAGTAGGTTCCGAGTTAGATTCCGAGTTATGATGTAGGCACAGTAGATTCCGAGTTAGATTCCGAGTTATGATGTAGGCGCAGTAGATTCCGAGCTATGATGTAGGCGCAGTAGATTCTGAGTTAGATTCCGAGTTATGATGTAGGCGCAGTAGATTCCGAGTTATGATGTAGGCGCAGTAGATTCCGAGTTAGATTCCGAGTTATGATGTAGGCGCAGTAGATTCCGAGTTATGATGTAGGCGCAGTAGGTTCCGAGTTATGATGTAGGCGCAGTAGATTCCGAGTTATGATGTAGGCGCAGTAGATTCCGAGTTAGATTCCGAGTTATGATGTAGGCGCAGTAGATTCCGAGTTATGATGTAGGCGCAGTAGATTCCGAGTTAGATACGAGTTATGAAGTAGGCGCAGTAGATTCCGAGTTATGATGTAGGCGCAGTAGATTCCGAGTTAGATTCCTAGTTATGATGTAGGCGCAGTAGATTCCGAGTTAGATTCCGAGTTATGATGTAGGTGCAGTAGATTCCGAGTTATGATGTAGGCGCAGTAGATTCCGAGTTAGATTCCGAGTTATGATGTAGGCGCAGTAGATTCCGAGTTATGATGTAGGCGCAGTAGATTCCGAGTTATGATGTAGGCGCAGTAGATTCCGAGTTAGATTCCGAGTTATGATGTAGGCGCAGTAGATTCCGAGTTATGATGTAGGCGCAGTAGATTCCGAGTTAGATTCCGAGTTATGATGTAGGCGCAGTAGATTCCGAGTTATGATGTAGGCGCAGTAGATTCCGAGTTAGATTCCGAGTTATGATGTAGGCGCAGTAGATTCCGAGTTATGATGTAGGCACAGTAGATTCCGAGTTAGATTCCGAGTTATGATGTAGGCGCAGTAGATTCCGAGTTAGATTCCGAGTTATGATGTAGGCGCAGTAGATTCCGAGTTATGATGTAGGCGCAGTAGATTCCGAGTTAGATTCCGAGTTATGATGTAGGCGCAGTAGATTCCGAGTTATGATGTAGGCGCAGTAGATTCCGAGTTAGATACGAGTTATGATGTAGGCGCAGTAGATTCCGAGTTATGATGTAGGCGCAGTAGATTCCGAGTTAGATTCCGAGTTATGATGTAGGCGCAGTAGATTCCGAGTTATGATGTAGGCGCAGTAGATTCCGAGTTAGATTCCGAGTTATGATGTAGGCGCAGTAGATTCCGAGTTATGATGTAGGCGCAGTAGATTCCGAGTTAGATTCCCAGTTATGATGTAGGCGCAGTAGATTCCGAGTTATGATGTAGGCGCAGTAGATTCCGTGTTAGATTCCGAGTTATGATGTAGGCGCAGTAGATTCCGAGTTATGATGTAGGCGCAGTAGATTCCGAGTTAGATTCCGAGTTATGATGTAGGCGCAGTAGATTCCGAGTTATGATGTAGGCGCAGTAGATTCCGAGTTATGATGTAGGCGCAGTAGATTCCGAGTTATGATGTAGGCGCAGTAGATTCCGAGTTAGATTCCGAGTTATGATGTAGGCGCAGTAGATTCCGAGTTATGATGTAGGCGCAGTAGATTCCGAGTTATGATGTAGACACAGTAGATTCCGAGTTATGATGTAGGCGCAGTAGATTCTGAGTTAGATTCCGAGTTATGATGTAGGCGCAGTAGATTCCGAGTTAGATTCCGAGTTATGATGTAGGCGCAGTAGATTCCGAGCTATGATGTAGGCGCAGTAGATTCCGAGTTAGATTCCGAGTTATGATGTAGGCGCAGTAGATTCCGAGTTATGATGTAGGCGCAGTAGATTCCGAGTTATGATGTAGGCGCAGTAGATTCCGAGTTAGATTCCGAGTTATGATGTAGGCGCAGTAGATTCCGAGTTATGATGTAGGCGCAGTAGATTCCGAGTTAGATTCCGAGTTATGATGTAGGCGCAGTAGATTCCGAGTTATGATGTAGGCGCAGTAGATTCCGAGTTAGATTCCGAGTTATGATATAGGCGCAGTAGATTCCGAGTTATGATGTAGGCGCAGTAGATTCCGAGTTAGATTCCGAGTTATGATGTAGGCGCAGTAGATTCCGAGTTATGATGTAGGCGCAGTAGATTCCGAGTTAGATTCCGAGTTATGATGTAGGCGCAGTAGATTCCGAGTTAGATTCCGAGTTATGATGTAGGCGCAGTAGATTCCGAGTTATGATGTAGGCGCAGTAGATTCCGAGTTAGATTCCGAGTTATGATGTAGGCGCAGTAGATTCCGAGTTATGATGTAGGCGCAGTAGATTCCGAGTTAGATTCCGAGTTATGATGTAGGCGCAGTAGATTCCGAGTTATGATGTAGGCGCAGTAGATTCCGAGTTATGATGTAGGCGCAGTAGATTCCGAGTTAGATTCCGAGTTATGATGTAGGCGCAGTAGATTCCGAGTTATGATGTAGGCGCAGTAGATTCCGAGTTAGATTCCGAGTTATGATTTAGGCGCAGTAGATTCCGAGTTAGATTCCGAGTTATGATGTAGGCGCAGTAGATTCCGAGTTATGATGTAGGCGCAGTAGATTCCGAGTTAGATTCCGAGTTATGATGTAGGCGCAGTAGATTCCGAGTTATGATGTAGGCGCAGTAGATTCCGAGTTAGATTCCGAGTTATGATGTAGGCGCAGTAGATTCCGAGTTATGATGTAGGCGCAGTAGATTCCGAGTTAGATTCCGAGTTATGATGTAGGCGCAGTAGATTCCGAGTTATGATGTAGGCGCAGTAGATTCCGAGTTATGATGTAGGCGCAGTAGATTCCGAGTTAGATTCCGAGTTATGATGTAGGCGCAGTAGATTCCGAGTTATGATGTAGGCGCAGTAGATTCCGAGTTAGATTCCGAGTTATGATGTAGGCGCAGTAGATTCCGAGTTATGATGTAGGCGCAGTAGATTCCGAGTTAGATTCCGAGTTATGATGTAGGCGCAGAAGATTCCGAGTTATGATGTAGGCGCAGTAGATTCCGAGTTAGATTCCGAGTTATGATGTAGACGCAGTAGATTCCGATTTATGATGTAGGCGCAGTAGATACCGAGTTAGATTCCGAGTTATGATGTAGGCGCAGTAGATTCCGAGTTATGATGTAGGCGCAGTAGATTCCGAGTTAGATTCCGAGTTATGATGTAGGCGCAGTAGATTCCGAGTTATGATGTAGGCGCAGTAGATTCCGAGTTATGATGTAGGCGCAGTAGATTCCGAGTTAGATACGAGTTATGATGTAGGCGCAGTAGATACCGAGTTATGATGTAGGCGCAGTAGATTCTGAGTTAGATTCCGAGTTATGATGTAGGCGCAGTAGATTCCGAGTTAGATTCCGAGTTATGATGTAGGCGCAGTAGATTCCGAGTTATGATGTAGGCGCAGTAGATTCCGAGTTAGATTTCGAGTTATGATGTAGGCGCAGTAGATTCCGAGTTAGATTCCGAGTTATGAAGTAGGCGCAGTAGATTCCGAGCTATGATGTAGGCGCAGTAGATTCTGAGTTAGATTCCGAGTTATGATGTAGGCGCAGTAGATTCCGAGTTATGATGTAGGCGCAGTAGATTCCGAGTTATGATGTAGGCGCAGTAGATTCCGAGTTATGATGTAGACACAGTAGATTCCGAGTTATGATGTAGGCGCAGTAGATTCTGAGTTAGATTCCGAGTTATGATGTAGGCGCAGTAGATTCCGAGTTAGATTCCGAGTTATGATGTAGGCGCAGTAGATTCCGAGCTATGATGTAGGCGCAGTAGATTCCGAGTTAGATTCCGAGTTATGATGTAGGCGCAGTAGATTCCGAGTTATGATGTAGGCGCAGTAGATTCCGAGTTATGATGTAGGCGCAGTAGATTCCGAGTTAGATTCCGAGTTATGATGTAGGCGCAGTAGATTCCGAGTTATGATGTAGGCGCAGTAGATTCCGAGTTAGATTCCGAGTTATGATGTAGGCGCAGTAGATTCCGAGTTATGATGTAGGCGCAGTAGATTCCGAGTTAGATTCCGAGTTATGATGTAGGCGCAGTAGATTCCGAGTTAGATTCCGAGTTATGATGTAGGCGCAGTAGATTCCGAGTTATGATGTAGGCGCAGTAGATTCCGAGTTAGATTCCGAGTTATGATGTAGGCGCAGTAGATTCCGAGTTATGATGTAGGCGCAGTAGATTCCGAGTTAGATTCCGAGTTATGATGTAGGCGCAGTAGATTCCGAGTTATGATGTAGGCGCAGTAGATTCCGAGTTAGATTCCGAGTTATGATGTAGGCGCAGTAGATTCCGAGTTAGATTCCGAGTTATGATGTAGGCGCAGTAGATTCCGAGTTATGATGTAGGCGCAGTAGATTCCGAGTTATGATGTAGGCGCAGTAGATTCCGAGTTAGATTCCGAGTTATGATGTAGGCGCAGTAGATTCCGAGTTATGATGTAGGCGCAGTAGATTCCGAGTTAGATTCCGAGTTATGATGTAGGCGCAGTAGATTCCGAGTTATGATGTAGGCGCAGTAGATTCCGAGTTAGATTCCGAGTTATGATGTAGGCGCAGTAGATTCCGAGTTATGATGTAGGTGCAGTAGATTCCGAGTTAGATTCCGAGTTATGATGTAGGCGCAGTAGATTCCGAGTTATGATGTAGGCGCAGTAGATTCCGAGTTAGATTCCGAGTTATGATGTAGGCGCAGTAGATTCCGAGTTAGATTCCGAGTTATGATGTAGGCGCAGTAGATTCCGAGTTATGATGTAGGCGCAGTAGATTCCGAGTTAGATTCCGAGTTATGATGTAGGCGCAGTAGATTCCGAGTTATGATGTAGGCGCAGTAGATTCCGAGTTAGATTCCGAGTTATGATGTAGGCGCAGTAGATTCCGAGTTATGATGTAGGCGCAGTAGATTCCGAGTTATGATGTAGGCGCAGTAGATTCCGAGTTAGATTCCGAGTTATGATGTAGGCGCAGTAGATTCCGAGTTATGATGTAGGCGCAGTAGATTCCGAGTTAGATTCCGAGTTATGATTTAGGCGCAGTAGATTCCGAGTTAGATTCCGAGTTATGATGTAGGCGCAGTAGATTCCGAGTTATGATGTAGGCGCAGTAGATTCCGAGTTAGATTCCGAGTTATGATGTAGGCGCAGTAGATTCCGAGTTATGATGTAGGCGCAGTAGATTCCGAGTTAGATTCCGAGTTATGATGTAGGCGCAGTAGATTCCGAGTTATGATGTAGGCGCAGTAGATTCCGAGTTAGATTCCGAGTTATGATGTAGGCGCAGTAGATTCCGAGTTATGATGTAGGCGCAGTAGATTCCGAGTTATGATGTAGGCGCAGTAGATTCCGAGTTAGATTCCGAGTTATGATGTAGGCGCAGTAGATTCCGAGTTATGATGTAGGCGCAGTAGATTCCGAGTTAGATTCCGAGTTATGATGTAGGCGCAGTAGATTCCGAGTTATGATGTAGGCGCAGTAGATTCCGAGTTAGATTCCGAGTTATGATGTAGGCGCAGAAGATTCCGAGTTATGATGTAGGCGCAGTAGATTCCGAGTTAGATTCCGAGTTATGATGTAGACGCAGTAGATTCCGATTTATGATGTAGGCGCAGTAGATACCGAGTTAGATTCCGAGTTATGATGTAGGCGCAGTAGATTCCGAGTTATGATGTAGGCGCAGTAGATTCCGAGTTAGATTCCGAGTTATGATGTAGGCGCAGTAGATTCCGAGTTATGATGTAGGCGCAGTAGATTCCGAGTTATGATGTAGGCGCAGTAGATTCCGAGTTAGATACGAGTTATGATGTAGGCGCAGTAGATACCGAGTTATGATGTAGGCGCAGTAGATTCTGAGTTAGATTCCGAGTTATGATGTAGGCGCAGTAGATTCCGAGTTAGATTCCGAGTTATGATGTAGGCGCAGTAGATTCCGAGTTATGATGTAGGCGCAGTAGATTCCGAGTTAGATTCCGAGTTATGATGTAGGCGCAGTAGATTCCGAGTTAGATTCCGAGTTATGAAGTAGGCGCAGTAGATTCCGAGCTATGATGTAGGCGCAGTAGATTCTGAGTTAGATTCCGAGTTATGATGTAGGCGCAGTAGATTCCGAGTTAAGATGTAGGCGCAGTAGATTCCGAGTTATGATGTAGGCGCAGTAGATTCCGAGTTATGATGTAGACACAGTAGATTCCGAGTTATGATGTAGGCGCAGTAGATTCTGAGTTAGATTCCGAGTTATGATGTAGGCGCAGTAGATTCCGAGTTAGATTCCGAGTTATGATGTAGGCGCAGTAGATTCCGAGCTATGATGTAGGCGCAGTAGATTCCGAGTTAGATTCCGAGTTATGATGTAGGCGCAGTAGATTCCGAGTTATGATGTAGGCGCAGTAGATTCCGAGTTATGATGTAGGCGCAGTAGATTCCGAGTTAGATTCCGAGTTATGATGTAGGCGCAGTAGATTCCGAGTTATGATGTAGGCGCAGTAGATTCCGAGTTAGATTCCGAGTTATGATGTAGGGGCAGTAGATTCCGAGTTATGATGTAGGCGCAGTAGATTCCGAGTTAGATTCCGAGTTATGATGTAGGCGCAGTAGATTCCGAGTTAGATTCCGAGTTATGATGTAGGCGCAGTAGATTCCGAGTTATGATGTAGGCGCAGTAGATTCCGAGTTAGATTCCGAGTTATGATGTAGGCGCAGTAGATTCCGAGTTATGATGTAGGCGCAGTAGATTCCGAGTTAGATTCCGAGTTATGATGTAGGCGCAGTAGATTCCGAGTTATGATGTAGGCGCAGTAGATTCCGAGTTATGATGTAGGCGCAGTAGATTCCGAGTTAGATTCCGAGTTATGATGTAGGCGCAGTAGATTCCGAGTTATGATGTAGGCGCAGTAGATTCCGAGTTAAATTCCGAGTTATGATGTACGCGCAGTAGATTCCGAGTTAGATTCCGAGTTATGATGCAGGCTCAGTAGATTCCGAGTTATGATGTAGGCGCAGTAGATTCCGAGTTAGATTCCGAGTTATGATGTAGGCGCAGTAGATTCCGAGTTATGATGTAGGCGCAGTAGATTCCGAGTTAGATTCCGAGATATGATGTAGGCGCAGTAGATTCCGAGTTATGATGTAGGCGCAGTAGATTCCGAGTTAGATTCCGAGTTATGATGTAGGCGCAGTAGATTCCGAGTTATGATGTAGGCGCAGTAGATTCTGAGTTAGATTCCGAGTTATGATGTAGGCGCAGTAGATTCCGAGTTAGATTCCGAGTTATGATGTAGGCGCAGTAGATTCCGAGCTATGATGTAGGCGCAGTAGATTCCGAGTTAGATTCCGAGTTATGATGTAGGCGCAGTAGATTCCGAGCTATGATGTAGGCGCAGTAGATTCTGAGTTAGATTCCGAGTTATGATGTAGGCGCAGTAGATTCCGAGTTATGATGTAGGCGCAGTAGATTCCGAGTTATGATGTAGGCGCAGTAGATTCCGAGTTATGATGTAGACACAGTAGATTCCGAGTTATGATGTAGGCGCAGTAGATTCTGAGTTAGATTCCGAGTTATGATGTAGGCGCAGTAGATTCCGAGTTAGATTCCGAGTTATGATGTAGGCGCAGTAGATTCCGAGCTATGATGTAGGCGCAGTAGATTCCGAGTCAGATTCCGAGTTATGATGTAGGCGCAGTAGATTCCGAGTTATGATGTAGGCGCAGTAGATTCCGAGTTATGATGTAGGCGCAGTAGATTCCGAGTTAGATTCCGAGTTATGATGTAGGCGCAGTAGATTCCGAGTTATGATGTAGGCGCAGTAGATTCCGAGTTAGATTCCGAGTTATGATGTAGGCGCAGTAGATTCCGAGTTATGATGTAGGCGCAGTAGATTCCGAGTTAGATTCCGAGTTATGATGTAGGCGCAGTAGATTCCGAGTTATGATGTAGGCGCAGTAGATTCCGAGTTAGATTCCGAGTTATGATGTAGGCGCAGTAGATTCCGAGTTAGATTCCGAGTTATGATGTAGGCGCAGTAGATTCCGAGTTATGATGTAGGCGCAGTAGATTCCGAGTTAGATTCCGAGTTATGATGTAGGCGCAGTAGATTCCGAGTTATGATGTAGGCGCAGTAGATTCCGAGTTAGATTCCGAGTTATGATGTAGGCGCAGTAGATTCCGAGTTATGATGTAGGCGCAGTAGATTCCGAGTTATGATGTAGGCGCAGTAGATTCCGAGTTAGATTCCGAGTTATGATGTAGGCGCAGTAGATTCCGAGTTATGATGTAGGCGCAGTAGATTCCGAGTTAGATTCCGAGTTATGATGTACGCGCAGTAGATTCCGAGTTAGATTCCGAGTTATGATGTAGGCTCAGTAGATTCCGAGTTATGATGTAGGCGCAGTAGATTCCGAGTTAGATTCCGAGTTATGATGTAGGCGCAGTAGATTCCGAGTTATGATGTAGGCGCAGTAGATTCCGAGTTAGATTCCGAGATATGATGTAGGCGCAGTAGATTCCGAGTTATGATGTAGGCGCAGTAGATTCCGAGTTAGATTCCGAGTTATGATGTAGGCGCAGTAGATTCCGAGTTATGATGTAGGCGCAGTAGATTCTGAGTTAGATTCCGAGTTATGATGTAGGCGCAGTAGATTCCGAGTTAGATTCCGAGTTATGATGTAGGCGCAGTAGATTCCGAGCTATGATGTAGGCGCAGTAGATTCCGAGTTAGATTCCGAGTTATGATGTAGGCGCAGTAGATTCCGAGCTATGATGTAGGCGCAGTAGATTCTGAGTTAGATTCCGAGTTATGATGTAGGCGCAGTAGATTCCGAGTTATGATGTAGGCGCAGTAGATTCCGAGTTATGATGTAGACACAGTAGATTCCGAGTTATGATGTAGGCGCAGTAGATTCTGAGTTAGATTCCGAGTTATGATGTAGGCGCAGTAGATTCCGAGTTAGATTCCGAGTTATGATGTAGGCGCAGTAGATTCCGAGCTATGATGTAGGCGCAGTAGATTCCGAGTCAGATTCCGAGTTATGATGTAGGCGCAGTAGATTCCGAGTTATGATGTAGGCGCAGTAGATTCCGAGTTATGATGTAGGCGCAGTAGATTCCGAGTTAGATTCCGAGTTATGATGTAGGCGCAGTAGATTCCGAGTTATGATGTAGGCGCAGTAGATTCCGAGTTAGATTCCGAGTTATGATGTAGGCGCAGTAGATTCCGAGTTATGATGTAGGCGCAGTAGATTCCGAGTTAGATTCCGAGTTATGATGTAGGCGCAGTAGATTCCGAGTTAGATTCCGAGTTATGATGTAGGCGCAGTAGATTCCGAGTTATGATGTAGGCGCAGTAGATTCCGAGTTAGATTCCGAGTTATGATGTAGGCGCAGTAGATTCCGAGTTAGATTCCGAGTTATGATGTAGGCGCAGTAGATTCCGAGTTATGATGTAGGCGCAGTAGATTCCGAGTTAGATTCCGAGTTATGATGTAGGCGCAGTAGATTCCGAGTTATGATGTAGGCGCAGTAGATTCCGAGTTAGATTCCGAGTTATGATGTAGGCGCAGTAGATTCCGAGTTATGATGTAGGCGCAGTAGATTCTGAGTTAGATTCCGAGTTATGATGTAGGCGCAGTAGATTCCGAGTTATGATGTAGGCGCAGTAGATTCCGAGTTAGATTCCGAGTTATGATGTAGGCGCAGTAGATTCCGAGTTATGATGTAGGCGCAGTAGATTCCGAGTTAGATTCCGAGTTATGATGTAGGCGCAGTAGATTCCGAGTTATGATGTAGGCGCAGTAGATTCTGAGTTAGATTCCGAGTTATGATGTAGGCACAGTAGATTCCGAGTTATGATGTAGGCGCAGTAGATTCCGAGTTAGATTCCGAGTTATGATGTAGGCGCAGTAGATTCCGAGTTATGATGTAGGCGCAGTAGATTCCGAGTTAGATTCCGAGTTATGATGTAGGCGCAGTAGATTCCGAGTTATGATGTAGGCGCAGTAGATTCCGAGTTATGATGTAGGCGCAGTAGATTCCGAGTTAGATTCCGAGTTATGATGTAGGCGCAGTAGATTCCGAGTTATGATGTAGGCGCAGTAGATTCCGAGTTAGATTCCGAGTTATGATGTAGGCGCAGTAGATTCCGAGTTATGATGTAGGCGCAGTAGATTCCGAGTTAGATTCCGAGTTATGATGTAGGCGCAGTAGATTCAAGTTATGATGTAGGCGCAGTAGATTCCGAGTTAGATTCCGAGTTATGATGTAGGCGCAGTAGATTCCGAGTTATGATGTAGGTGCAGTAGATTCCGAGTTAGATTCCGAGTTATGATGTAGGCGCAGTAGATTCCGAGTTATGATGTAGGCGCAGTAGATTCCGAGTTAGATTCCGAGTTATGATGTAGGCGCAGTAGATTCCGAGTTATGATGTAGGCGCAGTAGATTCCGAGTTAGATTCCGAGTTATGATGTAGGCGCAGTAGATTCCGAGTTATGATGTAGGCGCAGTAGATTCCGAGTTATGATGTAGGCACAGTAGATTCCGAGTTATGATGTAGGCGCAGTAGATTCCGAGTTAGATTCCGAGTTATGATGTAGGCGCAGTAGATTCCGAGTTATGATGTAGGCGCAGTAGATTCCGAGTTAGATTCCGAGTTATGATGTAGGCGCAGTAGATTCCGAGTTATGATGTAGGCGCAGTAGATTCCGAGTTAGATTCCGAGTTATGATGTAGGCGCAGTAGATTCCGAGTTAGATTCCGAGTTATGATGTAGGCGCAGTAGATTCCGAGTTATGATGTAGGCGCAGTAGATTCCGAGTTAGATTCCGAGTTATGATGTAGGCGCAGCAGATTCCGAGTTATGATGTAGGCGCAGTAGATTCCGAGTTATGATGTAGGCGCAGTAGATTCCGAGTTAGATACGAGTTATGATGTAGGCGCAGTAGATTCCGAGTTATGATGTAGGCGCAGTAGATTCCGAGTTAGATTCCGAGTTATGATGTAGGCGCAGTAGATTCCGAGTTATGATGTAGACGCAGTAGATTCCGAGTTATGATGTAGGCGCAGTAGATTCCGAGTTAGATACGAGTTATGATGTAGGCGCAGTAGATTCCGAGTTATGATGTAGGCGCAGTAGATTCCGAGTTAGATTCCGAGTTATGATGTAGGCGCCGTAGATTCCGAGTTATGATGTAGACGCAGTGGATTCCGAGTTATGATGTAGGCGCAGTAGATTCCGAGTTAGATTCCAATTTATGATGTAGGCGCAGTAGATTCCGAGTTAGATTCCGAGTTATGATGTAGGCGCAGTAGATTCCGAGCTATGATGTAGGCGCAGTAGATTCTGAGTTAGATTCCGAGTTATGATGTAGGCGCAGTAGATTCCGAGTTATGATGTAGGCGCAGTAGATTCCGAGTTATGATGTAGGCGCAGTAGATTCCGAGTTATGATGTAGGCGCAGTAGATTCCGAGTTATGATGTAGGCGCAGTAGATTCTGAGTTAGATTCCGAGTTATGATGTAGGCGCAGTAGATTCCGAGTTAGATTCCGAGTTATGATGTAGGCGCAGTAGATTCCGAGCTATGATGTAGGCGCAGTAGATTCCGAGTTAGATTCCGAGTTATGATGTAGGCGCAGTAGATTCCGAGTTATGATGTAGGCGCAGTAGATTCCGAGTTAGATTCCGAGTTATGATGTAGGCGCAGTAGATTCCGAGTTATGATGTAGGCGCAGTAGATTCCGAGTTAGATTCCGAGTTATGATGTAGGCGCAGTAGATTCCGAGTTATGATGTAGGCGCAGTAGATTCTGAGTTAGATTCCGAGTTATGATGTAGGCACAGTAGATTCCGAGTTATGATGTAGGCGCAGTAGATTCCGAGTTAGATTCCGAGTTATGATGTAGGCGCAGTAGATTCCGAGTTATGATGTAGGCGCAGTAGATTCCGAGTTAGATTCCGAGTTATGATGTAGGCGCAGTAGATTCCGAGTTATGATGTAGGCGCAGTAGATTCCGAGTTATGATGTAGGCGCAGTAGATTCCGAGTTAGATTCCGAGTTATGATGTAGGCGCAGTAGATTCCGAGTTATGATGTAGGCGCAGTAGATTCCGAGTTAGATTCCGAGTTATGATGTAGGCGCAGTAGATTCCGAGTTATGATGTAGGCGCAGTAGATTCCGAGTTAGATTCCGAGTTATGATGTAGGCGCAGTAGATTCAAGTTATGATGTAGGCGCAGTAGATTCCGAGTTAGATTCCGAGTTATGATGTAGGCGCAGTAGATTCCGAGTTATGATGTAGGCGCAGTAGATTCCGAGTTAGATTCCGAGTTATGATGTAGGCGCAGTAGATTCCGAGTTATGATGTAGGCGCAGTAGATTCCGAGTTATGATGTAGGCACAGTAGATTCCGAGTTATGATGTAGGCGCAGTAGATTCCGAGTTAGATTCCGAGTTATGATGTAGGCGCAGTAGATTCCGAGTTATGATGTAGGCGCAGTAGATTCCGAGTTAGATTCCGAGTTATGATGTAGGCGCAGTAGATTCCGAGTTATGATGTAGGCGCAGTAGATTCCGAGTTAGATTCCGAGTTATGATGTAGGCGCAGTAGATTCCGAGTTAGATTCCGAGTTATGATGTAGGCGCAGTAGATTCCGAGTTATGATGTAGGCGCAGTAGATTCCGAGTTAGATTCCGAGTTATGATGTAGGCGCAGCAGATTCCGAGTTATGATGTAGGCGCAGTAGATTCCGAGTTATGATGTAGGCGCAGTAGATTCCGAGTTAGATACGAGTTATGATGTAGGCGCAGTAGATTCCGAGTTATGATGTAGGCGCAGTAGATTCCGAGTTAGATTCCGAGTTATGATGTAGGCGCAGTAGATTCCGAGTTATGATGTAGACGCAGTAGATTCCGAGTTATGATGTAGGCGCAGTAGATTCCGAGTTAGATACGAGTTATGATGTAGGCGCAGTAGATTCCGAGTTATGATGTAGGCGCAGTAGATTCCGAGTTAGATTCCGAGTTATGATGTAGGCGCCGTAGATTCCGAGTTATGATGTAGACGCAGTGGATTCCGAGTTATGATGTAGGCGCAGTAGATTCCGAGTTAGATTCCAATTTATGATGTAGGCGCAGTAGATTCCGAGTTAGATTCCGAGTTATGATGTAGGCGCAGTAGATTCCGAGCTATGATGTAGGCGCAGTAGATTCTGAGTTAGATTCCGAGTTATGATGTAGGCGCAGTAGATTCCGAGTTATGATGTAGGCGCAGTAGATTCCGAGTTATGATGTAGGCGCAGTAGATTCCGAGTTATGATGTAGGCGCAGTAGATTCCGAGTTATGATGTAGGCGCAGTAGATTCTGAGTTAGATTCCGAGTTATGATGTAGGCGCAGTAGATTCCGAGTTAGATTCCGAGTTATGATGTAGGCGCAGTAGATTCCGAGCTATGATGTAGGCGCAGTAGATTCCGAGTTAGATTCCGAGTTATGATGTAGGCGCAGTAGATTCCGAGTTATGATGTAGGCGCAGTAGATTCCGAGTTAGATTCCGAGTTATGATGTAGGCGCAGTAGATTCCGAGTTATGATGTAGGCGCAGTAGATTCCGAGTTAGATTCCGAGTTATGATGTAGGCGCAGTAGATTCCGAGTTATGATGTAGGCGCAGTAGATTCCGAGTTAGATTCCGAGTTATGATGTAGGCGCAGTAGATTCCGAGTTAGATTCCGAGTTATGATGTAGGCGCAGTAGATTCCGAGTTATGATGTAGGCGCAGTAGATTCCGAGTTAGATTCCGAGTTATGATGTAGGCGCAGTAGATTCCGAGTTAGATTCCGAGTTATGATGTAGGCGCAGTAGATTCCGAGTTATGATGTAGGCGCAGTAGATTCCGAGTTAGATTCCGAGTTATGATGTAGGCGCAGTAGATTCCGAGTTATGATGTAGGCGCAGTAGATTCCGAGTTAGATTCCGAGTTATGATGTAGGCGCAGTAGATTCCGAGTTATGATGTAGGCGCAGTGGATTCCGAGTTATGATGTAGGCGCAGTAGATTCCGAGTTAGATTCCGAGTTATGATGTAGGCGCAGTAGATTCCGAGCTATGATGTAGGCGCAGTAGATTCCGAGTTAGATTCCGAGTTATGATGTAGGCGCAGTAGATTCCGATTTAGATTCCGAGTTATGATGTAGGCGCAGTAGATTCCGAGTTATGATGTAGGCGCAGTAGATTCCGAGTTAGATTCCGAGTTATGATGTAGGCGCAGTAGATTCCGAGTTATGATGTAGGCGCAGTAGATTCCGAGTTAGATTCCGAGTTATGATGTAGGCGCAGTAGATTCCGAGTTATGATGTAGGCGCAGTAGATTCCGAGTTAGATTCCGAGTTATGATGTAGGCGCAGTAGATTCCGAGTTATGATGTAGGCGCAGTAGATTCCGAGTTAGATTCCGAGTTATGATGTAGGCGCAGTAGATTCCGAGTTATGATGTAGGCGCAGTAGATTCCGAGTTAGATTCCGAGTTATGATGTAGGCGCAGTAGATTCCGAGTTATGATGTAGGCGCAGTAGATTCCGAGTTAGATTCCGAGTTATGATGTAGGCGCAGTAGATTCCGAGTTATGATGTAGGCGCAGTAGATTCCGAGTTAGATTCCGAGTTATGATGTAGGCGCAGTAGATTCCGAGTTATGATGTAGGCGCAGTAGATACCGAGTTAGATTCCGAGTTATGATGTAGGCGCAGTAGATTCCGAGTTATGATGTAGGCGCAGTAGATTCCGAGTTAGATTCCGAGTTATGATGTAGGCGCAGTAGATTCCGAGTTATGATGTAGGCGCAGTAGATTCCGAGTTATGATGTAGGCGCAGTAGATTCCGAGTTAGATACGAGTTATGATGTAGGCGCAGTAGATTCCGAGTTATGATGTAGACGCAGTAGATTCCGAGTTAGATTCCGAGTTATGATGTAGGCGCAGTAGATTCCGAGTTATGATGTAGGCGCAGTAGATTCCGAGTTAGATTCCGAGTTATGATGTAGGCGCAGTAGATTCCGAGTTATGATGTAGGCGCAGTAGATTCCGAGTTAGATTCCGAGTTATGATGTAGGCGCAGTAGATTCCGAGTTATGATGTAGGCGCAGTAGATTCCGAGTTAGATTCCGAGTTATGATGTAGGCGCAGTAGATTCCGAGTTATGATGTAGGCGCAGTAGATTCCGAGTTAGATTCCGAGTTATGATGTAGGCGCAGTAGATTCCGAGTTATGATGTAGGCGCAGTAGATTCCGAGTTAGATTCCGAGTTATGATGTAGGCGCAGTAGATTCCGAGTTATGATGTAGGCGCAGTAGATTCCGAGTTATGATGTAGGCGCAGTAGATTCCGAGTTAGATTCCGAGTTATGATGTAGGCGCAGTAGATTCCGAGTTATGATGTAGGCGCAGTAGATTCCGAGTTAGATTCCGAGTTATGATGTAGGCGCAGTAGATTCCGAGTTATGATGTAGGCGCAGTAGATTCCGAGTTAGATTCCGAGTTATGATGTAGGCGCAGTAGATTCCGAGTTATGATGTAGGCGCAGTAGATTCCGAGTTAGATTCCGAGTTATGATGTAGGCGCAGTAGATTCCGAGTTATGATGTAGGCGCAGTAGATTCCGAGTTAGATTCCGAGTTATGATGTAGGCTCAGTAGATTCCGAGTTATGATGTAGGCGCAGTAGATTCCGAGTTAGATTCCGAGTTATGATGTAGGCGCAGTAGATTCCGAGTTATGATGTAGGCGCAGTAGATTCCGAGTTAGATTCCGAGTTATGATGTAGGCGCAGTAGATTCCGAGTTATGATGTAGGCGCAGTAGATTCCGAGTTAGATTCCGAGTTATGATGTAGGCGCAGTAGATTCCGAGTTATGATGTAGGCGCAGTAGATTCCGAGTTAGATTCCGAGTTATGATGTAGGCGCAGTAGATTCCGAGTTATGATGTAGGCGCAGTAGATTCCGAGTTAGATTCCGAGTTATGATGTAGGCGCAGTAGATTCAAGTTATGCTGTAGGCGCAGTAGATTCCGAGTTAGATTCCGAGTTATGATGTAGGCGCAGTAGATTCCGAGTTATGATGTAGGCGCAGTAGATTCCGAGTTAGATTCCGAGTTATGATGTAGGCGCAGTAGATTCCGAGTTATGATGTAGGCGCAGTAGATTCCGAGTTAGATTCCCAGTTATGATGTAGGCGCAGTAGATTCCGAGTTATGATGTAGGCGCAGTAGATTCCGAGTTAGATTCCGAGTTATGATGTAGGCGCAGTAGATTCCGAGTTATGATGTAGGCGCAGTAGATTCCGAGTTATGATGTAGGCGCAGTAGATTCCGAGTTATGATGTAGGCGCAGTAGATTCCGAGTTAGATTCCGAGTTATGATGTAGGCGCAGTAGATTCCGAGTTATGATGTAGGCGCAGTAGATTCCGAGTTAGATTCCGAGTTATGATGTAGGCGCAGTAGATTCCGAGTTATGATGTAGGCGCAGTAGATTCCGAGTTAGATTCCGAGTTATGATGTAGGCGCAGTAGATTCCGAGTTATGATGTAGGCGCAGTAGATTCCGAGTTAGATTCCGAGTTATGATGTAGGCGCAGTAGATTCCGAGTTATGATGTAGGCGCAGTAGATTCCGAGTTAGATTCCGAGTTATGATGTAGGCGCAGTAGATTCCGAGTTATGATGTAGGCGCAGTAGATTCCGAGTTAGATTCCGAGTTATGATGTAGGCGCAGTAGATTCCGAGTTAGATTCCGAGTTATGATGTAGGCGCAGTAGATTCCGAGTTATGATGTAGGCGCAGTAGATTCCGAGTTAGATTCCGAGTTATGATGTAGGCGCAGTAGATTCCGAGTTATGATGTAGGCGCAGTAGATTCCGAGTTAGATTCCGAGTTATGATGTAGGCGCAGTAGATTCCGAGTTATGATGTAGGCGCAGTAGATTCCGAGTTATGATGTAGGCGCAGTAGATTCCGAGTTAGATTCCGAGTTATGATGTAGGCGCAGTAGATTCCGAGTTATGATGTAGGCGCAGTAGATTCCGAGTTAGATTCCGAGTTATGATGTAGGCGCAGTAGATTCCGAGTTAGATTCCGAGTTATGATGTAGGCTCAGTAGATTCCGAGTTATGATGTAGGCGCAGTAGATTCCGAGTTATGATGTAGGCGCAGTAGATTCCGAGTTATGATGTAGGCGCAGTAGATTCCGAGTTAGATTCCGAGTTATGATGTAGGCGCAGTAGATTCCGAGTTATGATGTAGGCGCAGTAGATTCCGAGTTAGATTCCGAGTTATGATGTAGGCGCAGTAGATTCCGAGTTATGATGTAGGCGCAGTAGATTCCGAGTTAGATTCCGAGTTATGATGTAGGCGCAGTAGATTCAAGTTATGCTGTAGGCGCAGTAGATTCCGAGTTAGATTCCGAGTTATGATGTAGGCGCAGTAGATTCCGAGTTATGATGTAGGCGCAGTAGATTCCGAGTTAGATTCCGAGTTATGATGTAGGCGCAGTAGATTCCGAGTTATGATGTAGGCGCAGTAGATTCCGAGTTAGATTCCCAGTTATGATGTAGGCGCAGTAGATTCCGAGTTATGATGTAGGCGCAGTAGATTCCGAGTTAGATTCCGAGTTATGATGTAGGCGCAGTAGATTCCGAGTTATGATGTAGGCGCAGTAGATTCCGAGTTATGATGTAGGCGCAGTAGATTCCGAGTTATGATGTAGGCGCAGTAGATTCCGAGTTAGATTCCGAGTTATGATGTAGGCGCAGTAGATTCCGAGTTATGATGTAGGCGCAGTAGATTCCGAGTTAGATTCCGAGTTATGATGTAGGCGCAGTAGATTCCGAGTTATGATGTAGGCGCAGTAGATTCCGAGTTAGATTCCGAGTTATGATGTAGGCGCAGTAGATTCCGAGTTATGATGTAGGCGCAGTAGATTCCGAGTTAGATTCCGAGTTATGATGTAGGCGCAGTAGATTCCGAGTTATGATGTAGGCGCAGTAGATTCCGAGTTAGATTCCGAGTTATGATGTAGGCGCAGTAGATTCCGAGTTATGATGTAGGCGCAGTAGATTCCGAGTTAGATTCCGAGTTATGATGTAGGCGCAGTAGATTCCGAGTTAGATTCCGAGTTATGATGTAGGCGCAGTAGATTCCGAGTTATGATGTAGGCGCAGTAGATTCCGAGTTAGATTCCGAGTTATGATGTAGGCGCAGTAGATTCCGAGTTATGATGTAGGCGCAGTAGATTCCGAGTTAGATTCCGAGTTATGATGTAGGCGCAGTAGATTCCGAGTTATGATGTAGGCGCAGTAGATTCCGAGTTATGATGTAGGCGCAGTAGATTCCGAGTTAGATTCCGAGTTATGATGTAGGCGCAGTAGATTCCGAGTTATGATGTAGGCGCAGTAGATTCCGAGTTAGATTCCGAGTTATGATGTAGGCGCAGTAGATTCCGAGTTAGATTCCGAGTTATGATGTAGGCTCAGTAGATTCCGAGTTATGATGTAGGCGCAGTAGATTCCGAGTTATGATGTAGGCGCAGTAGATTCCGAGTTATGATGTAGGCGCAGTAGATTCCGAGTTAGATTCCGAGTTATGATGTAGGCGCAGTAGATTCCGAGTTATGATGTAGGCGCAGTAGATTCCGAGTTAGATTCCGAGTTATGATGTAGGCGCAGTAGATTCCGAGTTATGATGTAGGCGCAGTAGATTCCGAGTTAGATTCCGAGTTATGATGTAGGCGCAGTAGATTCCGAGTTATGATGTAGGCGCAGTAGATTCCGAGTTAGATTCCGAGTTATGATGTAGGCGCAGTAGATTCCGAGTTATGATGTAGGCGCAGTAGATTCCGAGTTAGATTCCGAGTTATGATGTAGGCGCAGTAGATTCCGAGTTATGATGTAGGCGCAGTAGATTCCGAGTTAGATTCCGAGTTATGATGTAGGCGCAGTAGATTCCGAGTTAGATTCCGAGTTATGATGTAGGCGCAGTAGATTCCGAGTTATGATGTAGGCGCAGTAGATTCCGAGTTAGATTCCGAGTTATGATGTAGGCGCAGTAGATTCCGAGTTATGATGTAGGCGCAGTAGATTCCGAGTTAGATTCCGAGTTATGATGTAGGCGCAGTAGATTCCGAGTTATGATGTAGGCGCAGTAGATTCCGAGTTATGATGTAGGCGCAGTAGATTCCGAGTTAGATTCCGAGTTATGATGTAGGCGCAGTAGATTCCGAGTTATGATGTAGGCGCAGTAGATTCCGAGTTAGATTCCGAGTTATGATGTAGGCGCAGTAGATTCCGAGTTAGATTCCGAGTTATGATGTAGGCGCAGTAGATTCCGAGTTATGATGTAGGCGCAGTAGATTCCGAGTTAGATTCCGAGTTATGATGTAGGCGCAGTAGATTCCGAGTTATGATGTAGGCGCAGTAGATTCCGAGTTAGATTCCGAGTTATGATGTAGGCGCAGTAGATTCCGAGTTATGATGTAGGCGCAGTAGATTCCGAGTTAGATTCCGAGTTATGATGTAGGCGCAGTAGATTCCGAGTTATGATGTAGGCGCAGTAGATTCCGAGTTAGATTCCGAGTTATGATGTAGGCGCAGTAGATTCCGAGTTATGATGTAGGCGCAGTAGATTCCGAGTTAGATTCCGAGTTATGATGTAGGCGCAGTAGATTCCCAAGTTATGATGTAGGCGCAGTAAATTCCGAGTTAGATTCCGAGTTATGATGTAGGCGCAGTAGATTCCGAGTTATGATGTAGGCGCAGTAGATTCCGAGTTAGATTCCGAGTTATGATGTAGGCGCAGTAGATTCCGAGTTATGATGTAGGCGCAGTAGATTCCGAGTTAGATTCCGAGTTATGATGTAGGCGCAGTAGATTCCGAGTTATGATGTAGGCGCAGTAGATTCCGAGTTAGATTCCGAGTTATGATGTAGGCGCAGTAGATTCCGAGTTATGATGTAGGCGCAGTAGATTCCGAGTTATGATGTAGGCACAGTAGATTCCGAGTTATGATGTAGGCGCAGTAGATTCCGAGTTAGATTCCGAGTTATGATGTAGGCGCAGTAGATTCCGAGTTATGATGTAGGCGCAGTAGATTCCGAGTTAGATTCCGAGTTATGATGTAGGCGCAGTAGATTCCGAGTTATGATGTAGGCGCAGTAGATTCCGAGTTAGATTCCGAGTTATGATGTAGGCGCAGTAGATTCCGAGTTATGATGTAGGCGCAGTAGATTCCGAGTTAGATTCCGAGTTATGATGTAGGCGCAGTAGATTCCGAGTTATGATGTAGGCGCAGTAGATTCCGAGTTAGATTCCGAGTTATGATGTAGGCGCAGTAGATTCCGAGTTAGATTCCGAGTTATGATGTAGGCGCAGTAGATTCCGAGTTATGATGTAGGCGCAGTAGATTCCGAGTTATGATGTAGGCGCAGTAGATTCCGAGTTAGATTCCGAGTTATGATGTAGGCGCAGTAGATTCCGAGTTATGATGTAGACGCAGTAGATTCCGAGTTATGATGTAGGCGCAGTAGATTCCGAGTTAGATACGAGTTATGATGTAGGCGCAGTAGATTCCGAGTTATGATGTAGGCGCAGTAGATTCCGAGTTAGATTCCGAGTTATGATGTAGGCGCAGTAGATTCCGAGTTATGATGTAGGCGCAGTAGATTCCGAGTTAGATTCCGAGTTATGATGTAGGCGCAGTAGATTCCGAGTTATGATGTAGGCGCAGTAGATTCCGAGTTATGATGTAGGCGCAGTAGATTCCGAGTTATGATGTAGGCACAGTAGATTCCGAGTTATGATGTAGGCGCAGTAGATTCCGAGTTAGATTCCGAGTTATGATGTAGGCGCAGTAGATTCCGAGTTAGATTCCGAGTTATGATGTAGGCGCAGTAGATTCCGAGTTATGATGTAGGCGCAGTAGATTCCGAGTTAGATTCCGAGTTATGATGTAGGCGCAGTAGATTCCGAGTTATGATGTAGGCGCAGTAGATTCCGAGTTAGATTCCGAGTTATGATGTAGGCGCAGTAGATTCCGAGTTATGATGTAGGCGCAGTAGATTCCGAGTTATGATGTAGGCGCAGTAGATTCCGAGTTAGATTCCGAGTTATGATGTAGGCGCAGTAGATTCCGAGTTAGATTCCGAGTTATGATGTAGGCGCAGTAGATTCCGAGTTATGATGTAGGCGCAGTAGATTCCGAGTTAGATTCCGAGTTATGATGTAGGCGCAGTAGATTCCGAGTTAGATTCCGAGTTATGATGTAGGCGCAGTAGATTCCGAGTTATGATGTAGGCGCAGTAGATTCCGAGTTAGATTCCGAGTTATGATGTAGGCGCAGTAGATTCCGAGTTAGATTCCGAGTTATGATGTAGGCGCAGTAGATTCCGAGTTATGATGTAGGCGCAGTAGATTCCGAGTTAGATTCCGAGTTATGATGTAGGCGCAGTAGATTCCGAGTTAGATTCCGAGTTATGATGTAGGCGCAGTAGATTCCGAGTTATGATGTAGGCGCAGTAGATTCCGAGTTAGATTCCGAGTTATGATGTAGGCGCAGTAGATTCCGAGTTATGATGTAGGCGCAGTAGATTCCGAGTTAGATTCCGAGTTATGATGTAGGCGCAGTAGATTCCGAGTTATGATGTAGGCGCAGTAGATTCCGAGTTATGATGTAGGCGCAGTAGATTCCGAGTTAGATTCCGAGTTATGATGTAGGCGCAGTAGATTCCGAGTTATGATGTAGGCGCAGTAGATTCCGAGTTAGATTCCGAGTTATGATGTAGGCGCAGTAGATTCCGAGTTAGATTCCGAGTTATGATGTAGGCGCAGTAGATTCCGAGTTATGATGTAGGCGCAGTAGATTCCGAGTTAGATTCCGAGTTATGATGTAGGCGCAGTAGATTCCGAGTTATGATGTAGGCGCAGTAGATTCCGAGTTAGATTCCGAGTTATGATGTAGGCGCAGTAGATTCCGAGTTATGATGTAGGCGCAGTAGATTCCGAGTTAGATTCCGAGTTATGATGTAGGCGCAGTAGATTCCGAGTTATGATGTAGGCGCAGTAGATTCCGAGTTAGATTCCGAGTTATGATGTAGGCGCAGTAGATTCCGAGTTATGATGTAGGCGCAGTAGATTCCGAGTTAGATTCCGAGTTATGATGTAGGCGCAGTAGATTCCGAGTTATGATGTAGGCGCAGTAGATTCCGAGTTAGATTCCGAGTTATGATGTAGGCGCAGTAGATTCCGAGTTATGATGTAGGCGCAGTAGATTCCGAGTTAGATTCCGAGTTATGATGTAGGCGCAGTAGATTCCGAGTTATGATGTAGGCGCAGTAGATACCGAGTTAGATTCCGAGTTATGATGTAGGCGCAGTAGATTCCGAGTTATGATGTAGGCGCAGTAGATTCCGAGTTAGATTCCGAGTTATGATGTAGGCGCAGTAGATTCCGAGTTATGATGTAGGCGCAGTAGATTCCGAGTTATGATGTAGGCGCAGTAGATTCCGAGTTAGATACGAGTTATGATGTAGGCGCAGTAGATTCCGAGTTATGATGTAGACGCAGTAGATTCCGAGTTAGATTCCGAGTTATGATGTAGGCGCAGTAAATTCCGAGTTATGATGTAGGCGCAGTAGATTCCGAGTTAGATTCCGAGTTATGATGTAGGCGCAGTAGATTCCGAGTTATGATGTAGGCGCAGTAGATTCCGAGTTAGATTCCGAGTTATGATGTAGGCGCAGTAGATTCCGAGTTATGATGTAGGCGCAGTAGATTCCGAGTTAGATTCCGAGTTATGATGTAGGCGCAGTAGATTCCGAGTTATGATGTAGGCGCAGTAGATTCCGAGTTAGATTCCGAGTTATGATGTAGGCGCAGTAGATTCCGAGTTATGATGTAGGCGCAGTAGATTCCGAGTTAGATTCCGAGTTATGATGTAGGCGCAGTAGATTCCGAGTTATGATGTAGGCGCAGTAGATTCCGAGTTATGATGTAGGCGCAGTAGATTCCGAGTTAGATTCCGAGTTATGATGTAGGCGCAGTAGATTCCGAGTTATGATGTAGGCGCAGTAGATTCCGAGTTAGATTCCGAGTTATGATGTAGGCGCAGTAGATTCCGAGTTATGATGTAGGCGCAGTAGATTCCGAGTTAGATTCCGAGTTATGATGTAGGCGCAGTAGATTCCGAGTTATGATGTAGGCGCAGTAGATTCCGAGTTAGATTCCGAGTTATGATGTAGGCGCAGTAGATTCCGAGTTATGATGTAGGCGCAGTAGATTCCGAGTTATGATGTAGGCGCAGTAGATTCCGAGTTAGATTCCGAGTTATGATGTAGGCGCAGTAGATTCCGAGTTATGATGTAGGCGCAGTAGATTCCGAGTTAGATTCCGAGTTATGATGTAGGCGCAGTAGATTCCGAGTTATGATGTAGGCGCAGTAGATTCCGAGTTAGATTCCGAGTTATGATGTAGGCGCAGTAGATTCCGAGTTATGATGTAGGCGCAGTAGATTCCGAGTTAGATTCCGAGTTATGATGTAGGCGCAGTAGATTCCGAGTTATGATGTAGGCGCAGTAGATTCCGAGTTAGATTCCGAGTTATGATGTAGGCGCAGTAGATTCCGAGTTATGATGTAGGCGCAGTAGATTCCGAGTTAGATTCCGAGTTATGATGTAGGCGCAGTAGATTCCGAGTTATGATGTAGGCGCAGTAGATTCCGAGTTAGATTCCGAGTTATGATGTAGGCGCAGTAGATTCCGAGTTATGATGTAGGCGCAGTAGATTCCGAGTTAGATTCCGAGTTATGATGTAGGCGCAGTAGATTCCGAGTTATGATGTAGGCGCAGTAGATTCCGAGTTAGATTCCCGAGTTATGATGTAGGCGCAGTAGATTCCGAGTTATGATGTAGGCGCAGTAGATTCCGAGTTAGATTCCGAGTTATGATGTAGGCGCAGTAGATTCCGAGTTATGATGTAGGCGCAGTAGATTCCGAGTTATGATGTAGGCGCAGTAGATTCCGAGTTATGATGTAGGCGCAGTAGATTCCGAGTTAGATTCCGAGTTATGATGTAGGCGCAGTAGATTCCGAGTTATGATGTAGGCGCAGTAGATTCCGAGTTAGATTCCGAGTTATGATGTAGGCGCAGTAGATTCCGAGTTATGATGTAGGCGCAGTAGATTCCGAGTTAGATTCCGAGTTATGATGTAGGCGCAGTAGATTCCGAGTTATGATGTAGGCGCAGTAGATTCCGAGTTAGATTCCGAGTTATGATGTAGGCGCAGTAGATTCCGAGTTATGATGTAGGCGCAGTAGATTCTGAGTTAGATTCCGAGTTATGATGTAGGCGCAGTAGATTCCGAGTTATGATGTAGGCGCAGTAGATTCCGAGTTAGATTCCGAGTTATGATGTAGGCGCAGTAGATTCCGAGTTATGATGTAGGCGCAGTAGATTCCGAGTTAGATTCCGAGTTATGATGTAGGCGCAGTAGATTCCGAGTTATGATGTAGGCGCAGTAGATTCCGAGTTAGATTCCGAGTTATGATGTAGGCGCAGTAGATTCCGAGTTAGATTCCGAGTTATGATGTAGGCGCAGTAGATTCCGAGTTATGATGTAGGCGCAGTAGATTCCGTTAGATTCCGAGTTATGATGTAGGCGCAGTAGATTCCGAGTTATGATGTAGGCGCAGTAGATTCCGAGTTAGATTCCGAGTTATGATGTAGGCGCAGTAGATTCCGAGTTATGATGTAGGCGCAGTAGATTCCGAGTTAGATTCCGAGTTATGATGTAGGCGCAGTAGATTCCGAGTTATGATGTAGGCGCAGTAGATTCCGAGTTATGATGTAGGCGCAGTAGATTCCGAGTTAGATTCCGAGTTATGATGTAGGCGCAGTAGATTCCGAGTTATGATGTAGGCGCAGTAGATTCCGAGTTATGATGTAGGCGCAGTAGATTCCGAGTTAGATTCCGAGTTATGATGTAGGCGCAGTAGATTCAAGTTATGATGTAGGCGCAGTAGTTAGATTCCGAGTTATGATGTAGGCGCAGTAGATTCCGAGTTATGATGTAGGCGCAGTAGATTCCGAGTTAGATTCCGAGTTATGATGTAGGCGCAGTAGATTCCGAGTTATGATGTAGGCGCAGTAGATTCCGAGTTAGATTCCGAGTTATGATGTAGGCGCAGTAGATTCCGAGTTATGATGTAGGCGCAGTAGATTCCGAGTTAGATTCCGAGTTATGATGTAGGCGCAGTAGATTCCGAGTTATGATGTAGGCGCAGTAGATTCCGAGTTAGATTCCGAGTTATGATGTAGGCGCAGTAGATTCCGAGTTAGATTCCGAGTTATGATGTAGGCGCAGTAGATTCCGAGTTATGATGTAGGCGCAGTAGATTCCGAGTTAGATTTCCGAGTTATGATGTAGGCGCAGTAGATTCCGAGTTATGATGTAGGCGCAGTAGATTCCGAGTTAGATTCCGAGTTATGATGTAGGCGCAGTAGATTCCGAGTTATGATGTAGGCGCAGTAGATTCCGAGTTAGATTCCGAGTTATGATGTAGGCGCAGTAGATTCCGAGTTATGATGTAGGCGCAGTAGATTCCGAGTTAGATTCCGAGTTATGATGTAGGCGCAGTAGATTCCGAGTTAGATTTCCGAGTTATGATGTAGGCGCAGTAGATTCCGAGTTATGATGTAGGCGCAGTAGATTCCGAGTTATGATGTAGGCGCAGTAGATTCCGAGTTATGATGTAGGCGCAGTAGATTCCGAGTTAGATTCCGAGTTATGATGTAGGCGCAGTAGATTCCGAGTTATGATGTAGGCGCAGTAGATTCCGAGTTATGATGTAGGCGCAGTAGATTCCGAGTTAGATTCCGAGTTATGATGTAGGCGCAGTAGATTCCGAGTTATGATGTAGGCGCAGTAGATTCCGAGTTAGATTCCGAGTTATGATGTAGGCGCAGTAGATTCCGAGTTATGATGTAGGCGCAGTAGATTCCGAGTTAGATTCCGAGTTATGATGTAGGCGCAGTAGATTCCGAGCTATGATGTAGGCGCAGTAGATTCTGAGTTAGATTCCGAGTTATGATGTAGGCGCAGTAGATTCCGAGTTATGATGTAGGCGCAGTAGATTCCGAGTTATGATGTAGGCGCAGTAGATTCCGAGTTATGATGTAGGCGCAGTAGATTCTGAGTTAGATTCCGAGTTATGATGTAGGCGCAGTAGATTCCGAGTTAGATTCCGAGTTATGATGTAGGCGCAGTAGATTCCGAGTTATGATGTAGGCGCAGTAGATTCCGAGTTAGATTCCGAGTTATGATGTAGGCGCAGTAGATTCCGAGTTATGATGTAGGCGCAGTAGATTCCGAGTTAGATTCCGAGTTATGATGTAGGCGCAGTAGATTCCGAGTTATGATGTAGGCGCAGTAGATTCCGAGTTATGATGTAGGCGCAGTAGATTCCGAGTTAGATTCCGAGTTATGATGTAGGCGCAGTAGATTCCGAGTTAGATTCCGAGTTATGATGTAGGCGCAGTAG